>NC_057933.1:28921765-30333636 GCF_018555375.3 Anguilla rostrata | reverse complement strand
GATCACTGATGTTATTTAAAAATAGGTAATCCAATGGTGTAAATTATGCCAATAATCAGCGCGAGCAGATAGTCACTGCGCGAGCACAGAACCACTTTCATAAATTCCAACACCAAGAGTAAAACAATGAGCCGCGCGTGAGGTGGTTTTTGTCAGTGTGGGGGCGGGGCCTTATGCTAATGTTTTCACTGGTATGATTGGTCACTTTAAATACTAAGCCCATGCACTTCCTATGCCTTCTAACAACAATGTTCTTGTTTGCTAATTAGGGACGATATGGAGACACAAGTTGTGAGCTGCCTGCTGGAGACAATGCAGTGTCATTAAATGTTTATTAATATATATAATTAAAGCCCCATTCGGATCAGATTTAGCAGGTAATCCCTGGGTTAATGGAATGCCCATTGTTCTCTTGAAACCCAGCATTAAGGTGGGTATTTAGTGGGTAGGTACCATTCACACACTGGAGCTGGGTTGTTTACGATTCTATCGTCATTGCTAGGGCAACGGCTGTAACGTCTTGACAGCTGTTTATGTTTTGATATCCAAAGTAACGTTAGCTAACGTTATTAGCTAGCTAGCAAGTTAGCAACCGCTAAAGTTTTTAGCTAGCCTGCAATCGTTCGCAATAGACCTGGCTAGTCATAAGTAACCTTATCTGAGCTGGCTGACGCTAGCTAACGTTACGTCGCTAACAATGTTAGCTAGCTAACCAGCGATTGCTAGGCAGTTACTGCAGCTAGTTAGCTAACCAGTAACTACAGCTTGCTAGAAACAGGTCTAACAACGTTAAAAAAATAATAATCTGCAGTCTGTAACAGCGTCGCATGTTGACATGACGTCAGATTTAGTGGGTCGCTTTTAACTCCATTCACACAGAATGCAACCCACTAAATACCCGGGTATTGTTGTAGGTCCAGGGGTGGGTAATTCCAGGGTGCGATTTAGTGGGTTGACTCCATTCAGACCGAGTTCGACCCATAAATACCAACCTAAATGCTGGGTTTCAAGAGAACAATGGGCATTCCATTAACCCTTGGTAGGATTCTTGCTTGCTGAACAAGCTTACTCTACAGGGTTGGAGTCCTGATCGATGTGGTCAGTTCTGGCACTACGATCCTTACTTCACTCTAGTGTTTCTTTTGCGCCTCTACATCATGAAACCTATGCACTTGTTGTACGTCGCTCTGGATAAGAGCGTCTGCTAAATGCCTGTAATGTAATGTAATGTAATGTAACCCATGGATTACCCACTAAATCTGATCTGAATGGCTCTTTAATTACCCTAACATTTAAAGGAGTAACATGGTGGTTTTCACACTTTCTCGGTTTCATGTGCTATTTGCACAAGAGGCATTGAAGAAACATGATGAGTAAAGTATTAAATATGTCCGTTCTTTATTTTTGGAGAAATATGCGTTTTAAATTTATCGTCCTATTTTCAGGCGGTTGAGAATGTTATCAACTTAGTGCGTCACGAGTACAGTAACCACTCCCCTTTCCACGCCCCGTAAAGAAATCTGACTGGACACACTGTCCTGCTACAAGTGTGCTGTGTTTACGTAGCAAACAACAAGGCTGAATCCTTCTGACGTAATTTACATGGAAACTATACACTCAGATCGCATAGTTTCACTTACTGTGGCCTATCGGTAACGTTTCTGAAAATATCTTACTTTAAAAGGTTTAATTCAATCTTCTACTGGGACTTGTGTCATTTATTGAGGGTGTGAAAGAAAATTTCGGTGCAGCTGACTATAATCGAATGTTTTTCAGATTTACGGTTCGATTGAGCAAGTATCATTCAAAGTACATTTTTATGGGTTAGTGCTGTCCGATTGTGCTAGCTACTTCACATTAATCTTGTAAGGCGATCAGTAAAGGCTAACAGCACAGCACCACTTAATTATTGTCACTTCTACCACCACTGTAATAAACTTAAAAAAAAAAGGCGACAACCTACCTTTTCTGTGAGAAATGTATTGTCGAGCTCACGCGCACACACTGCTGGCGACATTCTAAAACTACGTTTTGCCATCCCTACAGTCAGTCAGATTGCTGTGATAGCTCATTCTAAATGGATAACTCGTGACCCATAGTTTGTGCTGCTGGCTTACAGGCAAGATAATGCAAATATTTGACTAACGTTAGGTTAACTTATTAGAGTGCCTTTTAAGGACTATTAGACAATCTCTGGTTGGTCATATTCATTTATAGCTAGCTAACGTTAGCTAGCTAGCTATGTAGTTTGCTTTAATAATGTAATGTTATCAATAATGTTAGCTAGCTAGTTTGCTTTCATAAGGACGTTATAGTTGTGGTTTTATCTTAACTTGGCTGGCTAGCTAGCTAGCAAAAATTATTATTGGATATAAGTCAACGTCCTTAGCTGTGGATACTTTATATACTAAGTTAGCTAGCTTGTGAAAATTCAGTGTCCCAAGATAAGCGCATATCATGGAGGTAGCTATGGTAACGGGGCACGGTCTGTCAATCATAGCTAACTGACAGTTCTCATTACCACGCCCAGACTGTTCAGGTGAACTTTTATAGTGGGGAATTTAGGCTTAGAAAAATACGTTTTGAAATACATTTAAATTACTGAAGAATAAAAAAAATGATGCACATTTGTTTTGTTGTTGCCTAAAGACAACTGGCAAGTGTCACATTCAACCACCATGTTACTCCTTTAATGACACTGCATTGTCTCCGGTAGGCTACTCACAACTTGTCTCCATATCGTCCCTTAGCTAACAAGAACATTGTCGTTAGAAGGCATAGGAAGTGTATGGGCTTCGTATTAAAAGTGACCAATCATACCAGTGTTTGCCTTTGTCCCTGGCATTTTCATTTTGTTATTCTTATAGAGGACTTTTCTGTGTTTTTGAACCACTTGGCCCGCATGGTTCCTGATGCTAGTGAACTAAATTTTCTTTAATCTGTATAAATAATTAATGTAAATTGTCACTCTCACAGAATCCCAGCAAGGAATGTGAACCGTATCGTACCAGTGACAGAAAGGCCATAGCACCGTGTGGCGCCATTGCCAACAGTCTTTTCAATGGTAAGACCCATGTGGCTATTAAGCAAGCAAAAGCACAAGACTGTCATGATCCTACTGTACGTGATGTTACAGTGATCAGACCGCGCGTGATGTCACAATGACATAATTTCAGGCAATGGTATCGCATCATTCTCATTCCTCTTCTTTCTCAGACACCTTGGAACTGTTTTACATTGATCTTAACGGCACCAGAACCAAGATCGAACTGGTGAAGACAGGCATCGCTTGGTGGACGGACAAGCACGTGAAATTCAGGAATCCTGGCGGAAATAACGTCAACCTCACTGTGGTTTTCCAAGGTGACATCATAGTAAATTAAATCAAGAATGGCGTCCACGGTGGTGTGAAGCTCTCAGAAAGTGACCAAAGACAAGCAGATGGAAGGAAGACCTCTCGACCACACTGTGATAATATTTGACCATTGCCTCGACCTGCGAGCTTGACACCAGTGTGAGAGTGCTGCTAGTTGTAGGGATTTAGTCTGTCTGTTTTTTGACCAGGTAACTGGATTAAGTAGAAGTGCATGTGCTTTTCTCAATATAATGTGAACGTCTTGGCAGTAGGCATTTCCAGACAGCTCGTGGGGCGCAGACATCGGCCCTGCTTAAAAACTCGTTTTCCCCCCCCCCCTCCACCCTCAGACACATCCAAGCCGGTGAACTGGCGCAAGCCCGTGTACGAGCTGGACACCGACCCGGAGAACAACGGCTTCATCAACGAGGACTTCATCGTGTGGATGCGCACGGCCGCCCTGCCCACCTTCCGCAAACTGTACCGCATCATCCAGAGGAAGAACAGCATGACCCCGACCCTGCCCAGGGGCAACTACACGCTCGACATCACCTACAGTATCCTTTTTGCCTAGCTGAGGCCAGAGAGAGGATGGCTTTGAGTGTTGAATGTTTGGAGCGCTCCGGTTTTGGGCTTGTGTGCGGCCCCACAGGGGGTGGTGTATCGTTGGCCTTAGCGCAGCCTCGGGAGGGACTGTTTCGGTCTGGGGCTGTTCGGCCAATGTGCATGAAGCGTACTCTTTCACGTGGTGACCGCTAGACTTTGGAGGGAAAGCCATAGAGCGTACATGGGAACTGGAGAGGGTAAGAGGGGCCAGGCAGTGAAGCCTAGGAAGTAACTGGAAACAGACTCCACTCCATATGTTGAGGGAAAAATAGCTTGCTGCCCATTGAATTCAATGTAGAAAATCAAGGTGATTTAACTACCAAAGAAAACGTCATTGGTCAATTTTTTGTAATCATACATTTCTTTATGTGCAGCAGTTTGTGGAACAATGGTTATTATATTACATATTGCATTTTTACAATCTGCTTTTCATATGAAATGTAACGATTGTATATTGAGGTTCAGAATACCATTGGGTAAATTTTATTTTGCCTTCAAAAGTAAAATATTTCTCGTTCATTTGAATGGGTGCTCCAACGCATGTTCCCTACAGGCTTACTTCTGTGACTTCACAAGCTTAGGTTAGCTGAAGACGTGTTTGCCTGTCTAGTTAAATATGCGTGTCTATCGGGAAAACAAGCAGTGACTGTAAGCGCACACTTTAGTGGGGGAGTCCATGTTTCCAAATTTTGAAATGTGTTGAAACACATTTTGAAAATGTGTTTTTTTTTGTAATGCTGTTGATGAGCTGCGCTGAGTTTTTCCTTGACGGCGTGACCCAAAGACTACCCCGTGCGCAGCTTTGAGGGGCGCAAGCGCATGATCCTGAGCACCATCTCCTGGATGGGGGGGAAGAACCCCTTCCTGGGCATCGCCTACATCACCGTGGGCTCTGTCTGCTTCTTCCTGGGCGTGGTCCTCCTCATCATCCACCACAAATATGGGAACCGCAACAACAGCGCCGACATCCCAAACTAAACGCTCCTTTGAGGGGGGGAAGCAACAGAAAAAGTGCATGCGCATTGCTAGGGTACAACCTTCCCCCTCCCCCCCCCCCGGGACGGAACCGCTAGCTAATTCAATGTAGAAGCACTGGTTTCTGTAAGTGTCTGTGCTCCGCTTGTTTGAAAAGTTCTTTCGTTATTTCCTGGAATGGATGGTTATGCAGTGTCTGGTAGGGTTTTGGCTATGCAATCATGGAGCGGGAGATGGCCACCGCCAAACGGGAACCTCTAAGACAAGGTTTCACGTGTCAGAATCACAGAACAGTTCCGTGTAACCCGCAATACATAACTAATGGGCAAATTCTCCCTGTAACTGTTAGTTTGAAAGCCGTGGGAGACTTAAATAACTTGATATCAGAGGAAGTAGCAAATCATGTGTGTGAAAGTGTCTATACGAGTTTGAAAAAGAAAAATGCATTTTGGCATATTTCCTGCTGGTCTATGTACTGTTATTTATTGTTTTATTATTAAATGTTTTATCTCAGACATTAATTCTGTCCCGCTTCAGTGTGGAATGCATTAAACCAATTGGGCTGTATTATGGCTATATGTATTTCATGTAGTACAAGTCACGCATATTCATGATTATGGCAAACCGCATGAGCACTTCAAGAAGGCAACCATGATTGTTTGAAACTTTTCCAGTTAATCTAAAGTTATGCTAAAGCACAGGTTGGTATTTATTTAAATTATACTAGGTTTTGTAATTTTGTTATGCATTTAAATACCTTTGAAATTAGTTTGTTGCTTATATATACTGTGTCAGACATGGGTCAAATACGTATTTGTTTTGGATTCAAATACTTTTCTACGCTTTACTGATCTTGCCTGGTCAAAAAGTGCAAACCCTGCCTTCTGGTCATATTGGCAGGCTCAGTTACAACAGGCAAGATCAACAGAGCACAGAAAAGTAGTTGAATCCAAAATGAATATGTATTTGACCCAGGTATGTACTGTGTATGTGTGTGTGTGTGTGTGTACGTATATGCGTGCGTGCGCATAACATGCAAATTAGGAAAACTGTTGTGAATAATTAACTTTAGAAGGAACGTTTTCAAAACAAAGTGTATTTGAAAGACTGTAGGGACCAAAATAGAGAAATGGGGTTGAATTTACTTTCTGGAGTTAAGAAAAATCCATTCACAACAGTTACCAATTCATTTGCACTTTACATTTCTCATGTGTTGTAGCCATAACATCCATTGGTTTGTTTAGCTTTTTGGTTTCATTATCTTATGTATTGTAAAATTACCTTTTTTTCTGATGAGTTTACACATGACATGACAGAAAAATAAAAAAGTGGAAAACAAATTGGTTCTTTGTCTATCGGCAAAATAATATGCATGACTGCTTCAATTATTTCTGCTTAATGTGGTATAGGAATCCGGATAAGAAAAAAGCGTGCCTACAAAAGTGAGTGAGAACCACCATAGCTTGCCATGCTGATTCTTCCAATGAGTTGGCCTAGGATACAAACTGGGCAGAAGGATGAGAATATAAAGAAAATATGTTTTTTAAGAGCAAGAAGTCTTCTAGCAGAGCCAAATTAAAGGTCTGCAACCTCTGCATCACCCCCTTTTGTAGGACGTGTCTTGACTCACAGATTCAGAGACATTACAATTTACGTATGCAGTCAAATTCCACAACTCGTAATGCTGCTACACAGACTTATGAATACTTAGATTCTGTTATGAGTCATATTTCAATGAACTATCATTTCTGTTTGAATACAGTTAGTGTAATAATCAGGTAACAGAAAGTGGGTTTGTTTCAAAATCTATGAGCGCTCATTGAATCTGGACATTAGATCAGCGCTGTAACAGAACAGCAAGCAGTAAGCACACTAATGCCGGCCTTACACTTAGCGATACTGTAAGGCTAGCGATTTCACAGTCTCAGGAGTCGTAGTAAAATCTCTCCCGTCTTAGCCCCAGTTGGTGCGACTTGTGTCAGATTGCATTAAAACGACTCAGACTGAGTTTCTGACGGTTTTTTTCTCATCTTGACCGTTCTGACAAATGTTTATGTATTATGTTTAATATCTTATAAATGTTTAATACTATTGTAGGTCTTTAGTCTAGGATGAAAAGGTTTGTGATGGTCGATGCAATTTATAACCATGCAGCGCCAACAGCCAATAGGTGCTGTCTTAAGCCCTGTCCGGACGGAATTAGTGGTAATATCGGTAATATTATGTACCTATTATTATTATTCACATCAGTGATTTCAATGGGCGATCTGCACAGACAAAGCCTTTCCCTTTTTTACTCCACATTACTGTATAACAACACGTGTAACGTTATAAAGAAACAAAAGAAGTTTTTATATATTTGTAAAGCATGCCAAAAATTACCTATAATAGAGCCTATAGATTCTTATACAAACAGGCTATACAAAGCCTAAAATTAAAGGGAAAAGATTGAGTCAATGACCTTTAGTTTAAAAACATCACTAAGCAATGCAGGCCTGTAAACTGAATGCATACAATGTGCCTTGAATAAAAGGTTGCCCCCCCCTCCCCACCAAAAAAAAATCTTTGTCTGCCCTCCCAATCATAGCAGTCTAGATCTGGGACTAAGTTGAACCCTCAAACACATTGTGTGTGGGGTCTGCCATTTTAATGAATTTCTAGTTCTTGTTTCCTATTAATACATTGTAACATGTTGTAACATGATATGTTTCCCATTTTAGCCTACCTCAGTATAAAATTCCCAACACTTGCAATTCCCTCTGTATTTCTGTATTCTGTACCACATAAATAAAGCTCTCAGCTTCATGTAAAACTTTAATGAATCAAATTTGCTGCATCAGGTATGAAATCCAGTGACCTTAAACAAATATAGCAATCAAAGGTCACTACCTAAGACTAAGATCCCATATGTAGCCCTGGTGAATCAGCATGGATTATTCTACAGATCCCGTACTAATGCCATTACAGCTACTTGTCTCCATTCCCAAATCTCAATGTGTGACCCATGACAGCACCCCCACTAAGGATTTCCCCTAGTGCAAGCTAAGAAACATAAAAATGAAAGCGCTACAACACAAGCGCTTTTGTGAGAAGGTGGCTACTAGCACTTCTCATGTACAGCCACAGAGCCTGCCACCTACGTCAGCAGCAGCGAAGTACCACAGTCTGTGTGTGTACTACCAGGTGCAGCAGTGGAAGGGAACCATAGATGAACTACTGCCACAAGAATGGGAATGGAAAGAGAGTGATGGGGGGCTTGTCCCTGTCCAAACTGATTTAGGGAACTCCTACGGGTCATCAGATACACCTGCAAGACCAACTGCAGCAGCCTGAGGTGCACATGCAAGAAGCATGACATTGAGTGCTCTGTTGCATGTAGCAACTGCAAAGGATCGGGGTGTGCAAATTAATCTCAGGCTGCATGCGACGATGATGAAGATGATGAAGATGAGCCAGACAACTTACACTGATAATGACCAGCAATGTTTAAGTTTTACTTAAAAGTTAACATGTTTAAGTTTATGTTCATCAGTGCCAACATTTATGTTGATTAGTGCCAATTTGGCAGTCACAAATATTTTGAAAGTAATAAAAAAGTGCTATTTTAAGTGATATTTAAGCAATTTTGTTTTAAATGTATGTTAATCAATGCCAACATTTAAATGGATTAGTGCCAATTTATGTTGCCTTGTATACAAGTATACTAATATAGTGATGTTGCTTTAAAATATTATTGTAGTAAGCAAAAAAGTGGTACCAGGGTGTGGTAAAGAAACACATTTGAAAAATACTTTCCACCACTTCCTTAGGACTGTTTATATGTTATAGAGGACACTTTAATGAGTAATACACATTTGTCAGATTTTCTGTTGCAATTTGTGTGAGGTTCACCCCTTTTTTCTCACAAAATGCCTGTACTAAGAGAGACAGAGATGGGTGTGGTGTATAAACAATGGAGACTGCATGAGCTGTAGTCAGAACTTATTCCATTTAATCAACGCACAGGCCTGTTAACCGTTTGCACTCATGCAGATTATATTGTCATATAAAGCAGAATGTACAGCACAACACGGCAATGTTGCACCAGTGCCAGACATAACACCTCCCATCCCCCCTCCCCACACACACACACACACAAGAACCTAGGTGTGGTACCTACAGAACTAGAAGGGAAATGTGGTCATGTGGTTCCATGGTCTGCCTCAATTTGATACTTCCGCATCACCACAAGATGGTTGCCATAGCCCTCAATAGTATTACTGTTGAGCTTTGCCACACTTTTACATAATAAAATAGCTTCAGATGTTTTGATGTGAGAAATATTTCTGAGAACAGTAACATCTCAGGTTAAGTGTTGTCAGACTATGTGGCATACTATGAAAGGTATCCACCTATTTGCAGTTTATAGTTGGCTAATAGCCTGAGTAGCTTGATAGCTAGATAATGTTAGCTAGCAGTTACAAAATTTGCTAGCTTAGCTAGGTCGTGGCAATTCCGTTGTTATCTTGTACATAATGGTTTCATATCTCAAGTTAAGTGTTGTTAGACTATGTAGCACACGGCAATGAAAAGTATCGTATCGATATTAGCCGTTTGGGAGTAGCTTACAGCATAGGTTGAGCCTTTGTTGACAAAGCAACAAAATAATGGTGAGCCATGTAGCCAAATGTTGACTAACTAAATAGCTTGCTAAGCTAGTTAAGTAAATAGTGGTTTAAAAAAACTATTCACGGCTCATTTCTTCAGTATCGTGATGGAATTTTGGAATAAAGACTGTATTGAAAACAAATATCTTTTTTTTAGCCTGATAGCCAGTGACGGATCTATGGCAATTCTGGCCCAGCAATGCTAGCTTGAGCACCTGTCTCTCTGGCTTGATTTAAACAAGTTTGAGCCTTATGTTGATTTATATAACCTAAACCAAGTTTCCCATTTGAAATACGCTTAGGCTATTTCAGCTGAAAAATATTGCAATGTTCGGGTCAGGCTACCAGAAAAACATGCATGTCAGTCAAAATTTCATTTAAGATATAGCTGAACAGTGGCCGGTGGATTAAGAAAAATCTACAGGCGTGTAGTTTAATAACAGTATATCTAAAAATTGACAGTATTCAGTTATTGTTCGGTTTCTCTTAAGTATTCATTTATACTTATTTTAAAGTGACCTGCAAAAGGCCTGCAGATACTCCTGACTTGGGCCTGGTATATGTGCGGACTGGGCGGGATTTAATTAATGACAGATAGACAGTACTTTGTATGAGTGAGTAACTTTGAATTGAAATAATTTTTTGTTGAGATTAAACTAATTTAAAGTTACAATCTCGAAGATTTCCGTTTCGTTCTCTTTGGCGGTACCAATGGCGAGAAGCAGTAATTTCAGGTGTGTTTTTGGACCTCACTTCCCATAGATCCCACCGGATCCAACCAGTGTCGCCTGTGTGACGTCAGTCAGTTGGCACATGGGCCACACCAAATATAACACTTACTATTTACTGAATAAAAAATGGTTGTTATAAAAGTAACGTTATGTACACACTCATTCATTGTCTAACATTAAGCTAACTTAAGCTGTCTTTACACCTCCGAGCCGGGTTAAAATGCGGTAGCAGACCTGGGGTAGAATTAGTGAGGATCAATTTCCACAAACGTTCTTTATCCACCTTTTGCCCGGTATGAACATCTTTACACTGCAGAGAAGAATTTGTGGGATTTGCTGTCGCTCGTGCAGTTATGTATCTCGTGCACAACAAACAGTCTTTTTCGTGAATGATTGTTCTGTGATATTTTTGAACCAACTGCCTGCAAAATGTTACCCCTGGTGTTTCTGGTTTTGATAGCTAAACTGTTCGAGGATAAAGCTGAGCTGGGTGTTAAATTAGCAATCAGAAGAAGAATAAAACAAAAACAAAGGAGATTTCATCAAAAAAGGGCATCAAGGCTTTTATTTAGTTCTCTCCGGCTTGACATCTTTACACAGAAATGAGACCTGGCTCTGCTCCACCTATACCCCGGCTTTATTCCAATCATTATAATATATAACTTGATGGCAATGTAAATAACGGTAACGTTAAGGCCAGTTCAGATCAATGATTCGCAACAAGACTGAACGGTTTTAGAATACTGCAGAGAGAAAATTGCGGCGGTGTGAACTGGTTAGTAGCAGAGCCGTTGCCTGCCCTGGGGTCTCAGAAGACCCACCTTGTCAAATCGCCAAGTGCAGTTTTAGAACGTTTTTGCACGTTGCATCCAGTCTCGTTGCGAATCATTGATCTGAACTGGCCTTTAGTTAGCTACATTGCAACGTTGCAACAAGGTAGCGTTGCATTCGAGAGACGGTTTGCGAGGTCGGTACCGGTCGGTAGCGTTTGCTAGCGTTTTTTCTAATTGTTAGCTGACATTAGATTGTGTTAATTACATTAGCTAGCTAGCTAATGCAATGTTACCTATTATGAGAGATGGATACTGTGCGCAACGTTGTCTAAACTAATGTTGGCTTTCTTGACATGGTCCGGTAGCTAGCATTAGCTGTGGAAATAGCTATGTAATTTAGTAACGTTACATTGTCATGAAATGTAATATGAAATCTACATCAACAAATAATATGACCTCTCATTTTACACAAAACCTTTTTAGGGTTCCATAACACCCCCCCGCCCCCGTGTTATTGTAGCACTAGCAGACACCAGAAAAAACAGTACGCCGCTCACACACAACTGAGTTGAGGAGCAAGCCTGTTGCGTTAGCTCCGCCTACCCTCTCTGGCGGACAAACCACTGATGGGTGATGGAAAACGCGTCACTAACTATGCGCCGCTTCTGATTTTTTTCCTAGGAATGTCGCCACAGACACCCAGTTCTTTAATCATAAATTATTATAATAATAATATAAATTAATATAATAATAGGCTCAATCACCATTGCGTTACCTAATTCGGCAATAGATAGTGACTTAACAGACATTTGTTTTAATGAAAAACTTCGAGATTATTACTTTAACAGAAGCTTTTCAATCCAGTAGCAGCACAACAAAGATGCACTAGTGACAAACACATACTAAGGAAGAAGCAAAAATGAGATGGAAATTGAGTTAGAGGGGAAGGCAGGAGAACAGGAGTGGATGGAGGGGATTCTTTAGCAGCAGCCGTTAGATGGGCAGCAGCAAAGCCAAGTTCAGTTTACAGGGAGCGTTAAAGAGGAGGGAAATACAGTAAGTCAGAATATATTTTTAACAAGCTAATTTTAGAAATAATAACAAATAATGGCAGCTAAATGGCAGCTAAAAGTCTCTTTGATTGCCCAAGACATGGTCAGTAATCTTAAACGTTTATTTTTCAAGTATTGCAGTCTGAAAGAAAGTGATTCAAGTGCTTTTACATAAATGTTTTGATAAGCAGTAAAAAGGTTGCATTTGTGGATGTTACTGAAAGGAGTTCATCTGTTTGAGCTACAGAAAAGTTTCCAGGCTGGGTTCCATCACCAGGACAGGGAGGGCACTGGTGGGAATGAGCAACTAAAGAAGCTCACTGATGTCAGAAAAATCTCACCAGTTAATGTTATAAAGAGGTAGAGAGTCTTTGATGTTTAAGTCTAGGCTTGATGCAGTGCTGCACTCTCTAGTCTGTTGGTAAATTAGGAGCCTCAATGAGTAGCTATTATTCTGTACTTGGAAGACTTGGATGGAGGAGGAGGCTCCCAAAGTGAAGGAGGTGAATCTAATTGAAATGATTGAACAAGTCCTGTTGAAGATAGAGAGGATGGAGAAGAGGATTGATTCACTGAATGAAAGCCTTATGAAAAGCATATGTCAATCCTGAGAGGTTAGAAAGATTTCAGCAATGTGTACTGGAGTGAGCACAGCTAGAGGACAGACACAGCCTCAGCTCGACACACAGGAGTTAGGGTGATGAGCACAAAGGCGTGGAAAATGATGAGAAAGAGAAAGGAAGGGAGGAGGGGAAAGTGGGGTGAACAAATCTGCAAAAGAGTAGGAGAAATGGGGAACGGTCAGAGAAAGACGTGGAGCTTTTGGAAGTCAGGCAAAAAGAGTTGGCAGAGGAAGAAGACTGGGCAGGGCTGAGGAGGAGAAGGAAGGAATGACAGATGAGGAGAAAGGTGATGGGGAACAGAATGAAGCTGGGGAAGGGATGAGTAGGTGGGAGAAAATAGTGTTTAAAACAAAATTTACTGTAATATTGTAAATATCATCTCTCTCATTGTAGCATTCAGTCCGCCGGAGAAGCTGATTGGTCTTGGCTGCGCCGGCTGGTGGAGAGAGCACACGCACCTGGTTTGCGTTAACTAATCAGCCTAGGTGCTTGAAGGTTGCTGCTGCTCTGCACAGAGACCGGGTACTCACACCGAGAGCACATTCATGGTTTTCATTTTTTATTTTGTAGTTTTGTACAAGCATACAAGACTAAGAAAGTAATCCGTCACTGGAAAGTAGGAGGAGGTGGCGCACAGGAAAGTGGTCTTTCTTTTGTCTTCCTTATTTTAGTTTGTTGTTTTAGTTTATTATTTTTGCCTGGAACCCGTGAGGGGGAAGGGTGAAGATGTTGGTTTATTTTATTTCCTGTTTGTGTGGGTGCGCTCTCTCTGCGGCAATCAACAATATTCCCCAGAACTGCTGCATCTGCCCCCCTGGGGTGTCATGGTGGCATGTGACACTCATGCTCTTTTTCTCACTCTCTCAAAATGGGGACATGCAAACAAAACCAGTCGATGCTTATAAGTTTATGAGGCATTCATAGAAACACCAGCAGTCTGAAAAACAGCATGAATTATGCACTAATACACAGGGGTCTGGTGTGCAGTGCAGGCAAATTACATTGACTAGCACTGAATTCATATACTGTTAACGGCGAGTTCCTGTTGCTCAATTTGCCTACATTGCAGGTGAGTAGCAAAGGTAGCCAAGTGATTTTATGGCTTCTACAGTCAGTGGCCTTAAGAAAGTAGGCGGGGCTAAGCATATCTTAGCCCCGCCTAGGAGGAGGACGGTGTCATCCAGACACTATATCACCAGCCTGATTTCTGGATGCATAAATTTTCATTATTGCATAACAGTGTTATTGTATACACCTACAGAAGCTCATTACAAGTATTTAGGACCAAATATGTTTTGAATGTGATCATAATATAAAAGGCTGACCCTGACATGGGTGAAGGCTGTAGGTAGCTAGTAGTTTTTCCAATGTTGATAACAGGTTAGAAGTGCAATACCCATTTCAGTCAACATACTGCATAGGGGTATCACAACATACGTAAGTTTCATCATTACAATTACTGTAATATAATGCAATCTCAAATGAGCCAGTAGTTATAGAATAACGTTTTAGCAAAGGCATTCACCAAATCACTCATAAACTCTGTGGTAAATAACCAGTTATGAAAAATATTTTCAGTATTATTGACTGAGGTGTTGAGGAAAAACAGTCAGATTTGGGCCCAGATTGCATATTTGGCCATAATGTAGGGATTTATTCCCAAAAATAAAGGTTGTGAATGGTGACTGCTTAGATAGGGATGAAATTATAGTTAATCCCATGGCTCTACTTTGAAAATTAACTGAGCTGTTGAGCAAAGACAGTTCAAGTTGGGCCCAGACTGCATATGTGGCCATAATGTATGGAGTTTATTCAACAACAACAACAACAACAACAAAACAAAAGGTTGTGAAAGGTGACTGCTTCGATAAGGATGGAATTACAGTTAGTCCCATGGCTCTCCTTTGAAACATGATGGAACAAACCATTGAGCAGAAAATTAGACCCAAACTGAATTTTTCACCATAATGTAGATTCTTCCCAAAAAGAAAGGCTGTGTATGGTAACTGCATATTCAGGGATGAAAATAAATTTCTCCCTATGGCTCTATCTTCATAAACAAGATAACAATTGAGCAACAATGCAAATGATTGCCCAAGATTACATATATGGGTATATTGTAAGGAGTTTTTCTTAAAAAGAAAGGTTATGAAAGGTGATTTCATTGTCTGTGATAAATATAAAAATGATACCAGGGCTCTAATTTACTAAATGAGAGAGCCACAGAGGAAAAACAATTGCTCTCTCTGGGACAAGATCCACATTTCAGCATATCAATATCAATACATTACCATATGGCAGGATTGTTTTTTAAATATAAAATGAAGAAAAAGTGACATAAATATAAGCTCAGTCCCATTGATGATGTTACATTTAATTTGTATATATGAAACTCCATTTCACTGAAAGAAAATATAAATAAAATACAGTGTGTCAGCTATTTCAAATACATTTTTTAAACACTGAACGTGCTCTTTTATAGGCCACTGAATATAATAATGTTGCTTTGAAATGTAGATGCAAAATAACAGGAAGTTATGAAGTTTCCACTTTTTGTAGTTATGCGCAAACTAATGTACGCTTTCTAATAAAATAAAATATCCTATAGGCTACATTATATTGTAATCATCAACCCATCTGTCTTTTGCTAATTATTTAGTAGACTAACTCGTGCCACTTAGCCTATTTGCGAACAAACAGTAAACGTAAATGCCCATATCATTTTTAAACTGACAAAATGTTTTGAAAATATCTGTGAATTGCATAAGGTTAATGTAGGAATTCACAAACAAAGCACAGTGTCACATTTCTTTCACTAGAAACTGGACTCTGAAGTCGGAATCAGTCACTGCATGGCTCTCGTTCTCATTCACTAGGAACTGGAGTCAGTGAACGAAGAGTCAGAAGTTCGAACCAGACACTGCACATCTCTCGGTCTCATTCACTAGGAACTGGAATCAGTGAAAGAACAGTCAGATGTCGGAGTCAGGAACAGAAACCGGTGAACGAATTCGAGAACAAATCCTTTTAGGGAACTGAGTCAATGGATTTGTGTCCCTGAAAGTAACTGGAACGCCCACCACTGGTTCCTTCACGTATTTGTTCATCAACATTGCCACGCTGAAGCGGATCAATACTGTCATTGGCTAATTGCTACTACACAGCATAATGGCGAAAATGGTTTAACAGGAGTAGTAGCTGCATTCAGCCGTGGAATTAGTTTGCCTCGGTGTCGTCAGCTGAAGTTTTCCCAGGGGATGAAAAAAGAGCAGAGTGGGCCTGTTTTCTGTTGGACCTGTAAGCAATGTTACTTTTAGCTAGTTACATTAGACAGCTAGATGATAACTGCGCTTAGTATAACCCAGAACAGCTTTTTACTTTAGTCGATGTTCCAAATCTGGGAGGGTTTTACTCAGTGCAGTTATCCGGCTAACTCAGTAATCCTGCTTCGTGAAATACCCTCCAGAACACCTAAATACCGAACTAGGAAAAACACAGAATAGCTGCAACGGCACTACGGACTAGACAGCTACCGTACAATGTTCCCACGTGCTATGGGTGCACTCAGTATAAAGATTGTTAGAACATTGCCTAATTACTGTTACCGTCTATATGGAATCATTCATGTTGATAAAAATGTTATTTTTTAAATTTAGTATCTCTCATGAATTCGCTTGACATTTTGTGTGTAGCAATCAATGTTGTGTGCTCAACGGAGGTGAGGACAGAGGAGAAAGAATTCTTTGTTTACAAACACAGTCTAGAAGGGCTGCAAAATCCTACGTAGTATACTTTTAAGACCAAAATTTAAGAAAGGTTTAGTAGTTTAGTTCCTACAGATCAGCTGGTTGCTTTGCTGTACTGAGTCTGACAAGTTAGTGAAACTACGATTGGAGGATGCAGAGGAATCCAGTGTTTAACCAGCAGGCCATACACGTTGCTTAGTGTAGTAAGTCTAGATACATTATTCTCTACCTGCCACTGTGAGCAGCTGTGGTTTTCTGATCTCTGCTGTTGCTGGTTTTTCTTTTCTGTAGACAGGAAATGCGTGGGTGATGTTCTACAGATGTACCTGTCCAGTCAGAAGGGGGGGGGGGGGGGGCGGGTGGGGGGTGGTAAGCCCTTGTATCCGGTTTAATTATTAGTACCAGTGAAACTGTTAGCCTGAGACAAATATATTTAGGACATAATTTGTATTTTAAACCAGTAAGGTAATAAAAATTATGCAGAATACTCAGTATATATATGCATCTCTTTATCCAAACAACGTAGACCACATTTATTGGTTGTCATTTACTTCTGCTAGATCAACTTTAACAAGTGTCATTTATTCTTTGTGCCACTCTTTTGATGTGAAGAACCCTACCTTGAAGTGAAAGTGTACAACCACAGAAGCCTGCAGGGGTGTGAATTTTTAGTAACTCACTGGTCACACAAGCAAGAATGAAAAGAAAGCACCGGCTGTGCTGTACATAAGCTATAAGGTTATTTCTGCCACTCTTTTAACAACTGAAATCATGCTGGTAAACCAAAGGGTGGCATTGATAGGTGAGTAATGTAAAATCAGTTTTATAATCTAATGATTTTTAGTACACAGGTATGTTTTTTTTTGTTTGTTTTTTTTTTTTTTTTTTAAGGTCTGTTTTGACTATATAATACATATTTGCTAAAATATGCTTAGGTACCTTCGTCTGATGTGACCTAATACGAAAAGTATTAGCTTGAATGACGAAATATGCTTTTACTTCAGTAGATCAAGTACCTTGAATAATGAGCAATGAATTATAGAGAAGAAAGGAGATACAGTTTTGCGTCAGATTTAGATATGGTGTGTGTTATACCTTGATTTGAGGCACATTTAAATTTGGCACATCTATGATTTGGTTTTTTTTCAGAACAAGCAAAAGGCCAGTTACGATTAACTTATTAATCTAGTCACTTTTTGGTTTTGGGGGGCTCAGTTTTTGCTATTTCCTGTTTTTATGTAAAGCATCTTTGTCTCTGTACAGAGTGTCTCTGTACAGAGCGCTATACAAATTACATTTTAGATTTTTTGAAATTAGATTTTTGTCAAACTCAGCATATATCTCAACTCAAACAATATTTGAGTTTGTGTAGTATAAGCTGGAGTTGTCTGAATTAGCATTGAACAACATTATTCAACGAAAACACCTATTGTTATTTAAGATTTTTGTTTTAATTGAAAATTGAGTGAGGTTGTACTTCTGCCACTGAGCTAATGTATGGGTTCAAAATGAATGAGTGAAAGTTTTACCCTAATCTGGTTTCATAAACAGGTAAAAATGTTGTCCGGTTAGAAATTTGAGGACAACAGCACTGAAAAGTTTGTCTGATTGATTTCCTTGTGGAACTCTCTGATCTGAGAGAGCAGATCAATAGTGAAGAATTTATTGAAAATATGACTTGAACATTTGATACACTACCATGCTATCTAAATTTTGTGTGATAAATAAATTATTGTTTTTATTTCATATGACAATAATATCCAATCAATGTTACAGTACATGCATAATTATACAAAGGATTGATTAAACCTCTCAGGGAAAACAAATGAAATTAATCACAATATACTATGTTTAAATGAAATGTTTGCATTTGCCAAAAGTCACACTAGACAAGAAACTGATCAGCCCTAATGCTAACATCAAGGTCTGTCAGCACAGACCTTTGACAACTGCTACAGCCCTGTACATATGTCTAGTGTACTTCAAGCAACATGTACTCACCACTTGGCAGATTGCATTAGATACAAATCTTTTCTCAAAGAGCCTAATTCATACTATTCAGAGCACTGAAAACCATACGAATATTTTTAGTATGGATAACTAAGACTAATGTTAATAGTGTTACAGTTGAGGCCAAAAGATTACATACACATAGGCTAAAGACATTCAAACTCAATTTGCACAACTCCATACATTTCATGTTGCCATACCATCCTGTGTTAAGTCAATTAGGGTATCTACTTTATTTCCATAAGAGGACATTTCAAAATAATAGCTAAGAGACAGATTTAGTTCAGCTTTTATGTACTATATCGGATTTTCAGTGGGTCAGAAGTTTACATACATTTTTAATGGCTTAACTTGAATCAAACACTTGGGTAGCCTTCCGCAAGCTTCTCACAATACTTTGCCAGTATTTTTGCCCATTCCTGACAGAACTGGTATAACTCAGACAGGTTTGTGGGCCTCCTTGCTTGGACATGCTTTTTCAGTTTAGTCCACAAATCTTCTATGGGATTCAGGTCAGGGCTTTGTGAAGGCCACTCCAATGCTTTCGCTTTGTTGTCTTTGTTACAATTTTGGAGGCGTGCTTAGGATCATCTGCTGGAGACACAGTTGTGACCCAGTTTTAACTTTCTAGATGATGTCTTAAGGTGTTGCTTCAGTATTTTTAGATAATCCTCCTTCCACATGATGCCATCTATTTTCTGAAGTGCACCAGTCCCTTTTCCAGCAAAATACCCCCACAACATGCTGCCACCCCCATGCTTCACAGTTGGGATGGTGTTCTTTGGGTTAAAAGCCTCACCCTTTTTCCTCTATACATAGAGCTGATCATTATGGCTAAACAGTTCAATTTTTGTTTCATCAGACCAGAAAACACTCCTCCAAAAGGCTAGGTCTTCGTAATGGTGATCCCCTGGAACCTTCATTCGGGCTTTTTTGATGCCAGTCTTGGAGTAGGGGCTTCTTCCTTGCGCGACAGCCTTTCAGGCCATGGAAATGTAGGATTCTCTTAATGGTGGATGTAGATACGTTGGTACGCAATGTATCCAACTCCTTCACCAGTTCCTTTGTTGCCTTGGGGTTTAGTTGAACCTTTCGGATCAAAGTTTGTTCGGCCCTGGGAGTTAATTTGTGCCTCCTTCCGGAAAGATGCAGTGTCTGTGTGGTCCCAAGATTTTTATATTTGCATACAATTGTTTGTACAGATGCTTGTGGTACCTTCAGTTTGGAAATTCAGTAGTGACTGGTGAGCTGAAAATTGGTGGGGCGCAAAACTTTACTTTAAACTAATCATTGATCTGAAAATGTTTTAATTAATTTTCAGTGATTAACAAGCATGCAAATGATCTGCCTAATCAATTGGAAAGTGACACACAGTTCTTCGCATTGTGTTAGGGAGATTAAATGATTAATGTGATTTAGAAAAATTCCTTTTAATCACTAAGCAGTGGCGGAAACTTCCCCTGATTTTCCTTGAGTATCAATACAATTATTCAACAAAATAGGTTAGTCAATACTATCATATATAGCCAGCTCTCCCCAAATAGCCAATTTTAGCGAGTAGCCTCAGCCTTATAGCCTACATTCATCTTCATTTGCAGTACAAAATTGTGCACATTTTTAATCAACATTATTTGTGGATACATGCACTTCTTTCTCCGCACTCGTATTCATGGCAAATATCTGCAATGCGTAGATTGTAAACAATCTTGAAGTGCAGGTTTTGTTTTTGCTGGTTATTCTGAAAGCAACATGGTAGATAACAGACTGGTGTATCTTGTTTGTTAAGTGTAGACTACTTGATGAAGACGCTGTGTTAGGCTACTCGCCATTTGATTAGTCCAATCGTTGGCACACTTGATAATAAAGGAAAATGAATGAAAACAGTTTGAGATCAATGATTAGTTTAAAGGAAAGTTTTGCACCCCACCAATTTTCAGCTCACTAGTCGCTGCTGTAGAAATTGCTCCTAAGGAGGAACCGGATTTGTGGAGGTCCACAATTTTATTTTTGAGGTCTTGGCTGTGTTGCTTTTCCCATGGTATCAACGGCAAAAAGGCAGTGGTTCTAAAGGTAGGCCCTTAAATACAGCCACAGGTAACAATGAACTCACAATTATGACAATTGGCCAATCAGAACCTTCTAAAGTCATTACATCAATTTCTGGAATCCTCCAGACTGTTTACAGAGACAGTCAACATGGTGTGAGTTTAAATATCTGTAGCCTTGGTGTATGTAAACTTGTGGCCTCAACTTTCCAAAGATATGCATGATGACATTTGAAATGGCCTTACACTGTATGGGGAATTAATAGATGCTAATAGTTTATATTTAATTTGTGCAGAACAAGACTTAATACTCTTTTGGACCCAATATTTGCATGGTATTAACATGGCGGCATATTATTATTTTGATAAATTCCACAGATAAGATATACAGTTGCAATCAAAATGATTCAACCCTTCTAACCCATAAGATGTCTTTGTGATGTGAATAAAATTTCATGACAATGTATCAACTAAGGCCTTTGTAAACAGAAATACATGTTTATTAGAACATGTTCAAGTGATTTTGAAAACATACAGCTGAGTTTACTATTTGTTATGAGGAAAAAAATGAAATTCTCTCTAAAAAAATCAATGACCAAATTATTCAACCCCCAAAATCAGTACTTTGTGGAAACACCATTAGCTTTTATAACTTCGCTTCCTATAAGTGCTCACAAGCCTCTGACACCTCTCTTTTGGAATTTTGGCTCATTCTTCCTGTGCAAATGCTTCAAGTTCACTGATATTCTTTGGTTTTTGTGATGCCACTGATTTCTTCAAATCTTACCAAAGATTTTCAATGGGATTTAAATCTGGGGACTGAGAAGGCCAGTCAAGGACATTCCAAGATCTTTCCCTGAACCAAGCTTTGGTTGACTTGGATGTATGCTTGGGCTCATTGTTTTGCTGGAAAGTCCAATGATCACCAAGCTTCAGCTTATGCACTGAGGGCATCACATTCTTCTCCAGAATGGCCTGGTATTTTAAGGAATCCATGGTTTCAGTCACACGCTGAAGATTGCCAGTACCACAAGCAGCAAAACACCCCCACAGAAGGACTGACCCACCTCCATACTTGACTGTGGGGATGGTGTTTTTCTTGTCATAAGCTGCACCTTTCTTGAGCCAGACATGCTGATTATCCATGGGTCTAAACAATCCCAGTTTTGTCTTGTGACTCCATAAAATATTCTCCCAGAACTCCATAGACTTATCCAAATGACGTCTTACATATTCAAGTCGATTTTTCATATGCTTACTGGTTAAGAGTGGAGTGCGGCGAGGTGTCCGGCTATGAAGGCTTGCTTGTTCAATATCCTTCTTATCGTCTGTACTGATACTTTTGTTCCAGCTTTCAAAAGGTCATCCTGTAAGACTTTGGCAGTAATATGAGGGGTTTTCTCAGCAGTTCTTACGATGTGCCTGATAACAGTTGATGTAACTTTACTCTTCCTTCCACGTCCAGGTAGGTTTACTGCTATTCCATGACTTTTAAACTTCCTTATGATGCTGCCAATTGTGTCTCTTAGAACTTTAAATATCTTGGAGATCTTTTTGTATTCATTGCCTTTTTTATGCAATGAAATAATTTCTTCTCTTAACTTTTGAGAGTGTTCCTTTGTCTTTGGCATGTTTGGTAGTCAGCTTCAAATTGATGTGAAGAAGTGTATCGGTGGGATTTATATGTTTATCACAGGTGAAGCAAAGAGTATCGTTATGGATTTCCTAAGGGCTTAAGTGTGTTTCCACAAAATTTAGTCACTCTACAGGCCAGCAAATATTAAAAAAATGGTGATATTGAATGGGGGTTGAATATTTATTATATGGCTGAAATACAAAATTTACGTGCTACTCGGAAATCTTAAAAAATACAGTTTTATTTTGAATTTTAAAAGAACACACAAATGACATACATGTTGCTTTTTTTAGTTTAAAGTCTCCAAATAGCATACATTTAAAAATATTTACAGTTTCCACAGGGGTGGAATAATTTTTATTGCAACTGTACACTACATTAGAACATTCATTCCCCATAAAAGTGATTTGTGAGCGACTCTACCATTGAGTGACTGTGTATGCACTCTGTTCTCAAATAGGACATGTGTGATGTTGGAAATGAAGCATGCGTTATAAAAGTGCAAAATCTTGAAGTATATTTGTAGCAAACTGAGTGCTACCGCTCGTTTGAGAGATGAGAGAGAGACAAGTTCTTTTTCAGGACGCGACTGCGTCTTTTTATTTTCCGGCCGCCACGCGGCTTTCTGTTCGCAATACACAATACACAAGGTATATGTTACAATTCACGGCTGACTGCCCGTCAGCTCTTCTTCCTCCTCCAGTTCTCCCGCTTCTCTCTCTGTCGAGCCGCTTTTAAACGTCCAGGCTCACTGTCGAGGTAATCAGCACATCGTCAATCAATCAAACAATTAACTATCCGTGCTGATTAATAAACCCCAACAGCCGTGGCGCAGAGTTCCGAGAGCCGCCCCGCCCACTCTCTCTCTGCAGCCAACGCAAAACCACGCCCACCCTACCACATACCCCCACCGCCCGACTTAGGCCGGGGAGCCATCCGGCCGATGACCGACCCCCCCCCCACCGCCTTCGGGGCGAGAGAGGAAGTCCGCCACCACCATCTGCGCCCCCGGCCTATGAACCACCTTAAAATTAAAGGGTTGTAGAGCCAGATACCACCGGGTGATTCGCGGGTTGGTATCCTTCATGCGGTGGAGCCATTGGAGGGGAGCGTGGTCCGAACAGAGGGTGAATGGGCGACCCAGCAGGTAGTAGCGCAGGGACCCGACCGCCCGCCGGATGGCGAGGCACTCCTTTTCTACCGTGCTGTACCTCGCCTCCCGCTGGGATAGTTTGCGGCTGAGGTACAGCACCGGGCGGTCGACTCCCTCCACCTGCTGGGTCAAAACAGCCCCCAGCCCTCTGTCCGATGCGTCGGTCTGCAGGATAAAAGGAAGAGAGAAATTAGGGGTGAACAAGAGCGGCTCCCCGCAGAGGGCTTCCTTTACCCTCTCAAACGCTCGCTGGCACGGCTCCGTCCACTGGACCGGATCTGAGGCACCTTTGCGAGTTAAATCAGTCAAGGGGCTGGTCAGCTGTGAAAACGCCGGAATAAACCGTCTATAGTAGCCGGCCAACCCCAAGAACCTCCTTACCTCTTTTTTCGTCTTGGGTCGTGGACAGGTCGCAATCGCCGCGGTTTTATCCACCAGAGGTCGCACCTGTCCACTTCCCAAGTGGTACCCCAAATACCGTACCTCCGCTCGGCCAATCGCACACTTCTTTGGGTTAGCCGTGAGCCCCGCCTGCCTCAAGGACTCGAGCACCGCCCCCACATGCCGCATATGCTGTGCCCAGCTGCTACTGTGGATGATAACATGCGGACGCAGCAGCCGATCCATCAGGCGCTGGAAGGTGGCTGGGGCCCCGAATAACCCAAACGGAAGTGTTCGGAATTGGTACAAACCGTCCGGAGCGGAGAAAGCCGATTTCTCTTTGGACTTTGCAGACAAGGGAATCTGCCAATAGCCCTTAGTCAGATCCAGTGTCGAGAAAAAACGAGCCGTGCCCAGCCGATCCAGGAGCTCGTCGACCCTAGGCATAGGATAGGCATCAAAATGTGACACAGCATTCACTTTCCTATAATCCACACAGAACCGAATAGAGCCATCCGGCTTACTTACCAGCACGATGGGGCTATTCCAGGCACTGTGGGACTCCTCTATTACACCCAACTCCAGCATGGCCTTTATTTCTGCCTGCACCAATTTCTTTTTGTGCTCCGGCAGTCTATAGGGGCGGGAACGTACCGTTACTCCCGGGGGGGTGTCGATATGGTGGTGTATGAGGTTCGTGCGTCCTGGTAGGGGAGAAAACACATCCGCAAACCGTTTTTGCAACATGGCAAGGTCTGCTCTCTGACTTGGCGAGAGGTGGCTATCTGAAAGGGGTGGGGTCTGATTGATTGAATTTACTACCTCCGGCCCCAGTTCGTCCCTCTCCTGATCCACCGTTACCAGAGAAACAGCCACCACCTCTTTCCAGGCTTTTAATAAATTGAGGTGATAAATCTGTTTCGCTCCCTCTCTATCAGCACGCTCCACCTCATAGTCAACCTCCCCAACTCGTCGTGTGACCACGAAGGGCCCTTGCCACTTGGCGAGTAATTTTGTACTGGAGGTTGGAAGTAATACCAGGACTTTATCTCCCGGCGAGAATTGACGTAGTTTCGTCCCTCTATTGTAGTGCCTCTGCTGACGTTCCTGAGCCTCGAGCAAATTCTCCCGTGACAACCGACCCAGTGTATGGAGTTTTGCTCGCAGGTCCATAACGTATTGCAACTCATTTTTGCTGGGGCTTGGACCGTCCTCCCAGCTTTCTTTAACTAGGTCCAATATTCCCCGAGGTTTTCTACCGAATAACAGTTCAAAGGGAGAAAATCCCGTGGAGGCCTGGGGAACCTCCCGCACTGCAAATAATAGAGGGACTAACCACTTATCCCAATTTCGGCTATCGTCGTGAATGAACTTTCGAATCATGGACTTTAGAGTTCTATTAAACCGCTCCACAAGCCCATCTGTTTGGGGATGGTATACACTGGTTCTAATAGAGCGGACGCCCAGTAATCCGTATAGCTCATTTAGTGTACGTGACATAAACGAAGTGCCCTGATCAGTCAGAATCTCTTTCGGGATTCCGACCCGGGAGATAATTTGAAACAGAGCTTGCGCAACACTCTTAGCTGAAATATTGCGCAACGGCACTGCTTCGGGATACCGGGTCGCATAATCCACCAAGACCAACACGAAACGGTATCCCTGGGTGCTCCGTTCAAATGGCCCGATGAGGTCCATAGCAATTCGGTCAAAGGGAACCTCTATTAAGGGTATGGGCGCAACGGCGCTTTTGGGGTGGCCGGGGGGTTCACTAATTGACATTCGGGACAGGACGCACACCACCGACGTACGTCCGCCCAAATGCCCGGCCAGTAAAACCGAGCCATTATTCGGTGTAGTGACTTATCATACCCTAAGTGCCCTGCCATGGGGTTGTAATGAGCCGCCTGGAAAACCATTTCCCGGCGGTTTCTGGGTACCAACAACTGGGTCGTTTCTTCACCGGTCTGAGCGTCACGACACACTCGATACAACCTGTCCCTAATAATAGAAAAATAAGGGTGAGAGAGTACTGCATCGGGGCGCACCTGCTGACCATCAATCCGCATCACTTGGTCATAGGCAAAGCGTAAGGTGTCGTCCCGAGACTGCTCGAGTGGGAAATCCTCCGCGGGTTGGAATACAGGACCCCGGGGAGTCTCAACCGGAGGCTCGCCTGGGTCCCTCCCCGCCCCGGCCGTGTCGGACGGCCCTGCGTCACCACCGTCAACAGCACACACGTCACACTTCCCTATCGGTCGTGATCGCAACCCCAGTATGTTTCTAGAGATCTCCCTAAACCCCGCCCAATCAGTACCCAAGATTAGGGGATGCGCAAGCCGGGAGCTAACCGCAGCCTTCACAATATGCGTTTTTCCCTGGTAACAAATTTCCACGGGTACTACCGGATACTTGTGCACATCTCCATGCACACACCGAATGGAAACCCAGGGTGCCTTTACCAATGCCTCGGTTCGAACCAGGTTTTGCTGGATCAGGGACTGCATAGCCCCTGAATCCAACAGCGCCCGGTGTTCACTCCCTTGCACCCTTACCGGGATGCAGTACGCTCCCTCCTGATCGGGAGCGGAAGTGGGCGGCCCGACCACCCGGACCACCTGCCCCACTTCCATAAGTGGACAATCGCGGCGCAGGTGACCCAGCTGTCCGCACCGCCAACACCCCGGTCCGAGCGTCTGAGGCGCCCTCTGCGAGCCGGAGCCCCCCGCCACTGAGCCTGGACCTGGAGAGGGAATCGGAAAAAAGGGGGGAATTAGTTTGAGGAAAGGGAGGGGGCAGAGCCCGGGGGACAGGGAAGGGGCCAGCACGAGGAGGGGGTCTCCTCCTAGGCGCCGGTTCCGGCCGTGCTTGCTGCTGGGCGCTGGGGTATAGCACTAGGTGGTCCTCCGCCAGGGTAACCGCCCCCTCTAGGTTGGTTGGGCGATGGCAGCGCACCCAATTGGCCGTTCCCTCCGGCAACCCTTCCAGGAACTGTTCCAGTATAACCTGCTCCACCACGCCCCCGGCGGACCGGGTCTCTGGTTGCAGCCAACGCCGGGCCATGTGGGTTAGCCTTTGGGCGTATGCGAAGGGACGGTCCTCCGCCACCAGTTTCGCCGTCCGGAACCGGCGCCGGTAATCCTCCGGGCTGCAGCCCAGTCGGTCCAGGATCGCCCTCTTCACAATCTTGTAATCCGCCCGGGCTCCGGGCGGCAGTCCATGCGCCGCCTGCTGGGCTTCCCCAGTTAAAAGGGGCAGGAGGTGTACAACCCACTCCTCGTGGGGCCACTGACACGCCTCCGCTGCCACCTCAAAACTTTCCACGAAGGCCTGGATGTCATCGTCGGCGGTCATTTTTGGTATGTGGATCCGGAGAGGGGATCGGGACGGCGGGTCCCGGGAGCTGGTTTCCCCGGCGGCAGCCAGCTGTCGCAGCGCCTGGGTCTGGAGGGAGGCTTGTGCACGCAGAGCCTCCATCTGCTCTGCGTGTACGGCCGCCTGCCGCTCCTGCATCTGGGCCATCCCCTCCAGCATCCTCGCCAGCGCTACGAGAGGCTGCGCCGTCTCGCTCCGGTTTGGGTCCATCTCTGACCTTCTCTCTCTCTCTCTTCCTGCCGTCTCCCCGTACGGGCCACCACTGTAGCAAACTGAGTGCTACCGCTCGTTTGAGAGATGAGAGAGAGACAAGTTCTTTTTCAGGACGCGACTGCGTCTTTTTATTTTCCGGCCGCCACGCGGCTTTCTGTTCGCAATACACAATACACAAGGTATATGTTACAATTCACGGCTGACTGCCCGTCAGCTCTTCTTCCTCCTCCAGTTCTCCCGCTTCTCTCTCTGTCGAGCCGCTTTTAAACGTCCAGGCTCACTGTCGAGGTAATCAGCACATCGTCAATCAATCAAACAATTAACTATCCGTGCTGATTAATAAACCCCAACAGCCGTGGCGCAGAGTTCCGAGAGCCGCCCCGCCCACTCTCTCTCTGCAGCCAACGCAAAACCACGCCCACCCTACCACAATATTCCCTCCAGTCTTAAGAGTATGAATTAGGCTCTTTGAGAGAAAGTTTGAATATTAAGCAATCTACCCAGGGTTTAGTACATGTCGTCTAACATTAGACAACAAACAGGGTACAGTATACATAAACAGAGCTGTAGCAGTTGTCAAAGATCCATGCTGATACACCTTGATAGAGAGCTGATTGATTAGTGTTAGGGCTGATCAGTTAGGGCTCATTTGACAAATGCAAACATTTCATTTAAAACATAGTTTTTTTGTGATTAATTCCATATATAGCATATTTAAAGTAATACAGCACAAAGTGCTTTACAGACAAAAAAAAAAAGATAAAATGAGAATATTAAGAAATATGAAATGGAAAAAGACAACAGGATCAGACCTAAAATAACAGTAATAATACATTGACATACAAACAATAAAACACCCAATAAAATGTTTAAGATGAATCCTTAATAACAAGCCTATAGAAATGTGTCTTTAAATGAGATTTAAAAGAAGACAGTGACCCAGCAGTTCTGATATAGGGGACTGTTATTCTAGAGTTTCTACTACTACTACTACTTATTACATTATTGGTTTTTATTACATTAAAATTTTTACATTAAAAATGGATTACATTATTGGGAGTTATTACAATAGTGGTAGTTTATTACATTATTATTTGCTTCAGGGCTACAAAAAGCTAAGATTGTTAGAGGGTGAATTATTTACACATGATTTTAAAAACTCTCGACGGGTCAGAGCTGTTTTGGCGGCACGATGAGGACCTACACAATATTAGGCAGGCAGTTTTAATGTTGTGGCTGATCTGTGTATATGTTGTTGTGTTGTTTTCTCTTGTACTTCATTCATGCATTTCGTTGGCCATTATATTGGTCCTGTTAATGATTCCTGACTGTTCTCTGTTGCAGTGCTGAGTCTACTGATCAGATTGGGTGAGTTAGAGCTCATAGATTTTCAGACAAAACCACCTTCTGTTACTATTTCATCTCAGACAAAAAATATTCAAACAGCAATGATAGTTCATAAAAATGTAAACAATGTATAACAATGTCAGCATTCACAATAAGTCTGTAGAACAGCATTATGAGATGTTGAATTTGACGGCATATGTGGACAGTGATGTCTGGATCTGTGAGAGTCAAGGCACATCCTACAAAAGGGTTTGATACAGAGGTTGCTAACAGAAGCAGATCTTTAATGTTTTTAACTTATGGAGCCACATTATTAATCAGGACACTATTAACTTGACTGGAAGTATTAAAACATGTGTACTTACATGGTGGATGTTCTGTTTGTACAGGGCACCCAAGGCCTGTACTGACTCTGCATCCTAACTCGCCTCTGATATTCACTGGAGAGACTGTCAGACTCAGGTGTTTTGGACAGAAAGGCATAAGGAGCGGATTCACATGGTATAAAACTAAACCACACAATTGGACCCAAGTTTACAAAACTCCAAAATGGACTGACGACACATACACTATCTCATCTGTTACTGAAGCCCACAATGGTTCATACAAGTGCACTGATTACTATTTATACAGTGATGATGTTACACTGTCTGTGTCAGGTGAGTCAAAACTGCCCATCAGGTGATTTAGTCTGGCCCAAAGCACATTTATGTTTCTGGTACCAGTTTCTTTACTTCAGTGAAATATCTCATTTACACACGTTCACTAAATAGGCTGGTTGTGCCACCTATTCCTGTCTTTAATTTCTGACTGTCACACTCTGTCTTGTTTCTCTTGTTAGTATTTTACATATTTAAATCCACAGAATGTAGCCCATTTTATCTGTTCTCATAGAATGTGAAATCCTACTGCATTGAATTAACCCTAGTCAAAGAATGATTGTCCCTCTGTAGCCTTGTCTATGTTATGCTAACAGTTAGACCTGTGACCCAGACTGTTCATCTTCACAGCACCACCCAAGGCCATTTTGAGTCCATCACATGCTGAATCAGTTTGCTTTGTGTATTTGATGAAACCATTATTACGAAGATGGGGTACAGAATTGTTCTGTTCTCGCTGTTGCAGACAAACCCCGGCCTGTCCTGACCATCTCTCCACTCAAGCAGATATATGCAGGCGAAACTGTCAGACTCTTTTGTGAGGTTACAGTGACATCTGCTGGCTGGGAATATTACTGGTACAAGACGATACAGAAAGGAACTGGATCATATGATATTGCCCTTATTGCCAGTACAGCCAAAAGTTTGCACACTGCTGCTCTTGCACACACAGCAGAGTACTTTTGTAGAGCTGGGAGAGGAAACCCAGTCTGGTACACAGAGTACAGTTACCCAGTCCACATACAGGTATCAGGTGAGTGCTGACTGGTTCTCTTCATTGTGTAAAGCTTGCAAAATCCAATAATGTACTGAGTCTAACTGTAAAGCCATATTATTTCTCCTGTGATGATTCTGGGATCCTGTTTCTTACTGGTATCATAACGTTTAGGATTCACGACTGAGTCATGAATATCTTTTAGAAGTATCACTGAAAATAGAAATAAAACAGATTTTTTTTTCTCCAAATTTTGTTGGCATGACACCAGAAATGTGACCTAGTCTGTCTGCATCCACAGCACTACCTAAGGCTACTCTGACTATAGAGCCAAAATTGCGCCCACTGTATACTGGAGAGACTGTCACCCTGAAGTGTGTGGTGGACTCCTACAGCAACTGGACATATTTCTGGTACAAAGAGCAGCCCCAGACAGCCATATCCTTCACTAAGGAGTACAATGTAACCATCTCTGGTGCTGCTGGGTCTGAGCAGGGGCAGTACTGGTGTGAGGGAAGGCTGGAGGGGAGGAATGTGACATCACAGCGAAGTGACTCCATCACTCTGACTGCAGTCTCAGGCAAGTCAGTTTAGATATGGCACTTAATCCTTAATATGTTTACACTGCTTTCTAGGACATGGCATTCATTTACCAGATGCTTTCATTTAGATCAGTGGTTCTCAACTCGGGCCAGAAAGGGCCGGTGTGGGTGCAGGCTTTTGTTCCAACCAAGCAGTTACACACCTGATTCTACTAATCAACCTTTGGAGTCTTTACTAAGGACCTTGATTAGTAGAATCTGGTGTGCAACTGCTTGGTTGGAACAAAAGCCTGCACCCACACCAGCCCTTTCTGGCCCGAGTTGAGAACCACTGATCTGGACTGTCTAACAATATGCAAGCAACATATAGCTATATATAGGACTAATCTATATCTCTCTCTATAGACAGACTGGTGTTTGGTCTGGGCTCTGCCCCTCTCCTGTTAGCCTCCATTATTCTGTGCGTGAAATGGTGCCGGAGATCAGGTGATGTCATTTTACTGGGATGCATATTTACTTTGTTCATTCTCACTCACAGTTCTCTCATCTGTTGAATTTTTTACATGTTTGTTGACGTGCAGGGTCATCTAATGAAGCAGCTGTCAAATACACTGAAGAGAACGTGGAACCTGCGATGTAAATACTCCGCACAGAAGCTGGATTAGTGTGCTTACATGGAACGAAGAACGTTTGAGAGCTCAGGATTATTTTTTATTGTGATGTTTATCAGCTTGCATGAGGGGTTGCAGCATTTTTCTCACTGACAGTTTAGTGGACGACCTGGACCCAACCCATGGACTTCATGACCATATAAGTAAATAAATGCTATCCATAAGTGTCTCCCATTTTCCTACGCGCCCTTGTAGCCAAACTGGCAGAATCAACCAGATAAAACAATTGACGGGACCACTTCTAGTAAACGGCTACACTAGGCTGTAAAATTACTAATGTCAGTTCTGAGTAGTGTGATCCAGTGATTTTATTGTTAAATTTAATTCTTAATTATATATATATATATATATATATATATATATATATATATATATATATATATACACACTACCAGTCAACACTTTTATAACACCCCCATTTTTCCAGTTTTATTGAAATTTAAGCAGTTCAAGTCCAGTCCATGACCTGAGGTTTAAAAAAAAAGTTTAGGTTACCAAAAACTGAAAAATAATGTAAATTTCAGAGTTATAAAAAAGGCCTTTTTCAGGGAACAAGTAATGGGCTAACAACTTATAGCTTATATATATAGGCGGCATGATGGTGCAGTGGGTAGCACTGTCGCCTCAGCAAGAAGGTTGTATCTTCAAATCTCAGCTTGGGGCCTTTCTGTGTGGAGTTTGCATGTTCTCCATGTGGGTTTCCTCCCACAGTCCAAAGACATGCAGGTAGGCTGATTGGAGACTCCAAATTGCCCATAGGTATGAGTGGGTGAGTGAATGGTGTGTGTGCCCTGTAATAGATTGGTGGCCTGTCCAGGGTGTATTTCTGCCTCTTGCCCAATGCACGCTGGGATAGGCTCCAGCTCCCCCCGCAACCCTGATCAGGATAAGCATGTTTATCCAGCATTTTAACACATTACCTCTAGCTAAGCATTTTCGTGGTCAGAGGTGTATAATTTATTAAATTGGATAATATTAACATAGTACAGTTATTGAGTAAATAACACTGGCTATCTGCTCATGATACAGGTAGCTAAATGCATCATACCAATAGTAAATGTGTACTTTGTTATCATTGTTAAATGTTTTTTCTCTTTTCTTATGTTTTTGATAGCTCATTGGCTAGTGATAGACAACTCTGTATAATCCATACTCTAGTGCCATCTAGCAGAGGAAGATTATTTATTTAGTGGATGTATAGATAATGGTTTTAGTTTTGTACTTAATTAAAAGTTTTTTAAATGCCATTTTATTAGTTTTTCCATGTATTTCAGTTGTAGCAATGGTATAAGAGATGTAAAATAAAAGAAAAATGTCTGCTGCCATCTTGGTCAGGTCTCTGTTCACATAATCTCAATTCATGGTTTATCAAAGGTTAAATAAATAAAATCAATTCTATCACTTTTGCCTGTAACCCACAATCTCATACAGCAATCAGTATCTAAGTAAACTAAGAAATAAATACATTTTAGTGAGAAGCTAAAATGATTAGTTTCCAATTTACCATGAACATTTTGTATTTGGTGTGAGCAGTTCTGTAGCTGTTAAAAAGTGCACATTGCCCTCAGCCACAGTGCTCCCAGCCTATGGAAGATGAGTGTTTAATTGAACTGAGACTGCTCTGATTCACTGCATGCTGATCAAGATGGAACCTGTTGTGAGAAACTCACAAAATTCTGTCTTTATTTGTACTGGGAACAATTAAAATGTAACATCTGTGTGAAATGAAAGCTTTGCCAGTGAATAAAGATTCAGTAGGTTTTTCTTTGCCACATAAAACAGTGAAGGGTTCAGACCAGTGATTTTCTGGTTGCACGTGGTAGCTCTGCCAATGCTTGCTGTCATTGAGCCTCATTCTCTCCTTGCTATCATTTTTACCCAATTCTTCCCTCAGTGCCTCCCCCTTGTGATACTCTATATATCCCTGGTCTCTGCTCTCTGATCTGACGCACACATATCCAGCACTGATCATGACTTGCCTTTAACAGTGAGAGTGACTATAGCACTGCACCGGGAAAAGGGTGGTCTGGACTCTCTCTGTCCTTCACACCAGTACCAACCCTGGTCAGACCCAGCAGCTGCAAGGATGGTGTATCTGTCACTAGTTACACTGTGACCTGCAGTCTGGGACACAGTTGTCTGGGGCTGGTCTTTGTATATGTCCAATTGTTGCAGGAGTTCAACCCACTTCAGGGCGATGGTCTCTACAAATGTGTCACAGCCATAATTGGCAATCGCCATCAGTGCCCAAAACTAAACCAGCACAGAACCCACTCTATCTCCAAAATCACAAAGCACACACTTCTTTATACAATGAAAATGCACCAGAACAATGGCTGTGGTCAGTCTGTCTGGGAGGGATTGCAACAGTAATACAGACATTATCCTGTCACATGGAGCAAAACAAATTTGTCTTTGATCAATACCACTGTTGGATGAAAACACACAATTTACAGAGATTTGTTGATCTTTATATTTGAGGATTGGGAACATTATTCGGAATATATAGAGAACGCTCTGAACATGCATTGCATTGACCCCAATAACTGATTATGTAAGTTCTGTACAACCATTTTCGGAGGTGGGACTTGTTGCATGTAGACATGTTCTGAAGTAATGAGTTCTTCTTTGCAGAATAAGTTTGCTTAGTAAGAGCATAGTTCTATTGTATTCTGTTTTTTAACTGGATGCATTTCTCTTATTTTTTCAGCACAAATTTTAAGTTGGATGCCTACAATATCATTTCTTGTTGAAATTTGGATTTCATCTTCAGCACAGTGAAGAATGGTGCTAGTCAAGTGGCTAATGGAATGCTGAGTGTATATGGTTGTCAAGGCACAACCAAGGGGGCAGTAGGCCTTTTGAAAAATACTTGAGGAAAAAAAATACTATCTGCATTCCTTTTGCAATTCAGCTAAGCTACATTTGCTGTTCAAAAGCCGACAAGACACAAAGCAAGGTTGCCAACTCTCACGCTCCTGGCGTGTGACACACGCTTTCACATTCAGTCTCATGCTCTCACGCTGCCCAAACAATTCTCACACCAAAACACTGCGACAGCAACAGAGATGAACAGGCGAACATATTATGGTCAAAGTCTTTCTGGTATAGTAATGGTTAAACCAAGCGAACAACTTTGACTCTAGAAGATAGCTGAGTATTTGAAAACCGGGTGTTTCATATGGGTGTTTCCATGAAGTTGCATCTTAAATTACTCTCTGATTGGTGCGCGATGCTTATCGCGATGCTTATTGATTGGACAGCTGCTCAAGTTCACAGCCGGGAGTCCAGAAGGCGTTCAAGCAAGCCAGCCACACTCCAACTAGCATGGACCAGAGAGCAGGGTTGATGTGGCGGGTTAATGACGGCTGTGCTGTGACTGGAGAGGATGGAGTCGGGCGATTCGGATGAAGGAGATTCTGCAATAATATGGGATAGCGAGGAATGGTCTCAAGTGGTTACTGCCACAAATAAACTGAAAGGGAGGGAGTCAGACTCTGACGATACAGGAGGAGAATCAAGCATGGCACACAAATCTAGGCGGATGGAAGTCGAATATAAGGTTATATTGACGTTTGCTAATATGGCTGATAACATCAGTAATCCCATGCGCTTAACAAAAGTCATTAAAAAAATACTGGGTAACGTTAAAGTAATAATCTCGAAGATTTTCATTAAAATAAATGTCTTTTAAGTCACTATCTATCGCTGCATTGGGTAACACAATGGTGATTGAGCCTATTTTTATATTAATTTATACAATTATTATTATCATAATTCATGATTAAAAAACTTGGTGTCTGTGGCGACATTCCCGGGAAAAAATCACAAGTGGCGCACAGTTAGTGACGCGTTTTTCATCACCCATCAGTGGGTGGTCCGCTAGAGAGGGTAGGCGGAACTAACGCAACAGGCTCGCTCTTAAACTCACTTGTGTGTGAGCGGCGTACTGTTTTTTCCGGTGTCTGCATGCGTTACAATAACAGAGAAAGGGGGGTTGGGGGAGTTATGGAACCCTAAAAAGTTTTTGTGTAACATGAGAGATCATATTATTTGTTGATGTAGATTTCGTATCACATTTAATAACAATGTAACTTTACTAAATTACATAGCTATTTGCACAGCTAACGCTAGCTACCGGACCATGTCAAGAAAGACAACATTAGTTTAGACAACGTTGCGCACAGCATCCATCTCTCATATCAGGTAACATTGCGTTAGCTAGCTAGCTAATGTAATTAACACAATCTAATGTCAGCTAACAATTAGAAAAAAACACTAGCTAACGCTACCGACCGGTACCGACCTCGCAAACCGTCTCTCGAATGCAATGCTACCTTGTTGCAACGTTGCAGTGTAGCTAACTTAACCCTCTGGGGTCGAGAGCTCCGCCGGCGGAGCTCGACAAGATGAAATTTACTTTCGTTTCTATTTGGATGATTAACTTCACGTGCTGTTATCATACAGACGCAACAAAAACATTGACAGAAACCTTAGAATCGTGACTTTCCAATGCGCCCATTGGCAAATAATATGAATTGTTTTAAATGTTCTAAATTTGATTAATTAGATCATGTATGCTTCGTTAAACTTTACTCATTACTATGTGAATTTCGCTCAGCAGGAAGTCCGCCCAAATCACATTCACATGTTAACAACATTATAATTACTCTCCATAGAAGGAGACTAAAGAAGAGGCGATGCGAGATCCATGTGAGAAATGCCAAGTCTGCGAAAGCGGGATAGAATGTCAACGTGTCACCTAATTCACTTCTTTTGAGGTGAACATTTCATTTAATTTTGGAAAATGGTCCGTCCGGAAGCCGACACTGATGAAGAGCGGTGTCATTTCGAACAGCGAACTGATCCAGCTGAGGATCAACTTCATGCGTAAGTATATTTCTTATGATCATATTGGTAAATATGTGTACTGTATTGCAACGTATCTGTGTGTTTGTAGGAATATCCAGCAATATGCACGTTTGTAAATTCCCACACTACGAACGATTCGAACTATTGCATCTTGCATAGGCTATTGCATAGATGCATTGCGTCTGGTTGTGTTAGAAGTATCAGGTAGACTGTATGTTTTTCGATCATATTGGTAATAAATAGCCCGTGGCGTGGCTATGATTCTAAAACTGATGTCCTCGCACAATCGATATTAGCATACTGTAAGTAAATTCGGGAAATAGCAATATAATAACCACTTAGCTAAACAGACCTAGCCTACTTCAGATTGAGGCATTGTTATTGATGAGTTGCGTGTAGTTGAGCTGGAATATCAATGTTTATTTCGTTTAGCTAATGTTGTTTCGTTGATAGCTTGCATTATTTGTAAATGTGTGCTGTATTACATTCTCTGTGTGTTTGTAGGAATATTCACTAATATGCGCGCTTGTAAATTCCCACACTACGAACGATTCTAACCATTGCTTCTCAAAATTATAGGCTACCTCTCTGCGTCTGGTTGTGTTTGTTTGGTTCTTTGTTTGTATATGATGTAACCATGTCACATTTCCTAAGTTTTGTTTTCATTAGTTAGTGGTTTTCCCCTTTTTTGTAAAGCACATTTAATTTTCACCTGTTGAAGGAAATGTGCTATATAAATAAAGTTTGATTTGATGTCACATTTCCTAACAATTTTGTTTTTATCATATTTACAGAGATGCTGATCAGGAAACACGGCCTAGTTCACCACTAGCTAAGAGGCCACGCAAGCGTTGCAAGAGTACACCAGTCTCATCTCATCTTCCATGCGTATAGTTTGCTTCAATAAAGGTTCTGAAAATAAAAAGATGTCTTTGTTTCTGTCTTCTAAATGGCTCACTGAGTCTTTGTCTTAGTGGTGGGGAGGCATGCGGCCAGGTGTGAATAGCCTACTTAGCTGGCAGGTCGTCCTACCCAATGCATATTCATTACAGAAAGGCCATTTGCCCTCCCATTCTCACCTGATGTTGAAAAATAGTAGTCACAACACTAACTTTTAGCAATGTATTTTATATTTCTCATTGCTAAAATATTTTGTCATCTTTTGATACCCAAGACCTTGATGAACACATTTCAGTGACCAAAAGTCTTATTCACAATTGTTCAGTGTGCTTTATTACAACATTCCTGTGCATGTTCAAACTATACTGTTTACAGTTTGTGTGTTTTTAGAGCAGTTTACAATCCACACATGATTATGACCTATTACTTGCGGCCATATTATTGTAGCTGAGTCTGTGCTGAAAACAAAGATATGAAACACTTTGGAATCACTGTATATAAAGTTGATGAAATTTACACAAATGTCAGAGCATCGCACAATCACCAGTGTGCCTCATTTCACCCTTAGACCCCAGAGGGTTAAGGCCAGTTCAGATCAATGATTCGCAATGAGGCGAAACGGTTTTAGAATGTTGCAGAGAAAATTGCAGCGGTGTGAACTGGCTAGTAGCAGAGCCGTTGCCTGCCCTGAGGTTTTAAAAGACTGTCCTTGTCAAATCGCCAAGTGCAGTTTTAGAACGTTTACAATCAGACATCTTGGAATTTTGCAAGTTGCACCCAGTCTTGTTGCGAATCATTAACCGTTATTTACATTGCCATCGAGTTCATCAATATATTATAATGATCGGAATAAAGCCGGGGTATGTGGAGCAGAGCCGGGTCTGATTTCTGAAGACGTCATGCAGGAGAAAACTAAATAAAAGAATACGGGAGTATGGATTAGCATTGTTATTATTTTATTACGCTTCCTCATATGTTCCTTCATCCTTTATGCCATTTTTGATGAAATCTCCTTTGTTTTTGTTTTATTCTTCTTGTTCTGATTGCTAATTTAACACCCAGCTCAACTTTATTCTCGAAAAGTTTAGCTAGCAAAACCAGAAACACCAGGGGTAACATTTTGCAAGGCAATTGTTTCAAAAATACCACACAACAATCATTCACGAAAAAGACTGCTTATTGTGCACGAGATACATAATTGCACGAGCCACAGCGAATCCCGCAAATTCTTCCCTGCAGTGTAAAGATGTTCATACCAGGCAAAAGGTGGATAAAGAACGTTTGCAGAAATTGATCATCACTAATTCTAATTCTACCCCAGGTTTGCTACGGCATTTTAACCAGGCTCGGCAGTGTAAAGACATCTTGAGTTAGCCTAATGTTAGACAACGAATGCGTATGTACATAACGTTACTTTTATAACAACCGTTTTTTATTCAGTAAATAGTAAGTGTTATAGTTGGCGTGCCAACTGACTGACGTCACACAGGCGACACTGGTTGGATCCGGTTGGATCTATGGGAAGTGAGGTCCAAAAACACACCTGCAATTACCGCTTCTCGCCATTGGCACCGCCATAGAGAACGAAACTGAAATCTTCGAGATTGTCACTTTAAGTCTGCACTGTATTTATCAAATAATCGTGTTCTGCTCTTTTGTAACGATAAAAAACAGCAGGATGAGGCCTTAAAAATAAAGGGAATGAGTGGGACCACTGTGAATTGCTACATACCTGGACAAAATGGCAGGAAGGGGTGCCATTATGCCTAACAGAGGATGTATTAAAAGTGCAACTGGCAAGTGAAATGGCAACGGAGGTAAAGAGATTGCAAACTAGTAGGAATGGAAAAAGGGAACCAAGTACAACTGTAATGATTAACTTCAATTGCCAATAGCTGCCTGAACTTGTCAAGATAGGATATATGAACTATATGGTAAGACCATACATACAAACGCCGATGAGGTGTTTTAATTGTCAGCATTTGGGTCATGTTGCAGCAGTCTGTAAAGGGAAAATAAGATGTTGTAAGTGTGGGGGGAGCATGCATATGGAAAGTGTGGGGAAGGTGTTGTGCCAAAATGTTGTGCTTACCTGGGGTGTGAGGCTCAGTGCTGCTTACCTGGGGTGTGAGGCTCAGAAACGAGCATCTGAAATTTTGAGGTACAAAACCACACACAATCTAACGTATGCACAGGCTGCAAAGCAAGTACAGGGGAGACGGACGGGGGAAATTGACTCTAATCAATCATATACTGGACGGGATCATGGAGGGGGATCTTGTAGCCACAAGTGCCCTGTCGGTTCAGATACACTCATAGTGAATAAAGTTAATTTTGTTGCTTTCGTTGCTGAGGTTATTAATTGTGCAGCATGAACAAAGAACTGAAAAGTTAAAAATAGTGATATCTGCAGCAGCAAGGCACCTTGGTATAATGGGGACTTTGGTTGAACAAATTTCAGCAATGTTAGAACAGACTGTAGGAAACGTACTATCACAAGACCCGCCGAGTGGATGAACGGTGGGGCAGTCATGTTTTCGTTACTTCAGTGGAATGGCTGGAGTTTGATTGCGAACGGCCAAGAAGGAGTAACATCGTGGTTTTCACACTGATCTTCTGGAATTATTAGTGGTGCTAGTTTGCACAGTGGCAGGGAAGAAACATGATATATAACTAATTAAATATTCCTTCTTTATTTTGGAGCGTGAAAACAAATTTCGGTCTGTTTTAAGGTTGATGATGACGACTACTTCACAAGTACGTACCACTCCCCTTTCCCGCCCTTGTAAAATGAATTGGCGGCAACACATAGATATGTATTATTCATGGGAACATACTATCTTGCTACCCAAGTATGCTCGAAATATAGGTAGCAAACAACAAGGCTGAATCCTTCTGGCATAATTTACATAGAAACTATACGCTGAGATCGCCTAGTTTCACTCACTGTGGCCAAGCGGAATCGATAACGTTTCATAAAATATATAACTTTAAAAGGTTTAATTCAATCTCCTACTGGGACTTTTGCCATTTATTGAGGGCGTGAAAAAAATTTCGGTGCTGATGGGTTAGTGCTGTCCGATTGTGCTAGCTACTTCACATTAACGTCACCAAGCCACTCCCCATGTTTTCCCGCAAATTTGTCAGTGGGAAAATGAATGGGGCAATTTTCAATAAGCAATATTTTTAGTTACAAATTGGGAACCAGTTAACTATTGGTATGCGGTACTCATGACATATATGACTCACGAAATATCAGCAGCACGATTGACCCATGACAAGTACCAGGTACAACGGTCTGTGCGTTTAGTACGCTTAGGAACTACACATACCGGTACTTTGCTCCCGACGCACACTTATATTGTCACGACTCAGATGGAACATGCTTGCGCCCTTCTACTTCTAGTGTCACTTTGATATCGTATTTCAATTATTAGATTTTTCCACTTTTTAGATTTTATCCATTTTTAGGTTTTTCCAATTTTATATCTACATATTCGTATTTTCTTGTTCTTTAGGTGGCTACTACTACTACTAGCTGGCTGGGTTAGTTACTTGCTAACGTTAGCTAGTAACTTCTACTGTGTGTATATAAATATTTAGCTAGCTAGCTAGCTAACTGTTATAGATTTTTCGATTTTATAGCTATAGTTACTATTAGCTTTTAATCTTAGGTAGTAGTTAGTAGTAGTTAGGTAGTTATTTTATATTTTTATAACTTAGCTTAAAGACGTCAATTTAAAGTCTTTGTCGACCGTTCAAAAGACATCCACTGAGAAGCCAGAATGAAAGTTTTTGAGATGTCTTTTTTTAAACGTCTTTTAAACGTTCACTATTGACTTAATTTGGACGTCCATAGTGAACGTTAAAAAGACGTATTTTTTAAGCATCTTTTAAACGTTCATTATTGACGTCCAAGTGACATCCTTACAGGGTTCAAAATGAAAGTTTTTACGACATCATTTCAGATGTCTTTTCAACGTCATTTACAGTCGCCCAAAGGACAGATTCATATGGTTCAAAATGAAAGTTTTTATGGCGTCTTTCTTGGACTCATTTCAGACGTCCCCGTTGCACTCCATTTAAACCAACTTTACTTCTTTAATTGTAAATGAGGCCAGAGTCCCATCCTGTCTTCACTTACTATTAGCTTTATTGAATACCATGTTCTGGTCATCAAACCTTCATCAGGCTATTGTTCCAGGGTTTGATGACCAAAACATGGTATTCAATAAAACTGATTCTAGTGAAGGTATTGTGCAGGACTACTTCTTTAAAATTGAAAATAAAAAATTGATACCTACCCTCAGATGCACCTGTCCAAGACATACAGGTGTGCCAATACTTTTTAGTAGCCTTATTTACAATTGGAAATGTGTGACATCTGATCTATTCAAAATTACACATTGTTTGAAATGACAAGAGAATATTTTTTCATAGTTTTCAGCAAAATATTAACAATTTGAAAAATAAAACAAAATTCTAATAAATAAAGTTAACTGCCAAGTGAAAAAAAAATCATCATAAGGACCAAGAGTTCAATGGAATTTAATTCTGAAATTGTTGCGACTCATTTATCAATTTTAAAGACATTTACAGACAAATTTATGCAGCATCGCTTATATAGTATATAGAGTTTTGAAACACATAGTCATTCTGTTGCCCTAGTGGTTGATATTTTTACCCTGCTGCACACTCTGCCCCACCCCAATCTGTGATGTCAGAGAACCTCTTTTTTTCATTGACAGGCTTTTTTGGTGCATTCCATTTAAGTGGTAACTTGGAAAAATCTGACTTCCTACACTAGAAAAAATGCAATGGAATGGCCCTCGAGGTCGGAATTCCAAGTAGGGACCTCGGGGTTGGTCTCTCTACTCTGGGAGGCATACACTATAAAACAACATTATTTCCATCTTTCGGAGACGATTGAAGCTGGATTCTTATCAATACCAGTGTGGTAGCTTAATATAACAGTTCATATATTGTGCTCAGAAACTAGCCAGACAAACACCAGCTGCTTCCGGGATCACGTGCTTCTCCCTTAGATAAACTATTTACATATTTTACATATGTATGGTTTCTTTCCGAGCCTGGCACTGAGGTCGTAATTCCAATTTTCCAACTGGGAGCTTCTGACTTCCGACTTTCAATGGAATGCGCCTTTTGATAGTACCTCCAAAGTGGAACTCTGACGTTACTGATTGGGTTGGGGCGGGGTGTGCAGCAGTGTGAAAATATCAGTCACTGGGGCAGCAAAATGACCATGCGTTTCATTGCTCATAAAACGGACACATTACAAACCTTGTTTTTTTTTTCTTTGAAGAGTTGAGGTGCCATGGGGAAAAAAAGAATGGGTGGGGCTTGGTTAAAAGTTTGGGAACCACTGATCTAAATCACAGTTGGGCTGAACATGTCAGGGTTCTGTGTTTTCCTGTCTGTGTTTCCCTTGTTGGGCCGCCAGATGGCGGCACTTCTGTTATGTGTCCTGCTCCCCCCTGTTAATTGTATGATTGTTTCCAATTGTCTTGTTATTCTATCATTGTTCCCACCTGTGTCTTGTTATCCCCTCCTTTTGTGGTTTGATTGTTTTTTGAGTTCACCTGTGTCTTGTTACCCCCTGTCTATTTAAGTTCTTTGTTCCCTTGACTCGGGTGCTGGTTCCTTGTGTTTGTTTCCGACTTGTGTTTCAGACCGTACGTACCTGCCTGTGTTTTTGACCTGTTTGTGTTTCTGACTTTGTTTCCGCCTGTGTGTTTCTGTGCATTTCTGCCGTTTGTTTTCTGTACTGGTGTAGTTCTGTTTTCTTGTATTTTTTTTTTAGTTTTCGTTTTATGCCCCTCGTGGCTTTTTTATAAAGTCTTGTTTGTATCAACTTTTTTGAGTTCCGTGTTTTTTCCCATTCTGCGTCTGGGTCCCACCCCCCGTACCGTGACAGAACAAGAGAAACCCGCACTCCCATCAGCAGGGGAGAAAAAATATAAAGTCCCCTAAATTGGAAATACTCAAGTACAAATGCATTAAAATTGTACAATACTCATGCAAAAGTACTTAGTTATTTTCCACTCCTGTATGCCCTACACCTCCCTTCCTCCCTGGTGCATGTTTAAGATGTTCTTCTGCATGATGCTTCATTGTAGCCTCTGTAGTTCCTTTATCCCATTTCATGACTGCCACTGCAAGAGTTGAACAAAAACAAAAAATTATAAATATGCTAGTTACATGGCAGTATGCATGTTCACATGTTGTATGTGAAAACATCCAGGTTTAAAGTTCCTTATACTTATTTGTTATTATTTCTCCTGTCAAATATCAAGTGCCAATACTGCACAGACCCATGACGACTGGTGGGGTACACGGCAGCATACACGTGACTTTAAGATAGTGTGAAGATGGTCTCTGTTCACTAGGGTTGGGTCAGTTTCCGGTTTTGCCGGTCCGGTCCGGTGTACGAGCTTAAACTGGTTTGATTTTATGCGAACCGACTGAACCGGCATTTGTCATTATGAGACGTTCTGGCAAATTAAAAAGTAGCCTACATCAGCAACCTGTGCCGACGGCACTAAATACAACCTGAAATTGCATTAGTAATAAGCAATATGACAACGTGATTAACCCTCCGGTTCTGTTCATTTGTCAGGAACATCAAAAATGTTCCTGGGTCATGTTTAAACATCCAAAAGTTGTCAGAAACCAAAAAATCCTAATAAACATTGTTTGGGTACCTCATTACTAACAATTAAATCAATATTTAGTGCAATGGTGTTATTCACCTCTCACAGATCATGGTTCCATTAGGATAATTCACTCGTTTTTCACGAAAAATACATGTTCAAACTCTTTTTTCTGTACATTGGAAAAACCTAGATATAAAATACATTAGTTTTACATAACATTTCATTTTTAAAATTTTGTTTTACATTTTTAAACTTTTTTTATGGGGTGAGACACCTCTTCTGTTCAGGGTCAAATTGACCTGTTCACTTAAAATCAAGCCAAATGAGTCATAAGGATTTTTATTGAAAGAAAACTTTATTTACGCAATATTTACAATGTTTAGAACCAGAAATGAACAAAAATGAACAAGAGATGAGCAATATGAACAAGGCATGTGTGTGTGTGTGTGTGTGTGTGTGTGTGTATCTGTGTATCTACACAGCACACGAGTGACATGTCGTAACAGAGTGCTTTGCGCAAATTAATTTTGCTTGTCTTGATGTCATCAGACGGCCTGCAGACCTGGCACCTCTTTCTCTTCCTTTTTCCCCCAGCGGCAACCTAGAAAGATGAGGATGATGATTACTTTACTATGTCTTTTTTGCTGATCCCGATCCCCTGACACGCATGCATGTGCGCACACACACACGCACGCACGCACGCACACACATACATACACACTTACTTACCTCAGGCACTGGTGTACTAGGTGCAGCCCTCACCTGGATCTTCCTCACAGTGGCTGCAGTGGCTGGGGTCCTTGGCATGTGCTGCCTCCGTTCTATATGCGGTACCACGAGTGCCTTCCCCAGCTCCTCGAGGAAGATGCGCCTCTTGTGTAGCTTTGACACATTCCACTTAGGAAAAATCTCTGTCCAGATGACGAACGCATTATAGGCCGATACATCAATATCTTAGCTTCCTGCTCTCAACGAAGGCGGACGCTTTTTCCTCTGCTCCCTCCCTGCCCTTATCTGCCCCTGCTTGCTGCTCTCTTGTCTTGTGCTGCGTCTGTCTGAACTATCCGGAGCCTCTCTCTGCATTTCTCTCCGAAACCTAAAAGCATGGATCTGATCAACTGGTCTCTCAACGCAATTGATAGTATTTTCTCGACGAGAAGAACGGGTCAGGGAGAGCCCTCTTGCCCTGACGGAACGTTTGCAGCCGGATACACGATGGACTCCTGGAATGAGTGGAGGGTCGTGTGCCTGTCGATCCTTTCCGTTGAGGATGTTGAAGACGTTTACTTGATTGGAATTATGATAACAGGCTTTCTGCTGTTTGGAGCTGGCAGCATCCTGATTTATCGCAAAATGCCGAAGGCGTTGGCAGCACTAATTGGGAAGCTGCCCGCCATTGAGGGAACGGGCAGGGCTGTCAACACTCAGACTCAAGCGATTTGTGAGCTCAATCGCAAACTGGATGCGATTGGATCGCAAATTCGCATGACGGATACCAACTTGGAGAAGTTGCCGGTTCGGCTCACTGAAATGGGCCACTAATTCGGATGATTGGAACAACGCTGAGAGAACCACAGGACTAAAGGTAGATGAAAAATGCAGAAGTCTGCCTGAACCCAAAACAATCCTTATCCTCATTGGCTCCCCCACATCGGCCTTGGAAGGCTGATATCTCTCCACTCTCCTGGATTGTTATGCAGCCAGATGCTCGGCCCTACCCCCACCTCCCTGCTCCTATGGAACTTTGTCTCTGGATCAGGACTCTTCGAGGTCATCTCCACGGCAATGGCCGTGTCCTCGTCATCAGTATCAGACGGCAGAGACAATGTTGAGACTGTGGTGGAGATGAAGTCCATGGACTTACACACACACGCACATGAAGATAACACACACACCACCTCCTACTCAACGCCTTCTTGGCTCCCACCCCCCCTCCCTCCCCCGTTACAGTGCAGTCTGCTGAGGGTTGATGCGCTGCGCCTGAGCGGCTGCGCGCTCCCCCCAGTGTCTGTGCTGCGACACTTCCCCTCCCCGACACCCTACCCCCTACCACATGTGCAAGTCTTCGAGTTTTTGTTGTAATGTTTGTAATGTTTGTAATGTTTTTATGATGTTGCTATGTGCTGAGGTTTTTCTTCGTTTCAATGAAACGAGTGCTCTCTCGTTTCATTGAAAGGACTGTTTTTCTTCCTCCTCCTTCCTCCTGTTCTCTCATTTCTCATCTAATACGTTGGCGCCGCAGATGGCTGCCTCGGTGTGTTGACCAAAGCAAATTCCTCGTATGTGTAAATGTACTTGGCAATAAATTCGATTCTGATTCTGATTCTGATAATGTAAAAAAAAATGACTAAAGGCCAGCGCACAGTCATTCGCTTGGTGCTGTAGGACCCTGTTACTTTGTCCAAGTTGTCCACCCCCCCTTTGGTAGCATTGTATTCTAGGATCATATTTGGTTTCTGGTCCTCTCTGGTGCTGATTTCAGCATTTTTATGGAGAGTGCTCATGAGCACAACATTTTTTCCCTTTTTGGGGCAGTAAGACACTAGGGCTGTGGTGTCTGTGAAAACAAACTTGGATGATTGAGAGGCCCTATTCTTGATCACCAAAATTTCAGCAGGCAGCTCAGTTCTGTTTTTTCATACAGTTCCAACCATTGTGAGCTTTCTCTTTAGAAACTCCTGTCTCAGGTTGTAGGATGTGAAAAAATTGTCACGTTATGTTGTGACCCCTGAGACCCTGTGCCATGTTGAGCACGACCCTCATGCCCTGATTCTTCTCTGGGGCTCCGGTTTTCGGTGTAAACTTGCATGTTCAATGCATAGCTGGAGTTTGCATCACATGCTGCCTAGATTTTTATGCCATATTTTTCCAGTTTGGAAGGCATGTATTTCCTAAATGGGCAGTGACCTCTGAATGCCACCAGCCTTTCATCCACTGTGACATTAGGAGCTGGGTTATAGAGTAGTGGAAGCCGCTCTACCCCCTTGTCCCACACTGTCGTAATAGCTGCCAGCTTGTCTCTCTCCCGTCTGCTAGCTCTTGTCTCCCGATTATCAAATTGGATTACTTTGGAGGAAATGTGAAAAGTCTCCAGAGACATGGTGGCTCGAAATATGGCCCTGCCTGTCTCTGCATCCCACGGGCTGGCTGTCGATTCATCCTTCGACTTATAGACCCCAGCCAGGATGAGGAGCCCCAAATACGCATGTAAATGCGTTTCATCCAGCTCCTTCCACTTCTCCCCAAAAACATGCCTCCCTTCTAGATTATTCATTTCTAGAATGATTTTCTGTATTGAATTTGGAATGACCAGCTCAAAAGCTGACACGAGTCACTGCCATCCTGGTGGGCCCTGGCACTGTCTTTATTATGTTTTCTTCAGACAGTGTTGCCTGACGTATATTGGGGGATGAGGACCACTGTTTCTCACCATTTTTTGACATGAATGTCTTGCTTGGAGGAATAGGAATGGCAATTTCCTAATCTGATGGTTCATAATTAGAATCGTCATAATCAGAATTGACCTCAAGATGGTCTTCATCTTCAGACACATCCTCATCTATTTCACAGTTGTGATCAATGTATTCCAGAGCCTCCAGGGGTGTCGTCATTTTGTTTGTGTTGCTCATTTTGTCAAGCTCTGACAGTGAGTATACTGTATGTAGCTGCAGAGTGTAATGTTGGTAGGACTCTCATGCAGAGATCCTTTTGTATGTTTCGCCCCTCCCCCGCTGAGTGTACGCTGTGTGTGGGCGGAGTTTTCCCGTGGGAAAATAAAAGGTTCCCGTCAAAGTCATCGTAATATCTGCACTTTCTCGCACTTTACAGTTCAGGTAGGGAGAATAGGGAGAAAGTGTTTGTGTGTGTGTGTGTTAGATTGGGGTGAAATATGTTGTGTGTGTGTGTGTGTGTGTCTGTGTGTGTGCGTACGTGCGGGTGTGTGTGTGTGTGTGCGTGCGTGCAGGTGTGTGTCTGAGTGTGTGCATGCGTGCCTGCGTGCATGCAGGTGTGTGTGTGTGTGTGATTGGGGTGAAATATATTGTGTGTGCATGCGGGTGTGTGTGTGTGTGATTGGGGTGAAATATGGTGAGAGGGAGTAGGAAATACCTTATGTCTCACATTTGCAAAGAAAGAAATGGTCTAAATTTGACACTTCTGACCCCTTTTAGCCTTTGGGGGGGGGGGGGGGTTGCAAATACAATAAATGAATCATTTTAATTTTACATGTTGATTACACTAATTAAGCCCAGTAGAAGAAGTTTCATCCTGAAAAAATACTTTTAAATATTTTTCCTAGATTTTCAAACTTTAAAAAGGGTCAATTTGACCCGCAACATAACAGGAGGGTTAACATAATATTATGTTTGTTTATACAACGGCTTGACTGAATAGGCTACTCGATTCTGATCGGTCCAAGGGTGGGCATTATTTCTCAGTAAAGGGACACCTCAGCCTTTTAACAGTTCTAAAATCAATGTGCTACAAAATCCAGCATTCTAAAGCAGTTTAAACAGCAACATTATTCTTACGCTTTTGAATTGTTGTTACATCCCCTCCCCTTTTCAAAGTCCAATTTCACAATTGATGGCAACGTTGAATCACATTTCTAGTTACTGTTGCTAGCTTTATTTACGGTTGCCAACCATCCCGCAAATTGGAATCATCCCTTATTTGGACAGTAGAATAGGTGTTCTGCATTTAACTCATGGCTACGGGATGCATTTTCATCTGTATGTTTGTGAATGATTGCGTTTATAGTAACCGCTGTTTTGAATACAATTCAATAGTTAGCTAGCTAGCTAGCTGGGATAACAAGCATGCCGTGAGACCATTCTGACCTCAAACCAAGAATTTTAATATTGGCTAGGTGACAAGTGACCGTGAACCTATCATAAAGCTAGCTGGCATTCAAAACCTGTTTCAGAGGGTCTTAGAAAGACGTTATGTCTACACTGCGCGACCACACCATTTAAAAAGCAAGACAGTGTTAGGGAGATGAATTCGATTGATTTATCAGGGCTTCAGACTAACTTTTTACATTGGTTGCACTTAGGTGCACCAGCACATAATTTAGGTGCACCCAAAATTTTTCTGTGCGCTGCTCCTGGAGGAGTACAGGGCGCGGTTTCACACATACATGCCTTATTTTTTTCCCCCACCCACATTCAGCGAAGAAGAATATCAGGGTCAGAGCCAATCAGAGACAGAGTAGGGGCGGGTCTTCGCAGAATGCGGGTGGGAAAAATAAATAACGCTACACATATACACACACTGTAGTACGATGGAGTATTAGGGCCACATTGAGGGGGAAAAAAATTCAGAGATTTCGAGAATAAGGTATATTACGAAAATAAAGTCGTAATATTACGAGAATAAAGTCGCAATTTAATGAGAATGAAGTCATAATATTTCAAGAAAAAAGTCATAATATTACGAGAATGAAGTCGTAATTTTACGGGGAAAAAAATCATAATATTACGAGAATAAAATCGTAAAATTTCGAGAGAAAAAAAACATAATTAAAATAAAAATATATTACCAGCAACCAACAAAACGGGAGAGAGGACAGTCTAATGGCAGCCTGAGCCTGCAATTTCCTCCAAGTCTGTGTGGTACTTTCTTCGGAATAGACACAGTTTCTTGCACAATCTTTTCAATGTCCTGATACTTATGATAATATGGTGCTGATGTGCCAAAAGATTAAGTATTTTATTTGTGAAACCTATACTAAAGTATAACTTCACAAGATACTCCACCTTCCTCATTTTAACGCAGGCGGCAGGCAGCTCTTCTAATATTTCCAGTCTAAAATAACACGTAGCCTAAAATTACGACTTTATTCTCGTAATATTATGACTTTTTTCTCGTAAACTTACGACTTCATTCTCATAATATTATGACTTTTTTCTCGTAAAATTACGACTTTATTCTTGTAATATTACGACTTTATTCTCGTAATATTACGACCTTATTCTCGAAATCTCCGAATTTTTTTTCCCTCAATGTGGCCCTAATACTCCGTCGTAACACAGACAGACCTACTAAATGTCAGGCGCACCGGTGCGAGCAATGAAAATGTTTAGTCGCAAATGACAGATTTTTGGTCGCATGTGCGACCAAAATGGTCGCACTCTGGAGCCTTGCTTATGCAGTTTTCTTAAATAATGTAATGACAAAAATGACCAAAATTGGTGCTAACTGTATGGTATAAAACGAGAAGGAACTATTTTTTCTTGATAGAATCATTGTTTTCATAGAATTAACGACCAGAGGTTTTTGCTTAACAACCTCTGGTCGTTAATTCTATTAAAACAATGATTCTATATTCCCTGTCTATAATATCAAATCTGTTTGAAAATTTTTACATCGGCCCAACCCTAGTGCCCGGACTGGTCGCTGTGCCTGGACTGGTTGCTGTGTCTGGACCGGTCGCTGTCCCCGGACAGTTCGCTGTGTCGGTACCGGTCGATGTGCCTGGACCAGACCTTGTGCCTGGACTGCTTGCTGTGTCGGGCCGGTCGCTGTCTCCGGACAGATTGCTGTGTCGCTACCGGTCGATGTGCCTTGACTGGTCGCTGTGCCTGGACTGCTTGCTGTGTCGGTAGCGGTCAATGTGCCTGGACTGGTCGCTGTGTAGGTACCAGTTGCTGTGCTGGGACCCTTCGCTGTGCCTGGACCGGTTGCTGTGCTGGGACCCGTCGCTGTGCCTGGACCGGTTGCTGTGCTGGTACCCGTCGCTGTGGCTGGACTGGTCGCTGTGCCTGGACTAGTCACTGTGCTGGGACCCATCACTGTGGCTGGACTGCTGACTGGACCCAGCACCTCTCGACTGGCTGGCTCTGTTTACATTTGAATGTCCAGAGTCTGAAAAACAAAACATTGAGTTAATTTACAGCTAAGTGCAGGTTAATGGACAGAAGACATACAGAAGAAATGTTCTGAGATTCAACTGGATTCACACCCAACGTGGTTGATTAAATGATTTGGGATTAGAGGTGACTAGTATAATGTGATGAATACTCACTGCCTGTGGACTTGTCCCTGTCCCTGGACCCAGCACCCTCCACTTGGCTAGACCTGACTGGATTTGAATGTCCAGAGTCTGAAAATGAGCACATGTAAATGATTAACACTGATGTTGTAACCGTCTTCATGTTATGATTAGGGCGCGGTCACACATACGCAAAATTAACATTGGCGAATATTCGCCACCCGTTCACTTCCATTCTATGCAAGCGAAGGGGCGAATAAAACATTCGCTTCCGGTGGTGAAGCAAATTTGCATCTTCGATTCGTGTGGAGTTCAACTTTGGTAAACTTTGACCGGCAAATTTGCAGCCTCAACCAACAGCAAAGAAGTGTGTGTGGTTGACCCTGTAGTTGGCTGTAGTTTTCTTACTGAGCCAGGATGGAGGAGACTTTGATTGTTGCTGTGTCTAACCAGCCGGTATTGTACGATCTTCAGTATACATTTTCCCGTCGCAAAACCAACAACTGCTCATGTGATATCACAACCGCTCATGTGTGCCCAACAACCACAACCACTCAAACGGACTACAAACCAGCAAACTGATTTCCGTGTGCATCACATCCTGCACTGCCCACATTCAGCACGACAAGATACGAATTTCGCCTCGGCAGGCGATGGTCATTCGCCTGCATTCGCACGTGTGCCCGCGCCCTTATGCAAGAACAAATTATGTACATAACAAATTAGTAGATTCAAGTGATAGATACTTAATACCAGTGAACCTTTTGCTAGATCCAGCAGACCCCATCTGGATGGACTTTGTTGGTGGAATGGGAAAGGTGGGCGCTTTGACAATGGCACCTAGACAGATGCAGTATATAAAATAAATGGAAGCATCAGTCATTAAAATAATGAGCACTAACCTTGTAAGTCTTATAATGTTGCAATTCAATAAGAACTACTTATGCGTGAAATGTCAACAGCTTGGGAAACTGTTATGTTCTCCTCTTCCTTGTCCAAATCATCAGATTCTGTAATTGTACCTGTTACAGGTGTACCGCAGGGATCTGTACTGGGTCCTCTGCTGCTCTCCAAGTACACCAAAACCCTTGGTTCAGTTATTAATTCACATGACTTCTCCTATAATTGTTATGCAGATGACACACAACTCTTCTTTTCTTTCCCCCCCTCGGCCTCACAGGTTGATGATAAGATATCTTCCTGCCTGGCTGACATCTTCACCTAGATGGCCAGCCACCACCTGAAGCTCAACCTCAACAAAACTGAGCTGCTCTTCTTCCCATACAAGACCTCCTTACTACGTGAGCTCTCAATCACGGTTGATGGCACCACAGTGACTGCCTCTCACTCTGCTTGGGGGTGGTCCTGGATGACTAACTGGACCTCAAGGAGCACATCAAGGCAACATCATGGTCCTGCAGATTCCTTTTGTACAACATCAGAAGGATTCGACCATACCTGACTTTGGACTCTACCCAGCTGCTCGTCCAGGCTACGGTGACCTCCCGCCTTAACTACTGCAACTCTCTCCTTGCAAGCCTGCCAGCTTGTGCCATACAGCCACTACAGATGATTCAGAATGCCGCTGCCTAACTCATCTGGGAACTTTCCATGGGAATTAATGGGAATAAAATGGAAATATAAGGGTTATTTCCACAGGCTGTATTTAATTACCATGTCATATGCAGATAGAAACAGACAGAAACAGACATAATTGCAAACCCTTGTAATAGAAATTTAAAAATTTAAGAATTAACAATTAACTTATGAGTTAAAGGGACACTTCACTGAAAAACAATGCTGATTTATTTAGCACATAATCTCACACATGTACAGTTGAAGTCGGAAGTTTACATACACTTAGGTTGAAGTCATTAAAACTCATTTTTAACCACTCCACAGATTTCATGTTAGCAAATTATAGTGTTGACAAGTCAGTTAGGACATCTGCTTTGTGCATGACACAAGTGATTTTTCCAACAATTGTTTACAGACAGATTATTTCACTTTTAATTCACTATATCACAATTCCAGTGGGTCAGAAGTTTACATACACTAAGTTGACTGTGCCTTTAAACAGCTTGGAAAATTCCAGAAAATGATGTCATGGCTTTTGAAACTTCTGATAGGCTAATTGACATTATTTGAGTCAACTGGAGGTGTACCTGTGGATGTATTTTAAGGCGTACCTTCAAACTCAGTGCCTGTTTGCTTGACATCATGGGAAATTCGAAAGAAATCAGACAAGACCTCAGAAAGAAAATTGTGGACCTCCACAAACTGGTTTATGCCTGAATACCTGTCGCTTACTTATACCATGGGCTTTGCAGACGTTACGCCGGGAAGGAGTGGTTCTGTCTCCTAGAATGAACAATGTTTGTAATGAACAGTGCTAATCAATCCAGAACCATGCAAGGATCACTTTTTTGACGATGCTGGGAACAGTAAAAGATCTTCCAATAAGATCTATACAATAACTGTAAGGCTGCTCAGCAAGAAAGAAGCCACTACTCCAAAACCACCATAAAAAAGCCAGACTACAGTTTGCAACTCCACATGAAACAAAACTCCTGATGAAACAAAAATTTAACTGTTTGGCCATAATGACCATCGTTATGTTTGGAGGAAAAAGGGTGAGGCTTGCAAGCTGAAGAACACCATCCCAACCGTGAAGCACGGGGGTGGCAGCATCATGTTGTGGGGGTGCTTTGCTGCAGGATGGACTGGTGCACTTCATAAAATAGATGGCATCATGAGGAAGGAAAATGATGTGGATATATTGAAGCAACATCTCAAGACATCAGCCAGGAAGTTAAAGCTTAGTCGCAAATGGCTCTTCCAAATGGACAATGACCCTAAGCATACTTCCAAAGTTGTGGCAAAATGGCTTAAGGACAACAAAGCAAGGTATTGGAGTGGCCATCACAAAGTCCTGACCGCAATCCAATAGAAAATTTGTGGGCAGAACTGAAAAGGCGTGTGCAGGCAAGGAGGCCTACAAACCTGACTCAGTTACACCAGTTCTGTCAGGTCAAAATTCCAGAAACGTATTATGAGAAGCTTGTGGAAGGCTACCCGAAACATTTGACCCAAATTAAACAAATTAAAGGCAATTCTACCAAATACTAACAGAGTGTATGTAAACTTCTGACCCACTGGGAATGTGATGAAAGAAATAAAAGCTGAAATAAATCATTCTCTCTACTATTATTCTGACATTTCACATTCTTAAAATAAAGTTGTGATCTTAACTGACCTAAGACAGGGAATGTTTACTAAGATTAAATGTCAGGAATTGTGAAAAACTGAGTTTAAATGGATTTGGGTAATGTGTAAACTTTCGACTTCAACTGTAAACAGTTTTACACACATTAATCTAGTCTGACAGTTACTGAGAGTTAATGAGTTTGAATATGTCCTCCAGTGATGTCACAAATATTGTGTTGTGTTAATTACAGCTCAATGAAATTATGGACATGAAAAAATAGCAATACCTATTGCTACTTTTTCATGATCATTTAATTGAGTTGTAATTAACACAACACAATTGGTTCAGTGTCCTCCGATGACATCACTGGAGGAGTCAAACTCATCATATCAAATGATATAGTCAAATATCAATAACTGTGAAACTAACTGAATGTGTGCAAAATAAATCAGCATTGTTGTGAATTAAAAGAGTTGACTCTTTACAACAACAGAAAAACACATTCCCTATGATTCCACTCCAAAAAAGACATTTTCAACATACATCTGTACAATTGTAAGCCTAACTTTATTGTGGGCTCAACACTGCATATGCAAGATTCTGAGAATCATTTTGTACATGTGATGGAAGAGTGCTCTGTGCATGCAGAGGGTTATAATTCTACTGAATTCTTCTTAAATGCGATTCTGGAAATGACGTGTACATTTGATGGAGGAGTGCAATGCACACTGAATGTGCAGGGTTGCAATTCAACTGAATTTAAATGGGGATATTTTAACCAAATCATGCCACAAGACACGGAGAGCCCGGCAGCCAGCACGGAGAGCCAGGCAGCCGGCACGGAGAGCCATTGTCTTATGTGTATTTCCCCCCAAAAATAAGTTCCCTATTATAAGATTTTTATTGAAATTGGGCGAAATTTCCAAAATACCCGAAAAGTTTCCGCCCCTTTGCAACTAATGTAAATTATTAAATAAAGTTGTAAATAATTGAATAATTCTGAAATAATTACATAATATCAACTTACTATGTTATATTATTTCATTTTTGCCGTTTTTATAATAATGTGATTATTTTTATTTATTTATTTAACAGGTATTTCACATGACTATTTGTCAAAAAAATTCAAGCATTTCACAATGGCACTATTCCGAATGACACGTTTCAGATTGGTTCAGATATCGAACCTGTCTTGGACGTCTGTAGACCTCCAAAAGGGGTCCTGGCTAGATGTCTAGATATTTAGCTTTGCTTTCACATCCACAGACGTCCAAAATGGGTCACGACCAGACGTTCAGATAATGAACCTCTATTGCACGTCCACAGACATCCAAGAGGGGTCCTAGTCAGACATTCAGATATAGAACCTGTCTTGCACGTCCACAGACGTCCAAGAGGGTCCCTAGCCAGACATTCAAATATTGAACCTGTGTTGCACGTCCATAGACATCCAAAAGGGGTCCTAGTCAGATATTCAGATATGGAACCCGTCTTGCCCGTCCACAGACGTCCAAGAGGGTCCCTAGCCAGATGTTCAAATATTGAACCCGTCTTGCATGTCCACAGACGTCTAAAAGGGATCCAATCAGACGTTCAGATATTGAACCCGTCTTGCACGTCCATAGACGTCCAATAGGAGTCCTAGCTAGACGTTCAGATATTGAACCTGTTTTGCACGTCCACCAGACATACAAAAGTGGGTCTGGACTGATGGACGTTATACAGACATGATCTGAACGTCTCCCTGACGTCGCATGTTTGCTGGGAACTGTTATAGACTTTTCAATTTTATAGCTATAGTTATTATTAGCTTATTAATCTTAGCTAGATTAGTAGTAGTTAGGTAGTTAATGTTAGCTGGGTGTTCGCCAAGATGGTGTGGTGCTTCTCCCCGAGCTGCAACCACGAGTCTGACGTGGACGCCTTTTCCTTCTTCCAACCAGTGACACCGCCATTGTCATGGGTATAGCTAGCTAGCCACCGGTGTTGGGTGAGTCAGTTATTTTCTTCCCCTACTAATGGTTAAAGTTAGGACCTGAGAAGGGAAATCTGATCCCAGACCAGCAGTTAGGGGCAACTTCACCTGGAGCCTAGGCACCGCACTTGGCGGGTAGACTTACAAGCACACGTGGTTGTGACATGTTGTGGCAAACACGCCTGCCACAGGCCACCGAAGTGGCTTTCTTTGGGGCCCTCCAGCACAGAGACACAGGGAGAAGATGTTCAAAACAGTCCACATTTATTCCACGAGGGTTTGGCAAGATGGTAAAGCCAAATGAGCAGATGTTAACCCTGTCATGACGGAAGCTGCCTGGTGTGGGTGGGGATGGCAGATTTAACCTGTGCGCAGTGATTACCTCACTACGCACAGGTGCAGCCACTCCTGTTCCTGGGTCCAATTAGCCTGGCCAATTATCTAATTTTTCACCAATTATCCAATTGGCCAGGTCTAATTAGCTTGACCCAGGGCAGGTGTGGCTGCTTAAACCAGCCATCCCCACACCACATACCCCCAACGCCAAACTGAGGCCAGGGAGAATCACGGGCCGAAGCCTACCCCCCCCCACCCCCCACCCCCCACCCCCGCACTCCCAACAAAGCAAAAGACAAATAAAAAATAAAAACCTCTCTAAACACGCTACAAAATTTTTTTTTAAAGTCAGGGTGGGTGGCCCCGGAACAGTCCAGTACATGCGGTGACCCTCCTTCGGATCGACAAGGCAGCCTTCTTCCTCCTCCCTCTGGAGCACGGGAAGTCCTGGGCTGCTCTGCTGGCTGGTGGGGGCGTCACCGGCTTGGGCTGTTCCAGGGGCTGTGGTGGGGTGGCTGGCTGGTGGGCTGGTGGACTGGCTTGTGGTGCTGGGATCAGGAACCCTCGTGGCTGTGGTGGCCGCCAGTCGGCTCTGCTGGCGGGCGGCTGCAGGCTTATCCCTCATGGGCTCGGGCAAACCAACCAGGCCAAAACAAAGAAAAAACGACCAAACGGACGAGAAAGGAAGCAAAACGGCGCGGCCACCGCTCGTGCGCCGCCCGTGGCTGACCCGCCTTCCCGGCCAAGTCCAGCTCACGGCGCGACCACCTCTCGTGCACCGCCCGTCGCTGACCTGCCTCCTCGGCCAGGTGCAGCTCCTCAGCATCCCAGCTGAGGATTGCCTCCTTCCCCTCCCTGGTCATCTTCCGCTCCCCATTTCTGGCCCGGAGGATCCGCCCGAAGCCCTGTCGGGAACACCTCAGCCGCCCCTCCTCCAGTGTGCTTCCTGGCCGGCCCTCCTGTGCCTCTTTCCTGTGCCGGAGGAGCCCCACGTTGGGCGCCACTGTGGCAAACACGCCTGCCACAGGCCACCGAAGTGGCTTTCTTTGGGGCCCTCCAGCACAGAGACACAGGGAGAAGATGTTCAAAACAGTCCACATTTATTCCACGAGGGTTTGGCAAGATGGTAAAGCCAAATGAGCAGATGTTAACCCTGTCATGACGGAAGCTGCCTGGTGTGGGTGGGGATGGCAGATTTAACCTGTGCGCAGTGATTACCTCACTACGCACAGGTGCAGCCACTCCTGTTCCTGGGTCCAATTAGCCTGGCCAATTATCTAATTTTTCACCAATTATCCAATTGGCCAGGTCTAATTAGCTTGACCCAGGGCAGGTGTGGCTGCTTAAACCAGCCATCCCCACACCACACATGTATTGTACAACTTTGATTTAGTGTAGTTCAGGACCACCAACACAACGTAAATTGACATAAATCCATTTTTTTCCACCAGAGATTGAAATAAATAAAACCAAGCAAATGCTACGGCAGAGAATGATATCCCAAAAAAACGTGAGAAATCTTTTATTTTTAATCGCTATAGATATTTTACAATCAATGATTTTTAAAAAGTCAAAAGTGTGTAGCCCCCTATTTGATGGATGAGCTGGTGAAAAATCTTCGTGATCAGCCCCTTTCTTTGGCCACTGATGGGTCCAGCGATACTGGTAAGTATGTATGTTAACCATGAATGCTGAGTTATGTCTATGTACAATTAATGAATCTATTATATATTCTTATAACTCATGAGCAATAAATGCAACAAGTCACGCACAGAATTGTGAACATTCTGTAAGTGTTGGATACATTTGTGTCGTCACAGGGAGAGAGAAGATGAATCCGCTGACCGTTAAACTGTGGAGTTCACAAGGGGTGATTCAACAATTTCTCAACATGGGCCTGACGTCAGGGACCAGCTGTGGCACCGCATAGGCAAAATTAATGAGGTGCTGGAAGGGCACAATATCCCATGGCCAGCTGTGTGGCCCTTGCAGTTGACAATGCTAGTGTCAATCTGGGAATCAGGGATTCCATTAAGAGCAGTGTCCTGGACCAAAATCCATCCACCTACATTGGCCTGGCTGTCCCTGCCACATTGTGCACAATAATGCACACGCTGGTGGCTTGGTGTACTCCGAGGTAATGGCTTGACAGTCACAACTGCATTCTGCATTTGCAATGTTTTACTGAGTTGGCTACATTTTACATTATGTAAAATTATTAAAACTAACCCTCCAGATGTCAGGCTTTGATGTTGAAGATTTCTGTAGCGAACTTGCCTACTGGTGTAAATCCAGCACTAAGACGAAGAACATGCTTGATGGCAAGTTATCCCCACATAACACATTTATTATATTCAAAAGCGGTGATTCAGAAATTGTTTGAAGGACCACTCTAAAATACATATTTTGTTCTATTCAGAATTCTGCATGTTTTGTGACACTAAGTACATAGAGGTACTTCAGCATTTGAGCATCAGGTGGATCAGTTTGGATCTGGCTGTCAACCCCATACTCCGCCTCTACAAGGCCCTGACGAGCTAATTCAGATCCACTGGTATGTAGTCCCTTTATAATTGTTTATGTAAATAATGAAAAATACATAAAATACAATTTTGCTATTTATTATTTAATTTTGAACTTTTTGTCTTTTAGACGAAAAGCAAGCCAGGTGTTCTCAGCTCCGTGCCTGTTTTGAGGAGCCTGTTGAAGTTCATCTCCCCTCTACCAGGCACTTCTGCCTACATTCTGCCAGTTTAATCTGTTGTTCCAGAGGCAGCACCCATGCACCTATCTACTCCATGGGCAGGTACATGACTTAACTGTTTCAGATAGTGTATTGGTAATGTCAAATAGTAGAATTGATTCTTACATTAATGTTTATGGATGGGGGGTTGCATATTTTCTGTATTTTAGGTGAGGGCATTCATCCGAAAGCCGATGTCAAAATTCTTGAAGCCTGCAGCTTTCAGAACAACAAGTTTGGAGAGTGTTGATTTCAGGATCAGGAAAACCAACTAGCAGGTGAATACAATTGACTGATATATTATTTGACCATTTTATAGAAACTGAAATAATCTACAGGTATATAGTGTGGGCAAAATGGTGCAAGGGTGAGAAATAGCGTGTTACCTTTTTTGCCTTTCAGATCTCCAACTTGGTATTGGACTGACTACAAAGGCCACATGAGATTCCCTCGGGTGACGTCACCAAATTCTACAAGGCAGCAAGAGGCTTCCTGCTAAAGTCTACAGAGTATGCATTGAAGAAGCCACCGCTGAATGACGTCCTGCTGCCACATGCTGAGTTTGTGGACCTTAGGCAGAGACAAGACTCGCATGTGGATGATGTGCTGTACTTTGTCCAAAGGTAAATTACTGAATGCTTATTTTCACTTAACCAATACTTAATTTAAACAACGTGAGAAGTTAAATAAAGATAACGGGTGATTTTGACTTTCACCAGCTGCTGTGATGGGTGAGCTATTGAAAAGAGTTGTTTCTTTCTATTTGGGTAGAGAATTAGTTATAGTTTTATGGAGGTTTTATTTACAGAATTCAATCATCTAATGGAGAAATTAACATCTGAATATTTTTTCAATTCTAATTAATGTTGCTGCAATTGTCTTTGCCCAGATACAATCACCTTCTTCCTTTTGAGGACCCAAGTGACCAGGATAGGATTTCAGATGAGTTTCTGGAGTACCAGATGCTGGAGGAAACGGACATACCTGACACCATCTGGAAAAGTGCCCTGATGAGTGTTGGAGAGGAAGACCAATTCCATCGTATGGACATGGTGTGGGCACATTTGACTATGTGGAAGAGCCGAATAACCGGTAAAGAACAGTTCCCCAGACTTGGGAAGGTGGCACAGCTTGTTCTATGCCTACTTCACTCTAATGCGGATGCAGAACGAGTCTTCTCAACAATTGGCCTGAACAAAACAGAGTGTAGAAACAGACTTGCAGTAGATGGGATGCTGTCGTTCATTATGTGTATCAAAGGTAATCAGATTGAACCATGCTGCTACAAATACGAACCACCGGTAGAAATGATAATCAAGTCCAAGTCTGCTGCTTATAGTTGTACTAGGCCAAAACAGACCCTTGTGTGTGTGTGTGTGTGAGCGAATGTGAGCGAGTGTGTGTGTGAGCGAGTGTGTAGGTGAGAGAATGAGTGAGTGTTCATGTAAATATTTGGCTGAATGTGTGAGTGAAAGAGTGTGTGTTCATGTATATATTTGGTTGAGTGAGTAAGTGTGGTCATGTGTAGATTTGGCTGTGCGAGTGTGTGTGTGTGTGTGTGTTCATGTATTGGCTATGTGTCTGGAGTAGGATAGGTTCTTGTGTTCTTTTGTTTCTTTTTGTTTATTTCTGGTTCTTGCTACCATTCTGGTTCTCCTCTTCCTGTAAACCCTTGTTATTGTCATGGTTCTGTGTTTCCGTCTCTGTCTTTCCTTGTTGGGCCGCCAGATGGTGGCACTTCTGTTTTGTGTCCTGCTTGTACCATGTTTAATTGTATTATTGTTTTCAATTGTTCAATTATTGGTTCTTGGTTGTCTCGTTTTCCCTTCCCTCCCTGTGGCCTGATTGTGCATAGTGCCCTGCTGTGTCTCGTCAGTGTCTTGTCTATTTAAGTTCCCTTCTCCCAGACTCAGGTGCTGGATCCTTGGTTGTGTTTGGTGATGTGTACTTTGCCCATGATTCTGCCCTGTGTGTTCCTGTCCATGTTCTGGTTTCCACGTGCTTTTGGATTTTCTGGATTTTCTTGGTTTCCTGTGTTTTTTGAAGTTTGTCTTGGTGTTTTTTGAGAGTTGCCCTGCGAGGCCTTTTGTTCCCTTTTGCCCTGAACTTTTAAGTAAAGTCTTTTGTTCATATCATTCAGAGTTTTGAGTTTTTTCCCCTCTGCATTTGGGTCCTAACCCCCCACGCACCCTGACAAGTAGAGGCGCCTCGAAAACACTGGGAGAGGCGTTTTCGATGCGATATTTTAAAAGCCTTCGCAACGTGCTCACACAGACATAAGTGCGGTAATAAAAGCTGTCTCGAAAACTCCTTTTTTTTCTTCTGAAGCCCCTTTCACACAGCTAAAAGGGGCTTCAGAGGCGCATCAGAGGCGGCTCGGATGCGGTAGGTCCCCTTTCCCACAGAATTTGTAAAGCAGTGTTCGAGCCGTCTTTACCTTTCACACACAGTAGAACTCAAATCTCGTGAATGAATTGTTTATGTTCCGTTACCATAGTAACACACTTTTATTAGAATTAAAGTATATAGGTTTCTTGTATGTTTGAGGGTAAATATATAGCTCTTTATTTGTGTTTATACAGCTTTTTCCTTCATTTCCATCAGGTATCCCAATAATTCTTGACCTGACTGTACGTGAAAATTTTATTACACAGCAAACATTAAGTGATACACATTGATTATTTTAAATTGTGTTTATTGATTTTACAAACAGTTAATCATGCGCATAGGTCTCTTATGATCTAAAATAATACATAATGTAGATATATCTAAAAAGAAAGTTTGCTGTACAAAAATAGTACAAGATTTATTATCAATTATGATAAAATATATTTTTTAATTTCAGTTAATACACTTTAGTGGCATAACAACATATATCATATTCACACAAATTGGGTTGTTGGTTAATAATACATTCTTTAACTTTGTATTGTACCTCAATTTATTCAACTCTAAGTTCACAATGAGATTCCTTGACAGATCCAATGTCTCTAAAGATTCTAAATGACTTACAGTGACTTCAGAGGGCCAGTGTTGTATTCTAGAGCAGCAAAGAGTTAACTCCAAAACATTTTGTAGACCAGCCAGCATGGCATTTCAGAGAACATGTTTCTGTCCATATGCAGGTACTGCAAGCTACTGTTATTTGGAAACACTTCCTTTGGTAACTGGGCAATGGAATTACCTGATAAGTCAAGCACTGCAAGTTGGTGCAAACCTTTCAAAAGATCATCTGGTAGAACTGATAAAGAGTTGTTAGAGAGTGTAACTTTGTGAAGTAATGGAAAACTTTTGAATGGAAGAGGTGGCAATGTTGAAATACTGTTATTAGACAAATATAGGTATTTCAGATTGCTCAGACCTCTCAGAGCAGGAAGTACAGATCCAGTCAGTTTGTTGTTGCTGAGGATCAAATCTGTCAGACTGTCTTTTTTGGCAAAGAGTTTACTAGACAGGTATGTCAGGTTATTATTGGATAAATCCAAAATCTGAAGCTGTGATATTGTGCAAAATACCATTGTTGGTAGGCTGGATAGCCTGTTGCCAGATAAAATCAAAGTGTTTAAACTGTAGAGGCCGTCAAATGTATTATTCTGAAGTTCTATGGAATTGAAGGAGAGGTCAAGGTAAGTAAGATTGCGTAGATTTCTGATTATGTCATTTGGGAGGCCTTTCAATTGATTTCTAGCCAAGTTTAACCAAACCAGCTTTGGGGTTGGTTGGAATATATCTGTAGGAATTGATTGAATATCATTTTCTGAAAAATCCAGAGACAATAGATTGCAAACATAATCCAGTGTGTCATTCTCAGGAATTATATTATTCTTTGATATGTCTAAAAAAGTTAGGCTTGTTAAGTTCCAAAAAGCTATGGAAGAGATAACCGTTAGCTGGTTATGTGACAAAAATAATGTCTCCGTTTGCTGAACAATATCTTTGGGAACAGTGGTGAGACGAACGTTGCGACAGTCCGTAATTGATGCATAACATACGCAAGATAAGGGACACTCCTTTGCAGGCAATCCTACATTCAAGAAGGTGAGAAGCAGGACTGTGGGGAAGATATGAAGTGTCCTAAATGTGAAAAGAATAACAGATGTTATTAATGGCTAACACATGTTAACAACAGTCAAATTGTGACTCAAAGTATAATATAAACTTTCTGTTCTGAATATCTGTATATTTAAATATTTTACTACTAACCTCTAAAATTATCTATCTAATTTATGTCAAAATAACGAGGCCACTTAATACTTCTGCCATGCTTGGCAGAGTGCCGTATCCTGCGAACATTTTAGCAGGCAGACACTCATCAGTAAGAAAAGCAGACATGGTGTACTCACATGCTCGTAGCTGTTCCTCTGTCTGTTAAGATTTAAATGAAACAACTCTTTTTCTGCAAGGGCAGTTTACTTGTGTCGCAACCAATGGTATTACAACATATTTTGGGAAAAAACTTTCACTCTGTGTACTTCAAGCAAGCTTGTGTAACACTAAACAAACATGAATTGATTTTAGTACCTCATGAAGGTCTATGTAACAGTCCCCTTGGATTATTAGTTTACATTCAGAAAAATGGTAAATGGACTGCATTTATATAGCGCTTTTATCCAAAGTCTCGAAAACTCCTTTTTTTTCTTCTGAAGCCCCTTTCACACAGCTAAAAGGGCTTCAGAGGCGCATCAGAGGCGGCTCGGATGCGGTAGGTCCCCTTTCCCACAGAATTTGTAAAGCAGTGTTCGAGCCGTCTTTACCTTTCACACACAGTAGAACTCAAATCTCGTGAATGAATTGTTTATGTTCCGTTACCATAGTAACACACTTTTATTAGAATTAAAGTATATAGGTTTCTTGTATGTTTGAGGGTAAATATATAGCTCTTTATTTGTGTTTATACAGCTTTTTCCTTCATTTCCATCAGGTATCCCAATAATTCTTGACCTGACTGTACGTGAAAATTTTATTACACAGCAAACATTAAGTGATACACATTGATTATTTTAAATTGTGTTTATTGATTTTACAAACAGTTAATCATGCGCATAGGTCTCTTATGATCTAAAATAATACATAATGTAGATATATCTAAAAAGAAAGTTTGCTGTACAAAAAATAGTACAAGATTTATTATCAATTATGATAAAATATATTTTTTAATTTCAGTTAATACACTTTAGTGGCATAACAACATATATCATATTCACACAAATTGGGTTGTTGGTTAATAATACATTCTTTAACTTTGTATTGTACCTCAATTTATTCAACTCTAAGTTCACAATGAGATTCCTTGACAGATCCAATGTCTCTAAAGATTCTAAATGACTTACAGTGACTTCAGAGGGCCAGTGTTGTATTCTAGAGCAGCAAAGAGTTAACTCCAAAACATTTTGTAGACCAGCCAGCATGGGCATTTCAGAGAACATGTTTCTGTCCATATGCAGGTACTGCAAGCTACTGTTATTTGGAAACACTTCCTTTGGTAACTGAGCAATGGAATTACCTGATAAGTCAAGCACTGCAAGTTGGTGCAAACCTTTCAAAAGATCATCTGGTAGAACTGATAAAGAGTTGTTAGAGAGTGTAACTTTGTGAAGTAATGGAAAACTTTTGAATGGAAGAGGTGGCAATGTTGAAATACTGTTATTAGACAAATATAGGTATTTCAGATTGCTCAGACCTCTCAGAGCAGGAAGTACAGATCCAGTCAGTTTGTTGTTGCTGAGGATCAAATCTGTCAGACTGTCTTTTTTGGCAAAGAGTTTACTAGACAGGTATGTCAGGTTATTATTGGATAAATCCAAAATCTGAAGCTGTGATATTGTGCAAAATACCATTGTTGGTAGGCTGGATAGCCTGTTGCCAGATAAAATCAAAGTGTTTAAACTGTAGAGGCCGTCAAATGTATTATTCTGAAGTTCTATGGAATTGAAGGAGAGGTCAAGGTAAGTAAGATTGCGTAGATTTCTGATTATGTCATTTGGGAGGCCTTTCAATTGATTTCTAGCCAAGTTTAACCAAACCAGCTTTGGGGTTGGTTGGAATATATCTGTAGGAATTGATTGAATATCATTTTCTGAAAAATCCAGAGACAATAGATTGCAAACATAATCCAGTGTGTCATTCTCAGGAATTATATTATTCTTTGATATGTCTAAAAAAGTTAGGCTTGTTAAGTTCCAAAAAGCTATGGAAGAGATAACCGTTAGCTGGTTATGTGACAAAAATAATGTCTCCGTTTGCTGAACAATATCTTTGGGAACAGTGGTGAGACGAACGTTGCGACAGTCCGTAATTGATGCATAACATACGCAAGATAAGGGACACTCCTTTGCAGGCAATCCTACATTCAAGAAGGTGAGAAGCAGGACTGTGGGGAAGATATGAAGTGTCCTAAATGTGAAAAGAATAACAGATGTTATTAATGGCTAACACATGTTAACAACAGTCAAATTGTGACTCAAAGTATAATATAAACTTTCTGTTCTGAATATCTGTATATTTAAATATTTTACTACTAACCTCTAAAATTATCTATCTAATTTATGTCAAAATAACGAGGCCACTTATACTTCTGCCATGCTTGGCAGAGTGCCGTATCCTGCGAACATTTTAGCAGGCAGACACTCATCAGTAAGAAAAGCAGACATGGTGTACTCACATGCTCGTAGCTGTTCCTCTGTCTGTTAAGATTTAAATGAAACAACTCTTTTTCTGCAAGGGCAGTTTACTTGTGTCGCAACCAATGGTATTACAACATATTTTGGGAAAAAACTTTCACTCTGTGTACTTCAAGCAAGCTTGTGTAACACTAAACAAACATGAATTGATTTTAGTACCTCATGAAGGTCTATGTAACAGTCCCCTTGGATTATTAGTTTACATTCAGAAAAATGGTAAATGGACTGCATTTATATAGCGCTTTTATCCAAAGTCTCGAAAACTCCTTTTTTTTCTTCTGAAGCCCCTTTCACACAGCTAAAAGGGGCTTCAGAGGCGCATCAGAGGCGGCTCGGATGCGGTAGGTCCCCTTTCCCACAGAATTTGTAAAGCAGTGTTCGAGCCGTCTTTACCTTTCACACACAGTAGAACTCAAATCTCGTGAATGAATTGTTTATGTTCCGTTACCATAGTAACACACTTTTATTAGAATTAAAGTATATAGGTTTCTTGTATGTTTGAGGGTAAATATATAGCTCTTTATTTGTGTTTATACAGCTTTTTCCTTCATTTCCATCAGGTATCCCAATAATTCTTGACCTGACCGTACGTGAAAATTTTATTACACAGCAAACATTAAGTGATACACATTGATTATTTTAAATTGTGTTTATTGATTTTACAAACAGTTAATCGTGCGCATAGGTCTCTTATGATCTAAAATAATACATAATGTAGATATATCTAAAAAGAAAGTTTGCTGTACAAAAAATAGTACAAGATTTATTATCAATTATGATAAAATATATTTTTTAATTTCAGTTAATACACTTTAGTGGCATAACAACATATATCATATTCACACAAATTGGGTTGTTGGTTAATAATACATTCTTTAACTTTGTATTGTACCTCAATTTATTCAACTCTAAGTTCACAATGAGATTCCTTGACAGATCCAATGTCTCTAAAGATTCTAAATGACTTACAGTGACTTCAGAGGGCCAGTGTTGTATTCTAGAGCAGCAAAGAGTTAACTCCAAAACATTTTGTAGACCAGCCAGCATGGGCATTTCAGAGAACATGTTTCTGTCCATATGCAGGTACTGCAAGCTACTGTTATTTGGAAACACTTCCTTTGGTAACTGGGCAATGGAATTACCTGATAAGTCAAGCACTGCAAGTTGGTGCAAACCTTTCAAAAGATCATCTGGTAGAACTGATAAAGAGTTGTTAGAGAGTGTAACTTTGTGAAGTAATGGAAAACTTTCGAATGGAAGAGGTGGCAATGTTGAAATACTGTTATTAGACAAATATAGGTATTTCAGATTGCTCAGACCTCTCAGAGCAGGAAGTACAGATCCAGTCAGTTTGTTGTTGCTGAGGATCAAATCTGTCAGACTGTCTGTTTTGGCAAAGAGTTTACTAGACAGGTATGTCAGGTTATTATTGGATAAATCCAAAATCTGAAGCTGTGATATTGTGTAAAATACCATTGTTGGTAGGCTGGATAGCCTGTTGCCAGATAAAATCAAAGTGTTTAAACTGTAGAGGCTGTCAAATGTATTATTCTGAAGTTCTATGGAATTGAAGGAGAGGTCAAGGTAAGTAAGATTGCGTAGATTTCTGATTATGTCATTTGGGAGGCCTTTCAATTGATTTCTAGCCAAGTTTAACCAAACCAGCTTTGGGGTTGGTTGGAATATATCTGTAGGAATTGATTGAATATCATTTTCTGAAAAATCCAGAGACAATAGATTGCAAACATAATCCAGTGTGTCATTCTCAGGAATTATATTATTCTTTGATATGTCTAAAAAAGTTAGGCTTGTTAAGTTCCAAAAAGCTATGGAAGAGATAACCGTTAGCTGGTTATGTGACAAAATAATGTCTCCGTTTGCTGAACAATATCTTTGGGAACAGTGGTGAGACGAACGTTGCGACAGTCCGTAATTGATGCATAACATACGCAAGATAAGGGACACTCCTTTGCAGGCAATCCTACATTCAAGAAGGTGAGAAGCAGGACTGTGGGGAAGATATGAAGTGTCCTAAATGTGAAAAGAATAACAGATGTTATTAATGGCTAACACATGTTAACAACAGTCAAATTGTGACTCAAAGTATAATATAAACTTTCTGTTCTGAATATCTGTATATTTAAATATTTTACTACTAACCTCTAAAATTATCTATCTAATTTATGTCAAAATAACGAGGCCACTTAATACTTCTGCCATGCTTGGCAGAGTGCCGTATCCTGCGAACATTTTAGCAGGCAGACACTCATCAGTAAGAAAAGCAGACATGGTGTACTCACATGCTCGTAGCTGTTCCTCTGTCTGTTAAGATTTAAATGAAACAACTCTTTTTCTGCAAGGGCAGTTTACTTGTGTCGCAACCAATGGTATTACAACATATTTTGGGAAAAAACTTTCACTCTGTGTACTTCAAGCAAGCTTGTGTAACACTAAACAAACATGAATTGATTTTAGTACCTCATGAAGGTCTATGTAACAGTCCCCTTGGATTATTAGTTTACATTCAGAAAAATGGTAAATGGACTGCATTTATATAGCGCTTTTATCCAAAGTCTCGAAAACTCCTTTTTTTTCTTCTGAAGCCCCTTTCACACAGCTAAAAGGGGCTTCAGAGGCGCATCAGAGGCGGCTCGGATGCGGTAGGTCCCCTTTCCCACAGAATTTGTAAAGCAGTGTTCGAGCCGTCTTTACCTTTCACACACAGTAGAACTCAAATCTCGTGAATGAATTGTTTATGTTCCGTTACCATAGTAACACACTTTTATTAGAATTAAAGTATATAGGTTTCTTGTATGTTTGAGGGTAAATATATAGCTCTTTATTTGTGTTTATACAGCTTTTTCCTTCATTTCCATCAGGTATCCCAATAATTCTTGACCTGACCGTACGTGAAAATTTTATTACACAGCAAACATTAAGTGATACACATTGATTATTTTAAATTGTGTTTATTGATTTTACAAACAGTTAATCGTGCGCATAGGTCTCTTATGATCTAAAATAATACATAATGTAGATATATCTAAAAAGAAAGTTTGCTGTACAAAAAATAGTACAAGATTTATTATCAATTATGATAAAATATATTTTTTAATTTCAGTTAATACACTTTAGTGGCATAACAACATATATCATATTCACACAAATTGGGTTGTTGGTTAATAATACATTCTTTAACTTTGTATTGTACCTCAATTTATTCAACTCTAAGTTCACAATGAGATTCCTTGACAGATCCAATGTCTCTAAAGATTCTAAATGACTTACAGTGACTTCAGAGGGCCAGTGTTGTATTCTAGAGCAGCAAAGAGTTAACTCCAAAACATTTTGTAGACCAGCCAGCATGGGCATTTCAGAGAACATGTTTCTGTCCATATGCAGGTACTGCAAGCTACTGTTATTTGGAAACACTTCCTTTGGTAACTGGGCAATGGAATTACCTGATAAGTCAAGCACTGCAAGTTGGTGCAAACCTTTCAAAAGATCATCTGGTAGAACTGATAAAGAGTTGTTAGAGAGTGTAACTTTGTGAAGTAATGGAAAACTTTCGAATGGAAGAGGTGGCAATGTTGAAATACTGTTATTAGACAAATATAGGTATTTCAGATTGCTCAGACCTCTCAGAGCAGGAAGTACAGATCCAGTCAGTTTGTTGTTGCTGAGGATCAAATCTGTCAGACTGTCTGTTTTGGCAAAGAGTTTACTAGACAGGTATGTCAGGTTATTATTGGATAAATCCAAAATCTGAAGCTGTGATATTGTGTAAAATACCATTGTTGGTAGGCTGGATAGCCTGTTGCCAGATAAAATCAAAGTGTTTAAACTGTAGAGGCTGTCAAATGTATTATTCTGAAGTTCTATGGAATTGAAGGAGAGGTCAAGGTAAGTAAGATTGCGTAGATTTCTGATTATGTCATTTGGGAGGCCTTTCAATTGATTTCTAGCCAAGTTTAACCAAACCAGCTTTGGGGTTGGTTGGAATATATCTGTAGGAATTGATTGAATATCATTTTCTGAAAAATCCAGAGACAATAGATTGCAAACATAATCCAGTGTGTCATTCTCAGGAATTATATTATTCTTTGATATGTCTAAAAAAGTTAGGCTTGTTAAGTTCCAAAAAGCTATGGAAGAGATAACCGTTAGCTGGTTATGTGACAAAAATAATGTCTCCGTTTGCTGAACAATATCTTTGGGAACAGTGGTGAGACGAACGTTGCGACAGTCCGTAATTGATGCATAACATACGCAAGATAAGGGACACTCCTTTGCAGGCAATCCTACATTCAAGAAGGTGAGAAGCAGGACTGTGGGGAAGATATGAAGTGTCCTAAATGTGAAAAGAATAACAGATGTTATTAATGGCTAACACATGTTAACAACAGTCAAATTGTGACTCAAAGTATAATATAAACTTTCTGTTCTGAATATCTGTATATTTAAATATTTTACTACTAACCTCTAAAATTATCTATCTAATTTATGTCAAAATAACGAGGCCACTTAATACTTCTGCCATGCTTGGCAGAGTGCCGTATCCTGCGAACATTTTAGCAGGCAGACACTCATCAGTAAGAAAAGCAGACATGGTGTACTCACATGCTCGTAGCTGTTCCTCTGTCTGTTAAGATTTAAATGAAACAACTCTTTTTCTGCAAGGGCAGTTTACTTGTGTCGCAACCAATGGTATTACAACATATTTTGGGAAAAAACTTTCACTCTGTGTACTTCAAGCAAGCTTGTGTAACACTAAACAAACATGAATTGATTTTAGTACCTCATGAAGGTCTATGTAACAGTCCCCTTGGATTATTAGTTTACATTCAGAAAAATGGTAAATGGACTGCATTTATATAGCGCTTTTATCCAAAGTCTCGAAAACTCCTTTTTTTTCTTCTGAAGCCCCTTTCACACAGCTAAAAGGGGCTTCAGAGGCGCATCAGAGGCGGCTCGGATGCGGTAGGTCCCCTTTCCCACAGAATTTGTAAAGCAGTGTTCGAGCCGTCTTTACCTTTCACACACAGTAGAACTCAAATCTCGTGAATGAATTGTTTATGTTCCGTTACCATAGTAACACACTTTTATTAGAATTAAAGTATATAGGTTTCTTGTATGTTTGAGGGTAAATATATAGCTCTTTATTTGTGTTTATACAGCTTTTTCCTTCATTTCCATCAGGTATCCCAATAATTCTTGACCTGACCGTACGTGAAAATTTTATTACACAGCAAACATTAAGTGATACACATTGATTATTTTAAATTGTGTTTATTGATTTTACAAACAGTTAATCGTGCGCATAGGTCTCTTATGATCTAAAATAATACATAATGTAGATATATCTAAAAAGAAAGTTTGCTGTACAAAAAATAGTACAAGATTTATTATCAATTATGATAAAATATATTTTTTAATTTCAGTTAATACACTTTAGTGGCATAACAACATATATCATATTCACACAAATTGGGTTGTTGGTTAATAATACATTCTTTAACTTTGTATTGTACCTCAATTTATTCAACTCTAAGTTCACAATGAGATTCCTTGACAGATCCAATGTCTCTAAAGATTCTAAATGACTTACAGTGACTTCAGAGGGCCAGTGTTGTATTCTAGAGCAGCAAAGAGTTAACTCCAAAACATTTTGTAGACCAGCCAGCATGGGCATTTCAGAGAACATGTTTCTGTCCATATGCAGGTACTGCAAGCTACTGTTATTTGGAAACACTTCCTTTGGTAACTGGGCAATGGAATTACCTGATAAGTCAAGCACTGCAAGTTGGTGCAAACCTTTCAAAAGATCATCTGGTAGAACTGATAAAGAGTTGTTAGAGAGTGTAACTTTGTGAAGTAATGGAAAACTTTCGAATGGAAGAGGTGGCAATGTTGAAATACTGTTATTAGACAAATATAGGTATTTCAGATTGCTCAGACCTCTCAGAGCAGGAAGTACAGATCCAGTCAGTTTGTTGTTGCTGAGGATCAAATCTGTCAGACTGTCTGTTTTGGCAAAGAGTTTACTAGACAGGTATGTCAGGTTATTATTGGATAAATCCAAAATCTGAAGCTGTGATATTGTGTAAAATACCATTGTTGGTAGGCTGGATAGCCTGTTGCCAGATAAAATCAAAGTGTTTAAACTGTAGAGGCTGTCAAATGTATTATTCTGAAGTTCTATGGAATTGAAGGAGAGGTCAAGGTAAGTAAGATTGCGTAGATTTCTGATTATGTCATTTGGGAGGCCTTTCAATTGATTTCTAGCCAAGTTTAACCAAACCAGCTTTGGGGTTGGTTGGAATATATCTGTAGGAATTGATTGAATATCATTTTCTGAAAAATCCAGAGACAATAGATTGCAAACATAATCCAGTGTGTCATTCTCAGGAATTATATTATTCTTTGATATGTCTAAAAAAGTTAGGCTTGTTAAGTTCCAAAAAGCTATGGAAGAGATAACCGTTAGCTGGTTATGTGACAAAAATAATGTCTCCGTTTGCTGAACAATATCTTTGGGAACAGTGGTGAGACGAACGTTGCGACAGTCCGTAATTGATGCATAACATACGCAAGATAAGGGACACTCCTTTGCAGGCAATCCTACATTCAAGAAGGTGAGAAGCAGGACTGTGGGGAAGATATGAAGTGTCCTAAATGTGAAAAGAATAACAGATGTTATTAATGGCTAACACATGTTAACAACAGTCAAATTGTGACTCAAAGTATAATATAAACTTTCTGTTCTGAATATCTGTATATTTAAATATTTTACTACTAACCTCTAAAATTATCTATCTAATTTATGTCAAAATAACGAGGCCACTTAATACTTCTGCCATGCTTGGCAGAGTGCCGTATCCTGCGAACATTTTAGCAGGCAGACACTCATCAGTAAGAAAAGCAGACATGGTGTACTCACATGCTCGTAGCTGTTCCTCTGTCTGTTAAGATTTAAATGAAACAACTCTTTTTCTGCAAGGGCAGTTTACTTGTGTCGCAACCAATGGTATTACAACATATTTTGGGAAAAAACTTTCACTCTGTGTACTTCAAGCAAGCTTGTGTAACACTAAACAAACATGAATTGATTTTAGTACCTCATGAAGGTCTATGTAACAGTCCCCTTGGATTATTAGTTTACATTCAGAAAAATGGTAAATGGACTGCATTTATATAGCGCTTTTATCCAAAGTGCTTTACAATTGATGCCTCTCATTGGCCAGAGCAGTTAGGGGTTAGGTGTCTTGCTCAAGGACACTTTGTCATGCCCAGGGTGGGATTTGAACCGGCAACCCTCCGAATGCCAGACAATCGGTCTTACCTCCTGAGCTATGTTCATCATATTTAGATGAAGGAATCAGACCTGCACCAAATATATACAGTTGAGAGGTTTAGTTTATTAATTAGTGGCCTGCCCTTGTTACCATACTTCTCTTATCTCTTTCTGTCTTGTATGGGAGTTCTATGGAAAAGCCACACACTATCCTAGACAATGGTGAAATGGTAATTGGCCACAGATACCACAAACATCTGACTAATGACTCATCCCCTACATCTGAGAGGTAACACAACACTTGGATTTCCCTACCCACATTTATTTCTCCAGGTTGTCACTGCAAAAAGAGAATTGAGTTCTCATTGGACGAGCCTGTTAAAGATTTTTTTAAATGTTTAATACGGGTATGGGGATAATGTAGATAGTTGCACATTGGGGCAACAGAGTGTGAAAGGGTATTGGGACAGTTTGGGACAGTATTAATTAGCCTCTGGCAATGGTCGATGCCCGTAGGACATGTACAATGAGCTCCATAATGTTTGGGACAAAAACAATTTTTCTTGATTTGGCTCTGTACTCCACAATTTTAGATTTGTAACCAAACAATTAATTAAAGTACATATTCTCAGCTTTTATTAAAACATATTTTTTTACATTTTGCATTCATCATCTAGAAATGACAGCACTTTTTACACATAGCACTCAGTTCAGGGCACCATAATGTTTTGGACAAATGGTGTCACAGGTGTTTCTGAGTAGTCAATTCAATTATTCAATTGCTTCCTTAGTGCAGGTATAAGAGAGCTTTTAGTATCTAGTCTTAATTCTAAGCTATTGATTGCCTATGCTGTCTGTTATTGGCGTTTGTCAACATGTGAGGACCAGAGTTGTGCCAATGAAAGTGAAGGAAGCCATCATGAGGCTGAGAAATAATAATAAGAAAAAACAGACGTAGGCCAAACTTTAAACTTACCAAAAACAACTATTTGAACATCAGTAAGAAGAAAGAGCACTGGTAAGCTCAGTAATCGCAAAGGGCCTGGTAGGATTTCCACCACATAAGGAAGACCTCTACAGTTGATGACCGAATTCTCACTATAATTAAGAAAAACTGCCAGCCACCTATCTGACAGATCTGAAACATTCTACAGGAGGTAGGCATGGATGTGTCAATAATGACTCGCTGTAGAAAACTCCACAAACAACTACAGAGTCTACACTGCAAGACACAAACCACTAGTTAGCAGCAAACACAAGACAGCCAGTTACAGTTTGCCAAGTACCTAAAAGTAGAGCTTGCAAAGTTCTGGAAAACGGTCTTGTGGATAGATAAGACAAGACTTCACTTCTATCAGAGTGATGGCAAAAGCAAAAGTGTGGAGGCCAAAACCAACTTCCCAAGATCTAAAGCACAGTGCATCTTCACATGTGTTTGACTAGGATAACGAATGGCTCATGAGTTGGTTCCGACTTCCCAGACACCTCCTTCAGAGTCTGTGCAACACACTGGAGCCAGAACTCAGAAGACCCACACGCCGCGCCTGAGCAATTCTAGAACACATTCATGTGCTTATGGTCCTCAGATTCTTAGTGACTGGCACAGAACAGAGAAAACATATCGCGGCCACCCTCCGGGGTAATTCCAGACAGCGACGTTGCATTTTGGCAACATGGTGCCAGGAGGATAACCTCTCAACGTCTGCAAGACTAAGGAGATGATCGTGGACTTCAGGAAGCGACGGTGGGGGTGGGGAGGGGGGGGGGTCACACCCCCTATTCACATCGCCCCCATTCACATCGATGGAGCTGAAGTGGAGAGAGTCTCCTGCTTCAAGTTCTTCGGGATGGTTATCAATGATGACCTCACCTGGTCCAGGCAATCGGACGCGGCAGTAAAAACTGCCCGAAAGTGCCTATACTTCCTGAGGAGACTCAAGAAGTTTGGCATGTCTGCCAAAACTCTCACCAATTTATACAGGTGCACCATTGAGAGCATCCTCACAGGCTGCATCACTGCCTGGTATGGCAGCTGCTCCGCTGCCGATCGCAAGGCCCTCCAGAGGGTGGTGAAGACAGCGGAGCGCATCATTGGTTGCCACCTCCCCTCCGTACTAGGCATCTACCACACACGATGCCTTAGGAAAGCACAGAAAATCATAGACTACAGCCACCCAGGCTATGGTCTGTTCTCGCTGCTGCCGTCTGGCAGACGTTACCAGAGCATCCCAGCACTGACTACCAGACTCACAAACAGTTTTTTCCCCCAGGCCATCAGGCTTCTCAACCAGCAACATTAATCTCAGTGATCACATTGATCTCCACAATGTTTGCTCTAGCCACTTTCTATGTACAACTCAATATACGTTACCTAAAATTTAATGTACATATTCACTGGCACTTTATATTTATAATTACACTCTATATTTATCATATTTAATACTCTTATCCCTATTGTCAATATTCCCCATCTTTACAGGCTTTGGTACTGCTCTTTCTGCTATATATATTTTTGCTATTCTTGTTATATGTTTGCTTAGTACGTAGTTGTTGCTTGCCATGTCCTAAGAATTTCATTGTTCAGAATGACCCTACCCTGTGTTATACTGTGCACTTTATAAATAAATCACTTTGACTTTGCCAGGCTTTAGTCTTCCCCTGCCCTAACACTGGTTTCACTATGGAATAAATGTATTCTTTTTTTTCTTTCTTGGCGTGTACTTTCATTTACAGCACTTCAATCTCCGATTTAGATAACTTTTTTATATTATATCTTTTCTCGGCCATTTAAATTGCCTACAATGGAATTCTAAGCTCCTTATATGGCATTTTCAGGCGACCGTTTATGCAAATCACAAGTTCTGTGGAGGTGCATTTCATTTACGATTAATTGGTATTTATCAACATTCGCACGTGGATACAATGACCCCAAACATACTTTTCAAAAGATGGAGAATTATTCATTATTGATTTTTTTTTTTTTTAAGTTTATTTTATTTATTTTACAGGGGACAACACAACACAACCGTTGGGCCAGAGTTAGCTACATAGCTGATTTATATTTACAATTTACATTAGCCAAGTCATTCACCCGATCTGAATCCAACTGAACATCTGTTTCATATGTTGAATAGGAAATTTAAGGCAACTAGCCCCTGAAACAACCAGGGGCTGAAGATGGCTGCCGGTACAGGCCTGGCAGGGCATCAGCAGAGAAGATCCTTCGCACTTGGTAATAGCTGTGGGTCACAGACTGCAAGCAGTCATTGTATGCAAAGCATATGCGACATAGTACTAAACACAATTACTTTAATTTACATAACATTATCATGTCCGAACGTCATGGTGACCTGAAATGTGGAGACTAAAAATGCAGTAATTTTTACATGGTGAAACCAAAATGTATTTTAAAATAGGCTACTCCTAAATAAAAGCTGAGAATCTGCACGGTAACCACATCTGAATTGTTTGATTACAAAAATTAATGTAGTGGAGTACAAAGTCAAATCAAGAAAAAAGGTATTCGGCCCAAACGTTATGGAGCTCACTTTATGCGCTGTAAAGGGCTTCTCTATTTTCACCACTAGATGTCAGTAATCTCACACTAAAATCCCAGCTCCCTGAACACGGGGAAACGCCAGTCTGCTTCTGGGACATAAGCAGATTTCTGCGCAAACGCTCTGCATTTCAGTGATGTTAAATCATACGGGTTCCAGAACATGTCTGGCTGGCTAACTGTGATTAATTTACTCGAAACAAATCTATAGTTATTCGCCTATACATTACTAAGTACAAACTGGCCACACAACTCTGGCATCTTTTTCATAACCCTAAAATACATTGTCTTTATTTTGACATAATTAAGCTATAACAATAAAAACATGCGATAGATTTGCCAAAAAACAAACAAACAAACAAAAAAACAGCAGCTGTTTTGCACTGATTACCGGTGATTTCTTTGCGTTAGCTGGTTACCATGGGAACACTACGAACGCTTCTGCTGTTTGTGAAGTAAGTGGCCAACTATGAGCGTGAAACAATGTTGCAGCTCCGTGGAACTTTAGTCTCCAATTAAGCTAAACATAAAAATGTTAGAGAAATCAAATATCCAAACACTGTAAGCAAGGTCCTTTTATAAGAGCATGATTTGATTTCATTGTATTTGCCATCGCAGAACGTTGAGGTTAATCCACAAGAAAGTCACAGGAACCAAACTGCAAGAATAATCACAGACAAGTAGCCTCGCCAGTTTGTAAACGCACTTAAAAATCATAAACAGCAAACCACATATGCGGATAAAATGCACATGCATGGAACACATATTCATGTACGACTATGCATCCTTGGCCTAGTATGTTGATTAGTTGTCCCCTAAAAAATATAAATTGTATGCGTAAAATCCAAGATACATTTATTTTCCAAAAAACGTTAAAGCACTTCTATGAAAATCACCAACCAAAAACCTCTGTATCTGGCGTCTCACGTCAACCCCTGCTATTTCCATTTAACTGTATGTTTGGGTTGTGTGAGCTCAGGACTATGACCATCCTCTGTAGTCTGTAGGCCCAACAATTATCCGAATTTGGCTACCGTGATACAAAATTATACGATAGGGAACGTAAAAGCAAGAGGCACCTAGTTTAGGAAGTACGTTACATAGGCTATCAGTAATTAACTCCTGTATGTTTACTCCAGATAAGATAAATGTTTATGACATATGACGAAATGGCTAACTTTACCACAAACGATGTCACTTCGCTGCCTAAACGGTTAGTTTACTACACCAAGCCAGAACGATAGATGCAGTATGAAGAACTGGAACATAAAAAATTTAAAAAGGTTTCAGAGAATAATTGTTCTCCTATATAGGCTACATGTCCCTTTAAAGTCTGTGTAAGTTGGTCTTTTTTATTATGGAACATTTCAATTTAAACAGGAAACCTCATTTAAACAGGAATGAACCAAACATAATAATAATACACCCAACGTCAATGCATATGCATACGCAATGCTAAAACATGGCATGGGCTATCAAATTATAAGCAATATTATGATCCGTTTCGTACGTCACATATTTTGCAAGCTAAAGTAGGCGGAGAGGCAATGAAACTGAACCTGCCCCCGTTTGCGTTCAAAATGGCAGTTTTCAAAGTGACAGGGTGGCCTTAAACAGTGGGAATAAAATAATCCGCTAACACAACAGCTGGCAAAACGTATCGACACCAGGAGTTTATTTATTATTAGAAAGGTAGGTAGAAACGATCAACGAATTATCTTCTTTATAAAGTGTTTGCTCACCTGCCTAGTTACCTAGTCAACTAACTTCACGTTATGCCCACCATACACTAGGCTACACGATGTTTTGCTGCTGTGGGAAAATTGTAATGATAAATAATTTCAGTTTTCGCTTAATCAGGGTGCTGAAACACCAGTGATTTAGAAAATACTCGTTAAATATGAGGGTACGCTATACGACTGAAGTCGTGAGAAATAGTAGGCTATAATGAAACTCAGGAGGAGTTAGATAGCAACGAATATGCATTAACACAGTTCACAACTAGTAAGATTTTCCAACTTTTTTGTGCATTTATATTGATCTCGATATGCTGGAACTTTCTAGTTGAACTATAAGCTCAATGGCAATGGCAAACCAGCCAGCCATATCTCGAGTTGAGAAGCAAAACTCGACTTTATTTTCGACTAGTATTTTTAACGTTTGCCTCATCTTATGGGTCGTTGTTGCAACGTTGCCGGGCGTGCTCAGTGCTAACTAGCTACCTGTCAATTGTAGCCACTGACGATTTGAAAATCGCTAACTTGCGCTGAACGTTGGTTTTGATATTTCTGAGAAATGAGAAATAATTAACTGGAGTCCTACCAAACTATTTAGCATACAAAAAGTATTGTAAGAATGTTTACCTTAGCTCGCTAGCTAAGTTTCCTGACAAAAATAGCTGACTAGATATTTTGACTTGCTAACGTTGCAGAATTATCTAAAATGCAATGCAGTGCCTTTCCAAAGGACCTATAGCTTGCGTTTATTCTTTAGTGGGTTGGGGAGAAATGAAATGAAGCTAGTTCTTACCAGATGGCTGTCAAACACGATCACCTCCCAAAACATTTTTATTTAGAACTTTGGCTAACAGTCGATGTTGGACTGAGCGCAACAAGTAGGTTATGTGGTTGAGAATATGTTATGCGCTCTGCATCTCGTTATCTATCAAGCTGTTATTATCTGTGCTTGTTGATTTTTAAATTATGTCAATCAAACGTTTAGATCCACCAGGTTGAGATGTGGTGAGTAAAAGTTAAAATGTAGGCTATTGTAGTTGGCTAAGATGCTTTTAGGGAGCTAATTAACTATAGCTGATTTCTAAATAGTTTCTATATGTTGGCTAAAGCCCGTTACCACCAAGCAAAATTGTGATTTTCTTAATTAGGCTTTTAAATGCCACGTTGCTGCATGAAACTAAATATAGCAGCTGTTTGACCGTGCTCTCGCATCAGGACGTGACCTAAGACGTTGTTGTGACAAACACACACACACACACCATGGAAATTAGTCCTCATCACATTCATACCCGCATGACCGTCCAGAAAAAAGCTGACGTTTATATTTGGAAAGTCTTAAATTATATGGGACAGTATATCTGTATTTCTGTGGATGGACTATCGGTGATGTTTACCGATGTACACCACTTGCGCATTTGAAAATGCATGTTATATTAAACATAACTGGCTAAGAGGAATTAATAAAAAGCTAATGTGAGCTAAAGCCTCGATGCTTTCGTAGTTCTTGTCACGGAGAACATTGTCTAAGATGAAACTGAATTGATTTTCTCAATTTAAATCAAAGCATCGTGGCCATTATATATGCTATTCAGTACCATAGTAAATAAATACAATTATTATTAATAACAATAACAACAATAATAATAACTTGTCTGATTGAGTACTTGTCTCTGCTGATCAGTCGGAGAGAAGATGTATTTTAGGGCAAGCCAAAGGGCGTGCACTTTCATCTTGGCATGTTTTTGTTCGTTGGAGAGGTTGGGCGTAGTGCGAGCATCTCATGCATAATAGATATTAGTCGGGGATGTGCAGCTGTGAGCTGACAATGCTTGTTAATACTGCGTGGTAGTTGACTGTTAGTAGCTACTCTACAATCAGACACGATATAAAAATTGCTTTGAAAGTAAGTAGCTGATTTCACTTTTGTGTTCACTTTTCAGCGCTAATGGTGTATCTTTGTGTGAGGTTAATTAGGATGACAGCGAACTAATCGATTTGTTTCCCACTCTCACCAGTTACCTTTTAACCTCTGACAACTTTCGGGATTTGCATTTACTTTTTTGTAAAACCTCCTCAAATCAGTTGTCTCTTGATATTTTGAATTTTAATTTAATGTCCAAACTGTTTTCCTTAGTACGATTGTGTGTGTTGCTGAGAGAGAGAGAGCTGGGTGTGTTATTGAAAATGTTTAGCCTACTACTATTTACACGACAGACAGCGACGGATTATTTTGTCCCCGGATATGAGTGTTGCTTTTTCTGTATATTTATGAATTTATTTGTCATCTCGAATTATGATTCAAAGAAACAGACTTAATGTTACATATTTAATCGCTGAACTATACAGATGCAGAGCAACTGACAGGGTGGGTAAACATGTTTTTCATTTGAATTCCATACATTATAGGAAATTAATTTTGTGTGACATGTAATTTGTGTATTGCTTGTATCACTGTATTATCGATGATGCAGTTTGTTTCGTAAGGCAAAATGAGTGGATTAGTCTGAATAGCTAACTTATTCGAATTTTCCATTTTGAGTAACATACTGTCCTATTGTTGAATTCACTTGTCTATAATATTAATTGAATACAGACTAAAACGGTCCTTTTCATATTTTAATATGGTATTGGCTTTTGATATTGTGCAAATCGCTAAATTTTGGACTGATAATGCCAATAAATGATCAGGACTTTATGATATAACAGTTTTCTTGTCAGTTGGCCGTTGGATATTTCAGTCTGGTCAGATTTTGCAACGAAAACTGGATTTCCAGGTGGCATATCAATGTAGCCTATATGTTCTTGTAAAACTATGACTTTCGAAGAGACCAAATGTAAAAGATTTAATTCTCAGTCTTTCACGTCACAGATTTTAGTGTCTGCAACATAGAAAAGTTTTATAAAGTTAATGACAATGGAAGAGTGCTAGAGTGGTGGCAGAAGGTTAAGGCAGGAAGGAGGTAAACTTAATGGTGACCATGACTACAATTGTGAGCACTGATTGAGAGAGGCTGTGTACTATGAAATTCATTGTATTGATGAACTGCCGAATAGTATAGTCAGAAAATTTGGTATCCTGTCTGGTTTTGGTAAATGGTTGAATTTGTATCAGTGATTCCTGAAAGCGCTAGTGACTGCCACATAAATAAGGTTTGAACCTGCACTGTAACCTTATTGTCAAATTTCTGATATTGGTGCATCCCAGTCTTCTCGTCAGCTTCATTATCTATGTCGTTGTGTCTTCTCGTGTTTAATCACGCTCGGTGGTCTTTCTTATGTGCTGAATTTATAAGACTATGGACACTAACCTTTTCATGCTTGCGGGCATGGCATGTTATGACCATGGCACTGGAATCTTCCTCAGTTATTTCTGAAGAAGATGGAATAGGCCATTTTCTGGGATGATGCTGCTACCGACTGGCACTTCTGATTACAGGTTTTTTAAATCCCATCGAGTACCGACATTATTAGCCCCACGCATGATAGTAACTTAAATTGAGGGTTAAAAACTGATTTGTGGCCTCCCAGGATATTGGGTGTATCTCACCACACAGTATTTGTTAAACCATGCCATGTAAACACTATTCAATGGGACTGTTACAATAATATGGTTTTAAGTTCCCCTTAAATACAGCTGGCAAACAGCCTCCGGCATGCTTTCAGTCTGGATTGCCTTTAATAATATTTACTGTAAACTGACACTGATTATGTATGTACTGTTACTCTTTAAGTAACCAATGCCCAGCCAACTTGCGTTAGGTTTGCAACACTACACACAACATTGTAAGAACAGGACCAGTACAGATGAGGTGTGGTTTTGGATGTAGGCCTCCATGTAACTGTTTTAAATGTGACAGGTTATCTTCTGCAGACAGATATAATGCACACTCTGGACATTGACCCTCCCTTACCAAAGCTTTGGCCGTTCCTAGCTTAAATACACAGAACAGCCTGCCTCGTGCCGACCTCATTATTTTAAATATGTAATGTTAAGGTGTCTGGGAGTTTTCAGTACGTCACGGTCGTTTTCATATCAGCCGAGGCTGATAGCAGGGTTGAATCTGTTTATGTGTGATCTCAGAAGCACCCGGGAGTGCAGGAGTTGCAAGGCTGGCCGCACTAAACAAGCGGGGCACGTGCGCCCCGTGGCGACTTCATGGGCGCGGTCGTGTTTGTGGTGAACTCCATTGTTCTGAAATTGAGGCTCTGATGTGGAACACTGCTGCCACGGTGCGGTAAAGATGACTGCTTTTGTCCAAAGCCTGTAATCGGAACTGTAACGTCAAGGTGGGGGGTGGCGGGGGTGGGGGTGTGGGGGGGGGGGGGCGTTGACTTAAACTCAAATAATGGGATGTGGGGTAAGAGCCGAGTCCCCTAAATCCAATTAAGTAAACCGCGCTCCAGTGCAAAAACAGGCCTGCCTACAACTGGGCCGTAGTTACTGCGGCTTGTCGTTATCACTGATTGCCCTCATTTCTCTTGATGGCTCTGAACAGACGACCAAGATCTGTCTGCGTTTATCATCATTTGTCTGTTTGAGTTTCAAACAAAGTTTCCTTGTTTTCTGGGCATTACGTTCGAAACGGGCAACAGCAGTCTCAATTTAAGAGGCTTAGACATCCCGAAGCCAAGCTTTTTAAAATCGTGGCCTCTTCCGAGTGCCTCGTTAGGAAGCACAAACAACTGTGGCGTTCATTCTGCACTGAGCCCTGAAGCCTGGACATAAGATGTCCTGAGACGCCTGAAAGTTCCTGTTTTCGAACAAACATTTATGGTTGGATTGCTCCCTGTGATGTGTTGACAGATGCTACTGTAAGTTGACAGGAGCGTTCTGATTGGTCTGAATGTACAGGGCTGAGTTTCCCTACTGACCAGAAGTGTTTAACGTGGTGTGCTGTGTTGCCTGTTCCACAGACATGGATACCACCACGTCTCTAAAGATGTCCACTCTGGCCACCCAGAGCCTCTTCAGCGCGGTAGAGGAGGAAGACATGGCGGCCATCAGGGCCCACTTGGACAAGTTCAAGGAGGTGGACGGACGCAGCGAAGTGAGTCTCCAGCAGACACCCTCTAGTCTGGCGAAGTTAACCATCACTTACATCAGTGCCCCCCAACCCTGGTACTAGAGATACACAGGGTTGCTAATCAGCATGTTTCGTAATTGATTAGTTAAAGTAGTTGAAAAAACCTCACCTGGTTTTTGGGGGCTAATTGCTTGTTTTAATTGGGCAGTTAACAGCCTGTCTCCATTGTATATTAAAGCTCATATTAAAGGGGGCGGGGTTTCAGCACTGTTGCTGTTCACTTATTACTTTTTGCCATTATTTTCAGTTATATTCGAATTTTTCAACTGAAATACGACAGGCTTGTATATTAATTTTGAAGGTGACACTGCCACTTTTGCTGCACCGTTAAGTCTGGTGTGATACACTTTCTCCCTGCTGTTATTGAGATTTAAACTACTGCTTGCTACATGTGCCACGCCCACACATTATATCTTCACTGACACGTCCCTGTGGGCAGTTTGTCCGAGAATGTAAAGGCCTGTAAAGTTCTCTCAGTCTCGTCCCTGATGCTAAAGGCAGGTTCGGGCGGAAATGGAGAGGCTCGCAATTTACGACCTGGACTGGAGTCGGTCGGTGACCTGACCGCTGGAGACAATTAGGCATAAATTGATTGCTGTTTTTGAAGCAGGCTCTTTAGCACTCCAGCCCCTGGCCCACGGATGTGGAAATGAAACTCTAATTCAGCGGTTTGAGCCAGCTCTGGTCTCCTTATTATTCCTCTCAGTGCACTCCCTCGCTTCTAATAAAACCTGAACTGGCTCAAACCGGTGATGTTTTATTTTCACATCATTATGCAATTTGTCTTCTTTAAGTAAGGAATGCATTATTGTTCAATGCTATGTTTTTGTGTATAGGTGGAAATTTTCTAAAATAGCAATGCAAATGAACGCTAAGTTTAATCATGATTTGTTGTTTCATTTGGATAATTAGAAAGTGCCGACTACAATTAATGAACTGTACACATTCTAAAATCAGTGTATTTGAATAATGCCTTTTAATGAGTCTTTTTATTAGTACAAATTAAAAAGATAAAAAATAAAACTTTTCAAAACACATTTTTGTCTTTAAAGGACTTAAAGCAGGACTGCCCAACCCTGTTCTTGGAGATGTACCACCCTCTAGGTTTTCACTCCAACCCTAACAAAGCACACCTCATTCAACAGCTAGATGTCTTTTTGAGCTGCTGATTAGTAGAATCAAGTGTGAAAAATTAGGGCTGAAATGAAAACATACAGGACAGTAGATCTCCAGGAACAGGGTTGTTCATCCCTGTCTTGAAGTAACCATTAAGAGATGTCAGATACACAATAGAGTGCTCAATAAGACCCAATCAGTTGAGACCCTTGAGGTACATAATTACACAGAGAGTCTGTGCTGGGTAACCCAATCTGAGTGCATTGTTGATTGGCAGAACATTAAAACCTTCTTGTTCAATGTAAGTGCCACTTTCATTGCTGTAAACAAGTAATACATTTATGGAGGAGTTACATCGGGGGGAAAAAAAAGTAGTACAAAATTCTCCATAGCTCTTAAAATTCTTGGACCATTCATTGCCACAACATTGCCTGAGTATTGGGGATAAGTAATAGCCGTGAGCTTGACATATTAATGTAGAGTTAAAGCACATGTAATATGGTTATATTGTGGGCCTTAGGAGTTTAGGAGTGATCATTGAATAACATTACAAAATGAAGAGGTGGGAAATGAGCGTGTCACTTCCTGTCCCCACAGAGCGGGCAGACAGCGCTGATGTTGGCCGCGGAGCAGGGAAGCTTGGAGATCGTCCAGGAGCTAATCAGGAGGGGAGCCAACATCAACCTGGATGATGTTGTATGTAACAAACAAAAAAAAAAAACCTCAAAACCACACTGTGGACATATTTCCTCCTGGTTGTTTGCTTGTCTTTGTCTGTGAACAGGGTTATCAAAATAGGTTTAAAACAGACTACATGTTTAAAACGGGAGCGTGTCTGTGTTCCCAGAGTCCTAAGTTCTACTGCACCTAACAAAACGTTATGAACAATTTTTCATAATTTCTTGGAAAATATTATTATTATTGTGGACTTCTGAGCATAGCTAAGCCATTTGTTTGCTGATAGACCTAGCTGACATCGTTTTCTGGAGTAAGACAAACAATCATTGATTTACTGTCTCTGTCTCTATCTACTGAACACAGATAAGGTTTCATGTAGAGCTGGGGAACATAGGACCCTGGGAACATAGGACCCTTTGTCGTGTTTCCATTATGTGCCATATAAATCTGGGGAACATAGGACCCTGGGAACATAGGAATGACTCCTTTAAAACACACACCACTTACTGGTGTCCAGTTTTATGGAAGTGGGTCAGTGTAAAGAAATGACCCTTTTTCATTTCTAATTTGGAACTAATAGTGACTACATCCCAGTCTTTCTTAATGCTAATTTAATAAACTTTTGCATGACAATGGGTGAAGTGATTCCATTTTGAACAAAAGGAAAATTACAAGATTATAGCGTTCCTATGAATTATACATGAGGCTGCAGAGAATGCATTTTACTTAATTCTCTGTGATTTTATTTAAGTAAAGAGCCCAACCCTTTCATTTAAATATGGCACATGACTCAGCATTTTAAGCCATACAGTACAATTTTCAACACAACCCCCACAGGACAACACAGCAGTTTTAAATAGAAAGAAAACCCCAGGAAAGTGTTTAATTAGATGTAGTAAGCATCTGTAAATTGTGAAATTTGTGTACATTCAGAGCCTCTTATAGGCCATGTCAGTATCTCTAGCCTATGGAAACTGTGTGTGTGTGTGGGTGTACTATCTATCTATCTATGTATATATTTATCTCATAAAAAACACGTTTTCAACGTACAAAAATGCCAAGTTACTAAAAAGTATTGATATCAAAATGACGCCAAGTTACGATACTACAAACAATATAGGCTATCTTGCCTCACCGAAATGACATAAGATGTATCTCAAAGCAATGCTACCCAATATTTCCTCAGTTCTTTCAAGTCACTTGGCCCTGTGTATAAGCATGCACTACATGGACAGGCCAAACATATGTGTGGATGGCTCTCTCACAGTCAAGATTGATTGAATAGGTGTGTGTATGTCCAATTTGTATTGGTATGTAGGCCTATGTATTTCGCTGCCCAGGCTTTCTGTTGCGTGAATGATAGTATGTTTCTTGGTACAAGTGTGTTCGTGAATGTGAATGTAAGATGCTGCCAGGGAAATGTCCCCATGCGGATAAAGAAGTTCTCTATGTATGTATGTACAATATGTGTTTTACATGCAGTATTTATTGTACGTAGCAAATATACAATAACTTGCACATGTACTCAAATTCAGTTCAGAAGCAAGTATAAACATGTTTTCTGGAGAAATGTGCTTCCTGTCGTTGCTCAGCAGCAGTTCTGTACATTAATGAATTGATACATTAATTTCAATGTACAATGTTCAATGTGTTCCATGAGGCAATTCGAAATATTTGTCTCTTTGATCTGACAGAAAGTTTGCATGACATTGTGAAATGGTAAGATTAGAAAACACAGGGCCAAGTGACTTGAAAGAACTGAGGAAATATTGGGTAGCATTGCTTTGAGATACATCTTATGTCATTTCGGTGAGGCAAGATAGCCTATATTGTTTGTAGTATCGTAACTTGGCGTCATTTTGATATCAATACTTTTTAGTAACTTGGCATTTTTGTACGTTGAAAACGTGTTTTTTATGAGATATCAGTTCTTTTTGCAAAGCGTTTTATTATGAGAGTGAGAAATGCGACCCTGCAAGAAACGGTTGTGGATTATGGCTATCGTTGTGTGAATCTGTACAGTCTGATGAGTGTGTACCGTTCAGCAGTTTCGGTTTGCTATATATGTAAAACAGTGGCTGTGAGAAAGGATGCAGTGGCGTAAGCGTAAACGCATCAGGAACGCAGATGGAATATGGTATGTACTCACGGATTTGACGTCCATCCAACGAGCCTTGACTGACAAAATAATAACACGCCCGTAGAATTATAACTCCCTAGGTCGCAACTTGTGTAGCCTTCTGTCCTGCTCCGTTTTCTGTTATTTCGTGGAGATGCACTTTTAGTGTTTGTAAGGTTTATCCTTCTGTCCTGCTCCATTGTCTGTTATTTCGTGGAGATGCACTTTTAGTGTTTGTAAGGTTTATAAGGCATTTTGATAGGCTTATCTGCAGGTAGGAATCCTCTTCGCTGTTTTGCTAAACGAGAACCGGAAAACATGATAGTGGAGAATAGGAGCAGACGCATATGTCCCAGCAGGCTTTGCATATGAGAGAAAACAACAGTGTGAGAGAAATTAAAATGAAATTACGAAATTCCGTAGTTGAAACAATATGTTTTTAGCAGAATGGGCATGTAGGTGAAGGTTGACATGATCACGGAGTATAGTGCGAAGTAAATGGAGTGACCATGAGCGAGCTTATATTCCTTATCAAATGGTATATATAACAGTCGGTATTGAACTTAGTTGTTGAAGTGGAGGGTTAAATAACATTGCACTCATTATTTGCTTGTACTGTAATGTAATCTATTGCACGAATGTTTTTTTCTCATGTTCAGTGCTAGTAGTTATACTTATGAGTGAATCATGATTTTAAATGTAATGTTTTAATGCGGAGTTGCAGAACGTACACGTAGTAAGTGGCTAGATACTATGTGGCTAGATAGAGAACAGGGCGAGGTAACATGAATGTAGAAACGTGGCGTTTGCTGATATTAAGGTTTTGTACGGTAGCCAAGTGAAGAAATATAGTTAGTAGAAATGGCACAGTGGTGAACTGGTGTAACTTTTAAATAAAATGAATACATTTGCGTCATGAAATGCATATGGGTGGCCGTGAGTGAGTGAGGTTTACCAGTCTGTGACTTCGTTAGCTAATGCCATAACTATGCAATGCGTGAAATATCATTAGCGAATCTGTCGGTGGTTTTAAAGAAGAACACAAGCCAGTAAGCACAGAAGAGCTTCCGTTGAGTCCATATGGCTTAGCAATATTGTAGCCGGTCAATAACTGAACGTACAGACGGTAAGTCATAATGCATATATCTTAGCAATATTGTAGCCGGTTAATAACTAAACGGTGAACGCGGGTAGATATGGTGCAAAAGCAATAATTAAGAAGTAGTAGACAATTATTAGTGAGGGTCGAAGCAAGTAAAAGAAACGTGTTCCAAGCTGGGCTTGAACATACGACCCAGTGTTCCCAAGCCTGTAACCTTACCCACTAGGCCACGGTCGGATTAGCTGTTCAAACTGCGGAGTTGCAGAATGTACATAAGTAGTAATTGTGTGTAGCGTATGTGGCTAGATAGAGAACAGAGCGAGGTAACATGAATGTAGAAATAGAAACGTGGCGTTTGCTGATATGAAAGTTTTGTACGGTAGCCAAGTGAAGAAATATAGTTAGTAGAAATGGCACAGTGGTGAACTGGTGTAACTTTTTAATAAAAGGAATACATTTGCCGTGATGAAATGCATATGGGTGGTCGTGAGTGAGTTTTGGTAAAGCAAATATAGGCGTAAGAAAACGTTAGTGTAAAAGAGGAAATTATCTGCCTGAGGGCGAGTCAGGGTTCAATCCTGAAACCGGAGGTTTACCAGTCTGTGACTTCGTTAGTGCAGCACCATGCCATAGCTATGCAATGCGTGAAATATCATTAGCAAACCTGCCGGTGGTTTTAAAGAACACAGGCCAGTAAGCACAGAAGAGCTCCCGTTGAATCCATGTGGCTTAGCAATATTGTAGCCGGTTAATAACAGAACGGTGAACGGCGGGTAAATATGGTGCAAAAGCAATAATTGATAAGTAGGCTAGTAGACAATTATTAGTGAGGGTTGAAGCAGGTTAAAGAAACGTGTTCCAAGCTGGGTTTGAACCTAAGACCCCATGTTCCCAAGACTGTAACCTTACCCACTAGGCCACAGGCAGACTAGCTGTTTGAACAGGAAATGTTTCAGAGTAAAAATGTATGGGTATTTTGCGTGTGTATGCGCGTTTTTGATTGGGTCGTGTAGGTGCAGATTTGGCTGGTGTCAGTGAAATGTCCAATGGGGAGACATGTTGTTAGTGGGATAGGCGGCAGGAAAAATAAGAATGAGAAGAAGAAGAAGAAGAAGAAAGAGAAGAAGAAGTAGAAGAAGAAGAAGAAGAAGAAGGAGAAAACGCAAAATCCCCTTAGTTTGGGGCTTTATTGTGTGGACATGTGAAGTTGTTTATGAATTCTGTCTGTTGAAATGGGGTCAGAATGAACAGAATTTAATGTTTTTAAGGGCTGAGTGTCTGTGGCTGTTGTGGTTATTTCTGTGGGGAACCCTGAAAAGTGCCAAAGTCTCGGTGCTGTATAGGTATGGGGCATGCCCCCGCCAAGGCGTAACTTGGCGGGATGGCATACCTGCCATCCCAATATATATATATATATATATATATATATATATATATATATACACACACAGTATAAACACATATGTATATATACATATGCATACACACACATACATACATATAGAATACCATTGGGACAAAGTATAAAAAGGTTGACACACTCTGAATATGCAGCACACACACCGTTTTTATTGAACCCTGTATCCTTGACGACAGATGTGGGATTAGACTACGACAAATTACAGTTATGCTGAGCCCTCGGTGGCCACCTCCTGAAGCAGAATCCCGTCAGGGCCATGAAATGAGCGCGAGCTTCGTATATCCAGCTTTGTCAGGGGTTCACTTTGGCTGACGTCTTTGCAGAAAGGTTCGAATGAATTTCGACTTAACAATGAGCGAACGGACGAGTTTCAGCAATTAGCCTCGGTTGCCCTCAGAGAGCGGTTAGCTAAGTTTGACTGAAAGCCCCGCAGTGCCAGCTTGCTGAATTCGTCACTCTCGACGATAAACACAGAGCCCTATAATAAGCACCCAGAGAACAAAACATGCCTGTAGTTGAGTAAATCACTGGGTGTATATATCCCCGGCCCAGGTCTGCGCTCACACACACACACACACACACACACGCGCGCGCATTCGCCCTCTCGCAGTGCAAAAAGCGGATAGGTGAAGGCAGACCCGGGAGCGTACGCCCGACTCCGATCGACCGCGCCGTTCTGTCCGTCCTGCGCGTCAGCCGTGTCCATGAGCACCTGGTATGACCAGCCGGTAGGTACGGCGCCGTGGCACAGCTCGGTTGGAGCTGGCGGTGTCCCAAATCTGCGTCCCCCCCCCCCGGTGACCTGCTCCGCCCTCTGCTCCGCTGCCCCGCAGGACTGCTGGACGGCGCTGATCTCAGCCGCCAGGGAGGGCCACGTCGAGGTGGTGACGGAGCTGCTTGCCAACAATGCCAACCTGGAGCACCGGGATATGGTGAGGAGAATTGGGCGGGTGCCTACTGGGGTGTTATACAGGTTTTTGCTGTTATTAAATTCTGCGCTTCTACTCCTGTTTTTAGTTTACAGTTCTTAGTTTTCTAATGGACAGTTCTGATATTTTACGCCAGTTTTTGGATTTGGTTTTTAGTGTTGTACATGACAATTGTAGTTAGTCTCCTCATTTTGATTTTTTTTTTTTTAATTAAAATTAAATTGAGTACAACTTTTTTTAGTAGTTTTTATTGTTCTACTTAAGTTTTACGATTCTACTCCTACGATACTTTTATTTTTGCTTTTGTACATTATAGTTGTATAGTTGTGCTGTTTCTGCTTTCTGCAGCTTTACTGCCATTTTGTTTTGTTTATTTACAGTTTAAATTTGTGACTTCTGAACAGAAATTAAAACTAGTTTACTAACTCCTTCATAATCTTTTTTGTGCATCCACGATTCCACAAGCTCCTTTTAATAATTTTTTACATTTTAATTTTTACCTTTTTTAACCAGGTAGGCCTACCAAAAATGTAATTTTCTTCTGCATTGATGACCTGGGAAATCATGAAGGGAGTGCAAGGGATTGTGTTGGCAGTGAAATATAGAGGTTGATTAGGTGGCCAGATGTGGAGAGCCGGTTGTCATGGGAATTTGGCAAGGGTATATTTTAATGATCGCAGCGTGTTAGTGACCTCGGCTTAATGTGTCATCCAAGAGGTGGCACCTTCTACAGCAAAGTGCCCCGTCACGATTTTGGACATAAGATGTATTCAAACATTATCACTTGAGGGGAGTAGGCCGCACAATATTCAAACTAAATATTCAAACATACGTAAAAAAAAAACAAGGGGAAAATGCTAAATAACATGACATGGTCACAAGTTCCCTCATCATTATGGAAATTCTAACAGCTTTTACCTTTATATCTGAACATCGTACACAGTGAAAAGAATACTTATGCCACTGTTCTACTGGTTGTTGCCGACACATGGCTCCTACAATTGTTTTTTTCCTGGCAGCGTGTGGATTACGCGGTTTAATGTGCCCTGGCATGCAGGTCCGACTCTTTCTGAGCTCCTTATTAAACTCTCCTCTAGGTGAGTCAGTCCCTCGTAGTGGGACTCCAAGCAGTCTTGACGCGTTTAAGCTGCTGGGGTGCCAGCAAGTCTGCAGGGACGCGATAATAATAACACTAGCGCAAGGTTTGCTGGCCCTCAGCTGGCCCGTGAGTTTAAAAGAGTTTCATCTGACACGTGAAATGTGCATTAGTCACCGTTGGCGGCCTGAAGTCAGTTCCTAAAAATGGCAGCGTTGCCCACACACAGACGCTCTGTCAACTCGAGAGCAGAAATGGCCGCGCTGTCAGTTGCATTTTCAGATTAGCTTGAAAAATGTTCGTATGACTGTTTGAAATGTGATTATCCCTTGTTTAATCCCATTATGGCCTGGACTCCTGCTAAGACCTCTGTTTCAGAAGAAAGAAAGGCATTACTTAGGGGAACCTTTTCTCACCGATAATTGTGCTTAGCTTGTGGGCACCTGGAATGTTGTTGGGAGAAGTTACAGCAATGAAGTGGTAACTAGCTTGTTCTGAAAGTTTTGTTTAGCAGAAATAATTGCTGTGCTTTTAAATATGTGATAAAAAAGGAGTTGTCTACAGTAGTTGCTGTGCACTGGGCCAATTTTTCACGTGTAAAAGAATAAAAAACTTTATTTACACATTTATTTGCATATCATACAAAAATTCAAAGCTCTTTCCTGATGATGCAAAATTACTGCTGACAATAAAAACTACGAACAGAAAAGTAAGCACTGGAAATAACATGAAATAAACAGGTCATGCAATAAAAATATTAGGAATAAAACAAACCTACAGCACCTTGAATATATTCACCCCCTTGAACTTTTTACGTTTTGTCCTGTTACACCTTCAAATTTTAATGCATTATTTTTTATATCCCTTTCACAAACACAGTAAATTCAACACATGATGCTATTTTTCAATTTAACAACACTTTTCTAAAAAAAAATAGAAAGGCCTTCCGTTTCTAATTCCAAAAGTATTTGCCCCTCGGAGTCAGTATTTTGTAGTTAGGGCTTCGGTAGTAATTACAGCGTCAAACCCTCTTGGGTATGTCTGCACATTTACATTTTGAATTCTTTCTCATTCCTCTGGCAGGTTAAACAGAGATTGTCAGCGGTCAGAAATTTTCAGGCCATACCACAGATTTTCAGTGGGATTTAAATCGAAGTCTCAAGGCTTTGGCTGGGATTCTTGTTTTTAAGCCATTCCTTTTGTAGTTTCTTCCATGCACCTTTGGTAATTGTCCTGTTGGGACATGAATATTTGCCCTAAATGTCTGAAACAGGTTCTCCTCAAGGATTTACCTGTATTTGGCTCCATCCATTTTGTTTTTGATTCAGGCAAGCTTCACAGTCCCTTGAAAAGTAACTTGATAACATGATGCAGCCACCACCATGCTTGATAGGAGGGATGATGTTTAGCTTGCACCAAAGAGCTCAACTTCAATCTCATCAGCCCACTAAATCTTAAATAAAGCCTCAAGGTCTGTCACATGGCTTCTAGCAAGTTCCCAGCATGACTTGTTGGACTTTCTTGGAGGTGGCTGCCAATTAGCCACTCTCACAAAGAGGTCAAATTTTTTGAAACGCTGAAGCAATTGTTTATCTCTGGACAGTTTCTCCCATTTCAACCAATAAACATTTAAACTATCTGAAACTGTCATTTTGTAGCTGGCCTCTTCGTCATTTGTCTAAGAAGTGCCTTTCTAGCGCTGTTTCTCTGTTTGATAGGACAGTCTGATCTTGATAGTGTCAGATTTTTCCTTTTTTTGTACAATGGCAAGGGGCCATTGGAAGATTCAAACTTTCTCCAATATTTTTAAAATTGCCTTTCTTGGTTTTTTTCTACCTACAACTTTATCTGGAAGTTTTACCTAGTTCCTTGGTCTTAATCTAAATCTAAATATGTTTGACATTATAGAAAGTCATACATGTATGAGTTGAAGAAAGCCAATAAAATATGTTTTAACTTCGCAGCACAGTAACATTAGAAATAATGAATGGGGGTGAAAACTTTCTTAAGGCACTGTGATTGCAAAGAATGAAAAAGCAAGTTTTATCCTCTTATTCATAGAAGATAAAGAAGCTCTCACATATCTCATTTGACGTGGGATTCATAATACAATCCATCATATTGATCAGGAGATATTACTATTTTTAAACCTAAACGAGCAGATACATTTGTCTCTTGCATTTTTAACTCCTTTATTTTATTTGAACATAAATTACCTCCATAAGAAATATGTGTTTGAATTGGCTGAAAGGCTTTACTTGGGTATTGTAATATCAGTCAATTGCCAATAGGAAATGCACTGTGGGTGCTACTTTATTTTTTAACATTTATTTAACCTTAATTTTACCAGGCAAACAGTGTTGCCATGAGAATGATTTAGATGTCTATTTATTATTATTTTTTACCTCCAAACGTGCCCAGTTTAAAGTGTGTTTTATGATGATAGTTTATGGGGCTAATTGTGTGTTTGTGCATGCGTGGGTGGCTGCGTGCGTGTGTGTGTGTGTGTGTGTGTGTGTGTGTGTGTGTGTGTGTGTGCGTGTGTTTGTGTGTGTGTTTGTGTGTGTGTGTTGCTCACACGTCTGCTGCAGGGGGGTTGGAGCGCCCTCATGTGGGCGGCCTACAAGGGACGTACTGAAGTGGCCAGACTTCTGTTGGAAAAGGGAGCTAATCCCAACATCACTGGGCAGGTAAGTTCCAGAACTCTCTATATTTAGCATGAAGTGCTGCCTTCTCAAACGCATGGTCCCTGCCTGCATCCTGGGCTCACAAGATGAAGAGAGAGTGCGTCTTGATTAGATGGGTTGATAAGTCATTCTGTCATATATTATATTTGTCATATTAAATATATTTCACAAATGAATTTTGGGCTGCTATTTCCCTCTGTATCCTTCAATAAAACACACATTAATGTTGTTAGGGAATCTCATTAGGCCAGTTTTTTTTTTACCTTATTCTCTGAATGTGCCCATGTGCTAAACTAGATTCACATGCATGAAATACAGGTACTTGGATGATGGTTTGTATAATGGCTGTACAGGTTGGTGTAAACTGGCTCAGTCGCTAGCTCACTCAGTCAGTTGGTCAGCGAGTCGGTTGCTCTGTGCGGTGCTCTACCGTCTAAATCAGGTTCACTCACTGACCTTTGGACCCGTAAAGTCTGAGAGGTCACTCTGCGTTCGACGCGCGGGAAATTGACTCACCGGACAATGCGTATAATTTTGTTCCTGTCTGCCGGGAGCAGTACAGCGTCTACCCCATTATTTGGGCGGCCGGACGAGGTCACGCGGAGATCGTCCGCCTCCTGCTCCAGTACGGAGGCAAAGTCAACTGTTCCGACAAGGTACGCGTCCAGTTTATTTTTTTTGGGGTAGGAAATTCGATCACTTCCGAAAATAGCTTTTAGCAGACAGGAGTTGTCCCGCTGTGATTTGGAATGTTCATGTGAGTATTGGTATTGGATTGACGGGCAACTTTCCTCCCTCCCTCCCCCGTCTCTCAGTATGGCACCACACCCCTGATCTGGGCATCCAGGAAGGGCCACTATGACTGCGTGATGCACCTGCTGGACAACGGGGCCGATGTGGACCAGGAGGGTGCGGTGCGTATGGCACTTCGGCCAGGCCTCTGATGATTTTCTATGAAACAAAACAAATGAACACCCTCACCGACAACTCCGTGTCTGTCCGCATCTGCAACTGCTGTGTCATGCTGCTTATGCAGAAACTGTCCAGCGGAGAGGCTGTTGTCATAGAAGGGGCAGTTGGCACATTGTAATTTGATATCTTCTTTTGGTAGGCTGTCTTTGAGCTGTTACAAACCTTCCAGGTTGTTTACGTTGCGGTGTCATAGAAAATGCGGTCGGTGCGGTGTCATTATGATGTCATTTGATGGCCCCTCCCCCCTCCCTCTTGCTGGTGCAGAACTCCATGACGGCTCTGATCGTGGCCGTGAGGGGTGGATACGCTGAGGTGGTCAGAGAGCTCCTGCAGAGGAACCCCAACGTCAACATGACGGACAAGGACGGCAACACGGCCCTGATGTTCGCCGCCAAAGAGGGCCACACCGAGATCGTCCAGGACCTGCTGGATGCCGGAACCTACGTCAACATTCCTGACAGGGTAGGTGCTCCACCCGGTCAAGCAGCTGGGTTCTTAGAGACCTGGAGCAAAGTGGTTATCGATCCAAACAACAAGGAAACATGCACCTGCATCCAATGCTAGATGTTTGGTTGAAGGTGACACATCAACAAGTGAAAAATATGCACACCTGGCTGAAGTTTACACTAAAAAACTATATGTATATACAGTGAGCTCCATAATATTTTGGACACAGACATATATTTACATATTTTCTTGATTTTGCTATGTACTTTGCAATTTTAGGTTTTGCAACCAAACCATTCACAAAAGATTACATTACATTACATTTATTTGGCAGACACTTTTATCCAAAGCGACGTACAAAAAGTGCATTTCATGGTCATAGACAACTGCTGAACACAGGTTCAGTAAGGTACAATACTTATTTTGTACAGCTATTTCTAGCCAAGACAGTTTAGTTCACACAGTGAACACTATTCAGACCTAACCTCTGCAAAGCCAACTAGGCAGAAGAATAAGCTACAGTATTAGGACAAATACAAATTACCAAAAAGTGCTGGGATGGGGCAACATGTAACAAGAGTTATGAAAAGATTTGATCAGTGTAACATGGTAGGACACATATGAATATACTGAGATATCCTATCTGCTCAAGTTCAACCAAATTCCTCCAAACACAATGGACGGCGATTCATCTTACAGCAAGACAGCGATCCCAAAAATACATTTTCTAGAGAATCTGCATTTTTACAACATGTGAATTGTTTGATTACAAATCAGCGAAGTACAGAGCTGAATCGAGAAAAAGAAAAGTTTTTGTCCCAAACAATGTGGAGCTCACTGTATATCCAAACAACACATCAATATGACCTTGCCTTGTGTATTTTCATAGCTGTGACCCTTACTTTAGTTATGCCAATTTCAATAGTTGTTATTTTTGCACATTCTCCATTTGTGCAGCTTTGTGAGGAATAGGCTGATTGGGGACCCAGAGCTAGCTGAGTGGCATTTCTTCTGAAAAGAGAAGGCTGCTATACTGTGAAGGAAACTTAGCTCAAACATCAAAGAATTTTGCAGCTCTCAGTGAGCTCCAGCTCTGTGTGACTGAAATACCAACAGCTCCTTCAGCAGAACTCCCAGCCCTCTCTGTTCAAACATACAGTAGTCTTCAGCATGCTTCAGCAAAACCATTACAAGCGTCTGTGCAGTACAATACACAAAGGCTGCCAGCACTACTTAGCAAATGCATTTGTTTGTTTGTGTCTGTGTCTGTGCGTGTATGTGTGTGTGCGTGTGTGTGTGCTTGCGGTTGTGTCTGTGTCTGTACACGTGTGTGTGGGTGTGTGTTTGTGTCTGTGTTTGTGCACATGTGTGTGTGTATCTGTGTGTTTGTATCTGTGCGCATGGGTGTGTGTCTTTGCGTGTGTGTGTGTGTGTGTGTGTATCTGTGTGTCTGTACTCGGCTGTGTTTGTCTGTGCACATGGGCGTGTATGTCTTTGCGTGTGCTTGTGTGTGTGTGTGTGTGTGCACATGGCTGTGTGTGTGGGTGCTTGTGTGTGTGTGTGTGTGTGTATGCGCACATTGCTGTGTGTGTGGGTGCTTGTGTGTGTGTGTATCTGTGCACATGGCTGTGTATGTCTTTGCATGTGGTTGTGTGTGTGTGTGGGTGTGTGTGTGCACATGGCTGTGTGTGTGGGTGCTTGTGTGTGTGTGTGCGCACATGGCTGTGTGTGTGTGTGTATCTGTGCACATGGCTGTGTATGTCTTTGCATGTGGTTGTGTGTGTGTGTATCTGTGCACATGGCTGTGTATGTCTTTGCATGTGGTTGTGTGTGTGTGTGTGTGTGTGTGTGTGTATGTATCTGTGTGTATCTGTGCACATGGCTGTGTATGTCTTTGCATGTGGTTGTGTGTGTGTGTATCCTGCAGAGCGGGGACACGGTGCTGATCGGAGCCGTGAGGGGAGGCCACGTGGAGATCGTCAGAGCCCTGCTGAACAAATACGCAGACATTGACATCAGAGGTCAGGTACGGGCCTCCAGCCCCGCGCACACAGCTCAGAGCAGCTGCGCGGTGGGGCTCAGACAGGTCACACGCGCAGAGGTAGCCCTGGTGCAAGTCAGAGCGTGGACTCCCGCCCGCGTCCTCTGACCACGCCCACCGCCAGCTGCTGCTGCTTTTCATTCCGCTGTTCAGAGGCTGCAGGACTGCAGGTCGATTTATCGATTAACACGCGATAAAGAAAGCAGGTGAAACGGAATTGGTTTAGTTCCACCATTACGTACAACTGAAACAAATGTAGAGATTTATAAGTATAGATCATCTAATTGTTGTTAAATTGTTACATTTTTTAACTTCCAGATTAAGACAAGAAATTAGCCAAGATGGGCTGAACGGCCTACTTCACATCTGTAGGTTATCTGATGTTGACGTTATGATGTTATTAAATATCGAAGTAATTAATTTCATATCCTCAGTGCACTTTTGCAGCAGCTTTTAAAGTCTGTAGTGCTACTGCTACAGCTCATATTTAACTGATGGCACAGACTGTAGTTTCCCTGATAGAGCTGGAGTTAGCCTGGACTGCTGCAGTTTGCCTCACTCTTTGACCTCCTGCTGTAGGACAGTAAGACTGCTCTCTACTGGGCAGTGGAGAAAGTGAATGCCACCATGGTGAGAGATATACTGCAGTGTAACCCTGACACTGAGACCTGCACCAAGGTGAGACTCGCTTCGTACTATACCAAGCTCCTGCTAATGTGCCATACACACACCCTGTTAATGAATCTCACACACCTGTTAATGTATAGTACAACACAAACCGTTAACAAATCTCACACAGCTGTGATTGTACAACAGACCCTGTCAATATACCACACGCACACCTGTTAATGTATTGTACAACACACACCCTGTTAATGAATATCACACGCCTGTTAATGTATAGTACAACACACACCGTTAACAAATCTCACACAACTGTGATTGTGCAACACACCCTGTCAATGTACAGCACACACACCTGTTAATGTACCACTCACACCGTTAACCCACCACACACCTGTTAATGTTCCATACGTACCCTGATAATGAACCTCACACACCTGTTCATGTATCTCACATACTTTGTAATGTAACACACCTGTTGACACTCCTAACAGCTCTATTAATATAGCTCACACAACCTCTTTTAACATGTTTGTCCGCGCGCTTGTCTGCACGCACGTGCACGTGCGTGTGTTGGTTTCAGGATGAAGAGACCCCTCTGATCAAAGCCACAAAGATGAGGAACATCGAGATTGTGGAGCTCCTGCTGGACAAAGCGGCCAAGGTGTCCGCCGTGGACAAGGTACGGTTTATAAGAGGACAGAAGCCTCTTTGTATGACCGTGTCGCTGGGTCAGCCTCCTAGGAGACACGGTAGAAGAAAAACGAAATGCACGCACATTAATACAAGTAACGCAGGTGTAAGATCTAGGTTACACGTGAAAAATGGGAATAAAGTCCGCACCCAGCGATTACTGTGACCAATAAACTTTGACCCATTTTTCAGTGAGGTCTCCAAACCTTTAATGTGATCCCTGGAAATACAGAACATGAACGGGAACATTCTGGTGTTGACCGAAGAGCTCCGTACGTGTCATAGAACAGTCAGTTCGGAGAACCGAGCGGTATTATATTTAAGTACGCTCTCTGGACAGTGCTGCAGAATATCACATGGCCGTTACCCACAATCCATCTCTTTTATCCCCGCTGAGTGCCCAGCGTGGGGGGGTAGGCGGAGCGGGGTCAGGGCGGTCGGTCACCGGCGCCGTGCGGCTGCTGACCCGGTTGCGAGTGAACACGATCGCGTCTCTCTCTCTCTCTCTCTCTCTCTCTCTCTCTCTCTCTCTCTCTCTGCTTTTCCCGCCCGGGCAGAAAGGAGACACCGCGCTCCACATCGCCATCCGGGGCCGGAGCCGCAGGCTGGCCGAGCTCCTGCTGAGGAACCCCAAAGACGGCCGCCTGCTCTACCGCCCCAACAAGGCCGGGGAGACGCCCTACAACATCGACTGCACCCACCAGAAGAGCATCCTCACCCAGATCTTCGGAGCCAGTCAGTGTCTCCTCGCCTTGCTGTTATCGTAGTATGACCGCAGAGCCCCAACCGTTCGCCTTAGTGCCCTGTTAAATGATAACTCTGCTGCTCATGACCTCCACTTGAAAAATGGTTCACGTTGTGTACTGCTTGGAAGCATCTGTCAATTGTGATGATTAATAATTTGGAAACTGTAGCTGTTTGGCACAATGCAGAAATATTTAGTAATTACAGTGATGACGGTGCTACCTGGTACAGTATGTAACCCAGGCAATGCTGCCAGGCTTTGGTTGGGAATGCTGCCACGGTTGTAAAATAATAAAACAAACTACAGGTGCAATTAAATGCGGAAACTGTAAGAAGTACTGTCTATTTAAAGATAACTCCATATAGGCCAATCAATAATGAGGCATTGACTTTTGTTGGGAACCTTAGCTTCTCTCCCTGGAGGAAAGGTTGAGGACAGTGCAGGAATTCACTACACAAAAAACACTGTGCAGTAAGCTTTTATTTTCTTTGGTAATTACACTGGACCAACAGGAAGGCTAGTAAAAGTTTCTGCCACAGCAACCGTCCTCGAGCTGATGTTCTGTCCTGGGTTAAATAATATTAAATAAATGTTAAATGTATATAAAGGAGCCTGACATGACTTACATGTCCCACCTTATCTGGGCTGAGATGTGAGTGCCCTAACGTTTAGGAACCAGGTATGCTTTGTTTACAAGCAACACGTGCTGAGGACACTAAAACTTCAAACCCAACATTGTGTCCCGGTCTCCCCCCCCACCCCAGAGCACCTGTCGCCCACGGAGTCGGACGGGGACATGCTGGGGTACGACCTGTACAGCAGCGCGCTGGCGGACATCCTGAGCGAGCCCACCATGCAGCCGCCCATCTGCGTGGGCCTGTACGCCCAGTGGGGCAGCGGCAAGTCCTTCCTGCTCAAGAAGCTGGAGGGTAAGGGGGAGCCTTGACCTCACGCACGCCACCCCACCTCACGCACTCACCCCCACCTCACGCACACGTGCCCCTACCTCAAGCACACCCCCACCTCACACACGTGCCCCCACCTCAATCAAGCGCACCCCCACCTCACGCACGCCATACCCGTGATATGCTGTGTGTGGTCCAAACACACCCACCGAAGCTAGGCTCAAACAGCAGCTGACGACCAGGGCGTGGTTTATGCGAGTAACTAATCCCTATAAACATGAAGAGGCACCTAATCTTGAAATAATGAAAAGCTTATTGAAATTCTGGCATTGCAACTGCGGTTGGGAGGGAAACCAGTGTACACGGGGGTCCCGCAGGGCCGAGGTTGGGAACCGCTGCCTTAGACAATAAAAAAGATCACCGTGTGGTAATATTAGCTGCTGTCTCTCCCCTCCCCCCCCCTCCAGATGAGATGAAGACGTTCGCGGGGCAGCAGGTGAAACCGCTGTTCCAGTTCTCCTGGCTGGTGGTGGTCCTCACGCTGCTGCTCTGCGGCTCGGTGGCGCTCATCCTGGGGTTCACCATCGACCCCCGCTTGGCCATCGCCGTGTCCCTCAGCCTCCTCGCCCTGCTCTACATCTTCTTCGGTAAAGAGCCAGTGCCGTCCATACCGTGCAAAAGGCATTAAAAATGTACACTTCAGTGCAGATCCTATCAGTCATTTTATTCATGTGGAGTAGAACACCTGAGAACTGCTGAAATGTTTGCAACTTCATGAGCGTTGTTTGTGAATATTTGGATATTAAATCGATTTTAAGTTATTTGGAATAAATAATTATATTTTAAAAGCTGACACTGACCAAAAGGTCTGTTTTACTCCACAAGGGGGCAGTGTTGTATTAGCAAATCAGTAGGAATGTTTCATTTATCCAACATTAAGCACTTATGTTGTGATGTCATAGTTATTACAGTTACATATACATTATATACACATATTTTCATTATTTATTCATGTAATAATAAATCTATTCATAAATAAAAAACAGAATTTTAAAAATCCAACATTAAACAATTATTTATTATGTTTGATTTGATTAGCTTTAATTATGTTTACATATAAATGATGTTTTTCAAATAATCTTACTGTTTTGAAATAGATTATTTTTGCTATTGCTTTATCACTGACTAATACTTTCAGTGATAAAGTACTAGTTTCTTCTGTTGAACTGCCTCTTGTTATGAACATTGTCTGACTTTGTCTCCCCCTAGTGGTGGTGTACTTTGGTGGGCGGCGGGAGGGGGAGAGTTGGAATTGGGTGTGGGTTCTCAGCACCCATGTGGCACGGCACATTGGTTACCTGGAGCTGCTGCTCAAACTGATGTTCGTCAACCCCCCAGAACTCCCCGAGCAGACCACCCGCGCGCTACCAGTCAGGTACAGCTGCACACGCACACACACACACACACACGCATACACACACACACACACACACGCACTCACACTCACACACACACACACTCATACACACACACATACACACACATGCATGCATGCACGTGCTCACACTCGCTCACACAGGGGCGCATGCACACATACATACACACACATTCGCTCATACACACACACACATGCATGCACGCACTCACACTCACACACACGCGCATGCACACACGCAACACACGCGCACACAGATACACACAAGTGGTATACCTCCAGTAATAGTAGTTGCAGCAGTAAAACAGTGTTTTAGTAGTTGTAGTAGCAATAGTTATTGTAGTAGGAGCAGTAGGTGTACTTGAGGTATTAAAAAATTATTGCAGTAGAAAAAATTGTAGGTGTAGTCGTAGCAGTGTTAGCTGTAGTGGTAGAGGTAGTAGTACTAGTAGTATAAGTAGTAGTGATAGTAGTAGCAGCAGTGGCAGTATTCGTAGAAGTAGTAATAGTGTCAGAAGTAATAATAAGAGCGGTAGTAGTAGCAGTTGTAGCGATAATTAGTGCAGAAACTCCTTCCTTTACCTTAACCCCTGTGTACGTATCTGCCTCATAACCTGCAGGTTCCTCTTCACTGATTATAACCGGCTCTCCAGCGTGGGCGGGGAGACCTCCATGGCGGAGATGATCGCCACGCTCTCGGACGCCTGCGAGAGGGAGTTTGGCTTCCTGGCCACCAGGCTGTTCAGGGTCTTCAAGACGGACGAGACACAAGGTACGCCTGGACCGGCGTGGTTTGGAACGCTTGAGGTTTGGGGTGAAGCGCTTTGACCTTCACCATACAGCTGACCCAATTTCATAATCCCGGGTGCAGGTTTTCACTGGTTTCCCCATGCTGATTGTCATGGACTGAGATAGTTGAATGGCTACACGTCTGTCCATACTATGTTGTCCGTGCCCTGATAGTTTGATTTGTGTGTAGTTATCTTGGTGAAATCGGAAACATCTTTCTTTTCTTATGCTGTTTCAAAAATCTGCATCCGCAGGGAAGAAGTGGAAGAAGACGTGCTGTGTCCCGTCCTTCGTCATCTTCGTCTTTATCCTGGGGTGCTTGATCACGGGGTTAGCCCTGTTGGCGGTCTTCAAGGTGGACCGCGAGAACCTGACCGTGAACGCGGTCCTCATCAGCGTGGCGAGCGCGGTTGGCTTGGCGCTGGTGCTGAACTTCCGCACGTGGTGGCAGGTGCTGGACTCGGTGCTCAACTCGCAGAGGAAGCGTCTCCACGGCGCCGCAAACCGGATGCACAAGCTGAAGAGCGAGGGGTTCATGAAGGTCAGTGGCCCAGTCTCAGGGCCTGATTTGCTAAGACCTGTAGCATGTGCAGAACCTTTTAGCACACGCAAAACCAATAACACGACCAGTGATTGGTCATAGTATTTGTTTTGAGCCAATCATTGGTCGTGTTACTAGTTTTGCGTGTGGTAAACGGGAAGGCCTTCAGTCCCTCAGTCACCTGTGTGCCAACAGTCTGACGTTGTGGTATTTTAATGCTGTTTTTGGGGTTATCATTTTCATACTGACCACAAATGTTAGCCTGTGAGCGCCTGGCATGCTGTTTGAAGGAAATAAACCCTATTTGTTGTGAGGCTTTATGAATATGGAACTGTGTTATTTGTGTTTGTGCCATTGAGTGGTGGGAAGGATTCGGAATCTCCATAGTGACCGGCTGCATGAATTTTTGCGCCCCCTTGTGGCCATGACAGGTGCTGAAGTGTGAGGTGGAGCTGATGGCCAAGATGGCGAAGACCATCGATTGCTTTACCCAGAACCAGACTCGCCTGGTGGTCATCATCGATGGGCTAGACTCCTGCGAGCAAGACAAAGTGCTGCAGATGCTGGACACGGTGTGGAGCTGTAACACGCTGCAGACAAGTAGCATGAACACGCATACAGCTAACAAACACGCACGTGCATACATACACACACAAACACAAACACACAGTAACTGAATGTAACACACTCACAAAATGTAAATGCAAATGCAACTCAGAAAATATGCAAAAACCCTGTATGCATACAGAAAACAATAACACACAACACGCACGTGCAGCAAACACACATTACACACACATCTATAACATGGACAACATGCTTACATGTGTAGACCTACAGTGCATAGCAGACACACTGGCACAGCACATAGGGATATATACATATATATATATATATATATATGTAGCAAATGTATACAATCTACACCAAATATGTTCACCTTAAAATAAGGGAATAATGATTAAACATACAATAAAAAACGTACCAAGCACGTGACAAAAAAACAACACACTGCTAGGGTATTGGCATAACTGTGTCATCACAACATACCTATGAACATAATAAAGCATAATACATTGATAAACCATAAATCAGTCACAAAATACACATATCACACACCGTACAAACAAGCCTCACAGCAAACACATATGACGTACATATTGCAAGCACAACAAACAAACACACATACAACACTATAAATATGAAATACAACTCACACGGTGCTCAAAGCACAGGCACAAACTGTTTTGGAGCGGTCTCAACAAGGAATAACCTCAAGGAACGTGGTTATGACTGGCTAAGTCTAAATCTAGCTGAAATTGACCTACCTGCTATTGCATAATAGTCCTCATACATTTATAAGAGGTCTTGCTGCATAGTCTGAGAGGGAAAAGCTCAATTTTTTGTATTTTGCAAATGGCAGATAATTGGATTTGATGCTTCAGCTGGAGTGCACCTAAAGTCATACAGAACGTTCAGTGTCATTCACAGTATCTTTTGGGGAGTTCCATCGTTGGCAGTAACAGTTGAGACTTGTTTGGTTGCAGAAATGAGCAGCACTTGGCCGTGTTGCTATGATTTACCTTTGAAAAGACCTTTCTCCAAGGCAACAAAGGACGCACAGTAGCCGGGGTAGGTCAGAACCGTATATCCCCAGGGTTCAAATTCTTTTTCCAGTGGGAGTAATAGAATTTCCTCCGGCTAAATGCTATTATTGCAGAAAATAATCCCCTGGAATTGGCAAGCTTCCTCGCCTTAATGAAATCTTATGAGGCTGTACATGGGAGGCCGTGAAAGGCGCCCTTTGTGGAGCAATTAACCAAACCTCTCCTAAATTTTGAGCCCTTTGTCCCCCGATTTTAATAAGCATTATGAAATTTAATTCCTCCATTCCTAAATGTTTTGCCGTTCGCTAATGCCGAAGTTTTGATAAGGGAATGACATTCATGCGACAGCAATTTGGCGGGCTAAAATAAGGAGGAAGGTCGCCGACGGAGGCTGGGCGAATCGCACGGAGGGAAGTGGCGGTGTCGGAGGCCCGCGGCAGTGCGGTGCTGCAGACTGCCGCCGCAGTGAAATCGTAATCATGTGACTGTCAGGCGAAAGGGTTTCGGGAACCCCCGTCGTTCAGAAGGAACAATAAAGCATTGTCTCTCCCGTTCGTAGACGACAGCATGCAGTCCCGTCCATTTACCAGAATTTTCATGGTAACGTTTGCGAGGGAAAAACTTAAAAGGAAAGAAGGGTCGCACACTCTGTTTTCTCCAACGTTTGTGAGGGGAAATAAACATTACAAATTGACAGCCGCTCTGGTCACAAGCCAAACCTAACGAGACAAAAGCAGGACCTGGAACTGCCACCTAAACTCATTTGAATTACATTTTGAGTACATCAAGAATTTTCTGTAAATCAGGGTGAACGTCATACAGTAGCGTTTTATCTTATTGCCTCGTTCAGTCAGCTTCGTGCATGTCTGGTGACACTTGTGAACTTAATTAAAGTATGTGCAACCAGTATGTACGTACAGGGAGTGTATCCCCCCTGGTTTCAGAGAAGCATCCTTTGTGCACCAATTGATACCAGACATATTGTTGGGCTTAGAAGAAGCATTTGGGTGTCAGTCAGCTCACCAGGTTAACAGTAAAATACATTTTTTTCTTTTGTTTTTTTTTTTGTAAAATGATGCCAAATGTGGGGTTGTGCCTATTCAATTCCCACCCTAATTTGGATTGTGCAATTATCTGTAGCTGCAGCCACGTTCAACTGTACTGCCGATTCAGGAGAGTGTAGACGTGCAGGCTCTCCTTCGAGACGTGGTGTCACCAGCTGCTTCTTTCCAGAGGAAGTCAGAGGAAGACCTTTCGTACACGGCTTTAGCATGCTGACCAAATACGGCTGATTGACCAGCGGGGGTCGCTAGGTAACAGTTAAATTATCCAACCCCTAAATGTCTGAACCCTCTCATTCCCTGGCCGATGCACTTGCCAATCGCGCGTCGCCCTATAGAGCTGGCACTGACACCGGCACCATCGACGCTGGCACGGTCATCTTAAAGGATCCGAGACCTTGCAGCTCACCCATGCATCACAGTGTTGTGCCTTAACCAAATGAGCCACCCAGCAGCGCCTCTGAAGAATATTTGTAGTGCAATCCAGTACCTTCCGTCATCTTTTCCTTTAAGATGAAGATGATTGAGTGTGCTGAATGCTAACGACCGTCTAACTGATTGATTGATTGGTCGAATGAAAGGTTGACTTATGGGTCTGTCTTGCAGGTGAGGGTGCTGTTCTCCAAGGGCCCCTTCATCTCCATCTTCGCGAGCGACCCGCACATCATCATCAAGGCCATCAACCAGAACCTGAACAGCGTGCTGCGCGACTCCAACATCAACGGGCACGACTACATGCGCAACATCGTCCACCTGCCCGTCTTCCTCAACAGCCGGGGTCTGAGCACCTCCAAGAGGCTGTGCATGGCCTCGCCCACCAACGGAGACCTCGGACCCGACGGTACTCCCGCCCGCTCGATCTCTGCGCTATTTGAGCGGCCAAATTCACCGTGCCAGTGTCATGAAAAAAACTTTTATGTCCATTTCTTTTCATCAGTATTGAATGTTCTCGTATATCTCTATGTGCTGTACATATCTTAAAGGCATACTATTCAGGATTTTTAACCTTGTTTGTGGTCCTGTGTTTACAATGAAGGAAGTCTCCTCCATCTTCAACCCCACCCACTCACCCCAAGTACCCCACCTAATATAGCTAGCTGGATAACGAGAGATGTTAGTATCGTGAAATGAGCGACAGTAAGCAGCAGTAAGAAGACATATTCGATTACAGCTTAATTAAGTCCATTATGTTGAATGTAATAGTGGTTTTATTGTTGGGACTTCTATTTCGAAAACTTCAGAATAAAACCCACAATACTTGTTATTGTTGCTAGCTTCACACTGCAGGTAACGTTACTTACAGATTCAACAGAAAACAAGCCAATTCTGCATCGCTTTTCATCCCCATGGTGAACCTCAGCTGACGCCGCCCAAACCACAGAAAAGAGCACCACTCCCAGAAACATCCCTATCGTGTTTTATAATTACAAATACAGATAAAGGTGCATGAATTTTGCGAAAGTGCGAAAAGACAGATTTCCAGTGCATCATAGAGATGCCTCAGGATCATTATTTTATAGTATTTTCAAGGTAAAAGTCCTGCATAGTATGCCTTTAGGACTGATAAAGTTAGCCAGCGTATGAACTATGAACGTGTCTAGGTAAATGTGAAAAAGGTTTTTGTTTTCCATTTTTTGGAGATACAAGGCTTTTTCTCAACACTGACTGATTTAGAGGCTGAAATGATTGAGTTGAAATTATTGAGGACGTGGTTGTGTGCTTCTTGGGTTACTTAGATCTCAGCTCTAACTGATGTCTCTTGCTCTTTCTCACGCCCACATTCACCCTCTCTCTCTCTGTCTTTCTCACATACACTCTCACGCTCTCTCTCACACTGAAAACATTCTCACTCATATACTCTCTCTCTGTCTTTATCACATACACTCTCACCCTCTCTCTCTCACACTGAAAACGCACTCTCACACTCATACACTCTCTCTCCTGTCTTTATCACATACACTCTCGCCCTCTCTCTCACACACACTGAAAACACACTCTCACACTCATACACTCTCTCTCCTATCTTTATCACATACACTCTCGCCCTCTCTCTCTCAGACTGAAAACACATGCGCACACTCATATGCTCTCTTCGTGTACCCTCTCTCTGCAGGCTACCACGAGGACGTGGACCGAAAGAGCAGCCTCGGGGATCAGGCCAAGCAGGGGAGCAAGACAGCGCTCAACCGCAGGGTAAGCGTCTGGCCTCCTCCCGCTCTCCCTACACTCCGCTCCACACAGACTGCACACTGCACACGCTCAGTCTGCCTCGTCCTCTCCTCGCTACACAGAGGACCTACCAGGCACCTCGACTCGCCACACAGAGCAGCACGCTAACGCTCAGTCTGGCATCCTCCCACTTCCTACACTCCTCCACGAGCACGCTAACGCTCAGTCTGGCCTCCTCCCACTCTCCTACACTCCGCTCCACAGAGCGCGCTAACGCTCAGTACGAGACCACTCATCTGCCTCCTCTCTCCCTACACTCCGCACACAGAGCACGCTAACGCTCAGTCTGGCCTCCTCCCACTCTCCCTACACTCCGCTCACAGAGCGTGCGCTAACGCTCAGTCTGGCCTCCTCCCACTCTCCCTACACTCCGCTCACAGAGCGCGCGCTAACGCTCAGTCTGGCCTCCTCCCGCTCTCCCTACACTCCGCACACAGAGCACGCTAACGCTCAGTCTGGACTCCTCCCGCTCTCCCTACACTCCGCACACAGAGCACGCTAACGCTCAGTCTGGACTCCTCCCGCTCTCCCTACACTCCGCACACAGAGCACGCTAACGCTCAGTCTGGACTCCTCCCGCTCTCCCTACACTCCGCTCCACACAGAGCACACGCTAACGCTCAGTCTGGCCTCCTCCCGCTCTCCCTACACTCCGCTCCACACAGAGCGCACGCTAACGCTCAGTCTGGCCTCCTCCCACTCTCCCTACACTCCGCTCCACACAGAGCGCATGCTAACGCTCAGTCTGGCCTCCTCCCGCTCTCCCTACACTCCGCTCACAGAGCGCACGCTAACGCTCAGTCTGGCCTCCTCCCGCTCTCCCTACACTCTGCTCACAGAGCGCACGCTAACGCTCAGTCTGGCCTCCTCCCGCTCTCCCTACACTCCGCACACAGAGCGCACACTAACGCTCAGTCTGGCCTCCTCCCGCTCTCCCTACACTCCGCTCACAGAGCGCGCGCTAACGCTCAGTCTGGCCTCCTCCCACTCTCCCTACACTCCGCTCCACACAGAGCGCACGCTAACGCTCAGTCTGGCCTCCTCCCGCTCTCCCTACACTCCGCTCACAGAGCGCACGCTAATGCTCAGTCTGGCCTCCTCCGTCTCTCCCTACATCCTCACAGAGCACGCTAACGCTCAGTCTGGCCTCCTCCACACTCTCCCTACACTCCTCTACAGAGCACGCTAATGCTCAGTCTGGCTCCTCCTGCTCTCCCTACATCCGCTCCACACAGAGCATGCTAACGCTCAGTCTGGCCTTCCTCCCGCTCTCCTACACTCCGCTCACAGAGCGCATGCTAATGTCAGTCTGCCTCCTCCACCTCCTACACTCGCCACAGATGCGCGCCTAACCTCAGTCTGGCCTCCTCCCACTCTCCCTACACTCTGCTCACAGAGCACACGCTAACGCTCAGTCTGGCCTCCTCCCACTCTCCCTACACTCCGCACACAGAGCGCACGCTAATGCTCAGTCTGGCTTCCTCCCACTCTCCCTACACTCCGCACACAGAGCGCACGCTAATGCTCAGTCTGGCCTCCTCCCGCACATCCTACACTCCGCTCACACAGAGCACGCTAACGCTCAGTCTGGCCTCCTCCCGCACATCCTACACTCCGCTCACACAGAGCACGCTAACGCTCAGTCTGGCCTCCTCCCGCACATCCTACACTCCGCTCACACAGAGCACGCTAACGCTCAGTCTGGCCTCCTCCCACTCTCCCTACACTCCTCTCACAGAGCACGCTAATGCTCAGTCTGGCCTCCTCCTGCTCTCCCTACACTCCGCTCCACACAGAGCATGCTAACGCTCAGTCTGGCCTCCTCCCGCTCTCCCTACACTCCGCTCACAGAGCGCGTGCTAACGCTCAGTCTGGCCTCCTCCCGCTCTCCCTACACTCCGCTCCACACAGAGCATGCTAACGCTCAGTCTGGCCTCCTCCCGCTCTCCCTACACTCCGCTCACAGAGCGCACGCTAACGCTCAGTCTGGCCTCCTCCCGCACACCCTACACTCCGCTCCACACAGAGCGCACGCTAACGCTCAGTCTGGCCTCCTCCCACTCTCCCTACACTCTGCTCACAGAGCATGCTAACGCTCAGTCTGGCCTCCTCCCGCTCTCCCTACACTCCGCTCCACACAGAGCGCAAGCTAACGCTCAGTCTGGCCTCCTCCTGCTTTCCCTACACTCCGCTCACAGAGCGCACGCGAACGCTCAGTCTGGCCTCCTCCCACTCTCCCTACACTCCGCTCCACACAGAGCGCACGCGAACGCTCAGTCTGGCCTCCTCCCGCTCTCCCTACACTCCGCTCCACATAGAGCGCGCTAACGCTCAGTCTGGCCTCCTCCCGCTCTCCCTACACTCCACTCACAGAGCGTGTGCTAACGCTCAGTACAGAGAACGTGCTAACGCTCAGTCTGGCCTCCTCCCGCTCTTCCTCCACTCTGCTCACAGAGCACACGCTAACACTCAGTCTGGCCTCCTCCCGATCTCCCTCCCGCGTGCTAACGCTCAGTGAGGCAGACGATACCACTTACAGTGTAACACCCAGTCACAGTCCGCTCCACGGGGGTCATGTTCTCTCCAGTGTGGAGCACTTTAACAGCATGCTTTTCTTTCTTTTAAAACACATTAGACATGTATCCAGCACTATATTTTTACTTGAGCAATTCAGGTTAATGAAAGAAAATGAAAAAATGAACTTGTCTGAACAGTGTTCAGACATGCGTAGGAAAATAGAATGTCCACCTGAGGTGATTGTGTTGTATGTTACAGATCAACTGAATTTGGTTGATCAACATTTTCAATCAAAGTGACAAATATTAGGAATGCAGCATCTACCAGTACAAGAAAATATTATCAGTTTTAATTGCTTTTAATCTCAATTGAAATCATGGGTGAAATGAAATCAATCCTGTGAACATTAATCAAATGTGGAACTGTTAATTACTCAGTACTGTGTTTCTTCCTTTTGCTTTTTTATTATATATTTTTTTACTCATAAGGGTGACATGCTTGTATGTTTGTCTGTCTTTTAACACATTCTATATGCACTGTCTTCTACTGTTACCTGCCTAGGGACAACAGATGACATTTAGCTTGATGGCTAATTCTGGGACAGTCAGGTGACCACCGTCCCTATCAAATAAATAAAATAAAGACATAAATATCTTGCTCCAGGGTACAGTAGTTTGAACCTGCAATTTGTTTAGTTGCAAGCCCAGTTTATATAGTCCCTCTATTTTATGAATGATCGGCGGCTCCCTCTAGGAACCCGTCGACAATCCAAAATGGACGGAAAACTTTTAATCCCCTCCGTCAGTCCTCGGCTCCGCGCGGGCGGGGGGGGGGAAGCGAGGCCGGCGCCGCGGAGGACGACGACGTCGCCGTTCGCCGGGAGAGGCGAGCCCCGCGCGGCGGAGAGAGAAGTGGCTGTAATTGATTTAATGTCTGTTTATCCCTCCCGCCGGGGCGCCATTGGCTAATGACAGGGTAGAGCTGCGGTGGGTCCCGGCGACAAAACGCTGCCGTTGGAAATGTTTGCGGGAGGCTAAGTGTCTCTCCGCTGTGTGTTTGCGTTGTGATTCATTTATGCGTCGCTCGGTAAACACGCTTTGTTTTCCTTCGCCCCGTCCCCGGCCCTGGTTCCCTCGCACTGGCGGCGTGGGGCTCACGCTCCCCCTCTTACGAGTCAGGCCGGGTTCCTGCGTCTCTTCCACTTCGCACGTTACAGCTCTGAAAATGCTTCCCACAATGCATTTCTGTTTACTGGAATCTGGGGGGAAAAAAAAAAGAAGAAACATTATCACGCTGGATTTTAATCTCTCCTCAAGCTGTTTGTTTGTGGAATAAATCCCTGCTAGTCCCATTAGAGTTAGCTTTCAGGTCATATGTATTGAGGGACTGGGAAATAAACAGTGCCGAAATTCTTAGAATATACACAAAGCCAAAACTGTAGTGCATGTTTATCTCTTTATGCAGTCACTGTAATTCTTAACAGATGTACCCTAATAGATTTAAAATAAGGCCGCTTTTTAATTTAGTGGGTTGCATGGAACTTTCTGCTCTTGAGTATTCAAAGCTGGAGGACAAAGGGCAACGCGCTATTGTGGTGCGAGCATCTTCAAGCGTATGGACTGCTCTTTACCTAATCGAATTTTAATCTATCGTCAGCCATTTTTTATCTTTTCACAAATCGCAAGCCAGCCATTAAGCCTTCAACGCAAGCTTAATGTCTTGCGTTTGTGAAGCCTGTTAGTGCAGAGACCTTTTACCCGCTGTTGCTTTTAATACCTTCATTGCAACAAGGGAGATCAGAATGTGAAACGTGTACTCTGTTGAATTTTTTATTTTTTTAACAAATTTGGCACCCATCCTGGGGATGAGCGTATCCAATTCCCAGCCCAAGTTGGAACGGCCAGTCGTCTGCAGTATTAGCTGCGTACCTGTGCGAACCCCACTGCCAATTCCAGAGAGTGCGCACGTCCACGGTTCACCTCCAAAACACGTGGTGTCGCTAGCTGCTTCCTTGCACACCGCAGACTACGACTTAGCTCACACAGAGCAAAGTCAGAAGGAGACCTTTCATATGCGGCTTTGACTGAAATCTACTGGTCCGGTCGACCAGCAGGGGTCACTGGATAGCGAACACGGAACTCGACTGAACCCTCCCATTCCCTGGGCAATGCAAAAAGCGATTACACGTTTCCTTGTGGAGCTACTGGCTACAGTCTTTTTCCCCAGGCAGGGAGTGAGTCACTGAAGCCACTAAAGTCTCTTCTTTCACAGCTAAACACCAGTGTTGTATTGCTATGGTCTCTGGCTGGATGCGGCTTCCTGTACACTCTGTAGACTTGCTGTGCTTGCACCCTTCCCCCTCTCACCCCATTGGTCTGCGTTGTTGAACTCAGCCAGATTTTAACTGAATCACTTGCGTGTGACCTCATCATGAGGCTTGGGGGGAGGAGGGGGCGGGTCTGCTCGCCACACCGTGCACCGGACACAGGTCATCATCGAGGTCGTCCTCACGTCCCTGCAGGTCACATGTCCGGGTGGGCGACCTCATTAGGTGTCACGCTCGACTCCTTGGCAACAAGGTTATCCACGAGGGCCGTGATGGAGGTCACATGCGGTCCTGTCTTCCATGCCTAAAAATGATTAATGGCCTAGATTATAGAATCAAGCCAGGCATAAAGAAGTGGTTAGTTCAGTAGGCACTGGGAGCAGAAGTTTGGTGGGCTAGTCAGGAGATTTACTTTATATTTGTGAACAGTTCCTTATTATTGGAATGCTTTCAGATTCAGCAGTGGAAGAGTTATGCATTTGCATTTTCCAAACCAGGACCAGCTCTTCCAACTGCAATCCAACTCCCAACCATTGTGATTAGATTGTGGACTCTGATCCACAATCATTTTCTGAGGCCATCATTTATGCATACCAAAATCTCTCAATAAATATGTAAGCAATTCGACACACACCCCTATCAAAACCTCAGGTTATTTCAGGAACCTGAATCTGTGGATGGATTAGGTTGTTAACAGAGAATGGGTTCCTGTTTTTTTTGTCATCTCTCAGGACACCTACCGGAGAAGACAGATGCAGAGAACCATCACGCGCCAGATGTCCTTCGATCTGACCAAGCTGCTGGTCACGGAGGACTGGTTCAGCGACATCAGCCCCCAGACCATGAGGAGACTGCTCAACATTGTGTCCGTCACAGGTAACCACGGAGCCGTCTCGTTTGCGACGCGGTCGGGCGACTCCCAGCGGTGACGCCAAACATAACGCCACAAGGCAAAGACGTGAGGGGTTGTTAAACGCCCAGTCTCCATCTTTGCAGCTCCTCAGGCTCCAGATTGTAAAAAAGCATTGCTCTTTGTCCAGGTCCAGAAGGAAAGTAGACTGCACAGTTGCCATGGAAATAAACAATATTTACTGTTGACAGGCCAGCATATTAGAATCATGGGTGCTTTTATTCTCTGGAGGACCGCCCCATTAGTTTCGTTTTTAGGGGAGGGTGGGTAATGGATATTGCATAGATCTGAAAGCAGTGTATTAGTGTATTAGGTATGGGGGTTCCTAACATTTTCGAAATGACCATCCTGTGACTGAGAACCCACTTATGGTCAACTTTTGAGTTGCATTACAGACCTTTATCTAAAGTGTAATGTAGCCATCTAGTGATATCTATGAGACGGAGAGCTTTTTAGTAGAGCACAGGTGTGTAATAAATTGTGATCATTATTGCCAAAGGATGTGCAAACCAGAGAAGATTTATTTATTATATTTATTTATAACATTTCATTTCTGCAGTATGGAAAAATAAACAAAATGCTACTAGAAGGGGTCTATAGTTGTCTTTTTCCCAACAACCACCTTAGGACATCACAGGTTCCATTTTGGATCCATTTTGGAGTTCTCGTCTGTGTAGTGGTGCAGTTGTGTCCTGTAGTTTAAATGTGTGTGACGGAGGAGCCCCTTCCTTGCAGGCCGCTTGCTGAGAGCCAATCAGATCATGTTTAACTGGGACCGCCTGGCGTCCTGGATCAACCTGACGGAGGAGTGGCCCTACCGGACGTCCTGGCTCATTCTCTACATGGAGGAGACGGACGGAGTCTCCGACCAGGCCACGCTCAGGAGCATCTACGAGAGGTACAGTAGCTACGGCGCTCTGTCATAAGAGCTGCACTTCCTCGTAATGGTGAACCGCGCGTGGTGAATATCACCATGGTTGAACATAAATTAGCTCTGCACGTGGCTAATATGAGAACACTTAACTGTAATGTAGTGCTGTATATGGTTTGTTCTCTGCATTCAGCCATAATGTAGAGCTGTATATTATTTTTCACTGAACTTGACATTAATACTTTTATACATGGTCAATGCTTCCGTTTTTGAACGTAATTTAGCACGCTTGTCTATACAGTAAATACCACATTCAACCATAATGTTGCACTGAACAGGGTTGGTTTTATATCAGTGTTTAGCACTTAATAATATGTATAGGAATGGTAGTTTAACATTTTAGTATTCTGTTTTACAGCAAAAAATGTGCAGAAATAATAATGTCCAGTAGGTGACAGTGAAGCCCCTCTTTATATACATTGACTGCTTGGTTAAATAACCTTGACCAAATCTGCTCTGTGTTACAACTATAGATTATGTACTCATTTAGATAATGTTGTTTAACCAATGACAGAATCTGTTGCACTTTCAGGGGATAATATTAAAGTGAGATCATCAAACTTAATCAGAAATGGTACGACTGGTTAAGATTGCAGTATGTTTTACAGTAATCGGTGGGTCCATATATTAAAATAAATGAAGGTAGTTATACCATGGTGTCTCATGTTATAAAAGGTTTCTCTCTCACACGACACAGAACTGTATGCCCCTCGACCATTGCACAGCTAGAATATGATGTTATTGAAACTTTATTTTGAGGTTGTGTAAATTTAGAAAACCAATGGATGTGACTGACAATCTGGTTTGCAGACCCCTGAAATTCTGAGCCAATCAGAGAACAAGAAAGCAAAACAGTCTGCGTGATGTAAATGATTTGACCATAAACAGGCAGACAGCCTTTCAAGGTCTACTATCCAAGAATGCACAGAAACAAGTGTAAACTGTCTCAAACTGCTTAAAACCGAACCACAAGCCTTATATTCTGAATTACAGCATTATTTTTAAAAAGAGAACACACATTTTTACCTGTTCTCTGTATCCAGGGACGTAGTTGCAGTTTTAATTGATTTGTGTGTAACGATGGCATTCAGTTCAGTGTGAATACATTAATGCAAATCAACCATAAATAACAAAGACTTTGCAGCTGGAGATCCAGCATTCCCATAATACGTTGCTCCATTGTGTTTTTAACCAAAGTCCTCATGCTTTTTAAATATGAATTAAGCAATTTGGAATCGGAAATAGAACGAGAGATAAAAGATTCCTAATTTAACGCCCTCCATTTTGTTTTGTTTGTTCCCTTTTAAACGGATTCTTCTAAACTGATTCCACCTAAATGTGGAAAGCACTGGTACCAGTTTGTCTTGCCTACTGCAGCCCTTGCATCCAGTGTGTGAAGGGTGGACACGGTTGTCATACACTTTCTTGATTAATGCCGTATTTGTGAAGGCCAGAGCAAGATGGTCGCTTCACTGCCTTTAGATGATTTGTTTTGTTCTCCTCGGGCGAGATCAGAGTGGATTCGGCAGAGGGTGGCCTAGTGTTGGAGCAGTGCGCTCTCGCGTCTTGTCATGGAAAATGTCAGTTGGTTCGGAAGAACCGGCCGGCTGTTGCGACCGGCTGGGTGGATGTGTCAGGCCCCTAAGGGAAAAGGTCAGACGGGATTGTGGGAAGGCGTATGCGTGCCGCGCATGCGTTATAGGGGCGAGCTGAAACCGGGCTGACGGAGCGTTTCTCGCGGCGGTTCTTTCGGCGAACTCGAGGTCGCAGAAATGCAGACGGCGGCTACGCCCACCATGCCGAGGAGGAGCGCTGCCCAGATAAGGGCACGCCGGTTCCCGGTCCCACGTTTCCTGAAGCGACGTGAGCCAATGAATCATCTGCCCCGAGTTGCTCTTTTTATAGAGCACTGAGTCAGTCCGCCTGCCTTGCTCAGTCACCAAGAACTTCGGTCTTCTTTCCGTCTGGGTTTTCCAACTGGCGCAGTGCTAATTTGCAGCTAACTCATATTGATAGCGGGAAACATTGTCCAACTAGCCTTGCTTCCCTTCACCTCTTCCTTGTTTGAGCCACACCATGGTCGAAGTGTTAACTCACATGGAATTAGAACACAAAATGGCGTGACCAATGAAATTGCCAGTAGTATCAATACTTACATTATGTCTGGAGTCCCATGACTGGACAGGAAAAGAGGGCAGGGCTCTGAGGGATACAGGGTCAATTGCCATGGCCACTTGAATATTTCTTGGGTATTTGAGTGATAACTCATGTTAGTGATGCAGTTTCAGTGGAATGAATCAACCCCGCATCGCACTGCTGTTCCACGCTCGCTGCAGAACCGAACCATGAGGACGGTTAATTTCACGGCATGGGCAAGCAGCATCATGTGTTTATGAACACGATGGGACATTAACGCCAGTGGTCAAGTTCTGCCGTTCTGTTTTGAAAAGACTCAAAGCCTATCCCTGCTATAGCAACCTAACTATCCCTCCTGCACGTATCCAAACTCCGATCATGGTTTGCAGTACATTCTAATGCCGAACTTTCCAGATTCAGTAGCTCTACTGTTCTTATGAAAAGAACAAGTGCTCATTTACTGCTCATGGATTGACTCATAGGCCAGTCTCAGAATCACTTAAGATGTGTGAGGCTTACGCTGACAAGCAATGCGAAAATGGTTATTTTCAGAAGCCAGATTGTCCTATTGTCGCTGCCTTTTGTTTTGCCAACTGTGAACGTTTGGCCAATTTGAACCAGCATTCTATCTATATAATTCAAAATATGTCATCGGATTCTTAAAGTTTTGATTTTCTTTTTTTGTGTAACGACATTGCGACCTGCACATGTAACTCAGTGAGTGACATTCACGGAACTTAACAGGGCGGTTTGCAGATTACGCAGAATCCAGAGCGAACCAGCTCTTTAATCTGTTACAGAATGTGTGTAATCTGCTAATAACCGCGGTCTTTTTTATGATTAACGGGGCAATGTCACCAAGTGATCCTCATAAGAGGCAAGGGGAGGCGGGTTCAGGGATGGAAAACAATGGTCTCAGTGTGTGCTGGGGACGTATGGTACATCAGCAGAAATGCACCAGAGCCAACGGCTTTTGTCTCACTGGTTCTGCTGAGAAAATTTATGAATTCCACCTACAGGGTTTAGTCAGCACTCTTGGTTCTTAAAGGGAACTTAAAGGAGCTCATGTATTTCAGATAACTTTTTGCACAGTTTTTACTTTTTTCACAATTAAACCTCTCGATATTCAAAATGAGTGATGAAGAGAAATCTTCCTATTCACAACATATAATTGATTCGTAATCCTTCCTAATCCTGGTCTTTTGAACCGTCCTTGCACACATTCAGATTTCTCTTCTGTGCCCAAGTGTTTCTTACTTAAGCAATAAGGAAGCAGTGTGGAAGGTTCCAGAAGTGGCTTATAATGGAAACCTCTCAAGGTTTCCCAAGAAGAGGAGAGCATCTGTGTGGGACACGGACTGAACTCGTCATGTCTTCCAGGAAGCTTATTTATTCAGCCAAATTCCAACTCAAACAGGAAGTGCAAACATGTCGAGTCACGTTGCGGTCAAGCTTTTGCCTGTCCCCGTCAACCGTCCCATGTACCTGGACCCCGTACAGCTCCTACGTGTGCACCTCCACCCATGCTCTCATCCCCACCCCCACCCCTAACCATTAGACAAGGGGTTTGCAACCCTAGTCCTGGAGAGCCACAGGCCCTGCTGGCTTTGGTTGTTACTCTGCGCTTAATTAATCAGAGCAGTAGATCGAACAGCAAACTCGCTTCACCTGGTTACCTGGGTCTGAATTGGGTGCTAATTTAAGATGAAAACACAAACCAGCCGAGCTTGTGTTTCTCCAGGTCCTGGTTTGCAGACCCCTGCTCTAGACATTAGGCAGGGTGATGTTTGCCGGCCCAGTCCTCTGGGAACCTGTTTTATGAATCTGACACCATTTTGAATGGCCAACCCGTTCTGCTCAAGCACCTTGTTTGGTCAGAAACTAATGCACACACATGTACACGCATGTGCTGCTACGCACAGAATAGACAGATAAACTGTTGTCACTGCTTCTTGACCCAGGCGGCATAGCTCCTCGTCGCTTTGAGTCTATTTCAGTCTCTCCCTCTCTTCTCTGACAGCCTGCCGCTGCATCACCACAGAAGGAGAAATTAACATGGAGCCCCCCCCCCCCCCAATTCACAGAGCCCCGCTTCAAACAAAGGCCTTTGTCAGAACGCCGGGCTCCCACGTTCATCCAGACAATTGGCTCTCAGTGATCTGTTCTAACGTAGGCTTTGAAGCGATTTTGCAAACTGTTAAAAGTTTTAACTAGTGACATCTGAAATGAATACGCAGAACGGCAATTTCAGCTAATTAGAGAGACTCTTCTCCCAAGTACTGAAACATTAAGTTGACACTCCGCTCATTCAGGATTACTCTAATTGGCACAATTATTGTAATTTAGTGGCAATTACGTATTGAGATAAGCACATTTTTGTAAAGCACATTTGTGCGATTTCCTTTATGTGAAAACCTATAAATACCACTTTTAAGAAAAGGACTACCAGGTTTTTATATTTCATCAAATACTTTTGAACTTTCCTTTGCCCTTGGGTTCTGAAGCCTTTGGTTTGACATGATTGTCAGTGTGTATTTTCAGCACATTCTGGAGGTCGTCTGTAAAATTTCAGCATGCCTTTAATGGTCATTTCCTGTCCAATTCTGTCCTTAGAAGAATTGCCCAGTGCTCTCAGTCTAGCAGTTTGATGAGAGGTGTGCACTTTCAGTTTAAAATTGTGGCCTGAATTTGGCCTGAAAGCCTTGAGCCCTTTAAATTACACATCTCCTGAAAGCTCATCTCTTTTCCCAACAGAGCTCTGCTATCTTTGATGGTGAGCGGTATATTGGTTCCACACAAATGCCCTCGGTCAAAGAGTTTGACCTCAAAATGACCGAGATGAAAAATGGTGGACAAGTACGGTTGTAGCTGGGAAGTAAACGGCTTCACAAAAGAGAGGGAGGGGGCTCAACTTGTGGTGTGTACGTGGAGGAGAGACAAATGCTCTACTGCATGGGTTGGCTGCAGTAAAATGGGTAGAATTCCATGCTCACTTTTGAGAACTGGGGGTATTTGGAAGAAATTACATGTGACTGGAACCCTGCTTTCTTTTTCATTTAGAGGAAAAGAAGGATTGAACCATTTTTCTTCCTTTTTAGCAAAAATGGTGTGAATTCTTAATGTTCCCCTGGTGTATGTTTCCCATAATCCATTTCTTCCAGGCCCCAGCATACTCTAGGGATTTGAACAGGAATTGAGTTGGGCCTAGTTTTAAAACTGGCCCACTTCAACTGTTTACATCCTTCTCTGGTGCATCTGTCCTTGATAAATTTTGAAATAGATTTACTGACCCTACCATTTTTGTTTTCCCTTATTTTCTAGAAAATGGCTAACATTATTTACCTAAGTCAAAGGCTACTTTGTGAGTCATGTTACAGCTGTGGTTTAGGATGTGGGTCCAGTTCAGACATTTGGCTTATTTTGGACTCTTTCAGAGACATATATAAAGCAGTTCTTAAAGAGCACCTTTCAGAATGAGCTGTTCTCTGGAACGTTATCAACAACTTACTGTACAGTTATTTATAATTATTCCAAAGTGTCATTTAACATGCTGAGGTATGTTTTGGATGAAAGTCAAAATTAATTTGAAAGTGAACCTCGGAAAAATAATTTCTCTGCATGTTTTGTAGCTAGCGCACATGCTACAAAATCTAGCACATACTAGGTCCATTGGTGTACGAACTCATTGTGTTCAATCGTATTTTATTGTTCTTTATTAATAATATTTAAAAGAGGATGGAAACAAAACATTCTTACTCCATGTGGTCAAGATGTCATCAAGAAGCTCTTAAAACATGAGCTGTTAGTTGTGTAATTTGTACAGTGGTGATTATGGTGTGTGGACGCTGCGGAGCGTGGACATTGGAAAGTGAAGGCAGTGGGGGGTGGGAGGATGCTGAAGAGTGGGTGCTACACTGGAGAGCGTAAATTGGGGAGTGGGGAGGTTCGTGGCTACTGTAGTAGTGTTGACACTGGTGAGCATCAATACTGTGGAAACTGGTTCGCACAGGCACTAGATGTATTGGGGAAACCACGACCCGATGTTGACAGCCGAGATTGTGACCTCCATTGTTGACATTCCTATTGAGAACATCGATTCCCTTTCCTGACTTCACCAAATATGCGCTAACACGTGGATTCCTCAGGCCTTTGTTTAAACGCGTCCGGGAGCGCCGGGCCTCGCTGCGAGTGTTTACTGTCGATCTCCGGAGGGTGGACGCAAAGTCAAGAGCCGCATTCAGCGCTCGTGACGGGAAAATAGAGGGAGAATTATTCCGTTTCCCATCAGCTGCAATATGTGGGAGTTTCTGAATAAGACAAAGGAGAGCAGAGCTAGCGCTGGGATTGATTAGCATTCTGATAAGCCCCGAGAGAAGGAGAGGGCGAAGAAATTTTGGGCTCCGCGTAGACTGTTAGTTGCGCCCGTACTGCAATTTGAGGCTAATAAATAGCCGCATTGTGTGAAACGGCTGCAGAATTCCTGACGTTCTTACGGTCCCAGCTTTAAAAAGACAAACCGCTTTTCTTTTAAACGCTGGTAGCCGGGTCCTCACACCGTTATTTGTAATTTCAGCGCCATTGTTGTTTCTATCTTCCCTGCCCCTGTTGAAGAATGAACCATTTATTTTGAAAGTCATTTATCTTAATTACATTATGTCTGTGGCAATGCCTTTTTGTAAAATAAAAAAGAACTTCAAAATTGACACAAAAGCTGTCTTTGAAGAGAGGGACTCAGTTTGGCGGGTGCTTTCACAATCATAATAGCCATCTCGTGGTTCAGCACCACTGGATTATTAGTGTGACTTGAAGATACTGAGAGCCCAGTTAATTATGTGGTGGGAACAAAAGGATTAATGAATGTCTTTGTGAAATTTAATGACCTTTTAGCAACCAATGCCTTTTTAAAGTCTTAACCACAATGCACTTTGCCCTCAACCTTGAGTTTAAGCAAGTGACACTTTTGGCAACTGTACAGTCCTCAGTAAGTTTGTAGTCTTACTACATACATGTATACATACACATACATTTAGTACTCAAAAGAAAGTTTCAAAGTCCAACGTGAGTGATTGAAGAGAAGCGTGTGCCTTTTTTCTGTTCAAACCATACAAACACTTAAAAAAGGCTAAATAATGTGAAAAATATTACTTGAATAATGTTACACACTAGTTTGTTGTGTTAATTGGACTGTAATATTTGTGTCACTGACCTCATGAGACTTGTGTACAGAAAGTAGCTGTAACACCATTCAGTAGTGCTGTTGACTTCAGAAAATAGCAAACATACTTGCTAGACCATGAAAGTGGTACAGGATCTTGGCCATTAGTTGAGAATCTTAGTCATTGCCTTATGTGATTGGTCATTAGTTCATGTTTAAATATATATGAAATCTATGAGGAGGAATTGCAATTGCAAGACAGCTACATTGACTCTACATGATCAAGGGATAGGAATCACATATGCAAATAATAGATAGATACAAATATTGTTGAGGGTGTTTCCGTCGATCATCTGGTCCCCAAATGATTGTCAATGTGGAGTGGCCCAACAAAGAAAGGCTGCTTGCTATCAGGGTGATGCAACAGGAAGTGAGGTGTATGCAGTCAGAATTCTGAAAACATCTATAAAATTTGGAATGATAGAAAGTAATCATGAGACAAAGCAAAGGGCGTGTTGCCAATTCCAACAAAAAAAATGTTTTTATGTTTTTAAGTTTGGTAAGCGTGAGATGAAGCAATGTTAATGCTACCAGTCTGCCCTGCCCTATATTTGTATTGTTGAACAACACTCAATTTAACCCTGGCAGTCCACCTGGGGGAGACTCTGTGTAATATCCTGAATTTGTTTATAACTCCAATTGTTGATGCTACATCTAAAATATTGGCAATTACTATGGAATACAGTACTGGTGTGTTATTCGGTTATGTGTGGACTTCATCTGTAGTTGGTCTGTTGCATTTTCCATGACAGGATTTCAAAAAACATTCCAACGACTAAAGACGTGGAGCCCTTGCTTGAGATCGATGGGGACATCCGCAGCTTTGAGGTGTTCCTCTCTTCGAGGACCCCCGTCCTCACCGCGCACGACGTTGAGACCTTCCTGCCCTGCACCGTCAACCTGGACCCCAAGCTCAGGGAGATAATTGCAGGTCAGTGCACTGGGTCCCAGATCCAGCCCCAACCGCAAAAAGCGGAGAATGCATCCACGAAAATCGACTCAGCTCTACTTTACATCAGACCAACTCCATGAAAAGCAGCCTCATATCAACTGATCTCCCAAACACCTATAGTAGGTAAAATAAACTACTTTACATCAGACCAACTCCATGAAAAGCAGCCTCATATCAACTGATCTCCCAAACACCTACAGTAGGTATATTCCAGTCCACCGCGAGACAAACACTTCGAGAAGGCCAACTCAAATCCATCATGAATGAGACGTCTGTTTTAGGTTCCTCCAGCGATCTGGCTCATGCTTTACATTCGAAAACTATTTTGATTTGCTGTTGCCACTGGCGACAAGCACAAAGGAAGAACACAGTTACCAAATATTTTTCCTATTGGTTGCTTCTTCGAATATTTTGCTTGCAGTCTCGGGTCTCGTATGAATGGACCCTTATTCACTTTTCAGAGCAGGGGGCTAGAAACCTTTTGAGTTTGTGAGACGGTCCGATGTGCGTCTGTGTGGTCTCGCTTCAGCTTTGAGCTGCTCCGAGAACAACGCTCAGACGCGGAGCGCTGTACATTTTCTGGATCCTCTCCAAGCGAGGCCCTAATGGCCCCGTCAGCCACAGAACAGTTGTTTGCTTTGTGATATCAGGACGAGTCTGAGCAAAATATTTTCCACACATGGGCAGCCGGCACCGTTATTTGAGCCAGACAGCGCATCCATCCGAGTGCTGGTTCAGGATGTCTGACCCCTCAGCGCAGGCCTTTATGGAACAGCCTGCCAAGTGAGTCAGCATGTAACAGTTTGCTGGCAGTGGGCGTGGGATGAACCCTATAGCCTGGGCACGGCTAGCCTGAGCCTGAGACGCTATGCCATTGGCCAGCTGTGACTGATAAGCCAACTGAGTCTGTGGCAGTGGGAGATGGTTGGCTTTGTATAGTCAGAGGTTGAGTGGGTTGCAGTTAAGCCAGGATTCCCTGGGTTACTTCCATATAAGTGCTTGCTTCGTACTTGTTAGATGTCTGCAGCTTACCAGATTTAGCCAGTGAAACATGCCTGTCCTCCAATCAGCGCTAGCTCTCCTGTAATAATCTGTGTGGATTAGAGTGAATAATAGCCACTGGCACTAATTACATAGTTTTACTGCCACCATATGTATGGGAGGAAATATTCAATAACAGAAAAGTTCTTTAAGAATTTTGGTAGCTAGCTTACAAACAAATAATGTTTATAACTAGGTATTGTTACATGGATTTTGCCAGAAATCCTTCTTAGAATTCCTCTTTCCTTTGTTGCTGGCTGAGCTAGTTTAACTACTGTACCAAGGTTAGTCTGTGTATTAACAATAACTACTAGGTATTCTTATAAAAAATTTAAAGAATTGAAAAGCATTGAATAAACTATTTCAATGAATAAAGCATAGCATTAGAACCTTGTTTTGCATTTTAATCTGCATATTAGTAATGTGTGAGGCTCCATGAACCTCATCCTGGGTGCAGCGTTCCCTGATTGCTTCCTGCCTGCTTCCTGTTTCCTCCAGATGTGCGTGCCGCCCGGGACCAGATGCAAATCGGAGGCGTGACCTATCCCACGCTGCCCCTGCAGGACGCCCCACCTCGAGCCACCTCGGTCTTCAGTCAGATGTCTACCGCCTGCTCCCCCTCCAGTTCCTTCGCAGGTCATTTCCCACCCCAGGGGGGGGCGCCCCACAGTAGCTACTACAGCGGCATGACGGGACCCCAGCACCCCTTCTACAACAGGGTGAGTCCCTCCACTGCACTCCTCTCCCCAACCGTCTTCAAATTCAGACTGCTTCCAAAGTTTGTATGGTAGCAGTGACCTGGTCTGTTGTCCCTTTTTCTCCACGCGCTGTTTTAATTTACTTTAAATGAAGTTGCCCACAGCAGTATACATTTCCAAAGTAAATTTCATGGATGTGAAGTTTTGGAAAAAAATTTTAAACATGAAAAATGTTTTATACGACAAGCATATGAAAGATGTTCATTAAACGGGTTGCACAGTGTATATCCTAAAGGATTTTTAAGAACACGCAAAGTAATAACAATTGATGTTGACATCTAATGGTAATTGTATCGTTTTTTTTTTTTTTAAACCAATTTATTTTTCCCATAAGCAGAACAAAAAGCTATGTTCTCTCCCCTTGCTTCACAGCTATACTAATTAATTTACATTTAATGTAATTTAATGTAATTAAAGTTAATTGATCAATTACGAGCTCTGAAACAATGGAACTGAATCAGGAATGGCCACTCCTAACATACGATAAAATCTGAAAAATAAATAAATTGAATTAGTCTCATGCTGCCGAACTGTTGTAAACCTTTATGCATTATATTTATGTTCCGTATGTGTTTTTCCTGTGACAAGCTAAAATATGCATCCATTTGCTGCTGCTTATTATTTTTTAGTCTCAATTGCAATACACCTTTTAAAGGTACAGCAACTCCCCATATGATATATGTTTTCATAGGTCCTTCACCCACAGTTATAACCAATAAGGAGTATAATATGAAATAATACAATCTGAAATGTCTGAGACTAGCTACTGGTTACCACTACCAGAAAAGAAAATTCACATTGCACTTCCCGAGAGGGAGTGGATCAACAGGAGGTCATCATTGTTTCTCTGGTATAAGCAAGCCCTTCATGGTCCTGTCCTAATCCTGGGGTTAGCATGTTAAACTATGACTATTGCACCTTTCCCCTTGTGAATATCAGGTCTGTAGCCAAGTAGCATATGTCCACTGAAAAAGGAAACGATATATATATGCTGTGCACCAACAAACACACTTCATATACACCTGGTTAAAAAGCTCTGTCATAAACATGCATTGGTCTTTCCATGTTGCATACTTATTCCCATGGTATAAACTGCACATATACTCAAGATTTTGCTTCTGAACCAGAGACATCAGTGTCTTTAATGGAGTGTTTGGTTTTCAGAGCCATGGTTGGCTGTGTCTTTGTAGTCAGAAACTGCAACAGGTGGTCAGGACAACCATGCTGATGGGCTATGGTCAGCATCCAGAAGACAGGGCCTAATGTTTTGCATTTACAGTAAAGTGTAGTTAGGAGACCTTAAGGAGTACATTGCTAAATGGCGCACAGAGCGAGATTAAATGCACACCAGTGTGTAGTCGCCATCAAATCATTGTACTAAAAAAGCAATGCGGCAATAAACGTATTGTATCAGTATAATATTTAAGTTTTATGCTCATAGTGCAAAAAAACAACCCTTCTCTGAATAGCCTTAACTGAGGGTCAAGAGATAAATGGTGCAATGTGAACCCGGACGTTCCTCTGGACAGTGTTAATCAGCCCACCTGTTTGTTTCAATCCTGAAGTCTCATCTTTTTGTTTGCTTTAGATTATTTAATATGCCATTAATATGAATATTTCATTAAGTGTGCCTTTCCTTTGCATTATTATATCATAATTGGGTGTCTGTATTTTTGTTTTGATCATGTTCTATTTTCTTTTCTCCCCCCCCCCCCATGAATGGTTTTCCCATAGCCGTACTTCCCACATCATGTCTATCATGTGCCAAGGTATTATGCTGGCACTACCCATCATCCTCCACCCCGCCCTTCCATTAAAACCACATTTCCCAGGGATCCCAGCAGTGGACTTGTAAGTATCTGTCAGTCATGAACACATTGCTTATAGCAGTGACTGGACCACTTAATCGTGGATTTCTAAACATTTATTCAGGTAGAATCCAGTCATGTTGATGTGATCTCGGTGATGTGATGCAGTCATATTGAAATTATCCAGTCATGATGTGATGGTGATGATCCATATTCATTCATTGTTTGGCCTTCTTTTTAGTTCTGTTCTAAACCTGTTCTAGGTTTATTTTGTTAAGAATTTTCTTCCTATTTCTGGATGTCTTTTTTATGAGGACTTGTATTGGACATGTAATGAACTGATTAAACATTTAAATAACATATCTATTGAATTTGTGGCATGCAACACTGTTCAGTGGTGTGTTTGTCCAAATGGTCCTGTCTACAGTCCTGTTAGTGCCACAGGTCCCATTAGGGTTACGGTTATGGTTATGGTTATGGTTATTAAGGTTAGGCCTGAGGTTACTGTGAGGGTTAGGGTAGGGGTAGAAATGGGGCAGGGTTGTATGGTTAACACAGGGAGCAGTAGTGATGGGGTCTGATGTTCTGCTTTAGCTTGTGTTCTCTTAATGGTCCTGTTGTGGTTGGAGTGCCTAGTGCAGGTCGGGGTTAAAATTGGGGACAGGGTTAGAGCTAGGTCAGGGTTTTCTTGTTGAGGACAGAGGATTATGGTTGAGCTTTCTGGTTGGGGCATCAGGTAAGGTTACAATTAGGTACGGTTGAGATGCCAATTTGGAGTTGTAGTTAGGGATGGGGTAGGATTTGAGTTATGGTTGGGGAAAAAGAAGCTAGAAGTTATTTGGTTAAGATGAGGATTGTGGCCTTTAAAACTGACCCGGTCAAGTTAAGGATGTGGTTACAGTTGGGTATTATGTTTGGGGTAAGGGTTAGTCATGTGGTTAGGGATATGTATGTGAGCTGTGGTGTTGTAAAGATCATGGTAGTTGGATTGTGAGGTTAGAGGTTTGGGTTAGAGCTGTTTAGAGGTTTTGGGTTGTTGTGATGTTTGGTTAAAGCTGAATCATTTTTGGACTGAATGGCTGGGTCTGTCTCCCAGTGGTGGTAGACTCAGATGGGACTCACACGGCCCTCTGACAGTTCAACAATGTCACAAGCTGATGGTGCAGGGATGTTGGCGTGGTTGTAGATCCTGTGTGGCAATCCCCCCTCTTGTGGACCCTGGCCCCTGTACCCAAGTCCTGCCCCCTCTCTGTTCTTTGTCAGGATGTTATTGCAGAAGATGCCAATGAGGGTGTCCCCACCCCCTCTGCCTCTCCCATGGTAACCCCTCCCAAACACCCATCCCATACCGCCATTAACCTACCAAACCGTATCAGCTTGCCCAATAAAATTCCGTATACCATCACCTCCCCCAATAATCCATCGAACATCATCAACTGGAACAAGAGAACAAGCATCCCCGTGCACACACCCACACACACTCAAAAATACACATACACACATTCATACATGCACACAAGGTCTCTCTCTCACAAACACACACTAGCACAGGCACATGCACTCACAAACTCACGTGTGCATGCACATGCCTGCAACTTGTTTTTGCTGATTGCATGTCAGAGACTGCATGCAGACTCTCGTTGCTATACATGGTACACACCGCAAACCGGTAATTTTTTTTCTCACAATTCATTAGCTTAATCTGCTTTGTGACCACATATTGTTGAGTTCCTGTTTTAGCTTTTTGGAGCAGCAACCAGTGATCCCTATCCCTTATGAATGAAAGTTTTAGACAAAATTGGAAAAATCCCTCAGGTTACGTTTATACAACCATTTGATTGTATTCTTTAAGGAAGCTAGGTTATCTGCTTGTGGGTAGCACCAGCTACAGTGTGTTACAGACAGCTAGGGGGCACCCTTGCACACGGTTAACACAGCACAAATGTGACACTGGTAGACAATTCAATGCTGTGCGGTGGCCACTGACACAAGGAGCATAGGTGGTGCAGGGCACATATATCAGGGCATATATTAATATATATTGATTCATTTATCACTTTTATTATATTAAGAGAACCACAGTTTCTTCCTGTGTTATTGTACATCACATAGATGTGGAAGACCAGGTTTTAAATAGGGTTGCGGTCTGCATGTTGCATGGAGATTTGGGTATGTCTGTGCTTGTGACTGTTTGATTGTGTGCAGTGGTGCAGTGGCACACTGTCCCTGCTAAGACTGGTTGTTCGCGATTGATGGCTTTGCCTTTATGGTTTATACTTTTATTCTGTTAGCCTGGGGTGTTGTTTGCTTCACCAGGTTTACCATTGGCCCTTTTAGAAGGTTCCACACAGCATAGAGAAGTCCGGAAAGTTCTTGATGGGGGTCAGATTGCCAGAAAACAATCTCCAAAACTGCTTGTTCCGAGCGTAGTCTATCTCAAAAGTTGACAGTAGTGCACAGAAAGATCAAAAAGTGCCATTTTTTTTCTTTCTTTTGGCCCCATTTGTGTTTCATCTCTCCCTCCCTCTCTCTCTCTCTCTCTGCAGTTATAAAGGAGGTGTAATTGTGTGGTTTTAGCAGGTCTGGGGCCCTCTGACACGGGGATTAGCATCATTAGCTCCCTGTCATCTGTACGCTGATCTGCTGCTTATCTCCTTTAAAGAGACGATTCCCCCATAAAGCGCTTCTGCTTCCTGCTCTGCTGCTGTTCTATAATTACTGTTTTGCCTCAGAGATGTGTAATGGTGTGCTCTACTCCGGGTGGTGTGCTAGTTCAGGTCTCTCTCAGAACCAGTTTTTGGTTTGGATGATTTTTGCGCCTACAAGAAATGCATACTGTTACTGGTGCATATCAGTTTCCTGGCAACCTTGCTTGTTGCATGTAAATAATGCATCCATTCTATGAGTGTGCCGTCTCTATGGTGTCAGTGCTTTTTCTGCCTCATTAGAATTACTTTTTCAGCACTCCTTACCTATTACCTATTTCTCCCTCTGTCTCACTCCCTTATGTCCCCTAACAGTCTGGCCATTTCAGCCTGAAACAGGTACAGAAACATGCAGACACTAATGCCTGAAAATTGCTACTTCATTGTGTACTGCTTCCGGATGACTGCATGCCAAGTGGGAAATGTAGTTCTGTAGTCCGTTGCAACTGAGAGATAGAATTCTGAGAAGTGTTAATAATTGTTAGTGATCATGGAATTCCCTTCATAAAACAAATACCACTTTCCTCACAATGAAATGTCTGCTAGCTTGTGTTAGCTAATCAAATAATGTTAGATCAAGCAATCTTGGTGGATGTAACATCTTGCTCTCTAAAAGTGGAACAAGCAGTCTACCCTATTTTGGTACTTCTGTATGTTTTATTTGGACAGGGGAAGAACAGGAAAGGTTACAGATAGAGATCACGGTACAGAAAGTGCCACGTTGGCCAATCAAACCCCCTTGCCAAACAGGGATTCATAGATGGGATTCAGCTGCCCTACAGACTGCGTCACAGTCCTGGATCCTTTTTTCATTTCCCTGTCTACTTTTGATTTGATTCCAGAGCTAATCTTGGAGATAGTCACTGAGGCATTTCAGCCTCGTAGTCACATATTCTGTGTCTGACTGAGCAGGAAGTTCTTTACAGCTCTCAATACTCTGGTTATCCTCATTTATAATGCATCCCTCCCAATAACAGAAAAGTTGCTCTTGCTTGAAAAACCTGCTGACTGGAACCCTTCCTCTGTTGGCGATTTCTGCTGGCGATTTCTTGGTCAACACTGAGACAGTCAGGAATGGCCTGTGGGGTGAATTGCACATGCAAATCCAGCATTTTGAGTGCATGAGCCACACAGCAGTCCAAGATTGCCATTCCTTGTACTGACGGCCAGTGTAACAATGTATGGTTGATTGCGCATACAGTGGAAATGTATTCCGCATGTATTAGGCATTGCAGTGTTGCTATAACAGCTGGGAAACTGAACCAGAAAGTTCAAATCCAGTGGGGGGGTCAGTGCTGTTGCTCAAAGGGATGTGACCAGCTGCACTAATAGATAAATTATAGAATATGGCATCACAGAGGTCATATGCCACCACAGTGTTGTGCTTCCTCACTTAGCACAGCAAAAGAAAAATTGGTTAAACTTGAGTTAAAAATTGAGTTAAACTGGATCTTTGATCAAATTGTATCAATCTGATCGAAGATCTGGGGGGGAAGAGCTCATTTTCCTTCTTAGAGAGTAGCTCATACAAAAAAGGATGTATTTTTTCTATAATGGGAAAAATGTTCTAAAAGTAACTATTCTTCTGTAAAAAAAAAATAAATAAATAAAAGAAATAAAAGATGGCTATGGTTAAAAAAAACAAAGTGCTTTCCTGGGTTTTTGCAAATCAGTGTGATGCTATGCGCTGTCTGTTGTTCTGAGCGTGTGCAGGTGTTTTTCTCAGACGGATGTAAATACGTGTTTGGGAGTGTGCGAGCGAACAGAGACGTGTATGAGTGCGGGAGTGTCTCACTCTGTGGTTCTGGTACTGGACAGGGCTTGGTACCGCTGAGCTCCATGACTACAGACGCCGTGTGTGAGCAGCTCCTGCAGATCAGAGGCCTGGACCAGAGCATGCTGGAGCAGTACACCAGCACCATCAAGAAGGTACATAACCCAGCATTTAATGCAGCCTCACCCCTTGGTTTTTTACCTGGATATATATACACAAACACACACACACACACACACACACACACACACAGAGTATGAATTGATTGCGTATGATTACTGTGTCCTTGAAATGTGTGGAAGGCCGTAAGGCGCCAGGACCCTCATGGCTCCTCTCCTCTGTGCCAGGCCAATGTGAACGGCAGAGTCCTGTCCCAGTGCGACCTCCTCGAGCTCAAGAAAGAGATGGACATGAATTTTGGGGACTGGCAGCTCTTCAAAGGAATGGTATAAAAAAACTCATTTTTTGATTTTATGTGAACAGTCTGAATGTTGTATATGTTAGGTTAGAATAAGTGTGAGTCATAATACAGTTTTACAGTTTAGTTTTACTTGTCAAAAGGTTTTGAACGCTCAAACTGGACAGCATAAAGTGTATCAAAGTTAATTTTGTTGTAAGCATAAATGGGCCTGTAACTAACAGAAGTAGCTTATTTCAAGCTTGGTAGTAATGTGTTCCCGTGGCTAGTTTCAATTTACTTTTAGAATATGCAAGCTATTTGCTTTTTGTCGATAATCTGTTGCTGTGCATGTTGAAATGCACATGCACATGCTGTCACGTGTCACGATATGTATTTTTTTTTCTGAACCCACGTCTGTCAGGCAGCACCCTGCTGGAGTTTGAGACCAGTTACACTCATAGTCTCATAGTTCAAAGTTACATTTGCAGGTAGCCGTCTGGACCAAAACAGCCATCACATGCATAAATCAGGATATGGGGGAGGTGTTGGCAGAAATAGTGTGGAGTCTTGCTTAAATTGAATAACTATGAGACATATTAAAATCATATGATTAATAAACTGCGCAGACGTTCTATTTATTAATTCTATATAATTGTTGATGTTGTAAATATTATATTTTGTAAAGTGTTACCTGCCCGGGGTGTATTCAGTGATGGCTCTGGCTCTCTGCTGCCCCCTGCAGGTGACGGAGCTGCGACACATGGAGACCCAAGCTCTGCAGGAGGACCCCCTTGGGGGGGCAGGCGAGCAGGTCAGTGGCGGTGGGGCAGGACACGGGGACAGAGCGCCGCGTCAAGGCGTCGCCCATGAAGGCCGGTCCAATCGGGACAGCTCCCTCTCCTACAGCCTCAACCTGAGCTTCGAGGAGCTGTCCGGTGCAGGCCTGGACGAGACTCACAGGCCCAGTCACACCCCCTGGATGGTGCGTACGTACAAACCTTCTCTGCTCACAAATGCTCTTTATTAACCATTACGTTTTCAGAATGAGAACTCTTCAGAACTCTGGTTAATAATTTCCCTTGTTGTAAAATGCAACTTGGGGAAACCAGGTACTACAAATGGCCCTAAATAGGGTAATTTATGAATGCCAAATAAACAGATTCTCCTTGTACTATCTTCACATTGGCATATGTAATGTATGATAATATATTATAATAATGTATGTAATACATAACGATGATATCATTTATAACACTGACGTTGTGTACTGAGCAGTTCGCTGTCATGAGAAATTGGAGAGAGGTGCTTACAGGAATGTCTCCCCTAACCTTTCCCCTCGTTGTCTGGGGCATTTGGGCGTGGCAGGGGTGAGAAACTGAAACAAGCAGTTGTGAGTGTGTTTCCCCCACCCCCACCCCCGGCCGAGGAGGTTAATGGAGCTCCTTGTCCAGGCTGACCTGACGCCCACATGCCCTCCCACCACACCCCGGCCCCCCCCCCGCACACTGCTGCCCTGACCACACAGGGGCCGCCACTGTCTGCTGAGGAGGAGATATTTCTGTCAGTTCTCTCTTCCTCTTACTCACACACAAACACACACACACACACACACACAAACACACACAGACAAATGTAACACATTGTGAAATGCAGTCTCTCTCACACAAACATACATAAAAACACACGCAGACAAAAACACAACGAGAGAAACAGTTTCACACATACACATTGCAGTCCCTCTCTCACTCACACGCACGCACACACATGCAAACACACACACAGACAAACACACATCAAGAAACAGTCTTGCACATGCACATGACAGTCCCTATCTCTCACACACACACATGCCAACACACACAGAGAAACACATTTTCACACATACACATCGCAGTTCCTCTCTCACTCACTCACTCACACACGTACGCACACACACACACACACACACACACACCAGTGTTATTATTCTATTCTGCTGGAGTCATTCTGTGGAAGATTTCTTTCAGGCTCCATAGTGAATTGCGATATTGAAATAGGTTTCTTGTGATCCTCCCCCACTGCCCACAGGCCAGCACACACCGAGCCGGCAGCACGTCCAGCCTGAACTCCCAGGAGTCGTCCACTGACGCGGGCAAGCTGACGGAGCTGACGGACAGGCAGCAGGCCGAGTACCACGACGCCTACAGAGAGTACATCACCCACATCGCCCAGCTGGAGGCGGCGGGCGGGGCCGGGGAGAGACCCGCCCACCTCCCGGCCCCGCCGGGCGAGGGCAAGGGCAGGGACGGCGACCTCGCCGACGGCCGCAAGGCGTTCCCCAAGAGGGGCGGGAAGCCGTCGGACGCGGCGGACACGCCCTCCCCCGCAGCCGCCGATGCGTCCCTCCTCGACCCGATCTCGGAGGAGGACGAGAGGCCCGGCCACGCCTCCGCCCGCTCCCTGCTGGGCCTGGCCCGCGCCGCCGAGAGGGCGGGGCCCAAACCGCGCTACCACAAGCTGCCCAGCGAGGACGAGGAGTCCGGGGCGGAGGAGTCCGACAGGGCCCCGCTGCTGGGGGCGGGGAGGGGCTCGGCAGCCGAGGGGGACGACCTCCTCCGCAAGAAGGACTCGTCCGACTCCGGGATGAGGTCCGACGAAAGCTCGCCCGACCCCTCGGCGCGGGGCGAGGAGGAGGAGGGGGCGGAGCCGCTGATCGAGCTGAACGGGGACGGCCCCGCCCGGATGAGGGCGCGGCCGCCCCGCAGCCTCAGCGGCCTGCCGGACCCCGCCGTCGCCCGCATGTCCATCTGCTCGGAGGCGCCCTCCGAGGGGAGCCTGCTGGCCAGCAGCCCCGAGGAGAGCTGGCCCCCGCCCCGCGGCTACAACCTCAACCGCACCGCCAGCAACACCACCCTCAACAACAACACCACCACCAACGCGTCCACCGAGGGAACCCCGCTCATCATCACCCCCGGCTCCGCCCCCACCCTGCGGAACGACAACCTGAAGAGGGAGGGCCTGACCTCTGGCACCGCCCCCGTGACCTCAGACGCCGTCAACTATGAGGAAGAGAGGGAGAGCATCCTGTGAGATCCTTTCACCTGGAGACCTGCCCCACGGTGTCTGTTAGATGTCTTCGTGGTACATGTTAAGATTAAATTGAATTTAACCTGGAGACCTGCCCCACAGTGTCTGTTAGATGTCTTCGTGGTACATGTTAAGATTAAATTGAATTTAACCTGGAGACCTGCCCCACAGTGTCTGTTAGATGTCTTCATGGTACATGGTTAAGATTAAATAGAAATAAAGTAAAACTGTAAGCTTGCACTTTGTTTACAAACCAGAAATGGAGAATCACAAAGGAATGCTCTGACATTCATTGCTGTGACTTTACTTCAGTTACTTTGCTGCTTCACTAATCAGTTTCTTTAAAATGTGAAACTAGAAAATATCAATGTCAGGTTCATTTAGGATGACCTAAAAACCACGTATATTGAAACTAATGACGTACAAATATGGTCATTACATATCAAATCTGGGTTTAGGAATGGTTAAGCATTTCAGATAAATAGGAGCTTAGTTAGTCGTCTATGGTGCTAGTGGAGTGAATTGCCAGTGTAACTGGAGGGCAAACAAATACTGTGTTTGAAGTTAGGTGCATGGCTAGTGTAGGATGTTGTGTGTAAATTGTGTTTTACTGACAAGTATAGCTTTTTACGGATTTGTGGGTTGTTCCCTGAGCGGCAGTTGCCACACATTGTGTCCAGGTTGCCTAGTATTTGCGGGGTTCGTTACGACATCCATCATAAAGAAAACTACTTTTCTAGTCCGTGCCAGACTGCAATACCGTCTGTGCAGCAACTAGTTTTTCTGCGAGTCTGTCCTATTTGTAATGTAAATCTTCGTTCCCACACCGGCAAGTTTGAGTAGAATCCCCGCTGTCCCTCTTGCTGACTGTTCAAAAGAATCATATCGATAGATCAAACGTGGGCATCGTTTTAGATCAGAAACTTGATGTTTGTAAGTGAGGAGTGTTGCATGCATTGTGCTGTGTTGTCTCTGGCCGAAAACTGACGTTGTAGTGCCGTAAAAAATAAACACCCGGTCATTTTGCTTTATTAAAACTGTTGTTTCTGCTTTTTTCCCCTCTCACTGTTAAAAACTCGCACGTCCGATCTTGCATATACCCACGAAGCGGTGACCGTTTTTTATATTTAAAAAGAAAGCCAGGGTTTGGTTTAAATAATGCACTTTGCATTTATACAATTTCTGGATTATGCAAAAAAAATTGTATTCTTTATATACATTGTGAAATAACCGATGCGGATCGAATTAGAATATAATAGAATAGAATAGATTTGATTAGAATAGATAGGCTATAGCCACGAGTTTTGGTGACGGTGTTCACACCACAGTGTAAACAGCTGTAACGGACCTGGACGTTGTTTCAGCTGGTGAACAGTTGTGTTTTCAGCAAGAAATAATTTTATTTGCAGGAAAATGTGATTTCGTGCATTCTTGGTGATGATGAACAGGATAATGTTTTCTATACAGCAAATGGTGTCTTCATTTAAACTGTGTTCTTAAGTTTGATTGTACCAAACGTATAATTTAGCCATATAAACACTTGGGATGGAATCAGTGTGCGCTCATCCATAAAATTACAATTCCTAATTTCAAATCAGTCCATTATAACGTGATTGCTAATTACATACAGTCAATTAAACTTCAACCTCAATGTCAGCTATATATGTATTTTTAATTATCTGGATCGATAGTGAGTGCGTATGAAGCACGAATCGTATATCTACCCGTATTATGGGCTAGGCTTAGATAGCCTCTATTATTTCTATGCCGTGCTCTTGCAGACAGGGCATAGCCTTTACCTATGGTCTGCGGTTTCTCTCACATATTTCAGGGTTTTACCTCGGTATTTGACAATGTATTTGTCATATCGATAATACTCACTCGCGTATAGCCTACATCCAGTTTACTATTTGAAAAGCAGTTAGAAAGCACTGAGGCTATATATAGTAGCTACATTAGGTGGATGGATACCGACACGAAAAACAATTGCCATCTACGCGACTAAAAAAAAAAAACAAGATGCGTTCCGATTCCCTGGGGTTAGGTATATTGCCAGAAGATTGTGTGGCAAACGGTAGGTGGCGTTCATTCAATACAAACCTATTTTGATTTACCCGCGGACCTGAAACCAGCTGCGCCTAGTCTGTACAGCGAAGACATGGACGTACGACCCTGATGTTATCGTGGGAGCTCACGATTTATTCCTCTCATATTTACAAATAAAGTATTTAGCATACTGCCATATTTAATAAAATGCACTGAATGGACTCATGTAGAAGAGCTTTGAAAATTTGTGTAAACAACAGGGGGCAAAAATTTCCATCAGCTTTTTATGACAAATAGCCTACAGGACAAGCAATGAACAAGCATAAATTTTGATCAAATCGCCCAAACATTGTTAAACCCCAACTCTAATATTTCCATAATTGTACGGGCAGTGCTTTGACATCTTTGTGCTATAATGAGTGGATAATTGTATCTTAATTTATATTTCAAAGTTTTGGTGGAGTGTGAAATTTCCACAGGGAACAGTCTCTGAGATGGTATTCATATTTCAACAAATGGCCTGTGTACGTTTTCCTTTCATATAACTCAAAATAAGTTAGCCTAGTCTAACTTTCTTCACTCCCACTGAGATCACAGCCACATTGCCTGTGTGACTTTAATTACCAGTAAAGGCCTACTGTACTGGTCAGTGACTGGTGTCCTTTGGGCAGTTTCCATGGTAAATTGAGTCAAGAACAGAGACTGCCAGGTCTGTCAGACAGTCTGGAGCCAGATAGACACCTGTTAAATCTGGGTTAATGGTTGTTTTCGGATTTATCGCCTCCATTGCCTGAACAATTATAAATTATGAGGTTATTAACGTTGGCCATCACAGGTCATTTTTAAAGGACACTGCCCTAAACCAGATTTAAGTAAATAAGAATCTGGCATAATGATGTTTGAACCTCAGAATAAAGGAATCAAAGCTGAATGTTGTGAGAACATTCCGGAATGCTGGCCAGGTAAAAGAAAGAGAAGGCACCATGTCCTGTTTCTCATGCGCAAGTACTTCTCTCAGAAATACCTTCACACTAACTTGTCTAGATGGAGATGAACTTGTGTCCCGGTTAAAAAGCATTGTGTAGACTGCAGACAACAACAAATCAAGTGTGTTACATTTTCTGATTTGTAAATAGACATCATTACATTCATCACCTTGATACAAGGCTATCTGGCAAGAGTTTAGCCTAAGATATTCAGGGACTAACAAACCATAAACCACCAAACCACTAGACCTGTACTGTACCCCCCCCCCCCCCCTCCCCCTCCACCCCAAATGAAAAATATATATATAATAATAATTCACATTCATGGCTACTTCAACTTGATACATTTCCACAGAGGCATGTTCAAATAAAGCATTTCATTTATTTTTTGTATAAAAGGTACAATTTACATTATTACTTTTATAAAAAGTTTCAGCAAAATTAATTACAGCATTACATGTTCTGCAGAAATTTGCAATTTCCGCTACTATACAAGATGAAACTCCAATTATAGAGTTCACGTGGTTTCAACTTTTTTTTTTTTTTTTTTTTTACAACGTCCAGTCCTTCACGTGCCAAAACAGTAACAATTCTGACAAAACAGACTAAACTTTTTACAGTAACGAAGTCGCCCTATTCACACACCACCTTCGCAAAAAAGCAAAGACTTCTTATGGGGGATCCTCGGGACAATAATCTTCTTTCATTTTCTCCCACTATTGGGAATATAGTGAGCCTTCCGTTTGAAGAAAGGACAAAACAAGTCTATTTATAAATAACTATAAATGTCCGTATTATATAACACAACACATAGATTGTCCTTTTTTAATTATGAAAGTCTCTCTTGACTCAATTAAAGAAAAAATCCAGATCGAGAACAAAACAGAGGAGGAAAAAAGTCAGTTTCCAGGTCCCGTGTTTTGTGTCTTAACCAAACACCTGCAAAAGATTGAGAAAGAGAGGCGTGTTTAGAAAATGCAAACGAGACCCGGACAGACTGGCGCCAGAGAGGAAGCCGCAGTTCTAACATTTAACCAAACACTCAAATACTGGGCAAACCCGGGTTTCCAGATGTACACACACGCTCTGCCCAGAAGCACATCCCAACAACTCCGAACTGGAAAGGATCAAGTTAATGGCAGTTCTGTTGGCGTCTGCTTTCCTCTTTCGCCAATTAGCCTAAAACATCGAGGTAGCCTATTCCGAACAACCATAATTCTTAAGATTCCTGCGTAATTTAAAATCCAGTAGCCTACCAAAATCAAGAGCCAAATACATTTTTAGACTTTTAACATTTTCGCGTAACATTGAAAGCCGATAAGCCCATTTTCATTTAGACTATGCCAGCGCAGTCGGTACCGCTCCCGCAGTTAGGCGGCATTTCATCACAATGTAACAAATAAACTGTATTTAGGCTATGTGCATTCCTTCCCAATACATGAATTGTGGCCGCTGCAAAATTGTTATGGGCTATAGGCTTCTGCACTGTGTAGAAATATGGGCTAGGAAATCAGGAAAATGCTTACCGGTTTAACGAAATAGGGTCTTACTGTCGTCTGTAGTCAATTCTGTCGAGAACTCAGCAGACTGAAATAAATGAATACATAAATAAGTGAATAATAAAAACGAACGCATGTTAATTTCGACATGTCATGTAGGCTAGACTACTTGCACAATATAAAGTCGTGCAGATGAAACCACAAAGAGCGTTCTAGTATAAAGCTACAATATTTCCATTTTTTCGAGGACCAGCTAAACATGACAGGACATAGGCTACAGCTAAACACGAAGCTTTGGCTTGCAACAAAAATCTTCAGATTAGACAGCGATGGGAGTAAATCCTTGTTTTCAAAATATTGCCTATAACCACTATGGACGAGGGCTGAATATGAACATTTAATTCCGACACAATTCAAGAACACTTAGCCTACTACCTGTAAGGACAGGATGCTGATGTCTGTGTTGAGAGTTGTCAGGGGTGTCCGGGATGTCGCTTGCCCCGGTCGCTGGTGGTGGAGGCTGGTTATAGCGGAATTTGAGTCGAGCGCAATCTGCAGGTCCAGTATGTAGTCAATAACATGCTGAAGGATTTCCATTTTGCTAACGTTCTTGTTTTGCGGGATGCTGGGCACCAGTTCTTTCAGCTTGGAGTAGCAGTCATTCATGTTGTAGAGTAGGCTTAAAGGATCATCCACGGGTGTCTTGCTCCGGGAGATTCCGAGACTGTGTTCCGATAAATTGGCGTTATTTTTCCTGAAGGACCTCACTGGGCTTATTGCTTTCATGTTGACACTTCGAGCGAGTTGATCGGTATTTTAGTTAAAAACTACGATTACTGTGTCTCCTTTGGATAGCAACTATTCCGTGCTGTTAACTACACGAAGTGAATTTGCAAGCTGTCATTGCTGTTTATATATCTACGGAGCAGGGTTTGCCACGCAGGGGTTGAGTTGCTGCTGATTGGCTTAAAGGGTTACGTCCATCGCTGTTCTCACCCACTGCGTTCGTCTAGCCCGCCTCCTTCCAAAACCCCTCCCACGTCTTCCGCGTTCTTAACTAGTGAAAGCTAGCTCTGGAGGTGGTGCTGAAACAGCGAACAGCCTGGACGGGTAATTTGGTAAACTGATTCCTATACATGATTCTGCTCAATAGAACGAATGATTTGCATCAGATTATTAAACCTGTGCATAACTTTGGAGGTTGTATTCTCTGAATGGAAATTTCGTCTTCATTTAAGAACATCTAGCTATCAATATCAATATATTCCTAAAATAACAGCATATATTAAAATTAAAATAAATTGTTTGTTATATAAAGTTAGGAAACAAAGAAATAATATATCTGGTCAAACGAAAGAAGAACTACGTTATATGGGGGACAAACACAGAATGATTTAGGCATTTCCAGCCTGACTGTATCCATTAAATTAAGCAGTTGATACAGTTTGCTCTGTGTTCAATGTTTGGAAATGGATACATTATTAAACATGCAACATTAGCATTATAATCTTGCCAGTGACAGCACAACCTGGTTTTCTCCTCAAACATTCCTTTACCCTTATATATATATATATATATTCTTTTTTTTTTCATTTGACATAGCCTATAGGCGAACATACCAATTCATTCATTCAAATTTGGCCCTACTTGCAGTCACAGAAAACCACATATTCAGCCACATAAGTTGTTTCAAAAGGTACTGCATGTGGGTGTTGTTATCTGTGGTCATGTTTTTTTTAATATTCTGGAGGAAATATCCATACAAAAGTGCTTCACTTCTAAACTGGCGGTAGTGTGTTTAGGGTGGCTAACATTATCATGGCTCAGACTAACTGCTTGACCTGGGCGCCTGCCTTAATAATCATGTAATCAACGAATAGTGCAGGGTATGTTGATCGTGGTTTTGTGCATTTTAATATCTCCGGGAATCATGGGTAGATAAATAAATTAATAATAAGATAAATTAACTGAGAACAATATCTTAAGTGTTTAAGTGTGCGTGGTGGGGGAGTGTTTTATGTGTGTGTGTGTGTGTGGGGGGGGGGGGGGGGGGGTCTGTCTGCTGTTTTATCATCATTGATGGATGATGTACACATGGAGCAGTTCTGCACATAAAGGACGTTCAAGGGGAGAAGATTTACAAAGCCAGTAATTGCGTTATAAACGGAATAAAAGATATCCATTATTTGTGCAAACATGTAACGTTTTTTGTATCAATTACACGCTGCATTCCTCCGCTGGTACCGCGGATTAAGGCTCCCAAGTAGAGAAGTAATGCGGCAGAAGCTAATTGCCCCGGGGCAGCCGAGGGCTGCAGTGGATGTCAAGCTCCGCTGGATGCTCATTTTGCTTTGTGTCTAAACTGGATCCATAATACAACCGACTGTGTTAGTTTAGTTTCATTAGTTTGAAAACATCCAAGGAAACCAAAAACCAGGTAAAAAGAAAACCCTGCAAAAAAATAATAAATAAAAATAGTGTAGAGAAATAAACAGAAGTTTGTTACATTAAAATTGAACGCATGTGCAATGCATCTAATTATTCGTTTGGTAGGCTGCATGTCGTCCGCATGATGAAAACATTAAATTGAATTAGACCAACCCAGTTTCTCTATAGTTTAGCATGATTAAATATCTATACTGGAACACGGTCTGAACTGTAAAACACCAATTGCGTACTACGATTTAAGAAATGTAGGCTACATTTTCCTATGGAATGTCAACGGATTTCCGCGTTCCATAACCGTGAGTTTGACACAAAGCGATTTCCGTCATTCAACACGAATTACTCTAAAACCCACGATCAATTCTACAGAACCACATAATAATACAATGTAATACAGTGTAGGCTACTTTAAGTGTAGCCTGGATGTGTCGACTAAATCATAATGTAAAATCACTATCCCAATAAATACGAAAAATCCTTCAACGGTTTAATTCCCCCACATCTGACAAATAAAACGTAGGCTACATAAAAAGATTCCGAGCTTGCAAGCGCAAAGCCTCTTTGCCTTTTTAACGACCCTTATGCATTTATAATGTAATGCGATGAGATCTGGGATTCTCGCAGTCCTGTCCACATCTGGTACAATTGGATTTTTCCATTTTCTTCCCCATTCTTTTTGTTCTCACAGCTGTGTACATTTCGCATGACACCCCTACTGATCCCCGACAGGTGATGAATTGGCACGGAGCGAAGCAGCACTACTGAGCAGCGCCACGAGCTCATGCTCTTGCAGACTCTCAGGCGCCAGCCTCGTGACGTCACCCATTCACAGCAGCCCTCGAGCCAGTCCTCACGGCGCCGCTCAGGCGGCTGCTATGGCGACGGGGGCTGTCAGTCAACGCGAGTTCTCAGCTGATCAATGGGACCGAGAGCTTAGAGTTCGGGTTTTAACTCGTCACCTCGGTTCTGCTCTGCCCCTGGGCCTAAACACCTGCATCTATTTGCATTTCTTAAGTTACGTTTTATTTGGGAAAAGGTCATTCTTTTGCGCGGTTGTGCAATGGGAGACACTGAGCTAAATATAATTAAATTCAGCTGCTCGCTTTAAAAAAGTTGCTTAAGACAAGAGGTTTAGACATATTTTCAACATCTGTCCCTACCAACCACGTCTCACTGTAATTGAGGTTTCGTTTTCATAGTTTTACCGCACCGCTTAAATGCGCTATGACAGACTTGCAAGAATCCAAATGGGAGAAAACGCGTCAGACTATATTTTAACAAATGATGCGAATTTTACACCAACGAAGCGGTCCCGTGCCAACCAGTTCATCGCCGCTGCCTGAAATCGAACAAAGCACGGTCGCAGAGAATCTCGTGAGAAACATTTGTTTCGTTTGCTTTGGATCAGAAGTAAGTTTTTCCTGTGAGACAGTGAAATAGAGGGAGGGCGTTGCTCTTGAAACGCAATACCTAATAACCTCCATCGGGGTCTTTCAACTTGCGATTGTCATTTCATAGTTGCCATCGCTCTCAAAGGACCCGACCTGGAACGACATTCGGCAGTCACAAAGGATTTCCCTGTTTCTTTTTTCCGCTCGCAGAACTATTAGCCGGAGTTCGAGAGATAAGACCTCGAAAACAATGAAGGACTGCCAGTAAGTTGATGTGCTCACCGCAGGCCACGGCGTCAGGGTGTCTGCACCTCCTACTTCTAACTGTTGATCCAGCTCGCTGCAGCTGCACTCAACATAGCCTGGGCTATCAACCCCGTCAGAGCAAGAAGTAAAGGCTAAATCGTCCATTCAGTTCTGCCTTTTTAAGACACCGATATTACATTGCACCCCGCAACACTGTTCGCTTATTGTTTCTCCACCACCAGTGTTTACTTATTCCTTCCAAGGTAGATAATCAAGCCGAACAACTTTCATTCCGAAAGAGAGAGAGAGGCTACGCTACAAGACGAACCCGAAATCTCAACGCACAACCTACAATATGAGCACCAAACAAAAAGTCTATAGGCCTATATAAAGCTCCTACCACGGTTTAAAGATAATAAAAATGATTACAGTGTTAGAAACTAAATGTACCCCCCGGCCCTGTTTCCCCTCCAATTTCACGTCCAAAATAAATTCAGAAAGTTGTCTTCTTTTTGGTTCAGCTCACAAAGGAGTATTAGTTGGTTTACGTAGCTTACACACTATAAATCTTGCATGTGTCCATTGTTTAATCCAACTAAAAGTCCACGCCAGAAAGAATCGGATAATATGTGATACAACAGGTGAATATTGCTCCATTTCCCCCTGCAGTCCTGGTGTCGAAGTGTAAATCTCCCTTCTACTTTCAGCAGAGTTTGGCTTTCCATTCTATCAGAAAGAGAGGTTACCACGCGCCTGTCGCGTGGTTAAGTGCATACATAAAACAGTGGCGTGCGACTCTTGTAGCAGTATCAACCCTAGGGGCGGGGCTTTTATGTTTAGCTATTGTTCAATAAGGCAAGACTGAAAATACCCGTTAAAAAAATCCGCTCTCTCTTAGTGAAATGCATTTTGTATAATTGCATTGCTGTCGATTTGAGGAGCAAGAATGCTGTCAAACGAGCTAATCACATTGCCATCTGGATATATTTGAAAATGTAAAACCCAATTCAGAATATTTCCTGGAGTTATGAGGACCAAAATTGTGGTAATACATATTTACAAGGACTACGTAGTTTAAGTGGATGCTTATCGCTAAGAAATAAATCTGCCCTCTGGCTTTATCATGTGAAATTTAAAACTTGGTTGCCATCTGTTACTGAAAACTTTGCAGACGTTGAGATGAGAATGGAGAACAAATGGATTGTAATACTTTTTGCAGATGTACAAAATGGAAAGCTGACATACAGTTCACTACAGAGAAATACACATGCACCTTTTAGTTGGTATTCTGGAAAGATAACCCCGAATACTGCATAGTGTAAGATTAGAGTTTATATGGATTATTCTTTATATATCAAAAGAGCAGCCCTCCTCTGCTCCTTGCCTCCTCTAAGAGCTTGCTAATGTGCTTTCTGGCTCCCTTGTAAGGATGCTAACTTAAGCTGCATTAAGTTATTTGTAACAGAAGAATACTTTGTTGCAGTATAATCTGATATGGCAGAATTCTGTTGTACATTAACATTCTGTGTTATTACACTAGAAGGCCACAGCATTGTAGAATTCCTTTCCAGCAGGTTTCTTTGGAATTACAGTACAGATGTTTGATATAATATAAAAATTGTGATTCTATAAAACAGGGAACACACTGGTACTTACTCACAAGTGCCATAGTTAAGGCAATGATCTAAAATGGGACAAAAGTAAAAGTGCTATAAACAGCAATCACAAAATCTGTGAGTAATCAAGAGGAGGCTGAAGTTCAATAAATCATCCAGCAGTTGGGAGTGAGGAGATGTTTTGTTCAGGGAGTCAAGATGCAGCTGCAGCTGGGTTTTCTTATTTGTTCTAGAATATTGCCAATGAGTCTGTGTTTCGTCTTGGAGTCAGGATCTGTACAGTTTACAGTGTGTGTTTGTGCATTTGAGGCCTGGACAGCTAGACAGGACACCACTCCTTTCAGCTTGTGCCAGTTAACAGCAGCAAACACATTGGAAACCAAAAAACAAGAGACACAAGGAAGTGCTAATAGTAATCGTGGATTCCTTCACTGTCAACGGCTCTGCAGTATTGCAGTGCTGCTCAGAAAACAATCTTAAACCCTTTTCACACCGATGCATGACCTGGGTAAAACCTGTGTTTGGTGTTGGTGTGAATAGGTCAACCCACGTTATCCAACCCAGGTCCGCCCCACGACCCCTGTCATGACCTGGAATTTACGCAGGTTCAACACGGCTTGGCTTTGATATGAAAGGGGGGTGACACAGTGGCTCCTCAGATTCAGGTGGCTGCTCACATTCAGTTGAAATCTCTCACGCAGGCAAACCAAGCTGGAAATGGTACTGCCCCTTCCTGTCATCGGACAATGATTACACCATACACTTCAACCAGACCTCTCTATTCAGCATCCTCTCACCAGCCGGCTGTCCCGTCTCTTTAAGTACCTGGCAGCCAATTCTCACAGCTGTATTCTGTCCAGGTCACCTGATGATGGAACAACCTTACCCCAACAGTCAGGAAGGCAGATTCACAGGCTGTTTTCCACAAACATCTAAAAATGAACCTTTTCAGTCTACAGTTCAATGTGTCCTGCGATAGATTGGGGGTCTGTCCGGGGTGTATTCCTGCCTTTCTCACAATGCACGCTGGGATAGGCTCCCCCACAACTCTGCCCAGGATAAGTGGGTATAGATAATGTATGGATGGCTTCAATGTTTCTAATTAATAAAAAAAAATGAACCCTTCTTTCCTTTCATCTCATAGGCAGTGGCTGCACCAGGAATTCCCTGGATGTGCTAAGGGGGAGCGTTAATATATGGAGGTGCTGATAGTGTTTTTAGTTTTTATTGTGAAATTGCTGGGGCTGTGGTGGGGGGGGGGGGGGGTGGTTGTTCAGGCTCTTCCAGTGCTATACAGATTCGTGACAGGGCTATAGTATAGTACAGAAGTATGACACTCACTGGGAATGGTGTCACTGAATTAAAAAAATTGCATTTAATTAATAGTGTTAACAGTATAGCTTGTATTCTTGTATTAAGTAAGTACCCACTTTTTAGAGCAGAATTGACAGTTTAGAGCAAATTTATCTCTAAACTTGGAGAGCTCTTATTGCCTGTAAAATTGTGACATTCTACCAAGTTACCTTTTGCCGTGGTTAAATGTGTGAAAGGCCTGTGAGCTATTAGATGTGATTTATCAAGGTTGGTTGGCAGTTGTGACTGTATGCCTGTTGCATAATTTCTGGAGAAAGCATGTGCTAACTTTGTTCGAGCACATTGACATGGGAGCTGCTATTAGTGATAGAAGGAAAATTCTTAGGTGTTTTACAGTAGAGCTGAGAAAGCATAGCAATTGTTTGACTAAATAATAACACATTTTATTAATTCAGCAGCAATGAGTGTTCCCTAGCAGGTTAGGAGACCAAGCTTGTAACTCAAAGGCTGCAGGTTTGATTCCCAGCAGTCATGATGCTGGTGTACCCATGAGAAAGGTGCTAACCCTGAATCGCTTCTGTAAACTATCCAGTTGTAGATGAAAAACGTAATCTGTGCAAATTGCTCTGGATATGTCTGTACTGTACTAATTGGTCAAATATAGTGTATTGATTCCCAAGTCACATTGTATTTCATGGCCTCCGGTTAATTTCAGCATACAGTGGGAAATGTAGTCGGTATCTTGCAAGGCCCCGTTGGTCTTGAAAGCAGTAATGCATTGACGTTGTTTGAAATATATATACTGCACATAAACGGAAAATGTTATATTTTTCCTTAAAACATCACTTGAAGAGATAGTTTCACTCAGGGGCCAACTAGCTGAACTGTGCAGTCATGGTGTCAGAGGAATATACTTCATCCACAGCTAGCTCAGACAGTCTGTGGGTGCCCAGTAACCAGAGGTACACGTAATTGCATTGCATCACAAAGCGTGTTACTGCACTGGACCAGTGCTAAAGACTATCTTCAGGATGTCCCTCCCCTGAAAGCCCCAGGGTAATCATTTCCTGTCCAGGATAATTCTGATGCCCTTTTTTGAATCCTGCGACTCTGTTGACTCCCCTGTTCAACGACACTTATTCATGATTCTGTTTAGTGCAGCTGCAGCTTTCTTGTGGGTTTTGCTCACTGTCTTCTAATCCTTCCTGTGTGAGTCACCTCTGCCTACATATGGTAGCAGGGAAAGACAGAGTTAATGTCAGGCTGCTTCCTCTCTCACTCGTGAAGAACAGTGAACAGGGTACTGCGAGAAGTGGAAAAATCCACTCAATGCTCTGTCCTGCATTGCCTCTTACCTCCTGTACTTCACCTTGTTATTGCGAGAGGGGGAATTTATTTGCCACATTGTTTGAAATCGCGAAAACAGCCCTGATGCTAAACACCTCTCTCCTGTCATAACATTGCCGGTCCCGGGTTCATCTGGGAAACAGCTCTTTCTTCTCGTGGGACCGAGTTGCCTGTCAGTACAGAACCACACATCTTCAGTAACTGTAAACTTGACCGTAAACACGTCAAGACGGAGCGCCAGTGTGGAAGGGCAGCGATATGGCACTGCTGTGCTTGAGGAGATCACTTTCGAAGATGAGGAGACTTTCTGCTTAAGGTCCATATGGGTAACATGGATGCTTTCAGTTGAGCTGTTTGTGCCACCCTCTTCGTTAGCCTTGGGATGATAGCACTTCCAGCCTATTAACTCTACCTTCTTGGCACAAATGCAAAATCTGGGCAATCCTTGCCCATTTATGTAGTGTTCTAAGGCTTTATAACTCCAGAGGTGACCATCAGAGACTAGGAAAATGGCTTAAATGAAGCAAGACATTTGTACCACTTATGATCATAACTAAGGTAACAATAAAATGGCAAAAATGCATTTGTCTTCGTGAAAATGCTAAACTGAACTTGTTCTCCTTCAGGTTGAAGTGAAATAATGAGAGATCACATACTGTATATTAAACAGGTACAACTATACATGTCTTGGATCATAAAGTCATTGACCACAACTGTACAAAATCTGTGGGTGATATGCATTAAAATCTGTGAAGAGAAATGTAAACAGTATCCTTGGTGTCATTTAGTGACTCCAAATCTATCCAAAATGTTTAAATTGTACATTGCTGTTAAATGATAACATAATCATAACATAATCTTATACTTCACTACAAATATACTGTTTTGACACAAGAAACTCACTTTTGACTCAGGAAACTCACTTTTTGCATAACCTTCAAAACCTCTCTGAAAATGAAAACATGGACCCCTTATGGTGGATTAAAATGGTATAAGATTGAAATCGCATTGAAAAATAATGCACAAGCATCATAACGCACTGTGGTACACATACCTAAAAATGTAATCATTTAGTCTTGTATGTTTTTCTGTACTCTACAGTATGTAATATTTTTTTTGCATCAGGATGGGATAACTAACACTGCCTAGGGTACGCTAACAATGCTCTTATAATAACAGCTATTACAAATAGCTCTCAATACAAATATGCTGAACATTATTAGCACAGGCTAACAGTTGCCCATTATGACCAATGCAAATATAACAATATCAAAAATATGACACAACGTAAATAATTGAAATGTTATAAGCAGTATGTACATCTTCACCATGTTCATGTATATCCTCGCTAGACTTCATGCTTCCTCCTCCTCTCCTGTCCCACTCCATAAATCAGCATGGTGAAAATTTGTTTTAGCCATGTGGATGAGTTGGCAAAATGAGTAAAATCTTCCAAAACTGAAGTAAAAAGCAATTACGCCTCAACATGTGCTTTTGTATTACTGCATAACATTATAGTTGACTCCACAAAGCTGTACTGAAGCAATCATTCATGCCATTGAGCTAGGCTCTCAATCGTTGTTATAAGCTTCCAATGAGACATGCCATACACTGTTGGAAAGCTTATGTTGTCCTCTGCTGGATAAAAGAGCTACCAATCAAACCAGAATGAACTGAAATGAGTTACAATGACATAAAAAGCTTGTGAGGTTTTGTGTGTGGCCAATGTAAATCCCCACCCCCACTCTCTATTTGCGTGTTTATTTTGCAAACAATTTATTCAAGACAATAGATGACCACTGAATCTTGAAATCTCTGTGGGTAAAACCAGTGGTAAGGCTGTATATTTATTCCATATTTAGTTGCAGTTATTGATAATAGAATGACTTGTTATAATTAAACAAGAATACCTCTTCTTTATTTCGCTTTTTGCAGGATTTTTCATCGCTGTATTATTATACCTTCAGGCTATTGTTGGCTTTATCTTGTTGCTATGATGGAATACGTATTTTTGGTGGTGAAAGGATATTTTTATGTACTTCTGGATAGATGCTATTGTCCTATGTGTCACGCTTGGCGGCATAGTTGCAGATGAGACTGCAGAGAGAGGGTGCGTGTTAAATGGACAAACTATGTGACAACAGTGGCTACTACTGTTGGTGTATCATCTACTAATAAAGCTAGAACAGAGAGTTTGTTATTTCTGCTCATAGGTTACCTGCTGAATGCCTGAGTTGAGCAATGTCAGGATGCCGGCCACTAGGGGGCTTGTCTGAAGGGGCTACTTCATGAAAGGCTGATGTCACTCATTTTTATGCTGGTACATCTTGAGCATCGTAATCCGTCTTGCCCCATTTTAGCTTGCCCCTGTTCTGTCTCCACCATCTCCTTGCCAAATGTAAATTTGCCACAAGACACCTTTGCGCAATCAGGTGGGTAATTGAGAATTAGTGCTATTAACTGATCACAACAATTAAGGTTTCAAGGCCCTAATCCTCTTTCACTCTTATCCCTCGCTTTCTTCTCCTCGGGCCCTTAGTGGATCAGGCGGGCAGGCAGAGGCGGACACTTTCCCATGCAACCCCCCAGCCCCCCATCGTAACACCCCCCACCCACTCACCTACCCCGACGCACTCCCCCCATCAAGGGCAGCCAGGGTAAAGCCTTGTTTTATATAGAAATTGTAAAGTTTATGCCATGAGAGTTTGGGAAGCACGGCTTTGGCGTGGGAGACTAAATTACTCTGAGCTAATCCACTCTAATGAACGACGTGCATGAAATGCACAGAGAAAGTTCGGTCAGAAAACCCATGCTGCAGCTGACCATTGGTCGGCCTAAGCAGCCACATGTTCTCATACTCAATCAAATGCATGTACACATAAGTATGTTCTCAAACTCAACGTATCACATGCATGCATTGCTAATGGAGCGTCTTTTTTAAACTGACAGTCAGACCTCTCAGGTGCTGCTCATTGCCTGCACTGCTTTTTGCATACTACACTTGCTGCAGCTCACAGAATTGCACTCACCCCCCACCACCCAGGTACTGGGGGGTTTTGGTATTTATTTTGTTTTGTAGGGGATATGTATCGTGATCCCTGTTTGATAGGTTAGTGCACGCTGGTGTGTGTACAGATGTACCTAAAGCAGATCCATTCAGCGCCAAACAAAAAATAATTACTATGCACATTCTTTTACATATTTAATTTAAATACATGAGTTGTCCTGACTGAACTGTTGTTTTGCTAATGAAATGTATGGCATAATCACCAATATTCACTATCAAGGCCAAAACAGCTAGAAGTTTGGTTGTTAGGTGAGGCCAGACAAATTTCATGCGTTCGATGGCCCCACAGTCTCCTACTATGTCTCAAAAAAAGGACCCATACAGTGTGAATGCATCAATATATGCAACTGTTCTACCAAGGTTAGTTAGCGAGTTAGGATAACAGTGTATGCTCTCATCCTCGGTTGAACATGAACAAACCACATAATATTCATAACACTGGAATATTTAGCTTGATGAATTTGTTGCTGAAAATCCTGAGTCACCCACTTCCCTCCTGTCTTATTGCCTTTGAGATTTACTGTGTGTAAGCAGCATTTATAGAACGGGGGGTGGGGGGGGGGGGGGGGCAGCTATTAGTCAAATTAAACAACCCCAAAAGGAATACGTGACCTGCAGGTTTTCACGGGGGAATTTGCGCTCCACTCCCAGCCCCCTCTTCTCCAAACCCCGTCATTCAGCCGGGGTCTGATTATCGGCGCTGATTAAGAGTAACAGCCTAATGGAATTAAGGTGCCGCGTTTCAAGCGCCCCTGCCAAAGACCTGCATTAAAAGGACGTGTGGTGAATAAATAGCTCTGCTAAAGTAGACGAGGTTCCTGCACGGAGGAAAAGGCGCCGCTTTCAGTCACCAACGGATTTTGTGGGGCCGCGAAGCAGTCGTGGCTTTTCAGGTGTGCCGACGATTCGCCGGATCTGCTATTTACACCTTACATCAGACATGTCTGGGGACAACCGTGTTCCATCTTGAGATAAAGTAAAAGATAGGGAAAAGCGATAAATATGCACGTGTGTATGGTAATTTATTGAAATCATCTTGCATTCTGTGATGGGATTTTGAAGTTAAGGAGTTGTATTCCTTTTTCCCCCCATGCTTTTTAAAAAATCCCAGTCAGAATTGTAAGCCTGCTCCACTGCTGCAGTGTCCTCTGACAGTTAAGGAGAGCACATGCTACCAGCCACTTCTTTTCACTCTGCAAACCGTCAGGTAGGCTGCACAGTTCTGGAGGACTGCGCAACTGGCACAGTTTGCACAAGCACTCTGTATAGCAGGTTCACAGTCTACTTCAGGAGCTCCTGTTGATTTATGAAGGAATATAAGTGAATATATCCTCGCAATTGAGTGACACCAACGTTAATTATGCATCGTACTGAAGCTTTATTGCCTAATTTGAGGCTAGTTAAATAGTGCCTGTCGAGCATATCTCTGTACTGAGAGCATGTGCCTCAGATGGACAACAGACTAGCCAGGCATGTTGAAAGTTAATTCACCTGAAGGTGGCAAGCATTGAAAGGCTAACCATTGAGACATTTGTTGCGACATTTATTAGATATTGAATGGGAAGCCAAAGGCTATCCATTACAGTGTTTTACACATGATAGTGGTGACTCAGTATTCTACCAGAATAGAGTTCAGGAGTGTGATGTCACGCCCTAGAGCCTGAATAAGAGGAACAGTTTCCTTAGCTGGGGACCCTTGTTCTTAAATTTCATCAGGTAAATCATCTTGCTAAGCTGTTTGGATGGAAATGGCCGTGGTTCAACTTGATTTGTTCAATAAATTAGATTTATTGTATTCATTGTATCTTATTTAAATGGTAGATGAAATGTGAGAGTGTCACTGCAACCAGGTAGACCAGTTGAGCATGCAGTTCTCAGTGGTCACAGGTTTTGTTAGTTTTTTCATTTCTTCAATTCCCACTTAACTCAAAACATTATTTTATAACATCAAATCTTTTTACAATTATCTGATTGTACATTTTTTAAACTGTATTTGTAGATATTGTAGACATGGTGAGAGGTGCTCTATTGACTTTAATTTCTTAGAAGGTGTTCTGTGTGATTTGTAACAAATTGCTGGGAAAGCTCCTGGCACAAGTGGATAGTGAAATGTCAGGGACTGTGGTAAATGGGATGAAATCACAGATAAAGCACACTGCCTGTATAATGCATCCAAGGTTCATGAATAACGTGGTCTAATTACTCTGTATATTGACGGACACTTATACTTTCTTATCAGTGATGGACAAGCATGCCAGCAGGAACGGAAGGAAGAAATTTATTATGGCAAACAGGAATCTATTTTGAAACTGATTTTTTTTTATGGCATCCTATTTATTTATTAAATTTTTATTGTGATTCTTTTTTCAATTTTTCCTATTTTATTTCTTGGCATCTTCAGTCCTTTATGTTGAACAGTTTTATTATTTGAAGATGATTTGTTTTTGCATTCCAGGCTGGCAAAGAACAAAGCAACTGATCAAAAAGCTCACGCTGACTGATAAAATACATTTTAAATATTGTAAAAATGTTTGACTACAGTACATACAAACAGACACATATGTTCATTGAAACCAATGAACATTTCTATGTCAAACACTTTTGTGTAACACTGCAGTGTGCGGCAGTGGGCCAGGTCCATATTGGATAGTGAGTGAATGAATAGTGAATGAACGCAAGAATCCGCTTCTAGCGTCTGTGCACCGGACAGTCAAGCACATATGGGCCCTTTTTTCGCTATCTATCTATCTATCTATCTATCTATCTATCTATCTATCTATCTATCTATCTATCTATCTATCTATCTATCTATCTGTCTGTCTGTCTGTCTGTCTGTCTGTCTGTCTGTCTGTCTGTCTGTCTGTCTGCCTGCCTGCCTGCCTGCCTGCCTGCCTGCCTGCCTGCCTGCCTGCATGTCTGTCTGTCTGTCTGTCTGTCTGTCTGTCTGTCTGTATACCTACATAATCTCACATTACATCCTTTAAGGATTATTTTATTGTTATTTATTTATGTATTTTAATTACTTCCCTCCTTTGGTTCTTTTCAATCTTTGAAGTACGTATTGTTGGACATTTGAACCTGTTGTTTGTGACTGGTTGAAACGAGAACTCCTCAATAAAGTATTTAAAAATAAATAAAAATCTGTCTACCTGTATTCATTCATCCATCAATCTGAATGTCTGTCTCTCTACCCTACTGTTGCCCCCACAAATCAATGTAAATGAAGGCTAATGTGGTAGAGAACACCACATTCTTCTAACTTGGTTCAGGGCTGCATTATCTAACAGTGCTATTTAAATGAGGCAGATGTGGATGCAACAAGCATTCTTTCCAGGCAGCTTCCTGTTGGCAAGGTGCCCTTTAAATGAGCAAAGGCCATTGGAGGTCATGCACTTGCTCTCAGGCATCTCCCAGATGGTCTCTATAGTGATATACGGACCTGCCATCGCTGCCCAGAGTGTGAGCTCTTTGTCATTTTTCTTATCATTTATTTGTTTTGCAGACGCCAATCCAGAGTGATTTAGACTGAGATTGCATTTGCACATTAACCAGTTATACTGCAGGATATTTACTGAAGCCAGTCAACCTTAAGGCTGCTTAAGGGTAAACACCAGTGTCCTACTGAGGCCTGCAGCTTTCTAATCCAGAATGGGAGCCTTACCCTCACATCACACTGGCACTCATTAAACTAAACCACACGACTGTGTGTCAGTGTGTGTGTGTGAGAGAGAGGGTTTGTGTGTGCGCATGCTGACATGCATATGTGTGCTTGTGGCAAGATTAATGGATCAAATTAATGGATCAAGATTAATTAACAAATTTGTAGAACCAGAGGATAACAGTCATTCTTTTAAAGTAGTGTTGGGTCCTGAATTGTAATGTGATGAAGGTACAGAGTTCCTCTATAGAGTTAAAAAAAATAAACATTTGACCTTTTTACTTGCTATTGGGAATGCCTGGTTGAATTTAGTTGAAGCACTCATCAGTGCAATCTGCGCTATCAAATTGTGAGACTACGGACAAGTACGCACTCCCCACTTATTGTACGTCGCTTCGGATAAAAGCGTCTGCCAAATAAATGCAGTGTAATGTCCTCCAGAAAATGAGACCTCAGCTTCTGAATTTTTTAACACTGCAGTCCGCTACTTGGGTGTGCATTGCCATCTCGGTTACAGAATCATGGCGCAAGCTTACAGAAGATAGGTGTGGACTGGGAGATGCCCCGAATGACTCACAGCACTATAACAATATTTTAAAAACAGGTTGTAAGGTATGTGCTGTACTTAACAATATTTTTATGTGTTGATTGATTTTTCCCCCCATATTGTACGGTGTTTATCAAGCAATTATCATTTTTTCAACTGTAAAATTACTTTATGATTGTGCTTGTTGTCTATATATATATATTTGGTCTCAATTAATCATAATGTTAGGTTCGTAATTTCTTCTGACCAGAATTTTTTTTAGTTTGCTACAATTTAGTTTGCGTTACTTTTTGTCAAATTAATTTCAGAGTTACTTATGAAATAACTTATGTAATGGTCCCAAGAACTAAACCCTTGAGCAACTCAGGAGTGGACGGAGTGTGGCACAGTGGGTAAGGAACTGCGCTTGTAACCGAAAGGTCGCAGGTTCGATTCCCGGGTAAGGCACTGCCGTTGTACCCTTGAGCAAGGTACTAACCGCATGCTCAGTATATATCAGCTGTATAATGGATACATGAGTGCTTTAAAAAAGTTGTGTAGTGCTCTGGATAAGAGCGTCGCTAATGCCTGTAATGTATGTAGTATTAATGGAGTAGAGTAAGTGGCTTGTACAAGCTGTAAGTTTAAGCGCTGGATACAATGACCAGAAAATTGAATAATTGATTCATAAAGGGACACAAACCAGCTTTATTGACTTGCACCATGCACTGTTAATTGGCTTGGCAGATTTGGCAGTGTTAGCTCTTTGCCTATTTATGGCTAGAGGTGTAGAGGGCTTAACCCTGCCTTGGTATGGAGAAGCCTAGAGGAGTTGGGAACAGTGCTCACCTGTCCACCCCAGCCAATCAGCTCACAGGAGGCCAGGTCGGGTTAATCAAGCCTCGCCATCCACTCACACATGACTGGCCGTATGTTTCTCAGCCCAAGCTCTCTCTTTCAACATATCCCCTCTCGTGTCTGTGCTGCCTACGGATAATACTCTGTTACAGCAAACATGCGTGCAGGGGTGCTGCTGGTTGTTCTACCGCCTTGTCGAGTACAGCCTCCGTACTACGCTAGTAGCTGTCGTCAACGTGCTAATGCAGTATTGGATTTGTGTGCTAATGGCACAGCCAAATGTCGACAGACAGCTGTTAGCTGTGGTGGCTGTGAATGGCTTGGGCTTTGCTCTGTGTGAGCGTTAACTGAAAAGCAGGAAATGATACTGCAGCTGAACCATGATTGATAAAAACAGAAAGGACAAAGGGCAAAATGTTAAGCATTTGGTTGAGATTCACTGCATATATTTGAAAGTTCATTTTCCGCAGTACTTTAGAATGAGAACTACAAAATGCAGCACTTTGGTGCTTAGTACATACTTACGGAATATACTTATTATTTTACTATGAATAGACTTTGATGGCATAAGGTTGGCAGGGATGAACATAAACCTCTACAGAGATTGGTGAGGGGGGTAGAGGTGGGGGGCAATGAGGGGGATTGGGGGAATGGTCTAGTTTGGATTCAGAAATGTTCTTTTTCCATTTCCCATTGCGCGAAAAGCTGGTCAGCAGTGTTGCTACAGTAAATCAAAAGCCTCTTTGGCATTATCCAGTTCCCCGTCTGGCGTTCAAGGTTCAAACAGCTGTTGGAAGGAGGATAGAATGGATTTCCCTGCTGAGAGGAGCTTTTCCTGCCTCCACTAATGGAATCCTGCTAGGAAATACACCTTTTCTGCTTCCCCCTCTTTTATATCTGAATCTGAGGAATATCTGTTCTCACAGAAGAGAGACCGCTTTCTGGTGGGTGAGGTGGGAAGAGTGTCAAAAGGCAAGGTCATATTCACATGGTCTTTGGATTCTCAGGTTGTAAGGGAGGGGCTCTTGCCTGGAGCCACTTGAGGAGGAAATGTCATGTGTATACTCAGTTTCATGTGATGTGATAAGTGTTATTTTTTATACATTGCAGTTATGTGCAGGGCAGAACAGGGACCTTTTTGCATTGTTCCATTAGTTTAGGACTGTGAACCTTGCAAAATAATCTCTATTTTAGAAGCATGACCTGGATGATTTTTTTTTCTGTAATCTTCTTCCAAGATGTACAATAGCTTATACACAACTGGGAATCACAATATCCATTTTCACTTTTTACTGGCAGTCTGTTATAGAAAACTGCAGGGATTCCACATTGGAAAAATGTTTTCTTAACGCTTTAACACCTTGAACTCAGATAAAACACCCCCTTTAATCTTTGTTAACTCTCTTATTTCTGAACATAGGATCATTTTTTTTTGCTATGCAGTGGAGACTTGCGCCTCTCAATTACGTCAGACTGACCAACAATAAAACCAGATTTGCATTTGCTGCAATGCTGGTAAAAATGTTAGGCTGTTTGTCACCAGCTTCAGTAGGTTGTAGACTAATCATTCAGTTCATGGTAAAAAATATATAGTACATATTGGATGCATAGTTATTTATCAAGGTCTTTATTTTTGTTTTATCTCATAGTTAGATATAATGTCAATTTATTTTAATTTTATTATTGTTAAAAAATAGTTATTTATTGTACAAATTGGTTCCAGTGTCATCAAAATAAAAGAAAACAGATTTATTTAACCATTTCAGTTCTCAGAGCATATTTCTGCATGGTACTTTGCTGATATTTTTATGCATTATAAAGCAATGGTATGTCCTATTGAAATGGCTCTATGATGTGGTTACGCCATCCAACCTCTTCTTGCAATGTAAGACTTTTTGTTTTGGAGATATACGCACATGAGCACATTTTTTTAGGAAGCGAAAATGATTTTTCCCCCACATAAAATAGGGCCTACCAACTAATCGTTAATATTGTTTCCAGATATAAACATGATATTTCCAGATAGGGACAAGTCTTGTAAAAAAAAAGGGGGCAAGAAGGGTTATCTATTGAGCAAACTGTTTAATCTTGAAAAAACAGAGGCTAGTGAAAAAAATCAAAATCACCATAGGACTAAAGTTAATTATGTTAAAATAAAACATGTTGTTTTTTTATTCTAAAAATTAATACTACTAGTAGTTTATTGTCTTACAATTAAGTGAATGCAGTACACTGAACATACAGTGAGCTCCATAACGTTTGTTACAAATACATATATATATTTTGATTTGGCTCTGTACTCCACAATTTTAGACTTGTAATCAAACAATTGACTTATGGCTGAAGAGCACATTCTCAGCTTTTATTGAAGGATATATTTATGCACTTTGGTTTCACAATGTATAAATTGGGAGCAGTTGCTTGAACTGGAGCAGATAATATGCTTCTGTACACTTCAGGATTGATTCAGTTACTGCTGTCAGCAGTTACATCATCATTGAAGAGAAGTGAGCCCGTACCTGTGGCAGCACATAGATGCCCAAACCATGACACCTCACAACCATATTTCACAGATGAGAGGATGCTTTGGATCTTTGGCATCTTCTTTTTGGCCTCCCCACTTTGCTTTTGCCATCGCTCTGACACGAGTGAATCTTATCTCATCTGTCCACAAGACCTTTTTCCAGAACTCTGAAGTCTCTTTTAGGTACTTCTTAGCAAACTGTAACCTGGCCGTCCTGTTTTTGTGGCAAACTAGTGGTTTGCATCTTACAGTGTAGCCTCTGTAGTTCAGTTTGTGAAGCCCTTTGTGGACACTAGTGACTAGTGACATTTATAAGCCCTGGGCTGATTAGTTCATGCTATCCAGGTGCTTACTTGGTACTTAACCAGTAGGCATGGACCCAGATTTCTACGATTCCGTCTGCTGTACCAAGCCCTGCCACAGGCTCATTTTTTGTTTGCCCAGTGGCACCATTTTGCGGCGAAAAGTCAATGAAAATTCAGTGAAACGCCATGTAGGTGAAAGCCTGGCTACATTTGGTTAGAAAGTAAGTTTTCTAATGGGCTGTGGCAGGCCTTATCCAGGTAAAACCTGAGCTATATTGGGGATAACCTTGTTCATTTATGTCAAAAGGTCTTTCAACCTATATTCCCACCCCTCTATGCATCTAGATTCTGGCTTTTGCTGACTGGGTTATTGCTAATGTTGCCAAATCATCATCAGCAAATTCATGTTTACTCAAAAGTGAAAAAAATCTCCTTCTCTTTTAATTCATGGTGAGCTTCTGTGAGAAAAGATACCAAAGAAAACCTAGAAAATTTGCTTATATAATTTAACTTCTTATTTGATTGCTCATAACCAGAAGGTTACAGGTTGGAATCCAAAGATGCGTGATCATAATTATTACAACTTTCGTTTCCCATCATGAATGTCATGTTCATTTTATAATAACTGTTTTAGGAGCACAACTGACAGGCAAGAAGAACAATTCTAAAATGTTTACTGAGGTCAATGCCTGCCAGTGCACCCCCCTCCCCTACCTCCCTCCTCTCCCCCGTACCCTTGATGCCATCGTGGGGCGTCGGCACGTGAATGTCGCGTGACAGGTTGGCACGGGCAGGGATCCATTAGCGCTTGGGTTGGGTGTGAGGAGGCTGCCATCTCATCTGACAGAATTCAAACACTTGCTGTACTTCCTAGGGGTTTCTTTTTTTGCTTTCTTTTTATAAAATTTTTCCAGGCCTGAGGTAATCACTCTGTGTCACACAGAAAATATGGCCACCCATCTGCCCCACTCAGCGGTGGGGGTGGGGCGGGGGGGTAAGGGACTTCCTGTTACTGGAGGCAGCCTGTTCACACGCATGTCTCGCGCTGCTAAAACACCTCTCCGGTACAGCTGGCTCTGCCCCCTCAAACCCCCTTCCCCCAGAGAGCGAGAGGAGACGCAACCTGTTCTGGCACTTCGTCAGTTTTCACACTGTTGGAATGTCACTGCCTCTCACCCGTGCCATTTCAGAAGTTTTCCAAGAGTCTCTTTTAAACATCTGAACTTTAAGGTTCAGGATGCTGAATTGCACTGGTATTTTCAATGAACTGGATTAGTCTTTTTCAATACATTTACAGTATAGTTGTTCATTTGGCAGATGGATGTCCAGAGTGACTTATAGGGACAGTACACAGCAATATGTAGCGCCAAGCCAATCAACCCAACTCACTAAGCAAATTAAATGCAATATTGAGAGGTAGCAATTCTTTGGAACCTCAATGTACATGTCTTAGGAATTTCCCATAGATATAATGGGAAAACATCTTTGACTTCTGTCATTCATGGCCTGCCTATTCCCTTCCTCTCATCTGGTTTCTCCAGGGAAAACCTGAAGTAAAATGCACGTGGAGTACAACACACTATGGCTTTCTCACATTCAGTGGCAGAAGATATACAAGCACATCAGATCTAAAGGTCACATGAACACAGCTATCTGCATTAACGTGAATCTATTTCGTCTGTGGGTCTGCATACAACTGTACTCAGATCAGATAATGTTTCTGTATGATATACTCCAGTCAGCATGGAGGAGCAGAAGTCCAGGAAGTCCTTAGATATATGATTTAGTCAGGGGTACCTCCAGGGATTTTGGGCCCATGGAAATTATCTCATAACGGGCCCCCACCACCCCAGGCCACCCAATCTCTGAACAATTACTGTAACCCTCAACCATTTTTTGAGGGCCCCTGTCAGTCAGGGACCTTGGATTGGTCTTAACTCCACCCACCCATGACCCCATATGGTGCAGGTTCATATCTGATCGAAGCAGCTCACACCAGTAGTTGGGCTATGGGAGATACCATGCCTGACCAGCTAAGATTTGCTGGGCATCCCTGAGGCACTGAGAATCAAGGTATGCATGGGGGAATTTGGGAACCTTTCCAAGCACTAAAAAAGTGAGTTTAGTTAGTTTTCGTCTAAAGTTTCCACAGCTTAAAACATTATTTGTCCAGCAGGGTAATAACACATCTGGCCCAAAATGAAACAAAAAGAATCAGACCTTAATCCTTAAAGCATACTCCACCACCTCCGCCACCCCCCACCCGCCTTTATGACATCTGCAGAATTCCCCTCATAGCTGACCGACTGCCCTCAACTGGTCCCAGGATCTGGAAATAATACTTGATTTTAGCTTTTACGGGCGTCTACGGCCCATAAGCATCCAGGACACTAAGCTATGCTATTTTAGTTTCCCTGCGCATCAGAATTATCAGTTCACCTCATGACACTGGCTTGCCATCTGTTTATTTGAGTGTGCGCTGTGTGGCTAAGATGCCTGCCGTCATCTCACCATTCTTCATCAACAGTGACGAGTGTCGCTTGTTTAACACTCTTCACACGCTGCAAAAAGTCAGCTCGCGCAATGTCAGAAATAACAAAAACTATTTCTGTTAGTGCCTTATGTCTTCTTTGTTTTCATTTTCTGACACAACCTGTGTGTGTGGCTGATTCAGTACGTGGCAGAAGGTGCATCTGCTTTGTTATGATCCGTCAATGCTGAGGATGGTCTCAAAGAAAATCCGGACAGATCTGAAACAAGAACAGAGCTGGATGAGAATTATAGCCTTACTGGCTCTGCAGGCACTCTAATGGGGAACTCAACGTGACATCTTCATTTAGCCCTACTGGTATGGTGTAGTGGTTTGATTGGCACTTCTCAGTGAAGACAAGCCATGCATTACCTTCTCATGCATCTGTTAATTAGCAGAATTAGCCCCGTTAATTAGGGCAAAAGTTTTAGCGCTTTTGACATTGCTGTGAAATATTAAGAACAAGATACTTCAAGATTTGTCAGACGCAGGTAGGATAATCAGTGCTAATAACTTTTAAATGATTTTGATGACCATCTGTTGGCTTGCAGAATATATATAGACCATGCAATTTTGTACTTTTACGCAGTCTTGAATTGTGATCCCTTGAATTTGCCTATTAACATTTAATTCATTTTTAATGACAATGCAACCTATATGCCCTAACCCAGTGGTGTCAGTCTCCAGTCCTGGAGGGCTGCAGAATCTGCTGGCTTTTTGGTTTGTTTCAGCACTTAAATGATTAATTGAAGTCACTGAGTGCTGAAAAAGTTCACACACCTTGTTTCCAAGGCCTAAAGTAGATGCTGATTGAAGGAAAGCACAAAAAACTGCAGATATTGCACCCCTCCTTGACTTGTGTTTGACAACGCTGTTCTAAACTAACTGCGACCAACAACTGCAGATGGGTATTCTGTCTTTAAAATCACTGTTAACATGACTGTGATTGCTGCTGACTATTTCATAAGGTAACTTCAGGTTTCAGAGTTTTTTCAGTAACTTTTAATAACTTATAAACTTTTAAAAAAGACAGTTTTTCTTTATAGTTGGAGACTATAATAATAATAATAATAATCATAATAATAATAATAATAATCATAATAATAATCATAATAATAATCACAATAATTTTTATTATTATCATCAATTCTCGTCCATCCCTTAATGGAGCATTCCTCAATCTGGCATTTCTCACAAAGTCTGCTGTAGAAGAGTGGGTAGGAATCTTTAGGAACTTGACAGTTTCTTAGATAATTGAATAGATGTGCTCAACTCGATAAAGTTGAAAGCCAGTTGAATAAAAAATAAAAAGAATTTGCCGGTGCTGCCGAATACTATTAGTAATCACAGGCACTTAGACACTTGAGCCTATTGGGCATTGAGCAGTGGAGGAAGGGAAAATTATTTTTGTAAAGGGAAAACGATATGTGATCTTAGAACTGGACTGTTTATTTGATTCTGGTAATTCTTGTTTGATTTCAGTAGTAGTTGCATGCATTGGTTTAATGTAAGTTTTTTTAAATAAAAAAAAAATTGTTTTTACCAAGGCTGGCCAGATTAGTGGGTTTATAAATAATTTAGTCTACTGGGGAAATCACGTATTCAATTAAAAGCATTTTAAAGCTAATTCAATTCAAATAAATAAACATAAATTGCCACAAATGGTATAAAAACTGTGTGTCCCAATTGCAATGTGTGCAATTATCTGATTCCCCTACCCACCCCAGATTGTTGCCCATGTTCAATGGTGGAGGGTGGTATTGTTTTTGTTGAGATGTACCCTTTGTAAATTATATTTAGCATGCCAGTACATAGGCTAATGTTCAATGTGTCAGCATCAGCACAATGATGAACTGTTTGAACTGACAAGTATGAGTTCACTTAGTATTCCGATCAAGAGTGTAATTGCTTCATTATTATTTTGCGGTATGTGATAGTTTGAACCTGTGGGAAATTCGCCCATTGTCATAGATGTATGAGTGTTTGTTATATGTTGATGGCATAATGGGTGAAATGCATCAGTAGAATTCTGCATTATAAGTCAATCATCTCATTCTGTGGTACTGGCTGCATTTTTTAACTTAATAGTTTTATCCCTGAGTAGCGTAACTAACCTATGAATGAATGAATGAATCATTTCATTTATACAGCACTTTTCCAAATGCTCAAAGTGCTTTACTGTGGTGAGTGGGAACTCACCTCACCCACCACAAATGTGTAGTACCCACCTGGGCGATGCATGGCAAACATTTTGCGCCAGGATGCTCACCACACATTAGCTAAGGTGGAGAGGGAGAGAACATTTTTTAACCAATTAAATCAGGGGATGACTAGGTGGCAAGTTTGAACGAGCCAGGTTGGGAATTTAGCCAGCACACCCGGGAATCCCCTACCTATGTTGATTTAAAGTCCAGCAGTATAAATGTCAGTATGCCAGCTGTGTATGCTACCTTTTATATGAGGGACTGCTAAATGAATAAAGAATCAATAAAGCATAAGTAATTAGACTATAAATTAAGCAGGATATAAATCAGCTCAATTAGATGTAAGCTGACGTCATAGAGTGACGTGTGGGAGTTTAAGCCAGGTCATCTTCTCTCTTATCCAACATCTATAATATCATGTATTTTGGATGTCCATATGTGAAGATGTTTTCCCGTTGGGCACAAGGAATTCAAGGATAATTAAGTATAAAAAAATTGCACTCAAATGTTTTTTTTTTGCAACAGCTTCCAGAGCCTTGTAAATTTCATCATGCCTAGTCGTAAGTTACAGAAAAACCTGTCTTTCCCAGGCAGTTACAGCAAAATCTTTCGAATAACTGTGATAAGCCACCATTTTATTCATACAAGGTAGTTATTTGTCTCCATACTCTTCACCAATTTTTGTAGGCTTATATCACAGCACTCTTCAGAATTCCTTCACAGCTTTCATTCTCAGTTTTTATTCCATCACAACTTTGCCAAACAGCGCTATTTTTACCATTGCATTCCATCCAAGTATTACCTCAGAACATTCACTCATAGAATTCTACCCCAGTATTATTACATCAGAACACTCCCTCATGTCATTCCCTCACTGTTACCTCAGGACACTATCATGCCATTCTATCCCAATATTCCCTCATAACACTCCCTCATAGCATTACATTCCATTGTTATCTTAGAACACTCCAATACAGCATTTCATCAATGTGTTACCTCAGAATAATCTCCCATAGCATTCCATCACAGAACACTCTCTCGTAGCATTCAATCATAGTGTTATTTTAGAAAACTCTCCCAAAGCATCCAGTTAGTGACACCTCACAGCAATCCATCACAGTATTACCTCACAGCACTCTCTCATAACATTCCATCACAGAGTGACTTCACAGCATTCCACCACAGTATTACTGTACCTCACAATACTTTCAATACACAAAACATTCCAGCACAACCTCACAGAATGCTCGCGCAGCATTCCATTAGAGTGTTACTTCACAGCACTCCCAAACAGTGTTCCATCACGGTGCTGTCTTAAAGTACTCTTGGCTGGTGTCTCAGTCTTTTTAAGCTAGAAGTAGACGCAAATGGCTAATAAGGGCTAGGACTTACTTCAGTGAGTACAGTTTTTATATCGGCACCACCAGAAACTGTTCCAGCTTTGAATTACCACCTCCTTCCTAGACTCCCGCCCACACATCGCAAATCATGATTCACCAATATAAATCTCCATTGGCTTATTAGAAAAGCATAACCCTAAAGTTAGGTGGAGTTATGCCACTTTTCATGGCTTCGTTTGTCAGGTAATATTGAGCCTGACGTGTGATGCTACCTCACAACATACTCAAAGTCGGCTCTTACAGCATTCAATTACAGTGCCAACCTCACAATTCTCTCAGTCCCTCAGCGCTAGCTCACAGTATTCCATTACGCAAACTCCCCTGTCAGCGCTCTGTCTCTCTCTTATGCTGTGTCATGCACCCCGGTTGTGACCCTTGTGGTTTCATCAGGGCAGCCTTGTCAGCAGGGCTGATGGATGGGCGATGATTTTGGGTCAGATGTATCTACAACCGTCCTACAGAAAGGAAGTGGGGGCCAGACTGCTACAGGAAGTACAGTGCTTCTCACTCAGCCTCAATTGTGCTCAATCTTCCTCTCAATCCTAATATCTAGTTTGTCCTCATCTGCTCACTGTACATGAATGCTCAGTGGACTGGCTTCACTCTCTAGTGTGTGCCTGCTTCCTGTTTACATCAATTATTTTACTAGAGAGAGAACCAGACAGATCCCTAATAATGATTATAATCCCCACATATTGAGTCTTCCTCACCCTCAGGTTGGAGGTGGGATGAGGTGATGAGGTTATTACAGGTGAGTGGGTGCTTTAAATCTGTAGTCATTCAGGGTGAGAGCTCGCATTGAATCTTGTGCCCAGAATATGTGTGTTATTTATGGCTGTCATACCATTATGAATGACAATGCATAAGTAATGACTGAATGACATAATATTTCAAGCCTATATCATCTTGACTCTGACTGTCCTTTGTTCCCTAAGACTCTTTCTGTCCCAGAACTCTATAAATGCTACCATCTGTTTTGGGTTGCCTGCTGTCTGTGTAAATGGGTTTGCATGTATGCTATAAGTGTGTTCAAGTTTGCATGCATGTATGGGCATGTACATGCGTAGGTCCTGTATCTGCACTTTGTGTCTGTGATGTGCGTCTTTGTTCAGTGTCTGTACTGCATCAGTGCTTTGGTGGTTGAAATTGAACAGGAGACATGACCCTTGGGCTATGAAATTCAGAACAAAGACTAATAGACCAAAGTCTAATGAGTCAAGTTTAATATTGTTCAATTACCATTAAACGACTGCTCACCTTGAAAAGGAGACTCAGCAGTAGTGCTTCCGAGACTTTTAAGCTGGTGTTTGTGATCCAGCATTGACTGTGGATTTGCACAGCTTAATTTCCATGTGGATAAGTTGTTAAGTCCCTTCGCCTGTATCTCATACATGTGACACTCAGCCTCTTGAAGGTGACCTAGCGGAGTCTTTCTGCGAATTATCAGTGTCCAGTCAGGAGCCAGCTCAGCTTAGCTGCTGTCCATCTGACTCTAGCCAACGTGCAACTAACAGCACTAATGAAGCTCAAGGCTAAAGATGGCAAGTGAAAGTCTCCTCAGTGCACTCAGGACTGTGGTGTCAGTCTGCATGTACCGCTTAAATGAATGCATCCTCTATCACAGTTGTTAAATATTTTGCTATTATTTGTAAAGGGAAGAAAATGCATTTGTGCAAAACATTATTTGTCTGAAAATGTAATGTGTACAAAAGCATCTGGCAGTGCTTTTCTGCAGTGAAGAATTTGTCAGATTTGATGCATTGTGACTTTGCACGGGTTTTTACCACAAGGCATTTGAAAAACCTAACCAAATAGACACGTTTTGTCTGACTCCAATAAAATTACAAACAAAATCTTTGAAGGAACAGCATGGAAAATGTCTTTTAGTGACAGTGTGAGTGTAGCAAGAAACCCCATTTTCCTGAACAGAAATGTTGGACTGTTCATTAGTTCAAGGTTGGTGACTGCATGCATAATACAAACAGGACTTTTAGCCATCTGAGCTGCCCAATTTGATTTCAGCAGACAGGCTATCCTCCAGGCACCTCTGTAGGTATTCTGAGTTTAGTAATAGTTTGGCAATAAGAACGGACGCAAAATTATTCAGTCAGGTAAAAAATTATGAGGTGTTCTTCAGGGTAAGATGCTGTTATAGGGAAGTGTAGAGAAAGTTAAGAATGGACACACAAACAACAACAAGATGCATTTCCAGTGAAGACAAAGCAAAATATTATCCTACTAGTTCTAATAAACCATGATTTATTAGAACACCGTGTTGGATAGCGACTGCAATCTGTTTTTGGTTTGAGATGTTTTTTTCTTAAGATGAAATAGAAATCTGATCTGGTGTGATTTTGTACTCCAAGAAACTGACTTCTTAATGCCCTCAGATTGTTATCAGTCTCATAATACAGTTCAAGGACTTTATTAAATCCTGAGGAACATAGCTGTCAGCGGAAGTAGCTTTTGTAGCAGTGCAGGGTGAATGCATAGTTATAATGGCTCATGAACTGATAGTAGGACAACCAGAGATGAAAAACCAAATCAACTTTGTACTCAGTCTGTCAGTAAGTTAGCCAGCACACCAGTCAATAAGTTAGTTGTTTGCTAGACTGTCAGCAGGTCTAAAGGTGATCAGAAAGTCAAGGAGTCAGTCAGTCAGTCAGTCAGTCAGTCAGCCTGCCAGTTATCCAGTCAGTCTGCTCCCCAGCCTGACAGTCAGTGAAACAGCCAGTCAATATGCTCCTACGTCCTTCAGTGAATCAGTCAGTTTGTCAATACGTAGGCAGTCTGCTAATGTGCCTGTTTAGTCTGTGAATCAGGCAGAAGGCCCCTAAGATCTCATCTAAGTCAGTCAGTCAACAGTCAGTAAATAAGTCAGTTTGTCCATCAATTAGTCAGTATGTCTGTCAGTTAGAAGGCCCGTATAAGCTTAGCAGGTCAGTCAGTTTGCTAGGCAGTTGATAAGTCCAGCTGGCTTGTCAGCCAGTCATAAGTTAGTCCATTTGTCCATCCCTCCATAAGTCAGTCAGATCATCTGCACATATGCCATAATCATAGCACTTTGCTGTAGAGCTGGTGGCAAATCAGAGCCATTAATCCATCACGTTGCAGGAATTTGTCACCCAGCAAGGTACAAGTGCGTAAACTTGGACCACGTCTCTCTCCTGTCAGAAGCTCATTGTTACCTTCAGAATGAATGCAGTGTGCAGGAGTGCTGTGATTGACAGTTAAGTCAGAGCTGTGTCATGCTCCTTACCCTGGTCATCACTGTCAAGCATCCTGTGGTGGCCCATAGATGATGGACACTGGAGGAACACTCTGCTCCGGTTGGTTAAAAAGCCCATGCATGCTGAAATTTTGCTTTAATCCCCTCCCTCCCACCTGACTGCCATCAATCAGAGTGAATCTGCAGGAATTTAATTAGCTTAATTGCTATGTTTGGTGTAACATAACAGTGATCACTCCACCACTCGAGATGCTGCGTTTGAATAGGGCAGAAGCAGATGGCGAACATTAGGGCTTAGCGGTAAAATGTTGTGGGAAGATGTGTGCGTGTGTGTATGTGTGTGTGTGTGTGTGTGTGTAAATGCATGCACATGCGTGTGATTTTGTGAGTGTGTGCATTTACTTGTATTTTTACAAGGATGTGCACTGTTTTTCGCATAAGGAATTCAAATATTTTTTTATTTTTATTTATTTATTTATTTTTAACAGAAGAAATTGTGTTCCACTTGAGTTTTTGGCTTATCCAAATATCCCATGAATTATCCCTGCATTCCCACTTTAACTCAGACATTGAAACACAGCCTATAAGAAAATATAGTACTGTAATGCAGCAGTCACCAGTTTTTTAGGAATGAGAACTTATAGTGCACAAACAATTCAATGCTGCAATTTTCACTTACAGTTGAATATTTCAGCCACATGGAACCACAGTCCACACACATGAAATATATAATTAATGCTTCTTTTTTCACTGAAGTTTTAAGAAAAAGTTATTCTGCTACATTGCCAACTTATTCTAAATGTATGGCTAGAATATATTTAGAATAAGTTGGCAATGCCGCCAACTGAATTTTTGAAATATAAATAAACAATTTCACTCACACTTCACTCACATCGTTATGTAAATTAGCAGCAGTCACATAGCAACATTCTTTTATAGACCTGTCCAGTGTGAAAGACAATTCCTTCATGTTTCTTGATAGCCTCAAACCAGCTTTGCCCGTTCACAGCTCCTTCATTTGCCTTCATTTTGTCCCTGTTTTTCAGAACTTTCCAGGTTGTAGACTGGATGATGCCTCAGTCGACAGCTTTCCTTAGGTTCTTCTTAAGACTGTTCATTTCAAGATTCGAGTAGGTGATGATGGAAGACAGAACCCTTTAGCTGCTTTGTGGTAAAGCAGACACTTATTTCATGTGCTTGTCTGCTAAAACATTTTATGAGATGCTGCAAGTTAGGTTACCCTAGAGTATCTCAAATTAGAATCTTAGATTTAAAATAAAAAATCATTTTTCATTGCTTCATTTTTCTGAAAATAAAAATAATGTTTACATGGCCCCAGTAGATTCGTTTTCGTAAGTTTCCCCTGATCCAGAAATCTGAAATGGCGTGCTTTATTGTTACATGGCAAGTATATAAGCAGCATTTTGTTTTGTTTTTGGTGGTGGGATGCATGCTAAGCTCCTAGCAACTTTATCCGGCTTAACACATTGATTTTATTTCTCTCCCATTTGCATATCTGTGGTGATGTGGAGGTTTCCCAGCCACAGAGAGCCCCAGAGTTAAACCTACATGATTAAAGCCTACGTACACCGCACACAGACAACAGTGTGTAGTCCTAAGTGCAGATGCAACAGAAGCTAATTGGTTGCCACAACAAGGAGTTTGTCCACAAGGCGGGAGTGGCAGAAGGTGAGCGTGTGGTAATGCGGGGGTAGGGCAGGAGGGGCGGGGGTGGTTAGAGGATGAGTGACTTTAACACAAGGTACACATGAGATGCGGCAAACCCTATTAGCATTAGCGTGGATCTCACCACGAACCCTATTAGTGCTAGCATGGATCCCCTACACATGACCGGTCTGTCAGTGTTGAGAAAACTGACATCCAAATCCCCTCCTGACTCTGCCAGGCCTCCTGGCAGGGATGGATACTCCTATGAAGATTAGGTTAATGGGAGCTTTTGGACAACATCTGTATGGCGCCTCATCCTCGGTCACAGGGAACGCACACCACACCAACATGTGACAAAGGATTTCCAGAGTTTTAGAGATTAGTACCGGCAGGGCTTCTACGCAATGTCGTGCATAGTGCCTCCCTTTAAAGGATGGTGTGCTTGTAGCCCCACATTAGTTTTTCTTTTTTCCTCACTTTGCTGTAAGGACATGAAAGGTCTTATGATTTAACACAGTGCCACAGGCATATCTGTGCCCTACTGAGTGCCATTTATCAAGTTTGGCCATTTCAACATAAGGCATGTATTCAATCAACATTTGTCTCATCATATGGATCTACAGGATTGTTATGACTAGCTCAATTTCAAGTCTGTACTGGCTTCATCAACCACCTGATCCTTCTCTCGTTCCTAGCAGAGGGCATCTCAGGCTCCACCCTCACATGGTTTGACTCATATCTTGCTGACCAATCCTGCCAGGTAGCCTAGAGGGGATCAGAATCCTCTCCCCCTCCCCTCTTGACAGATGTCACTCAGGACTCGGTGCTTTGTCCTCATAAAGGTCAGAACATACCCTACGAAACTACGCAAACGCAGATGCTTCAAACTAAACAAAGTTGATTTCATGACTTTGTCACCAAAAAAAACATGCGCGAGCTTCAGTGTCAAGCGTCACAGTGAGAGTCGCTATAGCAGTCCACAACAAGATGAAGCCGTCTTTTTCGATTTGTGCTGTCTTCCGCTCAGTCTTTAACGACTGTCCTGGCTCACCTTCACAGCGACATAAGAATGCACACTGAGTATGTACAACCCGGCTGTGTGTTTGCAGTGCGTCGGCCCAGTGTTGTCATTCACATCCATGTACTTACATAGGGTATGTTTCGGGCCTTACTCTAAATCACTTGGTCCAGTTATCTCTGTTCAGGGCATGTCATGTCATCGCTATGCTGATGACACTCAAATCTTTCTCATTTTCTCCCAAACAACTTGATGACGGAACTTAGCCTTTTTTCTTTAGCTCTTGTGTTTGCTTATCACGTGAAATGTGCTTTGGTCTACAGAATGTCTAAATTGTAAATGTTGTAAGGAAAAAAGGCTCAAATTCAATGAAGTGAAAATGATCTTTATTTAAATAGCAGTGGCAGTAAGCGGCAGCCTGAAAGAAATCATGTTATCAACCCTGGATTCAGCTGAGTCAATCTGAACCCTGATCCTCTGCATTGCCTTGTGCTGCATTATACATAGCCCAAGCTTTGATCAAGACTGGAAAGCCAGACCAATACACAGCATTGGGGGCAAGTTACCCCTCTAAATTAGGCAATAGTGTATCTGTCCTGCTGATTGAATTAAGAAGTCTTTTGACTTGAGTAGTTCTTGATCTCTCATTCCTGGTTGCCATTCTACCATTGATCAACATGTACAAACTGCATTGTAATCATTATAAGATCAAGGGAATATGTGGCCAGCTGAGATAATGGCATCAGAGACAGATATTGTTTACAATGTAGATTCTAACATCACTTCCACAGGACCAATCTACATGAGGCAATATTACATGGATTTCAACATCAAAACACAATTTTTAAAACAATTATATAAAAATACAATATACTGTGTATCAGTTGTAAAGTATGTGTCAGGTAAATATAAGATCAGGCAATATTCATTAATATTTTTCCTATTTTTAAGAGACAAATACAGAAGACTTCTTTTGTCAAAGCCTACTCATGCTGATGGTATACATTGTACACAGCTCAGGACTTTCACAGGATAATTTATCTTACAGCATGTGGAGTTTTAATTATTGTGAGACAAACAGATGTTTGCTTTGCTGGCTCTTTGCTGGCAGAGGCAGATTTGTCAGAGGAGTCGATGTCCCCAATGTTTCTTAGTGGAGAATAAGTAGTAGACCTACAGTACATGGGTACACAGGTCAATGTCCTCTAAATCCCTGCTTGTCACTAGCTTTTCATTAGCATTACTACAGTGCCTAATCACACAGATGGTATGAGCAGGAATAAACAATTCCTAAAATATAAAATATTACAAATGCACTCAATCTTTGTTGCATTAAAACATATATTTTTGACAGGCAAATTTTTTTCAGAGGTGAGATGTGTGTTGTTCCCATGGAATTCCTTTTCCAATATCTCCAAGGGTATTGAATATCTGCCCTACTGCCCCCTGTATCCCTCTTCTGTGCAGGAAATGCTTAAGGCCCAAGTGGCCCAATGGTTGATACCTTATGCTACAAAAAGCAAAAAAGGTGTAACTGGAACTGCTGGAGCTTGTTGAACAGGTGGCTACAGTGGTCTTTTTGCGGCTAATGACCACACTGTCACCTGGTATGTGGTGTTCTGCAGGTGGCTGAAGTCCTATTGAAATTCTGTGTCTAAATCTGGGAGTGGTTTACATGCCTGACTTACAGGAAAACATCATGGCTATCATGTTCATGTTCATTACTGTAGACCAATACATCACCCACTGAGTCACACTCTCTCTCTCTGTATCTCTCTCTCTCTCGCATACACACACACACACACACACACAGACACATGCACACACACACAAAGGCATGGGTACTATCAAGCCCCATTTATTTCATTGTACAGCTTGCCTAATTTTAATCGCAGTCCTTAAGAATTCAAACTAGATCTGAATGCACTGCAGCACACTTTACGGTTCCAAAGTCACTAGTTCAATGCCTATGCCAATCACACCAGTACTGTAGAAGCAACACATGCTGGGTTTCCATTCAGGTTGTTTTGGTACTCTGCATTCTAGGAAGGAATTACACTGCCTATCTTAGCTTTAGGCCCAATTCCCACGAGTACTTCTTCATTTCCTTGTGCAAGAGCCATTTTATTTGTGCTCATGATAATGATGAATTATGTGCATATTACTGCAACATCAGATGCATCATTGTCTGGCTCAGAGTCTTGTGGGTCAGGGTTTCATGTGGACTGCTGAAACTCACCTCTGCTGATGCTTTTAGCGAGCACCATTAGAAAAAGCCCGGACTCAAGCATTCTTACACCTACCATCTCATTCCATTGACTTGTGTAGTGACTGAGTCCCATCAACTTTGTACTAAATATCTGCAATGTTATTGTCTGAACTGTTCTGGCTCTGCAGTTGTCCCTGCTAGCTTTGCGTTGTGCTGAATGCTGCGATGACCCTGTAAATCACGTTGGACAAAAGAAAAAGAAAAAAGAAAAGAAAAAAATTTCTATGAAATCCATAAATGTACTGCAATGTTAATGCAAGATATCACCCTTCACAGGCCTCAAAGTCTTTTACTTTGGAGGAAGGGCCAAACCTGAATGTAAGCACTTGATGTACAGCAGCCATTTTACACAAGAAATGACAGAACACATCAACTGCAGAGCAGAACATGGGAAGTTATTACCCCAATTAAACTGTGGATTGATTAAATGGCCAGAAAAATGCTTTGGGCCTGGGTACTGAGGAAGCCTCCTGTTTTTTGCAATAAGCACTGTGGGATATTAAAAAAAAAAACTTTAGTGTATCTCATCTCTTGTGTCAGGCACCAGGAAGGGGCTTAGAATAAATACAGGATAAATAGTTAGGCTGTCATGAGTTTAGAGCAGGTGACATTCAGATCTACAGACTTTATATATGGGTCTGTTTACAGATGCATTCACTGACTCACCTTCATTCTTTATCAGAAAATATATTCAAAGAATAAAGAGAAAAAGCATGGAATAAGCATGAAGATCCACATTGAAATGTAAACAGGAGCTCTATGGTCCCTGCCCCACCCCACTTGGCTGGTGTCCTGCCATAAATGGCTGTTGTCACTCAGTGCTGCCCTGTCATTGGCCAGCTGCTGGAGGCCTCGCCACCTTGAGAACAGCGGGAGCCTGGAGTCCTGACCCCACACCTTGCCGTGAGCGTGGATGCTTTCGGGAGGCCGCGCCCCCTCTCTGATCATCCAATCGACAACCTCATTGTTTTGACAACCACGGCAACCACGAGCCAAAGCCCGTTGTGCACGTGGTGGGAAAGAAAGAGCACTGGGTGTTCTGTCACTGTCACCTAAGCTGGATAAATTTACCAAAATGTAGGATGTCATTCTCAATCCTCACTTTTATTCCTGTTGAATACTACATTATACATGCTAGCTAACTGCAAACAGGTCGTCTGTTCTTTGTCTTTAATTTGTCACCATAAGTTATTGTTCTGTTCAGTGAAGCTATATAAGCCATGTATGTATGTTAGCGATGTTAACCATTCTTAATAAGGGCTTCTGCCAGCCAGATGTGTTAACTTTGTAACATCAAAGTTGTTGAAAGGGAAGTGACACGTGAGTTAAGCATCCTTGTGGTGATCATTAAACTTCCCCTCCATTCTTTGCTCAGATTTCTGAGGTGATGAGTTTTTGGGACTGGAAAGTATTAAATAAACAATGACAATTCAAGACCGCTAAAAACTGAGGTAGTGAAACAAACCTGAGACTCTTGGGTCATTCACCCTCAGTTATCTATGTGTTTCCCAGCACCAGTCAGAATGCTACAAAGATTAGGGTAGACATCCCTGGCTCTGTATTGATGTTTCTGGTTTGTTCTTCACCTGAGCCTCTAACAACATAACTGGATAATCATTAGGCATAATGAATGCAGGTAACCATGAGCTGGAGTCAGCACTTTACCATTCAGAATTGAAATATTCAGGCTCAGACTCATAGTAGATAAAAATGCACAATCAACCTTCGGTGGAACAAAATAACAGAAACATCTGGCGCTCCAGGACCAAAACTGCCAAACCCTGTCGTGGAAAGTAGTAAAAGCGCAATGCTGCTGTCTTGGCAATCTGTCCCTTCTGCTTCAGGGCCTGCTGGGTTTCACATATACTGTACACAAAGAACCACAGATCCAATTCAGTGCCATTTGCAATGCCCTAATCATAGTAGCTTGTGAGTAACGTGAACTGTTAACCTCCCCATAATGTTGACTGTGTCCGTGAGCTTGTTCCGAGCTGGGAGCTTGCAAAATGCAATCACACTTTCCAGGGGGTACACCACCTGCTTGCTCTCAGGGGGTCCAGAGAGCAACTCCCAAAGCTCCCCCCCCCCCCGCCCCCCCACCAAATTTCTCCACTCCAAATTCCAGAGTAATAAACTCCTGCGGCTAAGATTCCTTTCCAAGCCTCACAATCAGATGTCCCATTGAGGATTTTTTCACACAGCAGGCAAATGCACCATGCTGTTCCCTCTCACTTGGTTTCAGGACCTTAGGGTCCCTCTGCTGAAACCAGTGCCTGTCGTTCCGCTTCCCGTTTCCCTGGCCTTCACCAGGATGCAAGAGGGCTGTGAACTTTTTCCACACAGCGCACTAAGCTGTAAAAGATATATAGTCTAATAGTTTATAATAGTATATAACAGATAATAGTTTAGTAGGTGAGAAACCAAAGCCATTTGTGTTGCTTTAGTTTTCATATTTCCTGGGTGCCAGAAATGAGATTGAGTGGTCACATGTTGGTTCGTCGTACCCTCTGTTAAAAGTAGGTGAAGCTGATGCCATGTCTTGGACCACTTATTCTGAGCAGCTAAACTTTTTCACTCCTGAATTAGTTTTGTTCTCTTTCCAGATGGGGAGTCATGTTTTAAGGAAATGGATACCTCACAGAAAACTCTATTTACTTGCACAGGCTGGTTGCGCAGGCTTGTAGCATTGGGGTGTAGACCGTTTGTGTGTGTATGTGCGTGTGTGTTTTCTGTTAAAGGCAGTTTTAAATTTTGTTGATCACTGAACTTGCCACCCTGTAACCCAGTGTTGCTGAATCTTAAGACCTGATCTGTTTAAAAGATAATCACTAAAACTTCATTGCAATCTCGAGTTTCATCCAAATAAAGCCGTGAATATTGCTCATTGAAACATTTCCATAAATAAATGAATAATGAACGAATGACTGAATGAACAAACAAACCCAGGCTTGCTGTTAGTCGACACTGAAATATTTATCAAAACACATATTGCAAATGCAGATTTTAAAAAAGAATCAGTGAACACATGCAAAAATATAAACATATATTTTTAAGTTGCTTCATATGTGTATCCTAAGTATTGTAGGTAGTTGTGTATTCATAGTAACTTTCACTCGTATTTCTTGTACCGTCATCTGCTGCAATTGCTGACCTGTTTTGGCTGTATAAAAGATGCTTTAATCTGAATGATTTCCTAGTAAAATAAAGGTCGAGAATATGTTTAATTTATATAAGCACACGTTATGAACCTAGAACAGAACATAATCCGATGAGAAAAACAACAATCTTTGGAGCAGATGATGAGACACACAGATGCATGTGGACATTACAATCTGCCCAGTCATATCCTTTTGTAGATTGGAAGCCTGCAGCTGAAAACCCACAACCTTTTCAAATCCCTGATAAACTGTCAGACATCTGAGTCAGATCACAAGTCTGTTTCTTACTAGTCTGTTCCTTTTCCAGTTTCTTTGCTGGCCTCACAAACATTTCTAGCCCCATTACAGCATTTTATTACTCAATGACTTTTGTTCATTGTCAGAATGGGACCATGTAGGACTGCTGGCTGTAGGAAGGCCCCAAGTGCTCTCTCTTCCGTTGTAAATGTATTCAGCAAACTGTTAAGAGAAATAGTGCCCCTAAGCTATCCTTGAATGTTCTAGTTCTCATTTTGTACAACTGACAATGTACTCCTTGGACAGGAATAGCCCATAGCTAAGGACTAAAACTAACTGCCACCCACTTTGACCTCATGAAATACTTGCATTTGAGCATTACTTAGGTAAGGTACGGTGCAACAGATAAACCTGGATACAATCAAAATCTATTCTCAGTATGTTCTATTCTCAAGTATGTTTTGCTGTTGTCTTCGCAAACACAAGTTGGTGAGTTAAAAAAAAAAACGAAGAACATTAATTAGGAAAAAGTATCAAGCTTGCATTTTAGTAATAGTTACAGACAAACCTTGATTAAAACCAGTCCTTATGTTTGTTTAGCTAAGCACCTTGACAATAAACATAAGGTTAAATCTTGAAGCACATAAACACATAAATGGTCATCATCATGAATAGAGACATTTACTCTTGGGAGTTCCCATTCAGAAGTGATATTATCTCCGAACTAACAAAACCCTAAGCCATAATTTTGTGCTGGTAAACAAAAAGTAAAAAAAGTAAATAAATAATAAACTTTTTCCTGCCGAATGCAATTTTAGAAGATATAAAACTGCTGCATGACACCAACCATAAATGTTTTTTGTGGTGAAGGAGTCTGGGTAGCTCAGTTCATAAGGAAATGAGCTCGGAAAGCGCGTCCTGTCAGCGCTGTGATTTGCAGGCACGTCAGAGGTGCTGACATGGGTCCAGAGCTGTGTGATTGAGATGAACGACCTGTTTTTGTCATCAATTTTCCCAAACGAACAGAGGACACGCAGCGACCCGCACGCGGGGCCGCGGGAGAACATTTCTGGCGAGAGCAAAAATGATGATCGAGGATATGGCGGCTGGAAGTGGGGACGTGGAGTTACGGACTAACAAACCGAAATAAGGATTGATGGTTGTCATGTCCTGACAAATGACCCCAGCGAATTGTACTGGTTTTAGGGTGGGGTTTGGCCTTTTGATTCAATGAGAGAGTAAATAAGCGAGCATGGATTCTATTAACATTTGTCCTTGACTTGAAAATAAATGCTTTTTTTCTTCCAAATGTTTGGTGTGTTCATTTTCATGATAGACTATCAAAGTTTGAAAGACAAATGTTGATTATGTTAAAGAATATATCATAAAGCTGACTTTACACTGTCATAAGTGTGGAATAACACCTGTCATAACCAGTCATGACAATATATCACAATTTACAACTAGAAGAGTGCACTCAAGAGTGCAGATCTCCGCCAGGCATGTTAGCTTTACTGATGCAACAAGAGGCGCTACACAATCAATGCAACCAGACAAATACAATATTACAGGTTTTTACCATGTGCCACTGAAAATCCCAAAAACGCTGATTCAGTGAAGTAACGCTAAAGGTGGTGACATGTTAGCTAATTTCATTCATATCAGCCACGATGTGTTAGACAGAGATAACATTGACGTTATAGTCTGGCACTTTAGTTTCAAATCTGGGCAGGAACAATCTGGACAGGAACAATTCCGAAAGACCAGTGATGTAAAATATCAATTTCAACGTGAAAATTCCAACAAAATAATTGCCACAGATTCAAACATTAACATACCCCGTTAGTTGGTGGATTATTTCGTTGGCATTTTAATGTTGAAATTGACATTTTACATCGCTGGTCTTTAATTCCAAATGGAAGCAGTTGTTGTTCTCAATGTATTTCAATGGACAATGATGGAAATTAATTCAAATAAAATACTTGTCGTAGACCAATTTGCGAAATATTTGGGAATTCAGGTCCTTGGCCTGCTGTCAGCATGCACAGCAAGTATTAGGCTGATCGGCCCGGTAGTATGCGAGATTAGCTGCGGACAGATACGCAAACAAACACAAACACGCGATCGAACGCATAATCCCTTCCAGGCTCTCGCCAGGCAGAGATAATGAATGTCATTACACTGATGTAAAATATACTGTGACTGCTTTATAACAGTTATTTTGAAATCTTCCTTGTACAACTTGCATCAGACAGGTCAAAGGGCAGTTATATATGATGCTTGCAATGAGTTGTAATACGCTGTCATGGCTGGTAATGACATGTTATGAATATGTAGGCTTTATGCCATATAATTAATGGAAAATACATATTCAGGCTCATGGTGACCGTATGACATACTTTACATAACATAAAATTCTTTTAGCACTCTTTTCCAGTGCAACAGACAGTAGTGGAGAACAGTACTCTCCCAAAACTTTGCCTTGATGTTTTCTTGTGTACTCGGAAGGACTGAAAACCGTAGCATGCTGTGAATCATGCACCAGTATTTGTCTTTTGAATCTACTTATTCAAATTCAGACCAGGATGATGACAGCAGCGAAGGAATTTTTACTTAAGTGTTGGAGGTCAATGAGTATTTGTTTTCTTGGCATATTTAACTGTAAACATAACAAGAAATATTGACGGACTCTTTGAAATGCACCAGAAGGCTTTAAAATCTAATTCTGACAATGACAATATTAAAGCATGCTTCAGAAATCATGTAAATGTGTGTGCTCACTATTAGAGCAGTACATAAAACTTTGTGTTCAAGGATGTGGATCTAAGAAATGCTCACACCTTCAGCTAATGACCATCGAGACAGATGCCTGCTAGCAGCCAAAGCTCTGAGTATAGCCAGCCGGAGGGCTTAAGTTTGATTGGCTGCCAGTACTTTATAGGCGAGTTAGTGCGAGTGTAGTTCTGTGACAGAAAAAGTTTGGCGTAGATGGTAGAACTGCTGCTATTGCTTTTGACAGAAACACCTGGTCGATATCCAGCTTCTCCCCCGTTTTTTGTTCCTTTTAGAGTTTTTGAAGCTCTTGTGCACCTGTACCAGGGCCAATCTTAATTTGCATTTCTCCACTGTAAATTTCCACTCTGCGCAGCTGTGCGCTGCTTGCTTTCCCCTGAATATCAGTCATTAATGAGGACCTGAACCCGATGGTAAATCTTTAGTCAGGTCTGGTTAAGCATTGTTGTAGCCGGCGGTTGATTAGTTACTGATCACGGATTTGCGTGTAATAACAGCTCCCTGAGAGGCCCTGTTGCACCACATGGAGATGTTATCACCGTGACATCTTTTCTCGGCACAAAAGGACATGGAATCTTCGACACAGAAGCTTTCTGGATAACCCACAAGAGCCTCTTAAAACAAGTTAGCCAAGGAAAAATGTGATTCAGATTGGTTTGTTGCTGTGTGAAACACTACACTATAACAAGCATTTGCACTTAGTATCCTTTGTGCATGTGTGTGTGTGTGTTCAGCATATTTGTCTGCAGAGCAATACGTGTAAGATGGAGGGGGGAGAGGAGTTGGGGGGCTGATGTACAGGGAGGTTGAGATGGGGAGGGAGTGAGGACACGTGTTTCCTTTTTTTGCTCTGCTGAAGGCCTCGGTAGAAAAATGGATCTGAGTCACATGACCTGGTAGCTCCGTAGATTCCGAGCCTCAGGTGGTGGTTATTTACCTCCTCACTCTGGAACCTGCCAAGAGAATCACCCAGAGGGTCGGGAACTGACAATGGCGACCAGATGAGTGCCTTGGTGGGGAGCAGAGAGGCAGACATCGAATTCAAAGGACAAAAAAAGAGGCCGACACGAGAGAGCGAGCGAGAGATGTGATGAATGAGAAATTCTTTGGTTAGAATGCTCCAGGGAGGGAATGTGTCAGCGAGAGGGGGCCGGGGGCTGGAAGACGGTGCATTTGTTGAATACGAATCTCCCCCTGCGCTTGTGTGGAAAGCGCGTCGAACAAGGTTGCCGTGTGACAAGACAAAGTTCCACTCGTGTCTGCCGCTGACCCCTTTGACCCGGGCCGCTCCTGCACTCCGCGAGCTGTCTGCGGTTCAACGGAAGGGCGAATCCGGCCAAACCAGCTTTGCTTGATACGGGGATGATGCCTGAATCAACAGCTGAGCCTCCTGCGATGTGTCAACAGCCTCACCCCCGAGCGATGACGGACAGGTGTCGATGTGGGGGCGTGCTGGCCGCACCCCTATACCACTAATCGTTTGTGGAATGACGAGATTCAACTCCCAGGTGTTCTCACCTGAGGGAAACGTCCGCCCTTCACAAAGACACCTGACAATGCAGGGCCTGCTCTATTGTCAGGTGTCAGTTACAGTTCTGCTAAAACCATAGCTATTTCTCATGCTACTCCGGTTCTCTTTTCAGACACATCCGTGTGCTCAACATCAGTAAGCCTGTCTCTGACCTCATTGTTAATTATTAAAATCACAAAACCATATTTCATATTCAAAAACGTATTTTCTGTCTGAAATGGCTGTTGAAACATGACGTATAAAGTGTTAATATACAAATTATAATAATGCAATGGCAACTACGTTTTGTTATTTATTTATTTGGAAATATTATATATTTATATATGTTTTGCACAGTTGACTCTTGCTTCTTTTAGTCGTATTCTAAACAACTGTGAAGGTCTAGATTAACTTAAAAACCAGTGAATGACGGAGCAGTAGGAAATTTAATGAACAGGTTGATTGTCATTAATCAGTAACCTGTTTAAAAGGCTGTTTATAAGTCAGCTGCGCCACCCATCCCCCACCCCCCATCTCTGTCTAAAGTGAATGAGACATAAACCGGCTCTCTCGTTTCCTGTCACCTGACCATTCCCATGGACATCAGCCGATGCCACAGGTTCAGTGACCTGATTCTGTTTTTCTTCTACAAGTATACAGGGTTACCTGTGTCATCTGACACCTTTGACCAGTGGTGTACTATCCCCATTCCCTGTTCTGCTATTGGTTCTGCTTGATGTATGCTGAAACTGGAACGTTGCTTGCAAGCCACCCCATTTTTCTATTTTTCTTTTTACGTTCAAAAGAAGACAGGTCGGGTGGAACCGACTTCGTGAAATCAGACCAGTTTTGGCACGGGTCGATTCGTCTGGGTGGCAGTCCCGGAAACTACTGCTTCGCAGAACGCAGGTGTTGTTTGCTTTGTGCTCCTGGCGGTTAGTGGCGTAATGTCCCTGGTAACCAGGCCAACCAGTTCAAATCCATACGTGGTTCAATGGTTCTCGCTGTTCAGTGGGCCCTGAGCCAGATCCTTCAGGCCTGCGAGCGATGACGTCGCGCTCATTTTGACTGCGATCCTGTGTCTCCACACACTTTAGCCCCGGGGCTGGCTCATCATTACACAGCACCTGCTAATCTTTAAACACTCAAGGGCCAATCCAGTCTTCCCACTTTAAGGTCAACCCTTAACTTTGGCAGATGAATTGAAGACAGCGTTAATGATTTCTCATTCTTTACAGCCACGGCTTTGACTTTGCCAGTCGAAGAGGTCAACCAAGCGGGACTTGATTGAATTTGTTTGTCACGCTCCAAAACAGGGAGAGCAAGACAAAATAGCCATCCAACCATTGAAATGTCCTCAGCCATTCACCTGCTACATAATGGCAAAGGAATTCTTCAAAAATAGTGTAAACAAGAAGTGAATGAATTCTGAACACAAAAACACACAGGTGTCACACATACAAGCACACTAACACACTCACATCCACACACACACACACACACCTACACACACACGCACACACACACCTACACACACACACACACACACACACACACAGATATACTTCAAATGTACTGCTTAGTCTTGCACACAATTTTGAAACAGTGCTTAAAAAATTTCAAAAAAAAAAAAAAAAACTCATTTGCAATTAGGAAATGCAAATCAAGCAGGTGCTGCAGGTGTCTTTTAGAATGTTTGTTTGTTTTACCCTGGGCTCTTTAGATTCCCTCCCTCTCTCACAGGGAAACAGAACACAGAACCCTCACCTCCATCAGCAGGTACTTCTTGCAGATGGCACCGAGTGAGAACTTCGCCATGGTTGTCAAGGTTGTGCAGTGTCCTTGCTCAATGTTTTCACTTGTGCTCTGTCATTATCCATCCTCCAATTTCCTCCTTCGTAAATATAAATAGTTTTTAAATTTTCCATAGAAATGTATTATTGCTACTACTTCTGGTGCTACTTCTACTACTAAAACTATTAATAATAATAATAATAATAATAATAATAATAATAATAATAATAATAATAAATTAATCTGAAAACGGTGATACAAATGGGTCTAAGCAAATGTTTATCATTTTGACAGAGTAATCATGTTACATTGCAAAATTCTGCCGCCAAATTGGCAGATAAATGGCAGAAATTTTATATGGCAGCCATTATGGCTTATTGGGAAAATTTCTTCTGCAGTCGGAGACATGCATCTTCCTGCAAGGAAATTCTTTGTAAGAAGAGAGATCTAGTCACATTAAAATCCTTAAGTCAAACATGACAGGAGTAATAATTTTTTAAATTTTAGAAATTAATTTGACTTGTATAGAGCCACCATGTGGCCAAACGACATGAAATGCAGTCAAAAAATGTGGGGGCGTACCATGTAAGAATGTGCCAAGTTGCATTTATCTCACTTATCTGGTTAGGTCAAAACAAAGGGACAGCATAAAATGTATAATAGCATTTCCATAAGGGCAGCCAATCAAAAATGTGGGGGGGGCATAAGGAAATTGATCACTACATGTTTTAAATGTCAACAAGACAACAGTGATCTTATATGAATTCATTAAAAGATTTTGTGCCAAATTTGATTCCTCTACGATGTACAGTTTTTGCTGTGCAAACACTTTTAGGGCAGAAAAAAAAAAAATATATATATATATAGCTGCAAGCAGTGATACATGGGGTCCAAGCACACACAGCTAATATTATATCTCTTACGAGTGGTGTATCAGCGCCAAAATCACTCAGTGGGAATAGAGTGGTACCCCTGTAGCAGTGTACCAAGTTTCATAGGTTTCACCCATTAGGTTAGACTAAAACTTGGGACAGAAAAATGTCAGCTAGCATTTCAAAAATGGCAGGCAGTCCAAGAGGACAGCAACACAATGGTTAAAGACACATTCCAGATGAAGACTGATCGCTGCATCATGTTTCACCTTATACATGTTATAATTTAAAAAAAGAAAAAAAAAGAAAAAAAAAATAGTGCCCTGTAGCATCACCATGTGATTCAACAGGGCCAATAATTTAGAGTTTGGCTCTTGGTGTGAATTCCAATTGTGGTGCTTGGACCCATAAAAATCAGAACAATCCCAATAGCATTCCAGCACTTTGTGCTTGGACCCCCTAAAAAATCAGAACAAAAAAATAGGGTCCCAGCAGCTGTGGTGCTTATACCACTAATAATAGAAGTAGTAGAAGTAGTTGTCGTAGCTGAAGCAGTAATAGTAGATTTTACATGGAATATCTAAGTAGATATAATCTTTACAAAGTGTTTGATTCTTCTATAACTAGCTAGCCACCATATGTAGCTAGCCATTGCATGTATGATGTAGCTAGTCCTGGATTGGACTGTGAAATAGCCTAATAGATTCTGTGCTCTTTTGTGTATCAGGTTTGCATTATGGGCCTCAGGTTGGGTATAAAAGGAACATACAGTTGGTGCCTGCAGCTCTAGTTCTACCAGTTCTACTCTTCCTGTGCCTGCTTTTAAAGCTACATTCTTTTGGTATTAATAAATGAGCACAGTGGCTCAAAAGTGCAATCTGCCTAGCTTGTCTCTTGCTGAAATCATTACAGATTGTTTGCTTTTTGTCTTAAAGGACTATGATGACATGAAGACCATATGAAAATGACAAATAAACAAATGTAATTTAATTTTTTCTTGGAAGGAGCTTCAAAGAGTACATGTGTTGTGTAGTCACTTGTGTCGTTTCTCACTTCCGCATTGGGAGAACCTTCCTCATTGTGCCCATATGTTTGTGCTTCCTCTTTCTATGACTTCCTGGTCTACTAAACTTTGGCAAATGAGTTGTCAGTCTCAGGCTGTGCCCTGTAACATAGTAATATGTTACAAGTGTTCTCCCACAGTCTGTTCACAGGACCCACTGCCTGATTTCCAGTTCTCCCATCAAATATTTACTTTCACTTCATTCCTGTAGAACAAGGGTGGCCAACCCTGGTCCTGGAGAGTCGGCTGGTTTTGGTTTTAACTCGGCACTTAATTGATCAATTAAAGCAGTTGATTACAATGTTAACTTGTATCACCTGGTTTCTTTGGTCTAAGTAGTTGTTGTATCTAAGGTGAACCCAAAAACCAGCAGACCCTGCGGCTCCCCAGGACCTGGGTTGGCCACCCTGCTGTAGAAAAAACATATCATATCAGTACATCAGGTGTGATTAACCTGAATCGTGGGCAGGCAGGGTGCATTGGTTTTTGTTGTCACACAGTATGTAATTAGTGACTAATTAAAGCAATTGATTGCACAATTACCTCGCCTGGTTCCTTGCATTTAAATTTATTGCTGATTTAAAGGCTGAATGAAACAACATATCCTGCAGCTTTTCAGAATCAAGGTTGGCCACCCTTTCAATAGACCACAGTAAAAGTTTTTAAAAGACATGCTTCAAAAGTGTATGCCAATATATGATAATTTAGCTGATTTGTTCTTCCAGATGTTGTCAACGCATTCTCTGATAGCTGTAGTGAAATATAATTATATATCAATTTCACACTTTAAGTAATACTTTATGGAAGGTAGTCTCTATTTCAGACACTTACATATGAGCCTTACAAGTGAGGAAATATTATTTGTTATTTCCACTGATTATTATAAATAAGAAAAAGGAGGAAGAGGAAGACGTGACTATCTGGTTTGTCTGCACAATCTCTTATTATTTATTTTTTTGCCAGTCACACAGCTAATTGTTTTTGTATGGTATGTATATGTATTTACAAAGCTATTTCTTTACTGAAGTTGCTCAGCTAAAGTGTCTTGCAAGGGTCCCAGGGGCAGTATTCAACCTGCTGGGATTCAAGCCAACAACCTACTGGTTGTTGGTGTGTTTGCCATCCATCCATTATCTAACCCGCTTTTTCCTACTCAGGATTGCAGGTGGAAGGTGAGGGGTTAGCCTATCCCAGGCTAAATTGAGCGAGAGGCTGGAACACCCTGGACAGGTCGCCAATCCATCACAGGGCACACACCATTCACTCATGCACTAACACCTAAGGGCAATTTAGTGTCTCTAATTAGCCTAATCTGCATGTCTTTGGACTATGAGGAGGAAACACACACAAACACAGGGAAAACATACAAACTCCACACATAAAGGCCCAGGCCTGGATTCAAACCCTGCACCTTCTTGCTGTGAGGCAACAGGAATCAGGACACGTTGCAGGAAAGTATAGGAAGAGCTCAATAATACAGGTGGCTAATATATTTCCTTTTACATTACACTGACTTAAAGAATTTCTTCATGAATCTTTGATATGCCACCTCTCCTTCATTTCCCTTAAAATGATTCCTGTCAGTGAAAAAGATACAGACAGTAGGAGAAAAGATATTAGTGCAACACAAAAACAAATCAGATATAGATTCCTACATCGTAAGGAGTGTGATGGAATATTTAATTCAATTCAATTCAATTTTATTTATATAGCAGTTTTTACAGAGAAGTGTCACAAAGACGCTTCACAGGGAAGGGAAGGCAAGAAATACTCAATCCATCTACCAGCAACAAAACGGCTTTTAGAAAAGACATTAAAATATAGTACTAATACTGCATAGCAAACAGGCACAGATATGCTAAATTATGGAACAGTTTCAGCTCATTGGTTGCGTCATACAAATTATGTGGACTCTAGAACCACAGCTTTTCTATTGTATTTTTTATTGCATTTTTATTATATTTTCGTTTATTTATTTTATGTGGCTGGCGCACCTGCATGTGTGTACGTGTTTCTATTCCACTGCCAGGTGCCAAATTCTCACCAGCTGTAGGAATGCCTAAAGAAGCCGGCTTGCTGTTAAGTCCTGGACTTAAATCTCTGCCAGAAAGAAATCTCCGTGAATACCGCCATTAAATCTCCGATTTTAGCCACCGCTCAGCCGAGCATTTAAAAGTGCTTAAAAGCAAGCAGCTGGTGTCAACAAGGTAATAAAGTCACGCGCGTGGGACTCGTCTCGCCGATTAGGGTTTGCTGGCAGGACGTCCAGACCCCGGTTCGAGGCGGCAGCAAAGCGAGCGGCGCCGAATCGCCGTTGGCACGGACGCGCGCCGTACCCTGCCAGTCCCGCGGTCCCCGTCCCGCGCTCCTCCGAGAGATCCAGTCACGCCGACCGCTTCGCGCGACATATGTTTCGCATGGCATCGCTTTTGGCACTCGCCGGTACCCTGCAGCCCCCCCTCCTGTCCCACCCCTTCTTAAGATGTCATTGTTTGCTTTCTCTTCACCCCGCTTTGTTAGCGCCGGCGAAGCGTTTGGATTGTTTTCCAGCGACGGTAATTCTGCAGAAATGTGTTTCCTCTTTGAACCGCCAAAACAGGGCGTTGTTCGCTCAAACCAGGCTGCGATTCTGAAGGGGTTCTGCTGAAACGATGGTGACAGAATGGTTTTAAGAGCATTAGTTTCTGTACGATTAGCCTTAATATTGAATAACTATTTGTGTCTCCTGTTAAATTCATAGAAAATGGCACCATCTTTTTTTAATGAGTTCTATTTTTTCTGCCATCATCTGCAGGGTTATAATTCTCATTAAAGGGTCATGTCTTTGGATTGGATCCAAGCCACACTTTGCATTATTCTCCTCCCACACAGAGTTTGGCTCTGGTTCCCGTTCGTATTTCTGTTTCTGTCTTGGCACTGGCTTTTTTCGTGTCTGGACGTGGGATTCTGTGCCACAGCCATTCCTTCCACTCCCACCTTAGGCTTCTCCTCCTTGTGGAAAACTTTTGGCCAATCAGGTTCGACCGCCAGGAAACTTTGACGGAGAAGCATTCTGAGGTTGTGTGGACATTGAACCGCTTGAACTGTTTTTGTGGCCTTCGTCCAGGAGGAGGCGGGACTTGAAATAGATGCTCTGGCTTCATTTTCCTTTGGGACACTTGCACTTCATTCACCTTCCAAGCTGTCTTTGGCCTCCTTATCCAAATTGCCATTTTGGATCTCCCGAACAGCTGGTTTCCTCAGGGTCCATGTTTCAGCACCATATTAAAGCAGATCACCATTTTGGATCTCCTGAATAGTTGACTTTTCCAGTTTCCAAGTTTTAGCACCACACAAAAGCAGCACTATAATGTTCTGGTAAGATCCTTAAGTATTACTCACCCATTAGTGTAGCTTGGAAAAATCCTTCCTGTTTCCTAAATTGTGAGAATTTAGACTTCCAGTAATAAAATACATAAGGAGCAAGTAAACAAAGGAAATAAGGTTGTAGAAATCAAGAGGAGGAGTCTACTAAAACTATTGTGCACCCTCTCCCCTTATCTTTTGCAAATGTGGGTCAGATGTAAACTTGCCCCTGACCTCAGGGCCTCAAGCTGGTGCAAGAGAAGTGACAGCTCACACAGCGTCAGCAGAGGTCTCAGTCAGCGTCATTCCCTCATTTAGACTGCCATCTCTCTTTCTCAAATTTACTCCGGTTTCTCCTTATTGTGGAGCCATCTGCGGTCTGGCTCGCAGAACATACTGCTAAATATGTATGATTAATTCAGACCGAAAAGAGTTCAGAATAGATTAGAACAATAAAGGCAGCACATGAAAGGTTATTTCGAGTAGCTCTCTTGACTGACGGAGCGCAGACGGGGATTTGCGGTTTAATGTTTCCATGGCGAGGGCTCGGTCGTGCAGGTATGTCAGACGGAGGTTACGCGGTGCTGCTTGCCCACTTCTGTTTGCAACGCTCTGCATTGTGCGCTGTTTGCAAGCAGTGAGCAGTTTCTATGCAATTTAGGCCAAGAGTTCGCTACACCCGTGTATTTCAACAGCGTACTAACAAATGAGATAATGACTACATTAATGGCAGACTCTGATCTATTAGAACAAGTATATGTGCGCACTTCTCGCATAACTGATCGTACTGAATCTCAGATGATGTTGGTGTGAACGATAATGGTCATTATCATGGATTTTTCTTGCACCAGTGCCAGCAGTTGGAGTCCTCTGTTCCTCTCACCTTCCAGACAGGGACTAGAGGCCACACAATGCTACAGGAGAGTACTAGCGACATATCTCTTTATAATGAAAACCAGTTGCCCGTGGGCACCTGCTGGGTTATTGAGGGGAACTGATTTAGTGGTAACTAATTTAGAGGAACCTTGGCCGACCCACCCCGCTCCTGGTGGGCCAAGGCTAATTGCATCCTGCTGCGGTTTCGCTGTCGCAGTCAGCTAACGATGCATCCCAAGCTAGTGTTTTTGTTTTATTTTGTTTTATTTTATTTGCACAAATTTAAAATCAACAAAGGAAAGGAAACTAGTAAGCATAAAATCGTGCAGGTAGTGACAAGAACCCCTAAGGGGCTTATGTAAGGTCTCTACCTATAATAATATACAGTTTACATGAATATTTACAACGCATTACAACACATTACATCAGTGCAAGAGTGCATATAAGACAATGGGCCTCATTCACAAAACATGCGTACAATTAGGTTTGATTGTAAACTGTCTGTAAGAAAAGTTGAACATTTTGGCATTCAAAATGTTTGTAATTTTTTCTGTGGTAGTCTGGTAGAATCAAAGTCTACGTGTGTTTGGAAACGATGGTCTGCACATGTTTCATAAATCCCACGTTGCTTTTACTTGGGAACTTTTCTTAAGAGCAACAGTAAGAAGAATATGAGAAGTTTTGTGAATGAGGCCCAATGTGTGTGAGTGTGAGAGAGCGTATGAGAGAGAAAGGGTTAATATATCTGTACTTGTGTGTGTGTGTGTGAGTGTGTGAGAGAGTGTATGAGAGAGAAAGGGTTAATGTATCTGTGCTTATGTATGTCTGTGTGTGTGTGTGAGAGAGAGAGAGTCCCGTGAGCCATGTTATGACATCAGCTGTGGGAGTGAGGCCTGTGAGAATGTCTGTTGGGGCTTGAATGCTGGGTCATGACAGAATGTGACAACTTTGGCACGTCCAGAACCAAAGGCCCACACAGGAGCCATCTGCCGCTCTCTGCAGTTCCCCCGAAACACAAAACTTTGTCCAGCTAGCGAACGCCTCACGCCTCCATGTCCTGCGCTTTGTTCCCTTATTTGGGGGGCCTTCATAAATAATTACATCACCCAGACCAATGATGCAAAGAGTGAATCATTATCATTTATTTAAAGGGCACACAGGGCTGTCCTATGAGAAAGTATAAGATCTGAGGTAATAAAGTGAAAATGAACTCAGAGATGGCTTCGTTCGCTTTGACCGGACATGCCTCATACACACGGATGTACAGACACAAACAACAATTAACATTTGTCTGTAATTTTGTCTCACAGTTTAAAAAAAGATGTTTTGTTTTGTGTTTATTTCTCACAAGCAGTTTGACAAGTTGAGCAGTCATAAAAAATTAACATGCCAAAACTTGCCAAACACAAAAAAACAAAAAAACAAAAAAAACCCAAAAAAACTGGCACTTATTTTTCTTCAAAATGAATGACAAATTTTATTGAATTCAGGCTGCTGTCGCTCAATCCCCAACTGTACACATTTTATTCAGGTGCGCACAAACACATACACACACTAAACATTCATACCTGTGTGCACGCACACAAAGTCTCCTACATTTTTTTATATGTTTACACACACATACACAGGTTTGTAAGCATCTGCACATATACACATACAGTCTCTTCCATGTTCACATGCACACACGCACACACACACTCATATGGACATGCACACACACACACAGTTGTTCACTCACACTCGTAAGCACAGGCACACAAACACATGTGAACATGTGGCAGTAGCGTAGCGGATGTACTTTCTAATGAAGTTGAGCAGGTGTGTTGATGTTATCAGAAGTTAAATAAGGACTTCCTGTTCTCTCCCACTAAGGGGGGTGGGGCCGGCTATGGTAGGTTGTCATGTGATACGGCCAACAGCCCACACAAACCCTCAGCACTGCTGCAAGGCTGAACTGTTTTTATTGGAGCTTTCATGACATATCACGACGTATCACGACGTGGGCACAAGCCTTATGCTGTCCCATGTATTTTTAATTGTTTTTTACTTGCCTAACAGACAGGCGATTAACTGAAATTATACAGGTTCAGCACTTCTGGCAGATTGGCGGTTCATTAACCAATGCTCCGAACAGCCTTGGCTGCAGTGATAATTACAAGTGAGAATTTTGTTTGAGTTGGTCAGGCATGAGTTGATATGATTATACTGTTTGGGCAGCAGACCCTTTTCTCAATATATTTTCTGAATTCTTTTGGCACTACTTGTACCTGTCAGAAAGAGGGTGGTCTGGACTTAGTTTCTGCACAGTCAAGAATTGCATAATTTCATCTGAACTCTAATGTAATGTTTAACTTTCTGCGTGTGTGTGTGTGTGTGTGTGTGTGTGTGTGTGTGCATGTGTGTGTGTGTGAGAGAGAGAGAGAGAGAGAGAGAAGGGAGAGAAACAGAGAGAGAGAAGGAGAGAGAAACCAATTTGTGCTGCGCTGTTTCCAGAGAAAAGCACAGCGAACCGAATCACAGTGAAAGCTGTAGGATCCCGCACGCACATGCATGTACACGCACGCACAAGCATGTACGCATTCGCACACGCATGCATGCGAGCTCACACTAAATACTCATCCAAGGATTATAAGCAGCCTACAGCATGCAGGTGTTTGGACCTCATAACGCATGTTAAATGGTTTGTTTAAGCGGCAGCTGATGAAGGCAGCAGGATATTACGCCATCCGCATATGCCTAGAATCACCAGCGCCTGCCCTCATAATGTCCATATATCCCAAGAGCAATGCGCGCGCTTTGTTGCTTGCAACATTCAAAACATGCTTCGGTGCGGCTAACTCTCCTGTTCGATAATTAGGCCCAACCTGCTTTTGATTGTTTCAGCCGATTAGCGACTACACCAGTTTAAGACAAGGATCACCCATTAGCAATGCTATTTAACGCTCTAATATGAGTTGCGCGTACGCGGCGCAGAGTTGCAACATCAGACATAATGAAGTAAATCCGAACCAGCTGTTCATCGGTGAACTGTGCTGTAATGGGCTGAGTTTAGGGTAAGCGTCTCTGCTCTGCTGTATGCAGCTCTCCAGCCGCCTCACGGTGTGGTCGGGCGCTATCAATACCGCATTGCTAACAGGCTTCCTCTTCCCTGACCCCCGCCTTAGCGTATTTGTGACATCCTGAATGGAGGGAAGCTCTAAATCATTGGTTCTGTTGGGAGCCCTGCAGCCGCGCCCAGTTAGCGACCCAGCACAGCACCGCGTTTCCTCCCATGATGCTCTTGGCCAGTGTCCTGGGAGGTCAGGCACCCTCATGGTTAGCCATCAGGTAAAAAGATAAACTCTTTATTGAAGGATTTGACTGCCATGACCATAAAGGGTTGTGTTTTTTTTTTCCTGTTGACCTCAGAGAATGGTGGGTGTGCTCATGTGAGATGTGTGCTGGAATGTTCGGTGTTTGCTCGCTATGGATCATGGGGCTGGACTTCTCGACTACAGTACTTCAACCTGGGGTCTGTGTTCATAGCAACCCAGTTAATGACTCTTCGGTTCCTTTACTTCTTTGCCACACTGCTGTTTGAACATTGACAAAGATTTCAATAAACTATCTTGCCTTGTTCTCACAGTTTCTGTTCACCTTGCTTGAGGCTAATTAGCTGTTCAAATAACAAATTGCAATCAATGTGTATTTTGTTTATCATACCTGTTGTTTGATTGCCAATTAGCAACTAAAGGCCAGATTTGGTTTTAGCATTAAAAAGGCGGTTTAAACAGGCATACGCTCATCCGGTGTTCCGGAAGCCAGGGTGACATTTCACTCACCATCACTTACCGGCAAAGAGGGCTCACGGCTGTTGACCAGCTCCTGCTACCATGGCAACCTTTCTGACAGGTTATTTGGAGTCACTCTAGGGACACTCTCTGTACCTGGCGTAGGGGAGGAAACGCTCATATAACGTTTCGCACTGCTCTTGCCAACCAGCTGTTATGGCCAGAATAACCCGTGCAGCAGAGGCAATTTGGCTTTGGGTCTTTGTCACTCCATGCAACATTGAGCAACATTAACAAAACAAAAGAAGAAAAAATATTGTAGTTAATCCGTTCAAAATGATCTTTAACTGGTTTGAACAATGCTGTGCTAAAGTAATCATTTTCATACGCAGCGTAAGAGCAGAACGTTCCCCGTTCTCGCTTACACGCACACACACACACGCAAGCACGCATACACACACCCTCATGCACGGATGCATGAATTCACACACACATACACAATACACGCACACACACAGGCACACACGACACAGTCACGCAAGCTCGCACATGAACACATGCACGCACGATGAACAAACGCACACACACACACACACATACCATTTACATTTAAATCTCGTCCCTTTCGACGGTTCTCACGCCTTTCACGTCGGCGTCCGCGGGGCCGGTCGCGGCGAAGCGGTGCGGCGGCGGTGGCGGCGGCGTCTCCTGCGAGCCCCATCTGCTGCGGCTCCTCGGAGCAGATGATAAAGCCTGCATCCCTCCCGCGGCGCTCGCTTCCCCGACGCGTGCCAGGAGCGGACTGTGAGTCAGCCGCGCAGCTCGGCGGATGCCAGGTGCGGCTCCGTCCAAAAAGGGCCGACGCGACCGCTCCCATCCACTGACGCGCCGCTCTCCGCAGAATTATTCGGAGCTCGTTTCATTTCAGCGACGGGGGGAAGGAGCTTTAATGTGGGAGGGCAGGGCCCACATTTTAGTGGGGCCCTGTGGGGGTCTTTGGGCCTGGGAAAACCACTGTGGGTATGTAAGGAATAAAGCTTGATTTTATGAATAAAGTTTGTTGTTTGGGAATAAATGGGATTTAATGACCAGATTTAATGGTCGCAGTGAGTCAGAGCTTCTGTTTAGCATCACTTCTACAGCCCCGGGATTGTTATGGCGCAAATCTTGAGCCACGTTAACTGAATTAGAATTTAGTAAATCAGAATTTGTAGTTCATAATTTGACATTATACGTGTAGGGTTAATTTGATTACATTTAATTTGTATTTCTTAATTTGAATTTGTATGCAATGTTTTAAAACTAATGCATGCTGTTTATTTGAATCTGGATTTCAAAAACATGAACTTGTATGGATCCCTTTGAAATTCAGCATTCAGTTCAATTCAGTTTAAAGCCGAATTTGAAACTTGCAAGCACTATTCAACATTTCAGCTCTCAAAAAGCCACAATTTCAAGTTAAACTCCCCAGAAGCCTTCAGTTTGTGAACATCCTGGCACTCAGGAAAAGCAGCTACTCGCAGATATCATCAAGTGTGGAGTGCATTACTCGCTTCTCATTGGCCACTCCTAAGGGCTAGACTAGTTTTATGCTGAAAGTGGCAACAATTTGTTAAACTCTGCTTACTCCATCAGCTGTGTGTACTGTTCTGATTGTATTATTGTCAAACTCACATTAGCCAATGTAAAACAGTGATTAAAGCTACACTGATACTTTACTGACTGTCTGCAACATAATTTACTTTGTTATTACTAGATAGATACTGTATCTAGACAGATGAAAGCTGGCTAGCAAGCCACAAGTGGCTATCTACAGTGGCAAGAAAGATGGATGGTTGGACAGATAGATAAATTGATAAGTTAGACTAGGTATTTAAAATGGTGAAGGATAAATTAGTTAGCTAGCTAACATTGCAGACAGATGATCCCAATGCGAAGCCAACTGTGTGCCACCCCTGCAGGGCTACCAGCCATGGTTGGCATTGGGACGGGCCAGATTCCATCCAGGCTGTGGTGCTCACTCAAGCACTGCTAGTGCTGCCTTTATCAACTGAGCTACCCAGCAGCCCAATAGGCTGTTATTTTAACCTAAATGTATAAAATACATATATAAATAAATTTGACAATAATCTAAATTACTGATACATACAGTGTATCATGTATTTCAATATGCATACAATGAAAATAAAAGAAAAAAATAACAAAATAATAAAACACCATGGAAACCGACAAATACAAAAAAGGTTAAATAATTACATTGACAAATAATACAGAAACAATGTACTCTAATATTGTGTGCTTGACTGTATTTTGTTGCATTTTTTATGTTGCTCATTTGACTATCTGATGAATGCACAATTTACTTAAATCATTTTGACTTCAACTAATCTCTTTCAGAACCTCCTCAGGTAAATGTCAAAGGAGTAACCAATAGGAATGTAAACTGCTGCGCCCTAATTCCTCGCTACACCCTATCTGATATGTAACCATTGACTCGTAGCTGTCGTCAGGTAATTAAATGATACCAAAATGCACGTGATGATGCGACGATGACATGTTTGACTTCTTATGCCTCAGCCTTACCTCAAAGTAGCAGTGTCACATATCTCTAAAGCCATGGATTGGGAGCAGGGAACTGTCAGGAGATGTTTAATTAAGACAACAGTTCAATTAACAGCCCAATTAGCCATGGTAATTAGGAGCTCGGCTGGAACAGAAGCCTGCAGACGCAGTAGGTCCCCAGGACCAGAGCTGCTAAGCCCTGCTGTAGGCTGTATAATCCTTGGTACTTATTGCAGTGAGATCTGGAGCCACGGGGATCCTTTCTTTCATACAGAAAGAGGTAACAGACAATAAAGGATTTCAGCAATCTTGAGTTTGGTATGCTGTAGTGTAGCCACCCCATTGACTGTCCGAACACCTTGGTGCAGGTACAAACCCGCAGTAAAACACCCTTGCCCAGATCAAAGCATCAACTAAGATTTGGCACGTTCACCTTAAGGACCAATAATTTTAACTGTTATTTAGTACTATTCAATTACTTTTTTAAACTTGGAGATTCATTTATGATTGAGGCATTTTCTTGTGAAATCTGTTGTCGATAAACCGTTCGTAAGTTGTTAATGACCCCTTGTTTGCCATTTGATTGTCTTGTTGACGACCAATCAGAGAACCTTATTGATAGCAATTGTTGCTAAGCCCCACCTCATTAAGCTTTTGTTTCAAAACATCGAGTGTTAACTTTGCAAGTGATGAAATGGTGTACATGGGGCACTCGTAAGAAAACCTCCTGGTATACCGTTCCAATTCCTATTTGACAAGATCAGGATTTAGTTTTGAGTTGTGCCCAGTTTAAGTTGCTCTTGATTTCTGCAGAACAAGATGTTTACTGTATTTGAAAACAAAAATAAAAATAAAAAATAAGACTCACTGTGTAAGAACAACAGGAAATAAAATAAAATATAACTATCCCTTGTTTCTCAAAGATAAGAGTGTCCCATTGGACAGGACACACAGGGATTATCTTAAGGCTTTGCTCATGTTTAGGCTCTGAGGCTTGTAGAACCAGCCTAATCATGACTGCTGCCCTTAGATGTGAGCTGGCTAATTAACCCGCTTGCATAGGCTTCCCCTCCTGCCCTCCCTCCCTGCACTAAGCCCGTTAAGGGTACCAAAGCACACCTGATGACACGTTAGTCACATTGACCCCTGTGGGCGCACGACAACTAGGCCCTGCCCCTCTGGCTCCAACAACCTGTTCCATAATTACAGCTGACGGCCTCAGGAGGGTGGGGGTAGGTCTTGTTTTCAGGCAAATGAGGTGTCCCCCAGGCCTGGTATCAGTGTGGAATGGGAGAGATCCAAATCCTCTCGAACGCCATGGTTTTCACATCCCATTTGCCTATTTAAGCAGCACACAACCCAGCACAGGGAATGGTGAATGATGTGCTGCTTGAGAAGGCAAGAAATGTCTCATCAGTATGAATGTGTCTGCTTCATTTTCATGTGCAGTTCTGTACTGTTAGGAAAATTCTAGCAATAATAACCATAATGGGTTGCATTTATATAACACTGTTCATGACTTCAAAGTGCTTGACGATGAATGGGGAAGCTCAGTTCCAATCGCATCACTGTGTAATGCAAAATACCCATGCCATATTACAAAGCCCAATATTGTGGGAAACGGTTTAGTGGCTAAATTGAGAAAGCCAGACAAGATTCTCTGGTGATGAGATTTGCCCACTTATTTTCTAAAAGAAACAAATCAGTAAAAAAAAACTAACATGTTATAGAGATGATTCATCTTTTTAAATTGAACAATCATAGCTTTGCCCCATTGCTGTGATGTCCTCTGTCAGTTCTAGCGGACCGCAAGCATGAGCGTCCTCTGAAAGGGCGCAAAGTCAGCCAACCCCATTTCGACGGTGCAATTCGCCTGCTGAGCTGCAGCAGCTACTGTGCCAAAGGCCCTGCGCCCTGTGCCTTCAGAGGAGTCGCCATTGCGTGACAAGGCGGAGAACACCCTGCCATCTCAAACCCTCCCTCTCTGGGTAAAGGCATGGGCAAATACGTGTTACCCAAAGGACTGCCCGCCAATATTGGCACCGGTATGAGATTTTGTGTGGACCGTGGAGAATATTGTTACACAAGTGCTATAGTACATGCGCTATAGATGCCTACACATACTGTATATGGAATATCAAAGTCTAAAATGAATCTGTTTTGGGGACAGTGAAACATTTAGACGTTTTATTGCAATAAACACTGGCAAAAACAGACAGATGTGGTGCAGGCCCTGGAAGTCACATGCAAGACACCCTGAGCAATTGTGTTTTTTTGCCTTTAAATACTAAAGACAACATTCTTCAATTCTGAGAATTTGAGATAGAGAAGCAGAGAACAGATGCAGTTGCGAGTGATGAGTTTGCAGTTCCTGTTTCCTGTTTGCCTTGTTGGCAAATGGAGAAGGCCCTTTGTAGATGGTGTAGACACCAGAGAGAATGGAGTACACAGAACAGGCAGTGCACACATCAAAATAGATCACTGATTAATTAGGTTTTTTATTACATACATACATAAAATACATAAATATATACATACATACAAACATGTTATTCAGTAGAGCGAACAGTTTTTTTATTTCAATTACTTGCCATTGTGTTTGGATTTCACATTGGGATTTTATAGTAAAATTGTATAGTGCATACAATAGTCATCACCTGATGATAACCTGAGGGTTGAAATGTTGGTTGTAAAATAGTTTAATAAATGGGAGCAATGAAGAGCAGCGTGCAGAGTTTTTTCCTTATTTTTACATTTTATAGTTGGTATTGATATTCTGATTAAATGTACTTTCTAGGAACAAGAGAGTACATTTGGAGAGAGATGTACTCTCTCCAAATAGAAAATGATAGATAAATGTAAGAACAACAAATCAGTCGAGCCTACTAAGACAGCAGGAGAGTAAGGCTTTGTCTCCAGGGCTCCCGAATGAAGTCGGACACTCGGCAGACCGGGGCCTGTTCCAGAGCAACAGAGCGCCAGGGTTTCGCAAAATCCTGTGACAGGATGAGTTGTTGCTTGTTAGCCGGCAGTTAAGTCTCCGGGCTGTTGCCACATTCGGCCCCTGCCGCTTCCCCCACGTGTTACTTCATCACCGCCCGACAGCTGTGCCTCCTGACCGCTATCTGGCAACCGCAGCCTCCACATGGCATGTGATTTGCACGATGCGGACTTCTCAGTGCGCCGACGCCTCTGCTTCCTGTTCCTGTCCCGGGGCCTAGCGTGCTGTCGACGCCACGCATCCTACGGTTTCTTCTGCGGTCGCTCTCCCTGCAGTCTTCCTCCCAGCTGCCGCCGGTCGGAGACTGCCCCCCCCCCCTCCACCCCCCAACGCTAACAAGCAAGCCTCAGTTTGCGCCCATATATTTTAAATGCTAAATGATGGACAACATAAGGCCTTCTGTTCATTACAGTTCTTAACATCCTTCACTAGAAATCAAGTAAAAAACAATAATGACATTCAGAGCAGTGAATGAAAAAGCTTGGTTCACAGTTAGCAGAGCCACAGTGAAGCTGTTGGGTTGAGGTTAGTTCAGCGTTACAGCTAAATTGTGGGATCACAATTAATCTCTGCCTTGTGCTGCCCAAGCATAATTTAGTATGTTTTGTCAATGTTTTGCCCCTGGGCTGGCTGGGTGGATAATACAGCCTTCTGGATTATTCTTAGAGGAGAGTGTTATGCTTGAAGTTGGTTGATCACCCAATTTCACATCTTGCTCCCCTTTTGCCATCACATAGACATTGTCATGGACAATTGCATATCTTAAAAAAGCAAGAAATAATGTGCAATTTCATGCCTCCATAAAATTATCCAAAACCCTCGCCCTGAACTCACCTCATCGGTTCTAAGGCCCTGTTGACCATGCCACACAGGGAGCACCAATGTTAGAGAAAATGATATGAGAGAGAGAGAGAGAGAGAGAGGAGAGAAAGCCTTGCTCTGGTCCATGGCCAAAGGCTAAAATAAATGGGTTAATTTGCTGTCAGGATGATCATTCAAAGATTGATATTGCAGTGGCAGCACATAAACACCTGTTAAAAATGTTACACAACCAATGTGTATGTGTGCATGAGAGAGATACGAGAGAGATAGAGAGAGCGAGATAGAGATAAAGAGAGCGAGAGAGAGAAAGTATTTGTGTAAGTGTGGTGTAGTTTGTGTATGTGTGTGCATGTGTGTCTGTGTGTTCTGGCAGAGTGCATGTGTGCATTTGGTTAGTGTGTATTTGTGTACACGTGTATGTGTATTGTGCGGTGTATGTCTGTGTATTATAATGAATTATAAATTATGAATTGTATTATTATTAATTATTCATTATGAATTGTGTTTTATATTATAATAAATAATGTACTGGTTTATATCAGCATGCTCTCCGAGTTCCACTGTCTGAGAGTGCGTGCTTTGAGGAATTCTGGGAAGTCAGAAATAGGTCAGCCGTGACCCCTGGGGGCGTTAATCGTTGATACATTTTATTGGTCTGTCTCTCCTGCTCTCTTCCTTTCTTCAATAAGGCTCCCTCTCTCTTATCCTACCATTTTGTATTCCCTCTCTTGCCTTTGAAGCCCAGTAATAAGGAAACACACACACATGCATGCAAACACACACACACACACACACACACACATATAAACACACACTGGCACACATTAACACATTTACTCTCTCCTAACTCTATCTCGCATCTCTCTCTCTCTCACACACACACACCCACACACACACACACACACCCTCTCTCTCTCTCTCTCTCTCTCTCTCTCAATAATGCAATAATATCCCTTATTAAGATTGCAAAGCAGACAATTCCCTTTCAAAGTCCTGTAATTGGCCCAAAGCCATTCTTGTGGTCTTCTGGACTGAATAATGCATGACGTTTTAATGAAGGTTTTTTTTTCTTTTCAGTAGGACATGGGGAAAAATGTGCATGCCCTCACTGTGCTTACAGTTTAATGGGGGTAGGAGGGGGGGTTAGCTATAGGGTGTACAGCAACCTCCTAACCAGCAGTCCTACGCAAGTGAATTCTGCATACTAGCCGAGACGGTAGCTTCATCAGTTTCTCCACAATCCGTCACAGGAGCTTTGGTTAGCTAATGTTGACGGAACATGTGGTATTGACGATAAGCAGTTTGACTCCTAAATGTGGCTGTAGCCCTCCATGGTTCAGAAGGCCCCGCATAATTTGCTTCCCTTGTTTGTCCACAAGAAGTAATCAAAGTCACTCAGATGTCCACATGAGCATTTAATAAAATTAAAATTTTTTATGCGGTAAAAAGTTCTTCTGAAAAGTTCCAAGAGCAAATATTTAAGAATTTAAGAGCATTCTTGGACCTTCCACAAACACTCCATGGTGGCCTCACCTCTTGCCGTTCAAGAGCTGGGCTTCAATGCTGAAAATTTTATTTCCAGACAGGGAACTGAGTCTGTACACTCGCCCCTGTATTGCTTCAGTTAAACATATTAATAGAAATGGATTGTGACATTATTTCAACCTTTTAAGATAAAGAAGAAGAGTGTCTTCTTCAGAATAATATTTATATTATTCTATAATAAGGCCCACAAGCTTTTATATTATGTGCATCTTTTCTGAATTATTTTGATCAACACTGTTTTTACCCCAAAGGGCTGAACTAATTATTTTCTGTCTAAAATATACAATACTCCTGGATTTTCTGCCACGTTAGATACTCGATAACCTACATGAAACTAGATTTGCCAATTCCTCTCAAATTAAACTGTATATCAGCTGTGATATTTTGAATGTATAAAAATACATGGGTAACTCCCAGGATGATTTTTGTGGTTCTTCCCTCAGATGGATTCTAGGAAATAAGCTAATCAGGTGAATCAAAGATGTGTGTCCATTCTACTTTCTGTCAAAAACCATTGAACGTGCTGCATCAAATCAACTCTCTGTGTTTCTTTCACAGAATGAGCTCCTCGATCCCCATCAGTCTGGATTCAGACCAGGCCACTCGACAGAGACCGCACTCCTCTCTGTCAACGAAGCTCTCCACGCAGCCCGAGCAGCCTCCCTCTCCTCCGTCTTATTACTTCTGGACCTATCGGCAGCCTTCGACACAGTCGACCACCCCACCCTCCTGTCCTCCCTATCTGCAATGGGGATCTGTGGCACAGTCCTCAATTGGATTGAGTCTTACCTCTCAGATCGCTCCTTCCAGGTAGCCTGGGCTGGTAAAGTATCTGCGCCACACCCCCTCATCACCGGAGTCCCACAGGGCTCGGTCCTTGGTCCTCTCCTCTTCTCTCTCTACACCCAGTCCCTTGGCCCGGTCATCACAGCTCATGGTATGTCTTACCATTGCTATGCTGATGACACACAACTGTTTCTCTCCTTCCCACCCTCTGACACACAGGTCTCAGCCCGCATCACTGCCTGCCTGAGTGATATTCAGAGCTGGATGGTCCGCCACCATCTCAAGCTCAATCCAGGTAAGACAGAGCTCATTTATATTCCGGCTCTTAACTCCCCTCTCTCTGATCTCTCTATCTCCCTAGGTAATACCATCCTCACACCATCACCCTCAACTAGAAACCTTGGCGTGGTGATGGACAACAGACTGTCCCTCACCGAGCACATTTCAGCAGTGACACGTTCATGCAGGTTCTTCCTGTATAACATCCGGAGGATCCGCCCCTTCCTCACAACTTACTCGACCCAACTCCTCGTCCAGGCAGTGGTCCTGTCCCGCCTGGACTACTGTAACTCCCTGCTTGCTGGCCTCCCAGCATCATCTATCAGACCCCTGCAACTCATCCAGAACGCAGCAGCGCGTCTGGTCTTCAACCTCCCCAGACATTCCCACGTTACCCCCTGCTCACCACCCTCCACTGGCTCCCCGTGATGGCTCGCATCAAATTTAAAACATTAGTGCTTGCCTTCAAAGCAGCCAGGGGGTCAGCCCCTCCCTATCTACGTCAACTCATCAGACCCTACACCCCAGCTAGACCTCTCCGTTCTGCTGCCACATGTCGCCTGGTCCCTGCCCCGGCTCGCACCAGCACCCGGTCACGCCTCCTGTCTGTTCTAGCCCCACGGTGGTGGAATGACCTTCCTGTGCAAGTCAGAACAGCAGAGACCCTGGCCGTCTTCAAACGTAGACTGAAGACTCACCTCTTCAAGCTACACCTCACCTCATCACCCCCCACTACCCTCTAACATTTTAAAAAAAAAAAAAAAAAAAAAAAAAAAATAGGGTGTACAATTCACACTTTTTTGCAAAGTTATACCTATTGTAGCTCTCTTGCAGGAATGTTGTAAAGCGCTTGTCTCTGAGTTTTGTAATGCACTTGTTGTAAGTCGCTCTGGATAAGAGCGTCTGCTAAGAACCTATAATGTAATGTAATGTAATGTACTTCCTGGATGTGTGTTTGCACCTTTTATCAGTTTATTTAATTTTTAATGTTGTTGCAAAAAATGTGTTAATAGCGTATTTCTCTATTCAGAATAGAACAGAATTTGTGTACAGCATATACGGTGCCAAATATTAACATTTCTAGAACAGCTTGTAATTCCTCCCTAGAATAGCTTTCATCTGCGAGCTAATACCATATTCAAGGGCCATACTGCAGGTTCCAGCCCTGGCTCTATTTTTTTGGCAACAATGAAATGGAGTCTGCAGTGGAAGGATACTTCGTTCCACCAGGGGTGGGGTGGGGCTCCCAGCAATATACACAGGCCCCTAAATAGCATCAGCAGGTATGTGTACTTTAGGATGTGGCCTCAGTTTTATCTTAAATAAATTTTGTTTGAACACAGTAAAATGCCCAGTGTTAATTCACCTGTGGGTACCATGTGTACTCTGTAAGAGTTGATTTAACACTGAGCAGTTACTGCAAAATAGTGATATTATGGGATCTGAGTAAACCTTGCATTTTTAGTTAGGACATAGCTAATCCTTCAAATGTGAGAATGGCTGATTTTTTAATGTAGCTAACATGTCTGTTTGTTAGATTTGTTTATTTCTGCCTTAATGAAACCAGCTCATTTGCATTTACCTGAACTGTTGATTCAGTAAAAATGTTACTAGGGTGGAACATGAAAAGCTGCTGAATTTATATGTAATATTTGGAATCATAAAGCTGACATACATACATTTAATGCACACAAGAGTTGCTAAAAGTTAAGTCCTATAAAATTGGAAGTCGACATTCTAAAGTTGCATTCATACTATTGTATTTGGAAACAGAGAGAGATGCTGCTCCTTTGATCAGTGCAGGCTATCCATTGCATGGCCTGTGTTTACATTGGTTCATGTCCTATTTCATCAATTGAAGGAGTCATCTTAAAAGACAAATAAAATTCACACAAGCCCTGTACAGGCACACCCCCCCCCCCAGCTCTGGGAGGTGTCAGTAAGGTGTAGGTTATTTTCGGGCATGGGGCGAGGCGGAACGCTTCTCGTTGGGCACAGGGGCTCATCTGTGCATGCTTTCTTGCAATCTGGAAGCACCGCCTGTCTCTCGGAGCTGAGAACGCCAACGCCACGTGCTCTCTCTCTCTCTCTTCCGTGTCTCTCCCTGTCTATCCCTCTCTCTCTCTCTCTATCTGTCTCGCTTACTTTCTCTCACACCCTGCTCTGATACATTGTGTGTTTTTAAATGAGGACAGGGGGGAGGGAGGAGTGCTTTTCTTTTAGAAGTTTTCTCCTCACCTCCACGGGCCGTTTGGCTCGCCAAAGCCCTGATGCTTCCTGTGGCCTTCGCCACTGTAATGGCACTTCTTTGACCGTGAGTGGGAACTTTCCATCATCCCCAGAGGCACAGATGATCGAAGCGCAGATCCTGCTGACCCACAAATTACTGAACACTTAAGCCTGACCTTAAAATCTGTCTCTTCGTATCGTATGCATTATGAATAACCAGAAACATGAATATGCAGCGACATAACAAAGATACTTTTGCTGTACTGCATATGATAATGTTCTCTCCCAGGGAATGCTTTCCACACAGCCTAGTAAAACACACTCCATGACTGTCCAGTGTCGAGTGTGGCTCAAGGAGGAGTATTGCACTTGCAGTCTATTGTATTTGTGGAAGCATTATATGAGGTGTGCTTCTCAAACACTGACTGCAGACTGAAAGGAAGTGGTGGCTGGCAGTAAGTGTCTGTGCTTGTCTGTGGATTGATCGAGTATCTCTGACTTACATTTAACTTTGCGCCACTGCGAAAAGAGAAATAATCAATGGAAAGGGGATGAAAACTTGGAAGACACTATCCATTATCAAGAAAATTTTCAACACTTCAGCAGATTTGACCTCTTTGGGAGAGCCTCAGGACAGAAGCCATTTGTCGAGAACAGCCAACATTAAGTCACGTTTGGAGCTTACCAGAAGCTATGTGACAGACCACGAGACCTTTTGTGATCTGATGAGCCTAAAGTTGAACTCTGTGGCCTGAAACAAAAGCACTATATTTGGTACAATCCAAACACCATACCTACCATCCAACATGGTAGTGGCAGCATTATGTTATGATGTTGATTTTCTGCAGGAGGGACAGGGAAACATGTTGCAGTCAAGGGCAAGGTGGATGGAGCCAAATACAGGCAAACACTTCAGGAGAACCAGTTTCAGTCTGCAGGAGATCTGTGTTTAGGGTGAAGATTCATGTTATGACAAAACACTGACCCAAAGCACATGGCAAAAACTGCAATGCAATGGTCAACATTCTGGAATTGCCCAGCCAAAGCCCACACTTAATTCCACCCTGTGTTTTTCTTTTATTCGCAGAAGATTAGCTGTCATTCTGCCTGAAATGAGCTCTCAGCCAGCTCTCTAACTGTAGTGAGCGCGAGGATGTAGCACCAAACCATTGTCTCTGCTCCAGGTACCTGCTTTACTATGGACAGCAATGGGGTGGGGAATTGCAGTCTATGGGTGGGTGTCCAACAACGCCAATCACAGGTTTCCACTTCTACTGAATAAAATGAGAGGCTGGGCATTACCACCTGGAAGCTGTTCTTCTTCTTGCCAGTGTAACAGGTATATCTTTCTGAAAGTCATAAATGGTAACAGTATGGCTGATAGTGGTTGAAGCCTTCTCTTCATTGTATTGAATTGATGTTGACTTGATGTTGATGGACAGCTTCAGCAACAAATAGATGAGAGTTTCACGGTTCAAAGGTGGTGGCTTATTATACATCGGGCCCTGAGGGAAAGAAAGAAAGGAAACAACAAAGCATAGATTGGCAAGCTAACAGTAATTTACACAACATAATCAAATGTAATATTCTGATCACACAGAATTAATAGATTAATCATGAGAATGGACTATGCAATCTGGATATAGGAAATAGTAGCTTTGAATAACATTTCTTTATTAAATCATGTTATTCTTTCAAGTGCACATTTCAGTAACATTCACCTGAGGGAATACAAGCCCAGTCTGTCCTGTTTCCCCCAGTAACACTATATAAATATAAATTGGTAATCATAGAAACGGTAAAAGTATAAAATACAGTGAAAATAAATTAAAGAAGGTCCCATTATATACATGTACATTATGAATATTAAAATATTACATTACAATAAATACACACATTATAGGGTGACTCAATAAATAACAAAATAAGAAATCATATTTCAAATATTTCATATTTCACAATAGTAAACGATGTATTCAATGTAACAGGGAAAAAGCAACTGTTACACCAGCAAGCTAGCTGCTAAAGAAAGAAAAGCTAGGTTTATGATGTACAGTTCAGTTTACTTTCATACTTAACTTCAAGTGAAAAGAAAAATGCCACTTCTCTGTAGTGTGGCAAATTGCAAATGTTTAACATTGACTATGGAAGGAATTATTTTCACCAGCTACCACAAGATGAGGGTGAGAAAACAATGGCTGTCTGCAATTGGTAATGCTAACTATCCTGCAGATACCCCTGAGGCACAGTTAAAGAATGTGTGACTGTGTAACAGACGCCTAGATGATTCTGAGGTGAACATTTGAGTGAGACTATGGAACATACCAAGCGACTGTCTGTTAGCTCAGTCAATGCCCCCTTTGCCTAGAATGGGTGGTGGGGGGTGGTGTCTTGAAATTTTTAATTACCTGCCCATTATAGCTCTTTAAAAATTAGAGAGTCTTTAAGTGCATATCATTAAGATGTATACCTGTACTAAATGTGCACCTATGTGCCAATATTTATGTGTAAAGATTGCTTTTGCCAGCGACTAAGAGACACTTAATCAGTTATGCCTTGATCTGTTAAATGAGGTTACTGTTGTTTTGTGGTGGATTTTCCCTATAAATTCCCTTGAATTTTTGGTATGACCTGGAAATTGCTGTAAAACTTTCTAACTTTTAATTTCTAACTTGGCAGAGTTGGAGGACAGCAATTTCCAAATCTAATGTGTGATGCTCATACAGAGAGACATGAGAGGTCTGTGAGCAGTAATTGCTGCTAAAGGCCTATTTACTTAGTATAGGTGAGCTACATACAATGGACCTCATTCACAAGACATTTCTTACATTTTTCTTACTTTAGTTCTCAAAAGTCTTCCTACAAAAAACCAATATGGGATTCATGGCATCCCAGGTGTATGAGATGATGAATGCTGACTGTTTGTAAATTTTATGCGTTGTCCTGTTCATGTGATTAGCATAAGGAAACAGCCATGAACAAATACAGATGGGAAAAAAATTACGAATGGCAAAATGTTCATGGAAACGTTCTAACACACAGTTTATGATCAAATTTGATCGTACGTGTTTTGTAAATGAGGCCCAGTTTGAGCAGCATGTAGCCAGTAAAAAAAAATGCATGTTCAAGAAACAGTCATGAATCTCATGAAGCAATTTTGTGTATGTGTTGGGTGGGTTGAAGTGGGACATCTCTGCTGTCATAACTTTCATGCAAGATCACAACTGTGTTCACTATATATATATATGCAGTCCAGCCAACTTGTAAGAATAGCACTGGGCAGTTTTATTCTTTCGATTTCCTGTTTCTACTGAAGGTGAATAACAGGAGGGAATTGACTCGGGAAAATCAAAATGGGTCTAGCAGGAAGTTAGAATGTCAGAGGCACAGAAGGCTGACTTTGGCAGACAGACGCCATACCTGTCAATTCTCACATTCCGTCTACTGGGTTCAGAGGAGATCTCATTTTGTACTTTGGCTGGAGACAAGAGGTTGGCATGGAAACAAAAAAGTGCAATCATGTGCCTTCCCTTCTTCAGTACCTTTCAGCACGGCTATTAGTGAAATAACCCATTGACAAGGGTGAGATATCAGTGGTGTCGTGGAAAAACATTGCATCCCTGAAAACCAGTTGTATTAGTTTGTTGAGTCATTTACAGCAGACAGGGCAGGGTCAATAACAAAAATAAAATAAAATGACAAAAAATGGACACAATACAGATCATATGCTTTTACTGAGATTTGGGTCTGGGTTTATTCGTTATCTTCCACTAACAGATAAGTAAAGTTTTTTCTGTTTTTTTTTCTTTACAAACAATTTCATCCAATTTGAGGATGTTTCACCACTTGCAATTACATGTTGGCACTTCAGATTGGGGAATTAACAATAATGTGGATGAAAGAAGTAAAAAAAAAAAAAGTTTTTATACCTCTATTGCTTTTCTTCATTGTTATCATAATTCTAAAAACTATTCCCAGAACAGAGTGGCTCAGTTGGGACTAACTGTTCCTTCTCTGCGTATCCACTGAGTTGAGTGGGGGAAAAGAGATGGTGGGACATAGACACAAAGATACATTGCGTGCCCTCCCCCCTCAACATTTTGTGCTGACAGGAATTGAGCTACAGAAAGGAAAATGTAGGCCTACTGCTTAGTGTATACTTACAAATGGCAGACTAATGAGGATGCTGTGAATGCAATTGAATTTGCTATTTAAAAACAAATGTATTTAATTCACAGGTAGCTGAACAACATGAAAACATCTTGGTAATTTATCCGCATATTATATCGCCCAGCAATGGATCCTTGCTTAATCAAGATTATCATCAGCTTAATTTCTGAATGTTTCTAGGTTCATAAATACAATAAAACTAGGGTACAACAATGCCTTCCAAATAGCAAAGACTAATATTTTCAGCATACTCTCTGCTACAATGTCACTGGTACTATTAGGAGATTTGCATGTTGTGCCATCTAACAAACCAGTGATTTGTCTTACATTTCTTAACGTGTCCGTGTCATAACCCTGTATAATTTGCCAACAACGCACATTGAAAGTGTTTTCTTTGTTATATGCCCTCTGTGTTCTGCTCAATGACTTAATGAGCAGTGAAAAGTACATCCTCACTCAGGAGAATTAAGTCAAAGCCATCCATATGGGGAAGACTGCCGTTGTTTTGGGTGGGAGCAAAGGACAGCCCAGCCAGACAGAATCACTGCTGTCTCCACCTATATTAGCGTGTTGAGAGGGAGACAAAGGCAATGGCAGGATGTACTCCAGGAATTCCAGGTAGCCAAGAAAATTAAAACAACAAAGTGAGGGGGCTGCTGGGTAGCTCTTTTGGTTAAGGCACCGCACTGCCAAATCAGCAATGGGGTTTTCGCATGACCACGGCTGCTGTTGCAGACAGTTGGCCATTTGAAATTAGGGTGGAGACTGGACATGCCATGTTGTGTGCCAAATTTATATATATATACATATATATATATATATATATATATATATATATATACATATATATATATATATATATATCTTGCATGAAAGTTATGACAGCAGAGATGTCCCATTTCAACCCACCCCACCAACACATACACAAAATGGCCATTTATTTTTCGTTTTGATATTTAATTATACACAGCTGTATAAAAGGCAATTACTTCATGAGATTCATGACTGTTTCTTGCACATGCATTTTAAAAATACAACAACAAAGTAAGCCGTTTTTCTACAGAAACATGACAGAAAACATTGGCTGTACTGTGGTAATAGTGGTGATGTGTTCCTGTATCTGTAGAAACTGCAGTGAGGCCCAGAAGAAAAAAAAAAAAACTTGTTCTGCTTCCTTTCTGTAATTATTACAGATGTCTGAAGCAACCTACATGTAGTAATCATGGCTAAAAATGTATGAAGAGGTAGGGCAGCAAAAGATAATAGTAGAACAACAACCAAAACGACTAATAAGCCAAAGCAAGGCATGTAATGAAATTGTGGTCTGAAACTTTGGCTTATACCCTGAAGGTTGCAGGTTTGAATTTGTGGCAGGTTACGTCTGTTCTGTTTTAATATAGCGGTCCCAGTTATTTCTCCTGGAGAACCACAGGCTGTTCTATTTTTATTTTCACCTTCAAAGTAAGCAACCAGTTTAGACCAGTGAAACCAGGTAAGGTGAGCGATAACAATGTAATCAACTGCTTTAATTGAGCAATTAATTGCTAAGTAACAACAAGTGCCCCACGCTCTATGGAACCATGGTTAAGGAATCTCTGCACTGTATAATTAAAGAAGAAAATACTATTATTACCAATGAGAGAGATGTTTTACCTGAATCAGGAGACAGTATCCAGCTGTACTGTATAATTGACTAAAATGAAAAAAAAAACAGCAGATAAAGTTGCTCTGAGTCTGGGTGTGTATTAAGCCAGTGAATACCATATGAAAGGTGCTATTTTTGCTCATTCGTTTGCAGTGAAGAGCCCTTATTTTCCCATTGGACTCTGCGCCTTCATGGCAAACTGATCAAACAGCACAACTAAAATGATCAATGGAAATGGATCCCCTCAAAATTGAAATGTGCTGTGTGAAGGCAGCTGCTCTTTCAGGTGAGAACAACTTTTGTTGTCTGGAAAAAAATACAATAAATAATTCTCTTTCTGCCGAGCAGGTGGGTGTTTGACAGGGAAAAGGGTAAAAGATGGTTTAAAAAACGGCTGCCTGTATTGGAGATCAAACATGGACTGCTTATTCCAAAATTATTACCACATTCAGTCAATACTGTAAAAATAAGCCTACTCACAAATGCATTTTCTTCTGTCTGGAAGATGCTGTTGATGTAAGTGGGCTTTCTTGCTAGAAATGTTTCCTTTTTAACCCAATGTTGAATTCTCTACCATATTTGTAGGTATGCTGCATAGTCACAACATCCTCTGTCGATTTAGGAAGGTGTGAACCAGCCTGCCTGTTGACGGACATACGCATGACCAGCCTCTGCTTCTTTCTTATGTTTTTATGTGATAGAACAGTGTAGAGAGACAGGAAGAATTAGGAGGAGAGAGAGGGAGAGACGTGCGACAAAGGTCGGTGGTCGGATTCAAACCGCCGATATCGCGGCTCATTGAACATGTGGTTAGCGCTCTACGGGCTGCGCCACTAGAGGCCCCTGCCTCTGCTTCTTTTAACGCTGCATGGTCAGTGTTCTTAAGGACTACACATCTAGGAGAATTTTTGCATCAGTTGGTGTTTTGGGCTTGGTGTCCACGCGGCTGGTTCTCTTCACGGCTTCCCTTGTCCGCATCACTTTTTGTGAGGGTGAAGCACAGGTGGTGTCGCTGAAGGCATTTGGCAGTTTGAGTGCTCATCAAGCAAACCACAAATATGCATTTTATCACAGCAGGCAGCTGTGTAATGGGCTTCTGGAGAGTGAAGGGGGAAAGGTGAGGGGGAGAGAGTGGGAGAAATGGAGGGGGGATAGAGAAAACAAAGCAGGGTGATCGGCTGAAACAGGTTGCGTTCTGTGTCATGTTGGGTGGAGCAGGTTTAGTTCTGTATGATCCACACTGGGTAGAGCAGGTTCGGTTCTGATGGATCCATATTGGATTGAGAAGGTTTGGTTCTCTGTGATCCATATTGGGTAGAGCAGGTTTGGTTCTATTTGATCCATACTGAGTAGGGCAGGCTCAGTTCTGTTTGATCCATATTAGATTGTACAAGTTTGGTTCTGTCCGATCCATATTGGGTAGAGCAGGTTTGGTTCTGTTTGATTCATATTGGGCACAGCAAATTTGGTTCTGTATGATCCATATTGGGTTGAGCAGACTTGGTTCTGAATGAACTGAAAAGAGTTGAGCAGATTTGATTTTCCTGGGCAGGGAAAAGACAATCACCTAAAAAAATCTCAAGCCAACCCAGTAGACAAGGCACAGGTTAATGAAATAGAGTGGAGGACAGAACAGAATGTTTCAGTGTCACACATAAACATGGATACAAATGCACACAGGGAGCACAGCAGACCACAGTGCCTATTCCTTGTCTTGGCACCACCACATACAAAGTATATATAAAAAAGAATTTGTCAACTGCCAAAAGGAGTGTTTATAAAAATTCCTTATTCCGACCACTTGACTCTTGACCATGCTAAACTTGTACATTCAAAAAGCTTCTCTCCCAAGCAGTCTGTTTACCAAGGAAAAGTCTTGGAAACTGGGACATTTTTATACAGCCCAAAACTATCAGAGACCTATGATTTAACTCAGTGTTGTGCTTTGCAATCCCATAATCGAGGTTTCTGTTTTCAATGCCAGCCTTGTGTTTGGCAATTTTGACTCTAAACATACGTTTTGTTTGGCTGACATGCAGAAGGCTGCAAGGGGCGTTAAGAGATGTACACAACATGTACAAGGGCAATGGAACCATTTCGGAAGTGGGAAGGCCCAAAAAACAAGCCATATGAAGAATTTAGGAACAGGGGGAATGGGGGAAAGGGTGGGTGGGTGGGTGGATGGTGACAACGAACTGTCGAACCTGGGGGGTTGGAGTTGTATGCAGAGGCAGGGAAAATAATTAAAAAGTAGGGGCATAGGCAGTGCTAGGATTGAACATTTCAGGAAGCTAATTACAGTATAACCTCTACTATCTTGCATTATACTTTTTAGAATGTTCTACTTCCTGGAGTTTGGGCTGAGGGTCTTTTTTCGGCGTGCACATCCCCTCTCCCTTTTTCCCTTACCTAAATTGACCTATGCAATCGGCCCACTGCAAAGCTCTACCACTGACCCAAGGGTTGAGGGAATATTTAGTAATATGTACTTAAAAAAAAAAAAAAAAAAAAATGCCTGTGCGCAAGTTCAGACAACTTGCGATGATGGGTAGCTTTGTCAACAAATACACCACCCGACACCGAATGTACATTGTCAAGCCTTTATTTTGTTGTAGATTTGTGAAGACAGTTCACAAAATGTCTATTTTGTGGAGTGATGGCAAGAGCAAAGTGTGGAGGCCAAAAGGAACTTCCCAAGATACAAAGTACTGCCCTCATCTGTGAAACATGGTGGTGGGTGGTGCCATTGTTTGGGCATGTACTGGGCTCACGTGTCTTATTGATGATGTAACTGCTGATAGCAGCAGCATAATGAATTCTGAAGTGTACAGAATCCTCTTATATGATCAAGTTCAACCAAATGCCTCCAAACTCATTTGACCGTGCTTCATCCTACAGCAAGACAATGGTCTCGAACATACTGCTAAAACAACAAGTGAGATTGTCAAAGCCAAAAACTGGAAAATTCTTGTCTGGCTAAGTCATTCACCCCATCTGAATCCAATTGAACATGCATTTCATATGTTGAAGAGAAAAGAGGCAATTAGCCCCTAAAACAAACGGGAGCTGAAGATGGCTATAGTACAGGCTGTAATTTATATATGGTGAAACCACAGGTTTGGGGCCTGGTGTTTACTCTGTTTGCTCTTTTCGCTTTGTTTCTTGCCTTGCTATGTCTTTGTGACAGTTCTGTAAAAAGTGCTATACACATAAAATTGAATTGAATTCAATTGACCCTGAGCAAGATAAGAGAGTATAGATTATGGATGGATGGAAAAAAGTATGATATATGTACATAAACACAGACAATAGGCAAAGTCATAGTAGTCATAAATAGTGCAGGATGGTCAGAGGAATGGTTTAATGTCAAACTCCAAGTTAAGCCCATGGGAAAAGTTGTTCAGATGGTAAAGATGTAAGTTTGTAGAATTAATATATTGCATAAATGTGTGTAGCTCTCCCTCAACACCATTCCATACTCACAAAAGACCATTTATACAGTGCAGCCAAAGAGATATACTGAAAGAAAGAGGTTTAACACTTGACAGCAGTGAATACATTTCTATTCCTGATATGCTTTAAAGGCATACTATGCATATTTTATAATCTGTGTTTACAAACAAAGAAGTCTCCTCCTTCATCTTCAACCCCGCCTACTCACCCTCGAGGACCGAAACTGAGTCACTTACAGGCAAATTCATTAGAAACTACCAGTAAATTTCTCCCATCATTTACACGTACCGGACATTACAGTGTCCGGTCGGGAACACAAACCAGACATGTACAGTACAAATAATTTGAAAACCAGACATTCTGGTGAAAAACTGGACTTCTGGGAACCCTAACTGAATAGCTAGAGGTACCGTTACTTACAGGTCCAAAAGAAAGCATGCCAACTCTGCGTCACTTTACATCCCCTTGGTGAATTGATACCAGCAAGGAAAAGCAATTCCAAGGTTAATAAGTTCTTGAACGAGCCTTGCTGGCTTGTATTTTTGCTTCGCTGGATTTGGGCCATTGCAGTGGCTAGCTAGCTAGCAATAAACACTGATCCCAAACCACAGGCTCTGTAGCCACACCCACCCCTCCTCACACAGAAAAGAGCACCACACCCAGAAATGTCCCAAACACATTTTAGTATAACAAATACAGGTAAAGGTGCACAAATTCGGCTAAGTTACCAAATCGGCAAAAAAGACAGAGATATGCCTTAAAATGGTTGTTTTGTAATATTTTCAAGGTAAAAATCCTGCATAGTATGCCTTTAAAAAGACCATGTGTGTGAGCAGCTCCCATTGCCATACAGGACTGAAGGAAGTATTTATCTGCGTGTTGCAAAATAAATTTAAAAAAAGGATAGTAAAAGTCATCTCCATTAAAGTACAAATTAATTTGGAGGCAGCAAACATTTAGGACAATTGTCAAGAGAATTTATTGACACCAGGTGACAGGTGACAAGGGAAAAAGATAAGGCTGGTATCCAAAAATCTGTGCCCCCTGTTCAAAATGTAATGTGTAAAAAATTGATTTTTTTTCTTTACTTAAGGGCTATTTCAGTAAATATAGTGGTAATGCTGAGGAAGTAAGCAGGTGACATTTTTGTATGACGCCACTTAAACTGGCACATGATTTAAGATGGCAGCTTTGAAAGGCTGATTCTATGCTGGATTCTATCATGCTGCATGGTGCAGAATGAAGTGCATGCTCTGTCCCAGCAAGCTAGCAAGCATCAGAGATTCAAAACCAAAAGGCCCAAAAACACAAAGAACAATTTTATCACAAAACCAATCCTTTGTTTTCAGTTTCCTTCCTGTCTGGAGATGAGTGAAAGCAGAGTAGAAGAAAAAAAAAAAGCGGTGGGGGGAGTCGTTACTGAAATGTGAGGATGAAATGAAAAGAAAAATCTTCTGAGAAACACTGGTTCTTTGCTCAGAAACAGCAGGGAAACTTTTTTTTTCTGTGCCAAAAGCAAGTTGGACTAGCTTTGGTATGAACCCAGGCCCACCCCCTTGCTAGCTTTCAGGACAGGGATCCCCCCATGCTTATACTGATCTCACCTTTGCTTTGACCTTGCTGCCACAGCACGGTCTACCCACCAATGGGCCAATAATAGAAACACCCGTGCCCCACACCGTTGTAGCTTTGCCCTCATCTTTCAGCGCTTGCACATGACGTGGGCTGCATTTGGAGAGTGGAGGCAACCAAATCTGGCCCAAAATACCACTAGTACTGCAGGATTATTCTTTTATGTGATAGGTACAATAGTAACCTAATAGACTGATTAAGGCCACTGGCCAGAGACCCCAGAGGCTAGATTTTTGTATCCCTGCTCTATAGTTGTGAAGAGATATTCATATAGTCAGCGACGCTGCAGCACAGTCATTTTTCAATTAATGCGGTTATTGTAGGTTTTATTTCATTAGGATTGTTGATCCATGTTGCTGGACACTCTGGCTGAATCGTGGCATGTTTTTCTGGAATGTGTGCAGGATTAGTTACGGATGGGGTTTGGTGTATTTTGTTGGGGTTTTGTGTTGGTGGGGGTAGGTGTGATAGGAGGTGTGATCGTACTCAGCAAGATGGAGGTTAATGTGATTGGGTGGTGAGAGAGGGGCTTGGCTTGGTTTGGTGGGGTGGGCAAGGGTTTTTTTTGGGTGTCACCGGAAGAGGCATGGTGAAGTAGGCAGGGTTTGTGGGGCAAAGCCAGGTATGGCCACAACACTCACATCCCACAGGAATATGTTTATGTAGGGGACCCCTGCAACGTATAATATGTATTACATTTATTGAGGTTGTTACCTTGGTTATCATTGCTGGTTTATCACTTTTTCTCTGAAACAAGCTGGTGTGAGATCATTTATACAGTTCAAATTCCTTCAGTTTATTGCAGATTATAATGCAAATGTGTTTTATTCAGCTGCACACTAAAGCAATAAATGTACTTGTATCACAAGCAGTGTTAAAATTCATAAATAGTCAATGTAACAACTCAATCAGCAATACATGCATATTGTCACCAGCCTTTTTAGAGTAAAGCATTTGTTAAGTTGGAAAAATGTTAAACAATGGTTGATAAGTATGTTTATTTAATGTTGATTTGATGTAAATTCAATGTACCTTAAATGTTCCTGGCACTGGGGAATGTATTGATAGTACACACACAAGCAGAATCTGTCAAATTCATATGGCTAACATACCAAAAAGTTGACCCACTTTCTGCTTACAGCAATAGTTAAACATGAAAAACTCAACCAAAATCAACATTAAATTATCTCCTATGATATAGAATATTTGACCTGGATTAAATACTAATTCACTGTATTCTTGCTGTGTGGGACTACATAAACAAGCAAGCACGAGAAACACATTATTACGATATCAAACTGCAGAGGGGGAAATAACTCAAATATAGCCCCCTATGACATTTATAGCCACCAATTTTCATTTAATTGTGCAATTCAGGGTGGAAAGTGTCAGTTGGAGATGCAGTTTTGAAATGTGATTTACAACGTTCCTCTTCAAAGCAGACCAGCAATCAAAAGACAGCGCACACAGATCATTGTGGTTTGCAGCAACCCTTATCAAGGCAGCGCTCGCACAATTATTGAACCACTTTAGCGATTGCTTTCAAGTGCTGCACTACGTGCTGTTGACAGTTTTTCAGCTGCATGTGCACTCAAGAATGTTGGAGTGAAAAACACTCATTTTAGACATGCAATAACCAGAGCAATTTAGAAATCAAATTAGCTTAAATCACAAGACACTTTCTCCCAGTGTTTGCCTGTTGAACCAAACGTAAAATGAGAAAATCAAAACCAAATGAGCCTGTGTTTATTGTTTTATAGCTTTTTTATGCACGACGAGGACATGTTCTTGCATGTCAGCTGTTCATATTCTTTTGTAGAATAGAGCCTAGTGTTCTCAGTGTTTATTAGCAGATAAATGCCCCCTGATTGTAGTCAGGAGTCTCTGGGAACATACAGTAACTGTCTACACGGTTATGGCTTCCATCAATTTTGTGAGAGGGCCAATGGACAGTCCCTATTCATCTATTGCCCGCTGGATAGTCTGGTTGCTATGGGGGGTGACAGCACACCTGCATGATGTAAAAGCAAAACAATAACAGCTGGGCTGTGAAAAGTGACGAATTAAACTATGATCCCATCCTCCCAAATCCCCATACAAATACAAAAAAAAAAGAAGGCCGGCCTCTTTAAAATTGGGAGCCTGGCTGAGTAATCTGTCAAAGTGTGGGAGTGAATCCGTCAGCTGTGCCTGGCTCTCTCGTCCTCCGATGGAGGCTTTGGCCAGGCGCAGGTTTCCAAACAAACTTGCCGAAACATGTTGCCTGCTCTGCCGTCCGTGGAGACCCCCTGCCGGGCACCAAAGCTGCCGTCCACAAACGAAAGCAGGTGGTGCCGCGTTCCCTCAAAGAGCGAGCAGAAACCGTGGGCGTCAGGCGACATAACAATCCAAAAATCCCCGCTGACCTCCAGCTTTTTGGCTGCGGTTGCCAAACTTAGTGAACATTTCTGTGTCTTAGCAAGTTCCGTTTTTAAAAATTTTAAATGTATTTTGTCGCTCACTCGAATCGCGGTGAAGGATTCGGGGCGGTGGGTGGCAGGGGCGTGTGGGGGAAGTGGTTGTTTAGCGTGATGAAATCGGCGCGGGGTCGACTGCGCTTAGGTCAGGACGGGACAGAAAGCCTACCAGCGTCTGACTGCTGACGAGGGCGGCAACTCTGAAAACGATTTTTTTTCGGCTGGGTCGGTAACAGGTGCAGACGTTCTCGCCGCGCTCCCTGCGCTGGAATACAGGAAGTGCCCTTTCAGCACAGGTGATTTCCACTCCCCGACACGCTGCGGCGGTTGTTGTGTTTTTTTTTTTTGTCGCGTCGTCGGTGCTTTTGAATGTTTTCTTCGCCTCCTTCCAAGCTCTCTTTTTGCCGCTCTCGCTCTGGTTTCCAACAGTTCGCCTCGATCGTGATCGCTGACTTCCGCCCCCTCCCTGGCTGCTTCGGCTGGGTTATTCTGGTGACTAATCAATGGTGGCACTCGCTGGTGTGAAAGCAACAGTTAACGTTATGAAAAGGCGTGTGTCCGTAAATGTGTGAAAACACTAGTGGGGTGTGTTCAGCTGTCCTCCTGCGAGTGCCGACACAAGACCCCGTTCCGCCATTTTCGCGTTCCTCTCTTCCCTTTCAGGGCCCCTTCAAATATACTGTTTACATTTTAGCCTCTGGTGTGAAACGAGGTGGAAGAAGTGTATTTGGTTTCATATTGGTTTGTAAGTGTTATCAATTACTGTGTGCGGCAGTAATATAATGTGCTAGCCATTGAATCTGCCACTCCTGAAATGAACAAGTACGTGTGTGAGCTTACGGTCCTCATGTATATGTGTCTGAGTAAAGTATGTATGCACAGTATATGTGAGTTAGCTGGACTGTATATAGGTGTGAGTGTACCCAATACCCATGCATTCTCTTGTAACAAGCCTCTGGACCTGGGGTTGCAACTGAATAAAATGGTGAATAAAATATTGCCCCTTTTTAGACTCACTTGTGGGGCCTCAAAGCAAAGTGAACAATAAATTGATTCTGATTGCCATTTTATCAGCACACCATACCCAGTATGCACAACAGTGTGGGTGAAATTAAGGAATGAAAGGGAAAGAGAAGGTAGCTGGTCTGCGTGTGTGTGCGTGTGTGTGTGCGTGTGTGTCCGGTGGGAGACGGAACGTGATTTTCATCTGACAGAAACAATTTGCCATCCTGGTGGAGTCCAAAAATAACAAAGAACAAAGCCGGGTAAATGAATGCGTGTTTTTTTTCCTTCTGCTCAGCGCAAGCGCTTGCAGGCCTTGGCAACGCGGGCGGAGGAGAGGAACGACGGCAGCCACATCTGTCCTCCCAGCAAGGGGTTCCAGAGACACCCACCCGCAGACGCTGGCGTTACCCTCTCCTCCTCGCCACCTGCTCATTAGCATGGGCCCCCTGCGGGGGACACCCAGTTCCCCCCACCGCCCAACCAGCAGCAGACCTTTGGGACTGCCATTTTCAGTCAAGCATTATCTCCAGTCTGATCGAGGCCATGTAGACCGGTGCATCGGCGCTGGAGTGAAGCGTGGCCAACATTGTTGAAACCCCCCCTCACCAGCCCCCCACCCCCCACCACCACCACCACCACCGCAAATGAATTGTTGCTTTGTTACAAAACGTTGATGGGCACCTGCACCCTTTGCCCATTGATTCTTGCCTTTTATTTATAATTTTACAACTTGTGTTATCGTTCATAATTTTAACCAAATTTGTTAATGACTTGCCAAAATTTAAAAAGAAATCATGTCTAACTTTATCAAAGGCTTTTTAAAAGTCTGAAACAAATCACTCCTACATTTTTAGTTGGTTCATAATGTTCTATGATTTCCAACAGTTGCCTTATATTGTGCCCAATATATAGTCCTTGAGTAAAATCAGATGGATAATACTAGCAAGTACATTTTTTTATTTGAAGTGCTATGCATTTTGTCAGTATTTTAACATCACAACACATAAGTGTGAGAGGCCTCCAGTTCTTAATATGTATGGAATCTTTATATTCCTCATTTTGGTCTTGGTTTAGTAACAAAGAAGTCAAACCTTCTTGCTGGGTATTGGAAAGGCTACCCATTCCATATGAATAACTAAAACAGCTGAGTAATGGTACCTTAATAAGTTCATAAAAATCTCAGTTTGGATATCGTTGAGCCCTGGAATTTTACCAGACTTGAAGGAGTTAATAGCATGACAGAGCTCATCCTCTGTTTTTGTTGCAAATAATTTTCTGCCATAGTTTGAAGGAAAATATTGTTACAAGACTCATCAAGTGGGACACGTGATGTTTGAAATTTGAAAATTTATGTGAAATATTTAGCTTCCTCTTTCAGAATCTCTGCCATTTTTAAAGTTAATTTTGATAAGTTATTTTTGAGGAGTTCCTATGTTGCATGCTCAGAAAGAATTGGGTGTACTTTTTACCCTTCTCCCATCCAAGTCTTTTTTCATAATGGCTGATTTTTCTTGCAACAATCTTTCTAGTTCTTTCTGTTTGTCTTCCAATTTATTTAATACTTCAACTTTCTCAGATCTGTCCAGGCATAGAATTGAAGTTTCAATTTCAGTTGTCGGTTCTTTTTCTTTCAGTGTGCACAGCTTATGCTTCTGTGAGGAGAATGCAGTTCATTGACCCCTGAATGTACATTTTAAATGCATCACAACCCCCCCCCCCCCCCCCCCCCCCCCAATAGCTGACAGTTCCTCAAACATTTAGAATTTAGCCATATGTTCCTGCTAGGACAGCCAAGGGTGATGTTATGGTCCCAGAATAATTCATCATTAATGTAAAGATTGTAAACTCTTAGGGCAACATGTATATTTCTAGCGAAATCACCGACAGGCATAAAAGATTTCTTTTGGAAACTGATCATTCAGTCCAAAGTTCGAGCCTTAGTTCCTTCTCCTTACTTTGAATGAGAGCCTTGTCTTTGAAGCGTTCAGATTTAGCGACTATCGCTTGGGGAGCATTCTGGCTACAATTGGATCCAAATCTGTGTACTCTGTGGAAGCGTATCCCCTGTACAGTCTCAGGTGGCAATTTCAAATTATTTTGCATGAATTGTTCGACAGCTTGTTCAAGATTGTCGAAAGTAGACACAGGAAGCCTGGGGAAGATTTCATTCTTCCTCATGCTGCGACATTGTAAATCCAGAATTGTTTCCTTCAATAGCTCTATGCTCGGTCATTACATTGTTAGTTTACAGCAATTATCAGTTCATTGTTGTCCTGCCACAGTTCCTCATCGGCTCCAAGACCTTTAGTTTAGTTCAGTTGCTTGTTGATAAATAATAGAATAATAGGATGTCCATATTATCCCCCTCAAATATTCAGTGTCCGTTGGTTGATTGGAAAGTTTTCTTTTTTCCTGTTGTCTTCCAAAGCGAATCTGGGAGTGGAGGTCTGTGCAGGAGTCATAGGCTCAGGCATATTGCAGGTTTGATTGTAGCGTCTCTCAATAAAACGTTCCAGCTTCAAAATGCTCGGTTGTTTCGGCAGGTGAGATTCTAATGCAATAACCTCTTTTTTATTTTTTTTTCAAAAGAGCAAAAAATTTAACAAAATGACTGAACGAGAGAACCTGTGTTGCTACAGTGATTTGAATTTTGTGCAAACTTCAGTAAACTGCTCAGTGCTCGATGCTACTTCCACACCTGTGCCCTGCCCAGCTCATTCTTGTGATCCCAAGCCCTATTTTATTTAATGCGAAAATTTACTGAGAAACAGCTTGAAGAAGCTTTTTTTATTAACGAGACCGCACTCTTCAAGCATATTTTCAGCTCCTTTTTAAATTCAGTGACACCAGCAACAGGTAGCAGCTCCTGTCTAAAATAAGTTTTTGCTATAACACAGCTGAATGTCTGTTTTTGATCACCCTCAGTAAGCCGGCTTTGTTGGTTTAAAAATGATTATGTCTCCTGGCAATTCCATTTTGAGAAAATGGTGTTAATTGTTTCAGTCTCTTCTCTTAATCCCTTAGTTTCTCATCCGTAAAGATGCCTGGGTACTTAGCTGATATTCTTGGGTTTACACAAAACCCAGACATCCTCTCTGGCTTTCTTAATTGCTTTTTTATGCCGTACCCAGAATACGATAAGGATGAATCGCCGACAAACATCTCAATTTCGATCCCTCACCCAGCTTTTTCCATTTCAATTATTGCCTGCTTTCTTCGTTGCCTGCCCTCGATGCCTTACTGATATCAAATTTCATTTCCTGTAAGCCCGACAGTGAAGTTATCTGATGTGGTTTCACCCAAGTGTTCAAGCATGCCGTGGTGGTCCTCGTGTGGAGAAGTGACAGGTTTTTGACATGTCACATGTTACAAAGGTCCCTTACGTATTAGTCAAAGTGGCAATTACCTGGAAACTTGGGAATACACTGACTGGTATTTGGCATCCACGTTTTAGTAGTATGCGGTCTCCCCCCTGCTGTTCATTACCATAAGAGGTTTATAAATTTAAAAGGTCTTATACACCTTGCTTGTCATAAGTCAAGTCACTTCTTTGTAAAGAGGGTCGCTATAATTCACTGGTGTTCTCTTGGTGCGTGCTGAAGCATTGGTTTTGCATGTGTAACACAGTTCAGAGTTGCAAGGTAGCTCATGAATGTTTGCTAAAGATACTGAAATGAGCTTCTGCAGTTTGAAAAAAAGTTTAATTTCCCTGGCTGGGAACTCTTGATTGACTGATTTTTTTTCCCTGTTTTTCCTTGCTCTTTGAATTCATATGTGGACATCACAATCTGGAGTTTGCATATTCACCTTCCCTTTGTGAATGTTTTTTTTTTCTCTCAGAGATCCACCTTAGACATTTTAGATGTTTTTAGTGAAACAGGAAGGGTAACTGGCCTTTTTTCACCGAAGCTCCCTCCAATCTCACCCCAACAGTTACTCCACTTTCAAAACCACTGAGTCTGTTGCCGCTTGCTGTGTTGTAGCCCTTGCTTTGCACATATTTGTTCCTCATTTTACCCTGGTGTTTCCATTTTTTTGTTCATTATCTGTGTGCTGCACATCTTGCTTCATGTTTGAGCATCATGGTTTGGTGTTTTGTGACATCCTAGAACAGGGGTGGGAAATTCCGGTCCTGGAGGGCTGGTGGGCATGCAGATTTTTGTTTCCACCAATTGCCCTGGGTAAATGAGCTGATTGACTGTGTAAACCAACACTGGTTCACTTGTAAATTAGATCACAGAAAAATGTTTCAGATAGGGACACAAGAACAGTCACCGGCTGTCATTCACACGCTTATCAAGGAATGAAGCAAAAATGTCAGGGGGCATAAATGTTAGGGCTAATTGCATAATTAAGGTCAGAAGTTGGCATGAAAACCAGAAACAGATATGGCCCTTGTTGCCCACCTCTGTTCTAGAACATGAAATGATATAAAAAATAGTTTTTTTAAAAAACAATTGTCTGGACCATTTAACACGGATTTGCCAACATTCAGAACAAGTGTATTTGAACAGGTTGGGATCATTTTGATACCTAATGCCGCACGCAATTATTGCAACGTGCAGCTTGATAGACTGACCTACCACTTGCATACTGAGGCACCCAGCACACAATGCATCCCATAATTCAGTTATAAAAGAGAGGAGTATCGGCTTCGGTATCGCCAATACTAATGAAATCACTTCAGATGGGTGACCGTGCTCCTCCCTTGAAATGAGGGAGGTTGCATCGTTATCTGTGACTCAACCTGCACTGTGGTTGCGATAGCGGCAAGATCAACGACAGTCTCACAGTCTGTGTTTCTTTATGGCTACTCCAGCCTATTGCAACTCTCCAATAAATTCCATAAGTGAGCAAACATCATTCCCTACTATACGACGACTATATCAACCATTCTTTCCATTATGTCATTCTTTTTTTCCATCTAAGGAATAGTCCCAACATTTGATATGTTGGCATTTCTTTTCAGCTAAATGAAACTTTTGCGTAGTAATTTTGGAGTCTTGGTTCAATAGACATTTTTGGATGCAAGACTGAATTCACTGACCCCTGGGCACATAACAATAAACACGTAAACCTTTGCAATACATTGCCTCTAAGATTAGATAGCACTTTTTTTTACAGGATGTTATTCTTTATGTTTCTCACAGCTACAAGTGTTCAAAGGTCTACGTCACAAACTCAATGGCACAATGACACTGGCAATTTCACAAGTGGAGCAATCTCAGGTTGCAGATTTGCTACTGGTCATTAATGCAGTTCAAAGTTCTTCTGGTATTGGATTGTGTTTAGAATGCAATCTCGCCTAAGCTTTTCCTTTGATCTTCGGTTATACTTTAACTGTGTTTCTTATGGTCTACTTCAGTTGAACTTTGGAAAGTATTTATTCCTGTGGATTGAAAAGGGTACTGCTTTTATAATAATAATAATAATAATAATAACCAACATCATTAAATGACATATTATAAAAATAATTGAATAAATGGCCAATTTACATATGTTGTAGCACCAACTGACTCTGTTTGAATAAATCTGTCTTCTAACCACTTTTTTTAAGCTTCTCAGGTACAGTGACATAATTAACCCTCATATTGTCCTTGCCAAGTCCTAACAGTAGATTAACAAATACACACATAAATCCTGTGACAAATACATATAAGGGTAGGGATCTAGTGAGGCATGAACTTTGGTCGCATGGGGGGAGAGGAGTGAATTCCTAAACATGAAGTCATTGTTAGCGGAGCAGTTAGGCAGCCTCAGGAGCGAATCGCTACAGCGGTCCCCACCAACGCCCAGGGCGTACCCTCACGCTCGCATGCCACTCACAGGCTGTCAGCCCCACGAGGCACTGCCCTTTCCATCGATGCCCCGCCCTTTCCATCGATGCCCCGCCTCCACTTCTGACATTTACTTTGTCATTATTTATTCAAACAAAAATAAGCCAACATGCAGAAGCCTTGTGTGAAAAAGATGATTCAGTGATTCAGTGGCTTACAGAACTCCCTTTACTAGCAATAGCCTGAAGTAGTCATTTTCTTTATAAGCTTATCATTTTACATTGCATCAGAGGAATTCTAACCCACTCCTCACCAAACTGCTTCAGCTCATTGATGTTTGAGGTCATTCATATATGCACAGCTCTCTGAAGGTCGAGTCACAACCTCTCAACGGGGTTGAGGTCTGGACTTTCACCTGGCCAATCAAAAACCCGGATTCTTTTCTGAATTTGCTGGGAATCTGCTGGGATGCCCACTCCTGGGTACATTGGCAACCATCCTGAATGTTTTCCATTAGTGAATTATCTTTCTCAGTGTGGAGTGATGGACTTCATATTGTTTGGAAATGGCTTTATAACCCTTCTCAGACAGATGAGCAGCAACAATTGCTTCTCTGAGATAATCGCAGATATCTTTTTGCCTTGGAATGCTGTGTCAATACAAACCTGAATGCTCCAGAGGAAACTGTCAAAATTTTTGCTTTTATGTAGACGTGTTATCACTTCCTGATAATCAACTAATTGTGTGCACTTGATTAGCAGCACCTGGTTCTAATTTTCTTAATTGATATGGAAGCTGTAAGGGTGCACTTTTTCACGCTTGACTTCTACATGTTGGCTTATGTTTGGTTGAATTAATGATGGCAAAGTAAAATTTGTGTGTTATGAGTCACATGAGGTGAAATTTGTAGGCTGTTAGGACTTGGTGAGGACTGAATGAGAGTTAGTTATTTCCTAATATGTATGCCCATAGAACTGAAAGAGGGTGTGCTTTCTTTTTCATAGCCCAGTAGGTGTAATAAAAAATTATTTTTATTATGTTCAAGGGTACAACAGCAGTCCTTCCTGAGAAACAATCCTGCTATCTTTATGTTACAAGCCCAGTCCTCCAACCATTATGCTACACTGCCACCACAAAGGAAGGAATATTTTTAATCATAAATTAATAATAGCTAAAACACTACTAGTACTACTACTACTACTGCTAATAATGGTAATACTAATAATATTAATAATAAAGGCATTGAAATTGCAGTACATTGCATGTACATATCACTTTCCATCTCAAAGGTACAATCACTAGTATGTAACACCCATCTCGATTAAATCTTTTTACAGTAGGACAGGTTGAATAAAAACTTATGATTTGTCCGAAATTCTCAAGAAAAAAAAAAAACACACACACACTCACACACACACACACACTCACAGCAGGGTGCATTTGGATTTGCACGCATATGCGGCAACTTTCATGAAAACGGCGACAGTAAAAACTCTCTGCGTTATCAGCAGTTATTGTAGCTTCAGCATCAGTGGGTGTGTCCAGGCCGTGAGAAACTGAGATAGAGCGACTGTGAAGATAGCCTATGTCTACATCGTGATTTGCTCAGTTAAGCACAAATAGGTGATAAGCTGGCTGTAAATGTGCGGCTCGCCCTTTGAAAAAGCACCTTCATGTAGCTCCGCCTGTATCTCCCTTGTTTGCGTGTTCTATGGAATTGTAGTTTGCCCAATCTTCCTCACATGAAAAGGCAGTGGAGAGAATAATCAATAACTCTGTAGATGAAGGTTGAAGCACGTGGTCTGTTTTCTTCCTGTGAGATCGTCTCCCTCCCTATATGCTCTATGGATTTGCCTACCTGGGGCCCCAAGCTGGGGTAATTATTATAAGTAATCAAAATCAGTGGGCAGCTCATCCACCCAATCAGCAAGCAGAACAAATGTCTCATTTCAAGAAGGACAATTGGATAACAAGGTAATGTTGATTTTGGCTGGTCCATGCGTACTTAGGTAGATCACAAGAGTGGTTGTCTCCGAGTATATGCAAGGCTGAGCAGAACTTCTCCTTTGTCTGACTGAAATGTGGTCAACAAGTAAGGCTGCCCTACAGACTGAACACAACATGACCAAAGAGGAAGCCTACCATTTAGTCTGACTGAAAAAAGACAGTGGTGCAGAACATGGCCACAAAGCAGTACTGCCCTCCAGTCGGACCACTCTCATGTTAAAAAGCATAGTTTGGCAGTTTGTTTACCCTCTCCCTCGGTTCTGGCCTCACTGTAATTTTACCCTGGTGACACCTTTTATTAAGCACACCTGGAAACACGGTGATTAATTCATCATCGAGCCAGCCATCTTTTAATTACAAAAGTGCCTTAGTAGACCCACGGCCCTGTCACACGAATCCATCCCCGGCCATTTTGTAACTTTTTTGTTTTTTTTTTTTACTCTCAAAAGCTTCACGAGGACATGTGCTCAGGAGGGACCTTTAAACTTCCACCTGCGCGTTACGACTCTAATAAAAACCTGTTATTAGCCAGCGGAAAGCGACGGCAAACAGGTAACCGCGGGGTTTCCGATAAGTCGGCGACGGAGGGCGGAGGGTGGAGACGGGAGCGGGGCGTGCGCGAGCGAGCGAGCAGCCTCAGCCGGCGGATTTTTACAGCACTCCAAAATCATTATTGGCAATTAGCGTTCATCAGGAAAGACAGCAGCTGGCTGTAATTACAGGTAGCCCCCATCGTTCCCCCTCCGCGCGCCAGGAGGAGGAAAAAAGAAAAAAAAAAAAAAGCCCACACGTTTTTAAAGCCGCTGTTTACCTTTATTTATTTATTTTTCGGCGGATTGTTTGCGCCACACACAGCCCGCCGTAATGGTGGCATCACAGGTGCCGGTGGGAAATTACAGGGGGAGAAGAAAGCGGACTGTAAATACATGCTACGATGTGCGTCAGCTCAGCGCATGTAATGGGCGTCAACATATGGCATTTAGTTGTAAATGTAAAAATACTCGCCCCCCCCCCCCCCTTAACTGGCTAAAAGTTTTTGTTGTGCAAAATTGCTGAAGAATACGCCAGTGATGCTCAAAAATAAATGATAGGATTTTTTAAAACAACACTTATTGTAGTTTCATATTCATAGATCTTTAGATTATTGAACGCTTGTGGTCGAGGAGTTTATGACCCAGGACATGTGTAGTTTTATCTGTTTTATCAATATGATCTCTCAGTATTTCAAACTAAATGAAAAAACTTAATTTGTGCATTTTCACCAAGATATCGCAATCGTGAACATAAAATAGAACACTCCCTAAGTGGGTGAGTATCGGCCAGATTTTGCATTTGCACAAAGGGGTTAAATTATTATTTTAACATTTTGCTACATCACAACAAATGTTTAGCACAGCACGGTGGAAGAAATGGGTTTCAAAATTTGTAGATTCACTCTCTGCTGAAGTAGGTATACCTGAGATAGGTTTACCTCAGTGCCCTGGAATGCTAATTGGAAAAGGGATGCCATGAAGAGAGGCTATCATCAAGGAGAGCACCATCTCTCCGATTGATCCTCCTCTAAATCTTTGAGGAAAACATACCAGCCTAATTGCTCCTGCATTCCATCTCAGCACAACACACTGTCTGACATAGGACCACATGTCTATCTATGCAGCTTCAGTCTGGGGTCATTAGAACACAGCTAAGGCTTACTGCTGTGACCTTGGATAATGTCTGCCTCCTGTCACAGACCTGAATGCAAATAGACGTGGGTGGGAATGTAGCATAATGGTTATGAGGCTAGGCTTGCAACTCCAAGGCTGCATGTTTGATTCACAGGTAGGATTTGGGATAAAGGACAATCTGAATTCCTTCATTAAATATCCAGCTTTATAAACAGTAAAATGGCCTGTGTTAATTCAACTGTTACTGAGTTTCTGAGTCCACTCTGGCCTTGCCATAAATGTGGCAATAGTCAATTTAACACCGAAGATTTTACTGTGTAAATAGATTGTTTGAAGAAGCTTGTATAAGTTTCTCTGGACGAGTGTCTGCCAAATGCCAAACATGCATTTTAATAGAACGTGGAGATAAAATGTCAAAATGTTCTAAAAGGCTCCTGAGACCATTCTTTGAGAAGTGAATGAATGAAACATGGCATTTATATAGCACTTTTCCATATGCTCAAAGTGCTTTACAGTGATCATGGGAAACTCACCTCAACCAGGCAACCACCACCAATGTGTAGCACCCACCTGCCATTTTGGTGCTAAAACAGAAATGAGCCATTTAAGCAAACATACATAGCTGTTCGAATATGGCACCATTGTATGAGTGTGATACAATTTTAGTACCCTTTTAGAAGTATGGAAAATCTGTGGTTGAAATGTGTGTCGTTCCAAAACTCAAGTGCATTTGAACAAGTATACAGATATGATGATACTCACTGATGCACATGGCACTGCATGCTTACCAAGTGCATGAGCACTTAATATACATACTGCTTTTTGACACAGCTCTGGTGTGCATACTGTATTTGCTTGCTGGGAGTGGGAGTTCCTTTATTGCTCATCTTGTGAAAGGTTGTTTGTCCAGAGGCATCACTTCTTTGCAGGCGCTGCATGGATGAACTGATGTTTATTCCATCTGGTCTGATAACTCGGTATCGTCTCTGTTCTCTTGTAAGTCACTTTGGATAAGAGGGTCTAAGTGATTAAATGGATGGGCTGATTGCACACACCAGCTATTATATTGACACAATATTGGTGCTCTTGCACGGCACCTGCTGAGAACGGATGCATGCATACAAGGAGCAGAGCTTGGGTATAAACCACTTACCCTGGACAAAGGATATAACTAAAAGAGCTGGGGAGCTTGTGTGGGTTTGGTAGTTTTTGGTCTTCACGTGTGGTGTTTTTTATTTGTTTTTTATTGTGGCATGCTGTGGATTTATACATTTTGGTATGGCCAACAATTTTTGTTGTTGTGGTGTTTTTATATAAAAGAACAACCTTGTGGAGAACAGTCAGCCAATTAATTTGAAAGTACAGTCTCAGAAGAAAAGGTTTCAAAAGTCTTATTTGTGTCTCCATAGAGGAAGCCATAAAGGATTCATTGTCGGTCAAATGGTTCAATCTGGGAGCCATCACACTTTTCCCATCTATCATAAAAGGGTTCCAAAAAGAATTAAAAAGGGTTCCCCTGTGAAGAAAAGCTAAAGAACCCTTTCAGAACCCTGAAGGAGTGTAATGCACACATTACTGCTTTCTGTGAATCAAAGAGACTCAATAGCCGAAACAGAAAGTTTTCCAACATGGCTGAAAATGTTTTTTATTTGCTTTAATTGTGTCAGTCACGGCCACGGTGTTGTGTGACTGTACTGGTCTCCAATAATCAGTACGAGACTCAATAGCTCCTTATTACATCACACCAAACCCTGAATGGAGGGATTCCGAAGCTCCCTCCCAAAATGTTACATAATGACCCAAAAAGGTAAGCTGCTTGACAGCTATAAAAGGAAATATATATTTTGGGCTTGAGGCCTCCACTCATTTTTGGAAAGCACTTCATGGATAATGAAAACCACCTGAAAGCGCTGTTCTGTGCAGCAGTTGGGGGTTTAGAATCGTACAGGCCTGTATTGCCCCCAGTAACAATGGAACAAATTAACCTTGAGTGCTAAACCGTTGGAGGTATTTCTCCCCTAAATGTGGACCTCGCCCATTTTCACATGCAACGTTGAACCCAGCCACAGATTCTATACTGCAACCAGATGATCAACTCATGCACTCAGTCCTCTCTGCTTCCCTACTCCAGGAGACTCTGGTTAGGGCAAAAGTTCTCAGTGCTGTATTTCAGTTTATGAATGCTGACAAAGAGGCCATCAAAATATCATCTGCCACCAGTTTTGTCACACCCCTTAGCCATACCCCTTCATGAATATTTCTGACCAAACTAACGAACACATTGTGCACTGATCTGTTTAGTTTATAAAATACATAACTGTGGATGGTGACAGGAGGTTTTGATTTTGTGGGCACACTTGCAGTTCATCCAATTCCTTCATGAATTTTCACTGGCAAATCTGAAAACTTCAAGCCTCAAAAATGGTGGACCAATAATCTGGTCAGTGTATAGACAATCTGTGGTGACACTCCACATCAGAGAGATTTTCTGGAGGCCTCAGACAGGTAGAAAAAAAACAAAACATTTCTGTAATTGTAATTGTAATAATATAGTCAGTATAACATTAAACAAAATTAGTCAAATATAGTGATTATTATTATTATTATTGTTATTATCTTGGAAACTAAAGACTCACTGCTCAGTTATATGAAAACCTGAGGAAACACGACAGTTGGGGAATGCAAGAGACTATGCAGCTAATCAACTGTAAAGGGAATGGCTGGGGCGCCAGATTGAGAGAGCCAGTTTGGGACTTTGGCCAGGACGCCGGGGTTAGGGTCCCTGCCCTTTCAGTAAATGGCATGGGATCTTTTAATGGCTTCAGTGAGTCAGGAGCTGGTGTCCCCCCCCCCACCACACAGTGTTCCCATCCCTGCGCTTGGGCAGCGCTTTTTCTGTTGGACCAGAGGGGGAGGCGGGCCTGCCAACACCACCCCCAACAGCAACCTGGTTTTCCCAGGAGATCTCCAATCCAAGTACTAACCAAGACCAACATTGCTTTGCCCCAGCCATCAGGCAGGGGGCTACTGGGTGGCATGCTTGCTGGTAAACAGAGAACAGAGCGGGTGGTCAATGTCCAATAGCATGACTGGACTGGAACAGAAGAGCAGTGTGTATTCATGATGCTGTCTTTTGGCATTTACCATGGACTGAGCATGGATTTATATAGCTTATGCTGTAGCTTATAAGTTTTTCAGTTAATGCTTGCAACGATTGTGCGTCATTCACCCCCCCCCCCCTTTAAAAAAAAAAAAACTTTTTAATCACTATTATGATAATATGAAATCTACTCAGTCCTACTTCCTGTTTATTCTGTTTTGGGTTTCTTGTTTAATTGTGTTTTTTTTGTTATTTGTTATACCTTTGTGGGGCTACCTCATAAACGTATTGAAAGACTTTCTATAAACAATGAGCGAGTTAACTGTCAATCTGGTATGGACAAGGGGTCATTTGACCATTCAGAATTTAAGATCGCAGATGATAAAACTATGTGCAGTATCCAATAGATACTTTTAGACAAGTAACAGATGGTTGGAATATTAGGTTGGGTGTGATGTGCCAGTTTTATATTATGTCAGTACAGTTGAATAACTGTATTAGCTTTAAAACAGTTATTAAAGTCAACAATTCTATAATTAGTTACCAAACACTCATAAAAACTACATTTGGGAAGATATCCTGCTTCCCTCTCTCTGTGTAAACACACTCACACACACACTCTCTCTCTCTCTCTCCCTCTCTCTCTCTTACACACACGCACACACACACACACACACAATAGCCAAATGAATAAATAATGTCCTGTTGGGGACCGGATGCTTCGGAAACTGAGCTTGTGGCTAGGCTAAGCAGTTGCAGGTTCAATTTCTAGGTTACATAACTGCAGTACCCTTAAACAAGGTACTTAACCTGGAATTCCTTCATAAATATCAAGACTTACCATTAGGTGACATGTTAACAGGAAAGTAAGTAATTAAAGTTTCCAGTACAAACCAGTGCTGTTTTCGGCAGAGCAGATAAATAATGCTATGCCTAGGTGAACTTTGATCCTTGATCTTGATGTAAGTAAGTGGCAGCATTTTCCACAGCATGGAGAGAGAGAAAAAAATGGCTAGCCAAAGAAGAACATATATGTGGTCAGGAGAGGTAGAGACAGAGATACACATCCTTCTGTATTTTTGGCAATATGTATTTTGAAACATGTTATGCCAACAGAGCATTTGCATTTGTGTGTGTGTGAGAGAGAGAGAGAGAGAGAGAGCGAGACAGTAAAATTTGGGGGGTGTCCAGGGATTACCTAGGCTAAAAGGGACTAAATAGACATGAACGGACATTTTTCTCATTTTGGTATTTCATTCTTTCCAATTCCTTTACATACAATTGATGCAAATGTATCCAAGAAGGGACAATGTACAGAGCTTAAGTTTTGTCAGATATCCTTATTTGTGCCTTTTTGCCATCTAGTGGTGAAACAAAGGTATTACAGTGACTTTGAGGGAGTTTATCATTCTAGCCAGGAAAACTGTCCTTCCAGCACTCCTGTGGCTTGTCTTCGCTCACAAACACATCTGTGAGTTTATGTTCACTACTTACAATGCGGCCCTCCACGGGAATGAAAGGTACAAGAACAGAAACTATAAAATTCAGCACCCCATGCAGGCTTTCTTATTTTGTACCTGCATTGTGAACACCCTTGTAAAGTAGGAAACCTGTTAGCCACCCCAACAAGAGAAATCTTACAATTGTACCTTCTGTGGATGCTTCACCAAAATAAGCTTTAGCTTGACTCCGTGCTCCGTGTATGTTTGCCGGAATGTCCCGAATCCTGGCTGTAAAAACTGTTTGCATTTGAATTTGTGTTTCTCAGCTCCACTCTACGCCTTCCAACACAAACACAAACGGCAACTGTCACATTATAATCTGAGCTAGAAGTCTGGGCCTCGTTTCATACCCTGCCATGGAAAAGTTGGAATGCAACAAAACAGCAGGCTTTAGAGAGCAGATCAAGCAAGGATGGTTGTAACAGATGGGAGTTCTCGCTAAATGAGCGACCGATGGTTGATTAGTTACTATATATAAATAAATACATTGAGAGTAGTTTGCTGAAGAATCTGGGAACACCTTAATAAATGCAGCATATGCCAGTCATGTGATTTACCGCAGGTGAATTCCTAACTGAGTAAAAACACTGGCATATAATCATTGAAATACTCTGTTTAACTGACATGCCTTATCCTGGGAAACTCACACAGGCTAAATGATTACATGCCAACAGTTTATAATGCTGGATATTTGCTGAAATTGTTCTGGTCAAGTAGTTGGCTCAGGGGTACAAGTGGGAGCTGAACCTGCGATGTCATGGTTAAAATCCTAGGCCTAACGGCTACATGCTACACAGCGCTGAACCGCTTGTTCATGATGCATGCAGCACACTCTGCAGTGAAATGTGAAGACTCACTGCCTTGGTCACATTCCTATTGACAGCAGCAGGGGTAACCTCAATTGACAAAACACAAAAGAAATAGGCTGACGGGATGTCAGTCTCTGGACTTCGCATTCGAAAAAATGACTTGCTCCCATGTAGTGGGGTATGTGTGTGTGTGTGTGTGCGTGTGCGTGGTTGTGTGCGAAGGGGGTAGGAGCACTAGAGTGGACCTCTATGGGAGGTAAAACCCGATCATTTATAAAAGGTAAATGCTGTCAGCATGTGGTACGTCTGCCACGCCTCACCTGCAGGTGTGATTTATTAGAAGGCTGCAGGGTCGTAAATCAAAGTGTCTGCGATTCCCGCGGCAGCTGCGTCAATGCACGTCCCCTCAACCCCCCCCCCCCCCCTCACTCGCCCGCACAAAGTGCGCTAGGATGATGAAGATGGAAGGAGAGGAGTGGTGGTGTGGAAGGATGGAGAAGCTAGGGAGTCGCTCCATAGACTTCTGCTGGAGGAGGTCTATCAAGGGAGTCAGATCAGCGTGCAGTCAGCGTGGTTCATGGGGTCCTGGTTTGTCCAGCACCGGCATGTTCCATTGAATTGACACGGGACATCTGACTAGGATTCTGTTAACATTGCAACTCTGTCTCCCTACCATTGTGCTGTGTCTTATGAATATTCAAATATTCAATGTTTAAGGAGCATGACCAAATATAATACTGTGGAAATACATTTTCTGTACAGTAATGTAGCACCAGAATCCAGAAAATAGTATGGAAGGAACACTGGAGCTCACTATCTGGTGATTCTATTGAATCTGTGCTTATATTGTGCATTGATTGTGACAAAACCATGCTACGGTTTCAACCATGCTAAGATTTCAACCTCAACAGTAGTGGAAACAGAGGTTGTTATATATATAGCAAGACAATCAATCATCAATCATCAGACCAGTAAGTAGACAACCTGTGGTGCAGATTGTCTATCCTGCGGTAGAGCAGGACTTTCATGAGGTTTCTAGCTTTAAAGAGATTACAGGCTTGGGTCAAGAAAATATTCCCAAAGTGCCTAGTGATGGATACATTTCTAACCCAAGCCCTTACCCTAACCCAGTCTGAAACTTGATGCAAAGACAGGTCCCAACACTAAATTTGTTTAGATCAGCTTGAAAGGCATTCAAATTTGTGAAGCCACTAACTTTACATTCCATTCTGTTCCGTTATGAATAAAAGTGCTAGACTGGTGCCCCGATCAGATTGTAACACCAATTACGTACTAAATCTAAGTTAACCTATGCCAACTACGACCATAGTACAGATCAGAGATTAATACAGCTACCATCAATTAGGCTTTTGCTTATCAGCGTCTTTTACAGCTCACAAATTCATGTTGTTTCATTTCATGGTCCTCTCTGTGGTTTTAGTTCTTATCGGGATTCCCCTGCAGAATATTAATTTCACCAGTGTGTATGTTCAGTCTTAAATTGGATTTCTTGCATGAGTTGTGTGTTCTATTACTCAGAAGGCCAGGGGGAGCCTTTGCTGTCCCCTGATGCTGCGGCACAATTATAGCTGCTGCCGTCCAAGTCAAGTGATCTCTTTATGCTGTGAATTCACCACCGCGAGAAAATGTGTGCCTGTCTGTGTGTGCATCTGTGTGTTTATACGTGAGTGTGTGTCTGTGAGTGTACATGTAAGAATATGAGTATAATATGAGTGCATGAGTATATGTGTGAGTGAGAGTGTAAGCCTGAGTGTGTGTATGTGTGCATGAAAGTGTGTATGTGAACAAAGAGCCTTTTCTGTTTACACCAGCTGGTTGATTAAACAGAATTTCCAATTAATGAATGAATGAATAAAATAACGCATTTTTGTGATTGAGTTACATAGACGGCAGATGAATTTAATCACCCCTTTTAAAAAGTCAGATTGTGAATCCATGATGAAATGAGGAAAATGTCTTTTTGAGGGAGTGTGTGTGTGTGTGTGAGAGAGAGAGAGAGAGAGAGAGAGGTAACACAGAGAAATGACCAGAGAGGGAAGGGAGGAAGGGAGAGAGCTGCCTTCTCTGCACCCAGGGTCAGGGTACTGAGACGGGGAACAATAAGACGAGCTGTAAATATCGAACGCACCATCACTCAGTCTCACCTCGCCAAACCCGCCCCCACATCGCCGTCTCTCGGCAACCCCTATCAGCATTGCCCTGAAACATGTGACCCAGGGGAGGCCCCTGAGCTTTATCATTGTGATGAGACACATGCAGTCCCTGTATTAAACACTGCAGGTCTGCTGTCAGGTCTAACCGCCGGTGGTATGTACGCAGTGATTGCGCCGTCTACGGCGTGTCTGTCAGCTGGCGTCCGACGGCCAATAATAAGCACGTGCTGTCTGTGTCAGACGCGTCTGTTGTCATGTAAAATCGTCCGTGATTCGCACGCGGCGTCTCCGTCAGACACGTCCGCTGTCACGTAAAAATCTTATTGTGAGCGAAGCGTGGAATGAAGCTCGGGGAACTGCACAAGCATCCGTGCGTCCGAAGGTAATATGGTTAAAATATAGCGGTCTAATATCTCAGTGGTGCGATAGCCCTGGTACAGCATCGGCGTTTCGGCCTATAATCAGCACAACTCTAGGAGATATCTTTGCCTCTGAAATATCTCTGCCCCCGCCCCACTGAAATAACTTTGGGGTGGGGATGCTCATTTAGAAGTCTTCCTCAAGGCCTTGCTGAGGGGGGTGGTGGGGATGGGGGAGGGGGGGGGTGGGGTGACAATACCAAGTGACCCGAATGCTCAGGGGCCCGTGGGCGGCGCGGTCAGAGGCGGAACGGTGCCACTTTAATTAATTAAGGGGACACGCGGGAGGGAGGAGGGACGCAATTTGTCGCGACGCGGCCGCCTCGCGCCCGGGCCCCAGCCCGTAATCAAATAACAGCTCTGCTCCCCTCCCGCCTTTTTCCCCCCGCTCCCAGGAACAGTTGTTGATAGTCGTTGATTAGCGCATTCTTAACCGGCGCTTGCTCCGAGAAGAAGGGGAGGGGAGGGGTGCGCCGGGGTGATGAAAGAGATGAAAAATATGCGCCCCCAATTATCTCCCTCTCTCGTTTGAAGCGCTTATCTGACTCCTAGCGCACGTGAGCCGTTGGAAGCACGGATCCTCTCAGTGTCTACCACTCCTCGTAACCGCACGGTCATCCGGTGATGCCGTGTCTTGCAAGCCTGCGCTTCGAACAGATAAAGTCTGTTGCTATGTAAGTTTGTAACCTCTTAGCGTCTGCATGCCTTCTCGCGTCCTTTGTTAACTCGGTCGCGCCTGTTAGCGGCCTACCGGCGACGCCCCTCTCTCGGCGACTCGGGAGCGGAGCCGCGGCCGTCCGCGCGCCGCCGTTCGCCCGCCCGCCCGCGGTGGAGCGATCTCTTCATTTCATTTCCCAGCGGATTTAAAACTCCATTACGAAATGGGGTTTTAATTTCCACGGGGAGAACGGTAATGCATGCATTACTCCGTCGGGTCGATTGCGACGTCTCCCCGACCGCGGTGGAAATCGGTCCGAACCTCCAGAGAAGGGTGGAGGGACAAAAAAAAAGAGACAAAAAAAAAAAAAACCCTTGGACAGTACACTTCTATTGGAGAAAGATGATGCCGTTTGCAGGCGATTGTTCCGGTTTCGGTGTGTGTCTTACAGAAACGACGCCAGGCTCTGTCGCGCTGAAGCTCGCTGCCAAGGCTCAACCCACAGTCGCTTCTGCGCGGCATCTGCCTCTGTTGCGCGGACCGCTCGTATAAAAGGAAAAGCCGTCTCATTGCGCAGCTGTCTTCGTGACCTCGGAAACCGGCCATGTTCTACTGTCTGTGAGGTCCGCAGACATTCATTTGTAAAGGAGAGGGATTTTGAGAGGGGGAAATGGATGCCTGAATCACTGTATATTAAGCGGCTTTAGCCAGAATGGTAATGATCGCAATCTGCCGTTGCTAATTGCCACCTATATTAGTGCTTTGAATGGTATGTAGACAGTTTAATTAAGAAATAATCACCAAAATGGTTACAAAATAACCGTCCTGGAAACGTTATCTGTGGACAGTGAATGCCTTTTAGCGGTTGGCTAATTTGTTGAAGGTAGACTGACAGCTGAACATTTAAGCCACAGTATCAATCTGCCTGGAATGCTTATCTACAAATGCACTAGGCTATGAACAACCATCAGCTTTTTCATGTGCCTCGCTTCAAAATCGTACCGCTAAACCGGTAATTAGGTGTCCAAGCAGTGAGGCTGCTAGAACCCTATTATTATTATTATGGGCACAAGGTTTTGAGCATACTTTTTATGCTCTTTAGCTCCTTCTTCAGGTAAGGCACATTTTGTTTAACATTAGTCAGGCATTCTTTGACCTAGAATAAAAATGTTGTGTTTATACATTAAGTAAAGAGGGCTGAATCAGATTTACACAGCTCTTTCATTTCTGCCCCATGTCATTTTCTGTCATTTAAAATATTGCATTCCATGGCCAAAATGAACTCCTCCAAGAGCGGTGAGCCACAAAACACAGGATTCTAACCCGTGCCAAATATGGGTAAAAAGGATGTGATGCGTAACCTCTGAATAATGCATGTGACCTGAATGACACTTATATTCACTTATATTAAGTCCACAAAACATAATGAGTACAAATATTTGTACTCTTGTGCCACCATCATATGAATGTATTTACATATATTTTACTCTCAATACTTCTCTAACTTCTCAATACTTGACCTACATTCAAAATCCTTCCATTCCAAGATTCATCAGTGTCAGGTGTTTTGTGTCATTCATTACATCCTGACAAATGATGCATTAGACTGTGCAGTTGTGCGCCATTGGCTTAAGGCTGCTTTTGGCTACGGTATATTCCTTCATTTTTTCCTTTCGTTTAACAAGAGAAGATGTTTTGGCCTGAGCATTATTAAATATTACATACCAGAGAGATGCGGACATAAGTTTGAATGAGCTTTTCCGCTCAGGTCGGCTCATTGTTTGGTTGTATTTGTTTTTGTGCTACGACGTGAGTTCCCCTCTGGAACAAATTACGAATCAAACTCCAGTCACAGTGCATCCGTCACATTAGGGCACGTGACCAGCGGAGGTCATTTGAGGAGCACGTCGCTTTCGCGGATTCGGGCCAATCGACCCCTTTTGAAGTCAAGCATAAAATGCAATTATTGCCACCGCTGAGGGGGGGGGCGGGCCCTTCAATTGCGCCGAAAAAAAGTGGAACCCCGCTTTTTCATTCCTTCAACCGCCGCCTCCCGACTGCTCGAGAACGCGGGACGCCGGTGTATTTTTCTGAAGCTGTCGGCCTCGGACGCGGAGCGAGAGCGATAATAATAGCGGTCCCAGACAGTCGTTTACGGAACGGTGGACGATGGCGGCCGGACCGGAGCGACGCTGCTCCCTTGGAAAATCGCCCGCGGCACAGAGTCGTGAATCGCGGTGGCTTTGGCTTTATGGACGGAGCCGGCCATCTGTCAAAAGGGCAGTGAAATCTTGTTAAAGGGTTTAGAAGAAGAAGAAGGGAGAAAAAAAACAGTCATTGTGATATTCGGGCAGGCGGATACATCTGTTATTGTTGCTGCTCAGTCTGTAAAAACAGGTTTAATTCAGATCAGAAAGTGGCTGTGAACAGGAAGAAAAGAGATTCTGAAGCCCACAAAGGCCTCTGCTGAGAAATCTGAATCGATTGAGCGGCCATCATCTGTCCTGAAATGAACAGCCTCAAATGACTTTCAAGGTGCAGAGAATGGACGTTCTGTCTTCCTCTGCAATGGCCAATTCATCTTTTAAGAGAAGGTCAATTTGGCAAAAAAAAGGGGTGGGGGTTCCATTTTAATGCCCCCGCAAAACCAAAACAAAATCACAAAACCTCAAAACACTCAGTTCTGCCATTTCACTTCCAGGTCTCCTTCACAAAGCAGCACACACGGGGACCACTCGGTGAGGAACTCAAAGGGCTAAGCTACATGCTAGCTGGTCTGGAGCTGAGCACTTCGTCATTTGTGCCATCCATAGCTTTCAGGTATTTATGTTTTTGACCCTTGAACTACAATTGTACAATATAGGAAAAACAGATCCACCCTTACCTCTGAATAAAAGACTAACTGAGACCATTTAAGAAGCTCTGTCTATCTGTGGGGAGGGAGAAAGCATGCCCTCTCACTTAGTAGTTTGCAGCAGCGAATGTAATTAATGTACTTATTTATTACAACCATGGAAACATGCAGACCCAGTATCTGGCACAAATCCTTTATCCTTGACAACGCTGTTCCTGCAAGGCACCAGGGTTGCTAAGGTCTGTCAACAGAAATATGTCCCATATATGGATATCCAAGGTATTGGAATTTTTGATCTGTTTTCTTTTGCGACAGTGGGAAGCTTTGGTGATTTTTATTTCAGCATTTACTGAAACTTTACTTGAAATGTAAAACATATGATCATTTTTACAGAGGAATCCTCTTAATAAATTGGTAGAAATATATATATGAATATATATGAATATAACCAAATTAATGCATTATTAACCTAAAATAACAATATTTTGGCCTCAATATCTCCTTGAGATCAAGCAGGGGGACATAGAGTGTATCCTGAGGTTATACAATTTATTTTGACAGAATATGTCTTGGATAACAAAAACATGTTACTGTGATTTTTTTATTGGATGTCCTGTGTAGGTGTAGGAGGATAGTACAAATGTAAGGGAGATTGGGGAAATAACAGTTTTCGTTTTTTGGCTCAATACTGAAAATATTACAAGAGATAGATTAATAATTTTTTTTTAGTACAAACAACTTACATCCCTTGGCTATGATTACGAGCCATTAGGACATTTCTGGGACATGCCCCTCACTAGCAATCTGACTGAAAGTACCAGGAGTGAAATGTTACATTTAACCGTGTGGGTAGTGAAAAAACAAACATGACAGGGGGTACACCTAACAGTCTTAATAGTTTTAGAAGTTACACAAAGTGCGTAATTCAATACAATTTCAATGTTATGTGATAAAGCAGTCTTTAATCTATTTTTTGATTACATTTATATATTTTGCATCACCCATATCGGTGAAAATCGATCGCAAGACTGTATTATTCTCTGGTTCCCATCAAATGTCTTCTCTTTTTCCAATCCAAACAACTGTGTCAGTCGTGGTCGTATGTTACCACGTAGCCTAAAGTAGCCCAGCATTTGACGATCCTGATCATCATTTGGAAATTCTGTAATATGTAGTTGTCTGGTAAATTTGTGGATGCACCAATCACTGCAAGCCGGTCAATTAAAAAAGTATTTTCCTGCCCTGATGTAGATGCTTAAGAAAGGTGGCCGACTATATTCTGTCATTGGCTGCAAACAAGTAGGGGAGAATACACAGGATATTGTTTATTTACAGATATTTCATTGGCTTTTCAGTAAGCCTATCAATGTTCAAATGAATGCAGGCCTGGTGACTAGCTACTCCTGTGTAAGTCACTAAAATCATTGTAGGCCTATATGTGCTATAAGGAGACGAAGCCCTGGAAATGGATCTTAGAGCAAGACTGAAGTCTGTTAGTTTGAAAAGATTTGTTGAACTGCCAAAAGTTATCTTCAATCCACTCAAAATATAACTCAAAATAAAAGCTACAAAAATATCTGTAAGCAGTCTGACATTTCATTTTGACACAAACGTTTTTTCTTAACTTATAAAGACTTGTGTGGAGCTCACGAGCAATATCACAGATATCACCTCCACATGTGTAATAGGGTAAACAAGGAATCAGCGGCTGATGTGCAATTCATAATTAAATGTGCATAGCTTTCAATCATGTGAAACAGGTTCAAGACAATTAGCACCTGAAGATAGGAACTTTGTCAGAAGTGAATAAGCATTGTTATTTCAGGGTGTTGATAATACACTAGGTCTGGGTGTATTTTTGGATTTTTGAACACAGAGTTTTTCAGCTCTGCTTAAAAATTTAATTAAGGTTTTCTGGTGTTCTCCTGTTTGAAGCAGTTTGTTTTTTTAAAGTTGTTTGAATGTTCTTCGTGTTCCTCTCCTGGTGTTATTGCTTCTACCCTGGTGTTCATGCTCCTACTCTCGTTTCTGGTGTGGAAAAGGAGGGCGGTTGGTGCGATTCGGAGAGCCCTTGGAGGCTGGCAGTGAAAGGCGCTTCATTAATAACGGCCAAGACGGAGGTCCCAGGGAGTGGCTCTTCTCCTCCTCCAGTCAGGAACTCGCCAGAGACCAGCCAGGGTACCTGTCTCCATCTCTCCCCATAAACTGCCTCCACCTGCCTGCCTTCAAACTGCCCCTTTAAATGTATCGTTTGCTTAGAGGGAGCTATCATCTGCTCTTAAAGACCAAGAGTATTCATCTTCGCTGTCAGCTCCCTGCCACTGCTAGTTCCTGGGTACTAAGTTCCACCCAGAAAGCACTGCTGGAGGCAGAGAAAATATATGGGCCAGGACTTAATGGTTAGGGCTCTGGGGCACTATGACTGTTGGTGTGTGTGTGCGTGTGTGTGTGTGTGTGTGCGTATGTGTGTACCAGTGTGCATTCCACATTTGACGTGTGTGTGTTTGTACGTTTGTGTGTGTGTGCATGTGAATGCTTATGTGTGTGTGTACCAGTGTGCATCCCACATTCAACGTGTGTGCGTGTGTGTGTGCTTTTGTGTGTGTGTGTGCATACTAGTGTGCATCCCACATTCGACATGTGTGTGTGTGTACGTCATTTGTGTGTGTGCGTGCGTTTATGCATGTGTACATACGTATGTGTGTGTGTGTGTGTACCAGTGTGCATCCCCTATTCAACATGTGTCTGTGTGTGCGCGTGCGTTTATGCGTGTGTGTGTGCCAGTGTGCATCCCACATTCGACGTGTGTGTGTGTGTGCATGCGTGCGTGCATTTGTGCGTGTGTATGCATGAGTATGTGTGTGCATGTGTGTGAGCCAGTGTGCATCCCACATTTGACGTGTGTGTGTGTGCGTGCATTTGTGCATGCGTGTGCATGAGTATGTGTGTGTGTGTGTGTATGCCAGTGTGCATCCCACATTCAACGTGTGTGTGTGTGTGTGTGTGTGCATGTGCATGCATTTGTGCATGTGTGTGCATGCGTATGTGTGTGCGTGTGCATATACCAGTGTGCATACTACATTTGACATGTTCAGTATCCATGAAATTCTCTTTTTTCTTTCTAAATGGAAAAACACTAATCTCTGTCAAACAAGACCTCCTTTTGGTACATTAAAATTTTCTGTCTCTCTGGTTCTCTCTCTCTCTCTCTCTCTCTCTCTCTCCCTCCTCCTCTCCTCCCCCTCACTCTCTCCCCCCCATTTCTCTCTCTTGCTCCCCGCGCTTGAACCTTACACCTACACGGTACAGATGGTTTCATTTTATAAGAGATAAAGGCACATTTGGTGGAACTGATTAAACAGAGAGCAACATCCCCATCTGCCATTTATCCCCATATAAAAACTGCCGGGGCAGATGCTGACATCCTCTGGGATGATTGACTAACCCCTGGCGGGATGGCAGCCCCTCGTCCCCCCCCCCCTTCTCCCCACCAGGCCCCAGCTGCCCGCTCTAAACACTAGTCGCTTTGCCGGGATGCACCGCAATCAGCGGCCCAGCTTGATTGGACGGAAGCAGGTGAGCGGCGGATGCTTTAATTACTGTGTGCAGCCGAAGCCACAGCCCCTCCCTCCTGTGACTGTGCCACCGCTGCCGCGGATACAAGCTGTGCTTGACCCCGTGACCCGGAGATAGAGGGTCTGGGGTGCTGCCAGCAGCCTCCTGGTGTCCAGCGCATGTTCAAATCCGCATATGGACAAGTCTAGCGCACGCCTGTGCGTCGGGTGAGAAAGGCCTCAGGAGACACAGGATGGGTAGAACTGTCATGTGCCGTTGTCATGTGCTACGGTGGCCCTCTCTGGGTTTGTTATCTCAAGATCACGTGATAATTCACTGGAGATTTCAACATTCCCAAATATTTATCTGAAGGTCACAAAATATATGATTCAAGATTTCAACATTACTAAAGTGGTAATCTTGTGAGCACAAAATGGTTGCTCCAGGATCTGAAAACCTTTAGGAGCTACCTTAGTTATCTTGCGTTCAACGTGACAGACATTAACGACTGAGCATAATACTTCAAACGGCTCATTGCCTTTATGAGTGGACATTTCAATGATTTCAAAATGACATGCAGCTGTGGTTTCAGTGATAAAGTTCTTCATGACTGAGATTATGTTTAGATGTTGGAAATTCCTGTATTCTGGTTGAACTGGAACTGTTTCACATTCTCATTTTTCAGGACTTCTGAGTCAAAATTGCAGCCTCTGAGATGAGACTTCTGAAAACAGCAGCTTCTTCAATAAGTCTGTTTCTTCACAAAAGCTCTGAAAAGGCTTTTGTTTCACAGCACACACTGATAATTATGAGAGGTTTAGAATCTATATTCTCACCAGTAATTTCCACCCGTACAGTAGTACCAGGCTGGTATACCACAAAAGAAAGAACACATTATCATGAAAATGTAAAATTTAAGGCATGCTGTTTGTCTGTATAAGTCATTAAGTGAGGGTAGATATAAAAAGGGAAGGTGAGAAAGAGGGAAAGAAAGACAGGCGGGCTCAGTGACGAGAGCGATGTGGGGAGCGGAGTGACCCGGCGAGCAGGGGAAGAAGCGACCGTCGAAGCCGGCGGCGTTCAGCGCGGTCAATTCATCAGGCCCGAGCCCGCACCTCAATCATCCCGCCGCCGCCGCCGCCGCCAGCGGAGCGACCCCCCACCTCTGCCCCCCCACCCCCCTTCTTATTTAATGGCGCTAACCCCCAGCACCCCGCCCCCACCCGCCTCTTCAATCACAGGACGAGCCTCTTCTGCCTCTTCTGGGTTCAGGAGGGACAAGCTGCTAATGGATTACCAGGCGGAATGTAGGCCTCCCGCCCCCACCTTCGACACCCACCCCCCCCCACCCCCCCTACTCGTTCTCCCTCGGTCTGATTGCTGAATGTGTTGACAACACGCCTCAGGAAAGCGCCTGGTCTCCGCCTCAGCTTTTTACGGGCTCAGGGGCCACCGCTGCGATGAACGCGGGCTAGTTTTTTGTTGCCGCCGGCTCGTTTCGCGAGGTCGCCTATTCTTCGGGAGGCAGGATTTTAAAGTGATGCGTGAGCTTGTGCGCGCGCCTCGAAACCGGGCGCTTCATATTATGCGTTGTGTCCATCGTCTCGCGGGGGGGCGGGGTTTTTAAGACCTGGTTATGAGTCGCGTGTAGCGCGCAGCCTCGGAAACGCCCGGGAGCCACTCATGCGGGCGGCGGCGTTCGCGGCCCGCCGAGCGGTGGAAATGCTTTAACGCGGACTAATCGCGTGGTGGCCACTCCCTCGCCCCCGCAACCGCCTCGGCTCGCGGCTCGGCACCCGGCCCCGTAACGAAGCGCGGATGATAGATAGCGCCTTTATGCGCTCGCGGTGTTCATGCGTACTCGCCGCCCGCCGCCGGCTTCCGAGCGGGGACTGGACCCGGACCCCGTGTGAGCGCAGCGCCGGCTGTGTTTTTGGCAGACGATCTACTGCGCTTCGTGGTTTCACAGCGGGGCGGGTCGCCGAGAGGGTGCTTCGCGGGAGACTGAAAAGTTTAAGAGACTGAAGAGCCGAGGTGAAGCCGTAACCTTTCTGCTGAGTTCCTGCTGCTGTGGTTTTGTGGGCTCAGTACGCTATCTATCTGTCTGTCTGTCTATCTATCTATCTATCTATCTATCTATCTATCTATCTATCTGTCTGTCTGTCTGTCTGTCTGTCTGTCTGTCTGTCTGTCTGTCTGTCTGTCTGTCTGTCTGTCTGTCTGTCTATCAATCACTGACCAGCACCTCACCCAGACTCAGGGGAGCTTTCACTCCACCAAGTGCTGTACTATGTGGGTTTTTTGTTTACTGTTACAGATTCCAAGTCAAGTACGGTTGTACCTGACCAGAACCCCGCAAAAAAAACGGTTTTCTGAGTTACTTTTCATACACAACCATGTGCCCAACTGCTAATTACTACTGCATTGGTCTTCAAATTCAAATCCAGTGAGTGTGAGTGTGTCTGAACAAATAGCCACCTGGTCAGAACCATCCATTGGTTGTGATAATTGTTAAAAATTATGTTTTTTTCATTCATTGTTTAGGTCTAGAGCATACTATTAACATGTTTTCCTGCAGGAAGAAGTGTACATGTGATCTGAATGACATTACAATATAGCTGAGAAGTTGTGAGTTGAATGAATGGAAAAAAAAAGTTCTTACACCTTCATTTATTAGAACCTTGCAACAATGTATTGTGCTATCTAGGCGCAATAGAGTAGCATGAACGCTAGTCTGTTATTAATAGCTATTACTCTCCCATAATTTTGTCCAGCTTTGATACAATTGCAAAATGCCATGCCACTCCATGTGGACATCATGCTGCACTTACATTATAACTGCTACATATATTGCATCCACAGCATAACTGTCACTCGGTAGGAACTACATGCTGATATTTTCTGTTTTAGACAGAAGCATTTCTTTACTTTTCAAGGGGAGAAGCTCGGTACACCCAGGTAAGTTAACATTCTGTTGGCACAAACATTCTGCAAGATGAAAACTATAGACACGCTTCTGTATGACATTATAACATTATTATTCACAGTTTGATTTCAACTGTGGCGGACTTTTCAGTTGGCTCAATAATTCCCTCCAACATCACCTCAGCTGGTGTTCAGTGAGTGTTCAGGAGAAAAATGTGCAACAACCAGGTGGATATACATATTGGTGATGGTTGAAATGTACTTCCCCCTTTCACTCAATGCTCTGAAAATGACTGTGAAATAGTTATACATAGTATTTATTTATTGAGCTGTTTTAATGCTGTACTGTATGCTTTTTTCTTGCCAATAAAGCATTTTGAATTCAATTTGATTTAACTTGTGAAAGGTGATATACTAATGTGGTCCATTTTTATTGTTAACTGTTATTGAAATAACCCATAGATTTGTGTGTATCAGGGTATTCGTGTTTGAATTGGAGCAAAATATGAAGCTGTGTTCATTTCTCCAATGGTTTCTAGTATTATGGATTGAAATAAAACTGTTCCTTGCCTCCTGTGATTGTTTTCTTGCTTCCACAATTGACACAGTGTATATTCCTGCCCCTACCCTGGCATATACTGTATCTCAGAAGACTCTTCAGAGATGTCCGGGAGATTCTTTTCAAACCCGAATGTGGAGCTGGGAGCATGAACTGATGGGTTCATATTTCTTCCTGACCAAAATAAATGATAAACATGCCATTTCATAATTTTGAGAGATGAGATGAAAGCACTGAGCACATGTGTGTGCACACGCACACACACACGCATGCACACACACACGAACGCATGCACACACACACACACGCACACGCACGCACACACACTGTTGCGAACAGACAGTATGTTTCTTGACAGAAATATGGGATCGGGGAGGCAGGGGTGTGATCCGTTCCACTAATTACTGAACCCAAAGACAATTTGACATATAGAATTGCCTTGGCCCTCCATTCGTTGGTTTACAGAGCATGGGGGACTCAGAAACACAGCAACTCTGTGAACAGTACCTGCTGAAGCTTGACACACCATTTTTCACACACTCTCTCCTTTGGCAGAGTGATGAGTGAAATTTTTACCTCAAGCTGAATAATGATCTACAAGGTTTAAGCTTTTTGCACAGAATTTTTTTTTTCTGCTGAATTCCTAAAAAATTAAGACTCTTGGTGTGTCATTGTGAATAAAGACTGCCCTGTGGCCATAAGTTGTTTAGAGAAGCACGTACTGGTCTGGATTCAAACTACATTGTAACAATGTGATGTACAATAAAATGTCATTGTCATTTTCTTCATACCTTCTTCATTTTCAGTCTGATGAGTTCAGCAATAATAAAACTTGAAAGTGACATTCACGTTTAATTGCAAGTCTAAACACTGGATTCAAACAACATTTGTCCATGTCCACAATCAACTTGGACTGATGTTGTCTAATTCTTATGGTAGCTAAACATGCCAAACTGTATTAGTGAACAAAACAACTACCAATTACCTTTAGTCATGAGTAAACGATCATTGAATTCAGGCCAAAGTCACAGACGAATGTTGATTGAATCCAGGTGACGGATTGGATGTGCGTGACGCATGGAAAAAGGGACCACCATTCCCTTACAGTGGGCAGTCTGTGACATTCACGTGATTAGCTGTGCCTGAAGGAAGCCACGGTGAATTATGGGTAAAGAGAGTCCAGACACACCTGCACCTTCTCAATTCAGTCGCTAAGCTGGGAACTATTGCAAGATTGTTTTATGCCTTCCCTTGGCAAAACCATCAAAATGTTTACTGCAGGTAAAAATACTGTTCGGTTAAACTGCTGTACTGCGAAACCGTGACGTATACAGTAACTTTTTCATAAGATATATGGATTCCTGCACTTATTCACCATGGGGAAAAACAACAGTTGGAAGGTTATTCCTCCCCTCTGCTCTCTCTCTCTCTCTCACATTAATTTGTATTGAATTAAAGACTTGTTAAACTTCACACTGTGCTGCTAAGAAAAATTAGTTAAGTAAGGACTGATATGTCATAATTAAGTAATATTTAATGATCTATTGTAATATTTAGCAAAAAAAAAAAAAAGCCTGTGAACATGATGATAATATTGTGTTTAGGATTCTCAAACAAATTAAAGACAATCAAATGAGACTTATTAACCTGTTCAAAAAATGCATCTCATCATGTCATTTTTTATTTTTTTGCTGTTTAGTTGAATCCTCTGTGAGTCAAAGGCAATGAGCAAAGACCATGTAAGTCCAATGGCACAACATTGCTTGGCTATGTCATTTGGTGAGTTCACAGATGGTCGCTGTTTGGATGATTCACACACTGAATACTGTTTGCTTGGGTGGGTTCAGTTCTAATAGGGTTCCTGGAGTTCATCACTCCCACAACCCTCATTCAGACTGCCATTTTCTTTTTTTGTCGAAGACCTAAACACACTGCATTGCTTTCACAGACAAGCACACCGGCAGCAACTTACAAAACAAAACGTGTACGTGCTTTCAAATAGGTTTCTGAGGGCACCAGCTCTTCAGTACAGAATAATATACCACTGACAGCCAACGGTGTGACAAGACGTGGTACAATCAGCTGCGCAGCCTGCATATTACTATGCCCACCGGGCCTCTGCAGCAGCATAGCAGGACGTGCTCTCTATTTAGGTGGTATAAATATTAATACACAACAGAGCTTGGGACATAAACCTGATGCAGGGGGGCAGATGAGTTATGTTCGCGTGAAGGTGAAGTGTTTTCATTTTTAACAAACAGAGCCGCATACGCGGGGCACTTGGTATTACTCTCCAGAGGACATGTTAAACTCAAGGACAGCACAAAGTGCACTGTGGGTAAGAGAAGATCGCGGCCTTTGTCCGGCGACGGAAGGAAAGGTTCTTTAGCTAACTAGTCCGGCAGCCGCGCGGCTCGCGACGAAGCAGCCGCGGAGGGGCCTTTGTACGGGCCGACGTCGGGCCTCACCGGGCCTGGAAGGTCACCGTCCTCGTTGTAACATCGACTGCCCCGTGGGAATAGACAGCAATGTGAGACTTCAAATGAAACAAGGCCCTTGAGAGAACGGGGTCAAGTCTATTCAGCAGGACCTGCTTGCTTACATGTATTTTGCGAACTGTCAGCAAAATAAGAACACACAAAGTCAGAATATATTCATACACAGGAACCTTTTACCAGTATAGCAATGTAATAGCAATAGAAATGAATGGAGCTGTATGGATGTTGGATTTCCAAAGATAGTTCAGAGGGTAGTTAGCGGTATATCTGGTGGGGACTCTTGGGCTGATGTACACAGGTGGTTAAACCCCTGACCTGAGGTACATACAAATGAAGGAACGGAGTAGGCATACAATTTAAAATGGAAGAGGGAAGTTACTCCATTATGAGCTTGTGTTGATTGGCAGAGGGGAGGAGTGTATGTGCATTCCAAACTCCCCGTCTTAAGTCTGTAAACTTCATTTGTGGAGGGCAATGCGGCATGATGGGTAAGACTCCACGTCTGTAAACCATCGCATGGTTGATACTCAAATTAGTCAAACAAGAGACACTGTTACATAATCAATTGAATATTGTAATGAAATGTGCAACCCGTTGAATAGAGACACATGGCAAACAAATTAATATTAATAGTGCATATATTATGCATGTAGTGCAGTCAACTACTGCAATCAAAACAAGTGGCTGAACACTCAATTCTGATTTGCTGGGAGGTATGCATTATTGTTCCATATGAGCTTGGCTATGAAGTCACTGTTCTAAATTACATTACAGGCATGTAGCAGATGCTCTTATCCAGAGAGACTTACACAACTTTTTACATAGCATTTACATTTAATTTATACGGCTGGATATATACTGAAGCAATGCAGGTTTAGTACCACACTCAAGGGAACAATGGCAGTGTCCTACCTGGGAATCGAACCGGAGACCTTTATGTTACAAGACCAGCTCCTTACCCATTTGTTGTAAATTGCTAGCAACCCAACTGTTACACTGTCATACTTGCAACAGTCTTAATGATCTCAAAATCACATCTCACATAAAGGATGCATCCAGCCACTGCCAACTGAAGCATAGTCAGCTTGATGTCCATGAATGATAGAGAGCAGGTAGTCTAGTTATAGCTTGACTTGACAACATTTACCAGCATTGGTGTTAAATATAATTCAATAGTTGGCTAGTGAGATATCCTTCATAACAAACAGGCTATGAGATCATATTCACCTAAAACCAAACTGAATTTTAATATAAGGTAATATGAGTGAGGGATTGCGAGGGACTAAAAAGTGGTACAGGGTTTCGAATATTTTCTGGAATATTTATGTAACATTTCCATTGCAATAGAGTCACATATTTTGAAATGCAATTTTATTATAATCATGCTTATTGTTGCTAAGGCATTACATGACTGGAATAATGACCTTGGGGCAGGACATTACACAGTTTGAATGTCCTTTGTGGAGGGAAATTTACTACTATTCAAACTGTGTAATGCCCAGCCCAGAGGACATTATCCCTGACATAAATGAGAGCTAACAAAGTTAAATCTGCACCCCCTCACCTGCCCCAATCAAAAGATATTTTGCAGGGGAAACAATGATGAATCCTTAGCTAAATCACAGGAGCACCAACTGAAAGACCAGCAGCACATGAAGTCAGTATCAAAGTATCAAATTGAAAAACAGTATATAAAAATGGACAATGACAGTCAAAACAGCAGTAAAAATACTGTTGCGAGTGTCATACCATAGTGAACATAGGGCCCCGTGAAAGCAACATTACATTACACTAAATCATAGCTTCTACACTGTCCCAAAAAATGATCCAAGATAGAAAAGTTAACCACTGAAAATATTGCTGCATTCTCAACTATCCTTCTGAGTTTTTCAAGTCTCCCTTGGCTGGCACGAGGAGCGGTAAAAGTAGCGACTCGGAGAGTGCAAGAGTAATGCTGGCGTTTGAGGTAATGACAGTCCCAGGAGGGGTATGCAAATGCCAGCTGCTGCAGAGACTGCTGTAAAAGATGGCAGCAATTAGACCTTGCACTTAAAACAAGGTGAGTCAGGACCTTTTAATAGCTCATTGTTTTTCAGCTGCCATACCACTGGCCGGTAATATCTACGTTGCGCATGCACACAATCACGTGCATGCACACACATACACGCGCACACACATGCACACACGCACACACGCGCGCACACACACTGATACACACAACACACACATTAAGGGACTGGTTTTGCTAATTACTTGTGTGCACATGAACAGTACATTCGATGCTACCTTGGAAAATTGTCTCTTACAAATAAACTTAAAAAATGAAAATTAATTCGCACACACAAACACACACAGATAGAGAGAGAGAGAGAGAGAGAGATCGAGAGAGAGAGAACAGGTTCAGAACCTTGCTTTTTCATGTACAAGTTTATTATTAATAGTGCAATAAAAACAGTGTGTCGATGAACAAGGTGAGAGAGAAACATTAGTGTGTGTGAGGCCTCGCTCTTGGGTGTTAGCGGTGTAGTTTGCCACTTCACTTACAGCTTTTCGTTTCCTCGTTATGCATAAGTACTGGAGAATCACGAACGTTTTTCTTCATCTGTGTCACATCTCTGGTGCGGTATGTTTCAAAACTTTCCCGTATATTAATAAAGCGGCTTTTCGGATACTTTCTCTCAGTGTACCATTTTTCTCTCAGCCAGATGAGTATGCGTATGTGCATGCGTATGCATTTCCAATTTACATTTTCATTTAAAAGTAATATTAGAAATGAAGCCCAATTGAGGAATCAAATTTCTTGCTCCACATGCCTTTCATTCTCTTTCCATCTTTGTCTCAGAAACAGAAATGTGATCAAGGCAAGCCAATTTCTTTTTTTCAAAAATGGCTTGAATTGGAGTGTTTAAATACCATCAGTCGCAAATGTGTGCTTCTAATGTTTACTGTCTCTCTTTTTCTGCCTCTCCTTTTCTCCAGAACTGAAGCACTTTTGATGCACGCCACTGAACGCTGCTGCCCCCCCCCCCTCCTCCCCCCTCCCCCCCGCAATAAGCTCCATTACCTCCATAAGACAAAGGTTATCGTGGCCTCAATTCTCCGCACCCCCTGGTTACAGGCCTTGGCAGGACTGTGATGGATTGATGTTTGGACTGCGGGTCTGATTCCCTGGACCTTGTTCTGGTTAGCCTTGAGCAGCCAGTAGGGTCCAGTCTGCAAGCCACACTCCCCTCCCTCCACAGCAGGAGTGAACTGCAGTCCTGTGAACACTGGCCACTGCAGCGAGAACAAACATGGAGAAATGAACAGTGTGCAATTTATACAAGACACACAGCTGCAGTAATGCTAGTCTGAAGAAAAAAGGTTTCAGTTAACAGGATTTGACAGCAAATGCACATTCAGGCCTTTTTTGACTAGCAAGCTATTATAACCCATAGGCCTAAGTACATAGTATTTTCTATGAGGGGACAAGCTCTAGAACTATAGAGCTCTACACAGTAGTCAGTTGATGTTCTTTTTTTCCCCTCTGTAATGAATTATATACAATTTGGCACTTTCTTACTTTAAATCATATCTTTTCTGTTGCTGGATAAAACATGTAGGCTGATTTTTAAGCCTTTACATGGTCTAGATGCACAAGCAGAAGGTCCAGGGATCAGAAAGTAAAAGTCCTGCCATGTGTTTCCTCCACCCATGAGCTCAGCCAGCTGATTTCACTAATTGGTCATACCTCCTAATTGTGCTAATTAGCAAATCCAGGTGATTGGAACAAAATACTGGGGAGGATTTTTAGCTTCTGAACCTGGATATTCCACCTGCGGTGAGGCGTGGAACTGATATTGCATCTGAGATCACCCGTTTCCTGTGCGGAAGAGCCACACGTGAAGCACAATGAGTCCACTCAGCCAGGGTGACTGAGGACGTAAAGGCCACAGATCTGGCCTCTCCGCGAGTCTATCACGAAGGCCAGCGGGAAAAAACCAACGATATTTCACATGATAAATGACATCCTTTCACCCGGCCAATCCAAATGGATTATCTTGGCACGGGCCGGCTGTGCCAGGTGCCCAAAGAGAAAGGATCGACTTTACAGTCACCTGGTACATTCCGACAGTTAATGGCTACACCAGTGGAACAAGCTGCGCTTTGTTGCAGAGGCCAAAGCACAAAAGAAGTAGAGGAGGAAAAACACTTTTTTTCCTCTCGCTCTTGACATTTAAACAGTAAGTTATTTTGCAGCAAAAGTCTCCGAGCGGAACACTCGCGATCGAAATGACTCACCTAAGATGTTACAGTACGTAATGGTCCCTGCTATAGTTCCCCTACATTACTTTACAGATTGGCTATTCTGGTTTAGTTCCCATTTTCTAGCACTCATTTTCTGGTTGAATAAAGGGTGAATGAAAATACATAGTCTGTATAATATCAGTTTGCAGATTCATACCGCAGCTGGTCGAAAATTGGGGTTTCTTGCGTGAGCTGGAAGCTTTCCAGCTGTGATACGCATATTAGCTGGGAGCAGCAGTTTATGTGTTTGTTTGTGTTATTTTATTAATTTGTGACTCCTTTCGAATGCTGGGACTTGCTGAGCAGGCACAAAATTCCCAGGAAGACTGGAAAAACAAATTTTCACCACCATTGTCCAACCTTTTCCTATTCATGATATTCACATACAATGCACTGGTCATTAAGCTTCCACTGATGTGATTTAATTTGCATCCTTGAATTAAACATAAATTTATATTATAAAATTGTCTGCAATTCACATATGAAAAAAAGCAAAACATCAAATCAAACAACAAATCAGTGCAAGATTTAGGCTACAATAATCCCTTAATAATGACACACTAGATGTATCCTATCACTTTATTGGTACCAAGCAGGTATTTGCTTCTGTAGTTTGTTTTAATAAAATAAAAAAATAAAAACATTCATTTATCATGGATAACACTGTTTTTTTGTTCAGCTTAACACAGTATAACACAATCAGAGACAGAAAAGTAAATGCATGTATGCAAAGTTATACAGTACCTACACTATTTAGTAAAGGATATAGTCCTGAATAATAAAATGAAATAGGCAAAACTACAGAATGCTAGCCATGCAGTGTTTTGTAATGGGAATATGGTAAAAAAAAAAAACAATTATGATTGATGATTGATAATGGATAGTTACTCCACCTCTTGCCTTCATAAATACTCCCTTTTGCCCCAGCGCAATTTTAGTCTCAAAGAAGAACATTTTGGTTAAATAATCATTAAAATATTGAATTAGCTTTCCCTGCTTTTTTCTTTTCCCTGTCTTGATATGCCCAGTCATATCAGCATCTCATCGCTGCATCCTCAGTGACTCCTGTCGGCTTAGCTTGAGGCCTCTTTATGCAGATTTGGCACAGGCAGACTGTAGACACCCTACGGAATGGAGGAGCTACTATTAAGCGAAAGTGGAGCAGACCCTGCTCACCTAAACCTTCCCCTCATGACTGGCCAGAGATGACTCTGGCCAATCATGCACTGCACTTTCTTAATATAGAAAACACCATCCCAGGGAACATCTTTTTGAGAGCACTGGATAGACTGATAACATTTTAATATCTCCAAAGAAGTTCTGAGAAAGAAGAATGTCAGTTACTCAAGAAAAAAGGCATAATGGAAGATACATGTCCACCATTTTTCAAGTAAAATTAACATGAATGAACCACCACACTGTACAACTGTAATAACTGCTTGCCAAGGCCATTTCTTTGGTGATTCTTGTGACTTAAACGTACTGCCAATAAATTAATGTAATAAAAAAATATACAAATGTACATGTATTCTTTAACTTTCTAGAAAGAAAGAAAAAAAATAATGTTATGGCAGTTAGATTGAATACACCCCTTGTGCCCTTGTAGCAAATTCAGTTTGTCAGCATGGATTACTGTCAGGCAATATGACAGCCTGTGTGTGTGTGTGTGTGTGTGTGTGTGTGTTGGGGAGGGTTGCTGGAGGACAGGGCTAGTGGTAATATTTGAGTTGGGGAGAGGGCAAGGCATTGACCCCTAAAACATGCGCTAATACAGGTCCCCCCCTCATACGAAGCGGCGTCTGTGCTTTTGGGTTCACGGCGATACCGAAAATAAATACATAAATATGCGCTCGTTTGTTCCGGCTCACCGATTCAGAGGAAAATGTCATGCGTAAAATGCAAAGGTCATCTCTACTTGCTGTCAGGGAAATGTCCCGAAGTCATCCACATTCCGCATTTGAATAAACACAGTGGGATTACAGGCATCCTTAGGGGGATCAATCAAGCAGCGAGCTGCTTCTACAATTTCCCTTCTCTCTGCAATTTGAAGAATTTAATTATTGATTTACAAGTGGCCATTAATGAACTGTACTTCACACCCCATTTTTAACATGATACATTTTTTTTACAATAATCTTTTAAAAATCGCTGTGTAGTTTAATTATATTTGCATATGATAATTATAATGCTCATACATGCTCATTTCATAAACATATATTTGTATAAATTTGAATGTTTTTTAAATATTATTATCCTGTGCATAATGCAGCTCATTTTAATGGTTTGTTCATTGGATATATTTATTTTAACACCTAAGTATGGCACATACTTGCACTGCAGTTAAGAAAGAAAACACGTGGAGGTACGTCTACGATCTGCGTGTGGTGAGGGTTTCAATGTTCAGGACAGAAACAGAAAAAAGCTTGAGACCATGCTCAATATGGGAAATGAATTTGATGAGATGTGCCTTTCTTTTTATTCATAAATGATCTTCAATGCACAAATCATAGACTACTTTCTTAAGCGACAATGCTGAGTCTTTGTGTCTTTATGTGACCAGAAGTTTCGGCTGACCTTTGTCATTAACTGGAGGGAGATGGCTGGGGTCTAAGCTAATAGGACAGCGTTTTCATAAAAGTATTTCTGTACATGCAAGTACGTGATATGTGCCAAAAAATAAATCAAATATTTTTTAAAACTATCCCTATCAGACAAATTACTTGTGTGTCCTTCAGTGATATTTTGATTGGAAACGTCACTCTATCCTCTGTTACACTTGCAAGGTCAGCTCTCAACAATTTGGAGAACTTGAGGGGTGGGGATTTAACTGAGAAAGAATATCACATTGGTTAGTGTAATTATTTGTATCCTCTGCATATTATGTTCTTAAGGGTCGGAAAAACCATTGACAAAGATCGTGGTGGTACCTCCAAAGGTTTTCATTGGGTCTGCGAGCCAATTTTTATGGGTTCCAGCATCTCTCATTTACAGAAATAATATAGCGCAGTGCTCGTTCCACTCCCGTTATCGCGCACTTAATTTGGGTCAGAGGGACAAAAGTGTGACATAGACAGAACTGACGAAGCCCGTTCCCGCTCCGAGCAGCGAACCCGAGGACGCAGCAGCCTGATATATGTGTGTGTGTGTGTGTGTGTGTGTGCGTGTGTGTGTGTGGAGAAACGCACGAGGCTCCTCGGTATCGCTGCACTCAGCGCTCTGAAGTGACGAGAGCGACATACGGCAGGGAGGGAGCTGCGGACGGGGGCGGCGGCGACCTTGCACCTCGCGTTCGGGGTGGCGGCCGTGCTGAGCGCACGCACCCTGACTCAGGGCCGGGGCAGCTGCACTTAGAGGCGCCGGATCGGAGGGGTTCCAGGACCATGGTACGTTCCGCCAGGCCATTCCCCCCCCCCTTTATAGACCTTTATAAAGTTTATCTCAATCCCATTGAGTCCCATTGGATGAAATGGTGATGAATTTTACTGGAATATGTCAGTGGAATGATGAGCTCTTCCTGAACTAAACATTTTAAACCTCTTTTTTTTTTCACCTTATAAAAATAAGTATATTTTGGAATGGTCGCCTTCACCTTTACCCAGTATACATTAAAATAGACAAAAATGGAATTTAACCCAGAAAAATAAACGACTTTATCCAACCGAGTTTTAAAAATATTTTTAAATATGCCCAATTGTGGAGTGCAGGTTAGAAAAAACATCACAGGCGGGTTGTGATAAGATCTCAATCACACCATTCCATCTAATTGCAAAACGCTCTCTCTGCCATCCAGAAGGAACCAGGAGAGCAGAATGAACACCCTAACGGAAGGAGAGGGAGAGAAAACACACGCACACGCACACACACACACACACACACACAATTTGGACTCTGTACAGTAATAACATGATAAATTATTGTACATTTTCTTCAGGGGACATTGGCTGCGGAAATGTGCTAAACCGCCCAAGGGAAATGGTCCTCATCAATCACGGGCACAGAGACTCAGCTATCGCGGCGGCCCTGAGGGGCGGAGGGTTTTACGTGTGACCGCCGTCTATAACGGTGACATCGACCGCCAGGCCCCCACGGAGGGCCAGGGAAGTCGCCTGCAAAGAAAAACAGAGCAGGAGCGGGATCAAGGTTTGTTTTTCCGGCACATTCTAGGTCATTACTTATTATCCCGAACGCTGAAATATCAACGTCCTTGGCCGTAGGATCTCCTTCGCGAATTTATAGATCTCATTAGGAGATAGACGTGACAAAGATAGCTCCCAATGCTTCTGAAAAATGTAAAACCATTAGTGGGTCATTGTCATACTTCTAATGTGTCCTCTTAAGCGGCTTAGAAGGCTGGTGGTGGGATGTGATACAGGGATTAACCTATGAGAGAGGCTTTCTGTGCAGTTGAGCTGGCATTGATGAAATTTCAGCACCCATATATTTCAAGGCTTTGCACAGCACTTATGGGGACCTGATTCAGGCTTGTGCGTGCATGCTTGTGTGTGTGTGAGCGGTTGTATGTGTGTGTGTGAGTGTGTGTATCAGTATGTGTTCGTGTGAGTACATGCGTGCATGTGTGGGTGTTCGTGTTCAATTTGAGCGGACACTTCGGCAACTTATCCAGTCGAACTGTAAAATGTGCTCAAAACTGATTAAATGATTTATGCAATTGTTACTCAACATATATGCATGTAAAAAGCAGGAAATTAAAGCTGATTTTCTGTGCTTCAGTCGCATATTCAACTTTTGCTCTCAAATCCAATGCAAAATAATAATAATAATAATAATAATTTTACCGTTTTTACTTTGTCCCAATACTCTTACATTTAACTGTATATGCAGTGTACTTCCAGTGACAGTTTTTGTTGTTTTGGCTCTGTACTCCAGCACATTGGATTTGAAATAAAACAATGAATATAAGGTATAAAAAGACATAAGAAATGCATACATAGATCAACATCTATGGCTGTAAATACCAATATTGAGGAAATATTGGGTAGCATCGCTTTGGAATACATCTTATTTAATTTCAGTGAGGCAAGATAGCCTATATTGTTTGTAGTACAGTAACTTGGTGTCATTTTGATATCAATACTTTTAATGGCAGGCCTGGATTTTGGCAGTCTGATTGAATGAGTTATAGACGATGTATGTCTTGTATGTGAGTAACTTGGCAACTTCAACTGTTCGTTGAAAACGTGTTTTTTATGAGATATAATTTCTTTTTGCAAAGAGTTTTATTATGAGAGTGAGAAATGCGAAGTGACCCTGTAAGAAACGGTTGTGGATTATGGCTATCCCTGTGTGAATTTGTACAGTCTGATGAGCGTGTACCGTTTAGCAGTTTCGGTTTGCTATATATGTGAAACAGTGGCTGTGACAAAGGGTGCGGTGACGTAAGTGTAAACGCATCAGAAACGCAGCTGAAATATGGCTAGTGTATGTACTCACGGATTTGACGGCCATCCAACAAGCCTTGATTGACAAAAGAATCAGCAAGCCTGTAGAATTAGAGCTCCCTAGGTCGCAACTTGTATACCCTTCTGTCCTGCTCCGTGGTCTGTTATTTCATGGAGATGCACTTTTAGTGTTTGTAAGGTTTATAAAGCATTTTGATGGGCTTATCTGCAGGTAGGAATCCTCTTCGCTGTTTTGCTAAGCTAGAACCGGAAAAGTTGATAGTGGAGAATAGGAGCAGACGCATATGTCCCAGCAGGCTTTGCATATGAGAAAATAACAACAGTGTGAGATAAATTAGGAGAAATGATGAAATTGCGTAGTTGAAACAATATGTTTTTAGCAGAATGGGCATGTAGGTGAAGGCTGACATGATCACAGACTATAGTGCAAAGTAAATGAAGTGACCATGAGCAAGCTTAGTTCCCTTATCGAACGGTATATATAACAGTCTGTAAAAAACACTAATTGTTAAAGTGGAGGGTTAAGTAACGTGTGAAATCTATTGCACTGCTATGCTTTTGTCATGTTCAATACTAGTAGTTATATTTATGAGTGAGTCGTGAATTTAAATGTAATGTTTTAATGGGGAGTTGCAGAATGTACATACGTAGTAATTGTTTGTATGTGGCTAGATAGAGAACAGGGCGAGGTAACATGAATGTAGAAACGTTGCGTTTGCTGATAAGAAGGTTTTGTTGGGTAGCCAAGTGAAGAAATATGGTTAGTAGAAATAGCACAGTGGTGAACTGGTGTAACTTTTTTAATAAAAGGAATAAATTTGCTGTCATGAAATGCACATGGGTGGCCGTGAGTGAGTTTTGGTAAAGCAAATATAAGCGTAAGAAAACGTTTGTGTAAAAGAGGAAATTACCTGCCTGAGGGCGAGGCGGGATTCAATCCTTCAACCGGAGGTTTACCAGTCTGTGACTTTGTTAGTGCAGCACCATGACATAGCTATGCAATGCATGAAATATCATTAGCAAACCTGTCCATGGTTTTAAAGAACACAGGCCAGTAAGCACAGAAGAGCCCCCGTTGAATCCATATGGCTCTGCAATATTGTAGCCGGTTAATAACTGAACGTGCAGACGGTACGTCATAATGCAGTGTATACGTTCGGTGAACGGCGGGTAGATATGGTGCAAAAGCAATAATTGAGAAGTAGTAGACAATTATTAGTGAGGGTAAAAGCAGGTTGAAGAAACATGTTCTTAGCTGGGCTTGAACCTAGAACCCTGTGTTCTGAAGTCTGTAACCTTGCCCACTAGGCCACAGGCAGACTAGCTGTTTAAACTGGAAATGTTTCAGAGTAAAAAGGTATGGGTATTTTGCGTGTGTATGCGCGTTTTTGATTGGGTCGTGTAGGTGAAGATTTGGCTGGTGTCGGTAAAATGTCCAATGGGGAGACATGTTGTTAGTGGGATAGGCGGCAGGAAAAATAAGAATGAGAAGAAGAAGAAGAAAGAGAAGAAGAAGGAGAAAACACAAAATCCCCTTAGTTTGGGGCTTTATTGTGTGGACATGTGAAGTTGTTTATGAAATCTGTCTGTTGAAATGGGGTCAGAATGTACAGAATTTAATGTTTTTAAGGGCTGAGTGTCTGTGGCTGTTGTGGTTATTTCTGTGGGGAACCCTGAAAAGTGCCAAACTCTCGGTGCTGTATAGGTATGGGGCATGCCCCCGCCAAGGCGTAACAATTAAATTAAAGCTGACAGTCTGCACTTTAACCTCATATTGTCTATTTTTATTGTTTTGTGCAGAGCCAAAACAACACATGAAATTGTGTCACTGTTGCATTTAACTGTGTGCATATAGTACCCTCCATACACTCGGGAAATAGACATATTTTTTTCTTGGTTTGGCTCTGTACTCCACAATTTTAGATTTGTAAAAAAACTATTCACATGTGGTTATAATGTAGATGCTCAGCTTTTATTAAAGGGTTTTCTTATACATTTTGGATTCACCATGTCAAAATTACAGCACTTTTTACACAGACCCTCATTTCAGGGCATATGGAACATATGAATGTTATATAAATGAAAGTAGTCATGTTCAGAATTTTGTTGCATATCCTTTGCCCACAATGACTGCTTGACATCACCATGTATCTTCTCTGGTGATGCTCTGCCAGGCCTGTACTGCAGCCATCTTCAGCTCCTGCTTGTTTCGAACTAGCTGAGTTAACCTTAAGTTCTCTCTTCAGCATATGAAATGCATGTTCAATTGGATTCAGACTGGGTGACTGATTTGGCCAGTCAAGAATGTTCTAGTTTTTGGCATGGAAAAACTCTTTTGATGCTTTGGCAATATGTTTGGGACAGGGTTCTTGTCCTTTTCACAAATCAAAATCCCAGACTTTTTCCAGACTGATCCCCCATGCGTTCCTGTTGGGATTTTTGCCTTTTGTGTTTTACAATCCATTTCAATGAATAAAAGCATGAGTGAATGAGATTCGGCACAGAATATAGCATTTCAGTGTCACTGTCAATCTGCCATTAACAACATAAACTGAAAAGGGGAAAATGTCATTAATCTCTGAGGGTAATGATGTGGTGGCTACAAAGTTCGTAGGATTGAACATGTTTTCAGTGTACCATGCTGTCAATGTTTTACAAACAAAATCTCAGTTAACTGCTACAATCTGCATTATTTTAATCAGCACTAATTCAGTTAGGGAAATGGCAAACATTGTTGGGCTGAATGGCCTGTTCTCGTCATTATGTTATGCTGTGTTATGTTATTTGCTTAAATTCTGGGAAACCTGAGCACGAACCAGCAGAAATCATTATGTTTGCACAAGCACTGTCTTCAGCTGTAGTGCTCTTTGGTTAAAATAAATAAATAAAATAAAATTATAACACACTCAACGTACTCAGGAAATGATGTGACCAATGCTGTTTTAACTTCATCAATTTAAAATGAGGGTTTAAAAAATCTAGGAGGTACACTCTCATTTTCTGAGGTTTAACACAGTCAATGTAATACCAACATTTAAAAAAATCTTGAGCGTGATGAATAAGTTTTTTTTTTTGTTTACTCTCAAAGCGCATTGTCCAGACATCAGAGAGTGGACTAAAGGCTTTAATCAACTGTGGGTAATGCTCTATGAAATGGTGTTTTGGTCTCAGCAGGGAATATGGAATGCAATAGTTCTCTGTTCTTATATTTTATAATCCAAGAAATGAATCGACTCGTCTGTGTGCTTTGATGCAACAGCAAATTCAACTATATCTTTGAGTATAATCTTCCATGTACCGTCTCCCTAAGGGACATAATGACCAATGAAAAGTGGAAGTACTCTAAGTACTAATTTTCATGCCCATTAGCATCAATTGTTTCTTTGCTGGTGAAACTTTTAGCAATTGCCTGCAGTTGGTTGGTTCTGTCAGAAAAAGCAAAGGATCTGATAGCATGGTTCACTAACTGAAGAGTGAAGTACTTCTTGTTTGTCAGATCTGAAAGGAAAAGACACAGCTCAACAGGAACACTGCCCTCAAAAAAAGGTCAGGAGGGTAACCTGTAGTGACATGAAAATGTTTCAAATTGTCAGATGATGTCAGTTGATTATTCTACATTATCCTCAATTGTAAGATAATCAACCACAGACATGTGTTCTCATGCTGCATCATTGTCATTCTCATCACTAATGCTGGAAACTATTTCTGGCTTGAACGTTCTCAAGTCATGTTCACGATGTTGCTTACTTCTATGTGAACTGAATGTTGAGCAAGTATTGGTGCGGAAGTTGCAACCTTTGCAAGGACACTGAATGATTTGATTTACTCTCAAAAGACTGCTACACGAGTGACTTACAAAATATGTTGTTGTGTAGGCTCAGCGAATTCACAATGCTGACAAAAAAAATTGTGCTGTTTCATGTACTTGTCTACTACATTCATCTAAGAGAATTTTTGAGATGTGCACCTCCAGAGCACTGAGTGAGTTAAATGAGCTCAGACATTATTAATGTGGACGTGGAAAAGGGACAGTTCTTGTATAGCTCCATGTTTTAACCCTTTCGTGCGTAAGTTCTGGGAAACAAATAAATAAATTTAAAAAAATTCTGTGCATGCACCAACTGTTCTAGAATTTGACTGATACATCACACTAGCCTTCGCACGGTCGAATAATGAAAAATAAATAATTGTAACCTTACCTATTAGTGGGGAAATTGCCGAACTGCCCCACATCAATGGATGCCTAAATTAATCTATTTTTGCCTGCATTGGATATCCAACAATTTCATTTAGCTCATTATATAAATATACAGTGAATAAAACATCACTAGATGGCTCTCAGTATGTGTCAGCCATGATGTGATCATCTGACTTGTTAGTTAACGCCTGCACTGTCTTGTTTCATTTGCATCAATAAGAATATATATATATATATATTTCAGCTATGGTTTGTGTGGTGGAAATTTATTTGCATGTTTTCAAATAATTGTTACAAATACTTGTTACTGATCACTGCTAAAATAAAGCTAAAACATGGACACAGCCATATAATGTCATCTGGACCAACCAAAAATGATTATTCTCAAATTCTGCGGAATGTTTTTTCAATTATTTGGATCACTGGAGAATTTAACCAAGATGTAATACATTGTAAATTATAATTGGTATTAGATCGATTATATAGTCCTTTCTGCCAGCTTGTAGTTTGCTCATTTTAATTTAGTTAGCAGTCTAACATTTGCTAACTGTATACCCTAGTATATATTTTTGGTCTATTGCTACTTCTGAGCAAGTGTGATGGTCTGCATGAACACATAAATTAACATATTGAGGACATAATTTAATTTAATTCATTTTTTTGGGGGGAAATAAATATGCTTAGTCTTGCAAAGAACAAAGTTTAATCCAAAAGCTAATTGTTGCGTCATTTGTAAACAGATGTTCTAATCTAGTTTTCTAATCACACCGGCATGACCATACACTTCAGGAACCACTCCAGCCCTGTAACCCCTGTGTGACCATATGCTCAAAAGGGTTAACCGATAGTGTTTGAGTAGTTTTGCTTTTCAGAGGTATAAGTACAGTACTTATATTTACATAGCGTATTGCATGAACTGTAAGAAAACAGTAAAATGTCATTAGATGTGTCATTGTTGGAATAGGCATTTCATCACAAGCCTTGCTAATGTATTAACAACTAGCCTAATGTTTCAGAGGAATGTGGCTGCATAACACGTGGTAGTCAGACATTACTGCATAGTTAGCTAGCTAATATCAGCAAAGTGCCATGTCTTTTACACTTAACATATAAGTGCAGGTGATAGCATCTGCACAACGTAATACCCAACTTACTTGCCACAAACAATGTAATATTGCTAACATTAAGGTAGCTACTGACTGTGGAAGGGCTAACAAATAAAACTAAATATAGACCAAAAAGATAAAATTTAACTGAACAGCGGAAAAACAAGTACTTATGTAACAATTACAGTTACCGAAGTTAACCATTTTAGTCAGTTAGCTAGCCAACTCCTTTGAGTTATGCTGTAGTTACGTACAGCTAACTTTATCCAACTTATCTAGCCAGCTTGCTAGTCATTTCAATTAAGCTAACTATAAATAAGTTACAACATGTTTAATTCCAAATAAGTTTAATGCTACAAAAGGCAAGTTAACTTAGTTAGTTGGAAGTGGAGTCTGACTATGTGAGATAATCTAGCTATTTAAAGGAGTACCATGGTGATTTTCACACTTTCTCGGTTTTATGTGCTATTTGCACAAGAGGCATTGAAGAAACACAATGAGCAAAGTATTAAATATGTCCGTTCTGTATTTTTGGAGAAATATGCGTTTTAAATTCATCGTCCTATTTTCAACCGGTTGAGAAAGTTGTCATTTTGCTACGTCACGAATACAGTAACCACTCCCATTTCCACGCCCCGTAAAGAAATCTGACAGGACACACCGTCCTGCTGTTCAGACAATGCAAATATTTGACTAACGTTAGGTTCACTTAAATTAGAGTGCCTTTAGATTATTTCTGGTTATATTAATTTAGCTAGCTAGCTAACGTTAGCTAGCTAGGAGGTTTGCTTTCATAAGGCAATGTTATCGATAACGTTAGCTTGCTAGTTTGCTTTTATGAGGACGTTATAGTTGTGCTTTTATCTTAACTTGGCTGGCTAGATAGCAAAAATTATAATTGGATATAAGTCAATGTCCTTACCTTAGCTATCTATCGATACTTGATATACTACTAAGCTAGCTAGCTTGTGAAAATTCAGTCTCCCAAAGAGAGCGCGTATCATGGGGGTAGCTATGGTAACGGGGCACGGTCTGTCAATCATAGCTAACTGACAGTTCTCATTACCACGCCCAGACGGTTCGGGTGAATTTTTATCGTGGGAAATTTAGGCTTAGAAAAATATGTTTTAAAGTACATTGAAATGACTGAAGAATAAAAAAATTATGCACATTTGTTTTGTTGTTGCCTGAAGACAACTGGGAAGTGTCACGTTCAACCACCATGGTACTCCTTTAACATGCAGAAATAAAACTTACCTTGATAGCTAGTGTCCCACCAACGGTCAACGTGGCGGGTGTGTGCTCCATGTCTGAGTTTATTTTTGGAAACAAGTCAACATTGCGCGGAAAATTCTAAATATCCTGCTGGTTTCCTCAGAAAGCATATGCAAAGGAAAATGAAAGATTAAGCACATCTAAAGTGACATCACGTTCACTAACTTAAACTAATCGACAACAATAGGAACAATTGTGTTCACCGCGCAGGAAACTCGCGGAGTGTGCTTGTTGCAAAAACCAATCAATATTCTCCTTGTTTCATAGCCACAGGTTAGCTTGACCAATCCGATAAAAGACAGGCTATATTTAACGAAAACTGCTATCTTGAAAATTGCTATTTTGAGTAATGATAACAAACTGTTAAATCTTAATCAATCTCAAGTAAGCCTCCTAAAGTGTTTCTGAGCTGTAGCTGGGACAGATGTTTGGAGTTTTTCATTCCTTTTTGTACGTTTAAGTCATCAGCAGCAGAGTTCTTCCTTGGCTTACCAGGCCCTGATGCTACTGAGCTCACCAGTGCACTATTTCTACTTAAAGACAGTTGATTTTGGTACAGGAGCCTACGGTTACCCTATGTCTCTGACAGTTTTTTCTTATTTCACAGCCTCATAATGGCTTCCTTGACTTCCATTGGCAGAACTCTAGTCCTCATGTTGACAAACGCCAATAGCAGACTCCAAAGGAAATCAAAATCTTAGACTAACAGCTCTCTTACCAAGGAAGAAATTTAACACACCTGACTAATCAGAAACACCGTGAAGTCATTTTCCCAAGCATTATGGTACCCAGAAATGGGGGTACTGTGCGTAAAATGTGCTGTAATTTCTTCATGGTGAAACCAGAATGTAGAAATATATCCATAAATAAAAGCTGATAATGTTCACTGGAACCCAATGTGAATTGTTTGATTAGAAATGTAAAACTGCGTAGTAACAGAGCCAAATCAAGAAAAAATATGTCTGTCCCAAACATTATGGAACACTTGCTGCATATATATATATATATATATATATATATATATATATATATATATATATATATATTCAAACAGACATTTCTCACTGGGGTATCAAAAATGAAAATGACTGTTTTTGAATCTGGAGACACAGTTATTTATGCGTTCTCTGTTTTATCAGAGCGAAGACTAAAACACCCCGCTGTCATTAATATAGATGTGTGTCATCGCTCAGTCTTTGCGGTGATGGTCCAAAGGCCTCGTTGATCAATCACCCCAACACATCAATCATCTGATTAATTCCGAGCACGTCGTTAACATTGCATTTATGAATGCGAGTAATTATTGCGCCACAAATAAAAGAGATGCAAAGAGCCATCCATGCTGTGCTAATTCTATTCAAACTGCTAAACATGTTGATTAAAAACCATTGTGTCGCTAACCTGAAATTGATGTGTTTGGATTGAGTTGATCAGTGCAGCTGACAGGATTCACAAACACCTCTTTAGGAGCATTACTCCTTCTCATATTGCTGGAGAAACAGCATTCCAAAAATGTGGGTGAAGGTCTAAAATAATTATGTATATTAAATATATGAAATTATTATTATTATTATTATTCTTGTTATTATTATTATTATTATTATTCCCAATCCTAGATATTATGATTTCAATAATAATGATAAAAACACTATAGGTTCAAGGAAAGTTAACATTTAAAAACATTCGATGTGATAGACAGAATTCATCTTCTCAGTGTTATTTGGTCTTCCTCAGGCTACCAGAATACTTGTTGGAGGGACTCAAACTATGTTAAATTGTAATGTACTCCTCTTTATTTAAAAGGTAGAAAGGTTAATTGCAAAGTAATTTCATATAGAATTAACAAGTTGGCTCATTTTTGTGTCTCATCTCTGTATATTTGTTCAATGGTTCACATTTTACAATTATATGAAATTATCGAAGGGCAGATTTATTGTTTAACAGCTGAGTAATCTGTGTTTTTGAGAGATTAATTTGATGTATACAGGATACCAAATAAAATTATTGTCGTAGATACTGATAAAAATGGCTGATTTAAACAAACATTTCAGCTGAAATGTTTAAGGCAAAGTAAATAGAAGTATGGCATAATATTAATGTTATATATTACAATATTGAGAGAATATTGATTCATTAAATGCTTAATGCTTCAGCAAGTACTTTATTATAAAAATCCTTGTATTACATTTTCATGACCCTGTTGCATTGATAGGGTACAGCAATCAATACAATGGGCATTAGCATTGAAGTAATTGCTTTGAAGATAATTATTTTATGGACATGCAGACCCTTTAAAACATGTTTATCTACCAGATGGAAAGACTAACGAGCTTTTAGTTAAGATGGATACTAAGAATTAAAACCCAACATGCAAATTTGGACTTCTGTAATTAGACTTACTGATCATAATAGCTTTTCTGTCCAATATCCCTGCACATTGTCATCTGAAGAATGTTTCTGATTAATACTTTTTAGTATCTGTCATAGATCCACATTAGTTCGTGTTCATTTGAAATAGTTTACAAAGTTTTTTAGTAAAACAATTTTTGAATAATAATTAAGACTTGTATAAAACTTTCTTAGAGATTAGTTTCTATAAATTATGGCAGACTTAATGAATAGTAGTACCGGAATACAACAATTATAGCATTTAATTGGTCATACACCACAGTAAGGTAATGAGAGGTGGCTCTTTATTAGAGTGATAACCATTGAACACAATCTGTGATAGTATAGGCCTAATAGTATCAATTGACCTCGATTAGTTATTTAATTATATGATTATATTACTGATTTGATAGTAGGAATGCTCCCCATTATAGAGTGCATTGGAAAAGTTATGAAATTTTTCAATTAACTCAGATTGATGATTTTAAAGGAGTCTCTCTGTTGAGACTCCAGGTTTTTGCTGTCCTTTAATCATTGATCGTAGACTGCCTTGATGCCAAAGCACCACCGAAATTATTTTACCTAGATTGGACATGGACAGTTTGTTTTCTGTTATTTCCATAGCCCCAACCCCAGCTAGGAGGGGAAGTATAGCTCCAGTTTAATTACATTAAGATCATCCAGTTTTCCTTTTGCTGTTATCTCTACGTAAAATGATTTGATTATGTTAATCTGGCTGGCTTTTTACAGCGTAGCAATGGGAAGCTCTGTTCAAAGTCATTAGCAGTATGAAAAATCTTTGCGCCAGAGCCCTTGTGCTCCTTGGTCAAAGCAAGCTCTGTTTAATGGTATTGATCAAACTCCAAAGAATGCCTGGGTTCCTTCTCATTAAAATGCTGTTTATTGATTCATGGGTAATGAGGCCCATGGTGCAATTACTGCCATCCCATTTAAAGCATCTACGCAGAGGCATTAGGCAAACAGTGGGGGGGAAAGGCCGCCATGTTATTGTTTCCTTCATAATTCCCATATACGGGTGCTAGCAACTATTGTCAGTGTGTATGTGGAGTTGAACCGTCATCTGTTGCTGAAGCTCAAAACTACTGTTGTGTGTTCACGTTTTTGCGGAAGGTCTAACACCACTTCTGAAATGTTTAACATTGAATGAGTATTGTGTTCTTGGTGTAACAAGATTCTAGCAGAAGCTCCACACTGTCTTGTGATGAGTGCCCCCAGATTGAAAAACAAGAACACTGCTACACCGCTGACTGCACACCTATATTTCCAGTCAGTCGGCAGATGAGGAGGGGAAACTTCTTCCAAAGCACAACCCTCACCCTGTGAATGTACTGCTGGTTGCATTACTTGCTGGGATGTGGAGTTTTCTGACTGCAGATCAAGACACTGAAATGATCTGCAAATGTGTGAAACTGCAAATCACTAACTATGACATTTGTTTAATTTGAGGACTGTTAAATCATATTGGCCTGTTTGAATCGTGACTTGTGAGTGAGGCTGCTGTTCAGTTTTAAATGCATTTTAAAAAGGCCTTTGTTTGGGCCTATTGATTTAAATGTTACATAAACACCATGTTAAGGAGCAGCACATTGTTTTAATCAGCCTTTCTGGCACATTGTAGCTATATTTTTTGTTTGTATACTTAAAAAGAATAAATAAAATTCTCCATTTTCTTGTTATGCACGTGGACCTGCAAATTTAAATGATTCAGAATCTCTATTTTCATATTATTATTTATTTATTTGCAGGATGGGAACAGGCAAAATATCAGTTGAAAACAGTGGTGTGGGGGGAGGGGTCTCACAGTCTCTGAGCGGGCAGGGATGTTCAGAAATGTTGCGGATGCTGACAGGAATGGGATTAAAAAACAGCTTGCAGGGGTCTAGTTGCCAGCACATGGTAGTGACAACCATTACAGGTTTTATGGCACCTCACTCCCCTCACTGTCATATGGTTCTCTTTTTAATACTCGACCCTCACTGACCTACCTCACTGTTGCACCCAAAGGATGAGAGAGAGACATAGAGAGAGAGAGAGGAAGAGAGCGAGACAGAGAGAGAGACGAGTGATTCAAAATGTATTCTTCATTGCAAATCTGCAGCAGCTGGAGTGCCTAAGAATCCGTGTAAACTTTGTACATATCATTTGGTGACTAGTCAGGCTTAATCACGCTCCAGTCTGTGTGTGTGTAGAGGCGGACTGGGGTGTGTGCACAGAGCAGGAAGGAAGCATATGGGTGTTGTATTAGGGATAGACAGTAGTGGAAAACAGGCCGCCTGGACAGACAGCGATTAGCACAGGGGGACAGACCGGTCTGCGCACTGGGGTGAGGTTGTAACAGGGATGTAACATGTATTTTCCAGGGCTGCGTGCAGTGATAAGGCAAACACACAAGCAATGCCCATGAAGGGACTGGTGTTGAAAATGAGCTCTGGTTGCACACACATGTGCAGAGAATTGGACGCTGTCATTGCATTGGTGTCAGCATCTGTGCTTCCCCCTTTCAAATAGACCAGTAAATAAAATTTGGAAATTAAGTCTGGCTTAAACGTGTGTAAATATGCTCCTGCTGGTTATAAAGTAATAATCCACATAGAAGCCACTTACCAAGTACCAACACTAAGCAATGAAAATCATTATAATAAAATATTAGTTATGATGAAATAAATTGGAAATGAAAACCAAGTTGTTATTATTATTATTGTAAAGGCCGAGATCTAGGCTCAAACTTGGGTCTCCAGGGGGGAGAGGCTGCGATACCACTGCACTAGATAAATTCACGTTGGAGCGCTAGGCAGCTACGGGACACATATTATATCTGTTCATTACCCATAACTCTAGATTAAATAGGTCTATGTTGGTCTGGTTTCATTGTTACTGACAGAAGACTCCTAGTATGTTTGTGTACTACAGTGGTCTTATCGTTATTATGACGATCAGCAAGGATTAATGTCTGATCTATGTAGTGTGCTTGCTTGTACTGGCTTGCCAACCCCATTTCAGATAACAATTTTAGTAGTTTTTTTCTAAGGAAATGGCACTGCTTATATGAGCCAGCCTTAAAAAGTTAAGTGTCTAGTGAGTTTTAATCTCAGTCAGAGCATGTGAGCAGAGTAGAGTGGTGGGAAATGTGCTCCGCTCCCCTGCTCCCTGCTTCGCACCACTCACAGAAAGAAAGGTATCGCTCAAAATTTGCTCTGTTTTTTGTTTTGTTTTAAAGCGTCATTTAACCCAGGCATGTGCATCTGTCCATCCATCAGAAACAAAGAAAGGCCTTGGCCAGGTTTCAAACCCAAGACCTTCTTGCAGAGGAAACAGATGTACCCACTGCACCCCCATGCCACCAAAATGTTCTATATTGATTGAGTCTGAAGTAGGGCAATAAAAAAATAAAAAAACTATTCAAATAATAAAAGTCAAAACTTGTTATTAGGCATGACTTGAAAATAAATTTGTCTAATAAGGAAACAAAAAGAGCCATAGCATAACAGTAGTTCTTTCGAGGAACACAATTTCCTTATAGGCTAGCAAACACAAATAGTTTCTTTTTATAATGCAATGCTTTTTTGTTGAATTTATGTGAATCAAACAAAAAAAGAAAGCGCAAGCAGCCTAGATTTTATTCAGTAGGTATACAGACATTGTGTGTTTTTGAAAGAGTCAGTCTATTGAATGTGTTATTAAACAGATGTAGTCTCTCCTCGCTTTGCTCTGCTCACATGCTCTGTTGTCATTATTTTGCATACTACAGAAATAACCTGTTTTAAAATAGGGATATAGTTCTTGGATGAGGTTGGGGTTTATTGTTTAATGATTCTGCCTGCATCTAACTTTCAGACTGTTGAATGAGAGGCATTTTAGTATGATGTAGGTGTATTATGTATATTTTTCTTTTATGTTATGTAAGTTTCTATTGCTGAATTATAATATCTTAAGAGAAGAGAGGCATAAAAAAGTGAGCCGAAAATTAAGTATGATGCTCATGAACATAATAGCTGAGACTAAAGTTCAACAGTTCATTTTGCTTGATTAACAAATGTAACAACTGTTATAATTATTGATGGAGTCTCTTAGCAGGTCATTGATCTTTGTTTCACACAGTAAAGTTGTCCTTGTTCAAGTCCCATAAACTAGTTGCAATGGATTAAAATGACTGTAATGCAATCATTACAAAATTATAACTTTTCAGTTAGAGAGGTAAGTTCTCTGTAAAACCACTCAAACTTGTAGCTGGAAGTACAGGAGTGGTTTCAGCCTCTTCTGCTTGCAACTAATGAGCCACTGTTGATTTTAGGGGTATTTTATATAGTTTGTGTGTTTGACATCCATGTACATGCATGTATGTGGTGTTCTATGAACAGATTTTTTTATTTTGGTATTTAAACAAGAGAGATACAATAACTAAACTTCTGTTAATAATGCCAGAACTGCTATTTTGCATGCTATTTTACAATAAACGGCACCGTGCCTTGTAGCACTGACTCATGGTTTGTAAGGGTAAAGGAGCTGGGCAAACTTACATTTTATATCTGTGGGTGTGTGTTCAGATGAGCCTGGTTAATTACACTTAGCATAATCCAAGATGCACAACCCATTTCAGACTTATGCAATGCTTAGCTGAAGTCAGAATGTGTGTACCGCTGATGTTCTTGGGTCCCAGACATCTTCAAATGTGTAAAAATAATCAATGACTGTTGAAAATAATTGTATGTAAAGTGACAGTTTCGTTTAAGGGTGTAGATATTTATCAGCCTTGTATGGAGCACTGAGCTGGTGTTTGCTTAAAAGACAGCTGTTAGGTAAACTTTTGATATTGCCGAGCCCTTTAAAGTACCAACTTCTACAAAGAACAGTCACAATTTGTATGATAAGGGGCTAATGTATTTGCAGTCACAGTTTATCAAACCACATGGTACGACTGCGCATGCCTTATAAAGGGTATGTTTAAGAGTGCAGCACCTAGATGAGAACAGTCTGCTGAGAATTCAGTCACATCAGCTCTCTGTCCTGGTTCAGTTCTAAGTCCTTTTGTGTTACCTTCATCTGTCCCCCAAGCTCTCTCACCTGATCAGGACTCTGTGTGACTGCGTGTGTTGCATGTGTGCCTGCATGCAGGTAAGATGTGTATGCATATCTGTGTTTAGGTTAGCGTATATGTGCTTGTGTACTCATTAAAGTTTGCGTCTGTGTGTGAGTAAACGCATGTGTATGAGTGTGTCGGTTTTTGTGTATGTGTGCGTGTGTGTGTGTGTGTGTGTGTGTGTCCTTGTGTGAGCACCTCTCTGTTGTCATGATGCATTACACTATCTCCTAAGGAACACATGGCTAGGTGTTTACTGAGCCATCTGGTAAAATTGCCTTTCTAAATCTATCTGCCTTTCTGTTGCTAAGGAAATTAATGTTTTTTTTTTTAAACCAGACAACCAGTGTTATTGCACACCTGTCAAAATAAGTGGCTTCCATCCTCGATTGTCACGAATTTGCTCATGTCACAAGTCTCCTGTTGAAACTCTTGTGCAGTACTGGCATATAAGTACTATTAACTTATGTGTTTTGATCTTATCTAGAGGTGTTTTATTAAAAAATGAATATATTTCATATTTCAGACCTTTATTTCTTTAATTTCATTGTGAAACAATTGGAAAACGATTTGCGTCTTATTTGTATTTGTTAGACAAAGTGAAGACTCATTACTGAGAGTAGGGAAAACATTTCTGAGCTGGGGTATAACCCTGATGTTCCCTGTTATGTAAATATTTGCTAACACTTAATTTTAAATATAGGCCATAAAGCTGACAGTACTCTGCCATAAGTGTCATCACCTGTCATAACTGGTCATGATGGCATATTACAGCATTATACTGTACCACAATCTTTTCTTTTTATGTTGAAATCTGCATTGTAGAATTTGGTGTATGCATTATGGGAGTGATATGACACTTGTCATGAGCTGTAGTTTGCTGTCATGACTGATAATTTCAGGTGTTATGTCACGATTATGGCAGTGTTTGTGAGGCTTTATGGCATGTACCATAATGTTTGGGACAAAGATTTATCTTGATTTGTTCCCCCCCATTTCAGAGCACCATAATGCTTGGTACATATTAATGTTACGTAAGTGAAAGTAGTCATGTTTAGCACTTTGTCACATATCCTTTCCATGCAATGACTGCTTGAAGTCTGCGAACCATAGACATCACCAGGTGCTCTGTATATTCTTCTCTGTTATGGTGCCAGGCCTGAACTGCGGCCATCTTCAGCTCCTGCTTGTTTCAGGGGCTAAGTGCCTTATGTTTTCTCTTCAGCTTTTGAAACACACGTTCAATTTGATTCCGAACAGGTGAATGAATCAATAATTTTCCAGTTTCTGGTTTAAAAAACTCCTTTGTTGCTTTAGATGTTTGTGTGGGATCACTGTTTTGCTGTAGGTTGAATTCATACTCTGCTCTTGCCATCATTTTGATGCTAGTGAATCTTGTTCTCGTCTGTCCACAAGACCTTTTTCCAAACCTTTACAGACCCTTTTTGGTACTTCTTAACAAATGGCGACCTTGCCATCCGTTTTTTTTTAAAGATTTTTAAAACTAACTAGTGCTAACTAGTGGTTTGCATCTTGCAGGGTAGCCTCTGTAGTTCTGCTTGTGAAGTCACTGACACATCCACACCTGCTTCCTAAAGAGTGTTTCCGATCTGTCGGACAGGTGATTACTGAGCTCACCAGTGCTCTCTTTCTTCTTAATGATCTTCCAAACAGTTGGTTTTGGCGAGACAAAAGTACGGCCTATGTCTCTAACAGTTTTTTTTTAAATTTTTTATTTCTCAGCCATATAATGGCTTCCTTGACTTTCTTTGGCACAGCTCTGGTCCTCATGCTGACAAATGCAAATTACAGAGTTCAATGTCTATCTGCACTAAGCAATTGGATGAAGCAATTGCCCATACCAGACTAATCATAGACACCATACCCTGAAATGGGGTGACTAGGTATTAAAGGTTCTGTATTTTTCTACATGATGAAACCAAAATGTATGTAAATAACCTTTAATAAAAGCTGAGAATCTTCACTTTAACTACATGTGAATTGTAAGATTACAAATCAATCCAGCCTCACTATAGTTCAGGCTAAGCGTTACCATACATCCTATATAGTCACATATTTTAATTCATGTCTTGTCATGTGGCAAGTTGGAATTTCACTGGTGTTCCAAAATCCAATAGTTTTTTTCCCACCACATTATTCTACAAATGGTCTTTAGACCATTTTCAAAATACACTCAGAGGCGTACCTATGGATGATGTTATTAAAGTTCAGCGCACACCCTTCACCTAATAAATGAGACAAAACATTATATATTTTAACCTGCATTCTCTCTGAAGGATGGCAATTCCAGGGGGGCTGCTTTTTGACAGACAGGCATATTTGAGACATGCTTGTTGACAGATGCTCAGTAGCTGTGGGTACAGATAGTTCACATTATGAAATTTTTTTAATTTGTTATGAGTGCTAAGGTACAAACACTTGAATAGTGAATGCATCCTTTCAGAAATGTATGCTTTGTGGTTGATTGAAGAATGTATGAAAGAACAATAAGAAAGTAGCCATTTGCTAGAAAGCTTTCTATATAACAATGACCTTCCACTCACCTTCCCAAGTAAAAGCATTCTTCAAATTTGTTCCTTTGGAAAGCATCAAACCTCGCACCACTTTGAGCTTCTGTTCGCTAGGTGTGTGGCACACAATCGTAAGAATAGGCTTTCCGTGGTAAGTGCAACCGTCAGTTATATTTTGAGTACACAGTTACACACCAGCACCTCCGCAGGATTTGAATATTTTTTTAGATGGTGTCAGAGTGCTCGAAGCACCCCAGCCCAACAGTTAATAAACAGCAGGTGTGGTTTTACATGTGCATGTGTCAACTGGTGGTATGAAGCTGGCGGGACTAGATGACACGAGCACGAGATGCAAAACTTTCTGCAAATTATGCCCCTATTATTACATTACATTTCAGGCATTTAGCAGATGCTCTTATCCAGAGCGACTTACACAACATTTACATAGCATGTTACATTGTATCCATTTATACAGCTGGATATATACTGAAGCAATGCAGGTTAAGTACCTTGCTCAAGGGTACAACAGCAGTGGCCTATCCAGGAATCAAACCTATAACCTTTCAGTTACAAGCCCAGTTCCTTACCCACTGTGCTACATTGCCGCCCACATTATTATTATTTATTATTATTATTATTATTATTATTATTATTAATAATATTATTATTATTCAGAGCTGATAAATTTCACAGCCCCCACCCCCTTTTTAACCTGTACTGTATTGGTCAAGCTCACCGTGCCCATAGCCTAGTTACCTGAATGGGAGGGCATGACCTGAGGTCACCGCCTGGAACACAGGTGTTCATCCGGTACGTTCATAAGCATCCTGCATGGAGTCACACTCAAAGCAAACACGAATGGCTGACGAATGACTAGGCCTGCATGGGATTATTCAAATCCTAAATGTAAATACTGTTCCTTTTTTCCTTAAAGGCAAATGCATCACCGACACAGACAGGAAGAACAAATCTATTTGCAGATTTTCCACTTTCAGTTAGCCAATAGCTTTTTTCTCTCTTTTCCCTCTGTTTTCCCCCCTCATTGCTTTATTTTACAAAAGCATAGTTGAAGACTTGTATTTTAAACAAACTTCAGCTAGGGTTAGGGTTAGGGTTAATCTAAGCTAGCCTTGGATTCCAAGGTACCTGAACAAGGTTTTTTACCACACCAGATATCTAACTAAAGAAACACAGAGGAGGGGGAATGTGCAATATGCAGGTGTAAAATGAGTTGAGAGTTCAGTAACCAGGATTATGTTGTGTTATTGTGCATAAGGTCAGATAATGAGTTAAAAGTACAGGGAAATAGCTGCATGCATTTTATAGGAAAGTGCAGTCTTCTCATCCCAAATCATACAGGTCATTGCAGCAATGAAAGCAGATTTCAAATTGCCAATCCAATTTAGGAGATAAACTGGTTATAGCATGATTATGGGGGTGAAAGCAGCTGGACAATTTGAGAATGTGGCTTTTTAACCATAAAAGGAAGCTTTAAAATACAGAAAGAACATCTGGGATGAATGAATGCTTCCTGGTGGTAGACCTATAGACTCAACCTTATCCTGGTGAAACAAGTTTGGCAGAGTGCTTGACCTCTCTCTTCCCACCCGTCTGTATCCAGGTGACAAATAAAGGTCACCACGAATGGCCACAGCAGAATGACATGGGGTGTTTCACGCAGCACGCTTCACACCATGAGCGACCTGCCCCAGGTTCTGCACTTGCATAACCACGGAGAGAAGTGAGGTCAGGCTTCACACAGTCATGCCAGGCTACTACTCATTGTTCTGTATTTCAGAACACTTGATCCTGCTGTAGTCTTAAGATCTCAGTGCCAAACCTGTGTAAAAAAAAACTGGTTTTCAATGACACATTCTTATTTTGCTTATGAAACAGAGCTATTGCTATTACACATTGAACTGAAATGTTTTTGTTTTGGTCTAGTATGTTATTTTTATTCAGATTTGACTCACAGTAATAGACTTTTCCCTCCATTCCCCCTTGCAGGCGATCTTTTCCCTATTCTTTCATGTTGATTGAAGCTCCCACATTCTTGAGTGTTTCCCACAAGCCAGAGGACGTGAACTGGGGAAGAATTGGCAATTGTTGTCAAAGCTTCTTATGTATCCTCTGTCGGTGCTTCTGAGAACAGCGTGCATATATACGTGAAATTTTTAAAGAAAAACTGGAGATCTGGGGAAGAACACATAGTGCTCATTCTTATCATGCACTGTGAAGGTACAAATATTCATATTTAAACTGTGCCATCTTTGTTATAAAAATCAGGTTGTTTAATTCCTAAATCCTTATCTTGATGGCTGAGACCACGTTCTACAGTGATTGTAAATCCGATACGGGGACGGTTAATCATACAATCTGTTTGCAAACAGTATCACTCTGTGCACAAACCATTACTTGCAAATAATATTACAAAATAGCTAATATTGTATCATCAATAAAATGTCGTAACAGTTTTCTAAAAGCAATACGGCACTCGAGGCTGTGCTGTATCATGAATACAGTCATGGCTGCCGGAGACATAAGGCATGACACAAAACCTCCTGTAGCCGTGACTGTATTCACGATACAGCACTGCTTCTCCTGCCATATTGCCTCAGCAAAGATCACATTTACAGGGGTAGAATGGTCACAATTAAGCCAAGCAAAAATGGTTAACTGAAAAACCATGTAACCATGGTGCGTGTTCGCGTAGCCTCCAGTATCTCCAGTGTAATTAAAAATATAACCTTTGGTCATTTTCTCTACTCTGTCGGAGCCATTATATCAGAACTTATATAATCTCTTTCGGTTGCAGAACAAAGGGGAGCTGGAGAACTTCTTCATTTCCCACACAGAATAAATTAAGGACAAGTGGCGCGTTTATTGCAGGGCCGCGAATCCACCCGGACACCTGGATACTCTGTGCTGTTTGATCTGCCCTTTCAAGCGCTCCGATCATCCAGCTAAATTGCATCTAATGGACAGGGCCCCGCTACTCGGAAACTGAGACAACGGGGCGCAATTTAGCGCGCACGCACACCTGTTCTTTGTAGTTCAGACAGACATTGTGCGCGCGACGGAATTACTTGATGCACAGACAGCGCTCTCAGCCGCGTAGCGACCATTTACGACTCAATAACCGGGGGATGCTATTACTTGGGGCACCCGAGTGTGCTCATCGCTCCTCCAGCACAATGATCCCCTGGGAAGAGAACGTGGGATGTGGACAGATTCGTACGCGCACCTGTACCCTTAATGGAATCCCATTATATTGTGTGTCAGCTGCTGTCGGGGCGCGTGCTGTATCCTGTTATAGCGCAGTAATCGATACTCCTGGCGCACTGGGGGTTGGTATAGAGAGCCTCTTTAATGAAGTCCGCATCCCAGGTGCTGATTATCCAAACCGGATGCTCTGATAGTACAGTTGAAATGGACCAAAGATTAATGATTTTGATAAGTATGAAGTACGGCTCTAACAATAATGGAATTGTCCTCTGCTACAGGATATGGGCCTGTTTTAGCACAGTAGAGATGGCAATTTATTCCCTCACAACCACACTAAATATAATAATAATAATAATAATATAATGTAATGATTATTCCAAGTTGTAGCCATATAAATGCCAAATTATAAATCCTTAGAATTAGGTGAATGTAAGAATAGCCTAAAAAGGTTTGAGACATTTACTTTGGCACTGAATCCATTTCTTTGTAAGACATAATATCTGAATTTTTCATGCCCTCACCTATCGTATGTTCACCTGGTGACTGATAGGAATTCATTTGTTAATGTTATAGTAATTAAACACACCTTTCAATGAGGAAGGTGTGTGATGTAACAGCTTTGTCTTTGTCCTGGTTGGAACCTTTTATTTTTCACTAACACACACGTACGGACGCACACACACACACACTCACACACACACACCTCCACCATTCCCATTCAATACACCTCCACCCTACCACTTGCATTTGCGCATGTATCCATTGGTTAATGTGAGTCTATTTCTACCTTCTGGGTTATAAAAAAGTTGACTAAAGATATATGCTATATACATTAATGATGTGAACCAATAAGAGAAAAGTGACAGGATGGTTATCCTGTGCTTATTGATTTTAAATGGTGGGCACAACAGTTGTGACTTGTACTTGTACAGTGCTGTTGATTAGGGCAGCTGATATGCACAGTGGGGGATTCTGGCACTGCTATGTTGGCATATATAATGGAACCATGGACACAAAAGAAATATCTGATGGCACAAGTGCATTATGTATAAAACTGCATCTGCTGAAGGCAAAATAACTGGCACAGCATTGTAGCAGTCTTAAATGTGCAAATATTTCAGATATTTAAGCCTAATTTGAATAATGATGCCACGCGGATTCTGCATCTCTCGCTAAACGCGCTGCCACATTTTTTTTTTAACTGCGGGCCAGCATCCGATTCTTAGCGAGCGGCTGGGCCTGCCGCTGCTCTGCCTAACGAAGTTCCCTTTGACGGGCCTTTAATTAGCGGGGAGACGAGCGCCAAACCTCACCGGCTCTCTGTTAGTTATGGCATGAGAACTGAGACCTTATGCGCTAGTGCAAGGAATGCGAGCTGGAAGGTATGAACAAAGCAACACACATTCATAAACACAAATATGTGCACATGCGCACACTTTCTGAAACACATACAGACACACATGCAGCCTGCACATACATACATGCACAAGTGAAAAGCATATGTGACATGGGGGTGTTTTAATGTGTGTGTGTGTGTGTGTGTGTGTGTGTCTGTGTGTGTGCTTACAAAACTTCCTTACATTAAGAAATGAGGAGACTGAAATTCATATATATCATATCATATCACTGAGTTCTACTGTAGAAATACAGTAGAACTCAGGGATATGATAAAACCATTTAACACACACACACATAAAAGAAATCCTAACAAAATGATTTCATTGCTTTGAGAAAAGAAGAGGAAAAAATGCATATATCATAACACTGTGAGAGAGTGGCAGTATATTTAAATATATTTTCTAGCAGAGGAATTTAAATTACATGCTTAATTAAATAAATATTTGAGGGGAGCTATGATTTGAACTGTCCATTGTCTCAGGCAATTAATATGAGCCAGCTGGAAGCAAAATGTCAGATTTGAACATCCAAAGCTGATTCTTCTTGCGGTGCTCGCCTACCAGAGTAGGCATCTTGTGGATGATAACATTCTTGTTCCCTTTGTTTATTTCTGCATCATTCATGAAGAGAAATTGTGACATTATGGCAGCCATTTAGACAACACAATCTTTATATTTATGTTATGTAACAGCCTTGAGGGCTTATCTGGGACATTTCCCTCACTGTACAGTAGAGTGTATGGTTTCAGATGCATTCTTTTACAAACATATTAGTGATTTTCTTTCCTAATTCCTTTACTTTCTGTAGCCCCTGAGTTCTAAGGAACAATGTTTTGAATTCATCGGGCTTACATAACTGTCAAGCAACAAACAAGACAGGATGACGGCTTTGGTCCGAAAGGAAGCTGAGGTTAAAAAATTTCCTCCACAGTTGCTGATGGGAGGTGGGGGGGCATCACATATAGACACCGCTGCAGGAGAGATGGGCTGGAAGTGGCAGTGGAATCTTCAGGAGCTCCAAATTTACATTGTATGTACAGTCCACCTGCCTGTGAAGTATGGTAACATGACGCTTCCAGCCACTCAGTCCCATATGTCTCGCCATGGAGCCAATTTTCTGGGACCCGACCTGTTTGATTGCCTATGTTTCTCTCTTCCAGATGGCTGTGGCTCAGAGATCCTCACAGTGGCCACCCCAGCCAAACAGTGGCCTGTGTGAGAGTTAAGGCTGTCTTGCCTCCTTCACACACCCACTCCTGGTTGACGTGAAGCCAGTCCTTTAGCTGCTACATCGAGTTCCTCTGCCTCTCCAATAGGAGGAGTCAGCAGAGCTACAGTGCCTCCTGGACACTGACATTATGCAGCCTGTCAATACATCTCCTTAGGTCTTCAATCTGGTGGTGGCAAGGAAGAAGTTAGGGGGCCTGCAGGCCAGTGTTGCCCTGCGAGCAGCTAATAAGGTCATCATTCAAGGCAAATTCCCCTACAAACCACAGCAGAACTCGCCACCCTATCCCACGACTCTACAGTCTCCACCCGTGTTTATCTTCATGTGTGACTACACCCAGGACAGTGTTCATCACCAACTAAGTGGTCTTCTGCTACACCTTTTGGCTTGAGCTCAAGTTGCTTTGAAAGGATCATGGTGTCAATCCTTGCAGGGATTCCAGAGGTCACCATTTACCTTGACAGCATAGGGGTACATGGCCCCACCCTCGACGTCCATGATAAACACCTTTATAGTGTATTCACAGCAGTGGCCCTACATCACACTCAATGATATTCAGCTTGTTCTGAAGCTTTTCATTAGCTGTAATCGCAGCTCAAACCCCACCAATCCTGGCTCACTTCAACCCCATACCTGCCGCCTGTAACGTCTCAGCTGTGGGCATGGGGGCTGTTCTGTCTCAGCTCCAGAATGGCTTGGAATGGTCCGTCTTCATTGTCTCACGGGCACTCAGCCCCACCAAACAACAATATTTAATGGGTGGGAGGGAGGCCTTAGTGGTACATGTATCCATTTGGGTAAGAGATCACTCTTGGGACTGACCACCAGGCTTTCACTGCTCGCCTGTTCACGCTTCGCACTGAACACAGGCCTCTCAGCCATTACCGTCGGTCAGCCCATCTGCAGCAGTACAGTTTTCACCTCCACTGCACTCCCCGTCTGGATAATGTGGTAGTGGACCTGCTGCCCCGCACCATTCCCGGCCCTACGCCTGTTCCAGCTCAAGCGTGACCAAGTGACCTCATACAGCTTCTCCACACACCACTACAGGCTGCTGTGTCACTGCAGGAGATCCAGGACACCTCTGCTTCTGACCCACTCCTCTGCCAACTCAGGACCTACATCAGACTGGGTTGGGCTGCTAAGGCGTCCGAGGAACAACTGTCATATTCTAAGGTTAGAGGGGAATTGTCATGCTGGAATGACACTTGTGTTGCTCATGGAGTCTGTGTTGTGGTGCCAAGCTCCCTATGGGCGCAAGTGCTGGAAATAGCACACGTGGGCCACCTGGACATCGTGCATGTAAAGGTGGCCCACCAGCACCTCCCTTGCTGGAAGCAACTGTAGCCACAGCCCTTGCTCTTTTGCCCCTGGGAACATCTGCATCTCTACATATGTGGGGAGCTTCATGGAGTCTCACATGGCCACAGGTTCCTAGTCATGACCTTTGACCTCCATTCAAAGTGATCTTAAGTGACACTGGTGGGCTCTGTCAAGACCAGGACTATCATGGACATTTTGGACTTTGCCTGCTAGGGCCTGCCAGACACAATCTCCACAGACAACAGGGTCTAATTCATCTCCTTGGACTTGTCCTCCTATGTGGCTGAGAAAGGGAATCACCACATCCTCACGGCATTCTACAACCCCCAACCAAACACTAAAGAGTGGCCTCAGGGTCCACCTCGCTCAGGGGTGCACATTCACCACCAGCCTGCTTCAAATGCCGCTGTGCTACTGCACCTCATAGCACACCACCAGCATCCCTCATCCTGGGACCAGAGCTTCAGCTGCCCGACAGTAAGCTCCACCCTTGGCCTTTCGCCCTAAGCCACTACCACAGGCGACCAACAGCGGATGAAAGGCCACTTTGACAGAACACACCGAGCCAAGCTGCCTGGTGGGTTCAGGGTCAGAAGTCCTCACAGGACAGTAAACTGGGATCTTTCTGGTCCTTCCCAGCTCCGGTCAGCCACCAGCTGGGTCCAGCCTCATTCCAGTTCTTGGGTGGCTCTTCTAGCACGCCCCCTGCCTCCGCAAAGTAGAGCCACCTCCTAAGGCAAGGGGTACCAGACCCAACTCTTTGGTCTACCTGGCTCAGGGCTGGAAGCTCACGTTGCTGCAACCACTCCAGAGCTCCCCGATTCCTTACCGGCTATAGCTGGGCCAGATCCCCGCCCAGAACACACTCAGTCCAGGGTAGGGCACATGCGTGAATTTGATATAGAATTTCATACCTAGGTTTGGCTGAGGATAGGGATGGCATGTTATGCCTATAGACTGCAGTGTGTAGGACAGTCACATGAGCACCTTGTGATTGGTTGACCAGTTTTCTGTTTTCATGACATGCTGAACAAGCCTTATTATTGTAATGGAATAAATGAACACAGTTGCTTCCTACAACATTGTACGGTTGATCATTTAAGAATTGCAACACGTGTGTGTGTGTATGTATGTATATGTGTGTGTGTGCGTGCATGCGTGTGAGTGTGTGTTTGTGCATATGTGTTTGTTTGTGTGTGTGTGTGCGTGTGTGTGTGTATGTGTGCATGCTCATGAGTATGTCTGTGTGCATTTATTGAACTACGTCTCTGAATGTTCACATACATGAGCATGTATGTGTATATACACATACCCATTTTACCATGCGTGTACAGATGACCGAAGGTTCCTGTGTGTTTCATGCAAACGCGCGTGCATATGGGCGCGCTGAGCGCCGTGCGCCCCCGTCGGGCCAGCGCGGGCACCGTGCCGGCCGCTTGGATTGAGCTGCACCGGGGAGCCGCTCGTCAGCGGGCTCGGGGGGCCTGGCTTTGGCTCTGGCAGGTGCTGGAGCTCGGAGCACGGTCTGCGCGCGCGAGGCACAGCTGGCAGAAAAGGGTCTCCATTATCCTGCGCCGCGTATTGATTCGCCCTGTGGGACGTTAGCGCTGCGGCTGTGCTCATTTGTGCACTGCATTTTGCATGGCCAGGACCGGCGGGATCGATAGCCAGAGGTGTCCCTGGCTTGCTTTAATGGTCATTTCTTCGATTGGTAGAGGCTGGCTCTAGTGGGAGCCCCGTTTCCTCTAATTATAGTATATGTTAATGGGCAAGGACCCATGAAGAGTATCTCCGCCACTAATATAATTACTTTGCCTGCTCGGGAAATTAATCAGATAGCATCAATAGGATTAACAAATGGGGTCTTTTATTTTTTTCCCTGACAGTGATTTGAGCTACTTTCTCTGTCATGGCTGCTGCACTGTGAACCGCGCGCATGATTCACATGAATTAAAAATCTTGAGGACAAATTGTTTGTTAAATCAGCGCATTCCCAAAGTATTTCTGCCCATTAACGTTTCAGCACAAACCCTGAGTCACTGCAATGCAGAAGATCGGATGTTTATTGTCTAAAATTGAATTGTTAGGAAGGCTACAATTTCTGAAAATTAACCACAAAGGTTTATTCATTTATTATAAAAGTAAGCATGTGAACTTCATCAAAAGGAATTATATTGATATACAGTCAATTCGGATCAAGGCTAATATATTGTACAAACAAGTAAATGAAACGGTAAACTAATAAATGCATCACTGTGTAAATAAGAATGGGTGATAATACAACTAATATATTCACTTAGGTGGATCCACTCTGGCTTGCCTTCCCTGGTGTGATATCAATATCGCTGTGTTTACATTTCCATGGAAGTGCTGCGTCCTGAAGTATTCTCATGCTCGTTTCTTTACATTCTAGTTTGACTTTCAAGCAGGCCGACTGTGTACACTGCATGTAACTACCTCCCTCCCGCATCTTTGAACACACAGTCTGGGAGAAACTCAGTGAATAAATGCTATTTAATAATCCTGCGGTGAGCACATCTTTTCATATGAAAATCCTCTCATGATCGGGACATTGCCAATCTGATACATGGAAGCGCTGAGCAAATTTTCGTTTAATCTCACTGTAATCCATGTCCCCACACACACCCTCTTCACAACATCCACGCATCTGTTCATTGTTTTCTTCATTGATTGCCTTACTTTTTTTTTATTTTTACATGAGGTGTGCTTTTGTGTTATTCTGGAGGCTAGCATCCCTTAATCCTACATTGTAATTGGAAGAAGTATCCACTTGGCGAGGGTGTATATAATTTAAAAGCAACAGCGCTAGGAGACTTGAGGGAAAGAAACCCTGAAATTTTAACGACGGCAACGGCAAACGGCAACTGTGCCCGTGTCTGTGTTTTAGAGGGACGCACGCGATGCTCAGAAAATGGCCCCCTGTGCGCTAAGTGGTGTTTTGTGGCCGGTGAAAGTGCCTCTCTCTCTCGCTTCGTCTCTGTCAGTGCCTCGCGTTCACTGAAAGCCAGCGACCGAGGTAGCCGCGCACAGCTCCTCGGGCTCTTAGGCCCAGCCTGCTCCAAATGGATTCGCAAACACGGTGACAAACAGATGCTGTTCAGATTACGTGTAACGTGGAGTGACCTTCCATCAGTGGACCAGCGCCCCCCCCCCAGCTCCCCTCCCCATTGTTAAAGGTTTATCCCTAGTGAAAGGGAGGAATGCTGTAATATGTATACAGAACATGCTCTTTCTCTGCACAGACGGTCCTCACTTTCAATGCACTTTTGAAGGCCAGCACTGAAGAGCGGATTTGGTATTGAAGGATTCTGAGGTGGATACAATTACCAGGGAGCGCATGGCCACGTCGAAAAAAGTCCTTGCACGAAATGGTCTGAAAATACTACGTACAAAATTGACGGAAACACCACAATTTGCTACAATTTCCTGTAATTTGCAGGTTTAAGAATGTTTGTTTTTCCATAGGTGCACACACTGCTTTGTTGTATTTGAAAATTTTTAACTTGTTGGATGTTTTCCTGCGTTAATAAAATAAGCACATATATACTTGAATGCAATTGTATTGGCTACTTTTCCCCATTGTTTAATTTGATGGCTTACTGCGTTACTTAATAATGTGACTCAATATTCAGCACCCATGCCTTGTTCTGTCTGCAGCTGGCTAACATATATGCATAATGCCTCTAATCTGCTCTGGATAAGAGCATCTGCCATCGACAATAAACTCCCAATTGATAAATAATGTAAGTAATACAAGTGCTTTGATCACATGAAAGACAACATCCCTCAGGTCTTTAAGACACGCAAATAAATGTCCTATCCCAGAAGTCGCAGTTTTCATTGACCGCCGTTATACCGAGCATATTAAATATTGTCGTACGGTCCACAGAAATACGCAGCAGCTCACAGGGAGAAGGGAGCGCAAGGCACACACACACACGCTGAAGGCTCTTTTTTTAATGTGGGGGGGGGCGTATCTAAATTTGGAGGAGGAGGAGGAGGAAATCGATTCCGATAAGGCAAACTTAATTGAGAGCGGTGGACGAGGCGGGCGCAGGCTCAGAACAGCCTGTCACCGGCGGGTCGCGGGCGGGGACGAGATCCGGGGCCCCGCCAGGGAGATAGCGCGCCGGGCGCCAGGCATCCGGCAGCCGAGGAGGGCCTTATCGCCCGTCGCGTGCCACCGCCGTCCCCGGGGAGCCCAGATCTGTAATCTCGCGCCCGACGGTTTCACAGGCTATACTCTGGAGCGAACGAGCCGTCACCGAGCACAGGCATCTATGCAGATAAATAAAAATTCATTTCAGCGCGGCTAATGGAAAAAAAAGTGAGGGGAAAGAATATATATAAACTACCCATCGACAAGTGTGGTGAAGATTTTCACTGCAGGCTCATTTTAAAAGTATCACAACATCCCAAGCTTTCCCTTTAAAATCGGTCCTATACTGTTATAAATAGATGTTCGGCAATGAAGTAGGCCTACATAACAGTACCTTTCACTGCTAAACACTGTATAAGATTTTTGCAGTTAATATACCGTATATTAACTTGCATTACGAAAAGCATGGGGATATATTTTTTTCTGTGTTAGTGTTCAGGGAAGCACTTGTCTGTTATCTGAAGGGTAGAGAAATTGTTTTCTGGACTGTGCAACTTCAGTGACAAGTGTTAGCCTGTGTCCATTCATGACATGTCTCCCATCTGAAAAAAGTTGTTGCCTTAAGTTCACAATTCTATCAATATACTCCGGTTCAATGTTAAAGAACATAACATGTCTGGTGTTCTTATATTTCAAATGACATATTCCAAAACCAGTATAATGAAAATATTAGGGAATCTGTACATTACTGCAATGGGAGCAAGTCAGCAATTAACCGAGTTAGGACCAGATATTTCAAGTTATGGTAGTATATTGTGTATGTCAAATACAGTAAAAAATACAGTACTGATAAAAGGAAACTAAAGTATATTAAATTAATGTAATAATTATTGTGGTAAATTGTAGATTTACTGATTCTTAAAAGGTTTGCTAGAAGAAAAAAATAAAACTGAAGTAACATCCCATTTTAATTCAGTGACTTTTCACATCCAATGCTTTACAGGGTAGGCTGTGTGATATTCAGTAGGCTGAGTCAATGTAAGGCTTTTAGTTTCTTTGTCGGAAACAAGCATAGCCCTAAACAATATTTACATACAGCCGTGCTTGAATAGGAACCAAATGCCTCCTAAATGAATTGCTCTCCACAGCACTGAGGAAAAACAGACATCTGCTTTCCACCTCTTCTTTCTTGATTTTCTGTTGCCAGACCAAACTATGTTTGTTCTTTGGAAGGTGGTCAAATTTAAAACAAGCAACAAGGTTGTTTCCTGTCACCCAACATTGTGGTAATGCTGTAGACCACTTCATGGTTATCTGTGTATATTTTAATGTGATTATAATAATAATGCAGCTAGAAATATGTTTAAGCATTTTTGTATCTTGACAAGGGAGAAATTTTTACAGTTGTTCTCCTTACTCCAGAATTAGCTCTGGGTTTTCTGATACCCTCTGAAAAATTACCTTGCTCAGTTTTCTTTTGACAATGAATCTGTCAATATGTTAAGAGCAATGTATTTTGGATCATTTTCCTTTACTTTGTGATTTAACGAAACCTAGTGAAGCAGGATCTTTTTGAGATATGGTCAATGAAAAACTACAGATTATAACTGGTACTTGCTAAATGTTTATGTTACTTCAGAACAGATATGGCCTTAAGATAAGTTATTAATTTACAGTGCATTTACACAATGGCACTTGGTACACAGCGGGCAGGTGCAGTTTTTGTATGATTGACAGTTTTCCAATAAGTCCCATAACTTGCTAAGTGCCCTTTCATATTTGCAGTAAATCATTAAACTGACCGCTCAGTCTAATTGATTCAATAGACTGATTAACCAGAGTTGATTCAAATGTAAATTTAAGGTAAATCAGAAATTTAAAATAAAGTGTTCATGAGATGTAAAAAAAAAATAAAAGTATTATACACTGTTTTCACAAGGTCATAACAAAAACTTGCAGTGGAATAAAAAGTACTTGCAAAGCCATTTATTCTGGTTCGGTTTAAAAAAAAAATCTTGCCTCTTTTTATGCTTTTCACAAATTTACCAGCTTTAGTTAGGCTGGCAAACAACACTTGCATCGCATAATCCTGTCGTTTGTTACACTTTATGCTAGAGAGAATTTAAGGAATTTTTAGATCTCTCTTGTCACCAAACATCTACAGCACAATGCCAATTAGTCTCTTTTCTGAAGTCTGGGTGACAGAATGATGGTGGGATGATAGTACATATAACTGTGAAATGCAGTTTTCTAGGCAACTTCGGAACAGGAAGCGTGCATTATTTAGGATGGCAGGCCATGGTGTAACGGTGGAAGAAGTGTGGCCGTCTGTTACCATGCTAAGATTTGTTCACTCCAGCTGTTCTCTAGCAATTCGGAGGAGCGCCCTATGGCATTCGCTCAGTGCTGGAACCTGCGGTAGGACAATAGGAAGTCTTTAAGGGAGAAGAAAAAAAAACACATCTGCATTTTTCACTCTCAGAATTAAAAATAGACAGTTGGCGCTTCAGCCAGTGAAAGCAGGCTGGTGAGTGACAGTGGTTCGTCTGCCACTTGGGAAGGAATTTAACGATGGGTCTAAAAGCGGAGAACGAGCTGTCAGACGGTGCCGCTCTTGTGCCTGCTCCTTCTCCGCGATGGTCTGGCAGTCGTGGTGTCTGCTGTCAAACACGATGGCCCGACTTGACTTCAAGTGTCCGCCCGGTTGTCTGTCTGGTGCTGTCTGACGATTGCCCGAGCTCGTTCATGTGACTGGCGTGAGTTTAGATGCATGGCTGGGCACATGAGCTCCTGCTTGGGTAGGTGATATCACCCATAGAGTTTGAAGAAGAGTGTGAAGAGATCCATTCGCTAGGGTCATTCATATCTTGTGTGGATGGTGAGGACTATGGTTCGAGACCTGCAGCTAGCTCACTGCCCCTTACACATCACTGTGTATGTGACTGGGCCAAAGATAGTGATAGCCTAATAGTGAATGTCACTACTGGTGGTGCCATAATCAACCAGTTATTACTAGCCAATTGGTTGAGTGATGTCACAAAGTCAGTGAATTTTTGTATTCTTATGGTCCAAATCAATTTCTCTCAACAGTTGTGGCTAGGGTCTGTGACAGGGTCCAATTGGCCCAGTGGGGACTGCAAGCATTAGCTACACAATCGGACATTCTCAGTGTGACCAAAGACATGACTATCACTTAGCAGCTCATATTGGCCAGGGACTAGGACCAAAAACCTTATAGCCAAAAACCTAATCATACAGACCAAACCTCACCAGGGGCCAAAACAATTGTTGATCAGTTGCTGATGGCCAATGTAGGAACATACATATTAACCATTTGGTTGAATAATCCAATCTTTGGGTCGACTGTGTCATGTTTACTGGAAACCTTATTCCAGAAGGATGGTCTCAGTACGCCTGCTGCTTGTCAATCATGGTTCAAACAGTTCATGTGATAAATAGATAGAATAGAATTCAGTTTTACCAGCAGTGGGGTTCCATGGTTATTTTCCATGGTTTCATATGTTTAATTTGCCCAAATCTATATGCTAATGTTCATGTCATTCATCTATCTTGTGTTGTCTGTTGGCCTCTATGTATTAGCATGTGTACCCACAAGATCATCATAAAATGAAATACATCCATTTACAGTTATGGACTCTTATATTTGTCCAGAATTTTTGATATACAAATTAATGTAAATAGATTTTTTAAGTCAGTTTTTTTCTGGTTGCTGAACTCACAAACCTGTGTTTCAAAAAAATATCACTTGTATTTTTGGGTCAGCATTAATTTTGAAGCCAGGTCACAATTTGATGATCCTTACAAAAAAACTATGAAACACAACAATGAAAGCATTATCATGCCGAATCAACTCAAAAACATCTTTAAATTGTACAAATACAAAATAATGCATGTTTTTGGTTGCTAACTATGCATACATTTTGAGAATATGAAATGTATGAAATTGTCTTTTATTTTTTACTTTTTGATGATGATTGCACATTGTATATTGTCATTTATCACTGAGATAAAAGACGGCATTTTCATTGCTGCTGTCATACCCAGGTGAAGGCATGCAATGCAAAAACACTGGTAAAATAAAATACACTGGAGGTTCATCTGGAGGCATTAATTTTTGAAAGAAAGCTCTATCTAGTTTTTCACAGCAAAGCACAACTGATTCAGATGATTTCCTTAAAATAGACTTTTTGTATTCAGGTTTGTGCCTGGGCTGCATAAGCTGGCTGAATCATTTGCATCATGAAAGTTAAATTTGCACCACTGATTGCACTGTTTGCTACATTTGCTAGCACCTAGGGATAGACTATTAACATTACAGGCTAAAGGCAAGCTGTGGTGATTTTCACATTGCTGTTGTCTTCTATCTATAGCAAGGTTTGACAGGCACTATATAAACATACTAACGAGAAGGCTAAATTTATGTGAGCTAAACACAAGCTACCCTGCAACACAGGTGGTAATGTTAAGTGTGTTTTCATTTAAGGTACTGGGCTTGTAGGTCTGTGGTTTCACGTTTAAATCCCAGGTCTGACACTTCTCTTATGTCTCTTCAGTATTTAACCTGAATAGATAGTATCGTAAAATGTCATAGAAAATTATAGTATGTCAAATAAAAGGCAAGTACTGTAAGTAACCTTTGCATAAGCATGCATGTATGAGCAAATCGATTATGTCATAATGTCATTTAAAATACTTGGGTCCAATTCCATGCAGGATGCTTCTCTATGATCAGGAAAGGCTGAAAAGTTACCATAATCTGATTAGATAATTAAAACTTGTTTTTAGGTATGAGATCCGTGTAAACAAAAAAACAAAGGACAGACTGCAGGTACCAGGGGTTTATATGGTTCTCAGAAGCCCTTTTTTGTACCTCATTAAACAGCTGTGTTTCTGCAAAAAACAATAATCATTTGGATATTTGTTATGATCAAAATGATTACTGGTAGGTACATATTGCTAATGCTATCCCATCTGACACAAAAATGCAAAAGAAACAGCTGACGGATGATCCTTCTTGAAACTCATGAGTAACAAGTTCAGAACCATTTTGTTCTAAAGATAGCTACAGTGAGCTCTGCAACGAAAACAGGATGGCCAGGTTACAGTTGGCAAAGAAGTAACTAAAAGAGCCTGCAGAGTTCTGGAAAAAGGTCTTGTGAACAGATAGAATTTAATCTTGATCTTATCATATTGACGGCAGGAGCAAAGAGCAGAGGCCAAAAGGAACTACCCAAAATCCAAAGCACCACTCCCCCCCCATTTCTGAAACATTGCGGTGTGGGGTTATGATTTGGGCATGTATGTCTGCCACAGGTACTGGCTCACTTGTCTTCATTGATGACGTAACTCCAGGTAGCAGTAGCAGAGTGAATTCTGAGGTGTACAGAATCATCTTATCTGCTCAAGTTCAACCAAATGCCTTCAAGTTCAACCAAATCATTGTATGGCACTTCATCCTGCAGCAAGACAAACATCCAAAATTAAATCATAGTACTAAAGCAACAATGGAGTTTTTCAAAGCCAAAAACCAGAAAAGTCTTGACTGACCATTCAACCAAACTAAATCCAATTTAACATGCGTTTTATATGCTGAAGAGATAAGTTAAGGCAACTAGTCCCTGAAACAAGCAGAAGCAGAAGATGGCTGCAGTATGGGCCTGTCATAGCAACATCAGATACTCTGCACCTGGTGAAGTCTATGGGACACAGACTTTGAGCAGTCATTGCATTCAGTGGATATGTGACAGTACTAAACATGAGTAATTTCATTTACATAACATTAATATGTCCCAAACATTATGATGCCCTGAAATGGAGGGACTATGTATAAAAAGGGCTCTCATTTCTGCATGGTGAAATGTGTGAATACCCTTAAATAAAAGCAGAGCATGTGCATTTAACCACATGTGACTTGTTTGACCGCTAATGTAAAAATCTGGAGTTCAGAGCCAAATCAAGAAAAGAAAGGCTTTGTCACTGTAAATGTACGCTCTCTTTAGGGTCAGTGCACTTATTTGCAATGTGCATCTTACCTGTCATCTTTTATGCTTGTTATTATGTAAGTGGTTATGTCATTTCATCCATTTCTCTCCCTGTCAATGTAAACCCAAATATAAAATAGTTCACAGAGAGAGGGCATCCCAAGGTTAGGCTTTGGAAGGGGTGGGGGGTGGGGAGGGGGGAATATGACGAATGAGGTGGAGCTGGAAAGCTGTTATCTGCGGAGGAGCATTTAATAGTCCCGGCAGTGCAATAGCACCTCCTGGCAACTCCCTCTCCCCTTTCGTTTACAGTCGCTTGCAACCATGCTATTAGTTGATCGCTGCGAGGTGAACGTGTTTACCGTTGCTGATCTGTGACCGCCATGCCTGCATCTCTCCCGCTAATGCAGGGGCCTGCAGTCCTGGTCCTGGAGAGCCGCAAGGACTGCTGGTTCTCATTGTTACTCAGGGATGATCACTTAAAAAAGTTGATTACACAGTTAAATCACCTCATCTGGTTTCTTTTGTCTGGATCGGCTGATTTTAAAGTGAAAACAGAAACCAGCAGAGAGCCTGCAGCTCTCCAAGACGAGGGTTACAGACCCTGCTCTAAGAGATGGTCACACACAGAAATCAATATGCCATCCATAGTAATTTTTCTGGTTTGCATGATGCCAAGCTTGCCACAATCACACCGTGATGAGGGTGAAGATATCATGAATAAAGACATAAAACGTAAAAAAATATTACATATTTTGCCAAATAAAAGAACCACAATGTGAGCGTATATCTGCAATTTTCTCCTTTTTTTCTGTGTTGACCTTCCAGAGTTTTAAACAATGATCTGGTTTCCCCCATAATAATCGTGGCCACATTCTGAGGTGCACACTGCTCTTGGCTGAAATGGCATGCGCATATTTGTGTGGCAGGGCTGCAGACGTTCAAGCTCAAACTCCTCTCCCCTCTGGCCGTTCGCTACAGTCGATTGCTCTTTGTCAGGTTGCGTGCTGCTGCGGATTACTTCATTGGCCGGCCTTCAAACACCTGGGCTTGCTTCGAGCACGGGGCACAGGTGGAGCGTGCCAGGCCCAGCTCTGCTCCTATTCGAACCTCCGCTCTGCAACAGGGGCATTGTCGCGTCCAAACGGGTGTCGATCAAACAGCGACGACCCGTATCTGGCTTTCTCGATCCCTCTCTGTCCATCTGTTCCGAGTAACGGATGGTTTCATATGGTATCTCCACTCTCCACGATATATCTCCCTGGCAGGTCTCCATACTACAACTGAAGTGTTCTTTATATGCTGTATGTCCACCTGCTGGAAGGAAATCCATGTGGAAAATAATGTACTCTATCACCATTCACATTAGGAGGATTCTGGGGGGTGTAGTGGAAATTGTATTACACTTTTCAGATGTAGGCTACGCTCCAAGGCCCCCGTACCCTACATCTGAAGGGTGTGATACAGTTATATAAATGACTGTATATGAGTAATGCTAATTAAACTGGACTTCAACACAGTGAATTTCATAAAAGACAGATGGGGGTGGAGAGTAAGGGAACATGCCAAATTTAAGAAGGTCTGTCTCCCGACTCCCGGGATGAAATACCATGCCTGTGCTGACTGTGACCCCGTGTCCAATGGGGTGACAGATAATTGGCCATGGCGTCGCCCAGGCAGCAAGGTTTCAGTTAACTGATTGGGCATCCACTGTTTAGCTGTTGAATAAGATATGCAGCCCTCTAGTGTATTGACTGTGCAGCTCAGCTGGTGGACAGGTATTATCCTGTACTCTCCCGTCTTGATGGAGGTTTTTGGACTGATGGGATAGCCTTAGTGTTGGGAATGGTCTTAGTGTTGGGAATTCAGAAGCAGTATTTTCATTTAGCTAGTTTTTGGGGGAAGTAAAGCACAACACATTTTTGACAGTGAGGCATTTCAGAAGAGCTTGTCTGTAACTGGACATAGTTCCAGAGAACCTATGATAGTTTGCCTTGATTTCAGACCTGGGTCAAATATGTATTTGTTTTGGATTCAAATAATTTTCTGTGCTCTGTTGATCTTGTCTGCTATAATTGAGCCTGCCAATATGACCGGAAGGCAGGGTTTGCACTTTTTGAGAGTATTTCATTGGCTCCAATACACCAGACAAGATCAGTTAAGCGTTGAAATTTGAATCCAAAACAAATACGTATTCAACCCAGGTCTGCTTGATTTACACTTAAATGTGCTTCCTTGTACATGATTTCCTGTTCTATATAGTGGATACTGGAAAGAGAAGCAGTAAAGTCAAGGAGCACTGCTACCGTCTGGGTCCGCGTGCATTACGACACCAGAATCAGCCGTGCCAATTCAGGGGCGTCAGTGACGTGGAGGTTCAGGGATAAGACGTGTGAATCTTCTCCAGTCTATAAAGTCTTTAGGCCAGACACTGCAAGCTGCACGGTATGGGAGATTAAAAAAAAAAGGGCATAGCAATTATTTTAAAAATAATCTACATTTTTAAAAATTTCACAAACAAATTTGAATATGTTTGCCAGATGGGAGGTAGGCGAAATAAAGCTTTTCAATCTATTTTTAAAGAGACAGTTATATAAACATTTACGAGATGCCGGTTTTGTGTTTCAGGTTCCTCCGTGAGATTATGGCGGTGGAGTGAGGGGAGAGATGGTCTTGTGATGTTGGCTAGACTCAGTGGAGCCGAGTCTCCTGGCACTGAGGGGGCTGCGGTTAGTTGTCTTTCTCCTCCAGGTGTGATGCTTCACACTGGCTCCAGTACACCCTACCCTGCCGACTTTATTCAAGCATGGTGGGTTTGGTGAGGGCGCCGCTGGCCCCACCCCCTCATTGTGCTGTGGACATGCTCCCTCTCCCTTCCCTGCGGTAGCCACACCCTCCTCCCTCCCTCTCCTGTGATCTAGCCCTGTCTCCTTAATTATGCTGAGGTCACACCTCCTCCCCCTCCCTCTGCTGTACACCCCCACCCCCCCCCCACCTCTGGCCTGCCAGCATGACACTAGAGCTCCACTGGCACATTGCATTTGCTTGCTGTTTGCCTTCTGTGTTGCGTCACTGTCCCGTTCTGCATGCTCCACAGCACGTAATCTTAGCACGATCATGTTCAATGTTTTGAACATGGACCATCATTCAACCACAAGTTTGTTGTGTTTACAAATAGAGCTGAATGAGGGCAAAAAAACTAAAATCTTGAGGTAAATGTTCCAAATTAGTAGTTGCAAGTGGCAAGAAATACCACTTGTGTGTAGATACATGTAGCTAGCTAGCAGCTAGAAACCAGTTCAGACTATACACAACTTAGCGGACATAATTTTGGCTATGACGTCACATAAAAGATGCTTTTTTAAACTTCAAGTATTAGGATATCCATTAGAGAAGGATTCAGCACCCAAAATTAACTTTTTAGCTTACCTGCTAATGTGACAGGCTGGTGAAAAGGTTTTCTCGCCGCCAGACATATTTTTTTACCGGCCAAAATATATTGCAGCCTTTTTAATGTAACTGCAATGCTGTGTTATATTAAATTACCAAAAAAACCTCCATTAGCTGTGTTTATGTGCTTTCAGTGTAAAAAAACAAAATGCACCATCAGTTATTGGAGATTGATGTTTACTGTTAACTTTGACATGAAATGGGTAAAATTGTGCACCATAACTGCACCATAACCATGATGACTAGACTATTCCAAGTTAGTTTGTTAGCAAGTTGGCCGTTTTCTACAGATACAGTATGATAGTTACCACGATATGGGCAAATGTCCTGCATTCAGTCAGAGAAATTTATCTGTACACAGCAAGCCACAACCATACAAACTGTTGTCAGAGAAGAGTGCGAATGAGTGCAGATAGCAACTGCTGTGGACTATATTTTAGACAGCTAACTACTGCAATACTGCAGGAAATATAGCTACGTTTCACACTATTTGGCTTTCATGTAAATTACTTTTGAGGAGACAAGTGAAGATCAGTTGGCGTCACTGGGTGTTTTAGCTCGTGCTCGTAATTAGAGCGAGAGCGAACTACCTGTTTTGCGCAAACATTATCATAAAAAATTATTTGATTGAACATCTCTTCAGAGTAAGTGAGTGGTAGCATGTTTATCAGCTAAGTAGAAAATAAAAACGTTTTGTTTTAAATGAGCTAATTCATAATAAATAATTTAATAGGCGATTTCAAGATGTGAGTGAATAGCCCAAATCAGACAACCTGATTGGACGGATTGGACGTGTGCACTCACCATCACCATCATCAAGAATTGAAGCTCGCTGATTTTTGAGCCTGGACGCAGCCGTCGGACATAATGTAATGCTGGCACAACGCAGACTGCAGAGCACCTTTCATTGATTGGAAAGGCTGTATCCCCTGGCTGATGGCGATGGCCAACGTAGTGCTCATTAAACGCAACGCTCAATGGGCTCAGTGGAGCAGGGTGGTGAGCCAACCACCTGAAAACCCCACCCATCCCTGCCTGTCACCTTAGCTTCAGAAACTGGTATCCAGTGGAGTAAGGGCAAAAGCACATTACATAACCTTGTTATGAAACACCCAAAGCCCTTCTTTTGTTTTTTTTTTCTAATTTGGCCTTCATCCTCCCCTCTTTTTGGACTGAGTGTGGGGTAAGCAGAGGGAACCCATGCGCGATTTGTGAGCTCCGTCTTATGTAGGCCGTGTGTCAGGCCGTTGTTATTCCTGTAACTTGATCTCGGCCAGCTCGGTCATTAAACATATTAAACTTGTCATATTTCAACAACGGGCAGTTTTAGGTCAGTGAGGCATTAGGGAGAGGCCTAAACTGCCGTGTTCTCTCCTGCTGCTCGCTCCAAGTCTGTTTCTATTAAAAGTGCAGCTACAAAAATAATTGCGTTAACCCTTACCTTTCTCCATGCAGCCCTTGGGCAGAGAATCTCTTCACTGGCAGGGGTTGAATAATAGCACAATTAAAGATGATGTGAAGGAGGGAGATTAAATATATATATTTTTTTTGGGTACCAAGAAGAAAATATATTGTATGACATCATATGTTACTTCCACGCAATTTCTAAAAAAGAACAAACTTATGAATGAAAATCAACACTTTGCTGTGATACTGAGGAGCACGGGCACTAAAACTTGCACGCATCACTGGTCATTGCATGTGACAGTTATGCTAAGTTGAACCTGTGGCTTCTTTTCTGTGATGGGAACAAATCAGATTGGTCCGGATTTGACTTGGTTTCGATCCCATTGGAGATGAATTAGCTGGAGCGCAGTCTGAAGAGCAGAGAGTGCCGTCTGTGAGTCAGGGGCAGAGCGGAACATGTTCTCACTGATATACTACTCAAAGACCCATTCTGAGCACAGCAGCCCAGTGTGAGAATTCTACAGAATCCACAATGTTACCCCCTCGTGGCTCTGAATGTACCAAGAAAGCATGCCTTTGATCTGAACTGCTGTTCTGTGTGTGTGTGTGTGTGTGTGTGGGACACTGTGTTATAATAACTCAGCATGGATTCATTTGTGTTTTTTTTAAATATGCAAACCAGGTGTTGATTTCCCAATGATTTACCCCCGACTGTGATGCTTGAGTCACTTGACTTTGACCTGTAGACGCACTTTATTCAAAGAGATAAGTACTAAACGTCAACTTTTAATTATATTTTAAAGATATTTTGTTTTGACTCTTTATGTCTAGGTGCGTTTAGCTATATATCTACACAAAGCTGAGGCATCATGCTAATGTTATTTTGTCAACATAACCTCCCCCCCCCCAAATAAATCGTTTCAGAGTTATTGATTTAATCAGTCTTGCGTGAAGATTCTAAGAATTGCGAAAATGTATCGGCCAAGAAAAACGTTCTTCTAAAAGTACTCCCAACTTGCCAGATGTTTAGGAGACCTTTTAGACCTTATTTCACATATAAAACGATAATGTAGCCCAGTTTCCCATGTTGGTGGCAGTATTACATTTCCTGCACTCGTGAAAGAAGCCAGCAGTGCGACCCAGGTTGGGCCGATCATGCACTGACGGATATCATTCAGTGACAACGGCATCTCTGGAGCTGTTGGAGCCAGCGATGGCACATTGTCACACCATGTGTGGGTGAAGTTGCATATGTCAACACAAAGAAATACAAGATGGTACTGACTGTTGGAACTGGCCTGACAGCCTTGATTAAAGTTACTGTGAGCTATTGACATTCCTTCATGTGAAACATTTATCAAACACATTTGTTTTTGTATTATAAGGTCTTTTATGTGATTCACACAGTAAGACTACCACTTAGAAGTATTATGTATGTGGCGCCTGATCTTTGTGACAATTAAATTGCAGAAAATAAAAATAAATCCTTGACTAAATTATTTCCATAATACTTTTGTTTATTTTTCGCATTTACTGTGATGCAAAGTGCTTGGGAATGTAGGACTTAATGGTAACCATTTCTTGAGGCCTTCACACCCTAAAAGGCCCTATGGACATCCATAGTGAACACTTTCGACACCTCTGACAGAAACCCAGTCTGAGCCCCACATCACTTCGCTCAACAGTCCGTTTTCACACCACCACACGCGTCGACCCAGCATTCCTAAGCAACGAGGCCCACGGGAGGCAACTGCTGAACGTGCATAGCTTGGCAACGCAACTCTTTTGCTCGCTGTCAAAGCAGCATCGTTCATGGCCAAGATCCACAGGAGAACTCACCCAAAAAGAACAACCAGAGCGAGTTCAATTCGGTCGTCTGGGCGACACTCGCACAATGGCTTTGGGTTCAAAACCCACATCTGACTCAGATTTGAGTCATTAACAAACGAGGGGCCGTTCTAAGCGGGGCCTGCAAGAGCGGGTACAGTGCATATTTCTGAACTTTTCTTCCAAAACTGCTGTGTTCAATAATTCTGCCTTCGTATGCACATGCTATTAATTTGTGTAGGAACATGGAAACAATGTGATTTATGGGAAAAGAACCTTAACCGTAATTACACACATTCAGTTAGACGGGATCATCTGAGTAAATGTTATTGTTTTCAAGATGCTGCAGATAGGATTGTGGTGACTTTCCTTACCAGTCAGACACAGTAAAAAAAAACATTCCGCTCTGAGAAAAGCGACAACGTCGGTAAGTCGCCCGGTTTGGCCGATGGTGTCGGTTTCAGTCGCGTCACGGTCAGCGCACAGAAAAAGGACAGAAAGGCTTCACCTCTGGCGTTCTTTACAGACGATGTAACGGACCCGCGCATCTCCACTCCGCTTCAGCGGCTCGGGCCAGACGCAAATGAGCCTGGACTTTGGCGGGCCTCGAAACACCTCGGCTCTTTTCATTCCCGCCGCTGATTGGCCCACGTTTCCCTGGCGCTGCCGGGCTGGAATTTTTCATCAGAGGAGTGTTACGGGAAATCGAGGCTGCGGTATCTGGAGTTGATCGTCTGGGCCCGGACTTGCCAGCATCTGCACTGGAGCATTTAAAAGGATTTGGATGGGCCGCGTTTCGATGCGGAGAGCTAAAACTCCGGAATATTCTGGAATCGTTAATCATCCCCAGTCTAAAAAACAGACAAACAAAAATCAACAACAAACAAACATGCAGGAGAACGAATGCCTAATGGCTTACCTCTAATAAAGCTCTTACTCAATAATCAAAGATATCAGGAATATATTTGTGGGATTTAATTGTGGGCAAGCTGCTTGGCTATTTCACGTTTGTCCAGTTGGCTGTTTGCAACTGTTTGAAAGACTGGGATTTGAACAAGGGGCAAGATTCTCCTGGTTCAGATAAAGGATAACGAGCTGAATATCACAAGCAATTTAATACAATTCTCCAGAAACACCTGTGGAAAACAACAAAAGTGTTGTACAAAAGAAGGTTTACATTTAGCCCCTGGGGGAGACTTTTCAGTGCTTCAGTACATACTCTAAAGAGGGCAATGTTAGTATCTGCAATTCACAGCAATTAGAAATGTTTTGTTTCATTTAGTATGCTGTTTATGCACAGTTAAACATGTTCATTCATGAACCGACAAATTTCACATACAGTTTGTGATTTCCTTTAATTAGAGGTATTGAGGTATTGCGAAAAGCATCAATTTCATCATGAGGGGAACTGAATGCACATTTATTATAATAAACCATTTTCAGTCATAAAGAATGCATTTCAGTGCACTTACTGTGTAACGTTAGTTAACTCAAAGTCAAATTTTTATCTAAACTTTGGGTAGGTATTTCTTTTTTTAAAAGAAAAATAAATAAACATGCTCTAACGGGATGCTTTGAAAGGTTATGAAAACAATTGTTTCATTTGTCCCAGGTAGTTTTTGGTTTCCCCAAATGATTTCTTATAGGTCCTTAGTTCGTTAGGTGGAATGGCGTATTTGTTATTGTTTTTGTACACGCCCTGCTGAAGGAAATGCTGTGTGGGTGATCATCTAAATGTAATGTGTTTCTTTTAAGCAAGACAACACGTAATGGCTTACGCCACAGATGTACCGTAAATGTGTTCTAGTTGAGGCCCTGCTATTTCCTGCTACACTAAAACTACCGAGTTTTCTCTCCACGGCCTGGGAAGTTGCTTGGTTGTTGTAATCTTGGGGGGTTGGGGGGGGGTGGGGGGGGCGTGGGGCTGAAAAGACCCCGCGGTTTAGAGGCGCCACAGTTCCGAGAGGCCAGCAGGGAACGTTTAGCATTAAATACGCTGAATACTTACTTTCCCTCTGCAAAGAACCACCATAGCAGCAGGGCCCTTTTTGTTTGTTTTCTTCTGATATACAGCAGTTACTTTTGGCAAAACCTGAGGCAGACACCCATGGTCACATGGCTGAAGTTCATAAAACGTCAGGTGAGAGGTATTAGTGAAGGACGGGTGGGGGATTGGGGGTCTTTCCATTATTATTATTATTTTTTTTACTACTTTCCATCACTGAACTTCTAATGTTGTGGTAAAATAAAAAAGAATGTCATTTCTCTATGGGATATTTTCAGAACGGTGTAGGTTTGGAATTCCACCCTGGTTTTTTTTTTCTTTTACTCTCAGAAGAGTAAGCTGTCCTGCTGATTAAAATGAGCTCTCAGCCAACTCTCTGCCTGTAGTAAGTGTAGAGATATAGCCCCTAACTACTGTGCATGCTCTAGGTAACAGCTTTACTATAGTCTACAACAGGCAGGCACTTTCAGTCCATGGGTGAGCGTCAGCCAAAGCCAGTCGCAGGTTCCCATTTCTAATGAATATATACAAATGGGCTGGGTGTTACTACTTAGCCTGGAACCCATACTTCTACTCGTTAGCAAGCTAGCCACTAAAGAAAGAAAATCTAGGTTTATGGTGTTCAGTTTACTTTGTGATTAAGTACTGGAAAGAAAATGCTGCTTTGCTGCAGTGGAGCAAATTGCTAGGGTGAACTCAGGAATTTATTTTAACCGGCTATCACAAGATGAGGGCGAGCGAAAGCAATGGCCGACTGCAATGGGCGACTCAAAATATCCTTCAGATACACCTGAGACACGGCTAAAGAAGCGCGAGTGTGTAACAGGCACTTTCGCCCAGATCATTTTGAGGAGATCATTCGAGTGAGACGACTGAACATACCGAGCGACCGTCTGTTAGGAGGTTCGGGGGTGGCGTCTCTAAATGAATCATTATGACGTATACCTCTATCAAACTCGCACCAATGGCTGCTGATATTTCTGTGCAGAGATTGCTTTGGCCAGCCGAGAGGGACTTAATCGGTTACGTCTTGATCTGTTAAATGATGTTGCTTTGCGGTGAAATTACCCATTAACTAAATGCCTTAATAACACATGTACTTACATTTTTTAAGTCAAAGAAATGCAAACTTCTCGGATCAACATTTCCATCTTTCCCGACTCTACTGCATCCTTGACTATACAGAACTTTATTTCATAATGAGAGCCACAATGGCCTTCATAACCAACCAATGAGCTGTTGCGAGGAAGCGGAATACATAATGTCACTGCGACTCAGTCTGACATTTAGATGGAACACATCTTGTTAATGATGTGTAACCCATAGAAGTCACTGCTACAACATTAGTTCTAATGCAACGCAGTTTTTCCGATTGCTCACACACAATAAGCAATGCTGAACGTATGATTTTGTGGTTAGAGCCTCGAGTTCTGTTCTGACCTCAAGCAATATTCCTCAGCTCAGTATAAATCCATTTGAATAAAATGGGCAACAAACAATACCCTTCACAGTAAATCTCTCAGTGCAAATGTGTAACAGGATATATGCAATATGTTTCTAGAGCAGGAAAGTTTAACATTTAAAGTGAACGCTAGGCATGGGGCCTATCCAATCATTGAACAAAGGCCGTTTTCTAAAGTCAAAATTTCACCCAGCAAAGGAAAAGAGAAAACTTTTTTAAGAATAAACACATCCGTTTGATGAATGACTACAGATAAAACGGGTCATGTTTTGTCTGCCCAACCTGAAAATCAGCAGCTTACTTTAAACTTTAAGAGGAAGGTGTAAACTAGTTCCCGCACAGACTCGCCTCCTTCAGATTATGCTGATGTTTGTGTGTACAACGCACGTATGCCAAAACCTGATAAAATAAAATAATCTTTCTGAAGATTAAATGAGACTTGGATGCACCAGTAATCCAGAAATATAGCTATCTATGTATGGGGGAAGCTATCAATATGCTTTCTCCAAACAGAATAGCACTGAGATCACATGATCCTTCTTTTTTCAGCCCAAGCTAGAGAAAATGCTATTTTATTACTATGGTGGCTGATTCTTTTGGAATATTATCTTTTGACAAGTGAAATACATTTTTCCACAGATTAAATAATCTATTTGTGCTGCAGATGCTCTTATCATTGGCACCTTACACCCTGGAAGCTGTTTATACAGCTGAATGTTTTCTGAAATATTTACTGAGTTTAGGTTAAGTGCCTTGCTTGAAGCTACAGCAGGGATCCCACCTGGGATTTGAACCTACAACCTCACGAGTCTGGGCCCAGCTGCTACACCACGCAAACGTGCCCAAATACTTTACTGAACAGTCTGGTCTTTTTTAAGGCATGGCTGGATCAGTTGCAATAAGCGCTGGACCTGAAATGAACATGGTCATTTTGGCCATGGTTCCTCCTCACGGAGCGGTGCTTCACGTTTGCAGATGGAGTCCCCCTTCTCGGGGGCTCTGTAGCTCACCTGGCGCTCCCCTCGGTAAGAGAAATGAAAACCCCCCACTAAAACAGCTCGTTACTCCACCTCCTCCCAGGAGGAGGGGACCGCTCCAGTAGCAAAGGTGACCCTCGGTGCCCCCAGATGGAGATTTGAGCATTTCAGGGGCTCTGCCAGCACCGATCCGGCTCCGCCCCCGCCCCCTCCCCCCCTGCCCCCCACCCCTCACGCGACAACTCATTTGTCACTGCAGGAAGTGTCATAACATGACGCTTCAGGTGAAGGTGACCCATACGCCAGAGATCAGGATTAAAGCACTGACATGCAGCCGTCGCTTCCCGCGAAACGCAGTCCATCTTTCTCTCCCTCGGCCGCACCCTTCCGCCTGACGCCCCCCTTGACATCACTAAAGACAGCGTTGATTTATGAACCCAAGGCGCGAGACCCGTTTTACGAGATTCCGCGTACACAACGGCAACGTCCAGTGAGACCTGCGGCCTTAAGGGGTGGGGTTATGGGGCGAGCTGTAGGGGGGGCTTATCAGACTGTATCGGCCTGCTTTGAATTGTGGGAGTTACCGCCAAGCACTAGAGGCAAGGAAACTAAAAAAAAAAATGGGCTAAAAACGGGTTCACCCTGGAGAAATTTAGTAAGGGGGGTGGCGCTGGCAGGTGGACCGGACCCAGCGGCCTGGCTGGTGCGATCGCGGGGGCTGAGGGAAGGTGGCGACAGCGGCTGTGGGTCGCCGCCGTTACAGCGACCGGCAGGGCAACACATGGCTCTGGGACTGCGGGACTGAGACAGATGGTACCTGAAGGGCAACAAACAATTAACAAACTGACAAAAATAGCTGGTGCGGAACACCAGAACAAAAAAGCAAGAAGACCTATTTGTGGCGTTTTGAAAAATTCTAGTATTCTACCGGCTGTCGTCCGCTAACTTGGTTTGTTCGTTTGTCTGGCATACTGTGTACATTTGCGGTCCAAAAAACAAACAAACCCAATCGACGGCCCTCGGGGATTTCACGTTTATAAATTACTCTTGTTTTTTTTTCTGTTCAGTCGCTGTTTACAATGCGTCCAGAGTGGTTCCAGTTGAAATCAAACCCATGTTTCAATATACATACGCAGAATTTATTTATCAGTCATGGAAGGCCAAAAATATGTATAAAAAACACACATCCTTATAGTGAATGACTGCACTGCTTACACAGTTGCCATAGACAGACTGCTGATCAACCAGAGGAGCTGCTATCGTACAATGATGTGCGATGGAGGAAAAAACCCTGCCAATGGAAACCCTTCCTCCCTGTGTGACACTGGCCAATTGTACATTTGCCGGTTGGCACTGGCACGGATCCCAACAGTGCCACCGGTTTTTCTTTTTATATGGCCAACTGGGAATCAGCGACTGGGGCCTCAGAGCAGCGTGTGCCAAAGGCATAGACCGCTCTGGAACTCTCACCAGACAGCCAGGGTGACTGCCTACACTACAGACTGCACATAACTACAGCAGAGCGGGGGAGACAACTGGTGACCTGTGGGGAAACGGTACATTGCTAACTGCTCTCATGGTTACATTACATTACATTACATTATAGGCATTTAGCAGACGCTCTTATCCAGAGCGACGTACAACAAGTGCATAGGTTTCATGATGTAGAGGCGCAAAAGAAACACTAGAGTGAAGTAAGGATCGTAGTGCAGAAAGTAACCACATCGATCAGGACTCCAACCCTGTAGAGTAAGCTTGTTCAGCAAGCAAGAATCCTACCAAGTACAAACTAGCACTGGAATCACACCTAATCATACAAAAACAATCCTGGTTGAACACGTTCTCATCCCAACTCGTCAAATATTGCAGCTTGGGCAAGGGCCGTCCGATAGACTTGGGTGTATTTGGTTGACGAGTGGGGTAGCCCATTGACTACTAGGCTACTGAAATAAACTACATCACCCAGCATGCATTAGCCCAGGTTTATGTTGATGTTTTAAAAATAATTTCCCGTGTAGCCTATAGTATTAAAATTAAATAATTTCTGGTATATTTCGGTATATGTGTATGTGATTTTAAGTAATTATATTCGAATAGGTCACAATAGTATTGATTGTCTACAAATAGAAGCTCCGAATTTGCGCTGAGGTTCAGGCTACTGTCTGTCCATAGCGTCAAAATCCGCCAAAGTGGTAATTCAATTCAATGGGCTACCTAACTCATCAACCGAAGGCGCCCAAGTCTATCCAGCGTGTCGAATAGTGACGAGAAGAGCTCTTGCCCAAGCTGCAATATTTGGCGAGTTGGGATGAGAATGTGTTCTAATGGTAGTAAATGTCGCTGGCTGAAAATGGAGTTTTACATTTCACATTTTCCACTGGGTTCTAAAATGTTAAGTTTAGAGCCTTCATAAGTATTTGGTTTAAAAACATATGTGATCTGGTTTTTTCCTTTAAAAAAAAAAATATGGTTGCTTTCTGACCAATGTGGAATGCAAGCAAACAAATGTCAGTTTTTTTTCTAAAACCCTTTTGTTATTGGTGCCTACTACATGCTTATTATGTAGTTTTAAAACAACAATTTGATTATCTTGCAACATCTTTTATTATATGCTTTCTAATACAAGTGAAAACAAGCACTTTTAAAGTACATTATGATCATTTTTTACATAGCTTCCGTTGTGCTTTCAGTGAGAGAGCTGCTGTCGTCTGGTAGAAGTGTTTAGCGCTTGGTCCTGAGCTGGCCCTGGTATGGCAGTGAGAACACATCTGGAGTCTAGACTCTGTGGCTCTGCGGGTCGTCTTGGCCTGGGTGCCGCCGAGAGCTGTTTACATAGGTGGCACATATCATCCTCTGCTTCAACGCTCAAATGTATGGAGCTCCCCTCCGCCCCTCCCTCCCCCCCCCACTGGATGCCTTTATTCTCCACTGAGTGACAGGGAGGGCGAGCGATTCTGGACTAGCCTGTCCATGGGGGGTTGGGGGCGGGGGGTCCGTGGGAGGGACTGCTATTTGGAATCTACCATAAATCCTGGATTGTTTTCAGGAAATCGAGACATGGAAGCGGAGGGGGAGCGTGTGAGAATGAGAAGAGAAAAGAGAATGTTTTTGTGCATGTAGTATGAGTGTTATCTTGCGCAGTTTGCAAATTTTAATGGGAGTGCTTGTGAGAATATGTGCATATTTGTGAATATGTGCTTGTGTTTTGTTTCATTGTTTCCTGAACACTTAGTATTCAAATATTTATGGGGAATAAAACATATTGTTCATAGGAATTCCTGGTTCTGAAAAATCTGGAAGTGACATTTAATGTGTAGTAGTGAAATGTTTTGGGAAATCAAATGTGCTATTCTGTAAATTGACTATGGGCACATAAACGCTATTTTTTGTGATCTCTAATTTAAGGAGAATGCAGAGATTCAAAGATCCTTAACAAAAATGGTTCATTGAAATATGTATCTCCTAGCCTGCACTCAGCTCAGCTGCTGCCAAAAAATAACATGAACGGATCATACATAATTCCTACTGTATTCAATGAGCTGCAGATGAACAGAAAAGGATTGAAACCTAATTCAACAGTATGCTTTGCAAAGCTAACAATATATGTACTGTGATTTGTGATTCAAGTCTGCCAGAAATTAATAAGCTATCCCCCATAGCACAAAATAGCCCTGTTCATATTACAGTAAATAAACATAAAATTGTGAGATTCACTATTATGAAGTATGACATTCCAGATAGCCTTAGTGGGTTAGCGGGTATACCTCCCACAGAGTTTTCACAGAGCATTCCTGGACAGCACCAATAGCACAATTTATTTTTATTCATTTATTTGTAAATTGAGGAAATACAGTACATGCACTGAGATGCCCCTTGTGTTCAGTAACAGGACACAAATGGATAATTCCCTTGCCTTGCCCTAAATTTTTGCCTTGATCGATCGCTAACGTGATCACTATGGTCAGTACTGTTGAAAGGGGTTTTTGTGGGCACCCGGTATAAACACATTTTTCAAACTTTTTGTTCTCAGTCTCTCAGGGAGTGGTTCTGTCTTGTTCAGTCTGCTGGTGGTTTTTAGAAGAATTCATATTATTATACACAGCAGGAAGTGTGTACTGTAAGTATTCAATTTGTCGGGCTCCAAGAACTGAATTACAGCTTGTTGCATTGTTCTCAGATCATGGGCACGAACTAGGGAGATATTCCCAAACCTCTGCACTCATTTCAAAACATGCAGTTCAACTTAAGTGGTCACATTTGCTTGTTTGTGTTATGTCACATATGGCAAAGTTATAATTGTGTATTTATTTTTTCATGGTGGTTGGAGGGAGCGGGAGAGTGACAGGAATGTGTTTGTGTGTGTGTGTGTGTGTGTGTGTTTGTGTCTGTGTGTGCCTGTGCATGTGTGTGTCTTTGTGGGAGTCACTTTTTTTGTGCGTGTGTGTGCAAATGAAGGAATTTCTAAATGAGAGCCTAATGAGACTCAAAAATTTCGCATAGCTGCTCAGTGACATACTGTATGTGCAGTGAACAGGCACTCATTCCAGGGTACTGGAGATGAACTGGTCTATATGAGGACTTCTCCAGTGCTCATTTCCATTTACATTCAAATGTGACATTACGCATCTGGAAAAAAAAAAAAAAGCAACAATGTGCGCTTGCAAAGTAAATCAAATAAGAAATGTGCAGTAGCAAAATGAATACCCTAAATTAATTGAAATAGAAAAATGCATTTAATGTTGACCTTTTTGGTGGAAAAAATATTTATTCTGTGTTTACTGTAATTTTATTGTTTTAGTTGATTTCTGGTTGTAAATTTAATTGTTCAGGTTTTATTTTTTACTGAAATGTATGTCCCAGATGTTGTTTTTTTTGGTGTTATATTATTATTATTATTATTATTATTATTATTATTATTATTATTAGTAGTAGTAGTAGTAGTAGTATTAGTATTATTATATTACTACTACTACTACTACTAATACTACTACTAATAATAATTATAATAAAAATAATAACAACAACAATTTACAGGCATTTAGCAGACATTCTTATTCAGAGAAACCTGCTCAACTTTTTTTACATAGCATTTGCATCAGTTATACAGTAGGATATATACTGAAGCTTGCTCAAGGGTACAACAGCAGTGTCCAACCAAGAAATCGAACTTGCAACCTTTGGGTTACAAGATCTGTGCCTTACCCATTATACTACTCTACACTATAATAATAATAATTATAATAATAATAATACTTTTGCAATTCCTCCTGTATATGAGTCAAACGCTAGGCTTAAAAAAAGCCAATGCTTTTCCATTGAAGAACAATTTTACTAAAAGCAATTTTACCATAATGGGAATTTTATTTGAAACCATCACTATGGTTTGAGAGGTAATCAATACAGAAGAACAGAATGCGGTGTCCAGTGGAGGGGACAATCAGGACCTATACAAACCTGTAGACTAAACTGGACTGTACTGTGGATGCAGCATGCAGCTGTAAAATGACGCGTTGCAATTCCGAAGTGCAGCTTTTTTTTTTTTTCTTGAAGATCACATGGTACTGTATTCTCCTTGGGAGAACAGGTACCTTGTGTTTCTGCCACAAGTGGAGTCAATCTGATGGACACAAAATCAGGTATTGACACTCTGTAATGAAAGAGCATTCATCTCTCCTGCCCTTACATTGAGAGTCTCCTATGCTCCATGCAATTACTGCTCCTGCTATTTACCAGCTGTGCACTTTGAGAGAAAGAACTCGCTCGCTTCTCCCCTTTAAAAGACCTTGACGATAAAATCCATACAGAAATTTGCGGATGTTATTTGCGAGCTGCTTTGACAAAGCTCTAGAATCAATACAAGTGACCAACTTCCTGGTAATTGGCCCAGTGGGATCTGTTGTTTTCTGACCTAGAGAATATCAAAACACAGGACAAATTGCTTTGGGGGGTTTTGTCTGCAATGTTAAAAAGTGGCTTGCTCCCTGAAGAACGTTTTATAATTGACCTTGCTACTGTCATTGAATTTATTTATTAAAGTGGAGCTCATTGTTACATTTTTAAAGTCAGTTAAAACAGAATACACATTTGAAAATAACTCAGGTAAAATGCTTGGACCCTCACGTACTGTAGATTGCTTTAAAGTTTGTATGGCATTTGGAATGTTAACTGTGATGCCAAACCATATCTCTGTACCCTTTGAAGAGCCACCATGTATGCACTGCACGCTTTCATGTGTTACAGTTAAAAAAAACATATCATTTTTTTGGGAAATATCTGGAGAACAACATGCCCACTTCAACTAGACAAAGGCATTTCAGTTAAGAATTGTTTATAATATCACATCGTCATTTTTTTCAAAAATGTTGGAATGATGATTTCTCCTGTGCTTTTGATGCTGTAAAAATGAATTTAAGGCAACACGTAGCTTTGCCTTTAACTGTTATTACCCACAGTTCCTTTCAAGATTTTGACCACCAATTCTATTTTTAAAATTGAAATATGTATCATTATCTTTATCTTTAAATCATTATTTTTGTTTTTCTCTCTGTCTCTTTGTAGCAATCTCGCCCTATTGCTCTCTCTTTTTCTGTATATGTCCTTTCCCCATATCTATTTCTATCCTTATACTTCTCTTCCCCAAAGTTTTCTGTCTCCCTCTCACCCCTTATCTTTTTTCTTCTCTGTCCCTAGTCTATTTCTATCCCTCTCTCCCCTACTTCTATCCCCCTTTTCTTTCTGATGCCCCCCTTTCCTGCCTTGATCCCCTCTCTTCGTACCGTTTAGTTAACAATAACAAGAGTGGTCGAGCAGAGATAATTAGAGAGGTGTGCCAGGGCAGACTGTGTGCTGCCCTCCCCCTGCATTCCCTCATGTTCTCTGAAGTAGCCCCTCAGACAGAAAAAAAAGAGTCTTTGTAATGTGCCGTGATAAGGCCTCTCCTCCTGACTCCGAGACTCCTCTGAAGGCGCCAACGCTATCTCCATTATCTCCTCATGGGAACGCGGGCTCCCCCCCGAGACACCGGAGCTACGGCCCGTACAAGAATTCTGGAGATTTATGTCACTATAGCCCCTCCCCCCCACCCAGCCATTGAATTAAAGGTTTTTCTAACTTGAGGGCCTGTGTGTAATGGGGGGGGGGGGGGTTGGGGGAGGGTATATTGGGAGAGGGAGTGATGGTTGGTTTTTTGTTTTTCTTAATTCTAATCTCAGATGCGGTCTGGGGTGTCTTTGAGGCCGAGCGGCAACCTTTGTGATCGTTGCAGGGATTTCTGAGTGGTAAGACATTTAATGTCTACAAATGTTAGCATTCCTCCTAAATCCCCCTCCCTCTCAACCCTCCCTATCCCCAGAGAAGCCAAATCAGGACTGCCGGGTCCCATTAAACATGGGAGGCTGGAGGTCTTTCTTGTGATCCGCAGTGGAACAGTGGGAACAGACTTCCTGGCTCCGCCTGTCGCTTACTTGAGATGCTTACCTCACGTGTTTATTGGTTTCGCTGAAATTTGTTAGCCTTTCTGGGACCACAGATGGGGAAGAACAAATTTGACACTATTTGATAACAATTACAGGGGGAGACCGCAAGCTTCCAGAGCCGGCTCCAAACAAGAGGCTTAAGGACCTCACCGCGTGTACACAATGATGTCATTGGTGCTTAGAAAAAGGTGGGGGAAAGATCTTTTTTTCTCAGTCACTTGTTCAGTGATGAAATGTAAAACAGTAGACAACACTTCAGGGGAGTTATTTGATTTCAAGTACAGACAGCTACAGCCTATACAGAGGCTATTTAGTGAATTGTACATGGCTTCTCTGAGATCTTCAATTTTCAGTAAAGTAGAACAAAATAGCAAAAATCTTTTATGTCACGCTCCTAGCCTTTGGTTCAAATAGTCCTTTTTCTGACTTTGATTATACAAAACCCATAGAAAATTTGATAACCTAAAATGTACTGTAGATGTGTGGTCCACACAATACAGCAAATTAAATAAAACTGATTTGTGAACTTTCAAGGTTTCATTGTTGAATTTTTTTGTATCATTTGAGTAACTCAACTTTTTTCTGCATATTCCTCATGGTCAACTCTTTGTCCAGGGTTGAGTCATAATCCAGCCAAACCATTGGGTTGTGGTGGCAAATGTTATTGTTTAGGAAAAAAATCCCATGCATTCCAATCATTCACAAATAATCTCCATTTCCAAAAGTTGCAAAATTATATAGTGGCCATATAAGCTAATTATGTCCTCAAAATCAAACAAATAGTGAAACATGACTATTATACAGACTGTCAATAATTTGTTTGTGACTCCAAGCCAGAGCCAGAAACAAAACAACCTGTTTAAATAAAAAATGAGATGAGGGGAAAAGGAGAAAGCACTTTTGATTGAATTTTATTTGAAGTAATTTAAGTATATTTCAGCATTACGCAGAAACCAAATTGTGTTGTCCTCATTTTTAAACAATCCCTTTTGGATGTACAAACGAAAAAATAAATAAATACATGTCAAGGGTCAAAGTTTAAAGGTGAACAGTTGCTAATTGATTACCCTGGATATAAAACTGCACAGCTCACCCATGTAACCCTTCATTGAAGTTGCTCTTCCTGTTCTGAAATAGATTTTTTTGCAGGAACTCGTGGAACAATTTCACACACAAATATCTGCGCACGAGTATGCCCTTTTCCTCTTAGCAGGGTCACTCTCATTCATGCCCTCAGTGCTTCTGACAGCGGGAATTGTACCATCAGGCACACATGCCCCCACCAAACCCCCCCCCCCCCACCTCCCCACCCAAAATTCATTATTGAGCCTTTTGGACTATGCATTTATCCATTTCACTGTGTGAAGACAGCTCCTTTCAATGTGAAACGTGCAAAAGAGGAATCCAATTACTCAATCAGACCTCCGGTGCATGGATGCCAGCAATTAGGAGCAGAGAAGAACCAGAGTGACTTCCAGAAGGGGCTTTCTAGAAGACCCAGACCCCAAGGTTTAGCATGTTTACAGCACATGGTGGTGCACAGAAGCTGCTGTATGGTCACATTCCAATACTTGGTATTGAAGGCATATTGATGCCTGTAAACTTCATCGTAAATGTAACTTTATAACTCCAAATATATCAGGACCAACTGGCAAAACCATAGCTGGCAACACGCTGTTCCAATGTCTTGGCAATGTTCCCCTCCGGCCAAATCTGCTTCAACTGTAACTATAGTAACACACCTGCCCAAACCTTCTGCTGTTGATGTTGGCATAGCTTGGCCAAACTGTGTTCTGTTTTCTTGTGATTTCGCTTTAATGTGGCTCACTGCAGTTCATTGCATTTCAGTGATTTTTCTCGAAATAAACAGCATGGGCAACCAGTTGTGAGAAGAGACTATGCAACAATACTTTGGGGAAATGGAGAGACAAATACTACAGAAAATGTCCTTTAAAATCAACCCTAGCCATATCTATAGTAGCCCAGTAATGGCAATATGTACTGATTTATACTTCACCACATGAACATTACCTATTTTCAACTGAGAAAAATTTAGTTATGTCACAAACAGCGTCATACTTTGTTGTGCAGTGTTGATTGGACAGCCAGATGGAACACTGAAATTTATTTTCATGGATATGTTTTTAAATTTTTTTGCCCCACTTCCTTATTTTGGTTTTGACCACCCATGTTGATAAACATGGAAGGGTTAAGAGGAAAAACTGTAGGGACAGAAGCGGTTAATTAAGTCATTGAACCGATTAGCCGACATCCTAAAATAGTTGAAATGTCTGTTTTCATCCAGCATGTAACGCATCTACTTAATTAGCTAGGGTAGAACATATTCGCCTCGTTTTCCCCTTGTTTGGTTTATGCGACTGACAGACTACTTTCTTTTTTCTGTTTGCTTTGTCTTTTAACAAGAGTAGATTTAAAATTTCTTCCTCTATTTCTCAATTTCACCATGTAAACATCAGCAGTTTGCTGTCCATCGAGACAACAGATCACCCCCCCCCCCCTTCCCCGCCCCCAGGCCTTTGCTAAAGTGTAAATGCTAAATGTAGTGCCTTTCCACGACACCTGTCAAAAGGGTCGTGCAACAAAGTATACTTCAGGCTTCAGAACACGGTTGGTTTGCAGTGAACATTTTACTGTGTACTTGATCTCTCATGCAAACTAATGCAACTGGCCCTGTGAAACATCAGGCACTCTAAAACCAGAGGCTGTCCTTGGCCAAAAAGGAGTAACAATTCACCTAACAGTGTCACTGACATTTTACCCTAAATACTCCACCAAACAAATTTTAAGAACATGCAATACATCAACCATACTGTACAACATAGATGACTGTTCATGAAGTCCTGCTAGCGTAAATGTTATACATAAATGCCCGAGGAAAATGAAATACCACTAGAATAATACATACTATATACATTCCATGATGATAAGCTGGGGTCAAAAAATGGAATAGGTTCACTGTTGCAGGGGAATTCCTGTGAATTTGCTGTAATGAACTGAATTCAATTGTTATCTAAGATGAAGAAAAGACATGGACAAAAATAAATCTATGAAGTCATATTATTATTGATTATTGATAAATACTACTGTACTGTAAACCCACACAAGGCATTAAATCCATGTCAAATGGACAACATAGATTTTTTCAAAATAAAAGCATCATAAAGAAAAATGTAGAAAACAATTTCCCAGCGTGACCATGAACAGTGAACACAAAACAAGGAACACTTTAACTATATAGTAAATCCAATGTAATACCGCCATAATGACATGGCACTCTCAAGTACTACCCATGAAAGCCTATTAAAATTAGTGACAATCATCAAATCACTGTCATAACGTAAGCACCAATGTTACAAAGCAGATTTCAAACTAGCTTATAAAGCGATTGCGGTATACATAATGTCAGTACAATGACAAGTTGCAATATTCTGTGACGAATGGTTATGACAGGTGTTATGCCAGTGTAATGTCAGCTTTATGGTATATAGTTCAATAAATTGCTACTAGGAAAATAAAAAGCAAAAGAGAGAACATCAAGGGCATCATCTGACGGTCTGGCAGACCTCCATCACCGGGGTAACTACACATTTTTCATCCTCATGGGGGGTGATGGGCAAGTGGGTGTGTGTGTGTGTGTGGGGGGGGGGGGTTCTTTTTAACCAACCAAACAGGTTCTTGTACAAACAGTAAGGCTCTGTTTACTTCGTGTGTCAATAAACCCCCCTCCCTTTTCTGAACCAGCACCCCTCCACCACCCCCCCATAGAGTAAGGAAGGAAGGAGAACAGGGGCCTCGGGGCATTTTAAGCGAGCTGCAGGTGTGGACAAAGCGTGGGGGGGGGGGTGTGTGGCATATGAGCAGCGGGGACCGGCGATGAAGATGAAAGAAGGGGTTTTGCCAGAATCTACCCTCTGTGCCGTGACACACACAGTTAATGGGGGATGCGCGCAAGCAGAAATCAAACAAAATCGAATAAAACGAAAGACCCTTTTCGCAGATCTACTGTGTCGGTTCTTTTAGATTCATCGATACAGAGATTCGTAGAGATATGGATTCATTCCTATCTTTAGGGTGATGTCATCACACAAGCGCGTTAGCCGCAGATTCTGTATACAGATGGGCGTGGGTGCTACTGTTTGGGTCGCAGAGTGACGCCAAACTGTGCACTCTGTGCTCGCAGCCAGCCACCAGCAGAGCGTGCATCTCGCCTGTATTTACCCCGCAAACAACATGTGGGGTTATTATTATGGGGTATTCGGCCACACGGAGCAACTCGATGCCTTAAGCCGCGGTGGAAAGAGCCGCCGCCATCGACCGCCGGTTAAACGGGAAGACGAGAGCAGACCGCGGTGCAGATGTTGATGCCGGAGGCCTTGTGGGCGGTGGGTGGGGGGACGGGGAGCATAGGAAGGACCACACAGGCCCCCTGGCAGTGAGAGAAAGCTGTGGCACATCCATCCCCGGGCCTTGGGGAAGGGGGGAGGGGGGAGGGGGTGAGGGGGGGGGATCCGGATCTCACACAGGTACCCCTCCGCCCCAGGACCGCGGGGAGGGATGAAAGGCGGGCCACACAGATGTCACCTGCCGGGGGTTTCTGGCGTCCTCGCCAGGAAATGTCATGTTGGGCAGCTGGCGCCATTCTCTCTGTGCCCACCAGTTGTTGGCAGAGAAGTTCCTAAAGGAGGAGAAGATGTCTGTGCTGGGGGTGGGGGGGGGTGGGGGGGGGGATGTTATTGGGATGGTGGGGGATAGACCTCATATTCATGAAGCATGGGATTTATTATACAGGTACAGTGAAATGTAAAGTTCTACAAGTTCTAAGTGTGGGAAATAAGAACATAAGGGGCAGGATTACTTTATGGGAGGAACAAAATTGGCATGTGTTTAATCTATTAAGATTTTAGAGTAATGGTTGATCAAAGCCTTTCGGGTTATAGGCACTGTTCTGTAGTAGTAAAAAAGGCCAACAGGTGTAGTTTTTATATACTAGCACTTTTGCTGGGATATATGGCCAAAAGTACCGAGTATAAGTCTAAGGAAATTATACTTATCTTATATAAACCACGCAGCAGACCTGTTGTTTCCACCTAAAATATCCCCCTCTGTCATCTCTTCCGAAAGTGGTTCAGGCTTACATTACATTACATTACATTATAGGCATTTAGCAGACGCTCTTATCCAGAGCGACGTACAACAAGTGCATAGGTTTCATGATGTAGAGGCGCAAAAGAAACACTAGAGTGAAGTAAGGATCGTAGTGCCAGAAGTGACCACATCGATCAAGACTCCAACCCTGTAGAGTAAGCTTGTTCAGCAAGCAAGAATCCTACCAAGTACAAACTAGCACTGGAATCACACCTAATCATACAAAAACAATCCTGCCAGATACACTAACAATCAAATTATCCTAGCTAGGTACAGTGAGCTGAACTATAGGCTAGGGAGGGGTGGGGAGAGGTGCAGCCTGAAGAGATGAGTCTTCAGTCTGCGTTTGAAAGTGGTGAGATTCTCTGCTGTTCTGACCATCACGGGGAGGTCATTCCACCAGCGAGGGGCCAGGACAGACAGCAGACGGGAGCGGGAAGTGCAGACACGAAGAGGGGGAGGTGCCAAGCGTCCAGAGGTGGCAGAACGGAGAGGTCTGGCTGGTGTGTAGGGTCTGATGATCCTCTGAATGTACCCTGGTGCTGACCCCTTAGCTGCCTGGTATGCAAGCACCAAGGACTTAAATTTGATGCGAGATCTTAGATCTGCTAAAGCATATTTTTTGCTTCGCAATTTCTCTTGGAAACTGACAACATAAGATTATTTTCTCAAAGTATAGGGGCTGGTTTCTTCCAGTTGCAGCCTGTACTTTGTGAATAAGAGTAACCTTTAAACTGAAAACAGTCTCAAATCTGTTCCCTATTGATTTGCAGCCTTTCAGAAAATGACTTTTTATCTAATTGTGTGTAATGTGGGCCTAGGTTTGTCCCGCACTTCACATTCAATTATTTTCAATCCGATTACACAAAATCATTTTGACATCAACAAGAAGATTGGATGCTTTTATCATTATAAACGAAATGACTTAATGCGGAATGCTGGAATTCAGTTACCACATCAAATTCGTGCAGATGAAAGAGAATCATCCGCTAATTGGTGATACTTGTTTAAATTGGCAAGCTCATTAATTGTGCTAAACAATCAAAGCGCGGGTTCAGGATAATTATCAGGTAAAGGTAAGCTCCCTGCCTCCCCTATTTGTAGCTTGCCAGCCACTGTGGGATTACTCCCAGCCCGCCATCTGGATGAAAGACACAGCCCGTGCTTCCCCAGGAGGAAGAAGTCTTCAGAGGTCAAAGTAGGAGAGCCCCTACTGGCTGGATGTCACACAGCAGAGCTCCCTGTGTCTCTGCCTGCAGTTCACCTGTTCTGTGTCAAATAAAATTGTTATTTTATTTTGTTATTTTATTTTGTCCAAATGCCCAGTTTATGTTGAGGCCCTTTTTATTGACCATGGATGAGAACATACTGCATGAAGGTACTGCTATTGCTGTGGAGGTGAGTACGTGAGTGAGTGAGTGAGTTAGTGAGAGGTGAGTGTAATTGTGAATGAATGTGTAAGCGTGTGTGAGTGAATCAATAAGTGAGAGAGTGAGTGAGTTAGTGAGAGGTGAGTGTAATTGTGAATGAATGTGCGAGTGTGTGAGTGAATTAATAAGTGAGAGAGTGAGTGAGTTAGTGAGAGGTGAGTGTAATCGTGAATGAATGTGTAAGCGTGTGCGAGTGAATCAATAAGTGAGAGAGTGAGTGAGTTAGTGAGAGGTGAGTGTAATTGTGAATGAATGTGTGATTGTGTGAGTGAATTAATAAGTGAGCAAGTGAGGGGTACCATATCTAGAGCACCTCAGTCACAGCCAAAAGAGCCCATTTGTCCTGGCAAATTCAAGGCACAGACAATGTGTCTGGTGCAGATAAATAATAAAGAGGGAAAGAAGAATGTGTTGGATGAGTGCATGCTATTCATCTGCATCTGCTATTCAATCTCATTGTGTGTGAAGGGTAGCATCCCAGTGACAAGAGCATTGCACATTTGAAAATGGGGATTCACATTCCTTAAAGGTGGTCAATCAATGGTAAGCCTGAAACATATTTATAATGATACTTATGTTGATAACCAGTGGCATCGTGTCCATTCAAACTGAAGAAAATTACATGTTTTTTTGAATTTGTCATTTGTAACATTTATTCATTATTATTTCAGATATACAAGTCGCAAGTATTCTTCTATATATGGTCCAGGACATACTTTGCTAAACCCATAATCCCCTTTACCCCATGTTGCTAGTTCCTACCAAAAATCAGCTGGCAACAGAGATAATAAAATGGGAGAGGGCTGTATGCTGTATGCTGACCGGCAAAGCACATTAGGACAGAGAGTGATAGAGAGATAGAGAATGATATTTGTCGGAATTCGACCCGTGCACGTTGAGGGTGTTCATCCAGTCAGATGTGGAAGCTAGCAAGCTATAGTGGCGAATATGACCAGTCACCTCTACAAATGTGCAAAAATTAAAGAAAAAAAAAAAAAACAGAACACACACAACACACACAACACCTACACACACACACACACACACACATACACACATACACACATTCGATTGTGTTTTGGTTCCCTTTGGAAAATACGTATCTAGTTAGCTTGAATGTGATTTCTATTTAGCTTTTAAGTAAAATGAGCTTTCTGGTAGCTTCTACCACCCATTCCAGGTGGTTTACTAACTTGGGGTAAATATACATTACGGAAAACAAAATTTTCCAGTCATGGAAATGGAAAATGAGAAAATAATTAAAAACAATCATGTCAATGAAATGTCCACAGCAACACAACAGTGTTTGAAGTTTGGTTTTGGGTATCAATGACCAAGTAGAAGTCACTCAAAAACTATAATGAAAAGCCCCACAGACTGGTGTTGTGAATTTACCTGGCAGCACGTTTTCTTGCTGTGTTTTCTTCAGTTGCTTGCAAATTATCAGCAACTTTGCTTCATTGTTAGTCAGCTAATGTTTTTAAAGGGACTCGGTGCTGATGCTGTGATTGGCTTTGTTTTTTTCATCCATTTCCTCTGACCTTATGGTCACTTTAATTGAGGCAGAAAGGACTGAATCAATGAACCGAGAGAAAATGAGGAATGTTTTTTTGGAGACATGCAGATAAACGTTTAGGAAGGCACCAAAGACCCTTCCCTTTACAGATCCATTTACTCTTACAATGCCTTTGATAATCAATGAAAGCTAAATATTGTGATTGTTGTCCTCATACTGTACGTTTATAGCACGACCATTTAACACAATGTTGTTGAAATATATTGTGTGTTTTAGGCCGTGTGTTGCTACTGTTTTAAGTGTAATACTGTCACTCTTAGCAGTAAAATAGGAGAAAAAAATGACTGAAGGAAAAAAAAAGATTTGTATTGTGAACATAAACCATCCACATTTGTTTCTTTGGTTTTTCAGTGCACTACGCTCCTGACTAACGGTCTTGGTGTATGTACTGTGTGCCTGTCACTCTGCTAAGCAATACTGTACTACCAATATCATGTTAAGCCAATCAATTTCTAATAAAAGCCACGTGCGAGGAAAAGAGCCACATCTTCAGAAAGGCTAAGCCATGGAACATACGGCACACGCCGACAGAATTAAATCACACCCAAGAGGATCTGCAAGATACAGGATGCAATTAGGATTATGATCAATAACAAGTCAATCATTCCACCCCTGTGTCCTGAAATAATGTATTGCCATTAAGCTCCAGCTGGAGAAGGCCACAATAAGGAAGCTTCCCCCTACCTCCTACAAGCTACAGGCAGTGTGGACCAGGGGGTTTTCACCCAAACATCAGCAACCAATTCAAACCCAATTAACCGGGTGAGGTAAGTTCACTGTGTAATGAACTGCTTTAATTGAAGGATTTACTACTGAGTAATATTAAAAACCATAGATGCTGCGACTTCACAGGACACAGAGTGGGGGCCACAGCTGTACACCTTTAACCAAAGAGCATAGAGACTTATACTTACAGGGGGTCCAAGCACTTAGTATGTAGGAACCCTATTGCTTTGGCTAGCAGTTTTACGGGTTCGAGCAAGAAGTGCATACTTAACCCTATTGTTTTTGCTAGGGTTTTTATTTTTATTTTTTATTGTTTTCAGGTCAAAAACTGATTCTGTGGGGGAAAAAAAACAAAACATATATGGAACAAACACAAAATTTAGAGGGTGTGTTGGGGGAGGTTGCAGCCAACTCAACTCAGGTGCTATAATTGAACAAGTTTAAGCTCATAACTCGGGAAAACACAAGGATTGGTTGAGCTCACTCACTGATAGCATATGGCATATCCAGCTATTTTGATGTCATGAAACCTCTCCTTCAGCCAGCGTTACTCTTTGATAAGCCTTAAACCATATTTTCCAGTTTCCATTTTTCACATTTTTTTTTCTCCTGCATTTTACATGATTTTATACCGGTCTTTGAGAAGATGTGAGAGTGCAGACTTTGGATTTTAGAGCCTCGGCAGCTGTTTGGTTATTTTTAACACTGTCATATAATTCAAACAGACAATGTTTTTGTCAGCAGAAGGAGTTGCTATCCTATTTGCTGCTGAAGAACAGACACTTATTTCATGTGATCTTGTTTAGAATTTTATGTACGAATGTTGGATAGGCCATGTAAGAGGATTCACAGTTTTCAAATGTTGCTGGAAAGAAAAATAACAATATATACTCTTATAAATATTTTAGCTGAGCTGAAAATATTTTTTTATGAATTCTTTATCAATACATGCAGTTCTAAAAACAAACTGTACATGGATCGGGTATGAACCTGTTCTTCTTAAAAAAACGAAATAAATCAAAATAATCTGGAAAATGATAGGCCCTTGGTAACTGTCTGAAGACTGGGCTTTTGTGGGTCAACAGAGAGATTTTCTCAGGCTAAGGGAAGTCTTACCCTTATTTTGTTGCCTTATTCTCTGATTGATTTGTGGAAGCTGCCTTGTCTGTATTTTGGTTTTGTTTTTCTGACATGTTATATACACACTATTTCGGCTTGACTTTTATATATTTTGATAGCAAGACTTTGAGGTGCACATCTTGAGATTTAAATTGAGGATTGTAACACAGACTATATTTTCTCATATATTGCAATTTAGTGAAATATATCTTTGGAGAGTGCACCATTCCTTTCGACCCTCCTCCCAGTGGTTTCTGACGTGTAGTCTGGTAAGCCCTGACATACAGAACACTTCCAATTGCCATGTGTTCTCTGCAGCTGGTCACAATTTGAGCTTTATTTTGACTTTACTTACTCCTGATAAGTGCACTGTTTGGTGCCACAACAGTCATGCAACTATCAGGAATGAACTGCAGAAAACATGAGATAATATAGTCAGTATACAGCGCTGAAAAGAGATTCTAGTGTTTCTCATACACTCTGAGAATAATATTCAGTATCACGATTAATGAAGTACAAGGACTGCTGGCTTTGCCACAGGGCACAGACTTTCTCATAGCTTTGCTGGACCGGTGCACCAGAGCGCAGACAGTAACACTGCCTTTGGTTCCAGTACTTTTGTTTTACAGTTTTAAAGTGAGGCGGAAAAGTATTAACAGCATGCAAGAAGTCAAGTGCTTTCTGCTGAGAGGCCACTTTAAAGCTGAAATTATGAAGAGGGGATCCATTATTTTGGAGATACAGTATAGTAGCGCCTCTCTGCTTTCAAGGCTGAGAGGCATGCTTTTGTGTATAGTGGCGTGGTGCCACATTATTAATGGTTAGCAAAGGCAAACTGAGATCAGGCTGAAAGGTGGTTCACAAAACAAATTGGTAATGTTTCTCTTCTTGACACAAATACGTGCACACATAAACATACACATACTGTAAACACACACACACACACACACACACGCATATCAAATTGCACACCACTCTTTGAGGTGATGGGTTCATCAAATTTCCATCATTTGAGCAGTACCCCTTACATTTTTTTTTAAAGAATGTTTTGGTGTCCTAGTTGCCTGGCTACAGCCTGTCTCCGAGCGGCTGCAGAGAGAGCGGCGTCTTTCTGCGCGGCAGCAGAAGGGCTTCCACAGGCCCCTTTAGCTGAAGCCCCTCCATTAGCAGTAATAGTCTGGGAGCACGTCATTCTCCTGCTCCAGCCTGAGACCACATAAAGGAAGCAGGTGTGAGCAGGAAATTAATGTAGATCCATCAGTGTTCAATTAGGCCACACAAAAAAAGAGAAGAGCCCCCATCCAAAACTAACAGGACCCTCCTTTATGTGAATGCATCAATCTTTTCTATTCAGCCCCCCCCTCCCCTTCCCCCTTCCCCCTCCCCCACCCCCTCACTCCCCACAACCCCCCTCCATCTCTTTTTATACTGGAGACAAATAATGCTAACTTTAATTATTATTTTAAAAAAATTCCACTCTGAAATTTCCAGGTGCACCTCACAAACAGAGTCTCTCCATTATGCTGTCAGCGTGTTGCCAACCATATTTCAGTGCGCCTGCGGGCACAGGGAGGCCTTGCCCCTCTGTAGTCTGGAGAAAAAAAAGGGGTTTAACCTAATTTGTTTCTAATTAGAAAACAGGAAGTACACCTGCCGTGCCTACAAGGTCCGCGTTTCCTCTGGCGGGCTGGGCAGCCGCGGCTTTCCTCCAAACCCTTTCACGCGCGAACCCTGGGTGCGGAGTCACCTGTTTTTCGTAAAAATTTGCACCTTTCTGCAACAGTCAGGGAAGCATAGAGACTAGAGAGGCATTTGATGGAAAGAGCACTTCCAAAAAATGTGCCGTAAGCAGCCTTCTCTGTCTTATGTCAAACTATTTCTTTCTTGTTACCTGGAAAAACCTTTAACAAATGTAATATTTCCATTTTCATTTTATGTGTTTGTATTTGTAAATAATACACCGATATGAATCCAGTATGTTTTCTTGAACTATTGGCATGATCGAGCAGAGCTATATATTCTAATGACTACTATTTAACGTAATGGAAAAGCTTGATGGTTCGTCACCTTGTGTTAACACGTTTACCTGACATAGACCAAATGGTTTGATCATTGCCACTACCCATGGGTTTAATAAATAATTTGGGAGCATAACAGCAGTCTGTTTGTACTCTCTTATTCGATTCCTGCTCACCTCAGAAATCATTTAGCCACATTTCATACAAATACGCCAACATTCTTTATAGTTATTAAGCTCAACAGACAGACTGACAGACAGACAGATGCACACTGGGGTCATGCCATTACCTTGATTGCACTTACTAGAGGCAGCAATAAGAAGGAAATAACTTCCAGCATTTTCCTGTCTTTATGCCATTAACAATATCCAGTGTACATTTAAACAGATGGGGTGTCATTAATATTCAACCGAATGTGCTTAATGTTTCGCAGAACACAAAACGATGATTCTGAAAGAAGTTGCTGTTTAATATAGCTTCAAGCAGCAACAACTGGGGACTAAGCACAAAATGGACTCCAACAACCATGACTCTTGCCATAATTGTGATGAGTAAATCTCATCTAGTGTGATTTAAACATACTGTATGTAGTGTGTTTTAAAAAGAACTCCCAAATAAATTCACAGCTTACAGTAAGTCTCATTGGCCAGTGGCTTTTCTACGCATCAACCTTTTTTTGAATTTCAGTTAGCATGTGAGCATTTGAAATAAGTATTGTATATTTTCTTTGGTCAACCCAATGTCAATGGTTCACAGGCCAAATTCAATTTTGTATCCAATTCAGATGATCTTTTGGGATATGATGGGGCTCAACAGATCACAACAAAGTATTATTATTATTATTTTTGTAGGGGAGGTTATTGGCTGGGGAAAAATCTGAAAAATAACAAAACGATTACACCTTTTTCCAGATGGTTAAAAATGGTGCTGGATACAGGAATCAAAATATTCCCCTTTCTTTAGCCTGTACAAGTATACTAAGAGTTTTGTGTGAAATGTTCTCTTTTTGATGTGGCAACAAGCAATTAAAGCAAGTGCAGCTTTTTGGAATTTACCATATGCAGTGGCAGCTGGTGTGCAGGAAACAGGAGGGGCAGAAATCTCACCTTTAAATTGGTTATTGGTCTCAACCGGTTCTCATGCATATTGCTTGATTAAGACATGTCTCAAATGTCTGAATAACCCATTGACAAGTAATCTCAAAGCTTTCTCTTTATTATGCCTTACCTGGTGGTGTTGTTTTTCCTCCTGACATGTTAGAGTATGCAAATAATAGAAAACTCAATTTAGCAAAATCAATGAAATGATGAAGGAATACACTTTGAGCCAAACACTTCTGTTAACACCTGCATTACATGCAATACACAATAAAGGCTAGCAAGCAACAACAGGTTTCATTTTTCTCTTTCTCTTTTCTGAACATTTTAACTAGTGGACCTGGACACAACACTAATTTGAATTGCAATAACGCCACAGGTTTGACCCCACCACCCCCCCCCCCCCTTAGCCCACAAGCCACCACTCATTATATGTCAGAGTCATGCATGCCAATTTATGACATGAATTTGAATATCCATCTTCTGTTCTGTTGGGGGGGCTTCACTAGATTGTACAGTGTCTGTGACTGAAGGAAGTATTGGATTGCAAATGAATGGCTGCTTTTATAAAATGTTCAAATCCTTTTGAATGGTCTTTAAAGACAATTTAATCACCCTTTAGTTTAATCAGCAATATAAATACCCTTCTCCTTCTGCACTACAGCTGAGTACCATGAAATGAGGGACCGTGAGCCGGAGTAAGGTGGCAGATTATTCAGAAATGAAAGAGAAAACGCGCATCCCAAAGTTTGTTTTCAAACAAAGTCTTGACATTTAAAAGTTGCTCCTTTGTTGTAATTGTAATTCAAATCACATTCTGGAGTAACATTTACATATAAAGAAAATGTAAATGTTACTCCAAAAAATTTTATTAGTTTTTTTTGCTTTCTACCATGTTGTTTGTTAAAAATGCAGTAAATCTTAATAAGAAATACAAATATCACAGTGAATATATCAATGACTGCAACATCTCTCATAATTAACAGGTCATGTTACTACTGAGATGTTCTTACATCTTACATCTAGATAGAACAGATACACTACGTTTCCAAAAGTATGTGGACACCAGAACATCACACCCATATGTACTTGTTGAACATTGTATTCCAATACAGTCTCCAGTCTTCAGGGACAGTTTTCCAGTCAATTTTGGACCATGGCTGTGGGGATTTGCTTCCATTCAGCCACAAGAGCAGTAGTGAGGTTGGGCACTGCTGTTGGGAGTAAGGCCTGGCTCGCAGTCTGCATTCCAATTCATCCCAAAGGTGTTTGATTGGGTAGAGGTCAGGCTTTGTGCAGACCAGTAAAGTTCTCCCCCACCAAACTCAGCAAACCATTTCTTTATGGACCTTGCTTTGTGCACAGGAGCATTGTCATTCTGACACAGAAAAGGACCTTCCCCAGACTGTTGCCAAAATGTTGGAAGCAGACAATTCTCTAGAATGTCATTATATGCTGTAGCATTAAGATTTCCCTTCACTGGAATCTAAGGTGCCTAGCCCGAACCATGAAAAATGACCCCAGAACATTATTCCTCCTCTACCAAACATTACAGTTGGCACTATTCAGGCCAGTACAGTTGGCACTATGCATTCTGCCAAACCCAGATTCATCCGTCAGACTGCCAGATATTGAAGCATGATTCATCACTCCAGAGAACACGTTTCCACTGCTCCAGAGTTCAATGGTGGTGTGCTTCACACCACTCCAGCTGACGCTTGGCATTGCGCATGGTGATCTTGGGCTTGTGTATGGCTGCTCGGCCATGGAAACCCATTTCATGAAGCTCTTGACGAACAGTTCTTGCACTGACGTTGTTTCCAGAGGTAGTTTGGAACTCTGTAGTGAGTGTTGCAACCCAGGAAAATTATTTTTACGCACTGTGATGCTAGTGAAAAGAATTATTGAGACATTGGGCCTCATTCACAAAACATTGTAAATTGCATGTGTGCACGTTTTCAAGAACATTTCGGCATTCATCTATTTTTTCTTATCTGTATTTATTCATGGCTGTTTCTTTATACTAATCTAGTGAACAGGATTGTGCATAAAATTTACAAACAGCCAGAATTCATCATTTCATACACCTGGGATACGTGTCATTAATCCATGAATTATGTGTCATGAATCCCATATTGGTTTTTCATAGCAACATTTTTAAGAACAAAAGTAAGAATAATTCAAGAAAAGTTTCGTGAATGAGGCCCATTATGTTGAGGGGAGGCAGGAGGGGAGGTATGATTTAAATTCCATTCACCTATACTAGCAGTAGATAGGAACACACTGTAATTCGCCTAGGCATTGTGCACTTGAACCCCAGCAAGATTTTATGTTCTGCTTATTTGATATGAGTGAAACCCTATCTGAACAGGGTGAGGGTCCCCAGGTTTCAAAACTCCCCTACATCATTGAGACACTATGTCCAGGGGAGGCAGCAGAGCATGATATAAGTGATGCTTTCACCTGTACAAGCAATATGGGCTAATACACACTAATTCTCCTTGCCAAACCACAGTAATACCCAGCCACATTTTCATGATGTTTATTTTATTTAAGTTGCATCGTTGATGTTACAAGGTTTTCACGGAATGGTTGAAGCGATTAATCTTAAATTTACTATAAAATTACTATAATTTATCTCTCACTTTTCAATTTATCAGATGTGTAAGTGCTGTACTGGATGTAGTAATAATACTCATAAGTAATGGGAGTATTTCATTTTTTCTTTGTATTTTAATCTTTTCCTTATTATTGTACCAATTAAAAATACATACAAAATACATTTTTGTTAATCTTGAAAATGTATAGTTTTACAATGTCTATGTTGAAAATGTAAGTTCTGATAATATTGTTTGAAAAGGAATAGTGTATATTCTTTGAAAATTGTCATTTGATTATAGCTTAATTCCATTATATTGAGCATAATACTGGTTTTATCTTTGGGACTTTTATTTAGAAATTTTCAGATCCTTGCTAAAGTTGCTAGCTTCACACAGCTCCTCAGTTGATGTGTGGCAACTGTTCTGCCACAAATTAATATTATATAATACCATGTGATATGTTCTAATTGTTTACAGGTTTGCAGTGAAATAAACCAGGAAATGAAAGAACAGATAAATACAATAAAATAAAGTAAAATAAGAAAGGGCTACGTTGAGCAGACAGTTCAAAACAAGGAAAAAAAGAGTAAACAAGTAATTCAGTTTAATGGGAAAATTTAGGGTAAAACATAAACACGTACATGAGAGAACTAAAAGCAAAATGGCTACCGTGCTTCCCCTCGGTTGAGGCTTAATGTCTTTGAAGATTGAAGTGACTTCATATGCTCAAGCTCTTATGTCAACTAGTTTTGAGATCCTTGAGAGATTTCAAAGAGGTTATATTCAGCAACCATTTGTGGTCATCTTTCATATAAATTCAACACAAGGAGTTTTAAATTGAAAGGATTTTCTGAGCTTTTTTTAACAACAAAGAGAATACATAGAATGGAAAATGAATCCTGGGATTTCAGGGCAATGGCATTGTCTCCACTATTTGTATTCATGGGATAACTGTGCATCTATTATTTAGTATGCAATATATATTATTCCTGGAAGTTAGAGTTGAAAAGTAAACTTAAAATAGATTATTTTCATTTCAAATGGGGAAAAAACAGGCAGCATTCTAACTGAAGCTGAAAAAACAATTTGAAAAAATAATGGCTGTGTTGGCACATACAGTAGACTTTTGAGCCATAATGTCCTTCTGAATAATGCATTCCACTTCGCCACTGATATTTTCTTGCCCCTCATTTTATTACATTCATACCACTGCAACAAAAGAACTCTCAGAAAATCTTCTGATATATTGCCGAATTTCTTTTTATCTACAGAAACCTCGGTCTGGACCATGACATATACATATATTAAATCCTCCCCAAAACAGCTTAATGGTTCTCTTTGGTTGAATAACTCCATATCTCATTCATTGAAGTCCATTCAAACAAATAAGTATTCACAGTCCACAATATGCTTTCTCCTTCATTACTTTCTCATAAAAAGCCAGAGTACTTCATCATGAAAACTGGCACACCGCATATATCTTATGACAAGTCTGCGTGTTTCCTCCACAGACAAAACGATTTATTCTTAATTTTATTTTAAATACATTCTTTGTTTTGTTTGCTGTTATATTTCCCGAGAAAGGTAATCCGTCAATGCACAAATGCGTGTCAGAAAGTAGCAGGCATGCCGGAAAACAAATCATGTCAATACATGTTTTATGAACTGCAATCTTTGGTAGGGTATGTACACTGAAATATGATTTCTTTCATCTGTCCGATGTTGTGTGGCTTGTGTTGCACACAACAGAAATAATATTAATGTAAAACATGCCTAGAAAATGGGAACTAAATATTTAAACAGATGGAATTTAAACATGAATTCAGATTCTATTATCTTGGCAACAAATGGTAAAAGTTTTAGCATAATACAGCGCCGGCAAGAAAATAGCAAAGCATCAAACAGGTACATTTTTAATATCTTAATCACAGGAAAACGGTGCCCGTGTTTGAGCGGGAGTACGTGCTTCTGCCGCGCTTTCCCTGGCCGATGCAGAGTAATTGATAGGTCCTCAGCCAGACTGCCGTCTGAAGGACGGCCGCAAATTGGCACGTTAAAATGCGCAGATGTTTTGCTTCGACATGCGTTTCCAACAGCTCATTTGCACACAAACGCGCATGATGTCAGCAACCTCCCTCTCCCTCCGGCGAGCGCCGACGAGGCGGCGAACGAAAACGCCGGGCGTCCGATTTCAGCGACCGAGCCGCCGATCGCTTCTTTTTTTTTTTTTTTTTTTACAATAACACTGACGCGAGCGAACCTGAGGGCCCTGGCTTCGTTTCTCGAACTGAAGTCATCGCCGGCGCATCGGGTTGCATGAGTCAGACCTGCGCGATGCTGCTTCGGTAACGCAGTGCGTGCCTCGAACCCCTGTTTACCGCCTCCGTCTCTCCCGATTTCATCGGCTGAGAGCGCAACCCCCGGAGCAACGATGAGCAAAAGCGAACAGGCCTACGCCGCAAGAAAATGTTACCGTCTCTGAACAGAGATGATGTTTTTTTAAGAGAATAATAATGTTGGGTTTAGTATTTTTTCCCCCCCTTTCTAGCTTAAACAGCGCTGTGTAGCAGCAGAAGCAAACCGTAGAAAAGGGGCTTTTTTAACCTCTTGTGACAGAGAGCGTGACGACGGTGACGACGATCGTAAAGGTGACGGCGACAACGGCGGTCTTTGTCGTTGTCGGTTGTGGGAACCAGGTGACGCGCGCGTGCCGTAAGGATCCTGCGTGGCAGTGTACCGCATTTGGCACTGCGCTAGACTTACTGACGCCGCGACGACGCTCCTCGCCCATCCGCAGAAACAAAAAGCTGATGAAATTCACCAGCGATTGCGGCAACTGTCACGTGCCCGTACCGCCGCGTCTCAGTAATGCGGCTGTGGGGAACCCGCGAGGTCCAAATGGGCTTCTACTGGCGCCCAGTGCGACTAGTGCGCAAGTGACGCGACTGAAATCAAGCCAAGCGCCTCACCGCCTGTTTGTTGGTTATTATTGTGTTGTTATTACATCTGCCTGCGTCTGCTCTGTCTGGTCTGCAGACGGATGTGGGTGGCGGCAGGAGGGAACGAGCAGGGGTAGGGACCCATGACAGCAGGGTGCAAATCTGTATCACCGGGCGTGCATCTGAGTTGTTGTCATTACAATTATGCTAAAAAAGCTGCGTGGGGGATGATGTAGCAGGAAGGAGGTCTCATTGTATCAGCAGTGGCGTAATGGTAAAGTAATTCCGCTTTCGTTAATCCAGTGAAAATCCAGTGTGCCTTCCTTGGAGACAGCCACAAAAAAAGGGATTTTGGGGAAAAATGTTGCAGTCTGAAGCTGGGATAAGCTTTTCTGGGGAATTCACCTTGGGGGTAACAGCAGGCTTGTCTGCATCCACTCAAAGGACAAGGGAAATTGACATCTGCAGGCTGTTCTGAAAGCATGTATAAGGTTTCTCATTGGGCATGTGACACCAAGTGAATCAGCCCATAAGGACTGAGAATGTAGATGCGTGCATATATATATATATATATATCAACTATAACAGCAGAAGGTGGAAGGAATGTGCCAAATAAAACAATAGTAGTGGCCAGACCACAACAGTGGCAACGGGTGGTATTGACTATATTCAGCTATTGAATTTATTGAATACATTTATTTATATTTAGATTTTACTACATGCCAGCCGCACCTCCTAACACCAGGTTGGCGTAAATGTGATTGGACTCTGCTCGGGATGGTACAATTCTCCTGACACATTCCGGTGTGTCCTGCGCGCGCTTGACAGTCAGGTAAGTAGATCTCTGGCTGTTCATCGCGACGGTGTTGTTGCGTGCGCTCGCAACTCGGCATCTCGCTGAGGATGCGCGGAGCCGAAACCGCGGAGCCGAAACCTTCGAGCCGTAACCCGGGAAGAGCTAATTGTTCGAGGAACAGGTGAAGCACCTGGGGCGCGCAGTCAGCCCAGACGCGGTGTCTACAGCGCTCAGCGGTGACGTCAACGACTGACAGTAATAACTGTGCCCAGCCACTGCCAAGAGTGGCTTACGTATTATCAGGAGGCATTTGCTACCAATAAAACCCCTCCCAGCAAAATGCAGCACTTTGTTGGTGTGTCAGAGTGATAATGTTCATTTGCTGCAAAGCACGTTCTTCTTTCTAAGCAATGCTTTACAAACCTAAATTAGTAAAACATGCTCTAATCGTACATCAATTCATTGACTCAATCTTTTTATTTGAGCTCTTCCACAATTACGAAAGGCTCAGATAGGATTTGGAGTATTAGGCCTCTGGGGAAAAGCTGTGTCCTGTAGTACAGCAGGACATTCCATGTTGTTATTCATGATGGGAACCAGGACTGGGAGAAGGGGCATTTCTGTGAGGTGGTGTCTGTAAGCAGCACAAACACAGCCGACATTAGCCAGGGGGCTGGGCTACCAAGGGAGGGTGGGGTGGGGGTGGGGTGGGGGTGGGGGGGGTTACTAAGCAAAGAGAAAGTGTGATGTTAACCCACCCCCCCCACCACCTCCCTCCAGCGTGGAAAAGACCATTACTTCACCTCAGCTGTCAGCCCATATGAGCTGCTGAAAGGACCGCTGGTGTTAATGGCCGACCCTCATTCTCTGGGCTTCACTGCGTGTGTAAACCCCTAACAAGGGGGGGGGGGGTCCTCTAATGTGCCACTTCCTGTTTTGCCTCCCATTACAGTCAGGAGCTGAGAGGTCAGCCACTGCTGTTGGAATTACCTATATGATCAAAGCCGCCCACTCCCGGATCTCCGAGTTACGGTTCCACGTGCTTCCGCTAGTACGGCACGGCGAGTCCCGCGGGAGGCCACTCCCAGCAATGACTCACACCTGCCTGAGAGGGGCAGTGTTGAGGCAGGACGGGCCCAGTTGAAAATGACTCTTTCTTGGACTGTGGGGAACATTATGGAGTCAGCAGGTCTTCTAACATTGCCTTCTGCCAACACTAAACAGTGTACGTTGGGAGTGGTTGCGGCAATAATATTACTTGACCAACAGACCTTTTTTTATTAAAGCCTATCCAACCTTGCATTGGGGAGTTCTTCTTTTATTTCCTAAATCTCTTTTTTGAGGCAGACAAATTTTCTAAATTTTAAAATATGCAACATACTGCTTTCACGTAACACTTGTCATTATAACGGTTCTTGGCTTTTTTTTAATTACTTTTTTGTAGTGTGTTACGCAGATGTAATCGCATGCTTGTCCTTAACTTTGGGGTGCCGAATTCTGCGTCATCGGAGTGGGATAAGAAATACTTCGGAAGCTTGTGAAGGTTTTTTATCGTACATGCAAAGAGAAGAGACACTACACAGAAGCCACGGAAAGGGGGGGGAAACCTGTTTGGCAGAACTGCTGCTTGTCTGAGGAGCAGGTCAAGTTCTTTGGCAAAGAAAGTGCTGTGTTGCCATGGCAACACAAGATCTCTCACTCTCTCTCTCTCTCTCTCTCTCAGTCCCTGTCTCTCTTTTCCCCCTGTCCCCTAATCCTGGTCCTCCTGCCCCAGAATTCCAGGGTTAGGGCGCCATCAGCAGTCTAAGCATTGTTTAAGAAGCCCCAAGGTTCAACGATTTTGGGCACAGCAAACAGGGTCTTGGGGATCCTTGGGCCCTTGGCATGATCAGTGAATACACTACTTTGAGGTGAACAGACAGGTCCACACAATGCGCATGCATAAATACTGATTTGTAAACACAAATAAATAGATTAGAAGACAACATTTATATTAGTCTTGAATGCCATTGCGTATATTATTCATATCAGTAACTTTTTTTTTCAACAAAGATCCATAAAAAAACATTAAAAGCTTATCGCCAAGACTGTACCATGGACATTATTCTTTTGGCAGGAGATACACAAGTCAATGAGAAAAAATATTTGAATGAATCTGAATTGCTTGGCTCAATTTTTATTATTTAATTTAAAAATGTTATCAAGAAATGATGACAATTCTTTTAGTTTAATGTTTTAATTTGCTTTCTGTCAAAGAACCTAAAAATTGAGGCAACGCATTCTTGGCAGACTTCTCCTCAGTCCAAATATGCTAGGCAATGTTAGGGGGCTGTCAGGGGCATGGCCTGGGAACTTCAGCTTCAAGTGGACAAAAACAAAAACCAAGGTGTCCTTTAAAAGTGGCAGTTACACTAAAATGGTCACAGCGTGTATGATGGCATTTATGGTATCAAATATCAAATAACTATCAATAAAACTAAGCATTTCCTTATTTGTGTCTTATCCTAAAACTAAATAACAAATGTAACCAATCTCACCAAACCATTTCAACAAGGTGGTGCCCAGTGGTGCTCGATTGTTCTGACTTGGGGGCCATAAAGTCTATTGAAACTTAGATAAAGGCCTTTTATTGACAATGTGTCACGATTCCACTGAAACAATTAAAGTCCTTCTGATGAAAGTGTGTAGAACAAAGCTATAATCAATAGCCTGTTTATTACAGAATAATTATGAGATTAAATGTGATAATTCAAGCCATTCTATTCCACATGGAGTCGACTGTATGAAGTTAATTTTGCCAAATCTGACAACAATACAAAAGAGCTGAGTGAATTCTATACTGCACTACACGTGCATAAACACTCAAATGCAGTCGTTTAGGGCCACAACCATCCCTTGACCACCATATTCAAATGAAGTGGTGGGTGTGATTTATGTTGGAGCAGTTTGGGGCCAGAACAACATTCTTGTTTAGAGCCACCAAAACCCTTGGGTCGGCTCTGACACATGTCAGAGATTTTCTAATTTACCACGGCATGAAGGAGAATTGATGCACAAGAACCATTGATGATGCTAAGACATCAGGATAAAATGGAGCCTTGAATGCATACTTATTCTATTACATTTCATTGTTGGTATTATACCATTACATACTTAGCCCTTGTATTATGCTATTCCCAGCACGAATATACATGTTTTAAAAATTTTTTATTTAGATTAATTTAACCATTGTTAACATGCATACAATAACAATGTAATTCCATTTAAAGAGAAGCATTTTGTTCTTTTAAACATGGATATTTTGTCTAGTGATGTGCACTTCAGCACGCCTAAAATAACAAATGTATTATTTTTGTGATGGTAGGTATTACAGTGAAGTAATTACACTGTTTAACAAACAAACATTTAAAGGTACCATTTGGCCAATATGGTTATACAGAATTATGACCATTCTACTGTTAAACTAGCACTGAGATGTTTTTCTATGCCATGGGTTGAGCATGTTCTATTTTTAATTTCTAGCACACTGTGTCAGATGTCCCTACAGAGTGGAGTTCTAATACCCCCTCCTCCCCAAATTGAACTTGGCAAGTGGTACGTTCTCACACATGGATAGCGGGGGCCAAATACACTGTATTTATGTTTGGGTGGAAGTGCCCGGTTCTGGCACTGCCTGTCAGCTAGTCACTGTCATGAATGCACCTGGCCTGTCCCCTGATTCATATCCATCCATCCATCCATCCATCCAGTCTGAACCTCGAGTGTTCCTCTTCTGCCCTCCTCCACCAACCCATCCTACACACCTACCCACACTCACCAGAACATTTTCCTCACTTCATAAAGACGCAGTCACTTTCTGTTAAATACTTTTTGTGTTTAAAATCCCCCTTGGCTCAAAGCATCACAAGTAGAAATATATTTAATGTTAGGGATGCAGGGCGATTGTTGCCTGTTCACTGCTACTGTATCTCATGCTAAGGTTTAGCCCCATGGTGGAAAAAATAACTGGCTGTATTGGTCGTGTGATTTCCACAGGCTGAATGCAAACAGGCACACATGGAAGCAAACATGCCCGTGCACAATCAGATGCATATTATGGTCAGCTTGTAATGGGGCATCTGCACACAACGGCACACACAAAGTCCCATGCATATGAATGCACAGACACGCTGTATGCTTGCATATGCCCAGACACAAGTGTGTGTCCTCCAACTTGTACGCCTGCACAAGCATACGCACAGACACAGACCCAGGTGTATGCTTGCTTGTACACGCATGTGCAAACTCACATGCATGTAGCTGGCGTTGGCTAATTGAAACAGAGGTTGAACACTGTATTTCCCTTTCAAACAATTTTCCTCTTTTTTCCTACCCAGCCGTGCCTCTCAAGTCACCTATGTCAGCTGCTCCTGCAGAAGGACTGAGGAACTGGAGAGCCCCGTCCTGCTATGTGTATGTGAGGAGTCTCCAGGCTCCCAGCAGATTATAAAGGCCCTCAGTCCAAGATACGGATACTTTTTAAAAGGTTACAAGCTACGCATATCAGTGGACTGGTATTATTGTACTCAAGCAGCTTCAAATTCTATGTCCAGATAACAGTGCTGGCCTTCCTCCTGTGGTGATTAATGATGACTTTAACAGTGGGCAGCTCCCAAAGCTCAATGTGAAGAGGCACTGCAGACATCTGCAACAGCGCAGGCTGAGCATAAGCCAAAGCGCAGTAACATCAAGGCTACAATGCAACCATACGCATAGGTCTGAGGAGTGACAGGGAGACATCCATCCATCCATCCATCCAATATCTATACCTGCTTATCCTGGGCAGGGTTGCAGGGTTGGGGGGATGGGGCGGGGGGAAGGGGGGGGGGGGTGCTGGAGCCTATCCCAGCGTGCATAGGGCGAGAGGCAGGAATGCACAATAGACAGGCCGCCAATATATCACAGGGCACACAAACCATTCACTCACACTCTATACCTATACCTAAGGGTAATATTAGCCTATATGCATGTCTTTGGAGTGTGGGAGGAAACTAGAGCACCCAGAGGAAACCCACACGGACACAGGGAGAACATGCAAACTCCACACAGAAAGGCCCACGATCTTCTTGCTGTGAGGCGAGAGTACTACCCACTGCACCACCGTGCCGCCCGACAGGGAGACATGTTACCCCCAATATGTCCATATGAAGCAATTTCCCCCTTCAGTTGGAGACTAGTTGATCTAGCAGTGTCTCTCCCAAAATTTTAATGAAACAAACCTATGCCTATGAATGCAATCCATCATCTAGCATAAGTTTTTCAATTCTCATTTTGCAATACAGTCGTTCGACATTATTGGGAACTGACTGCGATGGAGGTTTCCCGAGAAAGACTGGCCATTTAAGGAAGCGCGGCCTTTCTGTTTCTGTGAGAGCTGTCTGCAGAGCCTCAAGCTCTGGGGGCATTTGGTGGAGGTGGGGGTGGGGGGTTGGGGTGGGGGGATAGGGGGCCTGGGTATCCTCATGAGCGGGATGTCCGGCTCAGGAAGAGCGTGATTCTGGGGGCCTCGGGGGGGAGGAGTGTCTGGCGGACCGGTCCAGACAGGACAAGGACTGATACGGGGGGGGCTAATCTGGACGCGCTGAGCGGTATCTCCGGCGTGGTGCTGATTAAAAGAAGCTCGCGGCGCAGGTCACAGAATTTGAGATGCAGCAGTGGTGACCTTCAGCCGCCACTCAAACCCTAAGAAAACCAATAAGAAAACAAAGACCCTCCCATAGGATCACATGATTGCCGTCAAGGGTAACGGCAGACACCGGTTGATCCCCAATAATACCCACACCCTTCCAATGGTCCTGTCCGGCAACAGGCCTGTCACCGTCACACCCGCCCCAGATAAGAGGAGATGAGACCCTTGGAGTTAAGGGCGGGGTGGGGGAGAGGGTGGCCTGTTCAGGCTCCAGCGCAGCCATCGCGTCAGCAGGCCAAGGTGACACATCTCTCCTTTTGGGCTTGAGCTGTGAGTGCTCCTTTAGAAGGGGAGCCTGACAAAAGGGTAGGCCGAATACCTTCTTTTGAAAATCACCCTGAGGTCCTTTTTTTGGGGAAATGAAACCAGGAAAAGCACTCAGTCGGGACAGACAAAGCATTTCTAAAGCTCCAGTGTCGTGTATATTTGGTTCATCCAGCGAAACACTTTACTTGGGGATTAAACTATATATTTATGTGGGTTTTTTTTTCTTAAAAATGTTGATATGATGTGAAGATGTTGGATTGCACATACAATAAATGATAACTGCATTGTAAACAGCTGATAAAGATCCAGAAAACAGGCCATGGGCACCCTTTCACCCTTACAGTGCTTGTAACCATTTATGCATGGCCAACAGTGGAGTAGAGTGGCAAACTGGAAAAGGAACAATGATAAATCACTGACAATGAACTGAAAAGATCCGTCTCCTAGTTTTCAAAACGATGAAAAAATTTCACTTGAGTGATGATGTTTTTTGCATACAGATTAATTAAGTTTGGCTGAAAGATTATGTTATTTACATTAATTTGGTCTCTACAAGCTCTTAGTAACTCATTTACAAATTAACTTACTTACCCAACTGGGCAAGTGTGTGGCTACAATAAAGCCAGTTAAAAACTGCACTGTAGATTATTATTATTATTATTATTATTATTATTATTATTATGTGGCATGGGATATTTTCACTCTGAAGTACTGTAGGTGCATATGCGTATGTATGACACATGCAAATACAGACAGGCTGCAAATAACGGACTGGGATCTTAGCACATCGTTACAGTACCTGCTCTCAGTGGCCTGCAGTCGCAGCAGTCACGTGACTTTGCTTGAGCCTGCCTTCCTCTTTGACTCGCAAAGAAGGGTGACCATCGTGGCTGCAGAACATCTGCATCACAAGTGTCGACTAAGCAGACAGATACACAGACCAGCCACACGACTGCATTCTTGGCCCGGGTCCGGTTTCCAAACATTTTCTCCCTTCCTGCACCCAACTAACCCCCTGCACGCCCCCCCCCCCCCCACCCCCCAAAAAAAAAAAAAAACATTCCCAGTTCCTGGAGAACTTCCGTCCTGGCAACTATATGCATTTCCACAGACCAAAGCACAGCACGAATACTCGTGTTGGAAAGCAAGAATGAAGTTACCTGCAGAGGGTTTGCTGGCTTTACTTCATTCTTATTGACTGAGCTTTTTCATGAAGTTGGCGACAGTATTAACCTAGCTTTTTGGCCTTGGATAATGGCAAAGTGTAAACCTGAGGAATGCCAGGTGCTTTTGAGAATGTGCAGCTTCTCTGGAAATAGTATAAACCAGCACATCTTACTTCACACTGCTCTACTCATTAGAATGGAAATGTTCCCGTTTAGCAGTCCATTTGTTCTGATATAACATAAACATGATCCAAGTGTAGTGGATATATTGTGTCAGCAAAAGTAGACTAGGGTCTGGATTCAGTCAACATGTATTCTTAACAAGGGTTGTAATGAATGCCAGCTTGTTTTTTCCTCGCCCACAATTTGGCAGGTTCAGCAATGACCAAAACAAACTAAAAAAAAAAAAAAACTTGCATGTATTTGTAAATCAAGAAAAATTACAAATGTTTATTCAATAAAGGCTTAGAACAACCAATGAGGTCATTTGGAAGCTCACTGAACTCATGGACACTTCAATGCGGGTATTTGGTGGACTTCAGATGTCCCGCCCCTTTTCAGTTCTGACGCTACAGGAGCACGGTGGTAAGCAAAAGGAAGTGATCACGTGTCCGAAACACAAATGTAACTATCAAGGGTTCAGCCTGTAACCAGTGAGAGAACCATTATCAATGGAGCCCTACAGCCGAAAAACAATTGAACTCATTGAACTTATTTGTATAGCTCAGAGCAATTTTTAATATCCTTTCATTAAAACTTTTTTAAATATCGTTTAATATTGTTTTAATATCAGGGAGTGCCATCATAATTTTGTTGTGTTGCCTTGCACAGCAGTGCAATGACAATACAGTTTCTTATCTTATCTTATCAATTAACTCCAATACAATTTTCTTGGTAGGAATGCTGAATTTGAAAGACCTTCACAATAAAGAACCACACTGAAATAATACATATCCCCAGACACTCACTTAGGCATACAACAAACTTTCGCAAATTTGGAGGTTAAGACAATGCATACTTATTTTATGCACAATTTGCGTATTGGGATACATGTCCAACATTTCCTATCAGGGAATATTCACTGAGGTTAATTGCTCTGATCTCACCACTAGCTGTTCTGTCGTGTACCGTGTGTGGCTTGCATTGTGGAGCGCAGTCATTGGCGAACGGGTGACTGCATGTGCTGCAGCTGAAGCACTCCACTCTTAGGGGTAGGTGGGAAGCAGCGATGTGAAAGCAGACAATGATCGCATTCTCTAAACATAAGACATAAAGGGAGGAGTAACCAACAGAAAAGGACCTTAAACAGTATCTACTTCCAAAAAAAAAATAAATACAAGATTGAGAGACTGCAGATTGACAGGAAAGCAGCCAGCTAATCAGCTCCACACTTATTTGACGTCCATTCTGCTTCACCTCACATTTCAGATTTAGTTTATCGTTAGGCCATTGTTGTAAGTTGTATATCACAAATACAGAACTATATAAATATAAAACACAAATACAATTCAGGAACAATGTGAGGACCAAAAGGAACAATACTGAGGTAATGCATCAGAGGTTATACTGTGTAGCATGCTGGAACAGTGCAGGCCCTCTTCATCTTCAACCTCAGAAAAAAAAATAGATAAATAAATAAATAAATAAATAAATAAATAAATAAATAAATAAATAAATAATCTCTCATGCAAGCAGGAAGGACAGCTTGTCCCTTTTTGTTAAGCGGAGCTAGCAGCCTGTACAGATATAAAACATAATCAAATCGTGTAAAGATATCTGAAGTTGTGGATCATTTGGGACAAACAGTCCATCTGCCTGCCTGGTTTATCGCCTACAACAAGATACTCTATGTGACCACTTCGAGGTACTCCTCTCTGGGCTGAACACAGTTGGAGACAGTGACGATTTTTAATACAGATTATGCGCAGTGCTGTTGCAGATTGAGGATAATGCTCCCCAGATATTGGACTTGCCAGAGACAATGCATCTGACTGAGCTCACAGGCTGCATCGACACAGAGACTTGAGGATGAGCCAACAGAAGCTAACTAGCACCCCCTTTTGAAACAACTGCTCCAAGGCTTCAAAAGCAAGGCATCTTCTTCATACGAACAAAATAGCACGGCGATACTTTTATATGACAGTAATGTCCGCAATGGCCACATATTTTAATTCAATTTCATTGAAAGAAAGCAGGGTTTTCAAATTGACACCGGAAGCATTCTTTACATTTGACACGCAAAGCTTTCTTCAGGTGCTTTCTTTACATTCCTGCATCAGCACTGTGCGTCAAAAAAAAAACGCAAAAGACAATAAAGCTGGATTGATTGATTGATTTATGGAATGGAGGGACTGATTGATTTTTTTTTAAAGTGCTAGCAAAATTTCATAAGTGTTTTTCTGCCATCTGTGCCGTGCTGTTTGTCCAAGTAAATCTATTCACAGCCTGCCAGAGAAGACTATTGCTCAAATCAACAGCTCAACATTGTTTGCATGGTATAATTTGGAATAGAGCACTTGTACCACACACACACACACAAATGCACAAATCATATCCGCAAATACACTGCAAACGTGGGTGTAGAAACCACTTTCGGAAACAAGCCTACAACTCATTCCAATTTATATCATTGTAAACCTTTTCACTGCTTTACAAAATACAAAACACTGAACATGAACAGCGTGTAAAATGCACATTTTAAACAGAGTGGCAGTAAATAACTTCTGTTGCAAAAACCGAGTCACTGCACACTGTGGTTTCATAACTGCTGCCTCGAGAGAGGAATATTTTTCATGTGTAAAATGCATAATGGTGCTTATAGATTCCTTCATTATTTTGGTAGACTGTTTGTGGGTGACACCTTTTTAGGTTATTAAGAGCGTGTGGCATTTCAGCTTTGAAACTGTGCAGAATTAAAATGAAAAAAGTTCTAATTAAGCATGTGGAAACAAGAAAGCCCATGACCCAGTTGGACAAGTCACAGTTAAGTCACAAGAGACAGTTAACTATGAAACGGACCGCCTCATATTCTGTTTTTAACTGCGACGGAACTACTCGGGGCGTTCGAGCCGCGTTAACCCGGAGAACGCGGCGCGGAGCCGAGGCAGCGGAGAGAAACGCAGGAACGCGGGTCAGGCGGCGACGGAGAGGAGAGGCGCAAAGAGGGCTCCCGCTTTTCTTCCGCGAGCGCGCGGCGCTCTCTCTCTCTCGCCCGCGAGCCGAGTTCTCGTCGCTCTGTAGGTCAAAGAGGAGAAGCGCGCGGCCGACGCGCGTGCGCGAGCACGGGGCGCGGGGCCGGTCAGGTGCAGCGCCACCAGTGATCATTAGGGTTACAGATGCTCGAGCCAGATTGTCTGCTGCCTGCGCTAGGCGGGACGCCTCACCCGGGGAAAAGAGCGAGCATCTGTCCGTCCTTCCCCGTAGACACGAACCTCCTACCAGCCTGTCCAATTCAACTGAACTGGTAACAAGGTCACCTAGCTCTCTCCTCCCCCCCCCCCCCCCCCCACCAACCCGACTCACACAGCCTCATTATCTTCTTCCTCCTCTTCGGCCCGAGTAATCACGGGTCAGGAAAAGCGCGCACGCCTGCAGGAACGCGAGAGGGGGAGAGAGAAAGTTTGCCGCGGCGAAACGGTCAGGAGCGAGCGACGTGGCCTCGCGTTCGCCGAGATGCGCTTTTTGTTGGAATTCAGGACCGTGAGAACGCGTAGCCCGTCGTGCCGCCCGTCTTAGGTTTGGCAAAGTTACCTTCGCCATCAATATTAATTGCCCGATTCAATCTGGTTTTGCTAAGCAATGGTTTTTATTGTAATTACGATTAATAGGTTGGCACGGCGTCCTGCTGTTTTAGTTAATTTAACCGTGCGGGTTTGTTACCTATAATCTAACATAAATTGCATAATAAGCATAAACTCACCCATGGGCCAATCTGTGCATCCTATAATTGCTTGTTTGCCAATTTAGAAAAAAAAAGATTTCTCGTATTTATTTTGGATAATGGAAGCAACAATTATGTTTCACACAGTGATTAAGAGGTGTCAGAAAATGTACTGTATCTGTATAAAGTAAGGTTTACAAATGCCCCTGTTGATGCCCCTGTTGACACCCCAGAGTGACGCAGCCAGTTGATACCATCCTGTTGCCTCCAGGGACAGGACTGTCGTCAGTGAGGTTTATCTTACTTTTGTTCTTGAGTTCATAAATCTTCAATTTCACATAAGTAGCTCAGAATAACTTTACTGCATTATGACTGTCGTGCACACATCTACTTATAACATTCTAAAGCATTCATTATGTTTAAACAAATAAAGCAAAGATTGCTTCTGTGATTGGTTATTGATTTTCACGCTACCGAACATCAGCTGAACCAAATTGTGGAGCTGGGAACTGTTATGAAAAGGGGAATCAAAATATGTTTTATTTAGTTATGTACAAGACAGTTTTCAATGTAGTTGTGACACACACACACATATATAGTGAGCATAATGTTTGGGACAAATAGTGATTTGGCTCTGTACTACACTATTTTAAATTAGTAATCAAACAGTTTGCATGTGGCTAAAGTGCAGATTCTCAGGTTTTACTAAAGGGTATTTTTTATACATATTGGTGTAACAATGTAGAAATTAGTGCTTTTTATTCATAGTCCCCTTTGTTCAGGGCATAATAATGGTTTGGACAAATGGCTTCACGGGTATTTCTGATTGGTCAGGTCTGTTCAGTTGCTTCCTTAGTGCAGGTATAAGAGAGCCTTCAGTATCTAATTTTGATTCTAGGCTTTTGATTGCCTTTGGAGTCTGTTATTGGCATTGGAGGACCAGGGTTGTGCCAATGGAAGTCCAGGAAGCCATTATGAGGCTGAGAAATTAGAACAAAAAAACAATCGGAGACATAGGCCAAACCTTAGGCTTACCAGAATCAACTGATTGGAACATCATTTAGAAGAAAGAGCAGTGGTGAGCTCAGTAATTACAAAGGGCCGAGCAGGCCAAGGAAGACCTCTATAGTTGATGCCCAGAGAATTCCATCATAATGAAGAAAAAACCCAAACCCCTGTCAGACAGATGAGAAATGCTCTCCTGGGGTCAGGCATAGATGTGTCAGTGACTACTATCAGCAGAAGACTTCATAACCAGAACTACAGAGGCTACGCTGCAGCCACTGGTTAGTCGCAAAAAACAGGATGTGAACAGTACTAAAGATGACAAATTTCTTTTACGTAACATTAATATGTCCCAAACATGGGGTCTATCTATACAAAGTGATGTAATTTCCACCTGGTGAAATCAAAGTGTACAATATAAAAATAAAATAAAAATAAAGAGTGTGCACTTTAACTACATATGAATTGTTTGATTACAAAGCTGTGATTGTGGAATACAGGAAACAAATAATAAGAGCAGTATGTCTTTGTCCCAAACATTTTGGAGTTTACTATATACAGACTGTTAAAAAAGTATATCACCCTTAGTAAGCCATCAAATGCAGCAGGCTTGATCATCCACCATTTAATGTACTAAGTGCATCTTTTGTTTCTGTTTCTTTTATTTCACTTTGAACTTTGCAAAACTATCGAACATACATAGCATTAGAAGTCATATTACTTCTCATAACTTTTTTGGAACGTTTTGTTTGTGTGCTAGCCTATCTGTATGTACGTTATAAATGAGCGCAAGCTAACCATCATGAACTGACAGTTTGATCAGCGGCAAGTTGATCATTTAATTTTTAACATTATTCCAACTCAACAAATTTTGGACAGATAGGATGCAACACATTAGCAAAGCTGCTGACAATGATCATTTTGATCATCTGTTTGAAATGAACTGAGTGTAACTTTTGTTAACTGTAAAATCTGGCCAAAGTCTACACAGTTAGTCTGTCTATAGGCTACTTAACACATGAAGTCGGTATGTTAAGTAGCCTACAACAGCAATGTCACCAGCCGGGGCTTTCGTTTGAGCCTCCCAGTTTGTTCAGATTGGACGAAATTCTTTTCACGTCATCCAATGTCATTCAATGTCATTCAATGTGTTCTGGTGAATTCAGCGCCTCTGTTTCACCTGCATAAAAATAACAATAGCTTATCTGCTGAGAAATAATAGCGTTAACGACAAATTAATAGCAACAATACTTTAATTTTGGCAAAGTTCAGAGAGAATTTCAATTGCGATAGGGGAATTATTCTTATTCATAGTAGGTATCCTTACATCATTATTCACTGAGTTACATCCCCTTCTGTACCATATCTGGTTAATCGTTCTTTATTAGAAATACCGACATTATCTTAAAACCAAAAAACCATGAAAATCCATAAGACGTAGCAAACTTTTTATTAGCACGTAGCCTACATGCAAAGTACTGGGGGAATATGCAGGGGGAAATAGACACTGAATTCAACAGTACACCAGGACCTGGGTCAAGAATCATTGTTTTTTATTGCTATCTGAGATCATAAATTCCTCCCTCCCCCCGCCCCGACATTCCCTAATCTCTTTTCTTTGGTACTCCCCTGACAGGCAGATTTTGTTAAATTCCACACCCCTGTTCAAGAGGCATACATTGCCTGTGGATGTGGTGGGGCTTTGGTTTCAGATCAGACCAGAATCTAATCGGCCACCTTTGCCCCTTTAACGCATGCGTGACAAGGCCGTGTCTATTATACCCTTTTTGTTCAACAGATGTCGAACCACAGCTTGTGCTTTTATGGCACTTCAAAAAAGTCTCATCAGGTAAATGTTGATTTTTATCAAGATAGACTGCAAACTACAGGAGGAAGTGCATTGAATGTTTAGTTTGTGTATTTTCAATTTAGACATACACAGTAAAACATTCAGTGTTAAATCAGTTCTTGCAGAGTACATATTGGTTATTTAAAAGTCTATTGTAGGCCTACATATTTATTTACTTGTATTTTTATTTATTTTTTCTAATTTGAATTAAATATTGTACTGATTTTTTCCATACTGCTGGTAAAGTATGTTTAACATACCATTTAAGCAACATGATATATATTCTCAATTAAATAAAGTTGATGCACGTTTAATGCGCCACAGACAACAGTTTATCCTAGTCTCCTCACTATTGCTACTAACATGTAACACAATACATGAGATTCTACTGTACATGCATATCTTAGATGATGTGTCATGTAGAAATGGCCACGCTCAAATTAACAGTCTTGTGTGATCTCTTGTCTGCCCCATGTGTTCAATAGTCATATGTGTGCATTAGTAAAACCACCAAAATAGCACAGAGTGTTTGCATTTCAGTTAAGAATATGCAATTCACTAATGTCCAGGCACTTTTGCACTACTGGTGTCACCAAAACAGTGTTTGTGCTCAGTGTTTGTGGTACATCCCCTATAGTGCACATCACAGTAGTTATTTTTGCCACGTCAGATCAGGTGGTCATAATGCGTAAGAGGAATTTTGTGGTTTCAGACTTCCAAAGAACCAAAGATTAAGTTTCCAAATTGTTATTGTGCAGAGATAAAACTTTGCCAGAACAAACCACACTTATCTATATCTGACCTGCCCAAGGTTGTACAAAGTGTAAAGTTCAATTTGCATGACAAACGTCAGTAAAGACTTCACAGCACAGTCAAGCAACCAATTTGTATCAAATTTTAGACAGATTTGTGAGGCAACAATGTGACACAGAATTTAGAGAGATATGGAAAGGCCATTTTAGATTACACATCCCAGCCCCCTCTAGAAAATTTTTATCACAAAACTGTGACCATAAAACATTTTTTTTCTTACCGCACATACAGTCTGTGGATAGTATGTAGACTTTCATCAGCAACTGAAATCTGTGCTAACCCTCAGATATCCCATAATCAGTTTTGTTGTGTGTTTTAAAAATGTATTCAGGTATGTATTTGTTTTATATATTTTGTCCCTGTCAACATATGTAAAAATGTATCTATAAAGATTCTTTTTTTTTTCTTTTAACGATACATGAACAATGTCTGAACACTTATGTACAATGGTTCTGGAAATATAAACAATTATTTAGGGTCTCATTAGTTAGCTATAACTGTAAACCATAAATCTTTTCGAAAGTCTGTTATCACTTGCTATAAATCCCATGTAATAATATTGTCCATTGGTTCCAAATGTCAATTTTAGGTTTACACTGTATCCACACACACTGGCAGTTTTAGAATGGCTCTGTATTAGCTTGCAGTCTTTAGACCATGGAGATGTTTACACTACCTCTGTACACAAGGCTAAAATGGCTCTGGATTGGCAGGTGGTACTTGTACATGGTGTTTCTGTGGCATAGCCCACAATCACAAGCATTATAACCTCCTTGGTGAAGTCATAAAGTACGGTTGTGTTCTTCATATACTTTTCCCAGGGCCAAGATTCTTTCTAAAAATGGGACTGATAGACCAAAGTTTTTACTCATACTATTTATGAAACAATATAAGTTTTATTTCACACATGCGTGAAAAACTTAGACATAAAATATCCTCCGGAGACCCGGCAGATAAAAAATAAAATAAAATAAATAATCATACAGACTCGATTCACTAATTTGGCAGAACAATGGCTGATTGATGAATGTGACAGGAAAATGCAGTTGAATACAGTAAAGCCAGCCCACACATTTGTAAACAGAGTTCTCATCACTAAACTGAGACAGGAGTTACTTTGATTATAGGTACACGGCTTTATTTAAGGCTTTATTTAAACCATTTTCACTTTTATTTAAGCAAGCCGGGTCGTAATATGCCGCTAAGTAAGTGTACTCTCACGCAAATGACCAGGAATATGAGAGGATTCTCGGCAGACCACAAATAGCATATGGCCATTCATTAATCTACGAGAGAGCAGCGTTCCGCAAACACAGAGAAGCAATTAATCAAAATCATGAAAATTACGGAAAGCAAAACGATGATAACGCAACCATAAAATAATCTGCAGGTCAATGAGGCACATGCTTCAAGCATAAGACAGGTTTCCTGCCAAACAGTGTACCTTTCACCCTACCAGAAGCTGCCTGAAATTCCCACAAAATAATAATAATAATAATAATAATAAAAGTAATAATATGAAATTATATTTTGTCTTTGCTATTTGTCTTTCCTAAACTACAGAACCAGAGGCCTACATTATGAATAGATGATTATTATTGGTTATTTGCATAATAATATTGCACAATAATTAAAACTAGTATGAATGCAGTGACTGTTCTCCTCTTCAAAAGACTCAAATGGGAGGGGGGGGGGGGTGGGAGATGGGGTTACAGTCTGAATGTGGACAATAGCTGCAGTCGGATTAGGAGATCACAGTCAAAGACGTAATTCATCATGACGGCTTCAGCTGTACGTAATTGTGGCACGGGCTGAATTAGCTTGGCTGAGGGCAAACAAAAAGGATGAAACAGGTGTGGAACCAACTTTCAGCCTTGCATGAGCAAAAAAAATACAAATAAATATAACGCTCTGTCAAGGGCGATGCACCTGTACCATTGTTATTCACAAATGGCTTTTAAGTGGAAATTTCCCCTGAAAGGGAGGGACAGACCCTTGTACTTATGTGCTCATTTGAACTAATATAAGTGTATTTATATAGATAAGTGTGTTTGCACGCATGTGTGTGTGTCCGTACGTGCATGTGGCATGCGTGCAAGCATTTGTCTATGTGTGTGAATATACGAGTGAATATACCTATATGTATTTCACGGATCAAGGTTTCAGTGGATAAAAGGCAACGGTAGCCTTTTCGCTAGGTTACAACAGCAATGCTTCCAGTCACAGCTGTGGCTTCTAAATCAAACAAGGCTTGTTAAGGCTTAAGGTGCTATTTTTTTTTAACATTAATCAGCAACATTATGACCATCCATAGGCCATGTTCTACACTGCTCATATTGACATGGCTGCATGAACAAAATAATACTCTAAAACCATACATCTGCATGCAGTAGTCTTGAGATGATAGGCATAAATATTGATTGTTGAAGAGATCTTCCATGTGTGCTTTAATTACTTTCTGACAAAAATCGAATACATTTGTAATTCTCATTTGCATTAGGGGGACCATACAGTATATCAGACTTCAAAAAAACAGGGACGGTGGGCATTGAGAACATAATACTAGGCAATTTGTTTATATGAGGTCTATGGAATGAGCAAAACCTAACCGGACAGTTTAGGGATTTAGAAATCCCGTCTGGATGGATATTTTTGCTCCAAAAAAGGAAAAAGAGGATGTCCGGTCAGCCTAATTTGCATTCCCAGTCCTATCACTGTAAGGCAAGGGTCCTAAATCTTATCCAGAAAGGGCCGATGTGGGTGCAGGCTTCCATTCCAACCAATCAGTTACACCCCTGATTCCACTAATCAACCCCAAGAGTCTTTGGATTAGTAGAATCAGGTGTGTAACTGCTTGGTTGGAATGAAAGCCTGCACCCATATCGGCCCTTTCTGGATAAGAATGAGGACCCCTGCTGTAAGGCATTCCATGACTAGAAGTATGCATCTCCTCTTCAGCTCAATGCTGCTAACTGCTGGTTCTTTTCCCTTCGCAGTCTTAGTATGAGAGGAGTATGCATCAAACAGAGGCAAGATTTCAGGAGCCTACACAATGAGGTGGGTGTGGTCCTGCCCCTCCCTGGATGATGCTGAGGAAATTTAGGGTTTTAACATAAAGTATGTAGGCCTGCTTCTCTACAGTCCAAAATTACGGTGCAGGTCAGTAGGAGACTTTTTTTAATCTTAGTTGAAACCACCAAAGAAGCCATAAAATATAACAGAAGGTATGAACCATCCTCTAACTTTTGTTAAATTCACAAACAAAAGGTATTACGTCAGGACTGAAAACAATGATAAAATAATGCAATTTTCTTTTATTTCCTTGAGCAACCTGCAAGTTTGGCAATCCAGCATCTGGCCTGAACTAGATAAGAGACAGAAGAGATCCGGTCATTGCCAGAGGCAACACAATTAACTCTTTCCCTTGGCTGTGCCCCGTGTGAAAATAACGGCATTGCTTTATAATGCCTATTGCTCATAGGTTGCATCATGTGTTGTTTTTGATTTCCTGTTGCTTCCCTCCTACAAGCATAAGCTGTGTTTCTCAATGTGTTGAGTTTCCATTTCCCACACTGTGCTGCTGTTCTGTGAGAGAAGAAATTAGGTCACCCGAGCGAAGAATTCTTCACTACCCTCACAAGTGACCAAGAGCATTCTGGGTTTTTTGCCACCTATTTTATTATTTTTTTACTTAGTAATGCTTGTGAAATCTGCTTTATGCTGTTAGCAGTTGCCTTCTGCCAAATGTTTGGTCTAAATATTCTGAAAGATGATGCATACACAGTCTTGGTTAGTAAGGCAATTATACTATAAAAATAATTATTTCATGTACGGTACACATACCATTTTTTTTTCTAGGCTAGAGCATTCTCTGTCTGGAATTACTGAGAAATGAAAAGCGAAGCTAAAAAAGCCACATACTTCAGGGACTGGCACTAACAATACTGAGATAAGGACAGGCAGTAACAGTTCTGACATAAGGGAGGGCAGTAACAGTACTGACATAAGGACAGGTAGGAACAGTACTGACATAAGGGAGGGCAGTAACAGTACTGATATAAAAGTAGGAAGTAACAGTACTGATATAAGGCCAGGTAGTAGGAGTACTGACATAAGGGCAGGCAGTAACAGTCCTGACATCAGGACAAGCAGTAACATTACTGACATAAGGGCTGGCAGTAACAGTACTGACATAAGGACAGGTAGTAACAGTACTTACATACTGGCAGGCAGTAACAGTACTGACATAAGAGCTGGCAGTAACAGTACTGACATAAGGACAGGCAGTAACAGTACTGACATACTGGTAGGCAGTAACAGTACTGACATAAGGGGCAGCTGGCACTTAATCTAAGTATATGTTAACAGAACTGACAGTAACAGCCCTGAAATAAACAGTATATGGTAGCATTACTGAGTCACTAATAATTAAAGTTGTACAACCAAGTACATTTATAATTTATCCTTTAGGCACATCAGATAAGTTAACACAGGCTACCAGGCCCCCATGCATGAATATGGACAGTGTTCAATATGTTCTTTACATATTTAAGATCATCCATCCATCCATCCATTATCTATACCCGCTCATCCTGGGCAGGGTCGTGGGGGGGTGCAGGAGCCTATCCCAGCGTGCATTGGGCGAGAGGCAGGAATACCCCCTGGACAGGCCGCCAATCTATTGCAGGGAACACATTCAAGAACATGGGCTTTTTATTTGATTTACCCTCCAATTTTCATTATTGTGGTGCGTCCATCACCATTTCTGGGAACAGTGGGACACAATGTAATCACATGACCCTGCAGTAGTGCTTTCAAAAAAACACATAACTATGGCCTGATTATATACAATCATTTCAGTTATCACTGAACACAGCCTTCTGATTGGAACTTAAATAGTTGCTCAAGGTTAAAAATACTCAAAAACACAAACACGCACAGATAAATGTATGTGCACATGCGAATCAAATGAACAGTAAATAACAAATTGCATGAAATTGCATCCCCATTAAAGCAACTACGACTGGTTAAAGTTGTTTGAAATGCAGTGGTAATAGGAGCTGATTTATGACAAAGGGACCATGATGTTTTCACTGTGTTCATCATGGTAGCTGTTATACATCAACATGTCAGATTAGTTTGTTTCGCTGTTTCTTACAGACAGGCTGTTTCATTTCATAACACAAACCTCCCACTGCTAATATGAATGTCATTTTTGAATAATGAGTTTTATCAACAACCAGGGGTTAATACAATTTCACCAAGAGAGGTATTTTTTAATAAAACAGCTGATCTGCATATATTTGCATAGTTGGATTCTAAATGCTGCATGAATGCTATTTATCATTGGGGGCCATATGTGGACACATCTATTTGATTAAAGAAGGAAGACGGAAGGAAACAGTAATTCCATTTTATTAATAGCATAAATTATTCCCTAGTTATATATGGAACTGGAAGTAGATTTTCTGCATTTCACGTCAGAAACAGCAGACGTCTCTGTCACACACTGATTTGAGAAGCGACAGCATTGTTAAGATTTAGGCCTGTTTTTTTGGTAGGCATCGCTTATGCTGTTAATATTAACTCACAAGATTGTTTTTTTCTTCACAAAGACAGTTTAATGAGTTTAGGCATCACCCCAATAAACTCGCCGAAGCGCTTTTGTAAAAAGAACAAGCCATAGGGAAGGGCAAATGAATATTGAATCCAAGGCTTAGTCATAGGGCCGTGCTCATTTGAAGGGATTATTCAGGCACGCAGCAGTTGCATATTCCGTGTTCAGAAAGTGCCGTAGGTGTTCAGTCTGCGAGGGGAAATTTGGAGCGAGATAGCAAAGCAGCACTCGCATATGAAGTCATTCTGCGAACGATGTAAATTTAGGACGCCTCCACAGTAGCTGCTAAAAGCCCCAGCAGTAAGATGTTTCTGTGTTAGTAATGGTTGACCAAACTGCAGCAAGCACATTTGGTACCTCCCAGAGGTTAACGTTTTGGAAACGTTAGCCAGTTTGCAGAGCAATCATGAACTGCACCACTTACCACTTACAGCACCCCCAGACCACCCCCCCCCCTCCCTCTCCTTTGTATGGTATGTTTTTAAAGTTGCCTTATTAATTTCCATCCTTATTGTTAAGCCTTTTTATTATTTTCTTGGAAGACTGTAAAATTTGATGTGTTCAATTAAATATTCAATTTTGCAGTATTGGAAAACAATTATTTTATTGTTCTTGGTTCACTTACTAGAAGGTCTTATAACTTACAAAATGTCCTTTTTGATGCAGTTCTTTCCATTATTACCCCCATCCAGCTATGAAGGCTGGATTCAATTATGGTACTGTTATTATGCAGCTAAAAAGCCCACCAAACCCACACAGCAAATTATAAGATATGCCATGATATGCCTATAAAGTTCCTATGCCAATCATTAACATATCTGAATAAGTCAGTTAGACATCACCACTGATTGGTGAAAAAAATTTTATGTAAATCATCTCGTTAATTATGTGAGAAAAGAGGACTTCAATGACTAACAAGAATACATTCTGTAGTGGGAAGCATAATAACATTTTTTTCAGAATATTCAAATAAAAAAAATCTCAATGGAAAATATGTGCTTAAAATATCATTCACTTTCTTTGACGACTTATAATGCAACTATTAAAAATGGGTCCTGCTGACTACTTAAATGTACAAGATCACTAATATGAGCATACTGTATTTCTCTGATTGTTTTTCTTATTTCTCAGCCTTATAATGGCTTCTTCGACTTTCATTGGCACAACTCCAGTCCTCTTGTTGCCAAATGCCAATGACTCCAAAGGCAATCAAAAGCCTAGAATCCAGACTAGATATTGAAAGCTCTCTTATACCTGCACTAAGGAAGCAACTGAATACACCTGATTCATCAGAAAAGCCTGTTAAGCCATCTGACCTAACATTATGGTCCCCATTATGGTACTTGTCTGTGTCTGTGTGTGTATGTGTATGTGTATGTGTGTGTGTGTGTGTTTTTGTGCCTGTATGTGATGGCAACAGACAGGTTGCAGATCGTGCAGTTATAACTAGAGGTGCTGAGAACTGATTGAATAATAATAATAATAATAATAATAATACTTATTATTATTATTATTATTATTATTTAAGAGGAGGTCAAACAGTTTTGGGACAGCAGGGGGGCATGATTATTACTTAATGGTTTGCAGTGGGTTAGAAAGTGAAAGACAAGGCATTATTCCGGATAAAAGCCCATACTCCAGTATAAAAAATGCCTTCCTGCATACGACTCAGAGATTCAGAGGATTCGGTAAGGCCTCACGGTAATTATTTTGCAGAATACCTTGAACATGTGTGGACCCACAAGCCATCAGTGTGCGTCTGCATCTGGCGCATGCTCGGCCCTGCGAGGGAGTTGCCCCTAGTTACGACGCAGCTGGGGAGACAGCTGAAACGGGCCTGGAGTGCACTGTGCCGTATTACGGGTATGGAACCCAACGGACGCACCGACAGATGCCGGTCTTTGGAGCGGTATGAGTTATCTGAGTTAAAACAGCTGAGCACGCAAATGAACGACCGCGGTGGGGGGTGGGACGGATGCAGGAGGGAGGGAGCGGTGGTAGGGAGGGAGGGAGGGAGGACGGGCCAGGGCGGGTGGAGTTAGGTGTTGGGTGGAGGGGGGATGGTAGGCGGGCTCTAATTTGTGGCCTTGTGTGAAGCAGTGTGAAGCAGCAGTAAAGGCCCTGGATTTTGTAGGTTCAAATCCTGGAAGGAGCTGTCATTTTGAATCCCATATATGCTATAGTAAGTGTCTGAGAGGAAAGAGGCATGAATGGATGGGTATATGTAGTCAGAGCGATAGAGGGATGGATGATGAATGGTGGGTGATGGAGAGAAAGAAGGGTGATAGATGAATGTCGGGATGGGTGGATGATGGATGGTTTGGATGAATGGAGGAGTGGATGATGGAAAGAGAAATAGATGGATGATCTGTCAAATGTGGGTTATGTACCTTTCTCTGAAAGAGCTTTAATCTTAGCTTTGCCTCTACTAGGCAAACAAATACCGTCCAGAGCATTGTATTGTAATGGAATACTTGTTTAATGAGCTTTGGTGCCTTATAAGGAAATAGTGCTCATCCATAAATACATATACCAAAATGGCCAGATTTGCCATTTGCAGTACAGAGTCTAACCAGTGTACCCATATAAATGGTGTTGCAAAACCTCTAAATACTTTATGGTACAACACAACTGATTACTCGACAGATTACGTACATCCATATGCACATATATTCTTGGTGTCAGTTTGTCTCCAGTAACGATCCTCTTTTCCTGAAATCCTCAGTGGAGACATTAGGCATTTGATGGACTGTGCCCTGGGATGTGTAATACGAAGAAAGCAAATGAGGTTAGCAAACTAACTTAAGCTATAACCCTGGGTTTTCTGTATCACAAGGCTGACTTGACTCACTTTAAATCTGGGTATGATAACCTATGCTGCATGGCTGGCCTTGTCAGGTTATGTTCAGGCTATCGGATTGAAACATATAAAAGCACTTTCCTTTGACCAGTCAACTTCTTGAAAAAAAGGTGTCTCCATTCCTCGAGGATTCAATAGAGCTTGAGGGTGTTTTCACAGGGCAAAGATTATTTAAGGACTCAATTAATCTGATGACTTTCTCCGATGATACACTATAGGCCTATAAAAGATATAGATTCTGAATGGGGAATACAGTAGGCTACATATGCAAGCTTCTTGAACCCTATGCGTCCTTATCTGCTTCCATTAATTATGACACTATAGCCATAATTCTTGAGTTTATGAATGAATGAACTCTGTGTGATTACATCAGGCAATATGTTAAATATCCTGTATCAAGTTTAAAGTTTAGAAACTCTAAGAGCAGTTATCACATTAGAACTGTAGGACAATTAGTGGGTGTCGATATATTCCTTAGGCATGGTAGGTAAATAAGGTATTAACTAACAAATTTACACTATTAAATTTATTGCCAACCCTCATCCCTTGGTAGGAACGGCGTTTGGCCATTATGATTGGTTTATGCTCTTCATATCCGTCCATATCAGTGATTTTTCCTCAGGCAAGAAATAGGCTAGTCGAGCACGGTCCATGCTGCTCTGCTATAGGTTCAATTTTGCAGACAGTGCCACTTCTATGGATTCACGCATCAGAGCGTGATTAACAAAGCCCGTGTTCACTAAGAAAGTTAATAACCAGCTTTGTGATACCTGTTAAACCTGATTGTGGTTGTTAGGTTTTGTGAAGCCAGCTAACGCAAATAAACTCTGGGTGTGTTAAGCTTCCTTTGTAGTATACTCCTCTGATATTTTGTTATTATTCTGCCAATAAATAAATAAATAGTTTTGTGGCCATGCATTTGAAGGCAATACCTCCACTACTTAAATATCTGAAAGCTCAGCAGTTGGCAGGCCTTGCTTTGTGAATCCCATTCAGGCTACATAGAACAGAATCAGCTTTTTGTAAACATCTCAAGTCAACTTAAATGACCATGTGATTTGGCCGCCATAATCCTCAGCTGTACAGAAAAGTGGAGAGGACTGGGTTTGCAGTGTGAGCAAGGCTTTTCTCGGAAACTTCGCGAACATGACCATAACAGCGCAATGTGGCACAGAGAGTACTGTATGTGGGGGAGGAATGGATGGATGAAGTGATAGATGGAGGAATTGGCAGAAGGACAGGGGGCAGGATTGGCAAATGGAGAAGTGGATAATGGGTGGATGGAGCGATGAAAGGAAGGGGCAGGAGTGGATGGATAGGGAAAAGGAGGGAAAGGTGGATGGACAAAAGATGGAGAGAGGAAAAATTAATGGAGTGAATTCAGGGATTAATCAATCAATTGAATTGTGTTTGGAAACAGTACATTTGAAGCGGAAATCCACAGCTGAACTCATTGCAGGGTGGGCCATCGTAAAATAAAACAGAAATAATAACCCGACAGTATCAGGGACTCACGAAGGTAGTGACACATGCAGTAGAATAAAGTGCACACAAAACATGTAATGAAAAGTAACTGCAAGGTATTCTTTAAAAACATGGATTGTTTCAATTTATTTTATATTACACATGTAATCAGTTCTGGTGACAAATTTAAATTGATCTTCAAAGGCAAATAAAAAATGAACATGTTCTAAGCTCATTTTTCAAAGTGTACTGCAGCTAAATTCTATTTTATTTCTAGTGCTTTTTTATACAGAAAAAGTATCACAAAGACGTTTTACTGAAAAACAGGAAACAGTTGAATCAAACAGAGGTCTAAGCCAATACATTATAATAAGACACTGTATTGCATCTCTTTTTTTGTGGGTGCACATATCTATTTGCAGAAGCATTTTTGTGTGCACATGTTCCCATGTTTGACCATGCATCCGTGTGGATGTGTGTGCATGTGTGTGTGTTTGCATAGAGAGTGATTTCTTTACTCCTAGAAGCAGTTTTCTCTTGTTCCTAACATTTGTGTTGAAATGGATATGGACACGGACACATACGTGCGCGCTCAGTCCTGTTTGCCTGCACATCCGCGCGCGTGTGTCTGCATGCGCGAGCAGGCGAGGAGAGAGGTGTGGGGGATCAAGGGATTGGCAGCTATCTGAGACAGAGAGGCGAGAGCTGACATCTATCACATTTGAAGAATCTGGATTTCATCATTTCCTGTTCTTTCTGGAGGGACCTCGGCACCTGGTGCAGACAGCTGTACCTCATTTGGAATGCAATTTGAAAAGAGCGAGAGGGAGAGAGAGGAGAGACGCAGCTCTCCCCGACTCTGCCTCATCATTAAGGGCTGCTCAGCGGCCTTCGCTTGTTAGACGCGCGGCTGAGAGTTAATGCCTCTGAGCGGGGGATTGTTACTGTTGTGAAATTTTCATGAGCGCTGGCAACAACTGAAAAGCCGCCCCAAAAAAAGAGAGCAAGAAGAACACCTCCTCGCATTAATTCAATACGTAGCGCATTCAACGCGTAATTCAAATTTCCGCTATTGCGGAATGTTTTCTCTCGCCACGAACGGGACGAAAACAAAAGCCGTTTTTTTTAATTTTTTTTTTAAGGCTGCCTATTCGCAAGCTCGGTGTTCTGTTTGCACACACTGCGTAAAGAAATGTGACGCTTTTTAGGAACGCGGGCTTATCAGAGTGTCCAACGGAGACTCTCGCTAGCAGAAGTTCTTTGACGCGGCGAAGGCAAAAGGTAGCGTAAACGAGCGTGTGTCTCTTTCGGGGAGCTGTTATGTTACTCCAAGCCTGATATCATTGACTTTGACACGCACATGTGCCAGGGAGAAGAAAAAAACTATGAACTGGGATCAAAGGAAAGCTTTTTATCGGCACATCTGAGTCCCCCCACTGCATTTTGTATTCTACCAATCTGTTGAAACAGTTTGACAAATTCCTGTGATGGGGAGCTTTTCAAACAGCCTCGAGGAGAGCAAGGGAAAACACAGATTCGAGGCGAGGACAACTTCCGCAACAGCTACGCGGAGATCTGAAAGACGACAGGTGCCTAAAGAGGCGTTATAAAGACCCAAAGTATGGCACTTGCATTCTGCACATGCATATGTTTTTTATATTTAATTCTCAAAAACATACAAGAACTCACAAAGAAAAAACAAGAACCTGTGGGCTCATTTTCAAATATTTAAAAAAAGGAATGCATATTCCCCTCTCTGTTGCTCTTTATTTTCATGGTGTTTTTTTCAAAATTGAATATTTAATTAAAACCGTACACCCCACACAATTTTAATGGCAATCATGCATTTCATTATGCAAAATTAATATTCAAATATATTGCAGATATCTCATTAGTCATGCATATGTGTGCTTGTGAGAGTCTACTGTGTGAATATTGTGTCATATTGTGTGCAAAATCTTTTCACATGTAGTGTCCATTAAACATGTTACTTGTGATAGCACACTAGTTTTGAAACTGCATTTAAAGGACAAGAGACAGCTTGCACTCAGTCAAACTTTCTGCTTAACTTACTGAAATTAACTTGCAAATAAATGCTAGCAGCACCTTTTTTCTTCACAAACACAGTTAATTTTAGTGACCACTGAACTTGCCAAACAGTTTCATTAAAGTTAAATATGAGTGCTGATTGAATTGAGGCCAATGTTTCACATGAGTCACTATTTGGCACAAATGCAAACATGATAGGATGTTGCTTTTACGCTATATACATACCATTCTAGAGGCTCAGAAGAGGCTTAGTAACTGTTGGATTGTCTTCAAAATTAATTCAGGGGTTACAGTACCAAGAATAAAAATACCAGCTTTATTGATTTTTAACTTCAGCGTTATTAACAACGAATGGTCAACCTAAAACTTCGTGATTTAGAATAATGATCTAGGGAAATGGATGGAAAGGGAAAGCAAGCCAGTACATATTCAGTCAGCTTCAGAAATGAACAGGGATGTGCCACAGTGGTTAATCTGAATGTACCAATGTACTACTGATGTGGCTGACAGCACATGCTGCAATATTTGCATCCGTCAAGCAAGTGCATTGGCAACTTTTTTTTTCTTAAAAGGCCTCATTTTATAGAAGACCGACAAAGCAATGTTAGTGCCTGCTTTTAAGTGCATTTATGATAATGTATTAATTTCAGAAGACTTCAATTCTAAAGTTCAGCGTTAAATGTATTAGGCCACGAACAGTGACATAAATACAATGTGTGTCATTTAATAGGAGGCTTATTTTCTTTGGGAAAACAAAAATGAACAGTGCTCAAAACATCGTACTCCGTTTCTGTTGTAATGTCATTTTTAATTGATAAATTAGCTTGATTTGTTTATTGATTCCTTTGGAGTTGTGGTGGTGCTGAGGTGCCAGGGGAAGTGAACATTTTTAAAGGATACCGAATTGATCACAGTCAGACTTTCAATTTCCTACCGCAATTATCCAATAGACGCTCATTTAGCCTTCCTCCTATGGACTACTCATATAGTAGCTAATTGGCATGTTGAAACTCAACTCTGTGGCATACACACCCACACACACACACGCACACACACATACCCACACACACACACACACACACACACACGCATACGCACAAACACAGCTGCATTTGTAAATGATAGCAATTGGACTGTCGATCCCTCTGCGACGGTTTGTGCTGTGTTAATGTGGTGTTTCTCGCTGTAGCTCTGCAGGCTATGTTTCAGTGCGCGGAGACTTGGACTGAGGCAAGCGGCACACCTGTCAGGTGCGAGATGCTCTTAGATGCGCTAAAACCCAGACCACCCCACCCCCCCACCCCCCAACACACTCAAACTTCCTCACCAGCTCATACAAAAAATATAAATGCTAGAAAGCTGCATTGAGCGTAAAACTCGAAGCCCAAACAACGCAGAGCTCGTCTTTGGTCACAAAGACGACTGACGGCTGCCAAACATGACAAAATCTTCTGCCCCCCCATCTGCCCGCCACAGTGCTTTATTATTACAGCTACGTTCAGACCCAGGAATCCCCTATTTCACCTCAAATGCAATGCCTCAATGCTGAAGTCATGCCCTAAGCATTAATGTCTGGCGAATTCCAATGTAAAATTACTATGAGGGGAGCTGAGAACTTAGAGCCGTGCCTGAGAGGAAAGTTTGTGGGAGTGCTGTGTTGTGTGTTGCTTTTCTGGAAGGGGTTGAGAAAGGGGGAGGGGGGCTGGGTCACTGAGGCGCCCGTCTGCTCTCATCCCTCCTGTCAGATGCATTCTCTCTCTCTCTCTCTCTCTCTCTCTCTCTCTCCCTCTCTCTCACCCAAGCCGCAGACCGAAAGTGCCCGACCCCTCATCGGCGGCAGATGCGAGCCCTCGTGTCAGAAACAGGCAGCGGCACGCGGGCGCCGCCGAGACCCGCTCGTACCTCGCCGAGCCCCTCTCTCTCTCTCTCTCCCTCTCTCCCTGGCAGATGGCGCGATGCTGTGGGCGCTCTCCTTCCCGATAATTACCAGCCCTCGCCACAGATGGAAATGTCAGCCAGCCTCACAGGTCCCAGTTCCTGCCATCGCCTCCGTCCACGGCCCCCTCTTACCTAGCCGAGCCCGCTGCCAACACTCGCCATGTGTTTTGTGACTGCTGACTAGGCAGGCAACAAAAGAGAAAACTCGTCATGAATATTCATGCCGGGATGTTAGGTGTACCACCGCGCAACTCGGACAGTCCGGAGTTAAATTTTTTTTTTTAAACGCCTGTTCTTTTTTTCTGGTTTTCCACAGAACAATAGCCAATCCGAACTCTGTCACTGACTGAGTAGATGTCAGTGGAGGGGGGGAGAAAAAGTTAAAATGTGTAATATTTCTATATCTACGGCACACACGGGCATATTTAGGAGATTAGGGCAGCGGTGTTTGTAGAATGGATTCATTTTAACAGATGCCAGGACTAACCCCCACTTATCTGTGATAAGGTGACCAGATGGCCCAGGCTGGCAAAGATGTGCTCTGAGTTATATTACTCTGGTCCAAGGTATCCCAAGAGAAATTTTATTTTGCATTCACGGTTAATCTGGCACGGCTGAGGACAAAACTACAGGGTTTTGTGTCCGTGGAAGAATTTATGGGGCTGTGTTTTTCCTGTGAAAACTCCAGGAGATTCTAGACAAGTGCACAAGCAGCATCAGAGGCTAATAGTAGGCTAAATCTGAATTAATTATATGGCTGCTCAAACCTTAGAATCAAAAGATTAAAACACAAATGGCTCATTTCTAATTAATTTTCTTGTTCAATCTAACAAATTACTCGACTAAATTGCAGTGTGTCCTTAGCTTCTAGTAAAGCATTTAACCATACTTTATTTTTATTTCTTAATCTGCACAACATTAGCAGCTCAATAGTTGAAGTGAAAAGTCATACACAAGCATACATAAGCAACCAGAAAAGCTAAGTCTATTACAGTTTATAGATTATAGTACCAACAATAGAAATACACTAAATGGCCAAAAGTATGTGGACACTAGACATCCAATATCCCATCCAAAATGATGGTAATTACAATGGAGTTGGTCTAGCCTTTGCTTCTATAACAACCTCTACTCTTCTGGGAAGGCTTTATACTAGATGTTGGAGCATTGCTGCTGGGATTTGCTTCCATTCAGCTAGAAGAACGTTAGTGAGCTTGGGCTCTGATTGGGCAATTAGGCCTGGCTCGCAGTTGGCTTTCCAATTGATCTCAAAGGTGTTGGATGGGGTTGAGTTCAGGGCTCTGTGCAGGCCAGTCAATATCTTTCACATCATTCTCAACAAAACCATTTCTTTGTGTGCCCGGGGCATTGTCATGCTGAAACAGGGAAGGGCCTTCCCCAAACTATTGGGGGAGAGCATAATTGTGTAGATTGTGATTGTATGCTGTAGCATTAAAGGGGTCTAGCTCAAACCATGAACCATGAAAAAAGCCCCAGAACAAGGGGTCTCCAGATATGTTTGGTCATATAGTTTACTGATATTATTTGTAGTGTATTTGCCTGATGGAGTTCAAATCTGCTTCATCATTACAACAGCACCTGGTCAAACAGTAACATTCAACTTTCTTACAAAAGTAACCTACATTGTGCATTATTGCCATATACTCAATGCTCATGTACAAAGCTGTTGCAGAAGAACTGCATGCGCCAGTTCACTGGGCAATTTTGAGAGTGAGCCACATCATGTTTTGTGAATGGACTTGTGGTCTAGCAATGCTAGCCAACTGCCTCTTTGCATTGCTAACAAGCTGGCTAACTTTGCTGGCTTGTCGTCACTATGTGGTTGTCTTGAAGTTAAATGGTTATCTTCTCTGCAAATGTTAACACCACTTTGAGGATCCGAACATTGAACTGAGGATGTATATATATAAACCGTATAACAATTCTGACAATACACTGGACAATACATTTGAGGCCAAAAGTTTACAGACACCTGGGCTGAAGACATTCAAACTCAATTTTTTACAACTCCACACATTTCATGTTACCATACATTTCCTGTGTTAAGTCAATTAGGGTATCTACTTTATTTCCATCAAAGCTCATTTCAAAATAATTGCTAAGAGACAGATTTATTTCGGCTTGTATGTACTATATCAGATTTTCAGTGGGTTAAAAGTTTACATACACTTTGTTAGTATTTGGTGGCATTGCCTTTTAATTGCTTAACTTGAATCAAATGCTTGGGGTAGCCTTCCACAAGCTTCTCACAATACTTTGCTGGAATTTTTAGCCCATTCCTACTGACAGAACTGGTGTAATTCAGTCAGGTCTGTGGGCCTCCTTGCTTGGACACACTTTTTCAGTTCTGTCCACAAATTTTCTATGGGATTCAGGTCAGGGCTTTGTGATGGCCACTCCAATACTTTCACTTTGTAGTCTTTAAAGGAGTACCATGGTGATTTTCACACTTTCTAAGTTTTATGTGCTATTTGCACAAGAGGCATTGAAGAAACACAATGAGTAAAGTACTAAATATGTCCGTTCTGTATTTTTGGAGAAATATGCGTTTTAAATTTATCGTCCTATTTTCAACCGGTTGAGAAAGTTGTCAACTTGGTGCGTCACGAACACAGTAACCACTCCCCTTTCCACGCCCCGTAAACCCATGGATAACTCGAGACCCATAGTTTGCGCCGCTGGCTTACAGGCAAGACAATGCAAATATTTGACTAACGTTAGGTTCACTTAAATTAGAGTGCCTTTTAAGGACTATTAGATTATTTCTGGTTATATTCATTTAGCTAGCTAGCTAACGTTAGCTAGCTAGGTAGTTTGCTTTCATAAGGCAATGTTATCGATAACGTTAGCTAGCTAGTTTTTATGAGGACGTTATAGTTGTGCTTTTATCTTAACTTGGCTAGCTAGATAGCAAAAATTATAATTGGATATAAGTCAACGTCCTTACCTTAGCTATCTATCGATACTTGATGTACTACTAAGCTAGCTAGCTAGCTTGTGAAAATTCAGTCTCCCAAAAAGAGCGCGTATCATATCACGCTATGGTAACGGGGCACGGTCTGTCAATCATAGCTAACTGACAGTTCTCATTACCACGCCCAGACGGTTCGGGTGAACTTTTATAGTGGGAAATTTAGGCTTAGAAAAATACGTTTTCAAGTACATTGAAATGACTGAATAATAAAAATATTATGCACATTTGTTTTGTAGTTGCCTAAAGACAACTGGGAAGTGTCACGTTCAACCACCATGTTACTCCTTTAAGCCATTTTGTTACAACTTTGGAGGTATGCTTAGGATCACTGTCCTGCTGGAAGACCCAGTTGCGACCAAGTTGTAAATTTCTAGCTGATGTCTTGAGGTGTTGCTTCAGTTTTTGTAGATAATCCTCTTTCCTTGTCATGCCATCTCTTTTCTGAAGTGCACCAGTCCCTTTTCCAGCAAAGCACCCCCACAACATGATGCTGCCACCCCCATGTTTCACAGTTGGGATGGTGTTCTTTGGATTAAAAGCCTCACCCTTTTTCCTCCATACATAGCGCTGATCATTTTGGCCAAACAGTTCAATTTTTATTTCATCTGACCAGAGAACACTCCTTCAAAAGGCTAGGTCTTCGTCCTGGTGATCACCTGCAAAATTAATTCTGGATTTTTTTATGCCGGTCTTGGAGTAGAGGCTTCTTCCTTGTGCAACAGCCTTTCAGGCCATGGTGATGTAGGATTCTCTTAATGGTGGATGTAGTTACTTTGGAATCTGATTTCTGCAATTCCTTCACCAGTTGCTTTGTTGTTCATGGGGTTCAGCTGAACCTTTTGGACCAAAGTTCAGCCCTGAGAGTTAATTTGTGCCTCCTTCCTGAATGATGCAGTGTCTGTGTGGTCCCAAGATTTTTATATTTGCATACAATTGTTTGTACAGATGCTTGTGGTACCTTCAGATGTTTGGAAATTTCTCCAAAGGAGGAACCGGACTTGTGGAGGTCCACAATTTTTTTTCTGAGGTCTTGGCTAAATTGCTTGGATTTTCCAATGGTATCATGATCAAAAAGGCAGTTGCTTTAAAGGTAGGCCCTTAAATACATCCATAGTTGGCAATTAACTCCCAATTAACACCTAATAATGACAATTGGCCAATCAGAAGCTTCTAAAAAGTCATTACATCAATTTCTGTAATCTTCTAGTCTGTTTAAAGAGGCAGTCAACTTGTGTATGCGTATGTACATTACATTACAGGCATTTAGCAGACGCTCTTATCCAGAGCGACTTACACAACTTTTTACATAGCACTTTACATTGTATCCATTTATACAGCTGGATATATACTGAAACAATGCAGGTTAAGTACCTTGCTCAAGGGTACAACGGCAGTGTCCTTACCCGGGATTCGAACCTACGACCTTTCGGTTACAAGCGCAGTTCCTTACCCACTGTGCCACACTCCGTCCTACATGTAAACGTTTGACCCACTGGAATTCTGATATAGTGAATTAAAACTGAAATAAATCTGTCTCTAATCGGTTGTTTTAAAATGACCTCTGAAGTGAATAAAGTAGATGCCTTAATTGACTTGCAAAAATAAATATATAGTAACATGAAATGTGCAGAGTTGTGAAAAACTGAATTTTCTATATCCTTAGCCTAGGTGTATGTAAACTTTTGGCCTCAACTTTAGGCTAAACCTTAGGCTTACCAAAATCAACTGTTCGGAACATCATTAAAAAGAAAGAGAGCGCTCAGTAATCACAAAGGGCCTGGTAGGACAAGGAAGAGCTCTACAGTTCATGGCCGACAAATTCTCACCATAATACAGAGAAACCCCCAAAAACCTGTCCAACAGATCAGAAACACTCTTCAGGAGGCAAATGTGGATGTATCAGTGACTACTCTCTGCAGAAGACTTGAACAGAACTACAGAGGCTACACTGCAAGATGCAAACCACTAGTTAACTGCAAAAACAGGATGGCCAGGTTACAGGTTTCTAAGAGACCAAGATTCACTTGTGTCAGAGTGATGGCCAGAGCAAAGTGTGGAGGCCAAAAAGATCTGCCCAAGATCCAAAGTGCTCGCCTCATCTGTGAAACATGGTGGCAGTGGTGTTGTGGTTTGGACATATATGGCTGCCACAGGTACTTAGGGTTGCCACCTTTGATTTGTGAAAAATCGGGACACTTTTGGCAACCTGACACCGACATTTCTCACTTCTTTTTCCATGTGCATTTCTCATCCCTTTTTGCTGCCTGCAGAAGTCCCTGCTGTCCCTCAATGAATGCTTTAAACTCCGAGCATGATCATTTAAAGTTTAATCTAACTTTTCAACCCATTCAGAAAAGTTTTCTCTTTTCGCCCAGTCTGGGTTGTACGTTGTAAATAGTTTTTTCTTTGATGCTGGTGGCTTGTTCGTCTCTCCCCCCATTTCACAAAACCGACAAAATAACTAGAAAGTTTCAAAAAAAAAAAAACTAACGTTACCTCTAGCTAACAACTGAACTTACGGTGGGGTCATGGATGTGGATGCGAGCGGCAGACCGACAACCTGGGCAGTTGCAAGGCAATAAGGTAAGCTTTCGTATTTCTGCTACCAATCAAATAAAAGTATAGACATGTCCAATCGTTGCTGTGTTTTACCCGTTTTTACCCGTTTACGGACACAAGATTGGATGTATAAACATAACCAGGAAGAAAACAGAATAGCAGTAGAAGGAAACCAAATGAGGTTTTATTTGAAACTATGAAATTCTAAATTAGAAGTACATTTCCACAAAAAAACGGGACAATTCGTGTCCCGGGAAAGAATATTAATTTTCCGGGACAGTCACTCAAAAAAGAGAACAATCCCGGGAAAACCAGGATGGGTGGCAGCCCTACAGGCATTGGCTCACTTGTCGTCATTGATGATGTACTGTAATTGCTGATAGAAGCAGCAGAATGAATTCTGAAGTGTACAGAAGCATCTTATCTGCACAAGTTCAAGCAAATGCCTCCAAACTCACTTGGATGGCACTTCATCCTACAGCACGACAATGATCCCAAACATCTGCGAAAGCAACAAAGGATTTATTTCAAAACCAAAAACTGGAGCTTTTTTGACTGGCTAAGTCATTCATCTGAGTCCAATTGAATATTTCATATGATGAAGAAAAAACTTTAAAAAAGCCTCTGAGACAAGCAGGAGCTGAAGATGGCTGCAGTGCATGCCTGGCAGAGCATCACCAGACTCAGCACCTGGCGATGTCTATGGGTCACAGACCTCAAGCAGTCATTGCATGCAGAGGCTATGCATCTAAATACGAAACATGACTACTTTCATTTACATAATTTGAATATATCCCAATTACGGTACCATGAAATGGGGCGCTGTGTTAAGCTTACATAAAAGCTGAGCATCTTCACTTTAACCACATGTGAATTGTTTGATTACAAATATAAAATTGTGTAGTACAGAGCCAGATCAAGAAAATATATATGTCTTTGTTCCAAACATAATGGAGCTCACTCTACATATATATTTTCAAGCAGGGGTAACAATGGGTAGATCATAGATAGGTAGTAGCTTGCTTTTAGACCATTTACATGGCATTGGAAAGTCTAATTGAGATTATTTTTCAATGTTTTTAAGGTAAGAACCGGCTTTTTTTTATTTTTTAGAAACAAATGCACTCTTCGCATTTGTAATTCTATTTATGTACATAGAAATGCTTGTTTTCAAGCATTACTGAAAACTCCACTGAATTGAAAATTACTTTCAGTTTAATGGAAGCAATGCATTGAATTTTCCTAGCCTATGTACAAAGTCCACGAAGAGTAGATTGATTGCTTATGATTTCGGTCATGTAATTTCCATTACCGTATCATTTGCAGTTGTTTGACCTGTTGCGGTCAGTTTTGGGATTGTAAAATGTCATAATCATCAACCTGGGGTGTGAATTTCAGCCCTCCTTTTGGGGAGGGAATTATCTTGTTATTCATTTTGTTATATCAAGTGGTTTTACTTATCAAAACAGGTTTTTAGCAAAGAGTGCAAAGAGTCAAAGCTTTACAATGGTATATGCGTTATAGTGCTGCACATTGAATCAATGACTGATAAAAGCAATAATTTAAGACAATTTTATTTTTGGGTGCCAGCGTCTAGTTTCATGACCACTGGGCTTTAAGGGTTTAAATATTTGAAGTAGACGTATTAGTGTGGCCTGTTAAATCTGCATATCATTTCTATTTACAGACTAAACAGCAAGCATGCGAGAGAGCCATGAATAAAGGTACAATATTTGTGATTGCGGTAATCATTTAGTTGTGGTAATATGGTGGTGCCAAACCTTGATGGAATTCACCAGCCTTTTTTGCATCGTTAAAACTTCTCACTTCCCAATAGGAGTGCACTGATTGATCAGCCATGGATCAGAACCAGCCGGTTTTCACTCCATAACACGCAATTGGTGACCAGCTGGTTTATTTTTATTTTGGCCAATCTGTATTCTGGTTTTATGACGTAAGGAATGTGTGCAGAGTCCATGCGCAAGCTGCATTGGAATGCTGCCACTATATCTTTCCCAAAATGTCAGCTGTCTGGATACAATACAAAGTGCGTGAAGCGGTCATTAAAGGTCTGTTTTTTACAACCAGGGTCTTATTTTCCTAATATTTTTCATCAGTTCTATTGGTTCTGATAGTATTTTATGTAACTGCTTCATTTCCAAGCTTTTCAGACTTTTTTTTAACCAAGTTTTTTTTCTTCGGATCTTTGATTGGTTGAGCGAGTAATTGGCTAGAGGGAACACATGGACTGAAGCGTACGAAAAATGGACTGGATTTTCATTTTATTTGTAAAACTGCCAGTCAAAATTTATTTATTTACCAAAGCTGGGTGGACGCTGTCCACCCGCGTCCACCCCCAATTTAACCCCTGCTTGTAATAGTCTGATGAATAATTAGCTTGGGCAACATGTTCAGGATTTTGATTGTCAAAATAATCTTATGAAGGTAATTCATGTTAAAAAGGTAAAACACATGGACTCTATTTATACCTGTTGAGGAGTTTACTGTGAAATCGACTCTTCTGCATCGACTTCGGCAGATGTCATTCCATCCTTCGCTGTATTGAAATGTCTCCTAAAATAATGTGCTGGTGCAGATGATGATGTGCAGCCATCAAAATTCACTCTTCTGGAAGCAGTTGAAAAAACATTCAGTCACATTGAATCAGAGCTCCTTCACTGTATAGCTATGATGACAATATAATAATAATAAAATTAATAATATTTATAAAAATAATAATTAATGTATTTGAATGTATTGGTAACCTGTAGAGCAAATAAACAATCTTTTGTTTTCTTTGTTACTTGTTGCTTATATCGGCTAATAAAAATGAATGATTAGTGCACTGTACTTTCAGACTGAATTTTACTTCTGTGAAAGGAAAAAAACCCAAACAACAAGGACATTAAACAAATCAAAAAGATATCAAACAAAACTCACTTTCCTCATTAATATTTGTCTGTTGAGCCAACTTGTGGGGTACACACTGGATTTTCTCCTTGAAAAACTACTACCAGTGGGAGAGAGCCCAGGTTTAAGCTGCTGGTAGTTGCTCCACTTAAGAGTGTGCTTATTGGGATCACAGCTCATTTTTAACTCCCTGTCTGTAGAGCAGGCTGGCTGAATCTGAGAAAACCCCCTGAATCCCACTTCAGCACAACCAACCCCCCCCCCCCCCTCTACACACAACATCCCATAACCCCCACAGGACCTACTAACCTCTCATCAGCACAGTTTCTGTAGTACACTTGGCCGGCTTGCTCCCACTGAAAAAGGCTTTGATATGCTGGTTTCCCATGAAGAATTGAGAAGCAGGAGAAAATCAAAGGATATGTTGGAAATAGAAATGCAGGAAAAAAAAACATCTAATGTGAGAATGCGGTTGGAAGAATAGCAAAACAAGAGCCTTTCCAGAGTTGCCCAGGAATGGCAAAGATGCTACAGTTTTAGAAGATATTTGACATGCTTTAATCATTCAAGTTGATTCATACTGTGCAGTACATGTTCTTAGTGTCCTGAAGTGAGGACAGAATTTTGGAAAGTAAAGGAAGGCCAGCACATTTCTTTTTTTCGGAAGCACAAGCCTTCTTGCTGTCCTGTCTGCTCCATCCTACAGTATCTATCTGAATGTACAGTTTAGCTTTACCCTTCTGTAAAGGGGGGGTGGGGAATATTTTTTTTAAAGCAAACAACCTCCCCATTCACCTGCAGTCATGCTGTCTCTTATCCAAACTGGCAGAGAAATCGGGCATGCTCGATGGTACCGCACATGTTTTAACAACATATGAAGCAACCCGTATCCACGTACCTACGCATGGCGAAGATTTGCAATGGACGTTTGTGTCCAGGCTGAGAAAATTAGCTGTCACGCCCGAGCGACAGGGCTTTCAAGAGCAGGAAACTGCCTTTCCAAGGAAGAGGGAAGGGGAAACAATGATAGTGGTGCGGGTGCGCGAAAAATAAAGTGGGAATATTTTAATGCGGTGACAAAGCGCCCCGTTGGCAGCTGATGGCTATAATGTCCAGGTGGCTCGGGTGATGGTGACAGCCACAGAGAACCACACAGCTGCTGAGCCCTCTACCCACGTCAATTAGGGAGGGGGGGGCTGAGGGCTGAGCATTTCCAACACAAAAGACACCAAAGGACACACAGAGTGGTATGTATAATACACAGGATGCCAAAGCTAAAGAAATAGCTACAATACATTTGTGTTTGTATTACACATACAGTATATAAAATCCATTCATGGACAGGCCCTATCATTATGACAATCCCATTCTCCACAATGTTCTACCATACAGTACACATTAATATTCTGCTGTACACAACAGTACAAACTCAAATTATATACCACATAATACGGCCCCATATTTTTTAATTGTCACAATATTCGATGGTATGCCCCAACATTCTACCACATGCTCCAGCATTCGACCAGCCCCAAAAACATTATAAATTATATCATACGTACAACATTCTACTATACCCCAAATTAGCATGTCCCCAACATTACACTATTTTCAACATCGTTTTACTTAAACATTATATTGTCTAACGCTGTTAATTTAAAAAACACATGTATTTACCTGTCCGTTTCACTGACTCCATTTTCATCATGTCATGTATGCTAAAGGCTGTCATGTCAGGGTTGTTTAAAGGTCAGGAGCTATGATGCAAATTGTCACATTTTCTTTAAATGAGAAGTTTCCTCAAAAGTTGATTTCATTGTATTTTATTGATTCCTCCACTGTTAAGGTTAAAATAATATAATTCTAAACTGTAGTTGTCCAGAAATCCTGTGTGCCGTGTCTTGCATCCAAGACACATTGTGCACCCTCTTTTTGTTATGTGTTGCCATTACATTGCCCACAATTCCCTGCAGTCTTTTTATTTTTTTAAGGTGTAGATAGTACTTCAGTCTACCTTTTATTAATTGTAATAATAAAAATGACCTCAGCCTTTCTTCAGTATTGCACTTCTCTTGTTTGATTAATACTTTTATTGCAGGCAAGCAAGATACGAGATACCTTTATCAGCTGTATTCGGAAAGAAATCATGAGCCCATTCCATGTTACAAAAAGAATAGCATTCAAAATTACACCATTTCTTAGCTACATATTTATCAGGTAACAATTACAAGGTTTAGTACTGCCATATTTGCTTGATCGCTTTGCATAGTTAGACACAGATCCGATTAGGCATCCAAGAGCTAACGACTACAGAGCTGTACAAATTGTTTTAGAATTTAATGGCTGAAGGTAGAATGGCTGGTTAGATTATGGTTTGCTAGTTTTCTTGCTATTTAAATGCTATCAAGGCATCTAAACCAGTTGTCTAAACACCAGTTAGTCCAGCTAGCTATCTACAGTATCAAGCTAGCAAGTGATTAGCGCATTAAATAAAATTAAGAGACACATTTCTGGTTAGAAAGCTATAAAGCTGGCTTTTCACTGAGCTTTCCGAATGTTTTTAATTTAGTTTTAACCTGGAAAGAATGGTGAGCTGAAATAAAGCCCCTATACATTTTTTGTGACTGTGATGTATGGTGCGCCTTTTGATTCCACTTTGAACAGTAGCTGCTATCTATAGTTGTGTTCATTGCAGCTTCTTTTATCATCACGACTTCATGTTTTCCACATGGAGGCCAAGCTTTCAACTCTTGTCAACTACTTGTCCCAACCTCTTATGCTCTCGCAGTTCCCTTGCCAAAACAAACAATTGCAATTAACATCCTCATCAAAGTCATATATCCCATCCTTCTTGAAAATCATCAAACTGCTTGCAATGCCAAGTTTCACCAGCCATAATAGGTAACACAAAGGCTGGTTCCCTGTTCCTGAGAGCAGGGAGCAGAGGGCTACATCCATCCATATATTATTTAACTTGTGTATTCCTGGTCAGGGTCACTGGGGAAGGGAGTCTATTCCAGCATATATTGGATGCGGGTCAGGAATACACCCTGGCCAATCCATCGTAGGGCAAACAAGCCACAGCTGAGTTTTGAACCCCGGACCTTATTGCTGTGAGGTGATGGTGCTATCCATTGCTTTGCCTGAATACAAAAATTTTAAATCCCCTCCTTATTCCCTTGGGTTCTGTGCTCTGAAGAAATAATGAGCAGAGGTATGTATGCACTTCATACTCCATCTGCAAATGACTGGTTCTTGAAGGTGGGCACGGCTGCCTTGGTAATGACAGTGGGGCACAACTTTCCAGGATGGGAGACTGATATCTGGAAATGTACTATTAAATGTTTTAAATGTTGACATTTCCAGGCAGATAAATTTATCAGAAAAAAAAAAAAATCCCCTATAAATTCTTAGTAAACCTGGCCTGCTGCAGACATAATAGACCTTTGCTAATCCTCACTCAAGAACTACCATTTTGGATTTTTTCCCCCCTGATTCTCAGTGGCTTCCACTCAGGTAATCCCCTTCCACTGAAACCTGGAATGACTGAAGCAGGCAGAAATATTTCCACCTCTGCAGCTGCCTGGATTGTGTACAGCTAGGGTCGTAGAGAAGGGATTTGACTGAGCATCGCAGGAGCGGTTGACCCCGTGACCCTATTACAGCTTGTGCATCAGGGCTTGAGTGGTTGTGACAGGCACCCTTCCTTAGTTTCCATTTCTAATGCCGTCCTCTTCAGGATCTGAGCAATTTGCACACTGTGATGGTCTGTCTGTGGCAGTTTAAAACAATGCTTGAGTCTTAATATGAGAGGAAATATTTATTTTTACATTGCAGGATAATAGAATAGGGCAAGTTATCAATTTAAAAAAAGTCCCAATATCCAGTCAAACTGTTTACCATAACAATCTACATTAACACCCATAACTATTTAAACATGCAGCAAAGCAATCCACGAAGAACAAAGGAAGAAATATTCAAAGATGGATTTAAATTGCTTTCGTATTTTAGAAAGGAATTCAGGTTGCGCACCTTATCAGGGAAAGGTTTTATTTTTTGCTTTCCTCTTAAATCTTTCAGCAAAGGTCAAAGTCGTTCTGCATTCAGGGTCCAGACGTTATCTTACTATGCTGATAGCTCTTATGAAAATTGCATGTATGGGGTTAGAGGTCATGGAAGGCTTGATTCTGTTTTCATGTTCTTTGCACCTCAAGCTGGAGATGTCTGGGTACGAGCTGCTTTTTGCAATAGGCCCTGACAGCGCTCTGTGTAATTGGCTCACTGAGGTGATTCGCCATTTGGATGAATGGCATATTCCTTGGGAAATTCTGACACTAGAGGTGGATCGGGATTCTTGCTGCCTTGTATATTCCAGGAGGTTAACCTTGGGAGAGGACTGAATTGAATATAGGATATTTCTCCATCCCACTACACATGGAGCTAAACAGAGAGAAAACAGAACACAGATCTACAGTATAGTTTTTTTTGCTAGTCCCTTTGTCTGGTACTGCCATACAGGGTTTAATGGACCCTGCATACCACACATTTTAATTGCAGTGTAGCAAGTGTGCAACTCTGGATTTACACACTATACTAGTGGTAACCAACCCTGTTCCTGGAGATCTACCGTCCTGAAGGTTTTCATTACAGCCCTCACAAAGCACACCGTATTCAACTGCTAGAGATTGTGTTGAGCCACTAATTAGTCAGGTGTGCCAAATTAGGGCTGACATGAATGCTTACAGAATGGTAGATCTCCAGGAACAGGGTTGGTTACCATTGAACTACACTATACCACCTTGCAGGGGCTACAGTGAGTGCCGAGCTGTCCATTTAGAAAAATGAAGTCCTTTCTTTCACAATGGAGACTGCACAATGTTCTGGGTCCTAAATTCAACATGAATGTGTGAAACCAATGCATAAACAAATTGCTACTTTAAGTGGGAGACACTTAAAACTTGAGGAAGACACTTAAAAGTTATCTAATTAAAAAACTAAAAAAAGAAGTGCCGCTTGAATCTGTGAATGACAGGTGCTCATTGTTAAAGGAGGAAGGCAAACGCTAAATCCTTTGGTGAAAAAAACACCTCTAAAAAGGTGGATAAACACGAAAGAGGAAACACCAAGGAAAAAGGCCAAGGTGCTCTGTCTCAGAGTGAAAAAATTAATAATAAGCCTTTATTAAATGGGCTAGAACAAGTAAATAAAAATACCAATGCATTTGAACACGTGGGGCTCTATTTTCCAGAATAAAAGTTGAACGGACCATGGGCGTGGTCAGCGGCGCATGGGTACACTGGCCATGGCTGCTGAATGTTAATATTTTCACAACCACAGGCAAGTAGCCACAGCTCGAAGCACGCGGCACAGGTGGAAAATGGGCTGGATTAAGCTGAACATATTATCAGTGGATGTGGTGCAGCTGGATTCATTCACAGGCAAAAAATGACCTCTTTTCATTCCTTTTAAGAGCCGTGTGCCGACAATTTTCATGGTCTATCACTGTGATGGAAGACAAGGAAAAATATATTCTATTAAGTTTCTCCCAAGATGTTCTTTTACGAAAACTGCAATGAGCTGCACTAAAATTGCAATGCGCAAATATATTAGTAGATTTAGTAGACCAATTAGTAGACCAGTTCCACAGATCATAATTTCATTTTAACAGCTATTTGCTTATAGTCCTTCTCCTGATCACAAATGTGCCATAACTACTGAAATTGTCCAAAGGGAATATTACTGAGAAGAAATGGAGAATGGAAGCTGTCCACTTCTAATATGGTATTGCAATCTGTGAATTTGCTTTAAAAAAATGGTGGCGTGCCGTAGAGATCTTCATAGGTTTTTATTTTGGGATTTTAATATCCAATTCTTAATCTGTTTGGCTACATTCAAAGGAGAATTTCAAGCCATCACAAGAATTTAAACATCCATGGAAGTCCAAAAGATCTTCCAAGTCACCATTATAAATAAATATTGTATTTATAACTCATCAGTCTATCTCCCATACCAAATAATATTGCCACGTTAGGGACTGGGTGGACCCAGGACAAACTTATCCTCCTACAAGCCAAGAAGACAGAAACAGGGCATAGCCTTAGGTACTGGTTTAGTATTATTCCTTGGCATTCTTGGCTATGTGCATTTACCTGTTTCTTTGTATAATTATACATGCGTGAAATGTAATTAAGTGTGGCTTATATGCTGTGTGTGACTTATTGTTGTCATGACCCTGATGAAGATCTAGTATATTTTTTTTTTGCTTTGTTCTAGCCCATTTAAAAAAAGGATTTCTATTTATTTATTTCACTCTGAGACAGAGTTTCCTTTGTGCTACATTTTTTCAAGTTTATCCACCTTTTAGAGGTGTTTTTCCCCCAAGGGTTTTGTCTCCTGGCGTTTGTCTACTTAAAAGTTATGTGTGAGACTGAATTCCCCTTGCAAGTCTCTGGGAGTTGCTCTGGATGAGAACATCTGCTGGAGTGGACGTCACATAACGTAAGGCGAAGTCTGGGTTCGGGATTTATATTTCCGGAACCCCTGCGGACGTTTCCGGAAGCTCACGGACACGAAAAAGGCCCCCGTAAGCAGAGGGGGCCTCGCGGCCGCAGGCCCGCCGGTTCCTCCGTTGGCTCGTCCGGAGAGGCGGCAGGATTCGGCGGTCTCATCCGCGCGCGGCACACAGATGGTTATTACGGAGCTGCACATAAATTGATTATGTTCAAAATGAACTGTTGCTGTCAAAGGCAGCCGCCGGCCTGGCCCCGCGAGTCCGCCTGCCCGCTGATGCATAGGATCCAGCTGATGAGCCAGATGTTGCTCCGCGCATTTCGTTTTGAGGTCAGCACAAAAGCGGTTAAGGGCTGCGCTCCCTTTCACACTTTTGCTACCGTCTTCCCACTTTTCGCGTCGCGCTGGTATCATATTTATTACAGAGGGATTGATTCCGCACCACGTTTTTACATTCTGTCTTCTATTATTGGCAATCATTGTTTCATATATTACCCTGCAGTTGCATTTTTGCAGTCCCCCCAAGGAAAATCAGTGAGGTTATAAGATGTCTCAAAAATATCTTAATACATGAAAAATAAGGCAGTATTTAATTTAATTTTTGTTTTAAAAAGTGGATCCTATTTTAGAATAGTGTGAATGTATGTTTGTTTTCCTTTTGGTATTTTCCTTTTTATTGGCACAAACCACTCTTAATTACAGTAGGAAGCTCATATTTTGAATGGGAATTTAAAATAACCCACTTTTAACACAATGACTTACTGTTAAGCTCTGCTTAATCTCAGAAATCAGGGAGGAAATTCCTAAAAGTCTTAATTACCTGTCAAACTTGTATTGTCAGTCAGCCAAAAATCATAGCATCAGCTAGCATTATACTGTAAGTTAGTCTGTTGGAACCATTTTGGTTAACTTCACCAAGGTATTATAAATATAGTGCAGGAGTTTAGCAAGGTATGATTCGAAAGATGTGATTTTGTTTACAGAGGGACTGGCATTGCATTTTGCTAAATTACTTAATGATACAGTTTGTATGCTGTATTTTCAAGATCCAGCAGCAACATAATGACTTTAGCCCGCCTCACCTACATGCTCAATCATGGGGAATTCCATTGTGGAGTCAAACAGAAAATAAAATATGCCTTCAACATGCCAGACAACGATGTAGCCACAGAAAGCTTGTGCCAAGCTCATTTTAGGACATCCCTGAATGCTGTAAGATTCCAAGCCATCATTAAGTCTCCGCATATGTGAGTGCGTGTGGTCCATGTTTTCCACCCAGGGATGAGCCTGGAAAATGTGGAATCAGCATAAACATGAGTGCTGTAGGTGGCTGCAGGTATCTGCACCGGACTGACCTTGATAGGGTTCCAAATTTAAATGGGTTCTTTATGCATGGCGGGACACTGGATGAGGGAAGTTGCAGATGCAGGTGCTGGAGTGGGCCCTCTCCTTCCCAGGGCAACGTTTCCTTCAGGACTAGAACTTGGGCGGGACTGAGAACAGAGGAATCTTCTGAATTCTCAGCAATTAAATCACCAAACAGGAACAACATGGCAGATGAAGATGAAGTTCTTTGCTACACTGTATGAGAAACTGACTGAAAATTTAATAGATTAGCCCACTTTAGTAGCATCGTTTAAGAATAGCATTACACTTATATATTTCATAGGCATTTATAATACAGGTATTTATACAGCATTAGAGTTTGGCATAGATAATTTGAAGAAAATTCATGTTTCTTGATGAAAGAGAAAAAGGTGTGATTGGGAAAAGGGAAAGTACCAGTAGAGAAAAGTAAACTGAGAAAAGGACAAATGACAAGACCTGGGAAAAGATGAGATGTGACTAGTTATAGGGTTAAGGTAAAAAAAGACAGAGACAGATTAATGCTGAAGGTACGGAGGAGTTAAAGGTAAAAGTGAAAACTGAAGGTATTGTGAAGAGGTGAACAGTAAAAGGTAAAGGTGTATACTGTAGGTACTGTGGAGAGGTGATAAGATAAAGGTGAATACTGTAGGTTCTGTGGAGAGGTGAACAGTCAAAGGTAAAGGTGAATACTGTAGGTACTCTGAAGAGGTGAACAGTCAAAGGTAAAGGTGTATACTGTAGGTACTGTGGAGAGGTGATAAGATAAAGGTGAATACTGTAGGTTCTGTGGAGAGGTGAACAGTCAAAGGTAAAGGTGAATACTGTAGGTACTCTGAAGAGGTGAACAGTCAAATGTAAAGGTGAATGCTATAGGTACTGTGGAGAGGTGAACAGTTAAGGTAAGGGTGAATAATGTAGGTACTGTGAAGAGGTGAACAGTTAAAGGTGAATACTGTAGGTACTGTGGAGAGGTGAACAGTTAACGTAAAGGTGAATACTGTAGGTGCTGTGGAGAGGTGAATAGCTAAAGGTAAAGGTGAATACTGTAGGTACTGTGGAGAGGTAAACAGTTACGGTAAAGGGGAATACTGTCGGTACTCTGAAGAGGTAAACAGTTAAAGGTAAAGGTGAATACTGTAGGTACTGTGAAGAGGTGAACAGTCAAAGGTAAAGGTGAATACTATAGGTACTGTGAAAAGGTGAACAGTCAAAGGTAAAGGTGAATACTGTAGGTGCGGTGGAGAGGTGAACGGTTAAGGTAAAGGTGAATACTGTAGGTACTGTGGAAAGGTGAACAGTTAAGGTAAGGGTGAATAATGTAGATACTGTGAAGAGGTGAACAGTCAAAGGTAAAGGTGAATACTGTAGGTACTGTGAAGAGGTGAACAGTTAAAGGTGAATACTGTAGGTACTGTGGAGAGGTGAACAGTTAAGGTAAAGGTGAATACTGTAGGCGCTGTGGAGAGGTGAATAGCTAAAGGTAAAGGTGAATACTATAGGTACTGTGGAGAGGTAAACAGTTAAGGTAAAGGGGAATACTGTCGGTACTGTGGAGAGGTAAACAGTTAAAGGTAAAGGTGAATACTGTAGGTACTGTGAAGAGGTGAACAGTCAAAGGTAAAGGTGAATACTATAGGTACTGTGAAGAGGTGAACAGTCAAAGGTAAAGGTGAATACTGTAGGTGCTGTGGAGAGGTGAACAGTTAAGGTAAAGGTGAATACTGTAGGTACTGTGGAAAGGTGAACAGTTAAGGTAAGGGTGAATAATGTAGATACTGTGAAGAGGTGAACAGTCAAAGGTAAAGGTGAATACTGTAGGTACTGTGAAGAGGTGAACAGTTAAAGGTGAATACTGTAGGTACTGTGGAGAGGTGAATAGCTAAAGGTAAAGGTGAATACTGTAGGTACTGTGGAGAGGTGAACAGTTAAGGTAAAGATGAATACTGTAGGTACTGTGGAGAGGTAAACAGTTAAAGGTAATGGTGAATACTGTAGGTAATGTAGAGAAGTAAACAGTTAAAGGTAAAGGTGAATATTTCATGCACAGTGGGGAGGTGAACAGTTAAAAGTAAAGGTGATTACTGTAGGTACAGATGAAAAGTAGAGATGTAGGGTGATGAATATCTGCTTGGGAAATGCATACTGTATGAAGATAATGCATTTTGCATAGACTTGAAGGCATTTTGTTCGATCTTCAAATTGGCTTCCACAGCATGACATCTGAGCATGTGCGCAATTCAATGCCTCAGGTTCGCAATGCATGTCAAACGCTCTTTGGGGCATTAATATTAATGGGGTGTATGGTGCTGGTCTCTGCGACACGCGGCTGCTAATGACACCTTCACAGCACCGCCACCCCCCCCTCCCCCCACACCGCCCCAGCCCTCTCGCACCCCAGATGTAGCTGGAGCTGGAGCTGCTGTCTCTCAATCTGTGGGCCCCAAAAGAGGCCAGGAGGAGCCCGAGTTCTTGCTTTTCTTTCCTCTCATCTTGCGGCGTGAAGTCCAGCAACACGGCAACACGGACAGCCTGTGTGACCGGAACCAGGGAAGACAGAGTCCTCGTGATACCCGCTTCTGAGGGTATTAACTGGGGGAACCAATTCTGTGAATCTAGCCCCCAAAATATCCACCCAGATCTCTGCCTACCTCTGATCTCCCCTGCCCCCCATATGCCCCTCCCCCTTCAAAGACAACACAAGAGCAGGTCTGGGCTAAGCTTCAATTAACCAAGCTGACCTACATTCGCAGCGTTGCCAAAGTTAATGTTATACCTGTGATGAGGAAAGCCAGAGTAATCGTTTTTTTGTTTTCTATGATCGCTTCGTGCTGTCTCATGATTAAAGCAGACTGAGCCCCGATTCCAGACTCCACCTGCTGTCACCCCGCGTAACACTGACACTCCACGGGTCAAAATGAAAGAGGGGCGCAATCGCTGGGTGGAAACCTATGATCATTTTGCAGGATTCAAATGCGTCTTTGTCACTGTTTCAGGCCGTTGGAAAAAGTATCGTACGTTAAAATGCTTTGATTTGATTATAAAGTTATAAGAATGACTGCAATAACAGGCTGGTGTGTGACTCCCCCTGTTAGGGAGATGCAGCACTTCCGGGTTTGCACTGTCTCAGCTGGTGTGGGGCACTCTTGTTAGGGAGATGCAGCAGTTCCTAGTCTCTTAGCAGCCAATAATCGTGCAAGTACATTTTCATACTTGCGAAACAAGTCTGCAAATACACGCCGGAGTTACACATGAATCAGTTAGTGATGAAATAAATCATAATGCGATACTATTTGCAATTGTAAAATCTAATCACTCTTAGGGAGGCTGTCCCATCTCACTGAATTAAGCTTGCAAACTGAATACATTTGTGGGTGTTTCTCAAGCATTGCAAGTGCAATGAATCTAAATGGAATGAGATTACACTACAGTACATTACAGGAGGATTTGATGCAAAAGAGAAAATATGAAGTGGCTAAACATTTCCCAAGTACCACTGGTACAGAAACACAAAAGATGGAATATCCTTACATAATGTTACCAAAAAATTCATATTCAGCTAATTAGAAAAAAATACATTTTCCTGGATTAAATGCCTTATCTTGGTTTACAGGAAGAGTCTGAGACCGTGAAGTATTGAGACGGCGGAATGGAGTCCGTGAGCCGTGCTCTGATTCGTCGCAATGTGCGTCCATTGTTTCCTGAGTGAGATTAGAAAGGAGCAGGAGGGACTTCTTGCGATTCGCACGCGCCGCGTCGAGAAAAAGCACGGAAATATCACTTCCTGTGTATCAGGGCCGAACACCTTGGTGGATATCACAGAGGCCGGGCAGACGGGGAGGGGGGGGTGAGAGAAAAAAGCCGAAATTAAATTCTCCGCACTCAAACGGGAGGAGGGGAAAAAAAAGACAGATTTTTTTTTTCCCAAGTCACCGCACCGGCGGTTCTCATTGTGCTCCGTTCTGCGCGGCTAACAATATTATCTGCGCCGGGCCGAGGCGGGCGGCGCCGGTCCTCGGGCTTTGTGTTCCCGCCGAGGGTGACCGCGCGGGGTCCCGGCTGACAAGCGGGGGGACGGGACAGGGGGGGGGACGGGAGCGAGGGCTCCGCCGGGCCTCCGGTGGCATTTGGGGCCGTCCCCTCCGAGGGGAGGGTCGGAGGCTGCGCAGCAGGCGGAGAGCAAAAGAGCAAGGTGTCTCCCGGCACCTGCCCAAACATCGGGGTGTGGGAGGGGGGGGTGAGGGTTGGGGGGGGGGGTGGAGGAGAGGGGGGGCTGCGGGGCCACGAGCCACGAGCGCAGCCTCCGAGCACCGCTCCATCTGGCCCGCTCTGAGAGGAGGATGTCTGAGACCGAGCGTCCCTGTGAAATCTCTTTCCCTTTCGCTCTCTCTCTCCCTCTCTTTCCTTTCTCTCATTGACTCCCTCGCTCTAACTGTTTTCTCTCAAACACACAAGAGGATGCACTCGCATTGCATGGCCCTTGCACACGTGTGTACACATACATATAAACAAACATGTACCGTGCAACCCCCCCACACACACACACACATACACGTGTGCACACAAATACAAATGCATATTCACACACAAACATACATGCACACACACAAATACACCCGCGTGCACATGTGCACACATACACACACACACACACACCTCACACACACACACACACACATGCACACACCATAGCACCAGGCAGCTCCTTGGCGCTTCCATGCCTTGTTTCCCTCTCTTTTTTGGGGTGAGCGAAACCGTGCCTCTCCGCCGGAAAGACTGCGGATTTTCCCCGTGTCCCCCCCGTTGCAGATGCAAATGGGAGATTAGCATACCGGCGAGCCCCGTAATTAAAGATCCTCTGCTCCGCTCATCGATAGCGCTGACCTGCGCGGCGGCCGGCCTCGCTGTGGACGCTTTGATTAAATCAGGAATTCATTGTCCAGGTGCCGAGCTTCCCTTTTTTTTTTGTTCACCCCCATCGTGCCCCCCCTCCCGATCCTGAATAATTGACTCAGCTGCAGCCTTTGTGATATAATAACCGGTTTACTCCGCTGAATGACATTTCGCCTGCTCCGCTCCAGCATAAAGCTAATTGTTCTGAAGAGAAAGCTGCATGTGTGAGTCTAATGATAAGACTGGGGCAGAGTTGAGCCCCTTGCTCAGCGGTTGGAAGTGACATTTTATCTTCTCTCCTAGCCGGCGCCGCTCCTGTGTCTTACACAGGGCCTCGGGCCACACCGTATTCTTATTACTTTTCAATAACGGCAACAGTCCCCCCCCCACCCCCCACCCCCCCACCACCAACCCTTCCCTTCGCTCTGCACAGCTTGCCCTGCAGAGCAAAGATATGGCCTTTAATTTATGGCTAGAGCTTCCTTTTTCTCCCTTTTCTAAATGAGAGGAAAGAAACAGAAAAGAAAATAAGACAGATCTTTCTTCCACCTCCTCTCTCCTCTTTGATAACTTTCCCTTCTCCGTGTCACTCCTTTTCCACGCGACCAAGGTTCTCGCTGGCCGCCATTGTTGCCGTTTCTGTATCGACTGAAAGCATTTCCGATGAAACGTTTAAGCGAAATACCCTTCTTTATTCCCTCCCCCGTTGAATAAAGCAGACCAGCCACAGGGGAAAGCACACTGTGGAATGAATCGCAGAGGATGAAAGCATTGGTTTGGTAAAGCACCTCTTTCGGTTGTTGCTGATTTTGACCTTTGAAAATAAATAACTTGAGGTGGAAAATAAATGATACAATTGCCCAGAGGTACAAGGCCAACGTGGGATAAGAAAATGTCATAAATGGCAAAAAAAACAAACATATATATATATATATATATATATATATATATATCAATATTTCACAGAATAGTGATAATTTTGACTTCACTGTAGTGACATTAAGTTTGCCTATTTCTACCAGTTGTTTTTATTATTCATTTTTTAAATCTGATTAATATTGGATACCATATATTTTGCATTTTGAGTGGCTCATTTGGGCAAGGTACTCTTTGCAGACCCTATAGCAGGGATACTGTAATACTGCTGGTTATCTTTTCTACCTGATAGTTATTCGATTGTTTAAAACCACTGACTGGCCAGAGAGTTAACTGACCTGGAGTCCGAGGTTTAAATCATACCTGATTAGAGGGGAAGAATGAAAACCTGCACTACTACTGGCCTCAAGATTCGAGTATTTCTGCCCTATAGCCTTGACTGGGGGAAAGTCAGAGAAAGGAAAGGTAGGGAGCATGGGGGATCATGGGTATGCAAACATCCTGAAAAACACATACCAGTAAGCATGAAAGGTTTTTTAAAAAAAAACAGATTTCTTCCACCATTTTGTATTCCATGTTTTCAGGTTCAGCACCACAGGAGTGGGAAAAAATAATCATTTTATTATAAAAATTATTAAAAAAAACATTTCTGGCCTGTGCCTGCCTTCTGTTCCAAAAGAATTTTATTGAAAAGCCTTATAAAGCCTATGTACAAATAATATTCTGCCGTCACCTCTGAACTCCGCAAAGGTACATGAAAAAAGACAAAGAATGGAATGTCAGAATTTCAGCTGCTAAACTGTAAGGTTTTCACACCCGCAAATTCATCCTCCGGGACTTTGAGAGGACAACACTTTCACAGAAATTACTCTGCATTTCTTTCAAAGTCTCACTTTTTACCATCATATTGGAAAAAGTGCTTCTGTTTTGTTTGGAAGGCTTTCACCAGGAGCACAATAAAAGATGTGAAGTAAAAGGATTGATCTGGACACATTCGGCTGCACCGAGCACAATGCAATCCTGCTTTTAAACCGACCTTGCCTGTCTGCTCACAAAGAGCTTCTCACGCAGGGCAGCAAAGTGTGCGGACGATCAGATGCATATTTATGACCGGAAGAAAAGCTGCGTGTACAGAGTATGTTTAACCACAGCAAATAGACGGGAAGGCTTTTTGCCCCTCATTGTGCTCAAATCTTTGTGCAAGGTTACAGCACTCTCATCTCAAAATTGAATTATATTCTTTTTATAGAGCCGGCTAACTCACTTAGGTACTGGAACCTGAAACATGAAAGGTCTTGTATCGATTGCGCCTGAAGAGATTTAAATGAGTGTGGCAGCGGCTACAATGTAAAGTGGCTCGGGAGTGTGAATTAGGAAAGACAGAGAGACTGCATGAAGTGCATCACTGCTGGAGCCTTGGATTCGCCTGAATAGAACCCAAGGATAAAAGAAAGAAGGAAAGTGGCAACATTGGTGTGTTTCTTTACAGAGAGAGAAAGAGAGAGAGAATCCTTCTTTTGTGTTTGTTGTTGCAGAAACCATTGCACTCGGTGCCAAAAGTGGCAATTTCGCTAATGTAGCATTTCTCCTAGTGAGTTTTATTTACAAAGATAGAATGCATCTTTAGTTTATGTAGAAACTAGACCTTTGTTTATATGAGGAAAAACCAGAGGAAGTGTTGTCAGAGCCCCTTGGTTTCCATTGTTTTTTTATTGGATGTAATGGGGTGCTTTTATTGGAGGTAATGGGGCATTTTCTATTGGATGTAATGGGGTGTTTTTTACTGGATGTAATGGGATGTCATTTGCTGCTCGGGGTATGTATCGGTTACAGTGACAGATACCTGCAAGAATCTGAAGCAGGGCCATTTCCTTCTACCCACTCATTCACACTGAACACGATAATGCAGAGCAGTGTCAAAGCACACTCAGATTTTATTCAGATTTTGCATAACATTATATTCAATTCTTAAAAAATATCATTTTAGGTTTGTATTACATTGTTTTGCTGCATGTATAATACAATCAGACAGACGTAAAATGTAATGCTGTTCTGAAGCTGCAAGAGTCTCGCACAAAGAAAACTATGAAATTGTAAATATGAAAGTATGGAAGCCTTCACCTACCTTTGAACATACTGACAATGTTACCTTTTCCCTGTCAGCACTGTAGATGGCTGTCAGAACCTACTGATATGTGAAATATTGAGCTGTAACCCATGCAAAAATGGGCCCAGACAAAACCGAAACCTTGCCCCCTCGATGCACTTTGTGCAGTCAGTTTGACAGCTTTTTAAACCTTCTTCTCATTCATTTGTAGGAAAGTGGTTCAAACTTCCATCCCATTTTAATATGAGAATCAAAGGCAGACAAGAGTGGCACCCTCCAAGGCCTCCAAAGCCAACTGTTGGCTGTGGAGGTTGCCATGCCACCCTTGCATACCAAGGAAGGAAGCCTATATGCAGATGAGTTGGCGGCCTGGTGCAGTGCAATTCAGTATAATGCGTATCATGCATATGCATAATGTTGTGGGGTATCTCATAGTGGTATTAAGGACTGCAACATATCTTTAGATGCATTTCACGATTGTGAGACTGACAGGCATCGTCTCATGATAGACATAAAACAGAATATCATGATATGCATCACAATGTGGCATTGTATCTTGACTAATATTATGATATGCATTATCACAATATGATCATTTTAATTGCATTGTGCAAACAGGCAAACACACAGCTTTTTGTTTCATAGTTATCAAAAAGCCCTGGGATTCTTAATTCCATTAAAGTCCTGAGATTTGTCATGAGGTTGAGCTTACAACAAGGCTACAAACAAGAGACTACACAGGAAGGGATAAGCATGGGAATTGACGTAGTGACTACTCTCTGTGTGAAACAAATTCTACCTAATTCTACCTAATGTCTACCTTTTGCTAAAACAAAAATTGTTGTAAACAATATGTCGTGACCATGTGCCATAGCTGAGAAAAAGGTCCTACAATGTTTTTCTTCCTTGCGATTTGCAAAAATTGCGATTACATCTTAAATATTCTGTCTTGAACAGAACCTGGTACACCTAGCATGTCTAACACAGTGTGTCTTTCCCACCTGGTGGCAAAACAGTTTTCACTGAATTTGAAATAATCAAAAGGTCTTACTTTCTCAGAACCCTCCAATCCAGATAGCACAGGGATCATGGACATGCATAGGTTCAAATCAGATTTTCTCATTCTACTTATTAGTCTTTAATCTCACAGTGGGTTGCTTCTCTAAGATACAGAATCTAACCCTGCAGAAGGAGGCATTCATTCACTGTTGATATTATATCAACATTTTCCTTCTCGGTTCATTCTTTTCAAAACGTGAGCGAATTTTGCATTTACAAAGCGCATCCTCTCTGAAATCGCCACGCTCTTGTTTTTGTCTGGGCTTTTTATGAGAATTTCTGTTGTTACTTCCTATAAACCACAATCAAGGTTGTGCCGGAGGCAATGTGAACTTGGAGGGGCGGAGCTGAAAGCTCTCAGAAACCTCGACGAATAAAAAGCATCGCTGAGTTCGCTGTGCCCCGGTCACACATCACCACCAAGCAAGAGCTTTCCAGAAAAACCAAAACGGATTCATCATAATAGCATTTAATTAAAAGCACAAACAATAATAATGTTATGGTGCATAAATGTTGCGTGCTATTACTTAATATCAATGTAATAATATGCAACATTTTAATAATAATGTTGATTGTAATAATACATGTCACAATAATAATATGCTACCTACTTTATGCGTATTATAAATTTTATACTTGGTTTTATGAATACGTACAAATGACAAGAATATGTGCATATATTAATTTTGTAGGTGATGAATAACATTAGAAGCAATAAAAAAACAGACAGAAAATCAATCATAATAGGATTCCACGAAAGAACAGGAATCTAATTATATGTAACATACAAGAAATATGCTTACATGCTGTATAAACTGTCCATAAATTAACTTGCAAATATACGCAAAGGCACCAACATACATCAGTTCACATCATGTGTTCATATCATATATTTATATATTCACAGTTAAAGCGGCGATCAGATATAGGTGATACATACATTAATTGTTCTTATTGATGAACTGCCTTTTCGAATCCCACACATTTGGCAGCAACATCAGTTTACAGTTCACATACTTGTATTAGATAATTGTGATGTATGTAAATCAAGTGACCAGAGAGTAAATGCTATGCATGCATGTATGTATGCTTGTGTGTTTGTGTGTGTGTGTATATATTTTTTATTTTATTTTTTCATGAATTTCTTTGAAAGTATAAAAGGTTGGCTGACTGCAGCTAAACTATGGCTGTAATCCATGAGGAATTATGATCATTTAGTTTGGGTGCTGAACCCCCGGTAGTGTAAATATGAGATATGTGTACATGTGATCCTGACCAAGAGGCTGTTCTGCACTGAGGGTCAATGAGAACAGAAGTACACTGGCACCACAACTAAAGCCCCACTCTGTCTAACCCCAGGCCCCTCTATAAAAAAATAAAAAAAACTTTACTGGAACATTTTAGGTTGCAGTAGGGTTGTGTTGAATAAAAGTGCAACATATTTATAGCATTTCCTTTTTATCCCTAAGTCACAAATTTCCCACAATGTTGTAAATAGGTCCATACGGCACTTGCACTTTTTCTCTAGGGCAAACCACTTTAAGGATTCATTTGCAACCTGACAAAATTACAGAGACACTACTTTTTCAGCACTTTTCCAAAAAAATCTTTTGAAGAAATATTTTGTAGCTGGGGCATGCTTTGTTCTAAACTTCTTTTCCAACAACAAATCAAAAACAGCCGTTTCACCTTTTTGCGGCCATATTCATATGCAAACCAGGGCTTCGTCAGTGACTCTGGCGACAGACGTCATAACCGAACGCTCGATGAGCAGGTGTTAGCTTTTGCGGTCGCTGTAAACCAGTGCTTCCCAAACTGTGGGCTGGGACCCACCGGTGGGCTGTGAAAGAGGTCTGTGGGTCACGAGACGGGATCAGCGCTGTGAAGAAGCTTCGCTGAGAGTTTGAGGTTGTTTGGTGTAAACGAAGTCTGCGTACGCGTGGAGCCCGCGCAAAGGCCCGATCGAATCCTACCGCGATGACGCCCACACGCTTCCCTCAGACTCTTTACTCTGAGAGGACCCGTCCCACTTTTTGGAAGTAGAGAAACTGATGCAACAGAACGGCAAACAATGAAAGCCCCGCCCGCCGTTCTCCGAACCGACGCGGCTACCTGCTTCAAACGCCGAGGCTCCCAGGCATCCCAGCGCTTCCCCGAAAGGGCCCCCGCGTGACACCGCGTTTAGCCGAGCGCGCCGGCTCCCCCCCACCCCCACCCCCACCCCCCCCCCCCATCCGGCCCGAGCTGTTGTTTGAAGTGCGAGCGCAACACCTGCACGCGTCTACCGTCGACAGCTGTGAGTGGGGAGGCGGCGCTCCTGAGCCGGAGCTCGCCGAGTGGGAGGTGAGAACAGGAAGTCTGGAGCCGCGCCGCGCCGCGCCAGCGAAAAACGCCCCCGGCCGCTTCGCCACAGCCCCGCCGCGCAGGAAGTGGCCTGGATCCAGCCTCCTCCTCCTCCTCCTCCTCCTCTACTCTTCCTCCTTTGAAAGAGAGAGAGTGAGAGAGAGTGAGAGTGAACGCTTCTTCAAAGGGTTACCGGAGCTTCGACCTGTCTTGGTAGCTGGCTGGACCAGGCCTCAAAATGTGAATGTCTTCCGAAACTGGTCATGCTACATTTCAACACGCAAAGCAAATGAGTCACAACATTCTTGAAAATATATACGTGGGATGTATACCAGACATAGGTAGTGTATCGCCCAAAATTCTGCTCCTAATTTGCAAGCAAGTTATTTTCCACTGATTGTTTTTTTTTCAAAGACATTATGATTTCATTTGTGACACACCCAAAGTAATTTAAGGGCTTAAATACTTATCATTTTGTCAATAAACTGTGCTTGCAATCAAATGCAGATCCTAAGCTTTAGTTGAATTCTTTAAACGTTGGAGAGTTGTTTTGGCAATTTCATGAACTTCTGTGTTCATGAAAAAAAAAATTGAAATATATAAAACCCTGCATGCTGCAAACCTCAACAATTCTTTGTCAGAGTCATGTACTTAAATAAAAAGGTCTAAAGGTGTAAAATAAAGTAGAACTCTGGAATGAAACTACTGGAGTGAAAAAAGCGGTTTCTTTTTTCCATTTTGTCAACACACTATTATGCCTTTGACACATAAGTTTTGAACCCTTGCCATCGATGGCTGAAATTGGATGCATACAATGAATACATGGAGCTGGAGGAGATAAATCTAAAATTAAAGTATGAAAGCACTGGTTGTTAGGGGTCAGGGGCAGCTAAATCACATTCTATATCTCCAACACCCACACAAAATCTGCCTCGGGGTATACAGGTCTCTCACTTAACAAGCAGAAACCCTTCGTCATTTTTAAATGGGGTAGGACAGCACAGAAATACAAGTGCTTTGGCTCCAGCCATGTGGAACAGTACATTTATTAATCTTACAAATCCAAAATACTTATTATAGCAACTTTGTTGCACATGAAACAAGAGCAATCAAATAAAATCACACGCAAAATATTATTGAAACATTTGGCCTTATTGAAACTTATTGTTACAATAAGGTCAGTCTAGAATTAACCATTACTAATCATGATCTAAGTCACTATATGTGCTTTGTTAATGATTTTTTTCTGGCATTAACATAAATGAACTATTCATAAATAATAAAAATAATATTGTTTGTTATTCCATTATTATATGGAGTACATTTTATTTTATTTTAATTAAGGTGTTTGCTAATTTGAACAAAGATGGAAATTAAAGGAAACTTATTAGTTACCATGAACAAAAATTTAACAAAATATCTGTTAAAAGATTAACTACAAAGAACAAGTATTGTTAAAGTTTATTCATATATGTTAGTTAACTTATTCCTTCATGTTAATGTTATTTGGTCACGTAGGCATTAACTAATGTGACCTAATGCAACTTTATTGTTAATGTTGTGACCAAAGTCTTGAACAAGATTGCAGATAGTCTATTTGTGCAAAAGCCACTAGGTACTCACAAATTTATGAATTGTTTTCAATAATGTCTACTTTTAAGTTGATTATAGAATGTAACATTGATCTCTGATATCATAAGATTAGCCAGATCAACCATAGCTTGTATGAATATCACTTTTTAGTAGAGGGTTAGCCGTAGCTTCTAGTCCTGCAGGTTGGTGGATAATCAGTTATGGTGTCTCGCCCAGGGACGGATTTGGACTGGCTAGGGGGTCCTCTGACCCATCACGCTCTATAGATTTGTCTGGTCATCCGTGCTTTTGCAGTAAGCCTACATCACCAGCTCAAAAAGTGCTGTTCTCTGGTGTAAGGGCTGGAAAAGCAGAAAGAGGGACAGCTGTGATTTGCATGTCATTGCGAGAAAGTGAAAAAAAAAAAAAAACACACACACACAAACAGAACTACAAATCCCAGCAGGCTTTGCTGGTGGAGACTCGCCAGCTGTCCACAGTTTGAAGATCAGATCCCACCCTGTCAGTTAGGAACCTGCAGAATAATAAGGATCATGCCTGCCTGCGCAGCTCTGCTTTGTTCTTATTTTTAATCTGAGAACAGTTTCCCTCTGCTGGCTTCAAGCTGCGTTTGGCTTTTGCCAAGTTCTGCTGATGTGCGGCATTTGTTCTCTCAGACAGAAAATAAGAAGCCGCGTGCCCTGCCCCTAAAAAGAAGCTGTCCAACTCCCGCCTTGTGCTTTATTTAATCTGGTGCAGGGGCCTGTATGCCTCCCGAACCAACTGTCACCATCATCAAAAATGCAACGCGAAAAGCAATTAGCCATTTCTGAAAACTATCGAGGGCTGTGGCACTCTTTTTGAAATTTTCCTTCTGACGGTTGGTTAAAAACCTATTTGCTGACCTCTTATATAAATAAGATATATTTAAAATAGACAGATGGAGAGAATTCATAACTTCCTGCCAAGGCTAATGACATGCAAGTTCTTTCTTCTGAACCAAGATGTGTTCTGTTTACACGGAAAATGAGATCTTCTGAAAAAAAATGAGATTGCATGATTGTAATGTGATTTCTTTAGCCTATCTCTTCATTTTAGTTGCCATATATTGGGCACTTCCAGCTTCTCCCTATATTGGACGTGGCTTGATGGCTCAGCGAGAGTAGTGGCTCATTGACAGCACAACATCCATCATAATGCTAGTACATCCGTTGGCATGACGGGCTCCATTTTTTATCGTTAGGCTTCCAGGTTCAAGGGGATGTTGACCACGCAAACTCCTGGTTTATGACAGAAGACTGGACTTAAAATGAACAATTGCTCAAATGTATGTATATTTCTTTTACAATACCATTTATCATCACGTAGTTGTAAAGAAGGTCATAGTGAGCCATTTCTGGGACCTTACATGAACACAAATACATACATATATACATACATACATAAATAAATGAATGAATAAATAAATAAATAAATAAATAAATTCCTTTTGCTAATATTTTAATATCTAAAATCATCTTGGGTGATTTTGTAATGTAATGTAACATGCCAACATATCCTACATATTAGTAAAGAAAAACTAATAAGAAAATGAAGAAAATAATCTTTTAGTGAACAAATAATGATGACCGCCCACGTAAGGTATGCATACAGTGTTCATATTTGCTTTAGGCATATTGAATATTGCATCGATTCAGATAATTACAGAATACAGAGCTTTGCTTGAAAAGTCCCACAGATGGGATCCAAGGCTGTTTCAATGGTTGTGTGGGCAGGCTACCTATTATGCTTCGGTTCAGTCTGCTGTACGCAAGGGTGCGGGTTTATATCCCCCATCCAGTAATCATGCAAAAAGATCCTGGACACATCAAAGCTTCTACAAAGGGTCAGTCAACTGAGTGCTAATTGAAAAGTAATAACTTTCAGGAGAGGCATTGTGAAAGAAAAATGGACAAAGTAGGACCAAAGAAGCACTTCAGAGTCGTACAGAATATAAGCATGAAAGGTGTGCACTTTTACCATAATTTTCCAAACATGTATTCAACTTTATTTTAAGCGCAGATTGATCATTGAAGAGGTTTCTTTCCATCAAGGCTTACATACCTCTAATTTCTCATTTACATTTGAGGGTTGGGGGTGTTGTGGTGACTCTTTAGTCTATGAAACTCTTAATAGGAAGCCCATGTTGTAAGTATGTCAGAATTAATTAGGAAGCAAATCAAATTGGTAGAACTTATCTTATCTTGGTAGGTATTGCATATCGTTCTAATACTGCCATTAATCCTGAATGTTCTGATTTTAACCAGCCTTCAGCTATTCACAATGTAATAGCACCCCCTTCAGTTCATGACAGCAAAACGTTGCCTCTTGTGCTGCCGCAGTTCTGTTGTTGGTTCTTTACAATGTCTCCAGATTTCATTTAGACTCACACATATACACCAGGACGTATGCTGTTGTTCAAATATTAAATTTCAATCACCATGAATATTAATTATGCACAGTGAATGATTGATATTGATAAGTGTGTGAAAAAGCAAATAAAATTCTTAAGCACAGGAACACTCTTTAATTGCTTAATGCACATTTTGCTAGGGAAAAACATGGGCATGAGGAGAATCTTTAGTGCTAATAATGATGAGTTCCCAAGAATCCCTACATGTTTTCTCAGTGGATGCAAGACACCTGAGTGCGAACTAACAGCAAAACATTACCTTGATTCATCAAAAAGAAAAAAAAAACGGGGAAAACAACGTAAAAAAGCTTCCAACACTAATGGGTAAACCGAAATGAGAGGCTGACCTGGCATTCAAACAAAGCTTGCACCTGCATCGTTACAAAACAAGCTCTCCTGTACGGTTCTCCCTCTCGCTCGCCCCCTCTCCCTCTCCTTCTCTTAGTTGCTCCGGGCCTAATTTTTTGCGCGTCTTCGGAGGGGGGGGGGGAGGCTCGCGCGCGCGTTAATTGCGCTTACCCCCGCCGAAGGAGAACAATGAACTGGACCCGTTCGGGAGCCGCGTGCCAAGTTCGGCGGATGACACAGCGTGGAGCGCGAGGCACCTGGCCTGCCTGAAGGGCAAGCCGAAGACTTCCCCTCCTCTCCTCTCCGCTCCGCTCCTCTCCTCTCCGTCTCTCTCTCCTCCCTCATTCTGAGAAAACAGCTGCCTGCTCAGCTCTGACTCACACAGATATCTTGCTCTTCTTGTCCAAGCTGGTCCATCAATCATCACCCCCCCTCCCCCCCGCCAATTCAAAGGGGGGTAAGGGTTAGAAAAATTCTAAATATCCAGCGTCATCCATAACTCTTCTTCACCAATATTGGAATACACAGATACATTAAAAACCAAAAATCCATGAGATGTTGAATTCAGAAATTACATTTTTCACTGTTTCACTGTTTCCATTGCACGCACTGACACTCACACACACACACACACACACACAGGCACGCACGCACGCATCATGCTGCGTTTCCTTCTCCAAAAGATGCGATTATGAACAGGGAACGCATGTTTCCTGCAACAACACTAAGGTCTGTTATGCCTCGATCACATAAAACAAAGAAAAGTTAATTTGGCAGTAACCTGTAGGTGGCTTTTGAGTAGCACGGGGGCACTTATTTAGTGATGGCAGGAGGAATCCTTGCAAAATTGTGTGTCCCCCACCATGTTGGATGAAGAAAAATAGTGCCTCTACTCTGTGGACACCTGTCTTTCTCTCCCTTATAATCCCGGCTGAATGAATGTTGTGCATCACCAGGGAGAAGCTGAACATTAGCGTCTTTCTCTTTTCACAGTACATTAGCGAGTTTCACAGTTCACTGTAAAGCGCTTTAAGATCATGAGATGAAAGGTGCACTATAAATGTAACAATCTATTGCTGTCACAGGTGATGAATTTAAAATAGCAATATCTGGGCTGTGAAGCTCAGCCTACAATCAAACTGATCTGGTTTTACAGACTAAGGTGCTCCATTTGTGGGATTTACAATCCCATAGCAAAGAAGACTTATTTTTTATGGCTATCACACCTATTCCATGGTTCTGCTGAGTTAATGTTTTGGTTTGTTCATTGTACTTTCCTTCATTTTTCCCTCGGTTTTGGCAGAAGGCAGTCCTCATAAACGATGTGAAAGAAATGAGGAAAAACTTGCACATCCAGACGCTCAAAGGCGGCGGGAAACATTCGACCGCTGTTCTTTTTGAGGCCAGCGCGAGAAGGTTCGGCTCACAAAAACCGCGGTGCCAAATAGAGAAAGCTGCAGAAAGTTTAGACACTGTGAGTAAATATTTAGCGCGCCGAGTAATCTAAAGTTCGCCGGCGGGGCGGCGACGGGCGGCCCTGGCACCGCGCGGGCGCGGGTCGCGCCGGCGCCCACCACTCGGTCAGAGCGGACGAGCTGTGGGAAAGCTAGCAGCTGCGGGAGGAAGGAAGGAGCATAAGGCGGGAGCGCGTGCCAAATTTCATCATCCATTATGAATCGCCCGCGAAAGCGAGCACCGCGACGACCCGGGGGCTCGCTTCTCCAAACGCGCTCGGCTGCCGATCCCGGCGCAACGACGGCGCGTTTGGAGAGAGCTCTTTCTTTAAATAAATGAGCAAATAAAGAAATAAATAGATAAATGATACCCTGCACGGTTTTCTATTTTAAGCCCGCGAGTTAATTGCTCGTTGTTGACGTTTTGGAAATGTTTCGGTTTTCCAATAAACGGATTCCTCTGGAAGAAGAAGAAGAAGAAGAAAAAAAACGTGGCTGGTATTTTTCCATTTATCAACGTTGCGCGAGGTATTGGGCGAATATTTTAAGCATTTCACTACACAGAGCTGCGGGCACATTTTTGATGAGCCAAAAATAAATAAATAAAAAGTCATTTTTATTTTGCATTACAGCGCTATTATAAATCATTATTTATTAATGAATTAAGTTGGTGGTTACTTCTACCCAGACTGGTGAACAGGGCTATCATGGCATGATGTGCTGTATAAATAAATAAATAATTTGAAATAAATAAAGACCAGATACGTATAACCAAATATAAGCTAATTCAGAGAGACTTTCCAATTCTCTCTCCTCAAAGCATGGACAGGACAGAGAAAGAAAGAGCAACCACAGGGGTAAGGTGAGAGTGATTGTGAGACTCGTGATGAATTCACATCCCAGTGACACACAAATTGTGTTGTACTACAATTATAACATGATATGGGTGCACATACACATTTTACTGCACAGTATGTGAATCAAATGCGTCTTTGAGACATGAGTAAGTAATGGATTTACTTTAGCACAGATGAGGTTCAAAATGTTAGCACACCAGTAGTAACTTTGCTATCCATAAGGGGTGTAGGGTTGGAGGGGTGGGGGCTGGACAAGTACAGACATGGACTGTAACCAGAAACCGTGACAACGGATTCAGGGGTAGCCAGCCAGAAAGATCTGGCCGTGGTGTAGGGTTTAAAGATCGATTAGGTGCAGAAGAGCTGTTCCATTAACTGCCCTGGAGGCCAGAACCTAGGCTTTAAACGTGATACGAGCTGCAACAGGCCGCCAACGAAGTGAGACGAGGAGGGGCGTGACATCACCACACTTGGGGAAGTTCCAATTAGACATGCACAATTTGGGAGAAAATTGGGTGGGGAGAAATAAATAATTAAAAGCTTAGAATAGCACTGCGTGCATCGATGGAGAAGACTTTTTTTGGCTGGCGCCTAAGCACTGGCCAAAGCAGCATCGCGATTGGCTGGCTCCTATAGGAGAGCCTGTATGGGGTGCGGCGTCGCAGAGAGCATTTTGGCAGCCTACGTTAGCCGCACAGCAGTCAGCCTCCACGTGCATTACAGGGCTAAGGTAATACAAACTGATTTGTATATCACCGGGAGTGGAGAGTGTGTCTGTCGTGTAAATTTAATTAAACAGCAGGTGCAAAATCAGGTCATATGGCTTTGATGTGTCCCATGTGAGAATGGCAACTAGACAAAGATTCTAATACAGGCGCCATTTACATATTTTGTTTTTTTTTTCAGGCGAGCCCCCCGCCTGTGCGAGACAGCGGCCTTCACCTTGTAGCGTATTAAACCCCTCACCCCCGCCCCCCCCCCCCCTAGCCTTGCCCCAGTCCAAATCAAATGGGATTTAAATGAGCCATCACCTTTAATTTAGGAAAATCTTCACACAAAAATAAATGAAGCTCTTCAGAACTAGGGTCCGCGTGTCTTATAGTCGTGATTGCGACCATTATCGAGATCTCGCCCCGGCAAACAACACCGGGATTTAACTCCGAGCCGAAGGGTATTCACCGTCCGGGCGAATCTGCCAACCCGGCAGACCCGGAGCCAGCGTTTCCTCATTATGATCGAGGAAGGCTCGGAGGTGATGTCGTGCGGCGAAGCGGTGAAAACCTGTCCCATATGGGTCCGTGTGACCGGTGACACCTCTTCGGGCCCCCTTTGATTGCTCTGACTGGCGAATATGTCGGCGGTCGACCCCGGTGGCAACGTCTTTCTTTTTTTTTTTAACGAAAGTGGCCGATAATTACCACCCAGGATGTGGCCATCTGCTGAACCCGCTAACCTGCTTTAAAAAAGAAAAAAAGTGTACCGGTGACAGAGACAGACCCTGCATGCAGGAAACAGGGGCCTTGCACTTGGGAAGTATTGAACAGGGTCACAACCAAATATTTTGAAGTCCTTCATTCATTTTTACATGCACTGGTTCAATTTTGTGTCAATAACCCAGCCACTGATTCTGATTCAGATTGTAAAAATGACACGCGGTTGGCCATAGTGACATCCAGGGAGCGAGCCTTTCAGTTGGAAGGGTATAATTAATAATTAATCTCACGTTGCACCAAAAATATATTCGCATACTTTTCCCAGAAAGTATGCTGAACTGTTCGTGTGTCTACTGCTCCAACTTGTCTGTGTTCAACTATCCATATGCTGTTGTTCTGATTATTACAAGGATTTAAAGACATTTGCAAGGGCACCACGCTAACCTGAAGTTTTAATTTTTGAGAGAGAGAGAACGCTTGAGTAGCGAATGATAATCTAGACAGCAGGCAGACAGTGATGGCCTACAACACTGAAATTGTGATCATTATCTTTGCTCATTTAGCAGACAATATTATCCAGAGTGAGTCACAAACACATTAAAAGGCGAGGGATGCAATGCATATCATAAGAATATTGCAGGCTAACAGTCGTGAGAAATGTGCCTCTACTGCAGATTTCTTTAGTTTATGTCGCCTGTGGTACGTTTATAGTCCCTGGCTTGCAGATGAGTCTATTGTAGAAACACACTCTGCTGCAGTGCTCCTTACACAGATGAGGGTAGCATGACCATGATGAGGACACTCAGGATATTACGCTATATAAATTCCAGTTCCAAAATTGGAGATTTGAGGGCGATGGGACTAACTAAAAAAAATGAAGGCTCTGCAGGACAGGGGCACGGATAATGATGCAGAACCAGAAACTTTATCCTTTTGACATATAAGGTCCCTTTTTTCTACTCTTGTCCTATTTTTATTTTTGTTATCTTGTTGCATTTCCTCTTTTGCATGTGGTACAATTGACGCATCAATGATGCGAGTGCATTTGAGTTCACTCATTTCAGGCACGTCCAAGCATGGACGACGGTGTGAACAACAAACACGACCATAACTGTGTTTTCTCTGTAAACTATTAAACCTTACTTACGTAATACTAAGATGCTTTCGGATGCTTCGCGTTGACTCTGAAAGAGTCGGAGTGTGATTGAGGGTGACACCGAGATTCCCTTCAGAGTTCTGGGTGGGGCTGCGCAGGGTCACGTGGAGGTCTTTTGAGTGGAAAACGGTCGGTCGGCAGGTGCAGCAGGTGTGGAAATGACTAGCCTAGGGTGATCGTTTGTCATTCAGGCAGAGCCCTGTGAGTCAGTCGGGAACGTTCGGTAAGCAACGAGAAGCAGCACATCGCTTATGACACACAGAGCCTCGGCATAATAAACACAATTCAAATTCAAAAAAGAACTGAGCATATTATGTGGCGTCATATACCCCTCCTTGCATTTACCATAAAGAGAGGTCTTACTGTTCATATGTTATTGTATATTCCATTTAACCTAATTGGCTTGCATTAGTTTGGAGTCAGGGTCATCCACACTGGGCATTAGGATTCTAGATTCCAAAGTCATTGGGTGGAACCAATGCATGTCTCATTAGGCTACTGGAGTATGTTTATGGGAAATGGAGTTGTTTGGAGAAAGAGAAATGGTCTCGGTCATTTTTTCACTATTTTATTTTACTAAAATTTGGCAAAGCCTAAAAATGAGCTTAGCTACAGTGTAAATCTATCAATTTTCTATCTATTTGTTCAGTCGATCTTCCATTACTCTTTCTAGCAATCTCTAACTCTTTCTAGAAATCTCTCACAGCAATTTGTCAGTTTGCCTTCTGACATCTACCAAGATGTTGTCAGTTTATCTATGTATATCAACCCATCTACATCTTTACATACTGTTAAGTCCTACTCTATCTGTCCATCTCAAACAATCTATCTATGGTAGTTTACCTATCTATAATCTACTGTCAACATATTGGTGGAGGAACTAATGCTGTCACTGAGGCTTCTGAACTCAATGTTCCTCAGTTCAGTTAATGCAAGCCCGTAGAACGATTTGGTAAAAATGTACTCAATCAGTTTGGCCCCTTTCAATTTCAAACATGTTCCTGCATCTGCAAGTGTTATAAGCAAATTCCTCTAGCCGGCCTGGATATGAGGACATGTCAATGCCAGACCCCCCCACCCCCACCAAAAAAAAGAGGGGGGGGGGGGAAGCAGGTTTTCCCCTTGAGGGCAGATTACATAGGCTAAACAAATATGTTCCAGGTACAGTTGAATGACTGCAGGTGAAGTGCTGGAGGCACTGGTGGGGTGGGGTGGGGGTGGGGTGCAAGGGTGGGTTTGGCGCAGTGGGGTCGGAACCAGGCAAAGGGAGCTGACAAATCTAGGGCACATTATGGCTCTAATAATTTTAAATGTTCTTTATTTTGAATTCATTTGAATTCTTTTTAATCAAAACCAAAAACGCATTCAGGCCCAGGTAGAAATAACATGGATCGATGATACCTCTAGTCACGTCCTACGTAACAAAGTCCCCTTCAGAACCACCTCCACTACCTCTGTAGTGGTATAGTGCATAGGAATACATTACATATATAGACTATTCACAGGTGGACACTTTCTGCAGATTCAGAGTAAGTTCGTTGCTTAAGTAACAATTGCAGCATCACACCAATAGTTTGAACCAACAAACTTCTAGAAGCTTTCCAAATCTCTGGGCCACACCAGTACTTGATAAGTCACTTAAAGGTCTTAGCTGTTAGGCTGTTAGATAATAGTTGTGTAATTTGATGTGTTATGATTTCCAGAAGGTACAGGCAAAGGCATGTCCTTTCCAACCTTGGCCCATACTGTAAAACCTCTCATAAAGGAGTCTCAAACATTTTCATCTCAAACCCCCTAAAATGATCACCCTCTGGCTGAAGATGCCCCCACCCCTCCCTACTACCTCAGTAAAATGGTTGAAATAACACCTTTATCCAACACTCACCACAGACTGCAATGCAGAAACTAACACCTGAGTACATGGAATCATGTCTAAATTTTAATGTTACATTATATATTAGCTATGTAACTACTGCAATATACATTTTGTTTAATTGCAATGATCACAGGTGTGTGATCTTATATTATGTCTGAAAGTCTATAATGTGTAACTTAAATTATATATCATTTATATATATCATTTAAGAAAAGATATACCTAAATATTCTAAAACAGGAAAAAAAAATCCTCAACAATGTGTCAAAACTTAAATTGTCTCCTGTAATAATTTCCTTCAACTTTATTTGTCCATTCATTTTTATCTGCACCCCAAAAGGTTAACTGTTTCCACAACCCCTTGTTAGTCAGTTAATATGCTCGTTGGTCAGAGTCCACTAACTAGCTAGCTAACATGTGTTGAATATTGTGGTCCTATACTAACTGGGTAATGATTACATCAATTCAATTCAATTTTGTTTGTATAGCGCCACTGTCACACAGATGTTTTCCAAAGACAGGAAATAGGAAAGATTGTCTCAAACCCGGCCCCCTAAGAATCCAGAAAGTGAGGCAAAAACTTCCCAGCGGGAGAAAATATATATTTGTTTTTATATGTTATATGTTTATGTTTTTTAAGATTTGTTTGATTATGCCCATCAGCCAAATTTCGATACTGGTTTTGCAGGTGACAAAACCACCAGGGAAGGAAAAAAGGAAAATATACATCAGGAACATAAGGGAAGAATCAGAGTCACCAGGTAGCTAGAATCAGATCACTTACAGTTAACTCACAGTTGATAATTATACTTAGCATATATTCCCTATTACTAATTTATTTAAGTTAGCACAGCCAGGTACAATTAGACAGCTCAGGCATAAACCATCTTTCATGGAAGCCTGCATATGTATTATGGTGCGTGTGTGTGTGCGTGCATGCGCGCACGTGTTAGTGTGTGTGTGTGTGTATGTGTGCACATGCATGTGCGTGTGTGCCTTTCCGCTCATGCTGGGAGGGCAGAAACATTGGTAGACTGTAAGACAATAGCCAATTGTGTCTCAACCAATTTTAAAATCAGATCTAATCGAATGTGTACTAGGTGACATTCCTATTTCTGCAGTAGAAAGTAAATAGAAGCAGAATACAGATATGAACAATAGTTAGCTTCAGTAGGATGGGAGACAAGGACAGGCAGCTGGACCTTAATGAAGCAAACATAATGCACAGGTTACACAAACAGAATTGCTCATGGATAATTTGAGATGAACAGGAGACGCATAAGAAAAGCAGTTCTTATTGACTTGTTGCTGTGCTTATAGATTTCTCATGGATTTCTCCTTGAATCTTGCAGTTATCTTGATTTCAGACAAATAAAAAGCATTGAAGTGAAAGTAAATCAAGAACATTGTAAGAGCTTATATTGTTCTCTTAGTGAGACAAGCAGGGTTATTTCTCAGAAACAAAATTTTAAAAGTATGAGAAAATAGTCGAAATCTCACATGGTGTTGAATGGAACATATTTCTGACTCAGGGAAGTCAGTGAGATAAGAAAATATCTTATTTCAAATTTTCCTTTCCTCTGGGTGAACTCCAGCATTAGGATATAGATAACTAGCGGTCAGTCTTTTTCTGCCTTTCAAAATAAAAGAACAACCTTGAACTAATTTAAGAAAACAATCCTTTAGTTCCGGCATGTTGTTCTGTTCCTGGAAAGGCTCGCGGGAGGTCCTGTTGGGACTACGCAGGTTGATACAATACTGTATGTCCTTCCTAAATGATACCAAAATGCTAATTTGTTCAAAGTAATGGGCTGTCCGTTAGTCTGCGGAGTCTCTAGAGTGGGCGGGCGGGGTGGGGAATCAGCACTGATCCTGAAGAGTTACATGGTCTGGTGGTTATCATTTTCACTTTAAAAGTAGCAGTTGTTTTTGACTAAGAAAAGAAAGAAACCAGGTGAAGCAAGATAAATGTGTAGCAAACTGCTGTAATTGATCAATGTGTTGAGTTACCATAGAAATCAGCAGACCCTATAACTCCTCATGAGAAGGACAGCCCTGCTCTGCTAGGTAGCTTGATGTATTGGCACCTTCTGGTGTGATTTATAGGTATGTGACCCTTCACACAGAGCTGTAATCAGCTGTGGCTGAGAAGACTCATCACTGCATTCTCAGAGTGACTGTGAGATGCAGATTTATTTTTGGATATCATGTCAGAATTTAATTAAAAACCATGTGACGTATTTCCCATTAGAGGCCATGTAATGTAGGTCAGCGTGGTACACTTGTAGGTTACATTGAGATGTAGGCATAGGAATGAGTTTGAATTATTTGTGGCTGGTTGCTGGGTGGCTCATCCAGTTAAGATACTGTTCCAGTGTGTGAATGAGCCCCAAGGTCTAGTATCAAATGTAGACCATGCTGGTGATGACTGTGACAGGCAGCCAATCAAAGGGAGTGCATAAGACTGAAGCAACACCTCCGTCAAGAAGCGACTTTGTAATCGCCTCCATCATGTCCGCAGGGCATGCTGGGATAGCTGGCAATGTGAGGTAAGCCGGTGGAGCGACCGGAAGGACGGGGAACATGGTGCGATAACCAATCAGATTAAAGCTCTGACGTGTAACCAGTCTCCGATTTCTAGTTTTATTTCTCCATTCTACATAGTTCTGTTCAGGAAGACTCGTAAATTAATTAATAGACTTAATGGTTAATGAGCAAGGGTGTGGGTTATCGCGTTATAGCTGTCATGAATAAAATTCTTGAGTTTGTGCATTAGCCTCCCACTGATTTTCTTAAAATATTTGTAGGTGTAAACAATCGAAACAGAGGTGGAGGGACCAGAGCACTACTGTTGAGGTGATGACCCAATTGTCTGGAGTTTGGTAATCAAGATTGTGTTTCCGCTAGCTACCAATATTTATTGTTACAACTGAATTGGGAATTGAGTGCACAGCCAATCAGACAGCACATAAGCAGAGATATCCAAAACGGTTTAACTGTGTGGAATTAGCCTCAACTCAGTTTGTCCCCCAAACAGAGCTCAAGGAAAAGCATTGCTCTGCTAGCATCTAATAAGGGCTAGGTAAAATTTCATTGTTTTAACTGTAGGAAGCCCCTGTGTGTGTGCCAATTGCAAGCACGTTGGCCATTCCAAGCGACAGTGCTGGCCAATAGAAGGGGGATGGAAGGAAAAGGGCCAAAACAGCTGGGTGCACAGCAGCCTCAGACAGCAGCCTCAGCCTCCCAGACTGAAGGCACTCCTACATTTTAGGACCTATTGTCTATGGTTAAGGCTATGGCTGATGCTGATTAGACCACCTAACCTCTGGGAATCCCTTTCATCGTCCAGCCCTACAATGATGGAGTTAAGCTTCTGTTACAGCAGTGAGTAATTTGCTCATAGATCAGGAAGGCTGCCCCTGTGTTACGGTTTTGGTTGGAGGCTATGAAGGAGCAGCTTGCTCATTAACTCACCAAACTGATTTCCCTCAGAGCAGGTCCATTTAATGGGAGTGGGAGGCAATGTATTAGCAGCTCAAATTTCAACTACACAGGTCCATTATCTACAGCAAGAGGAGGATACTGGTTTCTCCTAGTAGCAATAGATACTGGGTAGACGCATTCCCTAGCAGGAGGAGTGATGCTGCAACTACAGCTTGTATCTTTTGGGAACAGGTGTTCTCACAACGAAGATTTCTGAAACGACTGGAAAGTGACAATGGAGAACCATTTATTTCAGATGTAATGCTGCACCTTTGTACTTTCTTATGGGTAGAAAGACACTTCCACATTTCCTATCACCTGCAATCTAGTGGTATGGTTGAACGATTTAATCGCACCATAAAACAAGTCCTCGAAAAGGCTGTAATAGAGGCAACAGATGAACTTGGAAAATCTGCTTCAAATGGGGTTTCAAAACTCCCGGGTGCTCTAATGGCTATTAAGGCAACACGGCTACGTACTACTGGTTATAGCCCTTTCGAGCTCACGACAAGCAGGCCAATGCAGATTTCCCATCCTTCCACTTCCTCTTCCCTTCACTACAATAGCCACACATGACGAGTTTCTTACCCAAGTGCAGCAGGCACTTCAGAGTAAGCCTCTAAATGCTGCTAACAAGATGGGAGCAGCCCATCATTACACAGCACAGACCTATGCCCCCACATGCAGAGTGCCTTTTTCAAATTGGGGATCAAGTAATGCTTAGTAATGCAGTAATTTTTTTAAAGGGGGAGGTTGGGAAGCAAAGTGGAAAGGTCCATATGAGGTCATGGACAAACTTTGCAAGTAAATTTGGTGAAATTGGCAATACAAAAGCGGGGTAGGCCAATACAGTATTTCTGGTGTCATGGGGATGAATGCAAATTATACAGCAAAGCCGAGCTTGCCACCAATGTCAGTGTGAAAAAAATGATTCAAACTGCATAAGAATATACGCTCACACTTGGTCTTTCTCTCCCCTGCAGAACTAATCAGGATGAGGACAATGGTCCTGGTATACAGGAGCAGACTCTGGTTTGGGGGTCAGTGCTAAGTTCCTGTCATATTCATAAACAACACAATGTGTCAAACAAGGACAATTTGCCTAGTTGCAGTTTAATTCACCGATTGGACTTCAGACATGGTGGAAAGAAGGTGAAACATTTCCAACAGACGAACCATGGAAAGTGTTAAGTGAATTATTATATAGACCACATATGACTGAGCGTGGAAGAATGACGCCACATTTTCCAAGAATAGAACAGTTCAATGTGACAGTAAATGCATGCGATTGGACACATTGCGATGACACAATAACTACTCGGGCTGAGGGGCAGGAAAAGCAGGGGAGATGGGAGGTATGATTCAACATATTACGTTGGTCCAACAATGATGCACCTACATTGATATGGTTAAAAATATGAAGGTACATGAGAATAGACAATGTCAACCTCTAAAGGAATGGGAAGAACTAAGTGGTTTGACTGGCATAGAGGTGGGGAGTGCTACCATCTGGGCCCACAATTGTACACGTAAGTTTATGAAAAATATCACTAACTACATGTAAAATAGACGAACCAAGCAAATGTCCCCCGCTGCAGCCTATTCCATGAGAAGGCATAATTTTTGCACCAAAAAAAGTTTCAAATTATGTAAATATGGTATTCACATATGCTATTTATGATTTGGCAAATGCAATTGTCCTGTTTGGTCAGTATTGTGAAAGGTATGAACTGATAAGGTGCAGCTTTGTTTAAAACAATATATTATACACAAAAATACACAAAACATGCTGCTATGAAAAAAAACTCATGTAAATGTTAAGCAGTTGTATCTATTAACTATAATTTGACACTGAGATGGAAGTTCATCCATTAGAGGAGATGGAGAGGGTGGTACAGGTGGGTTAGCATCACTGGTGTATTCTGAGTCACCTCACAGGATTTCTCTATGATAATATAAGGTGTAAATCACTCCCTGGTTTCTGTCTCGCACCAGCCTACACTGTTCAGATGAGGAACATTCCTATACCTACCTACACCTGATGCCGGTGAGTTCAACATCCTGGCCACGTAGAACGATACCTACTTGGCTCCTGAATCAAATGTGTTTGCAGTTCCCACGCTAGGTGAAGAAATGTCTTATGGAGAGTGATTCAACACTTCTCAAAGCTAAAGTGGCCCAGGCAGAGGCCACAATCCTGAAGCCATACGGATGGCCTGGTGAAAACAACACATTCTGTGACTGGACATTCCTGAAAAGTGTAGAGCTAATAGTAATTATTGTCCTCAAAAATCTCATACAGTGTTGTTAATGATATAACTTGAAAATAAAAAAAAGTTGAAGAAAATGTATATACAAAAATGCAAACAAAAATAAAGAATATAACATTAAAAATTGTTATAATTATTGGTTCTGTCTGAGCCATTCCCATTTAATTTCTATCAATGACTTTCTCCATGTTAACATTTTATTGAAAGGTTTAAAAAAAAAAAATTAAGTAGGGATCACTGGAAGACATGGGAGCCAAGTACACCCCCCGTGAAGTGTCTCACAATATAGTGGGCCAATCGCAGAAAAACTAGTCTACCCCCTAAACCAGCCAAATTCTCTCCCCTTCATATGCAGTACCTTTGTGTAACATCCTATACCCCCTACCTAAATCCACATCTCCCTACCTCAAACCTTGTTTCTTCCCCATTTTCTGTGATGTGTTCTCATTCGAGGCAATGACCATAATGGTCCTGTGTTTCTCCCTCAGTTGTTGGTTCTTGTTGATCTTTACCAAGGGGAACAGACCCCTTAGTTCCTTAACTATATTAAAACAACCTATTTTAAAACAGAGACGTTCCTGCATTTATTTTTCTACTTAAAAAGTACAGAGGAATAAATTGAACTCATTTAAACATTCCAGTGATTAATATAGTTCATGAACTGAGAAGGATGAAAATTTCAATCTTTAGTGAGTTCAGCATCCGTGAATTCATATAATAAATTGGAATATTGAATATTGTGTCAACAGAATTTATGATGCAGAAACAACTGTGACACACATTTTGTGTAGCACTTTAGTTCCCTCCTGTGGCCAATAAATGTATAGCTTTCCTAAATAATGAATTTTGGGCCACATTGACAAAAATGGCCATCTATACGTCACAAGGAGGTGGAAAATTAATCCAGGTATGCTGAAAACTGCTTTGATCATGGGGACAGTACTATAAAGTACTACAACTAACCTCTGTAACACAAACAATGAAGAATGATTAACTTGCAGGTTGACATTAAAAAGGATCTAAAACATGATAGACTTATCCAGTTACAGTGTACCCCATGTATCATGCCATGTATGCTGAAACTTTAAATACAGAGATTTTTTTCTGGAAGTGTTTGTAGATGATCAACCAGGGAAAGGATCCAGGTGGCCATTGCAAAGGAATGTATTTTATGATGCCATTCTGATTATGTAGCACACTAGAGTAGCTGTGTGCACATCCAACCAGTCATGTGGCCAGGTGCACGATAAAAGTACATGTGAAGATCGAAGGAAAATGGATATCCGCACACTGGATTACAGCTCCCAATATTTTATTGACTAAAAAGGAAAGCAACGTTTCAACCCAACAGGGTCTTCATCAGGCAAATGACTCACATGCTTTGCTTTTTAGTCAATAAAATATTGGGAGCTGTAATGCAGTGTGCGGATATCCATTCTGATTATGTGACATACAAATACATAAACTGCGCTGCAAAATAAATAAATAAATAAATAAATAAATAAAAATGAGATCTTTTGTGTTTTACTCCAGTAATGATACTTTAAAAAATAAATAAATAATAACTTTTTTCTCTCAAGTAGAAGATATTTTGGCCTTATTTTTGCTTGTCAAGTGAAATTGTCTGAACGATTATTGGCAATCTTTCTGTCTTTCAGTGTAATAGAAATAAGATTTTAAGTTTGAATATAAGACTGTTCAAATTCTTATTCTTTGGTTTTCGGAGTATGTGGAGTCTTTGTTACTGGAGGACTGAACTGCTTAAACTGGCAGCGCAGGCAGACTGTAGGCACCCATTTGGCCAGGGAAGTTGCTCTGGTGCCATCAGGTGGACCAACAGTGATTCAAACCCTCCTTGGGGGGGTAACTCTCAGTTATTCACAAGTTAAGAAACCTGTATGTCCACCCTCACCTCCTACTCTTCCTGTACATCATTGAGCCAGTTCTTGTATATGCTTACAGTCTCCAATAGGAATGAACCTTTCACAATCACACGTTCAGGCACCAAAATGATTGGTCTTGCCACTCCCTACATGTCTGATCTCATCTCCACAGCCATAACATGCAAGGCAAACATAATTGGACATGACTCAGAACACCCACTGTGCTGTAGCATTAACCTTCTCCCCTTGAGTAGCAGATACAGACACCATGTGCAGGAGAGCTCATTTCAGCGAAAGCTTTGTACTTTCTGCCATACATAAATTGAACAACACTCACCTCCCACTGTGATTCCTGTTTAACCACAGCTCAATATTGCACAGCTCAATATTTCTGCTTTGTTGCGGTGTTGTTATGCCATTGTGTTCTTTGCTGTATGGTGTATAATTGAATATGTCATGTATAATTGGCTTTTTTATAATTGTTTTTTTTGTGAATGGTGCCGATTGTGAAAAAGAATTTCCACAGTGAGGACACTAAAATATTATTGACAGAAATCAATTCATTAAATGGGCGACAAGTGTAAAATGCCCAGAGCAAGTTTGGTCAGGAAACTCTTGCCGTAGCCAACCCTTTGTCGGCCTCAGTAACCACATGTGCACATACTCATCCAATCACATACACACATTACAACATGCTCTGATACTCACATGTCACTACATGTTCAGATACAGATACTCAACCAATTGCTTACTCACATCACTACATGTTCTCATACTCAACCTATCACATGCACACACCCCTAATAGAGCACTTAAAAAAAAAAAAAAAAAAACAACAGTCAGACCTCTCCCATGCTGGCCATTGCCTGAGCTGCTCTTTGCATGCTACGCTTGCAGCAGCTTACAGAATTATGCTCACCTGCCACCAGTACAGTTTCCACCTTGTTCTGCTTGCAAATACTGGGGGGGTATTGGTAGTTCTCCCATTTAGTAGGAGAGATTTATTGCACTCCCTGTTAGGTTGGCTAGCATATGCTGGTGCATGCACAGACCAGAGAATGTGAGAAGAGTAGAGTGGTGGGAAATGTCGCTCCTTGTTCATGAGTGTGTTTGCGCTCCACTGCCTGGCTCCCCGTACTTTTCCCAGCTCCACTCCAGAATCACTCACCGCTCACAGAAGGAAAGCTATCACTCAAAATGTGCTTAGTTCTTCTTTTTTGTTTTAAAGCATCACTAAACCCAGACATGTCTAATCCTGAAAATATTTTTAACCAAAATTTGTGAGTTTCCCTGACCAAATTCCACTTTATTAGGTACACCTTGCTAGTACCGGGTTGGACCCCCTTTTGCCTTCAGAACTGCTTCAAGGTTTGACGTGTTGTGCATTCAGAGATGCTCTTCTGCATACCTTGGTTGTAACAAGTGGTTATTTGAGTTACTGTTGCCTTTCTATCAGCTCAAACCAGTCTGGCCATTCTCCTCTGACCTCTGCCATCAACAAGGCATTTTCGCCCAGAGAACTGCCGCTCACTGGATATTTTTTCTTTAATGGACCATTCTCTGTAAACCCTAGAGATGGTTGTGCGTGAAAATCCCAGTAGATCAGCAGTTTCTGAAATACTCAAAGCAGCCCGTCTGGCACCAACAACCATGCCACATTCAAAGTCACTTAAATCACCTTTCTTCCATATTCTGATGCTTGGTTTGAACTTAAGCAGATTGTCCTGACCATGTCTACATGCCTAAATGCATTGAGTTGCTGCCACATGATTGGCTGATTAGATATTTGCGTTAACAAGCAGTTGAACAGGTGTACCTAAAAAAGTGGCCGGTGAGGGTATATATACACACACACACTCACTGCATATATCTCTTCAGAAGGCAAAAGATGAGAACCAATGGAGATGAATGAAATGCATTAAACAAAGTATTAATGGTGATGGTTTGGGTGGGGCCAAGAGCAAAGCACAGATCACATAACATTGCCCTGTAACTGAACAAGCTGTAGGTGGGCGGGGCTTTTGGGGGTTTACCATGCTTTACTTCATAACTTTCAGGTGACCTCCGTAGCCGCCACCTTCTGAGTACGGTCAGTACCGCTCTTGCAATCCCCCCCATACGGGCCCTCCAAATGGCTGAACTTAACGCACAGGGACAGCTGGTGGGAGACAATGTATCACCAAGGTTATTATTTGGCATTTGCGCTTTCATTTTGGGCTTGTGGGTCGGTGCCCTCACCCAGCATCCGTCGAGAAACAGTAGTGGAACTTTGGAAAAGTTGAACAAAGCGCTGGTGCTCAGGTGTACAGAGCTAAAGCGTACACAAGCTTAGCCGGGACGGACGAACGGGAGTTCACATCAGTTCACATCAGCTGTGTCACAATTTCTGTCATCTGTCCTCATGTGTAACTTTGAATTTCGTTTTTTATGCAACGTCATTTGGAAATAATAATGATTCAATCTGTAATGCATGAAAATTTGAGGGGCACAACCACATGAACATCTGAGGGGCACAACGACATCATGCCATGGCAGCAGCGGAAAACCAGTCGCTGGATCTGAAGTGTGATGTATTGCAAGCCGTAACAGCAGGCATGTCAATCTCCAGTTAAGGATTCAGAGACTTGTGAAAATTGTGTTTCGCTGATAACTTGGCGTCCCAACGGGTTGAGAGAAGAGATCTATAGTTGGGAAGGCCTACGACTCAGCCTCCAAGAAATGTAGCCTATTGAGCTTTGGATGAAGATACGAACGGATTGAGCTTTGGATGGAGATACAAATCTCTCGCCTCATCTTCCAAAAGCTTATCCATTTGCCGACATTTTGAAAGCTTTTAGCAGTGTTATTCGTTAGGAGACAAAGTGGGGTCGGTGGATTTTTCAGTTTCCCCTCATTCTCAGAAACACATAGACCACAGAACAGCCCGCAATATTGCCTGCTCAAGAGGGGATTTTCAAGTAACTGAAGTAAAACTCATCAAGGTGGATTAGCATGTAGTTGTATGGACTTGGTAAGTATCATGAATTTAACAGTAGGCACGACTATCACGCAAAGAATGTAATTCTTTATCTGGACATCAGAGGGCAGAGTTGTATCAAGAATAGTATTCCTGTTTATGTGTCCTCATTAAGACCATTAGGAATTACGACAAATTCAGCATTCTTACAAAATTTATGCGGTGTCTATCTTTGGTCATTGGCACATGGAATCCAAGGTATAAAACTCAGGCTTTTGTTCAGTACTTACAAACCCACAAAGTCACTGGAGATATTTCTCACATAGAAGCCACATACCACAAATGTGTACATTTTCTTTAATGTCACAGTGTTAGGTGGCACAATAGATACGTGTAAATACATAATTTTTTTCTGCAGGGAGAACTACAATTTTGTATATACAATACGTTATCCACACATGCCAAAATACAAGATTACAACTTTTTTTTTTTTTTTTTTTACAAGTAGAATTCCTTCCTCCTTTCAGTAAATACAAATACAATACGTAACAATTATAACAAAATAAAACAAAACAATTACGTGTTACGTATTAAAAAGGCAAACTAAATAATAGTGAAAGGCAATTTCGTCCTTGGGAGGAAGGAAAAGAGATGCTCACATTTTTTTCAGATGAAATGTCAAGCTGTGCTCTAGTGTTTGTGCAGGCCACAGTGGTCTTTCTTTTATTTTTTTATTTTTTGAAATGTCAGAGCAATTCTTTCAATTCTGTTATAAAACCAACGAGTTGCCGTGAAACATATGCAGTGAGAGAGGTGAGACGTGTTATTTTTAATAGAAATGACCTAAATCTACCAACCCTTCACGGAAACGCCCAGTGTTAAATTATCTCAACACTTACATACGATCAAGGAAAAGTATTCTATAAAAGTATTCAATCATTTTTACACTGAACATTTGGTCATTTAATGAATGCACTTGGCCTATTAAAAACTAAGGAGACCTAGGCTTTGTGCCATATGAATTAAATCAAACATCAATGTGGAATAAGTAGCTTTTTAAAGTTCAGTTTGGCTCCGTATAATGATTGCTGCATGATGTTTTAGCCCGCTGTAGACCTTCCTTTCACTGGACGGATTGCATCCAAATGTGTTTGGGATGGAGGCGACGTTTTATTTAAACACGTCTGTTGATATGAACATCCGTTACATGAAACAGGAAAAAAAACTTAAATCTTGAAAGAGGAATTTGTAAGAACTGAATCAAAGAAAGAAAGATGCTGCCTAACCTGTACCAATCGTTCTCGTTCGCTGCCTAGCCACCCTCTCCACTTACAATTCCAGCCCTCAAGACAGGTACTCTAGGTAAAGGTAGCCCTTACGAATACAATTCTTCAAAAAGTAGAACAGAGGTACAACAAAATTACAGATCCACCAATGAAAAACAAAACCAGAATTCATTTTTTTTTTTTTGCGATAATTCTCAAGCCCCCATCAGTTCATGTCAATCTAACCCCAGTTTTTCTTGATACAAATGCACGTAAACCTACACACTGGTTATTCCAATTCAAAAACAAATTTCCCGTCATCACCGCGAGATACGCTTGTACACATGGCACGATTGTCATTATGAAATGGACCCTTCTAACAGTGCAAATCTCCGACCAGCCTTGCTCACAGCGACTGAAGAAACCTCAGACTGAATACAGAAAGACTGCATGTGGAAATCACATCTAAAACAATTATGTGGGATCGGGGGAAAGAACACTGCATGAGCCTAGAAATGAGGGTCCCAAAAATTAAGGCATAGCTACATGTTTCAGTTTTGGCCGACTGCTGCTACGAAGGACCACAGTTGCACAGTTCAAGTGTCCGGCAGTTCTACACACCACAGTTCAAATGTTAGTCCTCTTTCAAGCCTTAGAATTAGTGAGAGAAGGTAAATCCAATCAATGCATTATTTGAATTGGCAGAACCTAAAGGTTGCAGACACTACAAATCTCCTGGCCAAGAGTTGAGTAGCCCTGCTGGCACTGCTGCCCTCCTGGCCAGGACTGGATTGCTCTGCAGGCACTATTGCCCTGCTGGGCCAGGGTCAAGTAGCCCTGCAGGTACAGGGGCCCTCAATGGCTCCAAAGCTCACACTCAGGCATAAACAATCGGGCCAGGGAGCTAAAAATAAGCATCCCAAAAAGTTACGAAACCAAGCAATTCCACGTCTGAGCCGAAATTAATCTCCTACTGCCTAGAAATCCCTCCAGAGTCATCACACACACCTGCACTAAATGAAGAACCATGATTACTGGGTTTGACACAACCTTGTCTTAAAAATAAAAAATAAAAAATAAGATTCACGACTTCCTACCATAGCAGGAATGCAGGGTATGCAGGGTTGAGGTTGCTACATTATTGAAGGTTGCCTCATTGCAAATTAAGTATCAGCATGCATGAAAAAAATGCTGTGTGGCTAGTTAAACAACAACAACAACACACAAAACCAGCTGAACCAAGAACAAATGTTTTCAGCCATAATTTGGTGTAGACAATGAGATATGTGGTGACACAAGGAAACTGTTGAGGAATTTTCACCGTGTATGAAACTGCCAAATGCAGACGCCTGAACAGGCATGACTTGGCACTTCTAACTAACAGGCTACCGTTGTTCAAAACCACAAACATACTGTAGCAATACCTCACTAAACAATGGGTAATGGGTGTGTTATTAGATTGTACAAACATGTGATCATTTCAAGCAAAGGATTAAAATAAACTGAAAAGGGTAGGTGAGGCTAGCCTTTCAAGAGAAAATAATTCAGGAAGTACAGAATCATAAATCAATGTTAATCCTGAAATAATCTTGAACTTCCTGCATAAAGTTGACAAGCACTTGAAAAAGAACCACTTTGAAAGAGTTTCATCGAACATACAGAGCGCATCAACAGTGAAATTAACGTACCTTAAAAAAAAAAAAAACAGCAGCTCTAAAGACCTTTTCAGCTAAAATAAAAGAAACAAACAAACAAAAAAAAAACATGAAAGCAGAAAACATCTTGTTTGTTTTTATACGGAACTCACGAAACCACTGAACGTGTATTTTGGGCTACATCTGTGGATGAGGATGACCTGCGTGGACTGAGCACGCTCCTTGTAATCACACGCAGAGAACAGAGTAGTTTACAATACCACCCACATATGGGTTAAATGCTTGGCACGTCCAACCAAGAGCATCCCCTGGGTTTTTGGCTTTTCCCAGAACTACCCAAGGTGCTACGTGTTGGAACAGCTACAGTGGTCCTGACCGAGTAACTCAAGACAGAGGGCTTTCACCTGATGAAAGGATTCAGAGATGTTCTCAGCGTCCCTGATATTATTTTTAATATACCAGCCCGTGTTTGTTTCATAGTAGTGACAGAGGTGCATCTGATATGATGCAATGTTTATGCATGACACAGTCACATTGTTTGACTGCTAAACCCATGTCGGATATGAATTAACTTTATTAAGTTCTGTACAACTTGATTTATATATTGTATATACACAGACATACACGCTGCAGCTAAATGCTGGGTTTGATAAGAAAAGTCCTGTTTTGAGCAAAGATTCTTCTGTTTGAGATTAATTACCCTGCAAATTATTTACATTTTGCATGAAAGCCCTCTTAAAATAAAAACAGCCGCGTAAGAGCTTGTGACATTATTTTGCAGCACTCGTTGCAGCTATATCTTGGCTGACATAGCCTAGTTGTTGAATTCTAAAGTTTCTTGCAGTTGGTTTTACACCACGGTTGCATATTACTGTTGCAAGCAACAGCGGTTTGGATATTTACACCAACTGAGTTCAAAGCTGGACAAAGATACGGGTGACTGTTTTGACACTGATTAACAGTGAAATATTTGATATGGAACTATTGAGACACATATTCTCAAATGTCATCAAGCACAGGTTATGAACCGTACTAGTTTTGATGGTAAACCATATCACAACATCGTAACACCGATTACTTCAATGAGACATTTTTTCCCTGTGCTTTTTTTAACAGGCGACGTGAAAACCTGATTCCAAAATGGCACGCTACATGATTTCAATTTTACATTTTAACAACAATGTTTAAATGTCTCAAAATGGTCGTTATTGACCTTAAAAAACTTTAGCTTCATGGAGGTGATGGAGGAGGTGCGTTTCGGGGGGGGGGGTTCGACAGAAACGTTCCCATTGACACTACAGAGAAATGAAACGCAACGTTGAAACCACTGCTTAGGGTCAAAGGCGGACGCGCTAAAGACGAAAGCAAGACGAACGTGTCCCTCTCAGCTGCCGAGCGCAATGGAAATGCTGGTGGGGTAGGGGGGAGGGGGGGGGTGCGAGCCTAGAGAGGAAAGTGAGAACAGACATCACGGGGAAGTCCGAGAGAGGTGGGACAGTGACGGAAGACAGCGTGAGAGAAAGAGAGAGAGAGAGAGAGAGAGAAGGGTTCAGGAAAGATTCACGCGTCCGCCTCCGCCCTCTTTGGCAGCCCGCCAGCCCGCCGCGCCGACAACGCCCGCGGGCCGATGTCTTCTTTGGCGCCGTTCCCACGGCCGCCCCGCACGCCACGACGACGCCCTGGATGGGGCCCACGGTCCCTCTGCGGCCAGTCCTCCCGTCCAGACCCGGGGGGGGGGGTGGGGGGGAGCGGACGGGACGGGACGGTCTGTAAAATCATGCGGGAAACGTCCCCTCCCTAGTCGAACCCCGAAACAAAGAGCTCCGGGCCGGGAGGAGGTGGAGAGGGAAAAGAAAAAACCAAAAAAACAAGAAAAGGAGAAGCAGCCCCTGCCGGGCGGGGCCGTCGGGGGCCGGCCCTCGTTAGGTGGGCAGGGGGTCGTCGTCCCCCTTGCTGCACTTGCACTTGCAGCACAGGACGAAGGGAGTGGCCAGGAGCAGGAAGGGCGAGGCCACCAGCAGGAGGAGCCCGAAACCCGCGAAGATGCCCACCACCTGCGGAGAAACGGGGAGTCAATGCGGGGACAGGCTAAAACCCATTCGCTGAAAAAAACGGGTGAATTTTACAGTAAAAGTCTGTAAAATAGGCTAAGGTACAAAACTGTAAACAGCTAAAATATAAATTATTGTATTATTTACAGTGAGACACCATTATACATTTGTTAGATATACAGCCAGCTACCGCATGCTTAACATACAGGTATGGTTCCCTTATTTATAGGGTAAAGTTCTGCCAACTCAGTCAGCAGCATTTTACTGTAAAATTTACAATATTACAATATTAATATCATTTCTTATACCCTATTTTTTAATCTTTCCTTCCAATTTGGAATGTCAGCATTTCTCTTCAGCCGTAAGAATACATCAAAATGAGTAACACTGTAACCTCATCCAAACCTAATCTGGTAACTGAGATGGTGACAGACAGCATGTGCATTTGCATTTACGTTATATGCAAAAGCATAACAATATGTGCAAAAATGCAAACTCGGGATAAAAATAGTGATGGACTGCGTTGACGTAACACCTTCCATCTCAATCTCACAGCGATTTACAGCGAAACTCATCCAAATCGTCACAAACCCAGCGCGAGTGATAATGGCAAGTAAAAAAAAAGTTGTCGATGACGGCGGTAAGGGGGATGCGCTATCTGAACGGCCGCCGCCGAGGCTCGCGGGAAAGCACGTCGTCGGGTTTTGGGGAGCGCCCACCTGCGTCCTGTGCCAGATGACGGACGCTCTGGAGTGGCCCAGCTTGTTCCGGCACGGCCCTTTGTCGTAGTGGATCAGGAGGAAGTCGTCCTGCGGGGAAAGGACTGTGACTGACGACCCGCACACATCCTCCTGTCAAGCTGGCCAGCCCTCCCTGTCGTCAACTGGTGCCTGGAGCGAAGCACTGTGATGCAGGTTTTCATTCCAGCTAACAATTGTGAATACGGGATATAGTGCTGGAGTGACGTAATACTTTCTGAATTAAGGGATGCAGGTTGTGCACAATGGTACAACCGCGGTATATGTGACCAGAACAGTTGTCGATACACATAAAGATTTTCTTATATTCTGGCATCAATGCGTTACGCACTCGTGCAGATATCGACGATCTGATCAATTAAGGCACGCCACTTATGTCGTAGTTGAGAATGAAACCTGCATACCACACGCCATCCATGGCTCGAGTTGACAGCCGAACTCTACATGGTATCGCGTGTTTACTTTTAAAAATGGAAACGGGAAATGTGGGCGTGGAGAAGACGTGAGACTTTCTTGTAGAAAGGTGTATGCTGGTTGGCGGGACTCCAAACGGAGTGTAATAGCTGTGACAGAAACAAGCTCGGCAGTACAGCGAAGTCCAAAGCTGTATTTTTTTTCATAATTTACACTCGTGCAGTAATATCGTTCCATACTATAAAAAACACCACACTACTATACTGTACAGTACAGTAAAATAATCACCCAATATGCACCACGCCTATGAGTGAGAAAAGCAGAATGAAAGGTATCCATTTTTCTGATGGCCTTGTGACCGGAGTTACAGAGGGACTGTCAGAGCCTCACTCAGTGCCTCTGTGGTGTGGTATGGTGGAGTGCGGTATGGTTCGGTACAGTTTGGTGTGTTATGCCGCACTTTTTCCCAACCTCGGTCCTAGGGACTCTTGTGTATGCTGGTTTTTGTTACAGCCCTTCTCCCGCTCAATTAACATGTTACACGTGTGTTAAAGCTAGTTCATAATTTATTCCTCATTATTAAAATGCAGGTTTGGCATGTAATTTTTTTTTTTTAATCTTTGAATTCTTCATTATGTACCAAATGGAATGTTTTAGTGAACAGGTGTCCAGACTTTCACTAATTAGGAGCCTAGTTATTGACCTCAGTCTTTAAATGTTTTTGCCTCCTTTCATTGCAATTGTTTGCAATACTGCACAATAAGCACAATGCAAACAAGGGACTTTTATTCTTCATGACATGCGTAGCCATTTTTTGACATAATGTGGCTTAAGAGGGTAAAATAATCCCTCAAAACATGAAAAATGTCTAATTTACAAAAAAACACTGCTTGTAAAAATTCTGAGATTGCAATTGTGGCGGGAACAAAAACCAGCATACACAGTGGTTTGAGAATGTACTCACGTCCAGCGATTCCAGGCAGTACCAGCAGAAGGCGTGCTTGCAGTTCTTGCACATCATCTGGGCACACCCCTCGTCCCTCTCGATGTAAACCTTACACTTAGGACACCGCTTGATCGGAGCGTCATCCTCATCTGCCTTATAGAAAGAGCTGAGAGAGAGAGAGAGAGAGAGAGAGAGAGAGAGAGAGAGATAATTAGTTCTCATTCAGATGATTCTGCAAGCATTCAGATGCCATGTTCTTTTTCGACAGCAGCACTCCATCACACATAAAAACTGTTTCCATGTCAGTCCTGTACCCTGTGATACTGCTGTAGTTAGATTCATTTTGTGACTGAGCGCAAAATTTGGATTTATCTGGTTAAATCTGACAGGCATACTGAGAAACATGCAGCAGAATTTAGATTTAGAAATTGTCGGTTGCATGTGGCTTCACTGTATGCACTGGAATCTTTCATGTTTGATTACTTGATCTTGTTTATTGTAATATAATAACAATATTTACGTTCCTGAATCCTTCTAGAAACTTCAGTACAGGTGTGCAGCGGGCCAATTCCTTACAGGGTTTTGCGGCAACTTCACGCCCTCCAGAACAGGGGAGTTGAACAGCCCTGCTTTAAAGGCTAGCATGTGCATGTTTCTGTTTCGCCCAACTGTACGAGAACACATTCACAGCCAGACCTCCAGGAATATATTGTGTAGAAATGTCTTGAGCTTGTGGCTCAAGTGCAGCTTCAGCAGTGTTTAATAATTAGCTAAATACGTCAACCTGAGTAAATCGCTGGGTTACTTAATTACGAGAGCACATGACTGTGTGTCCATGTGTGTGTGTTTTGAGAGAGTAATCACGTTAGTATGTACACGCCTACAGAGTGAATGATGATGATAATGATAATGAGGAGGCGGGGTTACCTCGTCTCTCCAGGCAGGAAAGCGGTGATTGGCTGATTCTCCTGGCACGCCTGGCCCGGGTGCCACCGGATCTTGCAGGCTGAGCAGAACTCCAGGCTGCAGACGGCGCACTGCACCCGCTGAGGCAGCGCCGCGTCCGTCTCCTTCAGCTGGCACACCGCCTGGCACGTCGAAGACGGGCACCAGGTCCGGCAAGGGTCCAGCAGCACCTCTGCAACAGAGTCGCGATCACGTACGGTCAAGTCAAGTCACACCCCGCAGGCAAAACGCTCGAAAGATGACAGAGTACAGCTTTACTGACCGTGTAGTTATGATGAGGTTACGGTCAGACAAGTTCAAGTCACCACAAAACAGAGACAGCACTGAACGGTTACAACAACTGTATGGTAACAAAGCTATGGTCAGGTACAGCGAAGTCAACCCCCGATAGCACGCAAGACCTAGCAAAACCTTTACTGACGATATGGTCATGGAGAGGTTATGGTCATATGGTTATGAGTCAGTTATTCCTTGGCAAAACATTATGTATAAGCACTACAGAGAACGGTTCACCAACCACATGGTTGTGGTTAGGTTAGCGGGTAAAGCATGAAACCACTTTGCATGCTGTACAGACAGGTCGCCAAACAGCATGTTTGACAGCATTGCATGTCACGCGGTCATAACACGAGACGCATAGTGGCATCCTGGTCACCAGGAATGCCGTGGAACAACACTGGCATTGAAGAGACAAGCCACAGGAGGAAACGCCAAAAATAAACAACCTGCAGCACAGAACCTCCTCCCCCTTTCCAAGGCACGTGCACGACACGCCTCTACCCACACAAACCTCAGAAAACACAAACCCTCTCCTCATTCTTCGAAGATCCTTAAAATCCGGGCCGCCCATCCCTGTTCCTGGAGATCTACAGTCCTGTAGGCTTCACTGCAATCCTAACAAACCACACCTTGTTACACAGCTGGAGACTTCACTGAGCTGCTCATTAGTAGAATCAGGTGTGCCGCATTAGGGTTGAAATGAAAACCTATGGGAAGGTGCCGTAGATTTCCAGGAACAGGGCTGAGCAACCCTGCTTTAGATGGTTCCTGGAACATCACAGCTCATGGGACTGGAATGTAAACAAATTGCTAGAATTATGCCCATCTACGCCTGCCATTCGCAAAATTGCATTGCTCTAGGGTGTCGAAGATGGCTAACCCCTATTGCCGGCGTTTGACCTATCAGACAATGGTTGTTGTGGGAACAGCGGGCCGAATTACGTGCTTTGTTCCAATCATCAACAGCTTCTCAGGGCATTCCTTCACTTATGCTTTCACAGTTTTTCTAGTTGGTCGGTTGGTTGGTCAGTCAATCTGTTATTTCCATCGTTCCACCAATTCATCCATTTACTTATCTGTCCATCCATCTGTCCTTCAACTGTATGTATATTAATCTAACAATCTCTTACATTCTTTCTGTCCATATTTCCTATACATCTTATCAAGCCATCCAGTCCATCGGTCTATACAATCATCCATCTGTCTGCAGTCTATGTATCGTTCAGATCACCAGCAAATACAGCACAGGGCATAGACATCTGATAAGCCATACCAGCAGCATCTGCAACGTGCTACAGGCTGACATCTCAGCCTGTGATTTAAGACACAAAGCCATCAGTGTGACAGCTGAAATATCAGTCACGCATATAAACCCACTTTTTAAGAGTCATCACAGATTCGTCATCTACTTTTTACAACACCTTTCCCCAATGATTTTCATATGGTAGTCACAGAAAGCGTATTGCTTACTGTCGTCTAATAAAAGGAAAGGAAACTAAAATGCAAGGAAACACCTGTTCAATTATTGTGCCATTCAATAAATATTCTTAAGCAAGAGATTGCTTTAAGATTTTGCGAAAACCACAAAAAGGCAATGGCCCACTTACCCTTCTCAAACTGCAACTTCCTGTACTTCTGCATTATTTCCGTGGCAACCATGCACTCAATCTGTTGGAAAAAGAGCCAGCGACCTTCATCATTAGTGAGACCAAAGCACACACTCCAAGTCCAATCTGAAGATACATTTTGTATTAAACAAGGACACCTCAAACTTTCTCTACAAATTTAGGTCAAAGTGAGGTTGGTTTTTCTTGAGTGCGCATCTTTATTTTGAAGTTCCTTCTAAGTTGCTATTTCTTGTCAAGGACTTTAATTGCTCTGAGCCTTAAAGAGTTCTGGTAATGGCTCTCTATCTAAATATTCATGCGATGGAATGTATTTTGCTCCAGATCGACTCAATACAATAATCCTACACTTATCCTTTGAAACTAAAGAGTCAGTGCTAATGACTATTAATGACACCTCCTTTCGCTATGAGTCTTCAGACTCTAAAATTCAAAGCAAAGCGGGAGAAACATCTTGTAATTTCGATTGATTTTTGATAATATATAAATGAGAGATGAGAGGACAAGGGATATCTAGTCCTGTGAGTTTAAACTGAAACTCGGGCTATAGATAATCAGCTTTTCATCTCTCATGTAGAGATTAAATGAAATTCAAAAAGTGATCCTCCACCAGAGGGTGAATTCAAAGTGAAATGTATTCATGAAGCTCAGCAGCAGCAAGGTACCAGTAATTGGCGGATGGGCCCTCCAGGCGACCAGCTGTGGCAGACATTCCATTCAAATCAGACCTGAGTCAAATACGTCTTTGTTTTGGATTCAAATACTTTTCTGTGCTCTATTGATCTTGCCTGGTGTAACTGAGCCTGCCAATATAACCAGAAGGGTTTGCACTTTTTGTGAGTATAGCATTGGTTCCAATACACCAGACAAGATCAGTAAAGCATAGAAAAGTATTTGAATCCAAAACAGTATGTGACCCAGGTCTGATTCAAATCAAAGCCGGCTAGTGCTTGCTGTCAAAATGACTTCCTGCGTCTGACCTCGTCTGGCAGATTTAAGTGGGCAGGGCCACACCTACGTGCGACACACTGCTGTCTCTTCTGCAAACGTGACCACCGTTTGGGTGGGCAGCTTGAAATAGTGACTTGGAAGCGTTCCATTTTAAAAAAAAATTTTTAATCGTAAAATTTATGCCACCTTTTACATTATGGGTCAAACCAAATCCCAGCAGTTTAAACTGATATAAAATTACTGTAATAAAACATTTTTTTGATACTGTGTGTTTGAAACATGTATGGGAAATGCCACCAAAATGACCCACAAATAATCTGAGATAAAAAACAAAAAAGGCTGTATTATTTTCTTAGGTATCACTTAGCTGGGGGTATCTTTACCATTGTATACAAAGTTGGTACAGGTTGATCTGGCCAAATTAGAAAAAGTCATTAAAAAATGTCAACTGGTTTTCGAGACATTAAACCTTGAACTGACCCCAAACATAATATGAGGGTAAAAGGCATCCAAAGGTCGCGGGAGGCAAAGCGGCAGATCAAAGCAGGATTAAGCAAAACATTGTTAAGAAGGGCTGTGACTGTAACCACACGCTGATGCCTGAAACTAAGCAGCTCCTTTTTGTTCAAATGGCTAGTTTGCCTCCAGTTTGGCACCATTAAGTGGATTTCACAGGCTCTCTCAACCCCATCCAACTAACCCTGGAGCAAAACTGGCAGCACTTCCACCCCAAACTCCTTTCTCCTCTGGGCCGAATCTGCAGTCCGTGAACAACGAGAAGGTTTTGCGGAGACCTGGATCATAATCTCGAAGGTCCAAGTATTATGACTGTGGGCAAGACCTACCTCAGTTTCTTGTAGGTGCCCCCTTTTTGGACAGGCAGAGTCTGGACAGCTAATAGCGGTTTCGAGGCCCTCTTTGATCAGGAGTTCAACGTACTGCTTCAGGCACTGCGGGGGGAAGAGCAGAATGTGGGGAACATGTTGACAACACAGGTCATCAGAAAACCAGGAGTGGGGATGCAATTATGTTGTTCTTTCATGGTGAACCTGAAGATGCCAATGCAATTAATTAGCACTACAGGCTGAATGGAATTTCACATAATATGACAAAAATAACACAGGCACGATTCTCAGGTTCTCATTTCTAATTCAAAATTCAGACTTTTTTTCAAGAGGATGATTATACAATGGGTTTTTAGCACTACCAGAAGAAATATGTTTGGACTGTGACCGGTGAATTTTCCGAATCTTTGGTTCTGAACCCTCTTAATTAACCTTCCGATACTGCAGGAAACATCACTGAAGTGAAAACTTCCCATTCAGAACAGGACTTTAGAAAACAAACCGTTTTTCACGGTGCTGGATAGGCTTTTCAAAAAGCATTACCCAACAGAAAACCAAGCACATTGTGGAAAAAGGGAAAAGAAAAAAAGGCACTTTCAAAGCCTGCAATTTTTCAGTCGGCATTGTTTTTGGTTTTGGGGGACCAAAGAGAGCCAAGAAGTGTTACATACAGTAGATTGGAGACAAAATTGAAAGCTTTTAAAGATTTTGTTGGTGTAAGTCTGGTCAAAGTGACCATTATAAGGGCCATATATAATGGACTGTACATAACACTGCTCTGAAATCTAACTTCAATATCCAGCACAAAGTGTTGTTCAAAAGCCACCTAAACCAAAAGAAGCTAAGTGGTAGGCACCTGAACAGAGCACAAGTTTAAGACCTGCTTTGTTTCGAGCAGCTGCAGTTTACATAAAAATGATTTTGACAAGAAATTAGAGAAGTCTGAGCTCAAACAAGGAGGCTCAAACAAGAGCTTTTAAATGTAGCAATGCAATCAACTGTTGGTTGAGAGGAGCTGTCGATGTAAAAACTGACTTCGTTATTTTTACAGATAAAAGGAACGACTGCATTTAATCTTTTACATTCTTCGGCTTCCTCGGTTTATTGTCCAGCGAGTCACAAAAGCGTGATTAATGCTGCAGTGGTATGCCAAACTGTCTCTATGGAAAACATCTCATGGACGTTTAGATGTTCAGAACCTGGAAGAACCACCTAGGACGCACAATGCGCGTGACGGTCGCCTGTGCTTCATTTACATGGTAACGCTTTCGTCTCTGTTGCTGCTTTCAATGATCAACAAGCCAATCGGATCAGCTTGTGAGAACGCAGAGAAAAGCTGAGTAGGCTGTGGACAGTATCAAGGCCACCCAGGGCTAGTTTTTGAAAAATTGTCAACTATATTCTTTGAAATTACCATTGAAAACATTCATTATATAGGGCTGGGAGTGTGTAAATAATTCTGATGTGTTAACATTTTAAAAGCACATTCTAACACATTTTAAACTACATTTTAATAAGGAAGAGGAGGTCACAGAAAATGTGTTCACTCATTAAGTGGGGGCTGGAGGCTCACTGATTGGGAACAGTGGGATTGAATCACCTGAAGCTCCACGTGTTTTCAGCAGCTGGCTGAAAGGCATTTTCCAGGCCCACCAGAGCACATTACATTACATTACAGGCATTTAGCAGACGCTCTTATCCAGAGCCACGTACAACAAGGCAACCAGTTCAAGGTGCAGAGGTGCAGAAAAACACACACTAGAGTGAAGTAAAGATCATAGTGCCAGAAGTGACCACATAGATCAGGACTCCAACCCTGTAGGGTAACCTGTTCAGCAAATAAACAAAACAATCCTGCCAAGTACAAAAACTAGCACTGAAATCACATTAGCCTAATCAGAATCAGACAAAAACAATCCTGCACAGACCCCAAGGCCCAGAGCAGACCGGTAGGCCCACACCGGTAAATTACCGCTAACCGCGCATTTCCCGAGGGCGGTTAGCGGCGAAACGGGGTCGCGGGCGCTAGCGCCGCCGCGCTTACCAGCGTGCAGAAGACACATTGGCACTGCGAGATGGTGGTCATTTGCTCCAGCGGGAACTCGCCGAGGCACAGTTTGCAAGACACGAGGGGGTCCAGGGCCAGGTCGCAGGTGGGACGGTACCGGGCGGTGGTCATCGTGCACACCGTCCTCCCGCAACGCACAAGAAGAGACGCCGCACCTGTCACAAAAAAAAAAAGCGTTTAAACATCCCAGTATGCTTTGCAAGAGAAGATCTTCAAAGAGAGAGAGAGTTGTACTATCAGTGACACTGCTACATCAGGTAGAGAAAGTAAGAATAATATCAACATAAAATGTCATTTAATGTATCTTATTTCATGTTTCTTCGGCCTGATTTACATTTCGTCGCACGGCCATTTCGACAAGTGTCGTGACAGTGAAAGCATCGCACGGCATTTATACTTCGGCCTGTGGGGAGGGTTCTGTTGTCTCCAACAGGGGGCAGCAAAATAAGGTAAACACCAGCTGCTCATTCAACTTGAACGAAATGAAAACCTACATGACTGCATTTAGCGCTGCATAATTAAGCACATGGCGGTCTCGTCTTCAATTTAAAGGTAACGAGTCGACAAAAAGCAGTTTAATAGCTAGGTCCGCACCTCTACTGATGTGCTAACGGATTTCCGAACTGGGCTATTTTCAGCAGTGTTCTTTAGTAGGCTTGGACGGAGTTGGGTGGAGAATCGACTTTCCTCAAAATGAATCGATTCATAGCTCTCAGGAACGAAAAAAATAAAATGCATTTTGAGAAGGGTGACCTTTTTGCACGGGGGAAATAAAATGTTCTGTCACACCAACTCCGCCCGCTGAAGTGCGTGTGCGTGTGTAGCTGTTTATTTTCGGCTGCTTCAGCGCGGCTCTTCGACGTCTATTTCCCCCCCCTCCCCCCCCCCCTCCACCCCTGGAGAGAGAAAGCGAGAGCGAGAGCCCTGGGTAGCTTAAGTCTGGAGTGTTTACAGGAAGTGCCTCTGCGCTGCCTGTGTCGCTGTCAGTAGTCTCACCGAGGCTGCTAGGCAACAGGGTCGCCAGGGCGAACGGAAAGAGTGTTCTCAGGGAAGAGGGCTGCAGAGGGCTGCTTCAGAGTGCACACAGAAAGGGTTGCCAAACTGGATGATGAAAGGGAAGGGGAAGCATACGGCACAGGGGTGGAAATAACACTTTTGATGCAACAGCAGTTTCAGTCAGGTCCAGAATCATCAACTGCCTAAAAAAAAAAATCAGGGACCACAGCTGAACAGTTTGCGTTCGGTCCGTTTAAAAGCCGGTTAAAGCGAGGTTACGGGCTGGTTCGAACGCAGAGAGGGATCTGCCAGTTGGTGACATTCTAACTGGATTGGACTGGCTCGCAGTGGGCAGCCGAGAGGAAGTTTTGGCCCGAGGCCTTGAAGGGTTGCCAGAGTAGCAGCCAGGTCAGGGTCAGCCCGGTTTTCTGTTGCGTAACCACTCCGCATGTCCAAAAGACTGTAAATAGGAGGTGACAAAGCGCACGCACACAAATACACATAAACACACACTTTCTCAACACCTTCGATGCCAAATCTGGCCAATCCTCGCCCATTTAAGTAGTGTTCCACTCAAGGTTTTATAACAGATGTGAGCATCACAGAGACTTGTTAAATGCTTTAAATAAAGACACGTGTACCACTTATATTAGTTTATATTCAAAATTTAGGTAGAAATAAAGTGCCATAAATACAATTATCCTGGTGACAATGCAAGAGTGATGTCGTTCTCTTTTATATTAAAATGAAATACTGAGATCAGGTAAAACTATATAGGTCCTGGATCATACCCCTTGACCACAAGTGTGCAAAATCTGAGGGTGATGTGCGAAACTTCTAAAAATCTATGCAGCAAAATGTAAACAGCGTACCTTGGTGTCCCTTAGGGTCTCCAAATCTATCCAAAATGTCTAAATTGTGCATTGCTGTAAAACATAACAATCATGTATTTCACTACAAGCTGTTTTGACTAATGAAACTCACTTCTGCATCATTGAGAATGACCATCTTTTCATCAGTACAGGGTCTTAGATATCTAGGTGTCCAAACATAGACATGCATTTTTAACTAGACAGGAATGCACGCCATCAGCTAGCCTAAACTTGTGAAGTCCCAGAAGTAAGCCTGTACTGCACATGTTGAGGGCAAAACATTGGAGTTTTCAGTAAAGTGAATGGGGAATATTAAACTTCTGAAGGCAATTAAAATGTCCCCGATGGTGTTCTGAAACTCAGTTAAGGACAGTTACGTTTCATAGGAAAAGCAGATCGCAAAAATATGTAAAATGTAATAAGATATGAAAATTTTTAGTAAAAGTTTTTAGGAAAGTATTTTCCCACGACTTCTGGACCAAAACAACCATTAGCCGCGTTTCCACCGCAGGAACTATACCCCGGAACTAGGAACCTTTTGAGGAACTCAGTGCGTTTCCACCGCAGGAACTAGGGTCTAAATTTAGTTCTGGGGGCTTTGTATTACCCCCCAAAACGTTCCTGCTCGGGGGGTACTACTTTCCGAAAGTACAGGAACCTTTTGGGTGGAGCTTGCAGCGCTGAACATTTCTGATTGGTCGAGTACTCGTGGCATTTGTGTTGTATTTATTTTCCGCCATTACCCGCCATGTTTGAAAATATGCAGCGGCAAACCAATTTATTTTCATAATAACTTCAAATCAAACTTGTATGTTATGCGGCGCAGTTGCCTACTTTTGGTTATAGCCTGTCAACGTCTTGGAATTATAACGTGTGCTCTTCTGTTCTTTTCTTGCTTTAGTATTCGTTTTATAAAATGCTAAGCATTCGTGCTGGGACAGCATATTACGTAGGCTACCAAAACATTCAAACGGATTAATTCGGTTGCTGAATATTTTCTTCCGGATTTTCTTTGTTAGCCCGTTGTAATTGACTCAAAACGTTTGATACAGTTATGTGAGGTATGCAGTAGTTCTGCATAATTAACATTGGTGATACAGTACAAGCAAACTGGAAATCACCTTCCGCACTTTTTATCCGGGTAAAATAACAGGTTAATTCTAGTAATCTTCCCTTTAGCTTTTTCAGACTGCCGTAATTTTACTCAATTTTACTGCCATTTTTCAATTCCACGAAAAGACCAGGGAGACTATGGACTCATTTATGGTGCATGGTTCGCATCTGGAGGGCACACTTCGCTGCTCGGCTAGCAGTAACTTCGAAGGAAAGCAAACGGTGGCTGTACCACTACTAATTTACATTTTCACGCAAGTCCGAGTTTTCGTTCTATTCTTGTCATTTTGCGATTAGCCTATATGGAATTGACGACGAGAAAGTAATAAAACAGCAAATTGTTTACAACGTGTGCATGTTTTCTGCTGTTAATGAATGTGTTTGAGAGGATATATGAAAATCAATAAATACAAAAGTAACCATATATAGTCATTGTTGGTAACCCGTTGTATATAAGTGGAATAAACCCCTCCGGGCTGTCCCGGTTATTAGAAAATAATGTAGGCTACTTCGGTGGTAGTATGGGGTTACAGAAGAAATCATATGACAGATGGACCGAAGACAACGTCAGTGGGCTAATTTGCCTAATCTTCGCGGTACTTTAGACCCCGGTGGAAACGCAGACAACCATTGGCTGAAGGAACCTTTTAGTTCCTGGTAAAGTAGTTCCTGGGACTGAAAGTTCCGGGTAATTTTGGTGGAAACGCGGCTATTGTTTCACAAACTGCTGCACTTGGGCCGATGACATTTTCTTTGGTAGTCAAATCACCTTTGTTTTCCACATTGAATTCAACGGGCAGCAAGCTCTTTTGCCCTCAACATGCGCAGTAAAGACTGTTTCATGTTACTTCCTAGGCTTCACCGCCTGGCCCCTCCTACTCTCCAGTTCATATGTACTCTCTATGGATCCAAAATCCTGTCCAAAACCGCTCCAAAAATGAATAAAATACTTTTTGTCCATTATGAAGCATATAAATTAGCCCCCCTTATGATGGTTTAAAATGAAACATTACTTGGAAAAAATAATACAACGAAACCTGTGATACACTGTGGTACACATACCTAAAATGTATTCATGTAATATATATTCACTATTTCATTTTTTCGGTACTGTACAGTATGAAACCTTTTGCATCACATGGGGATGGGAGAACATTTTACAAATGTTACTATTTGTGATCACTCCAAGGGAAATTTTCATTCACCTAGCACATATCAGCACACAGTAAATTTTAATGAGGATTTTCCATGCCCTAAGTGACAATCAAAGGCCATGGAGATATTAATACCCTACATTATGAACAATAAGCCTTGTGCCCTCCTCTTGAATCTTGAATAACATTACGATCAGAAAAATGTTGGCAATATTTTAGTTTCACAGTAAATCAATGCATCAAACATAACACATGACTGAGTCACCTATGAACGTTTACACTACAGTATGTGAGGCACATTAGAGAATAGCACAAACCTCTGGAAAGACACTCAGTTTCATTGTGAGGGGTATAAATGCTACAAAAAGCAGGCCACTATGAAACACTGATAAAGGGATAAAAACACAAAATCCAAAAACAAAATGCTGAGGTTTCCTACACAGAAAAAATATTATATTTTATGTTCTAGAAACATTCCACCTATCTACTATAGTCAATTAATGACCATTTGAAACATGTTCAAACAATCACCTGTTGCATCAGTGGTCTTGCCCACATCCCTTTCTGGCCAGAGAGAGGGATGAACCCTTCCGATTAAGGAGCCATTGCCAGGTATGAGCTGTTACACAACTGAACAATACAAACATGGTCACAGAGGACTTTCATATCTTTCTACCTGTCTCTCTCTACTTCCCTCTCTCTCTCTCTCTCTCTCTCTCTCTCTCTCTCAATCTCGCTCTTCCCCTCCCACTCTCTACCTCTATTACTTTATGTCCCCCTCCTTCCCTCCCTTAGTTTTCTCACTCCGCCTCACAGGTTTATGTTCTTGCTCTCTGTGTCAGCACGGATAAAATGATTCACTCATTTGCAGTCAAACTGACGGTGGGAACCCAAGCACAAAATTCAGATTGATGTGCTCTTGGCTTGGCGCAGTCCTCAAATAAGATTTGTTTTGTCTTGTTTTGTTTTGCCAACTCCACAGCGACCGTGGAACATCCACCCCGGTCACACATCAAAATGGTGGCCGGTGCCGCTTTGAGGGACGTGGCTTATCCTCTCCACGGGGACTGGAACTGCATCAATATAAAACGAATCGATGACTCATCTGACAGTCAAAACCCAACGCAAACACCCCCCTGTACGAGAATGGTGCCAGGCTGGATTTTAAATCCAAACCCATAAAAGCAAAATATCACTATCTGAGGTTTTAATTTCCAAAATTTTTCTATATTATTGAAATGTAAGTGTGTTTTTGATTGGCCCAGACAGTTCTGAATATGTAGAATATTTTAGATGCTTTACTGGCGACCTGTGACTTTACAATAGCTGGTTTGTGATCTACAGCAGGAAAACAAACTTCAACTAACTCCAAAGCAGTGTGTACAGAGAGCTTAAAACTGTGGGTCGTAGCCAACTTAGCAGTACAATAAGGACAGCGGTTGGATTTAGCCCACTGGGCAGCTCCTCTAAAAGGTGCCAGATAGCAGTGGAATTCTCTGTGGGGCTTCCATGGTACTAAGGAAGATTGGTGTTTAGTTCACGCCATTTTAAGGTAATTCCATCAGCTGAACACTTAGCCTATATTGTGACTTTGTAATCTGCCATCATGCACTGGCCAGTTTCACAGTCTTTTGTCTAGACAAGACGTCATATGTCACAACCACTCTTTTCACCAGTTTAGTCCAACTAACTTAAACTTAAGTTAATTTTAATGCCACAGAGTGAATTATTTCTTTTTGTTTTCGATTCTGATAAAGCACTGTGCACAATCGGAAACGGTTCCAAACAAAAATAAAATTAAACCTGCCAGTTATTGTAAAGCCAGGAGGTTCTAAAGCCAGGAACTTCTCTTAAAACGTTTTAAATCATTCCTTGCAAGCAGAACACATATACTAAATTTAAATAATATTAAAAGACTCCAGAATTTAACCTTGTTAAACAATGAAGTGGGTAAAATTTGAGGTTGTTCTATATTTAAAGACACTGAAAACTCCAGGCCTAAACCACTGGGTTAGATGCTAGGCAGACAACACAGCCTATGTGATTGTGCACTGCCAGTGGGAAATAACCATTGACAGGTAAAACTCTGATTACATTAAAGTCGGCCTTGTATTTAAATGTATTTAATATACGTATCAGTGCATGCTCTGTGCCAGAATGGAATGTTGTTTAACATATGTCATCAGGGTTGCCAGCCTGAGGGGATTTACCAGAAAGAAAAAAAAATTCACAAATATAAAATACAAAGCTGACAGTAAGCGCGGAACGTTAGAAGGGAGTCGGGGGGAAAGGCTGGAAAATCTGCGAGGGATTCTGCCGAGGACAAAGACCCTTATTGCGAAGGGATAAAAATCGCAAGTATCGGGGCGACGCCGGTTAAAATGTAACGTTTACAAGCAGATGGCCTGCACGGAAAAGTGGGGCAGAGTCCCACGTTTGAGGAGACCGGGAAGGGAAGGGAAGCCCCCCGTAACGCCGCTGCATTATTTAGCACCCATCAGCAGAAGTGGGTCAAGCTCAGCCTGCCGGGGGGGGGGAAATATGCGCAAGAAGTGAGTCACCTGGAGCAGCCGGCCTCTGCGAGCGAGCACTCCATCTCGCCGGTGTCTGGTCTGGACCTCCGCGTTCATCCGAGACGTCCGGGCGCTCTCGTATCCTGTGTGGCCCGCTGTTCTTAAATTAGCACGCTCGTATGAGCGTAGTAATACACGGCCTTCCTAGAACTCCCGTCAACGATTTTTTTCTATATTCTGAGGGCTGGGGTCGGTCGAGAAGGACGCCGCCGCATAGCCGTGGCTTTCGTTTTAACGGCTGCTGAGCAGTTTTTTTGTGCGGCTGCATCGCGTCACATCAGAGCAACGACACAAACTCTATTTATAATCTATCTGGGGCTAATATTAAATTTGAACATGCACCCTTGCCAGCGCTACTGAGGCACAGGAGCCTACTGCTGCTGGAGCTCACGTTGGGGAGTTCACCAAAAGAAAATTCTCTCAACAGGATGGCAAGAGGCTTTTAAGGTGGATACAGGTTTACAGTCTTAAAACGGATGTCGAACTGGAAATTTCAAACAGCGCTCTGGGGACCTGCCCTTTTTGAAAGCAGGCGACTTTGAAAATACGAGCGAAAGTGACACAACAGAAAAAGAAAATGGGTCACCTCGGCTGCCGAAGGCTTTGTTCTCGGATTCTCAGAAGCAATTCAGTCCGCCGGCATCTGATGTAAGAGAAGCGAAAGTCTTCGGGCCGACGCCTTCGCCTTCAAAGGTCAAGAAAACTGTGAAAAGAAGGTCACACACAATCATCAGGAATAATGTAAAAAATAAGGCAGTCATTACCAAAGGAAAATAGGTATTTTAATACTATCATTATATTTGAATTAATGCATGACTTTGCACATTTCCCCATTAGAAAAGGACAATTAAAATAAAATAAATCTGGCCCACAACCTGAGGCTGAGCATGTCCAGTTCCCGCCCTAATTTGTGTGAAACCACAGACGTGTTCATGCGCAAACCCCACTGCTGATTTGGGAGTGTAGATATCCACGGCTCTCTGCCGAAGCACGCAGTGGCACCAGCTGCATCTTTTACACGCCAAAGACAGCTACGCTTGAATTGAGTAGAGTCAGAGGAAGCCCTTTCGTATGCAGCTTTAACAGGCAGTACACTGGCGCCGGATCCAACAGCAAGGGTCAACTGAACCCTCCCGTATCCTGGGCGACGCGATCACAAATTGTGCACTGCCCAATGGAGCTACCGGGCAGTCATCATTAGTATAGTTTGGATTTCATTCAAAACTTCATTCATGGTGCCATACACCAATGAGCCACCCAGCAGCCCCTTAGCCTAATTAATTATGATTAGTAGTACAGTTTAAGAAAAATTTCTCTAACTCTAATAGGCTTTTTAACAATGCAAGCAGATTTGAAGTAACCACCCTTAACCACGGCAAAATTTGATGGCCCTGAAAAACTCAGTAACTGCAATAATTTAACTAATGGAACAATCTGGAGATTTTACCTGGGCCACATGATGAGTAGTACAGAGGGGACAACATCAGGTGCAGTGAGGGGATACAACAGTAATGAGATGTTGAGTTCACTGAACCTTTTAAAAGGTAGCCTATATATTCTACAAAACAAAATAGAAATACCGCCTCGCAGTTGTATGCCTCTGCCAACCAAGACAAAAACGTGTTTTGTGAGCGCGTTCATGAGAGAATGGGACGAACGTGAGGTTACAGTGAACTTGACCTTTGACCTTTGACCACCAAAATCTAATCAGTTCATCCTTGAGTTCAATTGGATGTTTGTGCCAAATGTGAAGAAATTCCCTCAAGGCAAAAACATGCTTTGTATTCCCTCAAGGCAAAAACGTGTTTTGTGAGGTCACAGTGACCTTGACATTTGACCACCAAAATCTAATCAGTTCATCCTTGAGTCCAAGTGGACATTTGTGCCAAATTTGAAGAAATTCCCTCAAGGCGTTCCTGAGATATCGCGTTCACGAGAAACGGGAGGGGCGGGCAGACGGACAACCAGAAAACATAATGCCTCCGGCCACGGCTGTGCCGTCGCGTAGGCATAAAAACAAAATATTAAATGAATATTTGTATATTTAGGTGAAAGAAAAAGTAAAGAAAGCTTTCCTTCAATAAGAACAGGAACACAGCTGGTAACATTTGCGACTGGTCGTGTTGCGCCTTCTCTAAGTGAAAGCGCTCCTTGAGGTTCGCTGAGATGAGATCGGTCGCTGATAGCCTGGCCGCTACATGGCTCATCACTCAGCCACACATGATTCTGCATCTTTCCAGGGGAGTATATTAGCTCAGTGTCACAAAGTTAACATATGACATTGACAAAATTATGCAGTGCGACAAACATGCTTTCTTTCATCTACATTTAAAAAAAAAAATGCGGTTTACTTTCGAGTACAGAGGCACTGGTGCGAGATAAGATTTGGACCTGTGCCACGCTTCTCTTTGGATGTTCAATTCATTAACAGTGAATAAAATCAAATTCACCTGTAATAATGATGCGCGACCAAAAAGTCACTCTGAGATGAGTGTGCACTTCCAATTTCTTTCTGGAAATGGCAAATATCAAAAGTAATAGGCTAATTGTCTGGTGGAAAACGAGGGAGAGCAACCCCCATGGAGGAAAATAAACACTGGTACATGTGAGGAGGAAATCTATTTTACAGACCGGATGACAATGTTTGGGAACCCCTTGCCATGCACTGATAACTTGAACACTGCAGACCTGTTTTATTATTTAAAAAAAAGGACAACAGCTGAATAAGACCAAATGGCACATTTTCTCTTCCGTTCCATTCAGCTTGATATGTGCCACACACGCAAGCCGACGCGTAGGCAATCATTCGACAGCTGCTCAACAAACATATTTACCATGTCCTCAGTTGTCACAACCTACACCAGGCCAGCACAAATACACAAATAAACTAGTAAACACATGTCAATGACAATCACAGTGAGAACAGGACACCGTAAAAGCAAATTGTTAAAAAATAGCGTTGATGTTTAAAAAAAAAGGGTTTTATCATTCAGAGATTTTCCGAAACTTTTAAAATCTTTGTCAACGTTTATGGATTGAACATTCGGAAGTCACACCCCTAACTGTAGGCATACATTGCTTATACATTTGAAGTATCAAAATCGGCGGAGATCGGTACAGCAGTAAGTACGGGTGGGGGTGGTGGGGGTTAAAAATGCTTTAAAAAAAGGTATTTTCAGAGGAAAAACCTGGAAAGCCAAAATGCCTCCAACAAGCCACTTTTGTCCCCAGAGGAGAGGAACAAAGGGTTTTTTTTTCCCACACACACTGCACCACTTGTTCTGGCGAGGGCGCAAATGAGAACTGTGAGAATGGTGACTCACAGCTGGCTGCCATCTTACGGTTCCCTCCTTCCCCACTGAAACCTTCTCCCGTACGAGCAGGCCACAATGGCGGAGTGTTTATTTTTCCATGACGGCACCTGGTTATGTTCAGTAAAAAAAAAGCCTAGATGCAAGGCTTTGGCGTTACCTGTGCAGATCAGTAGATCCCTACACTATCTGGATGGGCTGACTATTGACACAGCGTGGGATTCATCCCAACCATGTTAATATAGTGTCATCTGTATAGCTCTGTCGCTGGTACCAGGGCTGAGGAATACTGTTTCTCTCAAGATTTTATGAAGGATTGGAGTGAAAACACAAGTCGTTTTTCAGATAAGGAAAAACAGAGGAAAAAAAAAAAACTACAAATCCCAGAGCTCTCTATTATAAGATGAACATATCAGAGTGAGGTTTCATATTCCAAACAAGCAGTGACAATCAGGAATTTGAGATTCATGTCTGGTGTAACCTGAGCAGACAGCAGGACATAGCTACCCTTTCCATTCGATACTCTGTTCCAATCACAGTCAAACGACATTTAAGGTCTTTGTCCTTACTGCCGTTCTGCAGTTCAGCTAAATCATCAAATTGGCACACCACTGGACTTAAAACGTTTTTTCAGAAAACTATGCATTTTATCAAAAATGTATTGTTCATCCTCAACATATATACAATTCTTACTGCTTTCATAAAAATATGCAACATCCCGCTCTCACAAAGGGGCCATTCTTTTTTGTATACGGAGAGCACAATATAGAGGATGACTTCCATAGCTTAAAATGTAGGCTACAAGCACTTCACCGAAGACATCCAGGTGAAAATCCTTGCTCAGGACAGATCATGGCAGTGTCCCACCAGGTAATGAACCAACAACCTTCTTTTTGCTGAGCCAGGTCCATATCTAAAGGCTCCCTGAAATTCAGATGAACCTGAAAAGGTCCAATAAATACACCTCCTGCCACCCTCATTAAAAAAAAAAACATTATAGGCTTAACCTTAAAACTTAGCCAGTGCTCCTCAGTACCAAAACTCCATTATATGCTAACAAATGCATCCTACAATGCTGAACTTCCCCAATGGAATATGTATTGTGTCAAGTTGGTTAGAGCGTGTGTAACGTCACGGTGAACAAAGCAAACATATCCTAAAATAGCACTCTAGTATTACTGCAGTTAGTAGTTTTTAATTTAAAATCATACAAGCTTATAAAAGGAAGCACCAATAAAATATGAACTGGGGCACCCCGAAAAAAAAAAAAAAAAAATGTTACAAAAAATAGGCTACATAATAAACGCATAATAAAACCGGAAGCCCTGCTTATCCGTGGTGCCGCACGGCAACCCTGATGGATTCAGACAGTGTGTCTGCTGTCAGCATGGCGCGCTTGACGGGCGCTCTGAAGCGTGGCGGGTGGCTCCCTCACAATGCCAGCCGGCTGGCGTCTGGCCGCAGGTGGAGAGCGCGCCCAGCGGTGCCCACCTGCCTTTAATTGGCTGCGGCACTCTGAAGGTCACATCTGGATGTTCGCCCCCGAAAGGCCCAGCCAATTAATCCAATTTTCCTCAGCACCGTGGAAACCGCGGGTTCTTAGCACGGCGAAACACCGTTTGCCACAGGATTTCAGAAGGCAGACCCGCATTCAAAGTTAACCAGAACCAGTACCACTGTCGAGTTTGGAAATATTAGGCCATTGTTCTATGAGAAAACTCTCAAAGCAGGCCAAATTAATAAAATAAATCAAGATTACTTGATTTCCTAAAGCTTTTTTCTATATTGTTACATTTTTTTGTGTGCTAAAAACACACACGTTACTATTGCACATTTTATACATTACCGGCTGGTGACAAATTACAGGGCCAACTTACCTGAAACAATGCAGGAAACATTGTGTAGCATTGCTTTGGAATAGAGCTTGTTTAATTTGTGTTAGCAAAGATTGCCAATATTGTTTCATGTAACCTGGCGCAATTATGATATCAATACTTCTAATAGTAGGCCTAGATTTGAATTAATGACTTGTAGACAGTGCTTTGTTTGTGTGAGTAACTTGGCTTTTTTTTTTTTTTTTTTTACATTTAAAGTGTGTTTTTCATCAAATAGCCTACAATTAAGCAATTAAAATCCTATCAGGCTCTGTGGCAAGTATAAAAACACTGAGCAGGCCGAACTGACCTCAATTTTGGATCAAGATGACAAGAAGAAAAAATCCAAGAGACTTTGGGTTCATTAGTGGGGTACGGATGGCAGGAACTTCAGTCACAAAGACTGCTCAGCTGGCTAGTGTTTCCATAGGAACAGTGACTAAAGTGACATCTGCATTTAGATCTATGGGAATAACATCAGTAAACTGGGTTGGAAATTGAGGTCGAAAATACACATTCATGCTCGTGTATTAGTGAAATATGTAAGAAAAAAAACAGAAGAGCAACTCTTCCTCAGGTGACTGAGAATGTCAACGCAGGACAGGATCAGACTGTGTCTGCAAGAACAGTCCGTCGAATACTGAGGGATTTTATAGTAGGTTTGCAGCACATAAACCCCTCATTACAAAGACAAATTCCCATTTGAGAGTTCTGTGGTACAAAAAAAAAGGCACTGGTTGACAGAGATAAGGAAAAAGTGTTTTGGTCAGAGGAGTTATCCTTCACCATTTTCTCAACAATGGGAGAGTGCATGTGTGACGTACACCAAGAGAATGGTACAGGCCTGAATGATTGACCCCTACAGTGAGGGGGTCTGGTGGCTCTGCTGTGCTGCAAGAGGCATTTTCCTGGAATGGTTTAGAGGGACGGGTCACTGCAAATCAGTACAAAGTTATGATGTGAATCATATGCTATGGCCTTCACAGTCACCAACCTCAACCCAACTGAACACCTAGGGGACATTTTAGACTGACGTGTTCATTACATTACATTACATTATAGGCATTTAGCTGACGCTCTTATCCAGAGCGACTTACAACAGAGTGTTCAGACAGCACTCTCCAGCACCATCATCAGAACATCAAATGAGGGAATGTCTTTGGGAAGAATGGTGTTCCACCCCTCCCGTAGAGTTCCTGAGACTTACAGAATCTATGCCAAGGCGCATTGAAGCTGTTCTGGTGGCTTGTGGTGGCCCAACATCTTACTAAGACACTTCATGTTGGTTTATCCTTTAATTTGTCTCTCGTCTGTATCTTTACATTTAAAAAAAGAATTCTTAATCTACTTTGTGTAAAATCTGTTTCACGTAGCCTACGTGTCCAAGTGTGTGTGTGTGTGTGTGTGTGTGCATGCACACTAAATTTCCTGGTCTGGTCAGACTTAAAAGGTCTTTTCAGGTGCCGCTTTGCGAGCACGTCTCCGTGTGAGGCCGCTTGCTGTGACCCAGCCAACTGACCCAAATAAATAACGCGGTGGGATTTAGCGGCACTTTATTTCCCGTGCTCCCTCTTTTTTAGCCCGTGGGACGCCGAGGTTGACACGCTCGCTGGCGCTGGACGAGTGACGGCTGCCTTAAGCCCGTCGTGGGGCAGGTCAGGTTGGTAGCTGCAGGCTAATTTCACGCATAGCGCACCGGTGTATCATGCCCTTATGAATCCCATTCGCCATCACGGTGCTTAGGACCAAGGCCCAAGAGTCTTGCCAGGCCTGGAGATTGTGGGGCACAGCCAGCCGTGCCTGGGACATGCCCGACTAGAGACACACACACACCTACATACACACACACACACACACAAGCGCAACATGGAACATATTCTCAGGTACACGCGAGCACGTACACGGACACTCACACACACACACACTCGCAAACACACAGACACAGGCAGACATGTGCAAAACCAGCATGCATATGCATGACACAAATGTATGCACACACAGGCACAGATGCAAAAACACACAAACAGATACACACTGCAGTCCCCCACAGTTTTACACTTTTTTCACTCTGGCATTAGTGGGAAAATCCAGGGTTTTCAATACTGTGCTCTGTCTCGCATTACTTCACTGTGTTACGAGTTTTTGTGTTTAAATTTGTCTCTGCTGCATGTGTGCCATGTTCTTCCGGTTCGTCATCAGATTGCCCGTTACATGTCCGGTTACTCGGTTCGAAAAGGCGTGGCTTGCCATTCAACAGTGGAGACATGGATTTGCTCTGCTCATGGATTGTGATTACGTCCTCTATTTTGCATGTTTGACCTTATTTTGTTTGACTCTAATACTCGCCCAGTCCTTTTGCCAATTGGTTTTCATGTTTGACCAGTGACTCGTTTGATTCAACTCCGATTCTTGCCTAAGCCTTTCGAGTTTGTCAGCCCACTGGATTCTGTGTGACTCCGATTTGTTCAATTCGACCTCGATTCCCCCCTCTGCTTGCCGTACAGTGACTCCGGTCAATTAGTGTTCCCAGCTGGATCGTTAATATTTGCATCAGTACACTATTTTGTTATTTTTCTATGTTTTTCCTTTGTTATTTTTGAAGGTGTATTTTTTTTTTTAAAGGAATTTTAAATCTCCATTGGGGGGATGCTATTTAAACTCTCAGTCTCAGTCAGCAGAAATCATTCTCATTACCCATTCTCCACCCATTTCCCTTTTCCTTTTTCCTGTTACAGTCTGATCGAGACTGGGTCGTAACAACTGTCACCAGACGGCTAAAATTTAAAACCTAAATTGACTGTGGGCATAAATGGGAGTTCTAGTCGAGGCAGCGGTAAATGACAAGAATTAAATATTCATAAGTCTCCACGGCAGCGTTATACAGTTTTGCTTCCTCCCCGACCAAGAGCTGAACTTCAAGAGATGACACCTTTGAAGCGAAGCCGTATCTCTGTATCTCTCAGTATCCCCTTCTGACACAATCAGACAGTGTGCGGATACCACAGAAACCGTTTGCTGAGCCCACACACACACATACACTCTTCAAGACCTTTTTAACCTTTCCACACTGAGAGCTACAGGACAAATTTTTAATGTCCAAACAGAGGGGAATAAAATGTGTAAACAGACTTCATGGCCTATAATTTGTAATTTTTTTCTGCAGACCAAAAACAATTCCTGCTACCACGGTGAAGTTGAATGTGATGCCAAAACTGTGTCGAGTAGACAGGAAATCACTGCTTCCACAGCATTAGCTGTAACCCCGAAAGTCCAGAGATGTTTGCTTTCAGCCAGAGAGCTGCACTCTGATATCTTATAGACACACATTAGCGTCCAAAAAAGTCAGGAAAAATTGAGTTCAATATGGACATCATCCCTATGGACACACATGGAAGTATGATACTCCCCCTGCGATCTGCTATCCTATTAGGTGTTCCATTCTCAAAGAAATTCCACAGTGATTGAGCTCAGGTAAAACCATTGCATGGAAGGCTTTCAAAAGCAGAATTAAGAAACACATACACAATGCATAAAGCTGGGCGGTTTTTGATAAGGACCCAAATCTGCGGTATCATTTCATGAAATCAATCAATCATGATTTATTTTAACTGCGATAAACAAATCTGAATATAATCTGCACCAATGCATTCCTTTTCCAATCAGGAGCATTTTTTGTGATTTTCCCAGCGGCTGAATGAGCCTGATAAATGCATAAAACATGATTAATGATCAGCAGCACAATCGCCCATCCAGAATTAAAGAAATATTTCACACATTTAAAACAAGTCCCCTCACTCATCATGCATTTACACTTGGATTTTAGGATTGTGATACTAAGGTGCACTCTTATTGCTTCCTTTGTATTAAGTTAGAAGTATGCTTTGCCTTTTTCTTCGTACTAAGGGTATAGCCTATATGTTCAGTAATCTATTCCTTACTGTCAAAAGAACTTACAGTTTTCATTGCACTTGGAGGTTAATCACTGATCCTGCCAGTGTTGAATGCCCACTCCAGATGCAGTATTTTGTAAGACGCTCTGGATAAGAGCTTTGTTAAATATTAAACTAAACCGAAACGGCGGCTTCAGTCTACAAATTGTAAGCTGTACACTGAAACAGCTGCTTCTCTTCATACCGCAGACTATAGCCAAGCTCACAGTGTGGAGCTGGAGGAAGACCTTTCATATGGGGCTTTGACATGTAGTCTACAGATCACTAGAGAGCGATGAAACATGGACCCCAACCAACAGAACCCTAGCATATTCTGGCCAATCATCAATTTGCATTGCCCTATGGAGCTACCAACAACAGTCTGTACAGTCCCCAATTTGATCAGAGTGTAGAGCTCATCCAAGCACCACAGCGAGGTACCTCAACCAAATGAGCCCCCCAGCAGCCCAAATGAGCCAACCACCGTGTTTATGTTCTTCAAGTGCGTGTCACTGTGCATCTTTGTGTGTCTGTGTGCATGTGTACGGCCACATGCTACCTCCAAGGTCTGTGTGTTTCTCGACCCCTCAACCCGTAGCAGACATGCCAGATGACGTTTACTGGGAGGAATCTAGCCGTTCTGAGGAGAGAAGACTGAAGGTGGAAAATTCACAGATGTAACTTGTTCTTCTGGACAGAATTATCCACAAAGGAACATCCCCGCATTCCACCAACGTCTCAATTATTGCTCACAAAGAGCAGCTTCTTTTGCTCGGAGAAATGAAAAACAAAATGTTCAGTATGAAAAGTGCCAAAAATATCAGCTCAAGATCATTACAGGCCCAAAATGACAGAGGTCTTCCTTCCCACTTAAAATCATTTCAAACAGAGTGTGGCAAGTTTTCTGTGGTAAACAGTGTGCGGTAAGTTTTTGAGATGAACTTTGCTCAAACCGAGTGGCACAACAAGTGGCAAAAACATGGGTAGCACGTAATCCTGACCCCAACCTTTCAAATAAAATTCAGAGCCTGACACCAGTCTTGGTTTTGGCCTGGCTAAAGAGTATAGCTAAAGATGCAACTGCCCAAGTAACATTTGAATTAACCACACCTGCTATGAGAACAAAGGCAATGTTTCTGCCGTGGACCAGTCTTCCATGTTACTATGCTACATGTAGGATTTATTTTTTAAAGGGGTTCATACACATCTTAAAATATTCCATTTTAAAAGATGAGGACCTAAAGATTCAATTATTTATCAATCAACGTCTAGCTACACAACACAGGATTAAAATAGGCCTATGCCACTTCAAATTAAGTTTTTAAAGCATTAGGCCTACTTCGGAAATGGGGGAATTCAGGACCATATATCTTGGCCCACTTATTAAAATAAAGCATATTAAATAGCAGGAAGTTCTCGGTTAACACTGGTAGCTCAGCCTACTTGGCTGTTCCTAACACATGATGGTAATCAGCCCGAGACATAGCGTCAATTAGCCTACATTAACTACACGAAAGAATGGGTCATCGCTAGCATTGTGTAATCCCCTATCAAAAGTTGATTTCCTAAAAAAATCTATGATTTCTTATATGCTCAAGTATTCTGAACTGGTTCAAGCCAGTCTAGAACATCACCTCCCTACTTACTTCAATAAATGACGCAAACCAGCATGAAGACTGGAGATTCAAAACAATGAATAGAGAAATACAAATGGCCGTCAAACCTTAGTCTTTCTTAGAATAGAAAGGCATAGATAGAATAAAAGAGAATATAAATAGAAAATAGTGGGCTATTTTCTCACATTGTGCTATACATATTTACTGTGCGTGCATACTGAACATAAACACATAGACAATTACATTGTGCAGCTTACATTATGCACAATGCCAGTTTCTCACGAAGTCCTCCCCTTGTGCAAAGCCACATGCTGTGCCTCTCTCAGGGAGTCTAGTCATGCGAAAGAGTTTTGCACTACCACCATTGGGACATCATGTGACCGAAGGGGAAATCTGAAGGGCCGGGGGCCACTCGGGCCCTGTTAGAAGTTAAGGGCCCAGCCAAAACAAGACGGTGAAGCAATTTTATCCTGAAGCAATTTCTACTGCAATCCGAGTCATTTAAAGGACCCTTTCTTGACAAGCCTGTTTGTCAAGCATAAATTAGCTTTGATGCTTGGTAGTAAAAGTCTGGATCTCAATATACTCAAACCACAGACACAGCACTGGATGTTCTGAGACAAAAATAAAAGCCATGGCACCTCTAAAATACCATCGGAGACAGCGTTTAGGCTAAATCCTGCCTCTAATAGCCCATGTAGCCTATAGCTTGACCCTACACGCACCACACTTCTGATTCGATAAGCCGCACATCAATTAATCTAATGGATTCAACTAGCCAACGGAAGAGTTTTCAAAAAATCCACCATGATGGAAATACGCCACAGCGAAGGGGAATGTTAAGCTGTGAAGGGACGCCTGGCTGACCAAGTGATGGGAGTGTCGCTGAACCGCTACGATTTTCATTTTGCGTCTGCCGAATATAATCCCGGTGCCAAATGAGCCGAGTCGTGTTTCCACACAGTCCGCCTCCTTGCAGAACTATGGCAGCTCAACTGCGGGCTATTCAGAGGGGTTGGAAACTGTCCATTTGGTACGGTGCACTCTTGACATGTTTTTCATGGTAACTTCATCCCAGCTAGCCTACATGCGGCTCAGTAATCGGCAGGAATGTTGAAAAACTTTTATTAGCAAGATAAAAAAAAAAAAAAAAAACATTCCTTTCTTTTTTAAGTACTCAACTCGCAGGCTATCAGGCCACGATGCAGCCCACACAGTCAGGACACAGCACTGGCAGCAGCACACTTCGGAACACTGCTATGCCTTATCACGCGGACTAATAATAACAACCCTGGGCCGTGTTGCTGTAGCCTACTGAGGAGATGAAAACAAAAACATACAAACTGTGAAATCTTGTGAAAAGGCTCTGCGCTCAACAAAAATGGGGTTTGTTTGAAGTAGCCTAATGGTCGCTGAGGGTCGAGAACAAACGGGTGTTTCTTCACGCCAGGCGGCTACGCGCCCTTATTCTCCGGATTCCCCCGCTTTCAGATTCCGATCGGATAAAAATCTGCTCCTCGCTTCATCTCCACTCGACCGCTGGATGAGCTAGGAGCTAATGAAAAAGCTTTCCAAGAGTTTGGCGGTTTTCAGGGTTTCCCACAGAAATAACTACAATGACCACAAACTCTCAGCCCTTAAAAACATTAGGCCTACCTTCAGTACCTTCTGCCCTTGTATAAACACAGAATTTAGATACAACTTCACACAGCCACAAAATAAAGGCCCAAACTTGGGTTATTTACCGTTTTCTCCTTTTTCCTGCCAATTTCATCATCACAGATGTTCCAGTGCCACCATCCATAATTCTCCCCATTGGACATTTAGCTACATCAGCCAATAACAACACCGAATACACATGCAAAATAGGACACTTTTTTTTCTTTTTTTTTTACTTTGTGGTCAACACCTTTGCTTTGCGTGGAAGCTAGCTTGCTTGCTAACGAATAAAACGATTGCTTTTTCAGCTGCATAATCTGTGGGAATTTTGCACATTCACAATTCCGACAGCAGCCCCTCAATTGAGAGGCGAGGGGCTTGTGTCCCGGGGCTGGCGAGCCCCGCCCCGATCGCAGACGTGGGCCCGGGACAGAGGGTTCCCCGCAGCAGGGTCGCAAGCAGAGGAAGCCTAATCTATCAAAGGAAACTGACACACTTCCTGTTGTTCAGTGATGAACTCTTGACAGGGCCCAGCCTGGGAACAAGCGTTGAGAGGATATGGTCTTACAGTATGGCTGCCACCGTGAAAGACAAAAAGCGCCGCCGGCATGGTCAATAATGCCATAAAATTGGGAGTGCATTTTATGAATGAGCAATGCACTCATTTCATCAAAGCTTATTTCCCTACTTCTGAGGTCTAATTGAATTATATGAGCAAAGCAGATACTTGTCCCAGATTTAAAAGACCCATACATGTATTGTTCTAAATGGATTAAAACATGAAACTGCACTTCAGCTCTCCATGTTCTACCACATATGCATTAGTATCATTGTCTGTTCATACTTTTAAGGAACATAAGAGCACTTGAGGATCTTGTTTTTCCTGTGGAACACAATCTGATTGTAAGCCAGTTATTTATCTACTCAGGAGATGCATTTAAAGGACCTCATATAAGCTCTACACACAAGACAGGGTAACTTAACTTTGCAAGACAAGGTGTTCCTGGATTTCTCCCAGGCAAAGCGAGAGACTAACAGGAAATTTATATTATATGTCACTGCTGCAAAAAGGAGGTATAACCTGTTACTAAGCTGAGAGTGTGTGCATGTCTGTGCGTGTTAGTGTGTGTGTGCAATTAAATTTTCCCAGGACTGCCATAATATAAATGTAAATGTGAATATCAAACAGATTTATATGTCCCCACCCCTGGATTTCATTTCACATTTTACCCGATCGTACAGTCAGGCACTTCTTGAAACAGTTCGGTTTGCTCTAGGCTACAACAGCAGAACCCACTCAGAGTTCACCATTGCAAACTAATGGCTTCAGCTCTTTAACCTGCAGCACTATCATAGATAGCACTATCATGGATAGTGTTACACCCCTCAGACAATGCACCCTGTCATGCGTCTTTCCTGCAATAGCACAGAGGCTCATGGGATATCTCAAAGTGTTGCATTTATAACCCTTCTGTTGGACAGTTTGACTCTGTCTGTGTGTCATGCTGGTGTTACCCCTTCCAACCCGTGAGTTGGTGCATTCCACCACCCAGTAGGGCTGTCAACACTGGCATGAAATTGAGTTCAAATTTTACGTTCTAAAATTAGCTCGAATTTGAATCACAGACTGATTATATTCCAGGGTATTTAATAGTGCATATGTTTAACCATTTTACAGAAACAGCTGTTTTTCTGTTGAGTCCCCCCATTTTCAGCCGAACCAAATTAAGTTAACGGATGGCAGACAAGTGCTAACCAGTGCTCAGGTGCTTACCTTTGGATGGATCGTTCACACGTTCTGCAATTAGTGCTACTGATTTGCCGGAACGTCCTCACACCTGACTCCCAGGTAATTAAGAGGGTGGAAAACCAGCAGTACTGGGCCCTCGAGGGCCATGATCGGAGTAACATGAGCACAGAGTTAAACTTCAACAGTGCACTGCTTAGAAGAAACAATCCTGTTCTGAAAAAAGCTAAAGGGAAAAATGAAAACAACCGCAGTACTGCATGCTGAAATCGGCAATAAGACCTGTTTTGGTTTGTTGCAGAACAACTACACGAACAGCCTCACTGAAAATGGAAAAAAGTTATAAATTATAAGCTGTGACACTCATTTCTCTTATTCCAGAACCACGTACACACTTCATGTCTCAGTGCAGTTGCACAATGAACAGCACTGGCCAGACTAAACAGTTGCATAATCCAAAGGCACAGTCAAGGAAACTCCAAAATCGCTTAAGATTGGCTAACACTGGGCCTTCCTGCATAACGTGGTGTGCAGGGCTTCTTTCCTGCATTGACATGTCTTAGTGTTTTTACAAGCTGCCTAAGCCATCTATAAGAGAAACATGGATGCATACACACACACACACACACAAAAGCACCCGTAAAACAATCTGAAATGATCTGTGCATTCATTGGTGCAATTCATGACCAAATTCCACCAATAAAATGATCTGAGCATTTATTGGTGAAATTTGGTCATGAATGACACTGCACTTCAAGTTTAAGTTTTGACTCCTTTCAAGTTCACGTGCAACCTCGGAGACACACTAAATTAACTTCAGTAGAATCAGTTTAATTGCATAAGGACTGAAACGGAGTGCCAATGACTGCGCGTGCCACTCAGGCGTCCACTGTTGACGCGATTTTCAACAGAAACCGCCGACATTCTAATTTTATGGCGGTTTTGTGTCTTTATAGGCTAGGTCAATTGTCGTTTTATTTAGGCTATACCACTTCTGCTGACTTTTAATGAATATTTATAGATCATTATGCGATGTAATTGGACATAATTCCATGAAAATACGCAAAATATGCAATAAAGATTTATCCAAATGGAAAATCTCTTTACAATTGAATGAATGCGATATGGTAAAAGATTTGGCAATTCCATGGCAATTAAGTGGATACTACTACCTATTAGGCCTAACCTACACTGTTTCTGTCCATATGTTAGGGATGGGCATGAAAACTCAAGTAATCGAAAGACAAGGACTGCTTCAACACTTTACAGTACTCAAGGAAAATAAATTACTAGAAAATTCATGTGAATTAACGTGCTTAGTTCCATCATTTATTTTTACATGGCAGATTTAGCAGTTTGTTGTTTTATGGATAATGTTAGTTTTCAGAATCCTTGCTCCGCAGTCTGCAGCCATTTCAGGAGCGGCTGTGAATTTAAAGTGGAGTTTTAAAAATTGCTGCCCTCATCAAGGATACAACACCGATATTTGACCGCTTCTAGCCGATTCTAAGCAATCTTAGAGTGTTCAGTTACTACGAAAATTACATCAAAAACTAAGTACGTTGCTCAAGGGTACAACTGCAGTGCCTCACAACCTGCAACCACTGAGCTACAGGAACAGCTCCCTCGCCGCAATACTGCACTACTTCCCATAAGCAGACTCCATTACCACAGAGTAGGCTACTCCTCACAATGTTACTGAGATGGAGCTATGGGAATGTAATAAATGTTGTCTGCTGCACAACGCAATGCGCGGCTTCACTTTTCATAAAAGCCGTGCACGTGGGCCAAGTGTCTAAGTGTCCACTGTTCAGCCGAACTAATGGATCTGATAAAGGCAACATTTCTTAACCTCGTTTTAAAATCCATACCTTTAAACAATGAAATGCCTCACCGCAGATAGGCTATGGGGCGGCTAAAAAGGGAACCACACTGCGCGTCCTCGAAATAAAGCAGTCGGCGGGCGAAATCTAAAAAACCCAGCCACTGCGTAAGTGTGTAATGAGCTTCGTCAGTCACAGTGATTCCCAAATCGCTCCAGCGCAGACGGAGAAATGCAGTCGCTTAAAATCTGCCTGTTCCAGCTGAAGCAGCTCCTATGCACAGGCAGAGTGGGAGTCCCAATGGAGGTCGGGGGCGTTTACCCCCGCTCCAGAGCGGGTCGGGTGAAAGGTCTGAGGAGGTTTGAGAACAGAACCCGGCGTACGCGGTGCCCTGGGGCTCACGTAAGAGACGCACTCTTTCCCCTCGACGGGAAACACGGACGGCTCTGGCCTAAAAAACGTGCAAGCGGCCACTGAATGCCGCTTTTATTTCCACGCTTGGCTCTCTCTCCGATGGATGGAGAGCTGGCCGTGAGAACCGAGTTTGTTTTCATTAACCCCCCCCCCCCCGAACGACAGAAACACGACATGCCTTCGGAATTAGAAAAAGAAAAAAAATGCCAGAGAGAGGGGGACAACAAAACCCTTTTCGCCCGTTCAGAGAGTTCACTCCATTCTCGAAATCCAGTTTTGCTGGCACAACAGTCTGCTCTGTCGCCAGCATCAAGGAAACCAACAACAAAAAGTACACAAAATGACTGCCAAGAAGGTAGTGTCATTTTTTGTAAGACTTACAGTACATGTGACCATTGCCTAAATAAACATTGACAGGGTCCTCTAGGCTCTGCAAAAATCACACCCCACAATGCCAGCTCATAACATTCCTTCACAAGCTTATTCAGATTCAGATTCAGACAATTGTATTGATCCCAAGAAGGGCAATTAATGTGCAGCTTACCCAGTCCATACACACAACTCAAAAACTCACAGACAAGGGAGTTATATGTCAGAGGCAACAGATCAACATACATGGGTCAGTACAAGGATACAACCAGCGGGTAGGCTACTTGAGTCGCACACTGTGAAGCACCCTGGTATGTATGTATCAGCAACCCAGTGACTATGCATGCGAGGAATACATTTTATACAATAAATGGTATAGCTTAAGTTTTGTACCATCACTTCTGCTTACATTTAGGCCTACTGGATCAGCAAGTTCTCAGTTTTACAGTTTACACATTTTCTGTCTGCACAGCCAGATATTTTCTGATGCAGTTCAGGTTAAGTTGCTCAAGGGCTTGGCAGCAATGTATCATTCAGGTTAGGCAAGCTTCAGGTTGGCACCGCATTTGATCAAACCCTGTATGGACAACAGTCGCCTGCAGGCAGATTAGTTTGAATAATTACAAAGTCATGCAGAGACATTTGTGTTGTGAGCACAGAAATACAGAAGGACTGAAGAACAGTTGTGTCATTTTTAAATTTCAGGCAAATACAATAGATGATATGGTTAACTACAATGGGTTACAACAGGACAGTCACTATGGCCATTTGCAAGTGTCTGTAACACACTCGCACATGCACACGTTTGCACAGAGACACATGCACCTTTATCCAAATTCCCATGACTCTTGCCAGCCAGAAGTAATCATCGAAAGTTATAAGTCTGCAGAACTCTTCCCTAAGCCTCACCCAAAGGATGTGTTATGATAAGTCTTAACATTCTCTGGTCCATATGAGGGCTAGAGTGTAGCTGAGACAATACGTCTACACCCTAGCTGTATTACACCTGGGCCAAGGGACAATCACTCTGTAAGTGATGTGAATCTTACTTGCATTTGTGTGTTCTGATGACCAAAACAGAAACCACAGCTACGCTGCCACAAATGCTGCATATTTTAATAAATCTGTAAACTGTGTGAGTCTCACTTTCCATATTCAGTTAGCTTAATTTGGTTTCGAAAATAAATTATTAAATAAAACAATTGGTCTCATTGGTGACTCATTTTGCAAAACTGTAGGAGTGTACTGAACACACCACCATGCGACACTGTTCAAACTGCAAGAAAAAACAGAAAACACTGACACTAAGACTAGCACCTGTCACACTGAGAGATACAATGCCATGGTGAAATCACAGGTCAGTATACAACCAACTCAAAAACCAAATGCATCTCAGGAAAAGTCAAATGAGACCAAGGCTCATGCTGCAGTGCAGGCCCGTAGCTTTTTTCTATGCACCGGCTAGAGAATGGAAGCCATGAATGGAATAGGACCTGTATTCTGAGAAGGGAATAGCACATCCAAAACATAGATCACAGCTGGATTAACAAAATATGGGACCACCTTAAAACTGATCTTGAACCTTGGTCTTAATGATGCCAAAACTAGTGTAGCTCAAAATAAATGATCAACTAACAGCTTGGCGGAGGTCCAAACGTGTGAATCCAAAGTATTTAATAACTGAAAGATGTCAGTTACTAAAAATTAACTATTCAAATATTTAAAACCAACTGAACCCTCAACAGCGTTGTTGGTTGTCACGTGGGCAGCTCATCATGTTTTCGAGACAAACTAGGCAGTGCAGAAAAACAATAATTGACGTAGGATTTAAGCACAACATTAGACGTAACACAACCACAATTATTTAAATAGACCGGGAAAAAGACAATCTTAGCTTCTCATCGCTAAATTCTGTCTGTACTGTCTCAGGTCCCTAATATGTCCTAAGCACATTTCTAAGTCAAACGCTTTAAAATCTAAAGCCACAGCCCAGTTACAGCGATTAGACAGCAATTAAAGAAATATGGAATGGCCACACTGCACTATTCCAGACTAGCTACAGCATTTCGCGAAGCAGTAACAATGCAAAAAGCAGGTCAGGCTGTTCCTGATTTTAACGTTACTTTAAGTCGTCGGACTTCTTCAAATAACACAACCGTGAGAAGACTACACAGACTTCATGCGTAATAACGCAAATAATGTCCCCTTTCTTGAGGTTGATTTTACATTACTTTTTCAAAACCCCAGTTATTGGACATATACATGTGCAATCAGTTAACCATTTAGCTGTACATAAAACGGACACAATTGTGTTCCTGTAAAATATCTTTAAAAACACTAGACTAGCTACGTGCACCTCTCGCTTGTGGACTAAATTGGTAGCTACGTTTTATTCTGCATTTCAACCGCAACCATGCTGACTGATCAGCAATTCACTAATATCGTAAATCTACACAACATATAACGGAACACATCTTGGCGGAAAGTAGGCAACCGGGATCGCTGGTTAGCGTCAATCTTGGACATAACGTTAACGGATGGAGGAAAATGAAAGTAAACCCGTTAACAGGATGACAAAAATAAATACTTCGCTAGCTATAATACAATCATTTAAGAACACTCATTACCTTACCTTCTGTGGTACTGATTGTATGTTGATCTCCGTTTAAAGTCGGAGATCCGTCAGAAGGGATAGCTGGTAAATCGCTGGAGTTTTCACAAATAAATAGGATTACGGATAGATACAACGAAGCGCCAAGTGTGCCTTCTATTTTAGCAGTACACCGGATGAATACGAAGTATCACATGGAATGCTGGTAGACGTCCTTCTGAATGACGTCCATGCCCATGGATGAAAATATCAAAACACTAACGTTACCGAGCCAGCTAACGTTATACGAACGAAAGCCCTAGTTATACTATGAAGAAATAACATAGCTAGTATAGTGCAATTCACCGCGCATGCCCCACGACTGACTGGATGCACAGCCGGAAAAATTGAAAAATGCACAGTTTAATACACCAAAAACACCTGTCAATCATAAAGGGAAATGCCTAACGCTTTAATGCTGAACATTCACGAGCTAACGGTTTGATACAAAGCTCAAAAGCTCAGCACCTCAGCCCTAAGCAACTGGGCGATGTCCCTAATATTATTCTAGCTTTGCTATCATAGCGGTCTTAGATAGCTAGCTATATACAGCATTGCAACATAATCATTTTCAATACACTTAGAGATTATTATTCTACCTTGGAAGTCCCATTGAGTCAAGAGAATCAGCTGTACCGCAACACCCGCTCGAAAGAAGACGCCATTTATCCAGCAATGTTTTCTTTCCGTTTTTAGTTTGAAGGCTACGAGAAGACCGACCGCAATTCTGGAGACTGAAAGAAATCGAAAGGCGCTCCCTCTGTCGGCACAGAGGCGTCACAGGCACAGTAGTCTGTGAAAGCTGAGCAGACTCGAAGTATGGACAATTGTAGGCTATGACAGACTGGTTGAGGTTTTTTTTTTTTTTAATTTTTTTAAATTTTTTAAATTTATTCTAGGCTCAATTTTTGATGTGCCATTTGGGCAACATATTTAACTTTATGGTTACGGTGAGGAGACTTTGCAACCGGGCCACATACTAAACCAAAACTAACAAGCGATAAACTTAGTACTTAGTTAATTTCACAATTTGGTTGCCACTTTGCAAACTACAGTAATATGCCCTTGAATGTGAGATGTGTAGGCTACCATTGGAGGGAGGTTTCAGATGAATTATCTCTATCCACAAAGTCCTTCACGTCAACATTCACGTACTGGGCGACGTCACTACATCATATCGCATTCTATTCCTTGCAACTGTACTTAATACTGCTGTTTTCTTCAACGTGTTTCTATTTATCGAGCTTTACATTTCTCAGTATTACCATTTTCCAGTTCAGATTAACTTCATGGGTTTGGGTAGTATTTTTTTTTTTTCCTCCAGTACCAAAACATTTTCAATAAGTGCTATGTTGCCACCTGTTTTAGATGGCCCTATTCAAAAAATGGCTGATTTATGAGTTTTATGTCCATTATGATTAACACAAAAAACAGGCAATATGAAATGTTGTAACAAATATAATATGGTGTCATGTATTCCAGTCTCCCGTGCTAAGGCAGTGAGAACATTCTTCCAGGCCGGTAATGAGGCATGCCCTATAGTTGGCTATTAATGCCACAAAATTACAAAAGTGCATCACAATTAACTGCATGACAACTAACACTATAAATAAACAACAATTTATTTAAGCTCTGAAACATAAGCTCTGAAACACACATTTGCATGCAGTGACATGAAAATGTAAAGTGACATGAAAATGCAATACAGCAAGGGTTTTTGTACCCTGTCCAAATAAAATGCATACAAAATCTGGAAAAAGAGAGTTCACAACAACAAATCAATTTAAATTAAATTAAATTACCTATATATAACAATTCCATTTATGTGCGTTTCTTATTAAAACAAAATCTATTATAATCATAGAATACATTCTTTAGTAAATTACATATTGTATTGCTTATTAAACCAGTGAGTTCAATAAAATACATTTGACATTGAATAATACTTGAAGAGTCAACTTCATATGTAGCTGCTGTGTTAGTCTTATGGATGTGTTGCGTATAAACCTACAGTTACCGTAATGTGCTACCGGATAAATATTCTGAGAGCAAACACACGCACACAAGAAAAAACGCAGAACTCCATGGCAAAAAAAAGTCCACATGTGAGTTCACTTGGTCAACATTTGCCTTACAAAAAAATACACATTCCTGAAAAACTTCATAGTTCTCCTCCCTTTTGAAGGCTACCACTCTAGCCTCATGTTAGCCTTGCTCCACACGTACTTTCCACCTCTCTTCAGAAACATCTTCTCATCGAAGCCACTGAACTGAATGGCGTTTTCCACCCCTACGTCCAGGATGGACTTTGAGGGGTCCTTCCTGCCTTCACGGCAGTCGAGGAACCTCATCTGTAGAAGGACGGAATAATTAACTCTCAACGTTCCAATGGACCGAACAATGTAGAAAAGGCAATTCATGGTAAAAATAAATAGTAGAAAGGCTTTCATAAGGTTTTAAATGGTGGGACTTACATATTCATCCAGGATAAGATAGGAATCTCTCATCTGAAGAGACAAGATAAATAAAAAATAAAAGAATTATCTTATAAGTTTATTATACATTACAAAATGAATGATCATAAGCAACAACAAATAAACAGGGAGGAAAGAACAGCGTAATGCTTGGCTTCAGTGTTTGTGCTTCTTTTACTGATTATGTATTATGCAGTACACACGTATTTTGCATATATAACTTTAGAATCTTTCAAATCACCATTAACTTGAACCACATTACTTACTTTTGTAACATACAGAAACAGAATCATTTTGCATCAATGAAAAACACAAATACACCCAACCTTGTTCAGTACTATAATAGAGCCTGTTTCTGTGGAAACTGCGGTCAGCTGTTACACCCTCCCACAGTTCCACAGTGAATTATTATTTTTGTAACAGAAAAAAAAAAAAAAAACACAACAAAACACTTGTACAGTTCTACCATCTCCCACAGCCACATGCACCCTCACCTTTTGGTTGGATTCAGGGACTAGGCAGGTAATGTCATTGTGGCGGTCCAGGAAGTCCTGGAACTGCTGGTCACTGATCACAAATCTCTCAGCCTCCCGAAGAGCATTTTCCCCAGCATTCTCCCCCTCGATTACCAGACACTGGAATACCTGTGCATGTAGAGATACTGTATATAAAGACCCATTCACTTACTCTACACAGTTGCCGTTTATTGAGGGTGTGACCTAAAACGGCTGAACACTGCATTGAACAAGTAACGTTAAAAATCAATTTTATGCGTTAGTTCTATTGGCTTGTGATAGCTACATCACACGGCCTCGTAGAATTGCGATCAATAAAGGCTAACAACACACTAGCACTTCGTGTACGTTTGATCACACTGCAGTGACGTTAAAACAGTCAACGAACTACGTTTTCTGCGAGAAACCTAGATTTACACCTCCCTAGACGTCTATATTCAGCCTGTATTCGGGCTTGTGCTCACTGGGTTATCAGGTAGGCTCCTCCACAGATCCACTTATTCATACGTCACTTTGATCAGCATGCAGGCAGAGTGTAACTAGACCGCAGCAGCGTTCAACAAGACGCACCTTCCAGCGCACAGGAGAAAGCTCCAGGATTTGCTCGCGCATATCCTCTTCCACGTTGAAGCTGTTGATCACCGAGTTTATCTTGAAGGCCACCTTATATTCCTTGCACCAGCTCCGCACCCTGTACAAGTTGTCGATATGACTTTTCCTTCCCTGGGTCCGGCCGATCAGCTTGTTGGTGTCCTCGTCGAAACTATCGCAGGAAATTGCGATAATGTCCAAATATTCCCCTATGAGAGAACGGTGCGGAAATATAGGCTGTTGATGATAACCTAATAAATGATCGAACATGAAGGTGATTGGAAAATATCACGTAAATTAAAATAAACCAATGCATAAACAAATACAATCGTGTTGTTCCCTCAAACCTTTTATCATTTTAATAACATCTCCGCTCAGTGCAATCGTGCTGTACCTCCCACACAGCCAGTTTTATATGTAGCAATGCTACAACCTAGAGTCAATTCGAGATAGTACAGTAAGGTGAAACCACTGGGCTCCGCACCACACCTGGGTGTGTTTCCACATGCTTCTAATGTATTATTTCACGAAATTGTGAATGCGGGATGGAATCCATCGAGCCACTATATACCCGCTTATTCTTGGCAGGGTCGCGGGGTGCTGGAACCTATCCCAGTGTGCATTGGGCGAGGTGGAATGGGATGATAATGTACATCTACATTATAGGCATGTGTCAAAAAGTCATGAACTTTTTACTGCAGCGGATTTAAATATGTATTTATGTGAACAAGTCAATCAAAATGAAAATGATCATTTAAAGATGTGCAATTGTCCGGAACAAAACCCACAGTTCTCTCCGCAGTAGCCTAAAGCAGTACTCTGGCTATACCGGGTATGAAACTACGAGTAACCTATCCTGCTGAAACCCCGTAGAAAAAAGTTTAATTATTCTGACACAATACAAGCTGTGGATACAATGGGAAAAAGGTGCAGTGAAAATATTTTCAAAAATATTATTTATTTTATTTTACTGAATGTCCCTTGTTACCAAGGTTTCAGCATAAAATATACATTTTATGCTGAAACCATGGGTCTTGAGATTATAACCGGAGATTAATTTCCCCTATGGGACAAATATATACGTGAGGAAATGAATTCTAAAACAGAATGCATAGCCTATTCAGGAAGTGACCTTACCGTATTTCCGAAACCAACTCTCTCGAATCAGGCTCCCGTTGCTTACTATACTAACACTCGGGAGCTGGAGATCTTGTTTGCAGAACTGCACAAGTTTCCCAACGAAATCACCCTTTTCTTGTAAAAAGGGCTCTCCGCCAGAAAAGTTTATTTTTTCCATTCCTATAAAGGATATATTAGAAAATTTACACAAGACATGCACCCATAGCTTATACAAACTTTTTAATGTTGAATTAAAGTCATACAGAAGCCTACACACGATTGCAAATCGATTATTTTGTGCTTATTTCGTTTCTTTTGCTGGAAAAAAATAATATGTATCAACTTCTTCAACTCACCAGATTCCTTCAATAAGCTAAGTCCCCTTTTAGCTTCTTCAATTGGCAGGACAAATGAAGTTTTCGCTGTATGGAAACAGAATCCGCACTTGTAGTTGCACTGTCGCGTGAAGTGATAGTTGACGCTGCTCGGAGTCGGAGATTTCAGGGTGACCGGCTCGCTCTTGTCTGCCTTGTGTGCAACGCGTGCCGCACGACCCTGGCCAACGTTTGCTCCCATCCAGCTGAATACCCTGTCAAAGGTGCCCAAGAAGATGATGTGGAGGTTGGTGATGCACACCTGCAACATCATTTTGACAAAAACGATCTGGGATGAAAGCAACATGATTCCCCACGGTGTGGTCTCAGGACTGTTCTTTCGTTGTTTAAAAAGCACAGCTGAATTAATTTCTCCGGTCACAGTGTATTCATACTTGTTTTCTTTGGGCGTGGTTAAAAGATAAACGCAAAGTTTCTCTATTCTAGAAAGGAAAGTGAAAGTAGCGTGAAGTAATTTAAACTTGGGGATTTGTGCGAAGCCTACTGTATGAATAAATGAAATAATAAATGAATAGCGTTCATTGAAGAGTCACTCCTCAACACACAAATACCGGGTAAATTGTATTAATGCATACATAAATAACTTGTTACATACACAAAAAGCATAGTAAAACAACATGACATTTCACATAGCGCGCAAAAAAATATTAACATTTACATATTTTTAAAGTGTACTGGGCCACTCAGGTAGAGCCACGAGACACCAGTGAAAATACACAAAAAAGCACAATAAACCGCATAACATCAAAGATCCACTACCCTTTTTCACCATAAGTATGACATCCATTTCAATGTAAACATACTTCTTCAGGCACGAACCCCCTTTCTGGGATTTGTGGCCAAAAAGCTCAATTTTGACCTCGTCTGACCATACACCCGGTTTCAAGTTCAACAATTTTGTGTTGTGGTCAGATGAGACTATTTATATATATATATATATATATATATATATATATATATATATACATATAGCCATACATATATATATATATATAGTCATATATATATATTTAGAACGTAAAATGTGTTTAGAAATAACATTTTTTAAAGTTTAATAACCCTTATTTAAACAACAGGGTAAGTTGACTGAGCACGCATTGGCTTTTGCAGCACCGTCCTGTGAATCTAATCAAAATATATTCATGTCAGCATGCCTAGGCTACTTTCGTTTCAGTGTTTACGATGGAGTAATTGACTCAGAACTTTACTTTCTCTTTCACTGTAAGTTTCGATTTATCTTGAATTGTCACACCCTTCCTCTCAGCTGATCAGCGCAAATAAGTTTAGGTGACGGTGCGTATGTTCCTTCGTCTAAACATGGCTAAACGGGTGCTCTGTCGTTTGGGTCAGTGGTGTTCACGTGTTTTCGCAGTGGAGTGCGAACCTAACTCGGATCCGGTTTATTTTGGCTTGAGCAAAAATCCGCAGGCAAGCCTATCTGGCGAGCAACAGACTTTTGAAAAAATATTTGGTGGGGCGAAAAGTTATTCGCTCCACATTTGCACCGATGACCGATTTCAAAGAGCGATGCGGTATGAAGATCTTAAAAATAACTTAATTTCGGCGTTACCAAGAGGCAGCTTATTGGACGTGTTCTCTTTTCTCCCAGATGTGAAAAACTCGTTGTTCAGGGGGTTTCTCATCAAAGATGCAGAGGCAATACCGATGTTCCATGAACTAGTTATGGGTTCTTGGGTGAATGTGTGCACTTACGTCCAGGAAGAAGACGGCCAGTGGTGGCAGCACTTGTGGTCCAAGTCAGAAGATGCCACGGAGGTGCTCGTGGATAAATATTGCCTTGTACCAGCTCGGATGCCACAGTATCACCCATCAACGCTAAATATAATGGGTAACGATGTGTTCTACAGCTTTGGAGATGCCCACAAAGTTATGGAAAAGGTAAGGAGTCTACAGTGATACATTTGGTTGTTCGCAAATTGAAAGTTCTGTCTGCGCACGTTTTTCTGCCTTTCTACAACTAGTAGGCTATGTTGACATTAACTGCCTACGTCACACGCCTCTCCCGAACAATCGGTCAGGCGCTCAAGAGTATAATATTCCCATCTAGCGACTGAAACAGGTATTACATGGAATACAAGCGAGGAATGCCAGCAGGGATCTCGAACTCATATCCTGAAGGGCTGCTGACTCTACAGGGTGTTGTGATTTACTGTCAATCAGCAGCCGATAGCCATTGGAAACAATGTGTGAAGACCTTTGCTAATCAGTGACTTAAATGAAGCGCTTAAGTACATCAAAAACCACCTGACAGTGGCCCTCCAGGGTTTGAGCTTGAAATCCCTGTGTTGAAGGGTTCACTTTCAGTTTTTTTAATTGTGTATCATTCCGAATTCTGTGTATTTTTGACTGACCCAGTCTGTTTAATGTGGAATGAACAATAGCTTAGATACTTAGGCTACGTAAATTTCTGACGACCGAGTATTTGGGGACTAGCTATAGACCAAGAAAATACAAGTAAACTAAAAAAAAAAGCTGAGTACTGTGACATCTATTAAACTCATACACCAAAAAACATTTTGAGGTGGAAAATTCAGGTTCAGGAAGAAAAACTCCCCAGTATTTTGTGCCAATCACTTGCTAATTAACACAATTTTTCAGCCAGGAGGTAGAACTAATTAGTGAAATGGGTTTACTTTCTGACCCTGGGACTTTCACACCTCTGATTTTCTGTGTTAATTTAACTTGAACAGTGTTTATACAAATCCAAGAGGGATCAAATGCACTCTATTATAGTCTGTTTAACATTGAAAATTTTACTGTGTACCTTTCTCTTCAACAGAGCGTGGAAATAATTCCAGAGACAAAGGAATTGCTGGAACTGGTGGACCAGAATCTGACACTAAAGAGGAATGGGCAGTTCCCAGTCATAGTCATTGAAGGATTGGATGCAACAGGTTAGTTTAGTACACAGTAGCCTACATTGTCACTCACTGAATATTGTACGCAGTAATTGAATACCATTGGGGGGTGTTGAGCTACGGACCTACGGTGCAAGAGGGGCAGTTTGTAGAAAATTCCCCCTTTAGAGCAAATTATGTGAATATTTTGTTCTTTACATTGCATACTTGTACCTTTAATATTCACACAAGCTCTGAAACGAATACTAACACAGTTTGGGTCCCTGTGGTTTTGGGCCTTTGCTTTAGTGATTGTCCTGGAAACCGAGACTGATGTAGCCTATTCGTTCTGAATTACTTGTAGCCTATACTACTGTATCGTCAATACATGTGTCACTGAATCAGTCAGTGTTTACGCAATTGTATGTGCTGTAATGCCTTTCTTTACTTCATTCACTTTTTCCACATCTTTTCTTTTTCATCCTTTCCATCCTTATTTCCTCTTGCTGTCATTCACCAGGGAAAACTACACTGACACGCTCTCTGACAGCGGAGCTCAGTGCCGCTTTGCTGGGATCTCCGCCGCAGTGTCTGTCTCCATGGAGACAGCGCTTCGACTCAGAGCCCGCCCTCCTCAGACGGGCGTTCTATGCCATGGGGAATTACGTCACCGCTAGCCAGATTGCTGTGGCAAGCCAGCACAGTCCCGTCGTGGTGGACAGGTAGGAATACCAAATCAGCCTCTCATTTGCCCATAGGAATTGGCACCCTATACTGATCTCTGTTCAGAGCTGGATTTAAAATCAGAGCCCACTGCCATCTTTTCTCTAAAGGGCATTATTCATTTGTTTAGCACTGGGCTCGGTCCAGGGCAATATACTGTAAGTAAGCTTTTTTTTGTTCCAGATGCTTCCGGTAATTTAGGTTTGATCAATTACCTAGTAGCTGTACCTATTTAAGTGCTTGAAGGGAGAAACATTGCCAGTGAAATATTCACGCATAGCAGTAAAATACTGCTAAAACTGTCTATTCAGCATTTTTTGTTTGTGGATATTGGACATTAGGCCCTTAAACAATGTCATGGCTGCTGTCTCAGGCTTAATTGGTTTTTCAATCAATTGTTCCAGTCCCTAAAACAACCTATTGGAACATTGAGTTAATTGTAATCAATTACGATGGATACTAATTGGTTCCGGGCACCACGGTGGTACAGTGGGTAGCACTGTCGCTTCACAGCAAGAAGGTCGTGGGTTCGAATCTCGGGCCTTTCTGTGTGGAGTTTGCATGTTCTCCCTGTGTCCACGTACTCCGGTTTCCTCCGAAAGTCCAAAGACTTGCAGGTAGGCCGATTGGAGACCCTAAAATTGCCCATAGGTATGAGTGTGTGAGGGAATGGTGTGTGTGCGCCCTGCGATAGATTGACGGCCTGTCCAGGGTGTATTCCTGCCTCTCACCCAATGCATGCTGGGATAGGCTCCAGCACCCCCCGCGACCCTGCTCAGGATAAGCGGGTATAGATAATGGATGGATGGATGGACTAATTGGTTCCGTATATATGTATGAGGGACAAACAAAAATACATTAATTGTATCTTTCACAATTGCACCTGCTACACATTTATTTAAGAAGCATCATTCATGGATGTGTGTAGCCAGATCCAGATTTGAAACCCAAATCTAAAATCAGTAGGTTTGTGGGCTGCTGGGCGGTGCATCCTTTGAAGGCACTATTCTAGTGCGTGGGCGAACCCCACAGTCTGGTATTGAGCCTGGATAAAGCGGATGCTGATTGAGGCCAGCAGCCCCGCAGGGCATTGCACAGTCAGCCCTAGTATCACACAGGGCAGGGAGGGTTTCAGTCAGCCTGGTTGACAGTACAACAGAAACCCTTGTGGTCTGTCGGGCACCCGCTACACCACCTGTTAAGCCACGCGTGAAATCTTCCTTTTACTCATGTCTGTGTGGGTGCGACCTCTGAACTGCGGTGTTACACACAGCAGCAACTGACGTCACACACTTCGACACTTCAAAGGAGAGCGCATTCCTGTTTGCATTCTTCGGAACTGATAGTGTGGTTTGCGCCACTAAGCACTGATACATGTGACTGAATGTTACACACCGGGGAGCAACAGAGGGAAAAGAATGAAAATATCTGTAGCTCAATTAAACCTACCTGGAACAATAACCAGTGCACATGCACACACACACACACACACACACACACCTTCTTTTCATACTCCATTGCAAAGCTTATCAAAATTCATGCACTGTACACATGAATTAAATGAGATGTACAGACATTAGACACAATGCTAAAGATCAAAGGATGCAATGAATGGAAATAGTCCCCATCTGTAATAGATCTGCAGTAGAATAGAGGATAGTAAACTTTTGACCCTTTTTCAGAGAATGGGCCTATATGTTATTTTAGGTGATTTACATGTTACGAACGAATGAATGTACAAGATAGTATCAGAGTTACAGCCATCTTGCGGTTGTCTGAAGTCCTGAGGACCACAACGGCCTCTTCCGCCTGCAGGTACTGGCACAGCACTGCGGCCTATGCCATCGCCACGGCGGTAGCGGGGAAGGTGAGTAACCTGCCTGGCCCCGGGTCCGAGGTGTACCGCTGGCCGAGTGACCTGCTGCGCCCGGACCTGGTCCTGCTGCTGACCGTCAGCCCGGAGGAGCGGCTGAGGAGGCTCAGCGGGAGGGGCGTGGAGAAGACCAGGGAGGAAGCGGAGCTGGAGGCTAACCACCTGTTCCGCACCAAGTAAGTGCAGCAGCGCCACCTTGTGAAGGCACAGTGCATGGACACCGTGTAATCAATACAGCTGTTCATTCAGCCCTGATTAACAGAAGTGTTGTAAGACTGGCAATTAATTGCTCGTGGTCTACCACGAGCACTCCTTCCTTTCGTTAGTGAATCATCATTCTTCAGGTAGTGAAAAGCCAAGACAGGTGTGTACAGGTCAGACGGGAGCTCTCAGTTAGCCTGAGCCCTCAGGCCGGGTTCAGGTCAAGAATTTATTGTCATTGATTCGGGCTGCATAGTATACAAAATGTCTGTCTGTTTGTATTAAACTCACATTTTTACATGTGAGCAAAGTCCAATGTGTAGATTTACTTTTTTGAGTCAACCAAATTACATTACATTACATTACAGGCATTTGGCAGACGCTCTTATCCAGAGCGACGTACAACAAAGTGTATAACCATAACCAGGAACGAGTATGACGAAAACAAATACTCGGACTTTCTCTATTTGTTAAAATACATCAATTTTAATCACCCAACAGCTCCTGTTTGTTGTAACTAACTACTATAGGAACGAAATGGAGGTTGGGGGATATCCTATCAATGATAAGTTTACAACAACAAAAACAAAGTCAGAAAAAGATGCGACAAGATGGATGCGATACCAAAAAAAAAAAGTGAGTCGACGATTGCCGGAAAACAGCTGCACAACTTGCATACGCTGCTGTCCTCTCGCTCTCTCCCTTTTGCACAACGTGTGTGCGAGTGGTCTGAGCTGCCTATGTGAGTTATGCAGCCGTTTTCTGGAAATTTCTGACTCGCATTCTTTTTTTTTCTTTTTTTTCCAGGTTGGGTGGGGTTTAGCCTAAATGCATGTGATCTCAGGCCGGGTTGGGTCTGGCTTGAATTTTCAGGCCTGTTGAGAACTCTAGAGGGGAGCCATAATCTATTTCCATAATTATAAGTAGTACCATTATTACTCTGGTAGTACACAGCTACAGACATGCTCATATTGTAGCCCACCTGTCAAAAGTTATTCTGGAATTTCTGTGCGCTTTTATTTTCTGTGTTTCCACTGCTTGTCTGTACGACAGAACAGTTTGCATTTGATGCTTTTCTTGGTCTAACAGCTTTGACTGCAATTTTTTTTTCTTTTGTCCCTTTTTTGCTATAAAATATGAGGTAAAGCAAAATTAAAAAGTATGTGGCCTGGAGAGGCAGACAGATTCAGAGTTCTGCTGACCTCATCAGACAGAAACCTGCAGACGCCTGGACTTTCACTGTCATTTTACAAAACGGCCATTTACGTTTTTTCCACAAGACAGAGAGAACAGTGTGTCCACAAAATGAATACATTTAGCATTATGTGTTTTGTGAGCAGCAAAGAGCACTCCAGTTAAAGTATGCATCTTCCCATTCTCTTCATTCATGAAAATGACTGGGTGAGTAGTGCATTTCACTGGCTCCTCTCCATGCTTTGCAGAGTGGAGCAAGCCTACAAGAGGGTCGAAGATCCAGCCTGTGTCGTGGTGGATGCCAGTCCTCCTCCAGACCAAGTGCTTCAACAAGTGCTGCTTTTAATTAGAGACAAATGCCACTTATAGTCCCGTTTCTTAGAGAGAGCCTCTACAGAGGCTGCAACCTGTTCTGACCACTGGGTGGCACTGCAGTCCTATGAAAGAGCTCCCTCCTCGATACCCCATACAGGACTGACTTCATTTAACAGCCACGGATATTCACAGTCCCAGCAATTTTGTTTGGAGAACAGAAGGCACAGTGCATAGCCAATGAGCAGCCAGAGAACACACAGACTGGTATGAATGCCTGAATGTGTCTGCCATATTACACATTTGGTTCCGTTATATAGCAGGAATCATATGGTTTGGACACATTAAATTTGACAAGCACACATAATTTTACGGTGACTGTTTAACAATGACATCTACTATTCTCTGCTAGAGGAAATGAAAGTGGAAGGGGATCTGTATTCATAAATCAAAACAATTCTATTTGCACACACATGGCTTCAAAGGCCAGCTTTGAACCTCTCTCTTCTTGAAGTTGTTGCAATTTGGCAGTACACAAAGTGTGGCCTGTTCAGGCTTTGTCACACAGTGTGATAGCACAGCGGCCATCAAGCCTAATATTGTACATAAAATAAAAGGTTTAATACATGAGAATAAAATCCTTCCTAGTGGCTATTGACAACTTGCTTCACACGTGTAGCATTTCAAGCTTATGCTAATAAAAGAAGAGTTTGTTCTCCTTCTCATTTTGGGGTGTGTTTGAGGAACACTAAATGTCTGAGCCATTCAGGAACATTATGGCATCCATTTTGGCATTCTTTAAGTGCCACACAGCATGGATGTTCATATCAGAAGCTATGTTCAAAACAGAATCATTCAGGCCTCCTTAGTGGCCAATACGGCTTAGACATTGCAAGATAATAGGCTGGGCTACATCAGTAAATGACTATGACCGGGAGTCTGCAGAGGCAGCGTTCAATTGGCTTTGTGCTGGTGGGTTTAAGTTGGCCAGTATTCTTTGAGTTATTGTTGCATAAGCATGCCCAAGCTGCTCACCAGACTCCAAAAGATAATGAACTGTCATCAGTGAGATGTGCGAGTGCACACGTGCAAACACACACACACACACACACTTGCACTAACACACACACAAACATACACGTGCGTGCACACACTTTCATACACATATGCATACATACACGCAGCAAAAATTTTATCTGGAATCCACATGGACTGCAGGTACAGTAGCTTGTGGCCAGAAGATTAATTTGTTGATTTAGTAATTAAGTCAGGCAAGACTGTGGTCACAGTCTCCACAACCCCCTCATTCAGTGTATCAATATAACTGAGTTATCACACACAAGATAGTGGAACCACAAATCTTTTGCACATATCTGTTGGAAACCTGCATTTTTTCCATCCTCAATTGATCTTGTTTTGGAGGTTCCAGTTGATGTATGCGTTATTGTGCTACCTGTGCAATTTCTGTCTTAACCAACACCCTGTGGATATTCATAATAGGATTAGAATCGGAACGCTTAGAGCTTTCAGGAAGTGTAAAGACAGAACTTTTAGTGTTGATAAAATGCAGCTGACCGTCTGATTGGCATGTATAGACAATTGGTGGTGTAATACAGCAAATAAAATCCACCATACCTCATTTAGCCACAGCTCATAAAAGGTATGAGTAGTTCTATCTTCCATATTCAATATAACTGAAATGTACTCTGCATTCATGCTGTACACGTTTGTACGTAACTCCATTGGCTGACACACATCTGAAAGAATCTGTTATGTACATTGTCCCTAGCATACAACATGAGTAAATGCCCTCAAAGCCACTGTAGTATAATTTCAGTGCTTGCAAACAGAATTTTTCCTTATTGTTAGTGATCAATGAAGTCATCATGCCATAATGCATCATAACAGTTAATAGTCAGACTGTATTCAAATTAGAATTGGCCTATACTATAGCAGTGCTAATCAGGATCAAACCAGTAGTTACAAACTGGTGCTGTGTAGTGACGAGGATCATAAGCCAGAGTTAAGACGGGCTGTGACATATTCACACAGTAGTACCAAAGTGGAACAAAACAGCTGCATTTGTTTGAACGGCTAGCTCACTTCTGGGTTTAGCATCAAAGCGCTAAAGCATACATCACAGCCGGTCTTAAATCTCCTTTATTAACTGTGGCGGGGGCAGCCCTGTCGAAAACGCGCTCGCAGCCGCAACCTGAAGGTTCAAGACGCTGACCGCTGGTCCAGAGCGAACGAGACTGTCATCGTCGTGCAGAATAAGCCGTCCATTCAGTACCTGCCAGCACTGTCTACAGCACAGCACCGGCGGGGCGGAAGTCCCAGGCAGGTGAATAAATCTGGGGACCGGGTTGGCGTTGATACACCGGGAGGAAACTTCTGCGGAGTTTGGCAGCGGACGGGACGCGGACACAGAAACTCGGAACGCGCGGCGCATGTGTTTGGCATTCAGGTCCCGTACATTCATTGGCTCAAACGAATGACCCGCTTCAGGTTTGTGTTCAGGGGGTGGGTGGGAGGGAGAGCGGGGTCTTTTTTTAAAAACGGTGATGCATTCTTTGCATGCATAATTCAGGAGGTGGACAAAGGAGGAGGTAGGCTGGACAGGAGAAGCATGGATCTCGATGCTTTCCCCATGCCACTTCATGACTATACAAGCGCCAGTTAAATATTTCATTAAAATCAAAACACACACGCACACACACACACACACACACACACGCACATACTCAAAACAAGACCGAATAATCCAACAAATAATTAAAGACCTCCACCAAATAATTAAAGAACCGGCAGGAATGTAGCAACACGTCAGGTTTCTTGTAAGTAATAGATCAAGAGTAGCCATCCCCTCAGACACATTTCTAATGAACACGGTCCATAGTTACTTGCACAGGGGTGGGGATCAGGAAGGTGTCCCATGGGTTGAAGGCTGGGGGTTCACACAGTAATATGATTGGCTGGTCTGTGGTTGTGAGGTGTGGTAGAGGGTGTTGGGGGGAAAGAGTGATGGAAAATCAGGGGGAGACTCTCAGGGCCCGAACCTTCAGAGAGGAACCCTCTCCTAAGCCCACATACAGCAGGGGAACATGGCAGATGCGCAGTCTGCTCCATAAAAAGCATTAGCTTAGCCTCTTGGTTCGTCTTCCACCAGATGAAAAGTTAGGAAGCCAGGGGCAGACAAGTAACCAAACTAGGTACAGGACAGCAGATTCCCAGTAATCAGAAAATTGAGGGTTGAATTGAAGCTTTAAATAAATTAGACTTTTGCGAAATTATCCCCTTAAGTTGCAACATGGTGAAATTTTCAATTAGCCTGATCACATGATATATTTGAAAGTTTTAAAGCTCACAGTTCTATCTCTATAAACTATTTTATGGTACCAATGTTTTAGTGACAATGGTTCCTTATTTTGTATGTGGGGTGGCAAAACAAGCTTGGGGATCACCTCACCTATGCATTTTGGAAATCCTCAACATGAATCACGGTGGAGTCAGTGTTTTCATGACGGTAAGGAACCACTGAACAAAATTCACAGTAATTTTTAGTCCAAAAAACATGCTGTCTTGGAGAAGCATGAATAGAACATCCATTGTTTACTTTGTTTACTCTCCTGAGGAATTATCATTGTTGTCTGTTTTGCCATTATACGCCAAATGTATTGTGTACATATGAATGTTATTATCTACAGTTTGGATAGACTCAAGATGAGGCCACCTACAAGCTTCTTGAACGAGTACTGGCCAAGCAGTCCATCAGTGCAGCCAATAGGACCCACCGTGGGCCATCTTCCATAGTTAGTTTGTGTTTTATAACTTTATAACTGGTTTAGATGAGGTCCCGAAAATGAACTGGGAGGCAGACAACTGGGAGGAACAGCGATGCCAGTCAGCAGGGACAGCTAATGTTGCTAGTATTCACGCTATACAAATACAATGGAGTAAGCTCCACAAAATCGCTTGCGTTATACCAAAGTGAAATATCCTTTGAAGTCGTAGTGAATGAACATCAGGGGAAGCGTTTAGTTGTATATGCAGCATGAGATACACCAAATAAATGAATGGCCCTTTACAAGGCTGTAATATGAATGATGGGTATGTTGAACCAAGTACATTCTTTTTACAAAAAAATGCAACCCCAGCTCAAGATTATGTGGTGGTGGTCCTGGGGAGGGTTGGGGGGTGGTGGGGGGGGGGGGTTGTTATGTGCACTGAATATGTTCCCCACTTTTACATAAGCTGCATGCACAATAGCCTTTCACTTGAGGCCTTGGAGTCTGGCTCTTTCACCTGCAGTTGCACCCTTCTCCTCTGATTTGGGATGATAAGGTTTGTGAACTCTGCCCCGTCTCTCCCTGGCGGCTGACAGAGAGACTACATTGAGATTCGCTAAATATTTAAACAAGGCCCCAATCTCATTAAAACCTGAACCGGGCTGCACTCCCCTGAAGGCTGGGAGCACGCTCAGTCACTCCACTGGCTGGATATCAGTCATTACTCAGCGGAGAGTGACACAACACTTATTGTCTATTGCTTCTTAAAGCAAGGCGCAGGGTGCAATAAATCATGATTTTCTGTCAGATTTTGACAGGTCCCACCTAAAATCGGCATATCTGGAACTAATTGCGCTTCGGCTGAGATCTGACAGCTCAAGACTAAAAAAAAGAAAAAAAAAAGAAGAGAAAACGTCATGCCCTACCAGCCTAATGTTTACTCAATGTAGCGTTTAGCTCGCCCTCACACAAATACGGCTAAACCATGAGCCCAGAAGGTAAAAAAAAGAAGTTTATTCTATGCATCTTTCAATCTTCTTTCCAAATAATTTGGGCAATTAATTTACAGGACCCGAATTATGCTGCGTTACGTACGGCTGTTGCTATTGGGCACACCCCCGGATTGTATTTCTGTGGCGAGCTCGGAGTGGCCCCGTCCGCTGTTCTGTGTTCCCGCCCACCAAATACGGATCGCTCCCGCCCAGCGAGAACAAATCAAAGCCAAGTGCACCACAGCTGTGCGTACGCTCTCGAAAAACTGTTTATTTTCCTCCTGACGCCATTAATCTGTGGCATGCTTTGGGCTTGTTGCTGTTTCTCCCAAGCCACTCACTTGGAGCGCAGGAACAAACAGAACCATTGGAGGAGCTGCCAGAACTTGGGATGAGGAACACAGTTTAGGTTTTTTTGTTGTTGTTGTTGTGGCAGTCACCTAGCCTGGCAGGGAAGGTCTAAACAATGCTTGAGATATAAAATATTTGAACACTCACTTAAAGGCATAAATAAACTCTAAGTGACAAGGGGTCTCATATAAAATGGTCTTAAAATCAAATTGTATCTTAAATAGCGGCTCATACTGAAAGCCATGACTAAGCAGTTATTCATAAAATCTGCCTTTCTGTGCATGGGGAGTTTGCCAGCTGGGATAGGCTCCAGCACCTCCCGCAGCCCTGACCAGGGATGAGCGGGTATAGATAATGGATGGATAAGTTAATTACCTGCTGGTTATATAGAGGTACTGCACGTTTGAGGGCTGCATGCAAATCCCTGAAGTGGGCTGTGTGCGTGCTTTAAAAATAACATTAAATTGATGTGTTTTATTTAAGATGATAAGGTGTCTTAGAAATAGTGTGCTGCAGGATAAAACTATTACTCAGCCACGGTTGTACTTCCATTATCGTTCAAATTGAAGTTAATTTGAGATTTATACAGTACATCACAGGTGCATAAAATGGTAAATGGACTGCATTTATATGGCGCTTTTATCCAAAGCGCTTTACAATTGATGCCCCTCATTCACCCATTCACACACACACTCACACACCAACGGTGAAAGGCTGTCATGCAAGGTACCAATCAGCTTGTTGGGAGCAATTAGGGGTTAGGTGTCTTGCTCAGGGACACTTCGACACTCCCAGGGCAGGGGATCGAACCGGCAACCCTCCGACTGCCAGACAACCACTCTTGTACATAAACCACTTCAAATAAACATAAGCAACTTTTTCAATCTCAGTTATTTTTCTAAATCAAGTTTAAGCACCACTGGGGAAATGATTTTAAGACTGCATTTAAGCTTAAGTCCAAGTAGATTTTTATACATGAGGCCCCAGGTCCCTGAGTCTTGCTTGATTGGAATTGATTGCTGAAATGTGGTGATGCCTTGGACCTCATAAAATACAGTCAATCATATAATGTACTAATACGTTGCCTCTTCGTCAGGCTCAAATTCAAATAACAGCAAAACCGCAACACATTTGACTTGGATGCAATCAATGATTGTCCTTAACTTTTTATTTTATTTGATCTTTATTTAACCAGGTAAAATCAGTTGAGAACCAATTCTCATTTACAATGATGACCTGGCCAAGAGGCGTCAGCAACAGTAAATAGATTTAACTTTGACACATAAATAAATGCAGGTGTTTGTGTTTTCATTGTGATTATTTCCTTAGCAAATAAATAAATAGATGAAACTCCCTAAACTGATTTTTTTAAACTGATTATTCAATTATTGTTGATTGAATTTATGAATTAATCTTGGAGTTAATCTTAAATGTAAGTGTACATTTGTTTCTTAAAATATGATTTATAAAATGTTCATATACAAAAAATCCTTCCTGTACATGATCTTGTTATAAATCTCAAATCATTATAAAATTGTGCACACATGAACAAGCTTAACAACTCCACCCACTGAATGCTCAAAATATTTCACTCTTGCACATATTAATATTTCTTAGAATTATTTTATATTTGGTGTTGTCAATGACAACCATCAATACAAGCCGTCTGTTGCTTGCTGTCAGTATAGCTCTCAACATTATAATGTTTCTGTATACCAATCATTATGGTGTGATGCATATTTAAATTGCACATTCATTTTATGTTTTAAAATCATAAAGGCATTGATAATAATTATTGTTAGATGTTCCAGCAGAGAAGCTGTTTTTGTTCTGTTTTTCAGGGGTCCAAGCAGCAAAACAAAACTAGTCTGGGGCTGCTTGGCCCTGAATACCATCTAAGTCTGAGCCTCAATAATTATTTTTAAAATGTTGACTTTTCAAAACAACATGGCCGCCACATGTCAATAAGTTATTGTGGGTGTGGCCATTTTTACTAAAATAGCTATAACTCATGAACACTATGGCTCACAAAATTTGGCGTAGAAATACAGCACATTATTCTGAGGACGGAGGCAAGTTTTGGTGTCTCTCTGCCAATAGGTGGCACTACAAGAACCAAATAACTTTAAATGAAGGCTATTAATATAATACTAGCTAGCTAACTACAATGCAAACTGTGTTTCACATCCATTTGCGTTATTTTTCTGTGCTTCAAAATCATCGTACTCGTCTGCTGTTGCTAGGCGTTTAAGATCAAAACCGCCACCGACTTCACACCACCACTCATGCACATTTCAACAATGGGGAGTCAGCAAGTCAGCTAGCCCCTCAGTAAGAGACATTCACGGTTCTTGGTCGGCCCTCGGGGTCTAGCAAAAAAAAAGCTCATAAATAGCAACAAAGATCCTTCACTGTATGTGTGGGGCCAGATATCATTTTCATTAGTGTGCATTATCAGGTTTGGCTGGACAGATTCAGCTGGATGTCCACTTGTGTCTAGCTATGCTCTTGTCACAAGTGGACAACTGTGTGAATTGGGGGTGAAAATAAGCACCAGCCCCAGGGCTGTAAAAACTGCAGGATGGCGGATCCTTATCCGGGCTAAGCCGCGTGAATCCCGCTGCAACCTTTTAGCGAATGTGCTCGTCTCCTCTTTCATGGCGAATGCCTACTTTATGGTCATCTCACTGCCCACTCTGAAAATATCACGTTTGTGGCCACTGATCCTAAAAATCATAAAACGTATCACCGGTCATGTCTGGAAGCAACCGGAACCTAACAAGGCACTTGGCTTTACGACTGAAATTTTTGGGAATTTCACACCGTGGTCAACTGACACCTAATGAATGTCCCGCACGGAGGAGAGTCCTGTCCTCAAAACTCGACTTTTTAAATCATGATGGCTTGTTTTATTGGAATATTTTCTTCACAAACTGTCCAAATTTCAAAACAGCCTCAATATAATTTGAGCACCTCCACTATTAGAATTTGAGCTTAAATTAATTTTGTATGCAGTTTACAATGGTTCAGCTTTTAATCACTGCTCATTACTATTATACTTCACTGTGATGGCAGGCAAATGCATGCCTGAATGTAACCCTGGCGTTTTGCTGAAAATGGGTGCCCGTGTGCTCCGCTATGTTCCAGCTTTACCCCAGGTTTCTAATAATGCAGCAAGCCCTGCTATGATCACCTCAGGCCTCGTGGTGCCAGAAGCAACCCCCCCCCCATCCCCTCCACCCCACTCCACCCCACTGACCCACTCCTCTGCAGTCTGATTCTGCCAGGTATCACATTAGATCAATAAGCTCTTGTTCCAGACTGAAGTCTCAGGGCTCACTCTGCCCCTGGTCTCCAGCGTTATAAGAAGCAGAGATTGCGCGATGTCTCCAGGCAGAGCCGGTCCGCGAGGTGCATCGCTGATGCCTCCCCTCGCCTCTCTCTAGGCTATACATTCATCAGGAGAGCCAGGCGTGCTTTAAGAGTCAGTGCACATATTTTTGCAGTCTCTAAATTTGCTTGCGTTACACACTGCACACAACACCCGACCAAACAACTGAATCGCACTGATTCAGTCTCAACAAAGTTGGCATGCCTTAATGCCTAAGAGCTAATTGGGCACAGACAATTTTCATTAATTTGTTGTGTTGCTAATCTTCGCCATTCAGCGTCACAATGAAGTCCTTATGATTCTGCACCACCTGTTTTGTAACACATTAGAGATTTTAGCGCATTAGATCTCACATTTCAGCAACATCCTGCAACTCCCACCACATGATAATATGATATGAAGGAATTACCCCCGCCACCACCAATCATATAAATTATGAAAGTGATATTTTTTCTAATTGTTTTTATGTTTGTTTTAACTTACAAAGTGATTTTTATTTTTTTTTCTAGAGGATAATTAGTAAAATTGTAAATGGTGAAAAAGCTCTTTGTTACCCAGGAGGTAAAGTTACACCACGGATATGCTTGAAACACGCCACCGAGTCTCAGCCAGTGGGACCTTTACAGTCCCATGAGGACAAACGCAACAACAACAGTAACAGTAGTTTAATAACAGGGTAGCCCATTTATACAGCATCTGTGAGCCAATATTTTAGGAATGTTCCAGAAAATAGCAAATTCTGGAAATTGAAGAAAAACTTTATATTCCCTCTCTGGCATGTGGGAAACATATAAAAATGTGAGGGATTTTGCCAGTGTCCAGTAGAGCTATTGGGACACTGGGCTGTCAGTGCGCATGTATATAACCTGTGTCCAGCAGTAGTAGCCCTCTGTCTATCAAATTTAAATTGAATTCCAAAATGTCAAGACAAAATCACTTGTACTGTCAGGGCATGTACAATATTTAGGAAACAACACAGTAAATCCTGTGTTTTAAACAGGGGAGTCCTGTAGTCATAGCTGTTCAACATCAACAACAGCAACACCAATTAGTACTACTACTACTACTATCCATCCATCCATTATCTACACCCACTTTTCCTTGGGGTTCCATTCCAGCGTGCATTGGGCAAGAGGCTGGAATACACCATGGACAGGCTGTCAATCTATCGCAGGGCACACACACCATTCACTCACACACTCATACCTATGGGCAATTTAGAGAACAGAGTACCCAGAGGAAACCCATGTGGACACAGAGAGAACATGCAAGCTCCACACAGGGCCAAGTTGGATTCAAACTCAGGATCTTCTTGCTGTGAGGTGGCAGTGCTACCCATACTGTGCCACCCTACTACTACTACTACTACTACTACTACTACAAATAATAATAATAATAATAATAATATATAATTATTTTTGCTCTCTTTTGTTAATTATTTTAATAAAACTTAATTATATCTATTACTGTTAAAATAGACAAAGTTTTTAAAAATAATTTCAAATGCCTTAAAACATTGCACGGGTTTCAAACACTAATATGAAACACCCTTAATAAAGCAAGGACTCTAGAACATTGTAAATTAGTACTACACTTTGCCACTCTTAAATATTGCCTGGCATTTACACTTGTTCTGCAACATGTTTCAGTGGCAGTGATTATATTGTCAAAACGAGTTTCAACTAGGGAACATTGCCATCAAATTAAACTGTGCTCCGTAGACGTGAGGCAGGGGGCCGTACACCTAACGTTTTCTGCCACTAGGCAGTACGTTAGTTGCTCCTAAATGCAAAATGTTAGTGACCTTTTAGGAGCACAGTGAAAAATGTTCAAGTAACACAGAGTTTATTAACAAACAATTATTACATACATATTTATACTGTGCATGCGTGTGTGTGTGTTTGCTCTCCGTCTCCTTGTGTGCAATTATGATGTGAAAACCAGCGGAGGACTTTGGAAGTGGAAGACCCTAGTATCTAGACATTAGGCATTGGCCTTAAAATATTGACAAAGCTTTTTAAAACATTAAAAATTTGACACAATGAAAACAGCTTTTAAAACATTGACACAGCTTTTTAAAACACTGAAATGTTGAAATACAGCTTTTTAAATAAAATATTGCAAGAGCTTCTTAAAACATTTGAAAAAACATTGAAGTACTGAAACAACTTTTTGAAACACTAAAACAGTTTTTAAAATATTGACACTGCATTTTAGCAGACGTATTGGTTCTGCAATACATGTTTTTTTCTCTCGCTGTGTGCATGTGTGTGATAATGAATATGTGTGTGCAGAACATGATGTTGTTTTCAAACTCTAGCCATGGGAACATTTTGAGCCAATTCAAATTAAATCTATATGTGCTCCCTCTGCCGGCTCCAGTGGACGTTGAAGTGACAGTGGGGGCCACGGTAGCTTCGCTAACGTTGTTCTCAGCCGCCCTGTCGTTACTAGCCGCCATGTTAACGTTAACGTTATCCGCCTCAGTTAAACCTCGCAAAGCATCGTTAGTTGAACCTTGTGAATCCCCCTTGCCAGATTCCTCTTTCTCCTCGTCTCTTTTTCGCTCAAAATAAAAATGAATGGGCTTCATTTTTAGCGATGTCTGCACGTATAACGTTAACTTACAGCCTATTGTGTACCGATACATTTTTTCAGTGTTGTTCACTTTTCTCTAACTTGACACCGGCTGCATCATCACAACTCTACTGTGATTGGCGCATTGCAGCTTGTGGAATGTGGGACTTATAGTTTTTGAACGATTCGCAGCGGGGGTAAAAAAAAATTACGCTAGGTTGTAATCTTTACTCGCACACTATGCTCGTAAATTATTTTTCTGGTTTGCACATATATATTTTTAGGGGCAAATGCGAGTGAAATACTCGCACTGTAGAGCCCTGAGAGGTTCTCTAAATCTTCCACTGTGATGGTTCTGGAAAACCAGACTTGGCTGATTTATTCAGCTTCTAATATTTTCTGACTAATAATATTCTCATACAGCACAAGGAATAATACATGAAATTCATTTAGAAGAATATTATAAAAGTCAGATTTGACACAAAACTGTCACTTCTGGTCAGCCATATTATTACCCTGGTCTCATGCCCTTTGCATCAATAGAGTAAGTCTGTCTGATCATAATGACCTGAAAAGATGAGATCAAGTTGGAAATCATATCAAAATCTGACCTCGACTGAACCATAGGTCTGAACTAGGGTTTAATTTTTTTTTTTCCAGAGAAATCTAACCATTCCCAAAAAGTCTGGTGGTGATATTTAATAGAGCATATTAGTGCAGATATATGTGGACCAGGGCTACCCAACCGTGTTCCTGGAGATCTTCTGCCTTGTATGGTTTATTTTCAACCCTAAATTGGCACACCTGATTCTACTAATTAGCGGCTCAACAATCTCTAGCTGTTGAATGAAGTGTGGAGCAAAAACCTACCGGACGGTACACCTCCATGAACGGGGTTGGGCCGCCCTCGTGTAGACAAATCAAACATGTTGTTTTGTAATTTTAATATAGGTACATACAAGCTATTTGATATTATTTTTTTGTCAGAGTCCTGAATATAGGCTAAAGAGAATGGGTATCTTCAAGAAAATCTTCAAGATGAATATCAGATATGATTATTAGCTGCAATATTTATAACTTAAGCGGCATACAGCTAGGCTACTGATAGACCAATGTATAACATGAACTGAAGATGGACTGAGTATTCAGAATCTTTACAACAACAACAACAACCACAATAACAACAACAGCCGCAGCAGCAACAACAACAACAACAATCCATTTGAAAATGTTAACAGAAAGATCATATTCACATAATGTATGTATACAGAGGCATATACTGTAACAGTGTCAGTCAGACACTGTCCCCTGAGAAGTGAGCGACAGAGCATGGTGGCTGTAGCTATAACGCCTGACCCCACTGTCCTTCTCCGCCAGACTGGAGGGCAGGACTTTGTTGCAACTTTTACTCCTTCTGCTTTTCACATCCCATCGCCATGCCAACGATGATGTCATTGTCTGGCAGCAGACAGCGGCGGGCTTGTGAATTGAAGGCTATTACCCCAAATACAGCTCTTAGCAGGATTATTAAAGTATATTCCCTCGATGACAGGCGATAATCAGGGTCTGGCACAGATGCTTATCTTTTTCATGCACAGAGAGGTCATGTTTCTACTTTGGAAATAGAATATCTGACGGCTCAACCGCGTTCCCCTTATTCACCTACCTTGACTAACGGAACACATTTAATAAATGCAAAAACTGAATGCACACACCCCACAGTGAATCCATGTACAGTTTGTGCAGATCCCTGTAGTCCAATTATCATTGCACATTGATACCCAGTGAGCAAACAGCACCGTGCAGCTTATGAACAAACAGATGATGCACCTTGGGGTGGATGTGCCTCTGTGCCGCTAGGATATCAGCGAGAGTGCGATAACTGCTCACTGTTCAAATGAATACATGAATGATCAATGTCCCTGGGAGCTCTTTCTTATGAGACTTTGTCATTGGGGAATAAGGAAGCTCTCATTTTATTGATCTTGCCAATGGGAGTGGCAACCTATTTAGTGATACAGATGTGAACTCTAAACTGTAGCTATGAATTAAAAGAATATTTGAATTTGGGACAATATGTTGTTTTTAAAAATTCTAATTAAAGTTCATATTTCTCCATTGCCAAGCTTTTTAAATGTATTCACCCTGCAGCATTACAGTGACTGTGGAAATAGCAATGTATGCAGAGCAACATGAAAGAATTGCCTGTGTCCAGAAAGGCTGGTTGTGCACAGTGCAGATATAAAGCCTGTGTCCAGCAATGATGGTGGCGCACAACACAGATATATAGCCTGTGTCCTGCAAGGCTGGTTGTGCACAGCACAGATATGTAGCCTGTGTCCAGCAAGGCTGGTGGTGCACAGCACAGATATGTAGCCTGTGTCCAGCAAGGCTAATGGTGCACAGTGCAGCACAGAGCTACAACCAGAGCCAATCTCTTTTTCCGGCCGTATCATCATTTCACGCTCGAGGGTCTCCAGGACGTCTATGCGTCCTGCACGTGGCAAGCAGATAAGAAAAAGTAGAAGCAGTGTTCGGGGTAAATCACTCTTTCGCTGGGGTGGACCCAGGCACTCCGACAGCCAGTGCTCCCGGAAGACAACCCAAACTCGCACACACGATTCAGAAACACATTTAAAAGTTATAATGTGCATGTGCGGGAGTGATTTTTGCCAACGAAGAGGGAAGATGTTTATAAACCTGTCAACCACCGGCGGGGCGAATGATCGGAGCTGTTTAATTGGCTGTGAGCTGGGATGGCCGTGGGTTCACCAAGAGGCCAGTGGACTTTAACAGCTCACATTTCATTGCAGACCACTCAGCAAAAGACAGGGAGAGGAGAGGGAGATAGAGAGAGGGGTCAAGGGAGTTTTGAAGGGATTTCATTTTGTCAAACCTTTAAGGAACTGCATGCTTTAGTGTATCCCAAAGGACGCAGAATAAAGCCACTCCACAGATGCAGACAAAAATAACAAAATTATCAGGCTTGCATCCCTCAGACATGTACTTTAACTCTTTAATGTCCAAACATCTTTGTATGTGTGTGTCACAGAGAGAAAGAGAGAGCGAGGAAGAGAGAGAAAGAGAGACAGACTTTTAGATCAAAAAAGCATTAAAATCAACCCATTTTCACTTTTAGTGCTGCACTGAGAGAGAGAGAGAGAGAGAGAGAGAGAGAGAAAGAGAGAGAGAGGGAGAGAGAGAGAGAGAATACTGTACATGAATCTGCCTACATACTACCAAGGAGCCTATTGCAATCACACTGGCCCCTCTCATTAAACATGGTTACATCTTATTATCTCTGCTGTGGATCTGCCCTCTTCTAGACAGATCATCTACAGTCATCAAGTTCCATTACTAAATCGCTTCATCATGTTACATAACAAACCATATTAAAGTTTCTGTGTCATTAGCCAGCAATCCAAGTGTAGCATGTCACTTCTGTATGCAAGCCATATGGAGAAAATACTAAATATAAACGTAATCAGTACACAGACACAACAGACAAGAACAGGTAAGGTATGTGCAGTGGAGTCATAGCTCATATTAAATATCATGAAATGCGAACCTGTAAAACAATCTACTGCATGGTATGTATCTCAATAAAAACACATTTTCAACATACAGAAATGGCAGGTTACACATTCATACAAAGCACTGTCTAATAGTCATTGAATTAAACTTGCAAAATCTAGGCCTAATGTTAAGTATTGATACCAAAATGAAGCCAAGTTACAACAAACAATATTGGCTATCTTTGCTCACACAAATTAAACAAACTCTACTCCAAAGCAATGGTACACAATGTTTCCCAAATTATTTAATGTGACTTGGTCCTGTGTGTTTTCATCTTACCATCTGAAGAGATTGTGGTCATTCAAACTTTGTGTCACATCAAAGTATCAAATAGAAACAATGGCAGAAGACTTTATTTAAATTAATGCTTTAAACAGTTCATAAAAACATACTATTCACAAAGTGCATGTTTATACTTGGTTTCAAACAACGGGACGTGCCTTTACTATACAATGTTCTTTAATGTTGTCATTTCCTCATTATTTTAAATAAAGTAGACTACCGGTTCAGGCACTATACCATTTCTAATGTTATTGTTTTAGCACAAGCATCATCTAAACGATACCCATCCTCAGTCATGAAATGAAATTATGTGGGGTTTGCATGCAAATCCGAGAATTCATTGATAATTCATTTCAGCAGGAAAAAGAAGGAGAAAAATGCAAAATAACCCAAGTTTGGGGCTTTATTTTGTGGACATGAGAAGTTGTTTGTGAATTGTCCGTTTACATGAAGTCAGAAGGTACAGAAGTTAATGTTCTTAAGGACTGAGAGTACGTGGTAATTCTGGCTATTTCTGTGGGAAACCCTAAAACGTGCTGAACTCTCGGTGCTGTATGGACATGGGGCATGCCCCACCAAGCTTGGTGGATTGGCATACCTCCCATCCCAATTTTAGAGCTTGTGGGCTATCATTGCTTGTCTGAACTTGGGACCTAAGGATCCAGGATTAAATATCGCTGTCTTGGCTGTAAGTTGACCTGAATTTCTTTTGTCAATACTTGAACCCCATCTATGTTTTGCCAAGCTTATTTATTTAAACATATGTCATGAATAATGTGCAAATTACATATACAATTTGCCTCAGATGACTGAATAAATCATAATTTTATGCACAGTACTTCTACAGTACAGTACAAGTAAAGTCATACTCTTTATTGTCGATAGGGTGTTCCAATGATAAATCCAATGACCCTCACATGCCAAAATGATGTAGGTCCCCCCTCTTCATCCCCCCTGGCATGCTAGCAGGTGGAGAAACCAAGATTGTGAGTGAGGTACACCAGAACCTGTCATATATCTAAGGTGGAGGAGCCATCAATAGTCCTGTGGCTCCACCTCTTTCTGCATCATTACACTACCACCCCTCCCCCCCCCCCTTCCTCACTTCCACCCCAGCTCCAATAAAAATACTCACCTGGGGGACCAAAAAATACCTGCTGGAGATTGGGGCTTTGCGATTTCTCTCAAAGAAAATTGTCCTCTTTATCTCTCTCTCTCTCCCTGCAATCTCCTTTTCACTCCTTTTAACTCACATCAAATGCCTTTAAGTTCTGATATCAGATGTCTTTTTTCTGTGCTGTCCTACCCCCCACCCCCACCTCCCCCTCTCTCCCTCTGTCTGCCTGTGTCTCACAGTGCTACCTGATCCCTCTCATTTCTCTCGACCTGTCAGGAGGACTTGTGGGATAAGGTGGACTGATTAAGCAAACGGGGCTCTAAGAGAGGACCCAGAGAGCAGATGCTCTCATTAAAAATGCAGGGGGAGTCAGGCTTCCTCCAGCCAGAAAGCGCTCCTGTGGTTTAGTGTTTTCATTTTCGCTGGAGAAAGTCGCCCGGAGCCAATTCACAATGGCAACTCCTCGCGCTAGGTGGACCAGGAAAATGAATTACTGCAACATAATATCTCAGAGCGATAAGCTATTGAGTTTTACACTCTGCTACAGACACAGAAGAGCAGGCTCGCACAAACACACACATGAACACACAAACACACAAATATCCACACAGACACAAATTCTGTTCATCATCCATCCATCTACTCATCCATCAATCAATCATCTGTCTGTCTGTCTATCAATCTGTCTAGCAGGGTTAATCAGTTTGAGGCTTGAACATTAAAAAGGCATACTATAATACATTTGAGACAGTATCCAGGATGCTGCTTGCTACAAAAAGCAGCTGACAATGTGTGCCAGCTGTTTTTGCTGACCTATAGGAGACACTTAATGTGCACACACATACATTCCTACAGACGCATGCATGCATGCACACACACACACACACACACACACACACACAGAAACACTGCAGCAGTTTCTGTCAGCGAGATGCACACACTATCTCTCTCTTTCACATACACACAAATGCACACAAGCTTGAAGAAAAACACTGTGTGTGTGAGAGAGACAGAGAGAGAGAGTGTGCATCTTGCTGATAGAAACTGCTGCAGTGTTTCTGTGTGTGTGTGTGTGTGTGTGTGTGTGAGTGTGTGTGCATGCATGCACAAACGCACACACACTTGAAGAGAAACGCTGAGTGTGTGTGTGTGTGTGTGTGTGTGTCAGGGGAAGGGGGGGTGGTTATCAAACAAGAAGCAGATGGGGCCTATCACACCTGTTATCTCCACAGGAAAGCCACCCTAAAAGTCCAAGGACCAGAGAAACCGAACCCCAGAGCTGCCAGTGATGTGCTTCCGGCATGAAATACGGCCGGCGAGGCGGAGTGTAATGTACACAACGCCCTGGTTGCCAAGCGCCGAGGAGGATTTTTTGGGTCTCTCCGTGGTTGAAAGGGCTCTCTGGTTTTCCTCAAGTCCTCCGTGGGAGCACGACCACTGATGGATGGGCACCTCCACCTCAGAGCCTGACCCCGTTACGCGCCAACCCCAAAACCCCCACGTGCGCTCCACGCCCAGGAGCAATGCAATACTACCCCCGACCTGTTCTGGGATAGCTTTGGCACTGTGTGTCACACGCTCATGTGTGTGCACGCACTCACACACTCACACTCACACTCACACACACACACGCACACACACACACACATGCACACACACACACACATGCACACACATGCATATGCACAGGCACACACACGCACACTCACAACTACACACGCATGCACACACACACACTCACACACATACACACACCTACTCACACACGCACATACACATACGCATACATATATACACAAACACACACACACGTAAGAACTGATTGAATATGACAAGCCTGCTGTGTGACGTCTCACTGCGCTGGTGGTCCTCCATAATGATCTGGATTTATGTGGTACGGACATTTACTGATGGGGGCTATGCAGAGGAGAACACATTGGACATAAACACTGATTTTAGCTGCATTCTCCTGATTCTGAAAGCATCCCATCCTCTCACATTATGAAGTGATACTAGAGGGGAGGGGGAATGTACACATTGATTTCATATTTTAATGAAATATTAAATATGAGTATTAATTATAATTCTGAGCCATTACAAAAAATATAGTTCTGTCAATTTTAAAGTTTTATTTTTATATATTTGTATAAACAAAGCAATGAAGAATTTCATTTGAAGCACTTCTTCCATCCCCCTGTTTTATACACTGATGCCATCACAACAGTCTGGGAGTCCAGCATCAGGTGTGTGTGTGTGGGGGGGTGGGTTGTGGTTTAAGAGGGTGGTGGGTACTAAAACAGTGGAGTATTCTCTTCCTTATCACACAAACACAATGGATTTATCTATTTGATCAGTTCATTTATTTTTATTGTTCTGGATGTCGACATTTGATAGAAGCAGTAAAAGAAACAAATTGAATGCTGGGATGTATACCAAAAAAAAAAAAACTACTGAGCATAAATGGAGGTTGCATCAATGCAACACCTTTGCCTTTTCGAGCACTATTTCAAACAATTCAACAATTCAAAAAGGCTATCATGAATGAAAATGTTAAAGTAAATATATTGGTTATATACAGTGCCGTGAAAAAAGTATTTGCCCCCTTTCCTGATTCCCCCTATTGCTTATTGTATATTTGTCAATTAATGGTTTCAGATCTTTAGACAAAATGTAATATTTGAACCTGAGTAAACACAAAATACATTTTAAAAATTACTTAATTTATATCAACCATGTGAAAAGGTAATTGCCTCCTTAGTTACTCAATCAACCATTCAACCAAATTTATTTTATAGATTCAGCTGACTGAACACAGCCAGGCTTTATTGCAGAAAGCCCTATTACCCTCAGAGTGAAATAGTCACTACCAAATTTCTACGAGCACACAATTCCATGATCAAGGAAAATTCCAGAAGAGATGAGAAAAAGAAGTGAGAGCCATTATCTCCAAATGGAGAACATTTGGAATAGTGGTGAATCTTCCCAGCCTGCCTATATTTCTCCAAGGACACAACAACAACTCATCCAAAAAGTCACATAACATCCCAAAGGACATCAAAAGAACTGCAGACCTCTCTAGGCTCAGCTAATGTCAATGTTCATGACTCCACAATAAGAAAGAATCTGGGCCAAAATGAGATTCATGGGAGAGTAGTAAGTTGGAAACCTCTGCTAACCAACAGAAACATCAATGCTTGTCTCACAATTACAAAAAAAGTATCCCGGATGATTCCCAAACCTTTCAAGATAATGTTCTATGGAAAGATGAGTCAAAAGTGGAACTTTTTGGACAACATGGGTCCCATTATGTCTGGTATAAAGCAAATACAGAATTTCACAGTAAGAACATAATACCAACAGTCAAATATTGTGGTGGTTGTGTGATGTGTGGGCATGCCTTGTAACCTGGACAACTTGCCATTATTGAGGGAACCATGGATTCTGCTCTGCACCAGAAAATTATTAAGAACAATTGCTGGTCATCTGTCTGTGAGCTGAAGCTAAAGCATAATTGAATTATGCCGCAAGACAATGATCCAAGCAATCCACATCCGAATGGCTGAAAACAAAGCTTCAGTTTGAGTGGCCTAGTCAAAGTCCTGACTTAAACCAAATAGAGATGCTGTGGCAGCATCTAAAATGAGCAGTGCAGACAGGTGGCCTGTCCAGGGTGTGTTCCTGCCTCTCGCCCAATGCACACTGGGATAGGTTCCAGCACCCCCTGTGACTCTGCCCAGGATAAGCGGGTATAGATAATAGATGGATGGTGACAGACCGCTATCCTGACATTCTCCTGTAAAATTTCTTGATAGAATTTTGAATTTTTTGTTTACTCAAAGATTGCAAGCTGGCAGCAAAGCAGCCTCAAACCATGATGCTCCCTCCACCATGCTTCACAGTTGGGATGAGGTTTTGGTGTTGGTGAGAAGTGCCCTTTCCCTCCATACATAGTTTTGTGCACTTCTACAATAAAAGTTAAACCTTTGTCTCATCCACCCATAGACCATTGTCCCAGAAGCATTGTGGAACATTCAGGTGGTCTTTCGCTAACTTGAGATGTGCTGCAGTGTTTTTTTGGAGAGCATTGGTTTCTTCCAATGAATACCATTCTTGTTTGGCGTTATTCTTATAGTGGACACATGAACAAAATCTTAAGCAAGTTCACAAGATTTCTGCAGGTCCTTTGCTATTACCCTAGGATTGTGTTTGACCTCCTTCAGCATTTTGCGCTATTGTCGTGATCCTTGCAGGATGCACACTGCTAGAGTAGCAACAGGACAGAATTCCCTCCATTTGGAGACAAATTATCTTATTGTGGATTGATGAACACCCAGACCTTTAAAAATACACTATATGACCAAAAGGATCTGGACACCCCTTGGTCTGGGGCTCTTTTTCATGGTTTGGTCTAGGCTCTTAGTTCTAGTGAAGGCAAATCTTAATGTATTGACATAAGAAGTAGAATTATTTTTTGTTATGTATTTAAGAAGATTGTATTTGTGACTGTGACTTAGATGAGGTTCAGACCACGTTTAATGAGTAATTAATGCAGACATTCAAGTAATTCCAAAGGTTTCACAAACTTTTTCTAACAACTGCAGGCCCTCCATTTCAGGGTACCATAATGTTTGGGACATATTAATGTAATGTAAATGAAAGCAGTCATGCATGCATGCAATCATCCTCTGCATGCAATGAGTGCTTGAAGTGTGTGACTCATAGATATCAGCAGGTGCTGTGTGTCTTCTCTAGTGATGCTCTGCCAACTTTTGCTTGTTTTGGTGGGCTGGTTGCCTTATGTTTTCTCTTCAACATGTGAAATGTATTTTCAGTTAGATTCAGATTGGGTGTCTGACTTGCCCAGTCAATAATCTTCTAGTTTTTGGCATTGCAAAATGCCTTTGTTGCTTTAGCAGTATGTTGGGGTACATGTTGGCCATCCTATTTTTGCAGCTAACTCGTGGTTTGCATCTTGCAGTGTAGTCTCTGTAGTTCTGTTTGTGAAGTCTTCTGCAGTAGTCACTGTCACATCCATTGCTGCCTGAAGGGTGTTTCTGATCTGTCAGACAGCTGTTTGGGGGTTTTTCACCATTACAATGAGAATTCTTTGGTCATCAACTGTAGAGGTCTTTCTTGGCCTACCTGGCCCATTGTGGTTACTAAACTCACCAGTGCTCTCTTTCTTAATGATGTTCCAAACAGTTCATTTTTTATAAGCCTAAGATTTGGCCTATGTCTCTGATTGTTTTTTTTTTTTTTTTAAATACTTTTCTTATTTCTCAGCCACATAAAGGTTTCCTTGACTTTAATTAGCACAATTCTAGTCCTCATGTTCACAAATGCCAATAACAGACACAAAAGGCAATCAAAAGCCTAGAATCAAGACTAGATACTGGCAGCTCTCATATCTTCACTATGTAAGCATTTGAACGTATCCGATTAATTAGAAACACGTGTGAAGACATTTTTCCCACGCATTATGGATCCCTGCAATGTGTAGGCTTTGTGTAAAAAGTGCTGTAATTTTCACATGGTGAAATCTGCACTTTAACCACATGTGAATTGTTTCATCACACATCTGAAATTGTGAAGTACAGAGACAAATCAAAAAAAAAGTCTTTGTCCCAGACATTATGGAGGGCACTGTATATATTCCCCATTCTTTGTAGATAATATCCCACTTCTGTTTCTTTATTGTGAAAGCATTGATGTATTCCGACATTTTTGTCAACTTACTAACATTTATGGAATGGTACGTATTTAGAGTCTTCATCCGCTTCAGGTCTGACAGCAGCGAAATACCTCAAAGACAACAAGATCAGCGTCAAAATCCCATGATACTCTGCTTCGTGACTTCTAAGAATACCTGTTATGGGGTGTGTGTGTGCGCGCGGGTGCCCGTATATGCGTGTGTGTCTCTGTGTGTGCAAGGGTAAGTATGTGTGCGAGCAGGATGAGGGCAGGGGGGTGCAAAAGGCATTCGTTTAATTTACTGCCTGTCAGCAGCCAGGATGTACAAAGCAACAGAAAAGCCAAGATACATAAATCTCTAAACTGCACAGGTTACTGCTGCTCTTTATGTTCAGATTCTGCTTGTTTTGGTGTGTTATGAATGATGTCACATTTAACTGTGCAGTCTGCTCCTCATAACTGCCTTTTGCTTTATGAACTACCATATGAGAAATGAAAGCAGTTGATATCAGAGTCAGTGAGTAAATGTGTCGTTAACTGCATTCCCACCAAATCATCTACCAAGACCATTTTAGACTAATATATTGAATTACAGAAGAGACCGTGCATATATTTATTTTGACTCCATAAAACCAGCGCTTTGCACAGTGGGAATCTGGACCAATTAAGAGAAAGAATTTAAGCAGTATACTGAACCAACATTGCACATGATGTTCTAAATTGATGTAATCATTACTGCAAAAAGGGAGCTTGTTCATAAATCACAGTTGAATTGTAATTTTTACACATGGAGAGTTTTATTTTTTACTTCTTTGTGTGCTTTCAGACAAATATACTTTGGAAAAAATTTGGTCTCAGTGGATGTCCATAAAAGTCTATCGTGACAAAAAAACAGATGTTCGGATCTTTTTCCCCCTTTATTTTCTATTTTTATATCTTACTGTTGTCCTCCATTTTAGAATGTCCAACTGAATCCATGCTTGAGTATTTGTAACTATATAAATAAGTAGATTATATACAGTGCTGTGAATAACTTTTTTGCCCCTTCCTGATTTCCCCTATTATTGTATATTTGTCACCGAGTGGTTTCAGATCTTTAGACAACGTGTAATATTTGACAAAGGGAACCCCAGTAAACACAAAATACATTTTTTAAATTATTTAATTTATATCACCCATGAGAGAAAGTAATTGCCTCCTTAAACTGGTTGGTTACACCAGCTTTAGCCGCAATAACTGCTACCATATGCCAATAATTTGATATCAGTCTTTCACATCACACAGAACTGCTTTAAATTTTTCAGACAAACTGGTAGATTTTTGAGCAAGCACTGCAGACAGGCCACCTGTCTTCACTCACCATTCACTCACACACTCACATCTATGGGCAATTTAGAGTCTCCAATTAGCCTACCTGCATGTCTTTGGACTGTGGGAGGAAACCAGAGTACCTGGAGGAAACCCATGCTTAATTGTGATGCCACAAGACAAAAACCCAAAACACATAATTAAACAACAACATAATGATTTATACCGAGTAAAATGTGTGCTTTGGAATAGCCAAGTCAGAGTCCTGACCTTAACCCAATTGAGATGTTGTGGCATGACCAGAAGTGGGTTCATGCAATAAGTCTGAGAAATATCAAAGAACTGAAGAAATTTTGTAAGGAGGAATGGTCTAAAATTCCTAACCATTGTGCAAGTGTGACTGGCAGCAATAGGAAACATTTGGCGATGGTTATTGCAGCTAAAGAGGTCCTACCAGTTACTAGATATGTACCTCGTCCAGCCTGAACTGTGAATGTTCAGACAATGTGTACAAAAAACACATAAAAGTGCAATTTATGGTGTGTTATTAGTTTAAGCAGAATGTGTTTGTCTATTGTTGTGACTTAAATCAGATCGCATTTAATGAGAAATTAATGCAGAAATCCAGGTAATTCCAAAGGGTTCATAAGCTTTTTCTTGTAACTGTATATATAAAAACGGCAGTAATTTCAACATGAATGCAAAATGCATAAAAATGCCCTTTAATAAACACTTTAATAAAATGACCTTTATCTCAATTCCAAACAGTATGAACAATTTAAATGGCTAATGGTTGCCATTTACTTCTGATTGATCACATTTATCAATGACCATGTATGGGGCTTGTAGTGTATGCGGCAACACAAAAGGATAACACGCAAATTTAGACACATGTGACTAGCAGATAGGACTGACATGCAGAGACCAAGCCCTGAACTGAAGAAAACCAGAAACTTAATACACAGTAAAACACGTGCAGACAATAACTGAAGATGAGCAGACGTGTGGAATTTGAGAAGACAATTATCCAATTACAACAACAATTAAGAAGCGCAAGACACGAAACACAGGAAATGCACAGAACACAGGTGAGAACTAACACCAGGAAGCAGGCGGTGATTGGCAATCGGGAACTGGAGCCGTGAGTGATGTCTCCTCTTGGTGTAAAGCCAGCTATATGGAGGGAAGCACCTACTGTATCGGTAGTTCAAGCCCAACGTACGCCTTTCACTGTGGGTGACAATGAAAATTAGAATTGGTGTCCAGAGAAAAGTCATGCGTGATCAATAACCACCAAGCTTGCTTTGCTCCCACTCTTAGAAGACAAATTACTGCCACGGTTCACATGTTGTATTAATTTAACTTTGTGCTCTTAAGCGAGAAGCATGAAAAAGAAAGACCGTAAAAATACCGCAGAAATAAAGTGAGGTGCACATTTGGCTAGAGAAGGGCTTTACAGTTTGTCTTTGAATTGATTTTTTGACATCATACCTATATCATTACCAGCCTCAGACTTAGGGGAACATGGGCCAGGTACAAACCAGCAGACCAGAGTCAAATATGTATATTCTTTGGATTCAGATACTTTTCTACGCTTTACTGATCTTGTCTGGTGTATTGGAACCAATGAAATACTCTCAAAAACTGTAAACCCCGCCTTCTGGTCATATTGGCAGGCTCAATTACAACAGGCAAGCAGACAGAGTTAATGTGTGTAGTCAGCTCTTGCACATATTTTATTCTGCTTTAGCCACAAACTGGCCCAGGGGCTGACGCTTCTTTAACAATCAAGAGCAAGAACACCATCTTTTGGTCTGGCAGAAAATAACTAAAAGCATTACTATTAGTGATAGCATTAGGAAGAATAGCTTTAGTTTATAAATAAATAAATTTAAAAAATGAGGGGTTCCCTATTTTTCGTTCAACTACAATTTCTCAACTCTCTACATATGCCTATGGTATTACTTGTGTGATTCTGACTTTGTGCCTATGATACGCAGGAGTTTGCTTCCTGTTTTGGTCCAAATGGTATCTGCAGGCAAGGCCATACTTGGACAAAAATTCAGCCGTGGTATTTAATTCTATGGCTTATGGCCTATGGTCAACAGAAGTTGACGCAAGTCACAGTGGTCCATCCACTTGAACTTTTGCACCAATAAATGAACAAATACATCCAGATGATGCATTTCCATGTTCGTGGAACCAGCCTGAGATTATGCATGCTTCATGACATGGCACATTATCTTGCTGGAACTTCCATTTGAAAAAGAGCAGACTGTGGCCATGAAGGAATACACATAGTCAGCATCAATGCTTAAAGGGGAATTACACTTTATAACACTTCTGCTTCTCATGACTGATATTGTCCTTCTAACGAATGTGTCGCCCTTCTTTTTTCGATTAGTTATTTCATTTTAAATGTCTAACGTTAGAAACAAAGACCTATTTTTTTTTTTGCGCAAGTCCACATAGTAGTACGGTTTCCGATTTTTTCTTCTACTTTGATTTCGTTTCGCTGCAAAATCGAGAATAAGCGAAGCAAAATATTACGCTAACTTAGCATTGAAATCGAACAAACTAACGTCTGCTAGCTTTTGTTTGATGCGATATCGGTGTAATAATGAGGTGTATTGTACCCGGTTGTTATAATGCCCCTGTTGAACTTGCCTTGAAAGCACATTTTCATAGTTTTCCACGCGATGCAACTTTGTGTCAGACATGGCTGGATCTAATCAGACACCCCAACATAACAGCCGAAGAAGTTCGCAAATGAGGACTAAGGGTATGCAGCGACTACTTTGAAGGCACCGACTACCAAGGCGACCGTCTGAAGCCTGGAGCTGTACCCACTGTTTTCCCATCGTTAGTCGAACCACTCGAGGTAGGTACTATGCGTGCTGGCTAACACTATCCCGTCTGTCTGTAATACATAGGATGTCTAACACCAGTTGCCGTTTGTCCTGGGAATAGCCTGTGGTTCCTCAATCTCGGCCCGCTCCTGACTCGCTCTCGCTCTTGCTCTCGCACGATCAGCCTGCAAAGTAGCCAGCTCTTCTTTTGTGTATTCCAGCTTGAATCGATAGGGCACAACAATCCCACGGTCAAAAACAAAATCTCCTCCTCAGACATTTTCGGTTTCGCTAGCTAGTAGTCATACAACACTATTTCTACCATAGACATATACAGTATATGTATATATGTCTATGATTTCTATGACCAACCTAATGTTATTGTCTGCAGGTATACCCACATCAGAAGTCACGCAATGATATGCATCCTCAAGTTCGACACTAAACTGCCTGGGTCTACTTCCTGCATTTGTAAAGGAAAACAACAAAACAGCGTAAAATATTAACATAATGAAATAACTAATCGAAAAATGAAGGGTGACACATTCATTAGAAGAATAATATCAGTCATGAGAAGCAGAAGTGTTATAAAGTGTAATTCCCCTTTAAGTTTGTGCCATTCAAATGATGCTCATTTGGTGTTAATGTGTGCCAGTTCTGGGCCTACCTTCAGCATGTCACAGCAGAAATCAAGATTCATCAGATCAGGTAACCTTTTTCCAAGCGCCCAGTTTGGTGGTCACATGTCCATTGTAGCATCATCTTCCTTTTTTTAGTTGACGCCCTTAGAGATGCCCTTCTGCACATCAATGTTGTAAATGGCTGTGATTTGAGAATTTTTTGTCTTTCTGTTTGCTTGAATGTGTGAGATTGGGGAAGAAGCAGGAATCACACCATGATCTCTTGCCCATTCTAATGTTTGATCGAACAACAACTAAACATCTTCACCTGCATGCTTTATATTGTGTGTTGCAGCCACATGATTGATGGATCATGTGGGTGCAACTCACATGAAATCAAAAAATCTTACTGTAGCTAGCTAGCAAGGCAATGCAAGGTAGCTCTGTAATTACAGCAAACAGTTAAACTTCCTGTCAAATACATCACTATTTTTTCAAGCTAACATGAAATGGGAAAGTGTTCAATTGATCTATTAGTGTACCCTTCAATGCCACCGTTTTTGGATGATTTTTTGATATTTTATTAATAGTTGGTCTGGGTCAACTTAAATGCAATGCACATTACTTTTCCACACATGGCTCCATAGCCTATACATCAGAGCAGAGTGCAGCTATTGGAAATATGATTTCAGGTTTTCTTGCAATGCAACATGCAACCATTCTTTTACAGTATGTGAACTGTTTTTTTAATTCTCATACTGTACTGTCCAGCATACAGAGACCTATCTGTGTGCGGGATGCTTCCCCCCCCCACCCCCCAAAGGAAAAATAAATAAATAAATAAATGAATAAATAAAAATCTTTAGTGCCTAGAGCCCAGTTCTCCCCCCACAACAAGCATAAACCTAACTCAGTCAAGGTCTCAGGGGAAGAGGTGGGGGGGATTGTGCAGAACTCTGAGGTCTCATTCCCCTGCAGTGGCCTAATTAATGACTTTTACAGTAAAAGCCAGAACAACATTAGGTTTTAACCCCATTAGTAGACCAGTGTGTTGTGAGGATGAGAGGCGGTGCCCTGTGATAGGGGGTGGGATTTGAATGATCTGCACTGGGATTGTCTGGCCACGGCAGGAGAGCGGGCTTGTGCCCAAATGGAATGATCATATCAGGTGGAAATCGATAATGATCCATGCCTTCCTTAATCCGGATGTGAACACCTCCCCCCCAACCCCCCCAGATTGGCTCCCTGGACCAGCCAATATTCCATTATTATAGCACTGCCGATCGATGTGCCATGACTGAGCCGAGCGGGGCCCCCATTGGGCCCTCGCAGGAGCCTGGCGTGAGATGGAGAAGCGAGAGCCCTGCACGCTTCAGAGGGTTTGAGGTCGCCTTGACAAGACAGTGCTGTTCTTAAAAGGTAATTAACTGGAAAGGGAAGTTGACCTTGCTGTAAACCAAAAAACCTCCAACATCTCTGGGGTAGTTGGGGGTGGGAGGGCTGCAGAATGCTTGCATGGGACCAACTTCCTCCAACCCCCTTCAAGGATCCAAAATAACATCCAGGCGAGCAAACAGGAGATAGATTAGTGTAGAATCTATCTCTGACCCATGCAATGCCGTTAGTCAACTGGGCCTCTCTGGCTTCCCTTTTTCTCTCCCTCAATGCACCCATTCACTCCACAGTTCCGGACAGAAGCAGACTGGATTGAGCGAGTGGAACGATTTGAATGAAAGTGTAGCCGAGGGGCAGCATCGGCCAAACAAGTTTGCGTAGGCTGCTACCGGCCGGCAGGCATGGCTCATAATGATATTGAACTGGGAGATAAGACGTGAAACGTAAATCAATTAAATGGAGGTATAGATTAAATTCTCGCTAGTATGATACCAAAGGAAAAAAAAGCCCTTACAATGGGTATTGGAACCCATCAGCTAAACATTGGCTCCAGGAAACGTTTTGTCTCATTATTTCAAAATCTGAAGCAGAGAATGTGATGCACGGTTTAATGTCAATATTGTAGCAGCGAAGCACAAAGCTCTGCAAATGAAAATAAATACGTGATACAAATAATCTCCTTCCAGTTATTTAAAACCACTGCTCTGGATCTTCGGCAGTTCTTGCATTTATCACTGAACACAGAATTGCAGGACTGAAATATGGACAGAGATCTTACTGCTTGGCTGATTGCAGCCTTTAACTTCAATGCTTAACTTATCAACTTAGATGGTTATGGCTAAAAAAGCACAAGATGGGCTGTAATATATACACATTAAAGAGTCATTAACAATTTTTACGTGCACAGACCCTCGCATTGTGATATGTTATGAAATAATTGTGTTTCATATTTTGCAATATGCTGCTATGCCATGCTGATGCCAGTGTTATTCAGACCTTATGGAATACAGATCAAGTAAAAAGCCATCCAAGTTTTTATTTAATATTTTCAGAATGATTTTCAGAATAAATCTACATGCTCTGTCTATGCTTTGGTATGTACCTTCCAACCACATAGGGATAATCTTGGGAACCAGACCCCTCTCTCTGATGACAGATCACTTTAGCCTATGCTTTTCTTTGTTTGATTTTCAAATACCTGCTGGATTATTTGCAATATGCACCTGAGTAAGCCCATAGGCTAAATATGAACCCAACTGCCCAGTGACTTCCATGGTAATTGGTATTTTAACTTCCACTGATCCTGTGTCTTGTAGGCCTCTTGTCCACTGATGATGTTCAACTTATCTCTTAAACCCAGTTTCTGGTTACCGCCTCTGTGAAACATTACTGCAGTCTCCGTCCATGACTAATCTCCAGGGGATCCATTCGGATCTATGTAAAACAAGTAATTAATCCCTAGCATCGACATTCTTTTCAGAGCAGAGCTAGGTGCTTATAATTGTTTGGAAAGATATAGAGTGAATCACTGGCTAAAAACGGGATAGTGTTTCCAAACAAAAAGATATAACAAACGTGTTTATTTCAGTATTGATGAAAAAGCCTGCTGGCAAATAAGCTTTTAAAATGTTTTCATTCTCATTAATTTATTATTTTTATTTAAATTATTTATTTTTTGCAACATAATTAAAGGCGGCAGACATGTTTCATAATTATGGCTAGAACGCCGCTGTCACAAAAAACTTGTCTTGCCTCAAGGTCATTAAGAGAACGCAACAGAGAATATTTGCAGATAAATTATTCAGAGTGATTGCTTGTTTTTAATTATTTATGTTTTGTGAAGGGGAAAAAAGATGTGCTCAGCTCCCTGTAGATATTATGTGCTTTGTCCATTATGAAATTCTCAGTGCATTAAATTCCTTTAGATGATATTCCTGAAAATTCAGCTTTTTGAGTCTTGTTTTAAATTAAAGTGTTTTAATGGTCGGTGCTCCTTTAAATTCACAAAGCAATTGGACTGTAGCAGTGATTGTGGCCTGTAAGTAAAGCACTAATTTGACCAAATTTTAATTTTTTTATTTTTTGGTCAGTGAAAACGATTGGAGGTAAAGCCCGGAAGAGTGAGGTCTGATCGAGAGCTTCATCACAGGTATTACCACACGAACCTGTCCTTTTAGTAGCCGCATTTACATGGCACCCTAATCAACATGTTGTTTTCCTCTCCTCTAGGAAAATAACAAAAACATTTACCTTTTTCACCCAATGCAACAGCAGGGTGGACCCTGACCATAGGTTTTAGGCAGAGAAGACCTTGACCAAGTTCCCATAATTCCACTATGACTGATGGATAGGGAATCTGTTCCAAATTGCATCTATGTCCCCTGGCCACAGGAGAATTAATCAACTGTAATGTTGTGTTGTCATGTGAAGCAAAATGTATTTTCATTGGTTCATACCTTCAGTAATTGACAGTGCATGGTATCTTATGGGGTACAGGAAGTCTTACTTTCCCATTATTATGTATATCTCGCTGAAGGGCATCACAGTAATTAGGCACATCACAAGTCTGTTAAGAGAGCTTTAAAGACATTGATAGTCAACCTTAAATAAACTTAAATGGACTGAACTAGGACTAGGACAGATCAATAACACTTTATAATGTGGTCCAGGTATAAATGGTTAGTAAGGCATTACTAAGTGCATTGTACATCATTAAAAAATAGAGGGCTCATTGTCAGCCCATCATTAATAAATGCTAAACATGTTTTTTAAGGAAGGAGACAGGGTTGCCAGGGAGAGACAATCCCATGCAAATACTTGTTACCATGATAGATGAATGCCCATTCAGCATTCTACACAGTAACATTAAATTAAATTTTTGCAGTTTGGCACCCTTGGCCTTTCTCCTTCAAAACACATTTGCCAATATTAATACTTGACTCAACATCAACATGTATTTTTAATGATGTATAATGCAGTTAGTAATGCCTTATTAACCATTTATAACTGTACCCCATTATAAAGTGTTATTGATCTGTCCTGGATATGATCTTAGTCTCGGCCCAACTTTTTTTAATGAAGTGCAATGCAATTATTAATGCTTTATTAAGCTTTTAAAACTGGACCATATATCAAAGTGCTATTGACGTATCCTTTTAGCTGTGTCCAGCCCACAACGTTTGCTAACAGAGCTTCCATTGGAAGTTTGTTTGCCTCAATCTGAGCTGCAGCCTTGGTCTGGGTCATGCGGCAACTTCTCTCCCGAGCCCTCCAAGACCTCATTCACACCTGTCACACTTGCATTCCCAGGAGACTAAGCCACATTGGAATATCCACTAATTAATTACCATGGCTATTGATAGCTCCTGGGATTGAGAAGATTATCAACTGCGCAAGTGTGGGTGGAGAGGAAGGCGTTGTGTCAGCAGTTCATGCCCTTGGCAGGCTGTCCAAGCTGAGCCAACAAATCTCTCTCTCTCAGCCAATTGGCCACTGGATGCATCGTCTGAGAGCCACATGCAACTCTTGGGACAGTACCAAGGCAGACTGCAATGTCCTTCATACATATAATACATTGCTAAAATTGCATAATTGATTGCGCCCACCTGAAATGACAGGATTTTCCAAAAAGGGGAGCTGACAATCCCAGCACGATTCATGGGATTATGCAGCATGTTCACATTTGGTAAAATTAGGCAGTCTCACTACACTACAATAATACAGTCAGAGTCACTCTTACTCAATATTACAGGGTTAATTCTCAGACAGTGAATTTCTGTTTGTAACTCAACATTTTAAATATAATGCATTTGCTTTGTACACACAATTATTCAGAATGACTTGCACTGTTTTTATTTTCTGTACTATCCATTTATACAAGCATACATAATAAGAAAAGTAAGGTTAAATACATTGTTTAAGGGCACAGTGGCAGTACCCACCTGGGATTTGCAAAACCTGAAATTGCAAAGTTGCAAGCATTATACCATGCTAGCATCCTCAGAAGTTTTGTCTGAAAATGCACTTTCGTGTTGCAGTTTCAAGTGGACGATTAATTGTGTGTTTGGAATTGCAGCTCAACACACTTTTTCCCCCAGAATTCCTACTGGATCACTGATTGATTTACAGAAGTAGTCGATGAGTATTCAGTTTGTAGTTTCAGTCAGATGTCTGAATGATTGTTGTAACATAAAATAATGATATTCTTTAGAGAACAGCACTATGTGTCCTTTGAGGCAATTTCGTATGGGTTTGGAGGTTTCGCCAAGCATTAGAGGCTCTATTTTCTGGAGTCAATGTTGCAGGGCACATGGGTGCAATCAGTGGTGAATCGCATGGGCTCACAGGGCGTGGCTGGTTGTTTCGTGACCAGAGGCGAGGAGTGTGCAGCTGAAAGTACTTGGGACAGGTGGGAAATGGGCTGAATTATGCTTAATATATTATCAGTGGGTGTGTTGAAGCTGCTTTCACTCAAATCCAATCAGATTACCTCTTTTCAGTCCCTTTGACCCTCATCCTATCGACTGGGGTACCCACAGACCCCAGAGGTATACTTTTTGTCATATCTCACAGGTGCTGTATTCTATCATTCCAATTTTTCATGACTTTGTCAATCAGTTTGTTCCTAATGACTTCATATCATTGTTTTCTGTTTCTGTTTTAATTATTTTAATTAGTGCTTTTTAAAAATACCAATGTATTGGGGTCCTGGGGGACCCCAGTCAAAAGCACCCAATTCCGCCTATGCAGTTTTAATAGATGGAATTATTTATTGAGTTCATGTTTGCCATGGGTCCTAATTTAAAGTATCACACACCATCGGGGGGGGTGATACTGCTCTTCCTAAGGTAAGATGATGTTCAAAGTCAGAAATACAATACATAATTTCATAATAAAATGTTTTATGACTATCAAATTAAAAGTTTATGTTCTATTATACAAGATAAGACTGTAAAATAGTGTGTCATGCATATGATTGACATGCAGTCAGAGCATGATCAGGACATGGTGTGAGTGTGGGAAAGCACAAATGTTGTTTTACACATTATGCAAATTAACTGTAATAATCTGTTTTTTTTTCAGATGACATTAATTACAAAGCTAATAATGTTTTGAGAAGAAATAAGTTAACATTTTGCAATGATGGTTGTTTATTACAGTAGTTTATTCTTGGGGTCCCCAGGGACCCCAGTCGGCAGTCCATGTATGTTAAATATGTTGGTAGGATGAGGGTTAAGAGAGGGGATGGTCTACTACTGCTGTCCGCACATCTATTTTGTATTGATATAATAAAAAAATGTATTCAATCACTAATAATGCATTTGTTTCACAAGGTAATGTCTGAAATCACAAACTGCATCTGCTTAATCTATCCTTTAGGCCATATAGGATGTATAAGTGCAATGATAGTTGTCAAAAAAGTATACAAGTTGATGCTAAGAAGTTACACTATATAGAAAAATGGATCCTGTAGTAGGATAATATAATGAAATAAAGTTTACCATATACTAAACAGCCCATACAGAAAATAGCTTATTGATATACAGTATTTACATGTCTAAATAAACAACTATGATTTCACCTTGAGACATTATGCATTGGTGATACTTAAACATTTTGACTAATCAAACATTCAATTGTACGTTTGGACAAGAGAACTGTGCAAAGCATATGAGACTAGATACAGTATTATAACATGTATCTGTCTGAATAGTTACACAACATTTCCAAAAGTATGTGGACACCCCTTGTATTTAGTGGTTTTGGTTATTTCAGCCACACTCATTGCTAACAGAAGCAGAAAGTTAAGCAGACAGCCATGCAATCTCCACTAATAAACATTGGGAGTAGAATGGGTCATACTGAAGAGCTCAGTGACTTTGAAAATGGCGCTGTCATAGGAGGTCACCTTTCCAACCATAAGCTTGTCAGCTGCCCCAGTCAACTGTAAGTGCTGTTATTGTGAAGTGGAAACATCTAGGAACAACAACAGCTAAGCTGTGAAGCCACAGAATGCATAGTGCCAAGTGCACTGGCCCGAATAGTGCCAACTGTAAAGTTTGATTGAGGAGGAATAATGGTCTGAGGGTGTTTTTCATGATTTGGGCTAGGCCCCTTGGTTCCAGTGAAGGGAAACCTTAATGCTACAGCGTACAATGACATACATTGCATACATTTTAATGAAATGTGCATTTCCAACTTTGTGGTAGCAGTTCAGGGAAGGCCCTTTCCTGTTTCAGCATGACAATGGCGTGCACAAAGCAAGGTCCGTAAAGACAAGGTTTGCTTAATTTGGTGCAGAAGAACTTGACTGGCCTGCACAGAGCCCTCAATGCACCAAAATTACCAATGCACCACACAGTGTACTGTGACTTGTGCTGTAGACCTGGTCTGAGTAGGCGACTGCTCTCCACGCACCGTGTTCTGGCTGGGAAATAGTGCCCTAGAATTTACAATCATTTGGGGGCGCTCAATGGTTATTACCTAGACATGCTACAAGAGGCTTTTGTGTCTTTTCATACCCCCTTCCAGACATCAGGGACAACAGGGGCAGTTTTCTGTATACCAAATATGTCCAGTATAGGCCCATGCATCTGTGACACATTTATGGCTACCAAAACATGTTAGACAAACTTGCATTTTTCTTTTCCTCTTCAATATTTATGGAATACAGGATACCAGGATAATTAAAAGGATGTAACAAATAATGAAAAGTACTTGCACATTCTTGGAATCACAGAGGAACATGGAGCAGACACTGTAATCAGATAAAATAAATCATGTTAATACATATATTGAATAGTTGACTCTCTACGGATGTATCTGCTGGGGGAAAAAGTCATTGGGAGAGGAATTTGTGTCACTACAACGTAAAATGCATGGTTTTGCCTGTATGTTTTTCACCTAGAGCCTTGTTGGGTCACAGGTCCAGGACAGATGAATAAATCACTGTCCTCCACCCAATGAATCAGTGTCCAGTTGTCGATGTGCACAGCTACACCCAGACTCCCGACCGCCCACGGTACGTGAACTCTCCGCCTCTCCCCCTCGCTCATGCTCATCACGACCGGGGCAAAAAAAGGTTGGGCTTGCCCTTCTGAGGGACACGTCTGCTGGATCCACCCAGCTCTCTGTCCCATTCCTGGATAAAAGTTGCAGCCATGCTCCCACCTTTCTCACAACAGGGAATGTCAGCCTTGCTATTATCATGGTCAGACGTCAATCTAAGCAAACAAATTCCAGGAATCTTAAAAAGATTTTCTGAGAGTATTCAAGAATATTCCTCTCCAAAAGAATATTTCAAGGCCAGTTTGAGGAAATTAGGGCTGTAAAGGTCAGCCTTTACAAAAACTGTCTCTTCTTAAGTTTAATTGTCAACCGTATTATAGACATAGACTCATGACCTTCTCCTCGCTAGGTTGACAGTTGTCGCTAGGTTGACAGCAGTTGGCACCACAGTGATGCCAAAGGTTGAGGCCAGGTTTGATATTCAGAGACAGATGATACAGTTTTTCCTTTGACAGTCTAAAAAAAAAAAATTAGATTTGTTTTCCCCCTGCAAAGCTACTGATAACTCAAACAATACTGTCACTTATCCCTCCCCCCCCCACCCCCCCACAAAATGAAACCCAAAAGCAAAACAAAACTGCTGTCATGACATTTGAGACAGTAGTGACAGAGCGCGCAACTACAAATTTAACAGAGCGAGCATCCTTAATCTTCAGAGGCCTTTTAACTGTAAGTGAAGTGCAGAGCGGAGAAAATCCAAGGAGCTAGAGCTTGCATGTGGCTGGCGAAACAGGAGTGGGCAGAAAAGGGGGGGTTAGCTTGTTTATGTCAGGCTCCCTGTATTAAGTTACCACAAAGCATGTGGATCACAAGGCCATTAAAGCTCAGGAAACCATGACAAAGCAGGCCTGGGGTGAGATACGTGCACTCTGAGACTGTTTTGATAGCAGGGATTAATACTTTCTCCCAATTCCCGCCCCCACCCATCCTGCGTTAAAGTGTAACCTGATAATTGCACCTCTGGGTCACTGACGGGGGAGGGATGGGGCACCCTCAACATTTTTTGGGGTGAATACACGTGACACTCCCCTCACCTGTGCTGCGCTGTCCCCTCACCTGCTCCACTGTAACAACAAGAGCGAGGAGGAGCAACCGGGTCCTGCTCTTCGAGCCATCTCCGCGTCGCACAATCAAACAGACGTTTCCTGGTGTTAATCTCATAAATGCACCTTGGGTCTCCACTATGTGGACACACACAATAAAACCACTTACATTAAGTTCTCCTGGAGACAGCCACTCATAGAGTTTGCTGACATCACAGAAAGTTTGTAGCATGTCGTTTGAGCGCCGTGATATCATGTTAGAGTGCTTTATTGGCTGTCTTTATTGCTTGTTGCAGCCCAGAGGTCTGAAAGCCGGGTTTAAAAATCACAGTTCGGTGTGATCATTTTGGTATTTGCTGAACTCACCAAAGCGATGGTGAGGAAAAAATTGCACTAGCATTTAAATGAATCAGTCAAAGGTAAGGACATTTTGATTAAATCCTGCCCTAAATGAGCTTTAATCATATTTGCTGGTTGAGCTTGATATTTTTCTTTGGTACAGTTTGATATCTTACTCAAGGTTATAGAACCAAAACCCAGAATGTTAGTCTGCGCTATTATAGGAATAATTTGGCTAATTACATAAACAGCCCTAAAAGTATTGAGTGTAATCTATTTTTTCTACTCCCTGGTCAGGAAAGCAAATATTACTGACTGAGAAAAGTGTTTATTTTCTACATCACAATGAGGGTGATGGTAGTCTTCCAATAATAGTTGCAGAATTACTTTGCTATTACTATTTGATCCATTTGATTTCATTTCTTCTTTCTATCAAAGTTTTTATGTGGAACTTTGCCCGGCAAATTGGTCTGATGCTCTGAAATATGGATCCACGCAAACTGTTAAATAGCAGAAATCATTTATTTATCCGTTTAATTTAAAGCTGCTGTTCTCCTGTGTGTGACAGGATTGTAGTAGTGGCAGCATCTGGACAGAACCCCCCATTCCGACGTGTTACCATTCATCCACGTTGCTGCCGATTAGGCAGTCCCTGCACATCCTGGCGCATTAAAAATTCCCCCTCGCCACTGGACCAGCCAGGCCTTTGTGAGGAGCCTTATAATGTGCCATCATTCACATCTGCATGCCATTCTGTCTTCCTGAATGGGAGCGCAATCATCCCTGGCTCCGCTTTCAACGGTGAAAGTGACGATATGCTAATACCTGGTGGCGCTGCGCTCAAATCTGACACCGGCGCAATTCCCCGAGTTAGGCCCGGCGCAGATGTGCGCCACGGAGCGGAACCGCGTCTCTGTGAGCAAGGGGGCCCGGCGCGTTAATGAGACGGTGGCAACCCGCGAGCGCGCCAATTAGCGCGACCGAACGACGCTTTTAAAAAGGGAAACGATTACAGGCCCCAATGACACGCAAGGCATACGTGGGATTAAATGGTTTTAGTTATGCTATTTAAAATGCAGGACGGCAAAGCGATGGTGTCTCTTTCAGCTGGAGAAAGACAGAGCAGGGTATGACGTCCTGGAGAGGAGAGGACTGTGAATCTCTTCCAAGCTCGATCGGCAGAGAGGAATGCAAGGTGCCATTGCCCGAACACTTTAGTCCCAAAAGATCACATATGATGAACAGTCAAATGTGCAACAAGTGTCCTTTTGGTCATATAAGTGTTTGGGTTTTTACCTTTTTAGTCCCCCCCCCGCCCATGTTGGTTGGAGTGGTGCAGTCCTGTGTCACCTCCACAGGTTAATATTTATCAAGTGGCAGATGTGCTCTGTTGGGCTAGTGTGGAGGAGACTGACTGGGTCACAGTCAGGCGGTGGGGGGTCAGGTTTGTTACCTGCATCATTTCTCTCTCCAACCATTGGTTTCTCTCACTCACCTAGTTCTTCTATATAGTACCTTTGACCCTGGACAAAAAGAACTCATTTCAGTACATTTCAGTATTCAAATACTGAATTTGGTAGTTTCTCCAGGGACCTCCGCTGGTCAGTTGGGCGCCTGCAATTCCACCTGTTAAGTTGCAGGTGGAGTCCTCAGACTCATGTTTGACTTGTGAGTTGTGGTGTAATAAGAAGTGATGTTTGACATAACATGCTTCAGAGGAAAGCACGTGTTTCACCTTCATGATAGTTGAGGGCCCAGTTGTGAGTGCTGAAAAATGATTGCCCATCATTTATTGGATCAATGATTGGCCTAATTGAGAGAAAAGGGGGGGGGGGGGCGAGGCACAGGATAGACAGTTGCTATATCTGGTGAGTCCGTAGTGCGAACATACAGTATGTACATGTGACAGTTATGCACACTGCATATTCATGCACTTCAGCTACAACTATGGCTTTTGTCACCAAGACAGGGAATATGCAGTTGACAAAAAAATTATTGAGACACATTGAATTTGAAATTAAATAATGAATATTGGGCTAAAGTGTAGACTGTCAGATTTAAAATAAGGGTGTTTACATCCATATTGAGTGATCCATGTAGCAATGATAGCCTTCTTACACTTTGTCCCTCCATTTTAGGGGAGCAAAAGTAATTGGACAATTGGCTGCTCAACTGTTATTGGACCAGCTGTATCTTTGCACCATTATCTCATGCACAAGAAAGCTAACAATGGGTCTACCTTATTCACAAAAAATAAATAAATAAACTGCAAGCTTTTTTAAAATTGTTTTTTCAAGCACTCACAGCTGGAATTTTGAAAAGCTTTGAAAAGCAGAAACACCAGTGACACCATTTGTCCCAAACATGATGCCCAGAAATGGGGGGGCTGTTTACAAAAAGTGCTGTAATGTCTAACCAAAGTGAAACCAAAATGTATAATAATGGCATTCAACAAAAGCTGAGAATATGTTCTTTAACCACATGCTTGATTACAAATCTATAAGTACAGAGCCAAATCAAGAAGAAATATGTCTTTGTCCCAAGCATTATGGGGATCACTGGATATCAAGAAATGAACTATATATACATATAGTATTAATATAGTATATAAACATATGGTAGGCTTATACGTTTTGCCAGACCTTGTTTCTGTAGATGCATTCTCCGGATTGTCCATGAGACCTCTCTATAGCTACTGCATTTGTATTTACAGGTACTAATTATACCCTTGTACACGTAACATGTAATTAGCTATAGGATTAACAACAAGATTGATAATGATTCTATTTACATCCTGTCTCTTAAGCAGTGAATGGGTGAATGGGTAACTAAGAATGGACACAACCTTCACATATCAAAGACCCTGATATCTGTTATGCTGTGGAAATGGTGCTGGGAAAAATGTAATTTATTTTTAGCAAAATCTACTACGTGATTGTTGACCATAATTGCAGGATAACAATAAACAATACTGATACTCAAAAATCTGTTTGATTACAGAGGTATGTAAAATAAATCCAAAGATGATTCAATATTCTTGTATATAAAACCCTGCAACTATTAGACTGAAACAATTATTTTTATAATAATCTGCACATGATAATTTCAGTATTGGGCAGTGTTTCATTTCTCTTTTTTTAAAAACACCCCTGATTTCAAACATGTGTAAATCAATTTGCCATGCTGATTGTTTTTGGACTGAATAAAGAGAACATGAATCTGTATCTGTTGCCATTAACTCAGATGATGCTTCAAAAGATTGTGATTTATTGACCAACATCTATATGGGCTCTTTGAAGTTTGGTATATAAAGGCTATTTCTTTCTCTCCATCTCTATACAATCTCTTTCATTCTCTCACATCCCTTCACTGTCTTGATGTCCATCCCCTTTATTTTTTCCCCCAATAACCCCCTCTCCACCGCATTTATGTGTGTTTTTCATCCCACTGGCTTCTGACTGGAGGACAGAGAGCATCATGGGATTACAGCCAGGAGCAGTGCTCTTATGGGTTGAGGGGGGGGGGTACTGCTGGATGCCCGCTCCCTTACTCCCCCCTCCCAATCCCACACCAGGTGCAGCCGGCCCTCTGCTCCATTGGCCGCATTGATCCAGCTCTCTCCAGACCGCCAGCGAAGCGTTGGCCCTCCGGCCAGCCGACGGTAATTGATCCTACAAGCGAGCCGGCTTGTTCCCACAGTTTGAAGGCTGCTGGGATCTTGCCCAGCTGATGTTCTTTGGAGTTTCTGCTGAGCGTTCGAGTAACCCCCTCGCCCGACCCGCTCGCTTTGCGAGCGGTCCATTTTTCCGAATCTCACTAGAGCGGGCGCTTCGCCAAGTCTCCCCAAGCGGCGTTCTTCATGGATTCTTCTCTTGGTGAAGAAACAGCCCGATTCCAAGCATACTTCAGAAGTACTAAACCCTGACAGTTCAGTAACCCCTAAACCTTGTCTCCTTTGAAAGCAAAGGAGTGTATTGCCTTCCACGGAGTTGTTTTAAAGACCTGTGGTTTTTGTTTTTCCATCAGGAAAAGCTGGTTACTCATAATTACACAAATCTTGAGATATTTGCATTTGATAGCACAAACAAACAAAGCTGACAGAGAGAAATGGGGACTTTTGCAATCAGATTAACAGCTAACCACTGACAAAGACTATTCATGGAATTGCTTCTGAAATGTTTCCCTTTTTTCCACATGCCTTGAGTTTGAATTTCATAGTGCTGCGGGGTTTGAAATTACAAACTTGAATTTACAACCTTTGGTTTTCATTTCCAACCTGATTTAAAGCTGACTGCTGCCTTGCATTGTTATGTCTGATTCAACAGTGCAGACCTTAGTTACGGTTACTTCCGTAACTTTAGTTATCTGTTTACTTTCATAAAACATATACTGGCTGTTTAAAGGATAGGGCGTATATCAAAATACAAAACAACAAACCTTACATTTTTTCCATATTAACACATTAACACATCCCGATGTTTGCATCAATTCAGAGGTAAAACAACCTGTCTAGGACATGAACCAGCAGCATTTTGTATGTATACCATATTTATGTCTTTAACCACTATTTTACCATACCATACAACATGAAAACACAACATTAGGGCTAAGTGAGATCAATACTCAGATTTGTTGAACAGCACACAACAGTATACATGCACAGGGAATAATCACAGCTGTGAGCTGTGTGTGACAAATATGACAAATTATTTAAGTGAAAGCAACTCATGGAAATCAGAGCCAAGCTGGACAAGCCTTTAAGGAGTCAAAGGTTAAAAGGTCAGAGAGAGAAAAAAGAGAGCAGCTAGCTTTGACTGCATGAGCTGCAAAACAGGGCAAACCTAACTGCGGCACGTCTGGACAGGAAATGTGTGGAGTGGACCCAGGAAACCAAGCTACGCGAATAAATGCAATCTGTTATCTCAACTGACCTCGCACGTTTCCTCTACGAGGAAAGAGGGATATTAACTGGGCCTTATCTACACTAGCTCCCAGCTGCTTTATGCGGCGTGTAGACGCTGCTCACTAAAATTCCCCCCAGCTTTTGTGCTCATAAACAGGAACTCCAGATGTCAACAATAAAAATGACCCAAATTAGCATTCAGCTTCCTCCTTTTACTTGCCGCAATTTTGTCAGTTTTTATTTTTTGTGTATTTATTTTTGAATAGCTTCCATGCGAGACTTCAGACACGGATAATTGGTTTAGAAGTCCAGAGTACAAAGAAAAAAATTCAGAACAATAAGTTGCTATTTACATGGGGTTGGAGTAAAAAATGCAGAAATATAGTTTCTTGCTGACATGAAAAGCCAGTATTCTTGACCTGGTAGATAAGCACAGCAATTGATCAAAAGACTATAGATCGCTTATGCGCAGTTCAGATCAGTGCTGTGATCGTGAAGAAATCCTTGTCAAAACTTAGCTGGACGAGGTAAACCAGTAAAATATCTCAATGCCATCTGTCATCAGCTCAACGACAGGGGGCTTTGACCTCTGAAATATCAACACAACACTCCCAAGGATCTTACTTTGCCCAGCAACAGGCTGATTGGATAATCTAACCTGGGGCGCACCAATGGTTGGCTGGGGCCAGCCGAGGTCCCCCGCGTATCAGCTGCAGTGACGGATGACCTGAGAAGTGTCTGTTGGGGGCTTGACTCTTGCCCGGCTAAATTTCGTGACCGGTCCTTGCAGCGTCCTGTGGTGACAGCCTCACTCGTCAGACTGATGCTTAAGTTATCGGTGGACAGTTCTGTATCACGCCAGAGGTAAGAGATGGATTGCAGTTTCAACAAAGATTATTCACAGTCCCATATGGCGACCACTCACCACAGCTGACCACAGCTTCCAAGTGCTATTTCATAAACACTGAAATCTCTGGTTTTAAAGCTTACCATTGCAGCAAGATTCAACCCACATTTTTTTCCCAGTTGAACGACGAGGAAAACATCTGTATTTGAATTCAGTGTCATGGGTTTTACTCAGTAAAAAAATATAATCTGTAATGATATACTGTAGAATGAAAGTGACTGGAGAGCACTGTGATTTAATTCTGTCAGGAATTTTTAGGCCTATATAAGTAATGCTGTTCAGGTGTCTATACGTTCGTGTTCAGAAAAAGAATGGGGGGGTAAAATAAAGTTTTTTTCTGGTTTGCAGTATTAAGCCAGGGATGGCTGTCTCCTCTTCAGGGACTGCTTTTGTTGTAGGTAGTATCCGTGTTTCACTCAAAGCGAAGTTCAAATGAGACACAGAGGAGCGCGCGAGAAGCCCTGCTTCTAATTGATCAACGGCTTGTCCGAGGTATTAAAAGAAATAAATAAAAGAGGCCGGGCTCATTAGAAGAAACGCGCAGAATCTTCGACTCCGCCGTCTTTCTGAAAGATTGCCACAGGGCACGATTCCAGCGCTCGGCTGAAATTATTCAGGGCTTTAGCAAGTTAGCGCCGGCCTCTCATCCCTTCAAAGCGCACTAGGGCGGGATTGGATCTCACTTCTCGCTTTGGTGAGCTGAGCTGATGTTCTGTTCAAAGAAACCATCCCAGATACTCCCCCCCCACCACAAACCCCCCTTTCTCATCCCTCTCTGAACAATGCTGACATTTGGAGACACAGCAGGGGTCGATCCCTTTATGCTCAAAAATATGACACGACTGCGTGTAAAAGGAAAATGAGACAGTTGGTGACACGTTTTACTGGAGAGTGTGGCCATTAACGCTTAGGAGACTGGATTGGCTCTATCTCATCAAATGCTTTCAGGGCTCCATTCTCAGACACCAAGGAATCCAGCGCTGAATTCTAATCGATGGAGATTTGTTTGTTTTGGGTGCTTATGTATAATGCTGCGGATTAACTCTTTCAGCTGGTACATACTGCTGTTATACATGCACTCCATGGTATGTGCATAACTCTGGCTGGTTCCCATCATAAAACAGTTACACAAGCCTAGGCAAAGCCCTTTCGACCAGCTCGTAGAAAGTTTAGCTTGATAAGCAGGCACTGTTTTCGGTGGGTATCGGATCAGAGTGTTAAGTGGATTATTGATCGGCACGTATCGATAATTTCTCCTGAGGTCTATTTAGCTTTTTTCTGGTAATTACAACTTGGACTAAATCAACATTTGTCCTTAACTACCGTATGACTCTCAGTTTAAAGTGTTATTATTTTGTCTTCACAAACACAGCTTGATGAGTTCAGTGAACATGATATTCAACTTATGACCACTTATACACTGCGTTCTAGAATTGTTGTCACCAATGGTAAAAACAAGCAAAAAAAAAAAAAAAAGGCAATGGAAAAATGCCATTGTTGTTTATCAGCTTGACCTTGCATTCTAAATATAAGTCATCAATTAAGAAATGGTTAACTGACAGAAAAACTATTATTTTGCTGTGGGTATGTCAGTCTCCAGAACTTAAGTTTGTTGGAATTGAAGGGGCAGTCCAGAAACACATACCAAAGGATCTTAAGTATCTTGAAAGATCCTACATGGAGTAATGGTCAAAGATCTCACCTCACTAATATTTCTCACACTCCAATCTTATAAAACAGTGCCCAGTATTGTTATGCTTGTGAAGAAAGGGTGCACAAAGCAATCTCAAAGCAGTAATTGTAAATTAATAGAATTTCCATATTTTTTTAGCATACAATTTAACCCACTACATGCATTTTTCATTTTATAAATACTTTATCTTTATCAAGGGTGTGACTCATTTTGGGGACGACTCTATAATGGGTATGGATGTTATGTTGGCAGTAAGAGGTGGGATTCTCAGTATTCTTACATATTCTGTTCTGCCAAAGTGTCAGTGTGAAAGTGCTTATTTGTTGAATGATGGACCAACGATGCATGTGATTATCTCTGCTGATTTAGCATTGGCAGCGACGTGTGACATTTCTTGATCAGGGCCAATGAAATGCCGTATGTTGATAAACAGGGCCCACCGTTTCTCATTCTTGTCACACAGCTCAGCATAGCACCTACTTCAGAGCAGCCAGATTTACAGAAAACTGAACATAGTCTGAAATAAATTTAAAAGTGTTATATTTATATGCCTTTGGTCAAGGCCTGTATTCAGTGTTCTGTGTTCACCTTTGTTTTTTTTCCCTTATGAACTTAATTCAAATTCAGCTATGGCCAAACTTAACTAGTCAAAGTTTTTGTGAAGACAGTCTTATATTTGCATGTATTTGTGAGTTAAATGATTGAATCCTGACCTGTGTGTCCTGTATAATTATCAGATAGAAACTTTAAACCTGAATTAGCAAATAAATATCAAATTACTTCAATATTTATTTGCTCTTATCATGAGTGTCACATTCTTGGTAAGAAAGTTTTATTGTAACCAAGGTTCAAATTAGACAGGCGTGTGGTTCTTCGAATGCAGTTTAACAAACTTTTTCACTTACCCCGAGATAAGTGAAAAAAAAAGGTGGAAAAGCCATTTTGTTTAAAAAAAAATAATAAATTAAGCTCTCTGCAGGTATCTCAGTTCACGTCGGAATGCAGAACTCTGGGAACACGGCACTTTGAGAACATTGATCGCACAGCTCAGCAGATCAGCCCGTGCAGATTGCCTTGGTCAGAACACGCAGGGGAGCGGGGGGGTGCTTTAGGTGTCCGATAAGTGACTGCTGAGTTCCCCCCCGGTGGCGTGTCCACGGGCGCCGTGTCTTCCCCCGTCCTGATTACCTGCGCGCTTACACTCGTGCCCGGACTACCCCGGGAGACTGATTTTTACTTGCGTTATCACCGGCCGAGAGTTGGCCTTGAGCTGAGGGGTGTTCGGTGGGTAATCTGATTATGAGGAGACAGGCTGAGAGCAACTCTCAGCTTCACTTTGATGGGGGGGGGGGGGGGGGTGGTCATGTGACACGCTGGTGCTCATCTAACAGTGTAATTCTGTGCACCATCAAAACACCCAGCGGTGGAGCTAGACAAAATCAATACCACCTGATGAGATGTCTGAATTTCTCCAATTCTTTTTCCTCCCGTTTTGTTTTCTAAATCCATGAAAAGCGCGTAAAATTAATTGGGCGCGGTTGCATTATATGTATTGATTAAACGGGCAGAAAAGTGCGAGCGCTGTAACAGCACTGGCTGGACCTCCGAGGAGAGAGATGGCACGCTGTCTTAATTGGAGATATCAGTCGATAGGTGGTTTGTGTACTGTAATAGTGTGCATTTAGCCACCAGGAAAAATACCTGCACCTTACCTGAAATGGTAGAGGTATAGAGTAATGCCACGACACTGACCAAGCCTAAGTCAAGGCGTTTCTCATCTGTGGACTACCGCAAGTGACATGCTTTCAGTGAGTACAGGAGCTCAGATTTAAAAAAGTATTTTATGTCATTTATTTATTTATTTATTTATTTGACAGGGACAGAGCACAATAACTATATTGCACCAGATTTAGCTAAAAGCTTATTTCCATCTCCTGTCCCTGGACAGTAGGTAGGTCACCGCATTACAAGCCAGCAAGAATCATATACAATAACAAAATACAAATTATAAATAGCAAGGTGTCAGTGCTTTGTCCATCACAGTGCTTTTACCATCACAGAATCAACTATTCTTGCATTTATTAGAGAATCATAAATTAATAGGTTATGGCAGGTGAAACTCCAATACAATAACATAAAAAAAACTGTTAATACTATGTCAGTTCATAAGTTCATTTCAGAATACGTTCATAGACAACAATATTAAGAGCAAGTGAAAAACAAAATAGACAACAACACAACACAAATTATGAACGCCAAAGTCACCATGACTAGACCATCACAGAATCACAAGCTCACTTCAAGCCACTCAGGCCATTTTTAACCCTCTAAACTGACATAAGCTACACAGCATTATGGGATCTAGTTATTAAAGAGTCTTCTTCCTTAGTTCCTTAGGGACGACAGTTGATAGGGCCGTGGTAGTGTTTCCTGATTGATTGCAGTGAGAGGTCCAATCAGATGAGCCACGGCCAGGTAGTTGAACGGCCTCTTGCTTGTTACATAAAACAGTATGTTGAAGAAATGTTTCTAACGGTTGGATATATGATTGTACTGGAATAATATGTAAATATTTGGTAAGTTTTGATATTGTGCAGTGTTGTAGAGAAACGTGGGGACATTTTGCGAACTCGTTTTAAAGGTTGATAATTATTCCATCCATCTGTCAATTATCTAACCTGCTTGTACCTGGTCAGGGTGGTGGGGGGTGCTGGAGCCTGTCCCATTGACAATTATTGATAATTAAAATGTTTTTTTTTTTGCTTTTATGAATCATGTATTATGCTATTATATAGGTCCCTTTGTCATTGTTTTTAATGAATCAGTATTGATTTTTCTTTGACGTTTTCCTTAAACAAAGAGCATTTTGCATATCTTATGGTGATGGCCCATGAAGTATTATCATAACAAATAAAGCAATGAAAAGACTACGCTAGATAACATGGTTATTTCCAAAAGAAAGTTTAGAACATAAACAGTGGAATTGCACGAACTGTCTTCATACTACACTCTGTGAAATTTTGTTTGTTATATATTATAGTATTTCTTCTTCCCTGAATTTGGACACTGACATGGATGACCTGCAATCATGCGGCTTATTTACCCCACAGCCTGCGGACAAATCTCGCTCTCTGCAGCGAGTTGCTCGGTGACGGGTTACAGTAACACAGCAGCTGGCGTGGGCGGACCACAGGTGTCTGATGACTATTGCATGCTGAGGTGGGGATACCAGTCTGCCAGCCATTTTTTCCTTGACCCAGTTATTCACTGACCTACTCAGAACTCAAACAGCGGTGGACTGGTCAGGATTCAGTCAAAACTGTCAGGTGTGTCGGGTGGATATGCCACCCAAGAGTCCCAGAACACGAGTTTAAAGGTGACAGCAGCTGTCTCCTGCGCTTACAGACTTTACAACGCGTAACAAAACGCTTTTCTCTTGGGAGTCAATGTTGGGAAGGACCGTGCAGTTATAGGTCTCTGATTTCTTTACGGAGCAGGAGAATCTCGAAACCGAAAAGCCGTGAAAACACGGTGTTCCATTTTCCCTGTTTAAAGGGAATGGGTAAAGCAGAATCCGGCTGTAACTGTATCAAATGCGCTCAACTTTAAAATCTTAAAAACAGAGAGCTGGGAGACCTTAATCCCAAAGCCTCCGCAGAAATTGTACCCCGAGGGGGCTTATATAATGCTATTAGGCATGCTGTACCCCTGGAGATGTGAGGGAAACACACCTCTCCTGTTAAAAAGGTGAGGTAACGGCAGTTGGAAAAGAGATTTCTTGTCCACAAACCCACAACCCAGCAGGAGCCATTCACGTTCCCTTGCCTTTTCACCACATTTACTTCATCACATAAAATAACTAAGATTAATTGCATTAAGCATGGCCTACCCTCCCTCCCTCTAAATCTACAGCTACAGTATGTGCAAACCAGAACATTTTCAGACAGGATGAAGATTACAATGGCGGCCTTCAGAACTCCCGACGACTGCAAACCAGACAACAATAGTTACACATTATTTAATGTCTATGCTAGGAGCTGCCAACATTGTGCATTACAAAAAAGTAAGCGAGGATTTCTTTCCTTATATGTAATGGAAACAAGATTCAAATCTGTGGAGGAGTTAATGCCATGTAAATCAGCACACTTTCTTTGAGGTAGACTTTCAAGTCTAAAAAATCTTTGAGGCCCACTTTTGGCTGCTGTAAAATGCACAGTATATGGAGACACTGTGACCAAAAAATGCAGTTTGCTTGAGGAGAAGTTAATAGGCGAGCAGAAATTTTGAGACAACCGATAAACTCTGCATGCCTTCTTGACCTTCAGTTGGGGGGGAAGGGGGTTTGGGCTGGACCTGGGATGCCAGTGATTGCAGGTAGGGATCGGCTGGTTACCCGCTGGCCTGAGTGTTCAAACCTTTCAGCTCACAGGTTGCCAAATCTAACATTGTGGGGCCTCTGAACAGAAAGATTCCCCTGGGATTCATAGTTATGGGTTGCTTTAGATATCAGACGCTTTTGGAATTCCAAGTGAAAAATACCAGGCATTTATTTTGCCAGAAATGCTTTGAGGAGATGTCATAATCAAAGCAAGAAAGTTAATATAACAGGAAATTAAGATTCAGTTCTGCAATTATACCAGCAAATAGGCGATGTGCACACGTGCACTGCCTGCTTAATATCTTTCCTGTATGATAGTTCAAAACACAAGTAAAAACTTCACCAATACAACAAGACGACAAATCAAGAAGTAGATAGTAATAGGTGGCTTCTGCATTTTTGCGTGGTAGGTAAACGTGATGAAGCATCAAAAAAAAAAAAAGATTCAATTCTGAAGCCTATTAACATTCTATGCAAAGGTATATTTCATGCCCGCATAGCTAAATTAATTTCTGCCTGCTTCTTGTCCAGGGAATATTAAAATGGTTTATACCTTGCGGTCTGAAATTATAGTGATTTATCTGTCTGCTAAGAAATAAATTTGAGAGTGTTTTGGAGGACACCCAGAATCATCCAAGGTTCCATGGGTTTTTCTTAAAGGGGCCCCTACTTTAATCTATTGTAAGTGATGTGCTGTTTACTCAGAGCCTCAGGATAGGCTGTTTCATCTGCAGAATATGAGGGTCCTGCGTGGCACAGCCTTTGTCTGCAGCTAACCTCCGACGCGTCTGTGTCTCTTAATCCCAGGTGACTAGCAATCCCCTCTGAATCTAAACACATCAGTTGCCATGGTGATGGAGCCGGTAGCCAAATGACCGCTGCTGTATCTGCACAGAAGGGTGGGGCAGAAAGAAAGAAGAAAGTTTGAAAGTCAGCCTCCATCTTTTAAAGAAGTACACTTTAAAGTTGTCATTTATTCTGTGAACATTAACTGGAACTTTTGATGTTTGATGTTTTTGTTTTTTTTTCTCAGTAGAGTAAATACAATTGGCTAGGAAAAACCGATTATATCATTGAACCCTAGCAGAATAATTCATTTGATGTACCAATCAGACATCCAGTCAACTGCCCTTATGATAAGTGAGTGCTCATAAATGCAAATTAATAGAAGAATGAATCCTAACTTGGTCAAAATATTTTTCTTGGATATCATTTATACAGTACAAGTGGTCTCATTTATGGACCATCTGAAAGAGCCCATGTGCTTTGAAAATCTGCACCAGAGGAAGGATTACATTTTCTAAATATTGTATGTGAAAGCATTGCAGTCCCCTGTCATTTTAATGAGATGTATCTTTGCATAATCATGCTTAGTTGAATATAAGAAATACAGCCAGCAAAGTGGTCTTTTTGCTTATCATTAATACTTTAAAAGACTTCAGTAAATAGCTCTACCAGCAGTGGTGTTTAATAATTAGGCATACACGGTTCTTCGGAAAGGTAATCAAATCACTTTTTATTCATAAAGTACCTTTGAAATTCTGGAATTTGTTTCTCAGACAATGGTTTACTTTCAAAAATTAAACTGCTACAAAATGCATTTTGGTGGATTGAATTCCTCCAATGCTATGCATGTCTGGATAAGTGTATCTCTGGAAATGTCAAAACTGAGATGATTGTCAGTTGGCTGATTGTTATATGTAGGATACACAACATGGCATGAGCTGGAATGAATGTTCATTTGGAGTTTGTTATAAATCCTTCAGAAGTGGGGTTTGCTGCTGTTCAGGAGAGAGAGAGAGAGAGAGAGAGAGAGAGACCTGAGGTGGACCAAGTTTTACAACCTGTTTGGGATTTGGCCACTCTGCCATGACTAACACCCCTGCTGTACCACATATGCTCCTGAATTTTAACTTCACCAGACCGCAGGGGGTGCTGGTTGAGGAGGCTGAATAACAACTGCCATCTGTTGCAAAAAAAGAAAGCAATTCTGAGAATAGTAAAAATAAGCAAAATAAATATATATTTGCTTTACATGTTAAAAAAATCAATCCAAGAAGAACAAGAAATATAGCTCCTCCTTGCATGGTTGGTTAAAAAAGTTCAAATCCTAAAGAAAAAAAAAAAATTATGCATGCCATGCAGTGTAATTCCAGACGGCCAATTACGTTTTATTCTGGCACTTAAAGTTTGTGGCAGAGCGCGGGATATTACCCGCAATGTATACAAGCGCCGGGGCTAGAGCCTTGTAGCCACTGTTATACCGGTCCCTTGGGGGGTCCTGCGGGGGGAAAAAGAAAGGTACAAGGATTCAGACAGCCACCTGCGTGCGTCTGCTCGAATGTGCGCCAATTACGCACTGACAGACTGTCAGAAACACTGACAGCTCCTCGTCGTTTGGCAGATGCCAGCCCACGAATGCCCGCCCGCCTGACAGGGACGCGTTAAAAGAGGAGAGCCCCCGCGGTTGACAGCTCGGGCTGGCACGGGGCCAAGCTGGAGAGGTCAGCCGCCGAAGCGGAATGCCGAATCTTGCGCATTCCGTCCAGCGGTCTCAAATGGTGCACGTACGGTAAGCGAGAGGCTCAGGCTTTTGTTTTTTTTCCATTGCGTGCAAATAGTTTTGCACGGAGCACAAATGTGTCTGACTTTCTCACTGCGGTGAGACAAGACCGAAATGATTCAGAATCATGTCGTTTTGGCTGCACTGTGGTGTTCTTTACAGATTACAGATACATTACAGACTTTGCTACCAAAATCATGAGCACAACTACCAAGTGTTCATGCCATAGAATGAGAGATTGTTTATTGGGGTAAATGAGATAAAATGAAGCACCTGAGACATAGGTATGAAATGGCAAGCACTGTGGACTGCAATGTAGCCGATGAGGGGGGACATTAGTAGGTGATTAGAAGAGCTATATTTGTGGGAATTTAACCTGGAGCCTGGGGTGAACACCACCACTCTTTAGAAAAGTGACATATAATAATATCCACAGGGAGTCTGAACCTTAGTTTTGGTCTCACCCAAAGGGCGAAGGTGTATGATATAAGAGTACGATCATAGACTGGCTGGAAAATGTGAGAAGCAAGTCACTAAACAGGGCAGCATGTTTTCAGGAATGAACACAAATTTAGCAGTTAATGTCAAAATAAGGCCACCACACTTACCTTTATGGTGCAGAAATAGCAATTGAAACTACATGTCCATAAAAGATGCTGGCCACAGTTCACTTCCTGTATGTACTGCCAAGTGAGGTCTTATAGTGAGGAATTTTGCCATAAAAAAATTATTGGGTAAGGCTTGGTAGACATTAGGATGAGCATGAAAAGTCAAATCAGGGACTTTGTGTGTGCGTGTGCGTGTGTTTCATCATCAACTGGTAGTTTGTAGACATAAAGTGTGTCATTAGTCATTAGTTATTCCTAATGACACATTGCGTTTACAAATTACCAGTTGATGATGAAACACACACACACACACACACACACAAAATGGTGTTGAATGGGGGGGACTGGTTCAGATAATCCTTAAATAATTAAATTGGAGGGGCAGAATCTTCACTGTATTAATACAATTTATAAAATATAATCAAAGAAAGACTTAGACATAATTTTGTGAATGGAGAAATACTTTTTTTTTTTTTTAAGTATCATGTATAATGTGTTAAACTATTTTCATTGTGCTGTGCCTTTGTCCTTCATTTCCTCAAATACAATATTAGTCAGCGCTTCACAGCATAATTAACATGTCACGTTATATCAATTAATGAGAAGTTACTGCAACAATCCATATATGCAAATGCAGCAAACAATGCAAATTATTACTAGATAACTTAGAATAATACATCTTTTTTCAGATAATTACAGTGATGATTCAGCTGGGTGCACAAACAAACTTTATTAATAAAGAATAAATTGAAAATGGCCCTTTATCCTCACTTGGAAGGAAGGATTAGTATCCATCATATTAAAATTATCTATATATGCAAATGTGAAAGATAAGAGATCAGTCACTCCCCAGCCCCAATATAGTGACTCACTGAGGCTGCAGAGAATTCTCGGTAAACTGAAATAACAATGAACCCCTAATATGTATTTCTTCATCAGGAGAAAAACAGTATGTATAGGCAAATAGCTACACATGCCTAAATAAAATAAATATTCCCCATAAATCTAACAATATAGATCACTAGCAACATGCAAAACATGTCACAGTGTTAGGTTCCATCTTTGAGTATTTTTTTTTTTACAAAAAAATGTCTCTCCTGGCGTACACAGAGGGATACTGGTCTGGGCCTGGGCCAAAATATATCCTGAAAAAATGTATAAACATGCTACAGCTAAGCTACATCAGGATTCTTGCAGACGTTGCCTGAAAGTGCCACATAGTTGAATGCCAAAAGCTGAACTGGTTTAAGCAGGGTTAAAACATGGATGGAAGGTCTCTGGGAAAACTGTGTTTCTGCAGGAAGTGGTGTTGGTGGACCAGAAGGGGGTTGCTGTTCAAAATCATAAGGAACTTACGGTGAAGGGCAGGGGGTGCCCTGGTGTCTTGCCCATGTTCTCACACTGGCTCTCTCAACCTGTCTACATAATGGACACTTTAACTACCTCAATATAACTTCCTCCCTTAAAGTGTAAGCCTGTATATGGTGAATATCATGGTGCCAAATGCCTACCATGCAACTCCAGTTGGATTCTACACATTAGCGATGGTTGGGGTGTGTTCCCCCCACCATATTAAAGCATTTTCAGTTCATGAGATGAAAACTAAATCCCGATTGGTGTAAATACCTTATACTGTAAGCCTCACAGCTAATTCCAGATTGGTGTAAACGCAGTAAGTATCAGAACTGAATCAATATTGATATACTGCAACCAACACCAAGAGGCCACTAAAATGGTAAACTGAGACTGAACTGTTCTGGGTAGGCTCAAAGTCGGTAGGCATGGCGATGACTTGAGAGGCGCAAATGGTGAAATTGGACAGAAGAAACTGAGAAAAAAGCAAACAAAAACAGTCTCCATTTCAGCTGTTACTATGATGCTGATGATGCTGAGATAGCAGGGGCCAGAGTAGGAGTCAGGCTGCCTTGTTATTGGCTGAAGCAGCAAAGAACTTTCCCGCATGGCCATGAGAACCAGTGGGTTGCCTGGGTTTGGGTTTGATCCGCCTGCGGTCAGAGACAGAGGACGGGGGACTGGACACTGGCCTCTGCGGGGTTCAGATCCCAATAGTCCTTATAGCCCTTATCTCATCTCCAGCACAAGTTTCAGCACCACGAGCATACCTTTTAGTTGCCAGGGCTGTCTGAACAACTGTTCCTGCTGGGAAAGTGCCCTCTAAGGACCCAATTTAGACCACAGATGGAAATCCCCCCATAGATTATAAGCTCAAAGCTGGCGAATTCAAGGGGATTTGCGCTAGCATGTGGCACAACCTGTGTTGGATGCCCAAAAGAAAACTGTCATTTAGACCTTATATGCAGCACACAGAAAAAATATATCATTTGTGTGCAGGGAGCGATGCTTTCTTTCAAACTGCAGCCATGAAGAAGAAGAAGCACAGTGTTATATTGAAAACAGAAGTGTGTTTACTTTTGTGGATCATTAAATTTGCATAACATGGTGTCATCTTCTAAGCCAAGAGCTAAGCCTGAAGCCTGATTTTTTAGCCAGTAATTCAACCCTCCATCAGCAAGATGTGGATACAGACTCCTAAATCAAATGAAAAAATATTATTTATTCCACAGCTGTTATCCATATACTCTTATTGAACCTTCTGGGTGTGACGTCACACTCTATAGCTGACATTCACCTGATAGCTTGTGGCTTTGAACTACAGTAGATATAGTGACTTGCAGGGCTATTGCAAAAATATGAGTAAAAACCTCACAAGATCAAAGGGATAACTAAAGTACTAACAAGGTGATAAGATGTGGTTAACAACACAGGAATATTGTATATATTTGAGGGGATGTAGGGGATGAAAACACTTTCTAGTGCTTGCAGGAGACACCAAGGGCAGTATCATTACATATTAATATTGTAAATAAAATTTGTTGGGTAGAGGCAACAGAGGGTACACTGGTATCACCATCAAGGGACACGCCATCTGTTGCTGAGTCAAAAAATGCATAATGAAGCACATCATCTGCAATATCCAGGTACAAGCTGGCTCCTTTGGGGCTATGATTGGCTGATCATAAACATACGTGTAACACGCTACAGAAAGTCACAACCACACTGTAGCTAATGCACAGGTTATTTTTAGCTGGGGAAGGAGAAACCGAAGTCGTGAGAGTCACTCCAAACTACAATGTTCTGACTCTTCCATTACATTCAACTATAAAAAGATGGGCTTTACTAGAGCTTTACTCATTTACTAGAGGAAGTGTTGTCATACGAAATCTTAAGAACACTGCACATGTATTAAACATGCACCAGAGTCGTGTGGAATATGTCATGTAACTTGCAATTACCAGATATAGCTTTCCATGTGAGAAGTTACACTTAAATTGGCACTAAAGTTTACTAAAATTATTTTTGCATTATTACTTTTGATAATATTTTACTGCTATATTATGACTTTACAAGGATTACAAAAAAATGGAAAATCTTACATATTTGTGCCCAAGACCATCAATCAAACTTGTCAAGTCATGTCACATATCATGTATTATTGTTTTGCTGTGAATGGCTGCTGAGCTAAAAATTGACAGGGTGGAAAACTTCTCCTAAAACAGATTTGCCTCAACCTGTTTTTGGTCATTTAACATGATTACCTATACAGCAATTCACAAACTACTCCATATTGCCATGCATAGCCAGTTCTCGATTAAGCTATTAGTCAAGTAATAAAGTTATTTTTATTTGCATCACAAAACTGTATGAACTGTATCCATTTGGATGGATAAATACAGCCTATTTTTCATTCTCCACACTCAGTCAATAAAATATTGTATAATTTAAATGAGCTTGAAGTGGAGGCTTTGTTGGCCTTTTTTGCATTTTGTGTTGAAAGCTAATGTGATAGTTAAGAGGGTGGTGAATTTTTTGTTGTTGTGACCTTAGTGATTAAGTCAGATTTTTCTGCGTTGAATTTATCATTTAATCTCCCTTACATGATGTGAAGAAAATTGCTGTGCATTTACCTGCCAGTGGATTATTCAGATCAATTCATGAAAATTTATGAGAACAATTACATTACAGGCATTTAGCAGATGCTCTTATCCAGAGCGACTTAAACAACTTTTTACATTGCATCCATTTATACAGCTGAACATATACTGAAGCAATTGAGGTTAAGTACCTTGCTCGAGGATACAACGGCAGTATCCTATCCAGGAATCGAACCTTTGACCTTTCGGTTACAAGCCCAGTTCCTTACCCACTGTACTACGCTGCCGCCCACATTAAAGGCAAGTTTTCGACCCCATCTACTTTCAGCACAACAGAAACTGCCGGTTTTAAGTACATTTCATTTACATTTTAAAAATTGTCTCATGTCCATTTTGTAAACTTAATGTTGGCAACCTACAATGTTACGTATGAACAATGCAGGCTTTTGGGAGGTTTATTAGGTTAAGGTGGAGCATGTCTGAGACCAAGGCCTTTGATTTCATTCAGACCGTGCCAGTGCCAGCTGTGGCCAGTGGCCCTGCATGGCAATGCAAAATCTGAGATTGTGTCACCCAGGGATGGGAGGGTTCAGTGGGTTTGGGATCTGTGTTTCATCGCTCTACAACGCCCCCCACTGGTGCGTCTGGTGCGTATGAACTGCTTGCCAAGGTCGCACATGTCTTCCTCTTACTCAGCTTTGTGCAAGCTTGGCTTTAGGCTGTGATGGGAAAAGAAGCAGGCAGTTGACATCTACACTTTCCCTTACGAACACGGGGAGTGGACACTCAAAATTAGAGTGGAAATTGCATATGCTATTTATTTTTTTATTTTTTTACCATGAGCAATGCATAAAACTAATCTAGACGATTTTAATTTGCATTAATTTAGTCTCTATTTAGATGCTCTGCTTAGAATAAGTGGGGTTTTTTGTATAGTAATTAATCTGACATTAAACTACTGTATATATTGGTAATTATTACAGGTTTGATGTAAAAATAAAATAGACAGAGACATAATCATCAGCTTGTTATTGTTAATTAGCTATGTTTATTTGCAGCCATGGTGAAAATGATATAAAATTGTGTACTTTAATAAACTTCCATGAAACAGGCAAAAGGGAATTAAATAAAAACATTGTTTTTGGATAGAGTATTCACGTGGCAACTGCAATATATTGTCCATAGAAAGAATGCAATTAAAAGTTTTTATTTTTTTGTATGTGTCGTAATGTATACGTATGCATGTGCACATACCTACATGTGGGGAAGAGACAATGTGTGTGTGTACCTTCGGGTGTGCACATGTATGCCTGTATGTATGTATGACAGAGCATATGAGAGTGTGTGTGTGTCAGTGTGTGTGCATGCATGTATGTGTACAAGTGTGTGTATGTGCTCAGTGTAAGATCTCAAATCTGGGTTTCTCCTTACCCCTCTTTCCACAATGAGGCTGTTCCTCTCTCCCCTCTTCTGCAGCTGTTGCTCTGACCTTTGACCTCCAACCTTGGAGGCAGGATTACACAAAGAGCTTCCCCCTCTCCCCTTCTCTGCTGGGGAAGAGAAACGCCTCATGAAATTCAAACCATCACAGCCGTAGTGCACAGAACCCCAGGAACCTTATTAATCCTTCTCGTAGTGTGGATGTGGCATACTCGTCTGAGCAGAACCCTATAGGATATAAAGTTCGCAACAGTCCTCTAGTCCTAACAATAGCTCAAGCAATACATTTTTAAACTTCCTCACAAAATGTAAGGTTTGGCTAAGACTTATATATGTGTGCGTGTGTGTTTTGTGTATAAAGCTACCATAAGGCTAACGTAGAAGTGAATGACCCTTTCTTTTTAGTAACAACTGCTAACTATCCAAATAATGTGGACGTTTGTATTTTTCTTTAGGGGAATTTTTGGTCGGGTGCAGGATTTTTTTAATGATTATTTTTTTAACCACAACCAACCAAAACTCATTGTCTTTGGATTCAGACCGATAATCAGGATGCAACACTGTCACACACACACTCACACGCATACACACACACACACACACAGACACACACACACTTTTTCCTCTCCCACTGTCAGACGTGTACAATCACTTCTCTATTTTCTCCCTCCAGCACCCCCCTCCCCCCAAACACATACATGCACTATAGTACAGGTGTACACTCTCCCTTTCACACAGACACATGCAGACAGTCTCATTCATTCACAGAGGCACAGAGACATGTGAACACACAAACACTCACACAGGCCAAATTTAATTTAACATAAAATATTTTTGCAATTGCGGAAAAACCTGATGCTCAAACAAATTTGTGGTTCCTATAGCCTCTCTGACTCCATCTCTCTCCATTACACATACACATGCACACACACACACACACACACACACACACACACACACATACACAGACATTAGGTACAAATAGGTACAAAAGAAAAAAAAGCAAATTTATCCACTGTCAGAGAGGGTGGCTACATCCTCCAAAAGGAAACACAGTATGCTCAAACAACCGTGCAGGATCTTTCCTGCTTACAGTTCAGTGCTTGAGTATGCTTTTAGTCAGTGACAGAAAATGACTTTCGACAGAGAAATGTGGGTGGGGGGGATCACACACAAGCCAAGCCTGTATTGATTTTTACAGCACGGGAGGGGGGTTGTGGTGATGGTAGTGGTGAAAGAAATGCTCCTGGAGCAGATGTCTAATGGCGTTTAGTGAGTCCCCACTTTATCAAGCCCGGCCAGCACTGACAGTTTAGATGCTGGAGGGCAATTAAAATTAAAGCGCGCCTGATTAGAATATCATATTCATCTGGATGGTAATTACTGTGTCTGGCTTGGTATAAATAATTAATTATGCAAAATCCAGGCAGCTGCCACTGGCGAGAGTTAACTGACTTTCTGTCAACGTCTCACAGTTGTAGAAAGGATAAAGAGATTTGGGAAATAAGCTCTTTAGCTGCTGCCTCTTGTCTCTGTGCCCGCTGGAGGGAGTGTTTCAGTGCAGAACGGTGGTCTGAGCAGGGCAGGCGCAGGTGGCACGGAGGCGGATGATCTGGGGATTCTGGGTAAGAGATCTGCGATGCCAGAATGATCGAAGCATCTCCTCCCCTCGTTTCTCCTCATGAACAAAAGTGGGTGGGGAGAGGGGGTGCTTTCTGTGCTCACAGTCACAGACGCGGCCGGGTACGAAACTCTGACACTGCAAACACTTGACTGAAGGTCTGGTCATGTGATGTTTTGCTTATTAATTATTACTTGCAAATACCACACCATGCAGAAGGTCTGTTTATTACTGACGGTAGGCATTGTTGTCTTGCGCCAATGCTATTATTGGGTAGGACAGGTTCCATGTAGGACAGCAGAAGAGAACCCTGGTCCTGGCCTGCCCATGATGTTCCTGGTTTTGTTCCATCTAAAGCCCCAATTACATAATTGGATTAATTATCAGCTGCCGGTCATGTGCTTGAAGTACTCAGTATTTCACCCTCCAGACTAATTCTGAATTTTTAAGCTTTGTCTCTTAATAATTGATCAAATGGTACGATCAATATATTCTGGGACAAAATCAAAAAGCATCTCTGGCACGCTGGAATCCAAGTCACCGACCCCTGGTGTAGGCTATGATTGTGCATTTATTTAAATCAGAATGGTTGTGTTACTTGCCAATTTGTAGGACCGGTTTTTAAAAAGAATGTTGCAAGTTCAAATCTCAGGAGAGACACTGCTGTTGTAAACTTGAGCATGGTACCAATCTGGCATAGCTTCAACAAAGTATGGAGCTGGATAAATGGATAGCATGTAACTTCAGAACTGAATTTAAAGGTATTCTTGGGGGTGTGAGTGTGAAGACACTTTTTTGAGGGAAAATCTGAGTGTTCAGTCCAGGCAGGTAGAAATGGCCTTTTGCCATTTTGCCTTTATGTGAAAAAAATTCCTTTGTTAGAAGAGATAATTGGAACCACCGTTGAAAAAAAGGGGAGACATCTGTGTATTATTTTTTTGTTGGAGGGCAAGTTTCCTTGAGAGGGCGATTTGCGAGGCGATCTGCAATCCGGGCGTCGTCCGTGGTCTCCCTTCCTCATTAGGCCTTCTGCTCTCGTCAACATAAACATTCGAAATGTCAAAGAGGCAGAGCTGAAATTATGCCCGGCGTATAGCTCATTAGCATAACCTTCTCAAAGGCGTCCATACTGCAGCTCACAAATGAGCTTCACGCTGATATGGAATTTAACGTGATAATCATATGCGGCGGGTTACGTAACCGAGGCAAGGTTACCCCGTTTCACGGCAAAGAACAAGGAGAACAGGTATGTTGGGAAATAGAGCCACGGCAGTCATCTGAGAAGTTTACGGACCCGAACAATGTCTGCGTAAGCAAAAAAAATTTCCATGTGCATATACTGTATCTTTTATGGGAGCTGCCCTATCTGCTAACTGAGAATTTAAACATATTGAAATAAAATAATGCTCTACAAATAAGGAATGAAGCACCATGTTGTATGATTAAAAGGTCTGTTGGATGGAGTGTCCAGTTAAAACATCCATTCCTTCTGGAATCCTGACTATGCCGGTGGCAACTGTGGATAACAAACCCAGAATTGGGTTGAGCAGTTGGCCATAGCGTCACCTGCGAGGGAGGGTTCCAGTTGGCGCGGTACTTCCTGACTTTTTCGCGCGAGAGCGGGTCATCTGGTCGATCAGCCACCTGCATCCTGCCTGCAGCACCTGCGTAAGCACCGCGGTGCCCTGGGACCGGGACTGCGCCACTGAGCTGATGTACTGCAGAGTGAAGACTCGTTTGGCTATGCTCGCTTCAGCGAGCACATGTGCTAGGCCGCGCTCACACACTGAAAGATGGTGTTGCAACAATACAAAGCATAAACATGATTGGGAATTTAAAACGGTAGAAAAGGAAAACACAGTCATTGTATAATTACGACCCTTACTTTGGTACTGTATAGATGTATACCTAAATCCAGATTTAGCCATGTCATCTTCTTATACAACAGAAAACTTATGACGTGCTTCATTTAGACAATATTTTTGAAGCAGAGTCAAGCTTGGGTCATTTCTGAGAATAATTAGATTTAAACAGCTGATACGGCAAACTTTCAAACATCAGCATTGCGTGTGAAAGGCACAGCCGGCCACAACTTTCCCTCCGTTTATTTTTCACAAACGTAAGCATTCTGGCTTTTGCAGACCTATCCCAGAGAGACAGAAATTCAATTAAAAATTCCATTACCATAAATTTGGTATGTGATAAGAGCAAGATAAAAATATTGACAATGTCTCTGTGAAACTTCTGGGGTCTCTTAATAGTACAAAACAAGATTCAAAGTTATGAACACACTGGGCTCAAGCTTTGACTCTCCTGTTACAATGTTCTGTAATTGTTTACCCTTTTGTATAAATTGCCAGTTAAAATGTAATATTCCTTCTTTGTTCTCTCCTAGGATTTTTTCAAATTTTGAAATCGCATTGACCGCTTGCGTGTTAGAATACATAATTATGTACTGCGGTTGCACGCTTGATGTGCTTGCAGTTTTCCCATCTACCCTTTGGGTGTGTTATGAAAGAGATGAAATGGTACACAGATTCTTTAATAATCTCTCTCTGTGGGAGGTGTCAAGACCACGTACGTCTCTAGGCTAGAATAGCGGGGTCAGAGAAGAGAATTACCCAGGCAGATTAAACTTAATGGTGACACTGGAAACACTCCATCATTAAAATGAAACAGGAAAAAGGGAAGGAGGTGGAACAGAAACTTCAGAAAATTCAGAACACTGTAGACATTTACATAAATCTTACAAATGCAGGAAGTTGTTAAAATTATGTCATGTTCAGAAAGCATCTCACACTTTGACATGAGCTAACCAGTCATGGTCAGCTTTTACTGTTGGAAAGTTTTGGTTATCAATTGCTGCCATTGACCATTAGTTACAGTATCTTCCGGAATGAACAAGGCCTCTTGAACTCCCTTGAGAGGAAACTTCCTTGTGCTGTCAATTGCAAACTTGATCTAATCAACATTATTTGCCCCCGTCGCAAAACATTGTGATTTGTTCAAATAGGTGAGTTACTGTACTGATAATGCAATGTTTTGGGTTAATGAATCCACCTCCACCTCTACCTTCCACCTGTCACATTTGCAGGCAGTGCAGTAAAAGAGATGAATTTTAGGAAATAGTGGATTATGTGTAGGAAGAAAAAAAAATCTCAAGTTGTTTTCTTGCACATATTTCAGTCCTCCATGACCTAGAGGTCGGTGGAGCCTCCATTTGAAGCCATGTGTCAAGCAGTCATTTAATTAAACGTGGCAATCTTAATCATTAACTTAATCAGACACATGAGTAAATGACAGCGTGTTTATGTTTACTTATCAATACTGCACTGTCTAATGCACTATAACTCAATGTTGTACAACGATTAAGAGCACGTTTCTCTCTGAGGAGGAGGAAAATGTTGATTTAAAATTAGAAACCTTCTCTGCTGTGTTCAAAAATGAAATGAAGAAGTAAAACACGGACCAGGGGCATGCGAATGAAAACAGGGACATTTAAGAAAATCCCCACGGTTGGGTATCAAATCCGGTCTGTGCCGATGTTGACTGTGGCTGGCAGCCCAGCAAAAGGCTCAGTTAGCTCTAGAATCAGCCAAGGATGGGAGGGATTCAGGCTGAAAACACACTGCTCCCGGCGAAAATGCCTGCCACCCCTTCCACATCCCACAATCGGCCGACAGTGTTTGTTAAATGTGGAGCAGGCTTAATGTTGTGCAATTTTACAGTTTGAATAAAATATAAGAATTATGAAAATGTGAGATTACATTGTATTTTTGGGTTGGGCTACTGGATATAGCCAATAGCCTATTGGATATAGCTATTTTTGTGATATGTTGTGATCTAGGAGACTAGGGACAGTGGACTGAATAAATTTTATTAATCTGATATTAAATTGGTTCCATTCTTTCTTTTTTCCTTCTGCTAAACATGCCATTAAATTCGAAAAGGGGGACAATTTACACGACGGAGATTAAATTTGATTGGTTATCGCGACGCAAAGTTGTGCCATCTTGGGCCATCTACCCCACCGCTTCACCGGCTAGCCTCGCACCACAAGGAGTTCCAATTTGCCTTGCAGGAGTGACCAGTTGCCTCTCATTGAAAATGAATGGAGATGGGGTGGCCGCCAGATGAAATCGCTTTCTGTGTGTATCCGTCATCAGCCAGGATAACAGGGCCTCATTGTGCAAAATCGACCCCTGCTGGTTGATCTGGCGCCCGTAAGTCCCCCGGCTGAGCTGCACGGGAAGCGTCTTCCGCAGACTCGGGGTCCTGACCAGCAAACTGCACTGTGATAAGGGATGCTTGGCATTGTGTGCTTCAGTAGAGAGTACATGCTTTTCTGCCCGCTCCAAAATCAATAGTGGAAGAGCTGAAGTTGCAGCAATGAACACTGAGATATTATAGATCTCATACATGCAGCCACACTTGCATCCACATGCTCAGGCACATACATGTATGCACACACACATATGCATGATTTGATATTCCAAAGTGGGGAGGGAATTAAGGGGGGGGCATGAAAATATGAGACAAGAAAATGTGATTATTGGCATTTATGTTGTCTTCTTTCATTAACTTACACTGTTTGTCAATCAACAGAATAATGTGACTATTATGCTGATTGACAAACAATGAGTAGCGTATGTTTCGGATTTTAAATAATTTTCCCAATCGGCATGTCATCATTGTAGTGCTCGATAAAGCCTCAGATATGAAGTGAGTGTATTTTGTCACAATAAAATATGCATATATGTCTTGTCAAATATTCAAACTCTTCTATTCTCTCATTGTGTTGTGCCTACACCCTTAAATCTCTTTGAATTCCACTCTGGAGCATGCACACAATGGCGAGGAAAACATAAATGTTTTGGGAAAAGATTTTCTGGAGATCAGCTGATACAGAACTCTCAGAACTGATTGCATGTTGTTATTAATACTATTTCACAAAATATCGATATATTGAAAGTAATACAGTGGGTGACCACACAAAGGTGACATAACACTTTGCCGCTACCTGCACACCCTCCTCCTCCACCCCGTTTTTAGTTGTCAGTTTGGCTGAAATAATATTTTTTATGAACTCCCAGATAAACACTATTGTCCATTGTGTCATGCTTGGGGGGTGTGTAGCAGCAGATGAGACTGCAGGGAGGAGTTGCCCTTTAAATGGATGATCTACATGACAATGGTGGCACTTAAAATCTCTATATTTGGCATAGTTGTCGTGTATCATCTACTAATAAAGCCAGAACACAGAGTTTGTTGTTTCCACTCACAGTTTTGTTGCAGGAGCACCAAATTTTCGAGTTGAGCAATCTGAGGACACTGGGGTCCTGGCCTCTAGGGGGCTTCTGAAAAGGTGCTAAAAATATATTACCTGATGCTCAAGCAATAAATATTTTATTTACAAATTTCAAATTACAAGTTTCAAATTGCAAATGATTTCCCTAATCAGCCTGTCGTCATTGCTATGCATGCATTGGGTAGGAACTTGGCACCAAATGTACTCTGACCATCAGTATTAACTATAGCAATTAATGTATGGATGGTGGTATTGACCAAATAAAACTGATCTAATCAGTTTCATCTGCAGTTCTAATACCAAATAATAATAATTATATTTTTGGTAATCACTGTTTATGCTAGGTATTGAGTTAGTCATTAGGACTCAAGATTTAGGATGTAAGTTATGAATAGAACATTTAGGATGTTCTATTCATAACAAGGAAAGTTTAGGACAAGGAAAGTTTTTTTTTTTTTTTTTATCTGAAGACTTATCTGAAGCTCAGGTAAAATTTTAACTGATTACTCAGAATGTAGCCCTGGGTCAGCTGAAAGTTGTGATATGAAATATTAGTGCATGCGTTGGACAGATGGGGTTTAACTTAACGGAGCAAACAACTGGCAAAGAAAGCAAACTAGGGTGTGAAACCCAAAGCTCCTTCTGTCATGATCCTTGCTCCTTGCCAGAGGGTGGCAAAAGACTAATCCTGCATTCATTATTACACCTATTATGTAATTATTGTTTTCACTTGTTCTCTGTTTGCCTGTGTATTTAAATTGCCTCTGTTTAGTAGCTCAGTTTTGGAGTCTCCTGCCTGGTGTTTGCCTGCTGAGGTCTCTGGAGTGTCTTTAGTCTCTTGAGTCTCTTGTTTTGCTGTTCCTAGTTCCAGTCCTTTTTTTTGTCCCATGTCTATTTTGTTCCTGTTTGTTTAATTGCCTGTGCTTTCTTTAGTTAATTATATCGCTGTTTCCCTGCCTTCTGTGTTTTGCTACTTTGCACTTGGGTCTACACCTCAGTCCCACATTATACCTTCAGTGCAACAGTGCAGGGTGAAATATCCATCTCCATTTCCACAAACCTTAAACGAAACCAAGTTTCTTTCAAATGCTACTCCACAACATTATATCACGTTCCATCATCAGGAGGGCAATCGAATCAGTGCATAACAACCTTCTGTCAGTTATCTGTATACTTTATTTTTCTGCGAGGGTAATGTTTAAAAAGCTTATCAATCTTTAGGAAGATATTTTCCCATATCTTCCCTGCTAGGGCCTCTATGTGAGGATTACATCACAAGTACAAGTGCAGTATATGCATCCCATTGATTGAAAACCAACCCCAACACCACTGTGGAGTAATGCACTGTGTGAAGACTAGTATCTGTAAGATTATTTCCCAGATCGCCTGACTGAGCGTCATTGCAAAACAAACAAAATGTGAAACATGTAAAGATGTATCCACTCTATTGATTCGTCAGTGTCTGCAGACATGCCTTCAGCTGTTTTCGCCAGTTCTTTGATTTTATTTGTAATGCAGTTTCTTCTGGGGTCACTCCGAACGCAGTTGACTACTAGACGTTTGAATCGCCTGCCCGTTTACCACAACTTGTTCAGAATGTGTGTCATTTTGGGTGATCCAATTTTTCAATAAGAATATTGGCACTGACTGGTGCCTCTCTCAGATAATAAATCATTCTACTTCTCACAGACAAAATCCAGGGGGTTAGCTGGGAGTCCGTGTCCACAAGTTGTACCCTCTGGTTGGTTCAGCAACCTCCCCTGGCAGAAACCAGAGTCTCTATGCTGAAAATCTGTCGCAGTGTTACACACAGCCAACAACCGATCGCCCTGGCCTAGTTTCCATTTGAGGCGATATGCATGAGGATGTGGCTACTCCGTACGGAACCTTAAAGACAAAATGGTGGAGGTGTCAGCAGCTTGAAAAATTGAGTAAAGGCACCAACAGTTCAGCCAGGAGACAAGTAACTTGCATTTGGTGTAACAAGAATAATGGTTGATTATTGTTGTATGTACAGTAAATCCTTGAAAAAGACTAGATTAGACAAAACACGTAAATTCATACTACACTGACTGCAAGGGGCCGTAGCCATTGATTTTTGTTTGCTGTGACTATTTGTTCATATTTGTTGTCATGTGTAGCACAAACAACAATAAAACGATACTTATTGTTTTCCCAGATACAGCATTTGTACATCCAGAAAATGTCACTGTAGAAAGAAGAAGAGCAAAATAAGTGTTTTTTTCAGTGTTTTAAAGGATGATACTAAAAATGACTGCTAGATAATGATAGAGAACCTGACACACTGCCACAATGATATTGCTTAATGATGCATTACTAATAAATAAACAGACAATGAATCAGAAAAATGCAGAGAAGTGCTTGTAGGAAGACATTCCCATATGGTCAATACCCAACCATTTGGAGACACAATGGTCACAGGATAAATGTAATCTTTTTTAAATATGAAAAAAGTAATAAAACTAATATGTTGTCGAATGGAGGGGTCATCCAGAATATTTAAGGCCAAAGAAGGAATCTCCTTTTTCTTTTCTTTTGTTGAAAACTTTTGGACACTGATCCAAGCAACTGATTGTTGACCGGAAGGCTAAATACTTGTATACTGTCCTTGAAGAGGCTGGAAGCATCTTAGTCTTCAGATTTAAGGACAGCAACACACTTAAGCTAATTATCAGTCATATCGAAGACGCACAACTGCCAAATGAGGACTCAAGAGCTCCAATCCCAATGAGCAATAAATGCTAAAAGCTAATTTTAGCGCACTCATAATTACCTGGAGAACAGCTCTAGGTGTCTCCGTGCTCCTGACACATTCCCTGCCACCTCCTTTCTGCAGACGCAGACGTCATCGGAGGACCTGCAGCGGGCAGATATCGGCATGCGAGCGAGGCGCTCCGCAGGGAAGCGGTCTGCTCCTTTGAGGCGAGCGCTGAAAAGCCCGCAATCGCAGCTCTGACTGAGCCATGCGCGGATGTTTTGAAAAACCAAGGAGATGGCAAAGGGGGGGGGGGGGGGGGGGTTGGGGGGGTGGCTGGGGGATCGAGACTGTTCCGTGTAAGATATGAGATTTGCATTAAGCCTTTCCAGCAAGTCCCTTTATGCGGGAGATTGACTGACGGACATAATAGCGGAGCGCCGGCAGATCTGGCTGAATGGAAACGGGCAGCCGGCCAGCAGCGATTTCACCGTGAAGACGCGGTGGCCCGAAATAGCGCGCCCTGCGCGGGTTCGGCCGATTCTGTTTTAGTGCCGCTCATAATGTGGAAAAAACGAGGCGCCCCTTCCTGTTAATAATCGCTGGGTATCCAAAGGAAAGAAAAAAAAAAAAAAAAAAAGTCTTCGGTTTTGCTTTAAATGAAATATTTCTGAATGAGTGAGACTCCCCGCTAGCTGCGCTGTGAAGTAGAAGACAGAGAATAGAAGTCTCTTTCTCTGTTTTGTCTCTGGATCGTTTTAGGGCTTAGAAATGCGCAGGGGAGAGTTGGGACCGCTGCCAGCCGGGTCGCGTCACCGCCGTTAAAGTCAGAGTGGTTTACGAAAGCATAAAACGGGGTCCCTTATTTAAGAAGTGAACTTTTTTGAGGGGGCCTTCAGTCATTGTTTTATGTGTTTTACACAAATCAGTAATAAGCAGCTGTCACTTTCCTATTTATACTAGCGAGGTATATGAACTTCTCTAGTGAGAGAATCTGTCTCATGCCAGTAGGCAGTATGATGGAATATACATTAATGTGAAACATTTTGTAGAAGGAAATTCTGTATGGATTTCATGACGCCAATGTTTCCATTACCTGAGAGTTCAAATTTGCTCCGGTTCACATACTGTACCTTTAGAAACACATAAATATTTAGATGTGGTCCATTTAAACTCAGCGTACCTACTCTTGAAAACAACGGGCAAATGATAAATTATGTTAGTTGTTTTGAATTGAAATACCTTGCCCTGTTGTTTAGGGAAGTTGAATGACACTGAGGATAATATTATGCACATAAAACTCAAAAATGAGTCGAGTGAAATGCTTTTAAAAGGGTTCACATTTATTAGAAGTGCGTGTTACAGAGATAATTGCATATTAAACAAGTTTTTCAGAGAATAGTTGGAGGTGCATTGATATACACTGAACTTTCCAGCAGGCTTTTAGCAACTGATAGCTGCAGACTGCACTACTGCGTTAATAGCTGTGTTCTCTGAAGTGTTACGAGCAAGTGAAAAAGAGGCACCGCTTTAATCAAACCTGTTCTGCTTTCCTGATTTCCATAAATACGCTTGCTGGTATCCAAGTGGGGCAGGGCTCCCGCCGAAATAAATGGGAACCGAGTGAAATGTAGCGTAATTGACCACAAGCAAAATTGTTCGAACGCTTCTCCCGCATAGACATGCAATCATCGCGGTTTCATTAAAATCATTAAAAATGTACAAATGTTCCGGTTTTGGCACAAACGCTCATGTTTTCTAGAGACATTTCCAAGAGCTGCCTTTATTGCAAAACAAACGTTTTCTGGTGATTTAGATAACAGCCAATATGAGCCCAGGGTAAGACAGCCTCATCTGGCAGATGATTGAATGTGAGATTTTACGAGATTCAATACATTTTATTCCTGGGCCCAGCGTTAATGGTATGACCCTGCCACACACTGCCAGAGCTTTCAGGGAGATTCATTGCACACTTTTGGAGCATCATGCATGAGCAGTGTGGTCTCCAATAAGTCAAACACTGGAATAGCATAGACATTATGGCCTTTTCTTATTGAGATTCATTATATATTTGTCGAATTGTTCTCCCATTCAACCAGAACCTGCAGTGTTCTGGTTGAATTAGGTGGTCACATAACAAGGGGCTTTTTTGGTCAGGCTTCCAGTGGTAAAACTGTCAGTTCTTCAGGGATACACATCTCAATTTCTGGAGTGTCCTTGTGCACTGCGATCTTTGCTTCAACCAATTATCCAGGCTAAATAAACTAATGAGCTGCATAAACCAATGGCAGTTCACGTGCAATTTAGACACGAGGAATATATTTCAGATAAGGTCACAAGCACTATCATTCATGATTTTATTAGAATGATTGCTGATTAAATAATTATTAAAATCAAGAAACAAATCGGCCCTCATTAGACACCCCTGTTCAGCAAGTAATTCTGGTTCCATTTACCCTTGAAGCGTCTATGTCTGGGGTTCTCAAACCTAGTCTTGGACCACAGGGTTGGCTGGCTATTGCTTTCACCATAAAGTCAGTCAATTCAGACCCACAAAACTGGATGAGGCAAGTTAACTGTGTAATCAGCCGATCAAGTAACAATAAAATCCAATGCACTCTGCAGCTCTTCAGGGTTAAACAGATAGATTCTTCCATTCAACATAGACCACACCACCATGGACCAACAGCTTAATGGGGCTGTTCAGCTGACAGGATATCTCCTTTGATTTTTGAAATTTATAATTTTATAATTTTTTTGTGGGGAAGGCGAAAGCTCTGGAGAGTTCGCATACTTAGCTAACCTTGCCTTGTGTGAATACATTTTTCAACAGTTGAAGCGATAAGAGTGTGCTTACTGGTCACTGTTCAAGATTATTTTAATCTCTTTCTTTCCATTTCTGAGGCCACAGCAGGGACCCAAAGCCACGCCCAGCAAGAGGCCGTCTGGCTGCTGACCTGCTGGAGACCCAGGTGTCTTCCCCCATCCTTGCTGTCCATCTGAAACGAAAGGTTTCCTCTGACATTGTTGCCCACTCTACACAAGTTAAAGGAGATGCCAAAAACCGATATGAAAAAAGGCCATTGGCTTCCATGCGAAGTCACACCCTCAACCCTCACTTGCACATGCAAACACACACGCACACGCATGTGCATGCACACATCCACACACACACAAACACACATTGTACATTTTTCAGTATGTTTAATGCACCTAAACAGCCCTTCTTCAATTCCACGCCAGAGCCAATGCTTAAGATGAACTATAAGAGGAAGCCGATGATAAGGTCAAGATAGCATGTGGATAACCAGGTATTATCTTAAATGCCAAACGCTTACTGAGCTGAGGCAGCCCCCTTAGATGATTGGACCTATGCAAGAGGTACGCCAGGTTTCCAAAAAGGCTCAAAACGAACAGCCTGGCTCATTTGGCTTTGTCATGCTGTTCTGTCTGAGCCCAGTGAGGAGGTGGGGGAGGTGGGCCAGTGGTGAGTGGTGATGATGGGTAGGAGCTGGCCTGGGAATGTTTATTGTGTGTGTGTGTGTGTGTGTGTGTGTGTGTGTGTGTGTCTGTATGTAAATGTATGTCTGCTTGTTTTCTTGTGTATTTGCATTGTGTGTGTGTGCGTTTGTAATGAACATAAATGTGTGCGTCTGCTTGTTTGTTATGTGTATATATGCATGTGTATGCATATGTGTGCATGTGTGGAAGGATTATGCTGTGTGGCAATGGCTGTGCAATACCATATGCTGCAAATGTTAAATAATTTATAACAAACACAACAAATGGACAACTTTGGAGTGACTATTAATTTTAGGCATGATATTTTATTATCCATTCTTCGGATTTGAGTGAATTAATACACGGACAGATTAAAATGCTGCAGTTCTCCATATTTTCCTCTGGTACTGGGCAATTCGGTCCCTTGTAACCTAATCCTATCAATTCTTCCAGCTCCAACAATAATTCCTTTCATTTAGTGCGCAGCGGAGCTTCATCCCTGTGTAAATCACATCACAGACATCCAGACAGCAGCGGCGAAAGCTTACCCCGTATCATGTCTCAGAACGCGTCTGTTTTCCGCGCTTTGGAAGCCCCTTGCAGTGGCCACGCATCCATTTAAATAACAATGGCCCCTCATTAGCATTTAGTGTCCCGATGCCGCGTCCGCTTCAGTCTGTTTAGCGTCCGCACGCTCCGCACCTGGATGTTCATCAACGCCGATAGTCAACAAAATCCTGAAATTAAAGGGACGAACGAAACGCAAAAAAAGAGGACTGTGTTTATAAGTAGACATTAACTTACCGTACCCCAGGTGGGACTGTGGACTCTCAATCATATTCACCAGTGACATGGCTAGGGACGATCTACAAGACAGACAACTGATTTTTAAAAGTATCATGGACTTTTATTAACCTACTTACCCAAATGCCAAGCTAAATAGTCCTCAAAGGGCTTTTTATTAGACTCTTATTCACTTATCCATCTCATATATTCAGAGCAAATTGAAAAAGTTTCAGCTATAATGAGTCCAACTTTTCATCTGACCAAATATTCTAGAAATGAGATATTCTAATTAATTCCATCTTCCAATTAAATACGTGTGCTAAAGGATGACTGTAAGATGATGTTCCAGAGAATGGTAGTGGGCATCCGCAGACTTGCTCAGTACAGAGAGTGTTCTTATTCACACCAGTCTCAATTACCATTTTCTCTTGTAATTGTTTCTTTTGAAAGCACGTACTGCATACACTTTTTGTGTGTCGCTCTGAATACGTGCAAAAGCAATATGATCTAATGCACAAACGACTTGTGCATAATTTTTAGTAACTTTCTATACCGTCCTTTCGGTAGGTTGTTCCCGTTCGACAGCAGCCGCGGTCGCGCAATAGCGACCGCGCGCGCTCGAGTCCCGGTCGGTGGGAGCGCCGGCCAAACGTTGGCGCGGGCCGCGAAGCGTCGTCTGAAAGGACGAGGAGAACCGGATGCGCCCGGGCTTCCCTAATAAGCCGCCGGGCTCCGTGCCACCGCTCCCCTGCAGTGGCGCAGATAAGCGCCCCGGCGCGGCGCGGCACGGCGCCCGGTGGAAGCCGCGCCGCGGGGCTAAGCCGCGACCGCCGGGCGCAGCTGGGAGGCAGCGGCGCCAGGCGAGAAAGAGAGCGACGGAAGCAGGCATCTGGAGTGCAGACCCCAGAGCAGAGCAGCACTGGAAAAAAAAAAGGTATTTTAGTCCGAGGGGACCTGGCATCAAAAGCCACAGCGCCGACGAACGATGAGCCAATTTGCCGGGAGCGTCTCACCATTTCCTGCCGCGCGGCCGCCGCGAATTACCTCCGCACCCACCCGAGGAAAAGCGGTACCTTTCGAGATTGAGTTGCCACCCCGCCCGCCAGCCCTAACCACGTTTAAGCAACAATAACCATTTCCTCGTTTAAGGGGAGAAAACCGATTTGAGTGGTTTTTAGGGAGTTTGAATTTGCAAGCCAATTCCAGTTTGCAGGCCACGGGGGAGTATGAATTTCACCCTAACAGGTCTGGATTAACCCCATGCAAATGCAACAGATGCTAATCTCAAATAAATCAGTGGTTAACAGGCTGTGCATCTGCAGAACAGAGAATAATGGTGGAGCAGGCGGCACCCAGCAAACCCGCCCCCCCCCCCCCACCCCCACCCCCTCCGCCTTTTCGGAGGTAAACGGTTAGGCTGATTCTCACCCATCTGGATACTATTTGGTAAATAGACAAGAATAAATGCATTCAGGAGTACATTCAGGAACCCAGAATTGATGTTGAGGGTGAGCAATAAAAACATAGCCTTAAAAAGAAACAGTACAAGACACAGCATTTGCAATTCAGTGTATATCATCAGAAGTGACACTTCAGATTATGGTGCACATATAAATATGCAATAGATCATTAATGAAGGCATTACACTTCATTAAGAAATATATAATTGCTGGTTAGTTACATTACATTACTACATGTTAGTGAATGTATTAATAACAGGCCAAGGTGACCACATACACATAAGATAAAGTGTACAGATGCTGTGGTTACAATGTTGAGACTGGAGTATATACTGTATATCATACAGCATACTGTATATACTGTGCAAAAACTGTTAAAAATTACTTCCTTAAAATGTATTTTAAGGAAGCAATGTAGCTGTTATTGCTTTACTATGTATTAATAAAGGCACAATAATCTAACAGTGCTGAGAAGTTGTTTATAATACGGTTGTATGAGTTGTGCTGTTTTTCATAGATTATAGAGATCATGCTTGTGTATTTTATTTCCCAGGGTCCATGTTAATACTGAACAGAACAGCTCAGGTTCAACTATGTAACCAGTTAGCACAAGTCCTTAGTCAAACCAGGAATTGAACTCAAGAAAGTTAGTAGTCAAGATTAATGGTTTTTGCTCAGCCTGAAGCTGTATTCTGAAATCACTGTCCTGTGCAAGGACTCGTTGTTCTAGTGAATGACACAATGGACACTTTGAGTCTGGTGGAGATGATGTCATATAGGGGAAATCCCTGGCTGGAAGTCCCCCAGTATCTCTGATCACTATATAGGGATAATAAAATGTCAGTGAGCAACATCTGTGAGTGTGGAGTAAATGCATGCAAGTGTGATGCAAGTGTGTCAGTGAGTGAGATGACTGAGTGTCTGATTCATGTGAGTGACATGGGTGTATGAGGGATTTAGTGATGAGTGTACAGTATGTGAGTGAATCTTTGATATGAGTGAGTGACTGATCAGGCTGTATGAGTTAGACTGTGAGAGTGATATGAGTGAATGACTTAGTGATGGAACTGTGTGAGTCTGTGATGAGTGAGAGAGTGGTATGAGTGAATGAGTTAGTGATGAAGCTGTGTGAGTCTGTGATATGAGTGAGAGAGTGATATGTGTGAATGAGTTAATGATGAAGCTGTGTGAGTCTTTGATATGTCTGTTATATGAGTGAGTGAGTTAGTGATGAGGTGTATGAGTGTGAGTTAATTGACTGAATGAGTGTGTGGATTTAGTGTATATGTGTGAGTGAGTAATGTGGGTGTGCGAGCGAGTGAGTGATGTGGGTGTGTGTGATTGATGTGGGTGTGCATGAGTGATGTGGGTGTGTAAGACTGAGTCAGTGATATGGGTGTGCACGTGAATGATCTGGATGTGTGATTGTGTGATGTGGGTGTGTGAGAGAATGAACGTTTGATATGAGTGAGTGAGAAGGCGATGTGAGTACGTGTGTTTTTGATTTGGATGTGTGAGAGTGATGTGTGACTGAAGCTGCTTGATTTATGGGCCCCCTAGTGATAACTGTGAGGCTCTGCAGAGAGGACCAGGCCTGAGATATCCTTAACATAAACAACCAGCTGAAGAGGAACACACTGTTATCAACATGCAAAGAAGATTAAATACAACAAACGCAAGCAGATTTGATGCGTGTAATGTGCTTATGTGTATTTAGCATAATGGGCTTAAATAAACTGTCCTCCACTCATCTCATCAAGTAGCTTCTTTCATTTGTGTGGTAGATAACAGAGACCCGCACTCCACTATCATGAGCAATCCCACAATTCCAGCTTCCTCATAGCGAGTAACTGGCACAAAATTCTTTGCTGCTTCTAAACAATCCAACCAAGACTAATGTTGTGGCCAAAAACACATTTTTCTCCCTCAAGGGAAATATTGTGACAGTACTGATTCAATTCTGCTTCAGGAGAGGTAAAGTGATATCTAAATTAAGACTATAGTGTCTTTTACCGCCCTCTCTCTCTCTCTCTCTCTCTCTCTCTCTCTCTCTCTCTCACACCACGCACACACACACACAGCACAACAGAGGCATCATGTACAGGTACCTGTAGCTCTGGTCATCAATTAATTCAGTGACTGCTCAGCATTCCTTGGGTTTGTGGCCTGGTCAGATGCCAGTGTGCTATGGCTTGGGCTACTTTCAGCCAATGATAAACATTTCTGCCACCTGTCAGCCAATGGTAAAGCTCACACCACCTTACAACAGTGCATTTCCCTCAAAGATTCACACACAAGGGCAGGCTGATTCAAAAAGTTCAGTTTGCAGCCTTGGCAAAATGCTGTTATCCTGTTACCAATCCTTGTGTTGGCTGGCCTTCTTGAATTTGTAAAGTGTCTCTGTCAGTAATTCAATACGACTGCAGGTTAAGCCCTACAGTTGAAAGTCTGAGTTTATCTTATTAACTGATTCATCCCACAGGGGTTGAGCGGGTGAGTTTTCCTGGGTTTCAAAAAAGATGCCCACAGGTTGCCAGTTTCACCCTCCCGACCACAGTGCTCTGAGTGTGGGTGTAGGTGGCACAGCCAGCACTGATGTGTGTGATGGCCATTCAAAACTGGCCAAAGGCACAACATAGAGAGAGGTGCTTCGAGAGAGTTAAGACTTCACGAGTCTTAGTCTCTTGCACAGCTCCACTGATTTTAATACCTCCAGAGCAGTTTATCTGCATATTTTTAACTCTGTACTTATTTCCGTCAAATGCATTTTTATGTCTGCCATGTTATGCCTTTGATCCTACTTGTTTTAATGTAGCGGTGCCATATACAGGCTAACTAATTATCCAATTGCTTCGACTTATATAGCTTAATCACGTTTATTGTTGCTTCTATAAAAGCAGTTCATTGCCAGCTGTTCATTACGACCTGACAGCGGAGAGGCACAGCGTCCTTGTGTTCGCCAAGATTATTTCCTTCAATTTATGTAGCTGATCAAATTTATTTAATCAGCAAACTACAGTTTTTGACCCACGGGCTGAAATTAGTGTGCAACAGCGCTGCAACAAAACTTTTGTAATATATATACACACTTAACACCAACCCTCTCCTCCCACCACCAGCATGAGCGTCCCACCATGCATATCAATGCTAAAGGGTATGAGGGTGGGGGACTGGGGGGTGGGGGGGTGGGGGGGGGGAGGAGGAGAGAAAAGAAGAGGGAGGACTTCGCTGTGCACTGAGGCCTCAACAACAGTCAGAATCAATCAAGTCTGCAGGATTACTGCTCCACTGACTCGTGATCAATAGATCCCCAACACTATCCCCTGCTAGGAGTCTGACAGGGTAAATGAGAGCCCGAGCAATCCCGCTCCCCTCCCTGCCCACACGCACGCACATTTAAACACACAAAGGTACGCACACGCTCTCACAGACACATGCGTGCACTGGAGCACAAGCGTAGACACACATTTAAACAAACAGACTTCAGCATGCGAGCATACTTGCATCACAGTACACATAAACACACTTGCAGAAACAAAAGCACACACACACACAAACTTACACGCATGCAGACACACTTGCATACACATGCAGGCAGACACATGCACGTGCACGCACACGCACAAACACACGCACACACACAGAGCGTGAATGAAATAACAGGCTGCTGAGAGGGAGCTCTTTTGGTGAGGAGAGGAGAGGAGAGAAGGAGACGTTCGTGCTTCAGTAGTTCCCCACAATGTCAGGGGGAGGAGGCGCAAACTCTGCCACCGTCAAACCTCCTCCTCCTCCGGAATCCTCTTTCACTGTCCCCATTGCTTTCCTCATCACAAAAAGTTTTTTTTTTCTCCTCTCAGTGACAAAAGAGGGCTGCCCTGGGCTCTGGCTTTGTCAGCGGCGATGTCGGATGGCCCTAGTTCCAGCAGGGCGGGTAGATGGGCTGGGGCAGCAGCAAGGGGCTGGTGCCCAGGTGGAGGGCGTGGCAGCTCCGATTCCTTGCGGGCAAGGCCGGTGTCTGCGAGAACCCATAACACATTCAGCGTCCTAATCATCACATTTCCAATTACAGTGGATCATTCTTTGTGGTCTTCAGCCCTCTCAAAAACAGCTCTCCGGTACCTCGTGTTGCCTTTTCCAAGAGGAGATTCGAGGTATTTTGTGTGCATATCTTACGTTCACAAACCTGAGTATCTTCATCAAATTCCTCAGTAAGATAGAAGCTTGCCGGAGGCAGAATTTCAGCACGAGAAATTGTGCTCTGACAATTTTGCACACGCACAGCATAAAGTGAGGACAATCCTGCAATGCATTCATTCTGCAATATATTGTTCCATAATTCCGAAGCACATAATACAGATATGAGCTGTCCTGTGCATTTTGATATTCAAGGTCAGAGTTTGACTGTGTCGGCTCAGGTATGTGACTGTGTGAGTGATCTCATCTACTGATGTTTGTAATTATATGATGTAGCTAGCTTAGTTTACACACAACAAAAAAGTAGTGTATGTATTCCTGTCTTTTATGGCTTATTTTTTGCTAGCCAACGAGACGGCCAGCTACTATGGCATGAAACGAAAACATCAAGAGTTAATTCATAGTCTTGACAAGAATACCCATGCCCAAAAGCAAACAGCAAATAAAATATGCCAGACAACGTGCCACAGTTAATTGAGGTATTTGGGAGGAAGCAGGAAACGGTATGAGATTTTGGCGGTATGATTATAGTCTGAGGAAATATCACGGTTTTGCGGTTTTACGATTGTTACGGGGTAATTTACTATGCGACACCATGGAGGGAAAAAAAAAAAACACTTAAGCATTTTATAATTAAACCTTTTATTGTATTTTTCCGCACCATTCTTTCGGTCATGCAAATAAAATGTGTAAGCCTACTTTATTCTGAAAACGGGGTGGGGAAAAGCAGGTGGCTTTCAGCGATGCCGTATCCCCGCTAAACCAGCTCGAGTGAAAACGAAGGTAAGATCTCATAGAGGACTGCTCTGCCATGAAATGCTCCAGGGTGACCGTTTAACCATTTTGGGCCAGCACTAAACTTAGCTTTTGTTAGCAAAGATGCATTGTTTTTTTTTGCTGCAACCGCAGCTCTATAGCTCTGTCTGTCGGTCGGTCAGTCGGTTGGTTGGTCCACAAAAGTGTCCCACCCCGCAGTGGCCACAGTTTTCGCCACAGGAGGCTGAAATTTGGCATGGACGTTGGTCATGACCGGAAAGTACAGCTGAGTAACCTTCAGGCTGATTGGCCAAGAGGGGGCGTGGCGACGGGCGTGGCCTATCACAAAAAGGCGCATAACTCCCGAATGGATTCACAGATTTGCACAAGATTTTGTGAAAAGGTTGGTCATGAGCCAAAGAAGAGGTCACATGTTTCTGTGAGGGTGTGTGCGTGGATGCATGCACACATGGATGCGTGTGCGGTCGCAGCTATTGCGGATTCGTACTTGTTTAACCATGCATGAGCATGCAGGGATGGATGGTGATCTCTAAGATGCTGAAGCGTGTTAGACGTTTTGGACCCCGTTGGCAGCCACTTTTCATTGGCATGTTCTGTAAATTAGGTAGGCTATCCATCTTCTGCAACAAAGCCCTGGTGATTTTTTTGACATCCGAAATACTCCGCCATTTTCACAGTCTCCTCTCTGTACAATAACTTTCGCCACAGCCTTGTCTTTGGCACTCGCATGCAATCAAGCCATTGGCCAGCCAGGCACACTGCACACAGACACAATGTGACTCACTCGTGAGTTGCGGAAGGAGGTTTGGAACCCGTGCCGCTTTTAAGCGTGGTTAGTAGTCAATCGCAACAGCCCTATTTGGGAGTATCATAATTACCATTAAAAAAAGAAAAGTTTCAATCCGAATGGCTAAAAGAGTGTCAAAGACTAGTCATCAATGGCAATTAGCTACTCAGTGTGTCATTCGTATTGACATGACATGGTGAAGTTTGAGTCAATGCTTCAGAACATCCACATTCGCTCGCTATTGAAGCAGTACTCATGCAGTTGTGGACACAGAATTGGAAAGCAAAAATGTCAAGAAAATCTTTAAAGTGTTAGCAGATACCACAGTCTCATTAAGATACGCAAGTTTATTGCACTCGTACAAGACACAATCTTTCTTAATGACAAAGAACAAGTCGGTCCTTTCAGTTTTAAAGCTTGGTAAGTTTTAGTGGTAAGTGCAATAGTTCTTTGTGCAACATCTAACAAAACAAAACAACTGTTGCTTGTACCTAGTGACAGAGGTGCAGGTTGCAATTGAGAATACTATATATTAATGCAAAACATACTATAGATATTTTGGTGAAATCCAGCACAGCATTACAAATTCTGAATGATTCTAAGCAAAAGCAAACAACACAGTGCTTGTGTGAGGTACTTAGGCAGTAATGACAATTTTATTAAAAAAGAAAAAGGACAGTCTGTATATTAATACACATATGGTTGTAATGTTACATTCTTTTTTTGCTCATGACTCAGACTGCGCGGACTGACTCGGCCAGTTCATTTCATTGCAGGCATTCAGAGGAGATCTAAATGTAACAAAGACGAAGGGCTGCTGGGAGACCCTTTCCAACAATGTTACAGCCCCGCTGGACGAAACGGCAGACCCTAATGACATGCAAATCATATTCGCCACCCAGTTAACGGATTATGGGTCCAACCGACACAGACAGGACTGAATGACAGGCAATTTCCGTGGTCTGACAGTTAACAGAAAACCATTTCAAAAATCAGCTTCAAATATATGGATTTTGATAGTGGGTGGTGGGGTGGGGTTGGGGGGGCTGTTTTGCTGGTTCACCACCAGGTGGCACTCCAGTTTTCTAGTTGTTAATGACGGGGGGAGGAGTGTGCTCTGTGTCGAATGCCTTCAGATTGAATGTCTGCAAAGCAACCTGATTATCATTACCCCTGGCACTCAACAGCAGAGTGAGCTGGCTCAATGGCACGTCTCACAAATGAGCGTTTCAGCTGGCTTCACCTGCAAAAGCAGCCCAAGGAAAAGTTTTCAATGCACTATGCTCCATTTTGGTATTCAATATTAGTGCACAAAGATTTATTACCCTTATTCAGTAAACACCACTGGGTTATATAAAGATGCTCATGCAGCACACACCCATACATACATACATACATACATACACACACATGCACGCGTACACACACACATTTAGTGAATTTCATAATGTTTTGGACAAAGCTGTTTTTTTCCCTTGATTTGGCTCTATGCTCAATTTTAGATTTTCAATCAAACAATCATACGTGGTTAAAGTGCAGATTCTGAGCTTTTATTAAAGGGTATTAATATATTCTGGTTTCACCATGAAGAAATTATAGCATCTTTTATACATAGCCCCCACCCATTTCACAGAGCCTTAATGTTTCGGACAAATGGCTTCACAGGAGTTTCTGATTAGTCAGGGCTGTTCAATTGTTTCTTATGTGCAAGTATAAGAAAGATTTTGGTATTTAGTCTTGATTGGAGGCTTTTGATTGCCTATTCTGTTATTGGCATTTGTCAGCATATGGACCAGAGTTGTGCCAAAGTCAATGTAATTATGATGCTAAGAAATATGAGGGGAAAAAAAAAAAAAACAGTTAGAGGCATAGACCAAACCTTAGGCTTACCAAAATCAAGTGTTTGCAACATCATTAAGAAGAGAGCATTGCAGAACTCAGTAATCGTGAAGGGGAATCGATGGTGAGAATTCTTTAGTCATAAACAGTATAGTTCTTTCACCAGGCTAAGAAAGAACTATACTGTTTATGACTAAAGAATTCTCACCCTAATAGAGAAACACCTGTCTGACAAATCAGAAACACTCTTCTGGAGGCAGGTGTAAATGGGTCAATACTGTCTGCAGAAAGTTTAAAGAACAGACCTACAAAGGCCACACTACACCACCACTAGTTAGCTGCAAAGACAGGATGGCCAGGTTACAGTTTGTGAAGAAGCGTCTAAAAGAGCCTGCAGAGTTCTGGAAAAAGGTCTTGTAGACAGATGAGACCAAGATTCACTTGTATCGGAGTGATAGCAAGAGCAAAGTGTGGTGGCCATAAGGAACTGCCCAAGTTCAACAGCACTCCCCTACCCCTCATCTGTGAAACATGATTGTGGGGGTGTTACTGTTTGAGCATGTATGGTTCCTACATGTACTGGCTCGGTTGTCTTCATTGATGATGTAGCTGCTGATAGCAGCAGCAGAATGAACAGGACAGGTGTTTGGGGGTTTTCATTATGGTGAGTATTCTTTGATCATCACCCAAAGAGGTTGCCGTGGCCTGCCAGGCCTTCTGAAATTACTGAGATAAGCAGCCCATCTCTTCTTCCTAATGATGTTCCTAACAGGTGATTTTGGAAAGCCTAAGGTTTGGCCTATGTCTCAAACTGTTTTTTTCTTCTTCATATTTCTCAGCCTCACAACGGCTTCATTGACTTTGGCACAATTCTGGTCCTTATGCTGACAAAGCCAATACAAGTCTCCAAAAGCAATCAAAAGCTTAGAATCAAGCCTAGATACTGAAAGCTCTCATGTGCTAGCACTAAAGAAGCAGTTGAACACACCATACTAATCTGAATCACCCGTGAAGCCATGTTCCCCAAACATTATGGCACCCTGAAATGGGGGGCTATTCATGAAAGTGCATAGAAAAATTTCTATGGTGAAACCAAAATGTATTCAAATACCCTGAGAATGCTGAGAATATGCACTTCATCCACATGAATTGTTTGCTTAGAAATCTAAAAGTATGGAGTACAGACGATAAAAAAAAATACATGGCTTAGTCCCAAACATTATGGAGCTCACTGTATAGATACACCCCGCATATGAACCACACATATCATTTATTTCTCATCCACAAATCTGAAAGGCATGCTACAGTGTAGCTGTGATATCTGTAATATCAAGGGTCAGTCCCTGAGGAATTACTCTAAAGTCTCTCATCCCTTCGCTCTCCACACAATTAACCACTTCACAACTTCATTACCCGAATGGCGGCCGCAGCCGGCCGAGTTCTCCGGGAAACCTGCCGTTCCCCGGGCGCGAACGCCTCCGGTCGGGCAATTAGTTTCGCATTAATACACAAATGAATCTCCTCTCCTCCGTCGGAAGGACGCCACGAACGGCGCCGCGACTCTCTGAGAGGACCCCCCCCCACTCCCGCTACACCGCACCTTCAAAACGATCCGGCGTGATGCTCCATATGTCAGGGCACTCAGGGGATTTAATTCGCACCTGTGCTCTTACAAAGGCTAGGGACGGGTCCTCGGACGCGCGGGTAATTCCACCTTTCAAATTCAAGCTTGACTTGATGGGGTTGACAGTGCTTTTCGCTGTGTTGATGAAATTATTATGCCAACATTTTGCTGTGACCTGTTCTATGAATAAAACGCGTTATTATAACATAATTTATTTCACAGACAGGATAACCAGCTTGGCTTGCAATTGAGGTATTTCACGTTTACAGAGCTGTATGTTTTGTCCAGGAAGGTCGTGGTGTTGTACTCCACATTATGACTGTATTGTCCGGTCCAAAACTTGAAAGGGTAACCTTTTTTAACCAGTTCCTTAGACACAACAGTGCACTCCCAAATGAAAAATACATTAAGATGGGCAATTATTTTTTTTAATTTCTAAAGGTTTTTCCCCCTAAAATATCTTTAACATCTATTTCATGACAGAATAAAACTAATTAAAAATGCATTTTTTAAACTGTCATCTTTCATTGCAACAAGTGGAAAAGATCATTAGACAGACATCAACGTTACCTCATTTCAATATTGCAGCACTCTAGAAACAAGAGTGTCTAAATAAATACCTCAAAACTTGAATTTGAGTAGTGTTATTTAAAAGGTGGTTCTCTTGTTGACAGACATTTCATAAGGAATTAGAAAATATATTATATTTGATCCCTACGACCCAGCCCAAGAAAAGCGGGTATAGATAATGGATGAATGGATGGGTTATATTTGAAGCTGAAGCTGTCTTGCTGCAAACTTCTTGCAAAACTGTTGATAATACCCCATGTCAACAGTTCTCAAACTGTGGGCCAAGACCTACTATTGGGCTGTGGGAGGGGTGGAGGTCCGAATAATATAAGCAAAAATAAAAACAACAGACTACACACAATGCACTTCCCTTTTGACAATCACACCAGTAAACTTAATCACACCGTTTGTTATATTAATTGAAGCTTGAATATACAAGCTTGATACAGTGTGCACATAGTTGTTTTGAAAATATATATAAAAAAATATATATATTCCATATTTCATCATACGTAAGGCTACATTTTAAAAAGGAACAGGTGTGAATGTGCTGGAAAAAGCCTGTATACAACCCACAAAACCACTTCTAGTTTTAGCTACCCATCTATGCACTTCGAACATACAAATGGCCTTTTAGCAGCCTGGACCTCCACTTGTAGACACATCCGTGGCGTATAATCCTTTTCATCTTACAATATTGACTGTAATCACAAGGGGCTGATGGGACCACACCGGTGTGGCGCCTCCACCTCTCCGCGACTCCAGCACGTTTACTTTTCATTAGCGTTTCATTAGCTTTCATCTCCGTGCCTCATTGAACTTCTCCACTGGCACAACCGCGTGTTGCTTTGATGTCACGCGCTCCAACATAAATCCATATTTACTCCCGAATGCATCTCTGTTTACTTCTGTTTAGGCACCCCCCCCTCCACCCTCCACCCTCCACCCTCCACCCCCACAGCATTCCACTGTTTTCTCCCCCACATCTAAAGCTGGAGGAGAATGCACACGCATAGCGATTCTGATATGGTACTTTGTTTCGAATGTAGCCCTGAATAATTCTGCTTTGTTCTCCTACTCCACTCTGATTATACATTTAGTCTTGCGGGTGTACCTTGCCAGCGACTCTTTCTTTGCCAGCTCCACTTCCTCATTTCTATTCTGATAGGATGTAGGCCCAGCAAAGTCTAGCGGTCCAGTTTTATCACCATGGGTCAGGATATCCAGTGGGACCCATGTTAGCAGGGCCTGGATTACCTCTTTATAATGGCAAACAAAGATTATCGTTAGTACCCTTTCCTTCAACTATTTGTGTTCAATATCAGTGATTTGCACTCATCCAGTGTAATAACAGGCAATAAATAAACCTTCCTCCAGCTGTAAACACACAACTTCCTGGGGGAGGATTCACTCTGACAAGGACGTAATGTCCAAATGTGGGATAGGTAATGCTTTTTTAACAAAAAATATATATTTTTATTTTTTTTTCTTTAATCAGAGCCTGCATATTAATGGAAAAGGAAAAGTATGCAAAAACACACTCATGCATATTATATGTCCATTCTCTGTAAGCGACAACTTCATAATTACCTTTAATTATAATGCCACCCTAATTTATGCAGGGTGTGTCTGCAAAGACACAGCTGATATGGTCAATCCTGTTCAGTAGCACAAAGCTGTCATTAAGTCACACCAAGATCCACGGGAGTATTACTATAACTAAAAATATACTGTGCAAAATACAATTTCACAGTAACACCCTTACAGTACTGTACTTAAACTTGAAAATAAACACAGCATAAGACACAGCATAATGCTAAATCTACATAATACTTTTCTTAAACCCAATAAAAGATTTGCAGTTCTTTTTCTTTCATGGAAAACAGTCAGATTCAAAATAGTCAAACAAGGACTTAAGTCATAAAAATCCATATGCAACACAGTGAACACTTCCCCATGCACTTCATGTGGACCAGAATGAACAATTTGTGCATAATTAGCAAATTTTATCAATCCATTTTCACAATGCTGCCTTTGCCTTTTGTTGTCAAATCCTTCCTTGTGTTTATTATTTATTTATTTATTTATTTATTTATTGCAGCAGAGCAAAGGACCTTTGAGACATGTCAATTGGGAATTTGTGCCTGCATTATTTATTTTCTTAATCCACAAATTGCATTTCCTTAGCCTGTGTGCTCTTTGGTTCTTTTTGGAGAATGCTACACAGTAATCTCAGTTAAGACATGAAGTGCTTTCGCATATGCAATGCAAGAGGGAAATTATTCATTCAAGAAACTGTAGTGAAAGGAGAGCTCAGCAGTCTAGCTGCCATGAAACGGTGCTTTCATCCAAACTAAACAGCAGGCTAACCAGACCCAAACCTTCCAAATACAAGACAAGCAGGATGATATTTGATGCTTGAAAATCTGACTGAAAATGCACATGCATAATAGTGTCCTGCATAACAGTAATGAAATGGTATGAAGCTCATACTTCTATGGTTGGCCATAGACAGGGATTGTGCTTTCACTGGAAAAGTTGTTTTCCAGGGTTGGGGTATCAGCCCCCGTGACGAGATGTCGGCTTGCATTCTCCACTGTGGACGTGCATGCACAGACCATAGGCTAGAAGAACCCTAAGACCTGTGTTAATTTCGACCTCTGGCAACATACATATGAACAGACGCACAGTGCATGCATGTTTGTAAAAACAAAAATTAACAAACACATTCTTATTGCACACAGAACACATGAACACATATATGCCCACATGAGCGCATGTACATGCACAAGTACAACCATGGACACACACACAAACATGCACACACTTACGCACATACACACACACTCTCTCACACACACATACTCTCTCTCACACACACACATACTCTCTCACACACACACACACTCTCTCTTAGACATACTCTCTCTCACACACACATACTCTCTCTCACACACACATACTCTCTCTCACACACACGTACTCTCTCACACACACACACATACTCTCTCACACACACACACACTCTCTCACACACACATACTCTCTCACACACACACACACACACACTCTCTCTCACACACATACTCTCTTTCACACACACACTCTCTCTCCCACACACATACTCTCTCTCTCACACACACACACACACTCTCTCACACACACACACAATTCAAGCCCTCAGCAAGCCCCACGCCAGGCTCGCCACTTTCAAATTCCATCAGCCTGGCGGGTCAGCGCTTGGCATGCGGCTCTGAAAGCTAATACAAGGTTTTTCGCTCGTTGGGGGTGCCGGGGAACCGGCAGAGACAAAACACAGAGGGGCGAGGGAGGCATCGGGAGCATTAATCTGCGTCAGCGGAGCCAAATTATGTATCACCTTGTCCAAACAAACAGAGTCACTCTCGGTTCCCCTGTGAGACGCCCTGCAGAGATACTCTGACCCTCATCACTCCAGACCTTATCTCCCCCCCCACCCCCTTGCTGCTCCCCCCACCACCCAATCTCCCCACACTCCCAACCCACAACAGTCCCCTGGCCGGCCCCTCATTACTCTCAACATCTCGGACAAATTCATTCGGACTGCGGGGAGAGTGGTGACTGGAAGTGGGCGATATCTCCGAGGGACTCGGGAGTCCTAACCGAGTGTGGGCCCGCAAAAGACGAGAGCCACTGAGGGGGAGTTGCAGGGGGGTGCGTTCAATCTAACCTCCACGGCGCTTTGTTCACAACTTGAAGCAACAGCTGCAACAAAGTGATGTTTTTAATGAAGCAGTCTTATGCTATCTATTTGTTTACGAGAGGGGTCACCAACAGTGGTGCTAGAGATTCAATAGAGCTTTATGTTTTTGTTTTTCACCTTAAAATTAGCTATTTATTTGGAAGCGAGAAACCAGGTGTGGTGAATTAACAATTTTATCAATTGAAAAGCTGGTAAGAAATGTATTTGCCCAAACTAAATTTATAATTACCCAGATATGGCAAGTTTACCTGTGACATGAAATGCATAAAATATAAATGCATTTGTAGTACCAGGGCAGGTTAGAATAAAAACTTGCTAACGTTACCCTGAATCAACTAGCTTGCTAAATTAACGATGTTAACAAATTAGCCTACTAACATTATACAAACAATAGCTTAGTTAATGAAGAGAGTCAATAAAATCAAAATGTTAATTTATATGAAAAGAAGAAAAAAGAAAAAGAGAAACATTTTCTGCTTTGTATGCCAGTTTACAAATGCAAGGTGCCATTGTATATTGACTCAGTCAATCAATCAATACATCAATCAATCATCCTTTATTTATATAGCACATTTCATACACCTTAGTGCAACACAAAGTGCTTTTCAATAAATAAAAAAAACAGATAGAGGTATCAAAAGTGCAAAGAGATGCAATAAAATAATATAGAAAAATAAAATAAAATATAGAAGAATATATATTTTAAACTGGACCAGATGAATTCATGTACAGGCAATGCTAAGAATGTATGTCTTGATTTCCTTTTAAAACCATCCAAGGACTGAACAGCCCTCAGACCCTATGGCAGACAATTACAAAGTCCTTCATGTTAGTGTGAACAACCAATTTCTGTCAGAGGATCTAAGGGCCTGGTTGGGCACATACTTTAAAAGCAAGTCTGATAAGTAGGGGATGCTAGGCCATGACTAGACCTATGAACTAAAATAACATTTTTCAAATCAATCCTAAAATACATGGTTAGCCAATCAAAAGTTTTTAAAACAGGGGTTATGTTTGATGTCTTTCTGGTTTTAGTTAAAAAGAACAAGCAGCATAGTTTTGGACTAACTGTAACTTATTGATAATGAATAATGACTGACCAGAATGAAGGCATTACAGTTGTCAAGTCTACTCATAATAAAAACATGTATTAGTTTCCCAGCACTCTCCTGTGTTAAAAATGAATGTACCTTGCAACGTTTCCGCTGGTAAGGTTTTGCCTTGCCGCCACACCATAATAGAAAAATAATAATTAAAATAAAATAAAAAATAATATAAACTGTATATAGCCTATATATTAAATATGTCTGCCTAAATGCGCTTTCAAAACCATACTGTCGCGTCCACATATTTATTTTCAAAAAGAGCCTAAGCCGTGCACTCCGTGCTTGCTCCTTTCTGAGGTGGTCGGAAGACTTGCAGCGCGCGAAGGTCGCACTGTCTGTCAAAAGTGTCACTTTTTTTCTTCAGCGACCGAAAGACGACGAAAAGGTAGGTAGTGACGCTTCAAATATTACAAAAATACCATAGTGTTAACCAGTGTTTGAATTGGACCAAAATACATGCCGGTACCTACTCCTCAAAATACATACTGTTAAAAATAAATTAATGTTGGTAATCAAAAGAAGAGTCGGTACCCATATACAAGTCCCGACAGTTCCTGCCCATCTCAAGCACTAGCGTTAACTATCATTCGGTGATGACAACTGGCGGATCCTAACGGTGAAGCCACACTATACGCGGCCCCGCCGCACTTCGGCGAGAGGCGGCGAGGCCGCGGGGGAGATGGCAAAAATTCAACTTTGACCCCCTCGCCGCGTCGCGGTAACCAATCTGATTTGATCTAATGATCAGTCAAGTAAATTGTCCCTATTTTTTTCTAATTTTAGTTCCACATTCTATCGTTCCACAATGGAGGACCTAACTTGTAATTTCCGTATCGGGTTTCGCAACTTAATAAAATCTCCTACAGAGACATTGATAAGAGGAACGCAGCGTGGAGAAAAGTCCCTGAAATTGTCGGTGGCTCTGCAACGTAGTTATCGCCGTTAGCTAGGCTACTATCACTGTCCAGTCTGAATAAAAATCATTTTTGCAGTAACCTAGCTCTGAAAAATGTTAATAAGCTGCCTAGCTAGGCTGTCTAATGTCTAGCTATAGTGAGTAACAACAAACAATAACAAACAAAAAAATCTTCCTAATGTATTAGTTGCGAGTTGTTCGTTTCTACCAGCCACCTAGCTAGCTGACCAGATGTAACTCTGAAGGCATTATCTGGCTAATTAGCCAGACAATGTTTTTGTTGTTGGTTGTTACCCACTAGCTAGATATTAAACAGCATAGCTAGGCAGCTGACTAAAAATTCAGATCTAGGTTACTGCAAAAATGATTGTTATTCAGACAGGACAATGAATATGAAACACGACATTAAACCCGGTCAACATTTAACGAATACAACTGTCTGTGAAAAATAGGTGACACGCCCACAAACAGCCGACTGTGGGGACGCGGCGCGGCGGCAGGCGGCCGTCGCCGCGTATAGACGCTTTCATCGGACGCACGCGCGTTGCCAAGGTTATGCACTTGGCCCTAAATTAACTTCCGGTCTGTGTTTGTTTATTATTGGGTTTGTGTTTACTGGTTAATATGGCACCGATTACAAACGGAGTGAAAGTTAACCTGATGAGCAGACTGACGTTGGGCTCAGGTTGTTGTGCTGTGGGGTGCAACCTGGAACAAATGCCATTTCGAAAATTTGTAAAAATGCATTATTTAACTTTGTAACCCCACTAGGGAATTGTGAAACGAATTGCTTGAATCCCTGCTATATTATTATAGCTGGTGCTTGCCCATTGTTACTTTGTATTTTTGAGAAATAACTGGACATCATTACCTGTTAAAATGCAAGTCCTGTAAAATTTCACATAATAAACTGTTCAAATAAATAAACCAACTTCATACATACACATTTAGTAATACTAATACAGCCTTATTTACTATATCAACTTTATATTATACTATATACTATATCAATACTATACTTATTTATACTATATCAATTTTTTTAGAGCATTTAAAATGTTTGAGTGATTCAACTACTTCCATTTCCATACTACAACATGGTGATTTTTTTTTCCATGAAAACAAAATGGGAAGTGTTTATTTTTAAGGTTTTGTGAATGTAGTAAGCTAGCAAAACTGAGAGTTAGGCTACAGTTGCTATAGGTGACAAAGAGGGCTGCATTCTAATGACGATTATGATTATAACGCGAGGATCAGTCTCACAAGCTGCCCAGCAATGAATACAGATAACACCAGCTAATAAAAAATACACTAATCAAGCATCTAAGTTAGTTAGGAAATGTTTGCATCATGCTTCTCAGTGGAATTAGAATGAAACAGAACAATCTTTAAAGCCATTTTTCTCACTTTTTCCTTTTTTTTTTTTTGCATGGACAACGCGTATAAACTCTGTGAGAGAGACAGAGAGAGAGGGCTTTGAATGTGGACCCAGCTCAAATTATATTGTTAAATAAAAATATAAAACATTCTAACTAAGTACTGTTTTGTCATGGTAATTGAGTTAATTTAGCAGAAGAATGTCTCTTTTAAAGTGCAATATGTAACTTTTCTTGAGTATCAATTTTGGTTATATAGTCCTCTATTCTTGAAGATATCGTCTATATAACTTCTAGATGGACAATGTGCTCTTTCAATTGTTCTCACCCCACCATAACTCAAAATACAGGCCTATTTTGCTTCAATATTTACAAACAATACAAGGGTTAACAAACCTTTTATGGTTTTAAAGTACATCTAAAACTACTTTTTAGCTCTTGCAAACTATTATTCCTTGTATCAAGAGCTCATCAGAGCTAAAAGATAGATTTAGATATTTAAAAAAAAAAAACCTTTAAGAAGTCTGAAGAGGTTATGATTTCATAGTCTTAAATTATTTTGCCCCCCCCCCCCCCCCCGGCCGTAATGTAAATTTACGTAAATGTTCCCTGATAACACCACACAGAGGCAACATACTGTATAAAAATAATAAAAGTCTGGTCCTGGAATTGATCCTTGAGGGACACAACATGCAACATTAAAACTATTAGAAGAATGGTCATCTAAGTTAACAATGAAGCAACGGTCCATTAGTAGGGAGGGCAAAACGGAGCTTTAGAATGTCGCCAGCAGTGTATGCGCGTGAGCTTGAAAATACATTTCTCACAGAAAAGGTTGTTTGTCGCCTTTTTTAGTTCATTACAGTGATGATAGAAGTGACTAGAATTAGGCTAAGTGGTACTGTGCTGTTAGCCTTTATTGATCGCCGTACAAGTTTAATGTGAAGTCGCTAGCACATTCTGACTGTACTAACCCATAAAAATGTACTTTTAATGGTACTTGGTCAATTGAACGGTAAATGTGAAAAACATTCGATTATAATCAGCGGCACCAAAATTTTCTGTCACACTCTCAATAAACGGCAAACGTCCCAGTAGAAGATTGAATCAAATCTTTAAAAGTTATATATTTTCTGAAATTTTTCGATTCCGCTTGACCGTAGTGAGTGAAACTAGGCGATCTGAGCATACAGTCGCTATGTAAATTATGTCAGAAGGATTCAGCCTTGTTGTTTGCTACCTAAACTTCACAGCACACTCATTTCCATTAGCATGCTTGTAGGATGAAGTGTCTACTTTCAAAATCCATTTAAACCATTCACAAATGACTTGGGACTTTGAAGTTATAAAGCAGGATGTATCAAGTGTCCAGTGAAAATACTGACCTGGCTATCAGTCAGAATTCTGAGAGAACCAACTGCCATAAATGACCACGTAAAATCAACCAGTAAGAGTTATTATGATGTCATTGGTTCAGAGCCCCATAAATGTAAACAGTTGAATGTTCAGTGAAATCTATCGGTTTTCGGTGCCGTCGGAGTCCCGATCTTATCATTGATTAAATTTTGGGAAAGTGCGAGCTAAAAGGCCACAAAAACAGCCAATATATCACATTAATATTCCATATATGTACAATTGCTGTTCACAATACGTTAATTTAAGGCTAAACTGGTATTTTAATCACAATACTTATGTTAATTTCCGGAAATACATTTTTCGATTGTCCTCTCTACCATTAGGTAGGTCATAAAAACAGTTAAGAGCAGTGCCTGTGATAGCTCCCCATTTTCTAGTTTGTCTAAGACGAGGGTTCACAACACACAGCCCATGAGGCCCCCAGATTATTTACATCCAGCTTGCATAGGTTATTGAAAATCAACAAATAAAGGTACAGTAGCCTACTGGGGAAAATGGCTTCTCATTACTAACTGCACTACAGTCTACCCCATGGCAATACGAAGACGGAGATTCAAAGAGGTCAACTGATTACATCGTCATTATCAATTGCTTCATTTAGTTGCCTTCAAGTGGATTAGGAAACTTGGCTGAGGAGAAATAGAAGGCTCTCCAAATCAGATAGTTTTTACACTGTGAAAAATATCTATAAAATGTGTGCACTTCCAAAAAGAGAAGACCTGACCGGACAGGAAATTCCAATGCAGAATGGACAGACAAACATTTTTGTTCATTGAACCTTACGCGGTAACCTGTTTAATTTCCCTTGAGTGTGCTGCTGTCACCAAAGGATACAGCATACACCACCATTATGAGTCAAAGCACCCCAAATTCAAAGAACTGCAAGGAGAAAGAAGCAAAGATGTGTTTAAAAATGTTAATCTTTCTCAAATGAGTAAGCAAAGATGTATTGTTGACATGTACAGTAATTAATCTGAGCAACTGATAAACAATTCAAATCACATCACATATTTTTCCACCGCCTTGGATGAAAGTAGCGATGCTACAGACATGGTGCAGCTTTTAGTATTCATAAGTGGTGTCACCGAAGCATTTGAAGTTCACTGTGAACCCGGGTCTCTTGCTTCTTTGCATGACAGAACAAAGGGATTAGACATTTTCATTGCTTTCAAGAAATCTGTTGAGGGTGTAAACTTGCCTTGTGATAAACCGTTTGCAGTGACTACGGACGGTGCACCCGCCATGATTGGCGAGACAAATGGGTTTGTTGGATGTTTAAATAAGCCCATTTGGGGATAGGGCAGCATCGGTAAAGCAATATCATTGCCTAATACATCAAGAAGCATTGTGTAGAAAATATCTGAAATTCAAGGAAATTATGGACTTTGTTGTGTGTACTGTACAACTTCATAAGAACCACCATGAATTCCAGGCTTTCCTTGAGAGCATGAATGCCACTTCGGATTACGTTCTGTATCAAGTGCGGTGGCTGAGTCACAAAAAGGTTTTGAGGCAATTTTGCCCTCTGCGAGATGAAATCAAGTCAAGAAGGGAAGACACGTCCATCATGGAAGATAATGATTGGATTGCTGATTTGGCATTTTTGACAGACATAACTGGACACTTGAGCAACTTACATCTGAAATTACAGGTAAGTGATAAACTCATTGTGTCTTTTTTGATGGAGTACATACATTTGAAATGAACTTCAGTCTGTTCATAAGTCAGTTCAAGAAAGGCTATTTAACACTTTCCCATGTGTCAGGATGCTTTTGCTGACCAGCAATATGACAGGAACCGTCATACCTGTGCCCTTGAAGAACTGCAACAAGCCTTTTAAAAAGATTCACACAGTCAACAGGCTGCATTTAAGATCTCTGCAGATGTAGATAGCATTCCTGATGACGGCCAACTGGAACTCACTGAACTGCAATGCTTCACTGCACTGAAAAGTCGGCACAGAACTGACCCTGTGGCAAATTCATCTGTCATTGGATCACATGCAGTCTCCCAAGCTCCGCACAGAAGCACTGGAATTAATCTCAATGTTTGGGAGCACTTACATGTGTGAGCAAGTGTTTCTATAGATGAAACTGAACAAGGCTTCCTTCAGAAGAAGAATGACTGATGATAACCTGCATGCAGTGCTCAGAGTTGCTGCCACTTCACTGGAGCCAGAGATCCTCCAGCTTGTATCAGAGAAGAGTTGCAATATTGCTCACTGATTATGCCTTACATAAACTTTATAACTATTAAGTAAAACTATTATTATTTATTTGCACATTTTTTTCCCATGTAGAACACTGCAGAGTTAATGTGAGTATATATCATTCCATTTTGACATAGGTCTACCCTACACAGGACTTGTTTAATGTATGCACACTGGTGTTGGTGGGGGTGGTGATCAGGGTTGTTGAAATGTTGTGGCCCTTGGGCTGGCAACTTTATATAGAACTGGCTCATGTATAATAGGAGTTGTGCACCCCTTGTCTAAGAAAATGGTATGGTCAAGAGTGTCAAAGGAACCTAGGTCCAATAATAGAAGAACAGACAGACTTTTGGCATCAGCACTCCTCCTGAGGTCATTTACTACCCATACAAGAGCAGTCTCTGAATTGTGCCTGCATATAAAACTGAACTGGACTTTTTTTTGTAAGTTCCTTTGTAGGTTTAAAGCTCATTCAATTGTTTAAGCACAAATCTCGCAAGGCTCTTACTACAAAAGGATAGGTTAGAAATGATCTAAAATTGTTAAGAACAAAGGGGTCTAAGGTACTTTTCTAAGTGGTTGCACTAGAGCAGTTTGAAGGGAGTAATACGCAATATTCAGCAATACTTAAGTGCTAAGCAATACTAGAGCACTAAATACCATTTTAAAAAAGAGGCGGAACTACAAAACTAGTTGAGGACTTGAGTTCAGTTACAACTTGTGAATGTGCAGCCATGTGCATGTCATGATTAATACTTTCAAAACAATGGAGGAATAGAGAGCTCAGTTACATGAAACTCATGAGTAGGGATAATAGCAGAATAAACATGTTCAATTTTGCCATTTAAAAAAGAAGCAAATTCTGTGCATTTTGATATAGAGAAAAGATTGCTGTGTGGGCACGAGGAGGATTGAGAAGGCGGTTGATAGTGGAAAAAGGCTGTCTATGGTTGTTATGATTATCAGCTATCATTTTGGCTGTCTAGCCAACTTAACGGCCTTATTGGAAGCAGTCAATTGGTCTTTAAATATGTCATGATTAGGGCTACCAGTTTGGCTCCCCTTGATTTCGTGCATTGTACTTCAGTCCTCCGCCAGCATGCGGTTGTGATAACTGCTCTGTCAAACCCCTCTCTCAAACAATTACCCTTAGACTATATAGTATGCAGACACAGCGACGCCCATAGGGAGCACATCAGAACCAAGAAGTATAATTCTTTTCGTCAAAAGACATACTCTGTTGTGTCCTTAGTCACATGCCTATTCATATGTACAATAAGAAAAGTGTAGAGCAGTGATGTGATGGCATGGGAAGGATACATGAAGCCCGCCCCCCTTCTCCAGTGATAAACACCAAAGTTTTCATATTGGCAATATTGACAATAATATATTTATGTATACAGGAAAAACACCCATATTCACAGATTGCAAACAACACTATAATATTGAGAGAAGAAGATTTGAGCCACACAAAACAGTTCAGTTTTGTTAAAACTGATGTTAGTGAACTCCAAAACTCTAAAAACAGCTAAAATGACTTATACTCACATAGCCAAATCTTATCCAGTAATCACACAAAACCTGATGATAGTGACCTCATGGCAATGTGCAGCAGCGGCTAATTAGAAAGCTTATGTAAAGAGGTAGCAAAGCCCACCACCAAGTGCATTTTACTGCCTGTTTTTTGTGTAGGCTATAATGGACATGGCCAATACAATAAACTGCGCTAATGCAGTATTCACGGTACAAGGTTGGGGACATAATGTTAATATATCTGGCCCATAGCCACTATGGGAAACATTACTATAGGCCTACCATTTTGTTAAACAATTTAGATCAGCTATTAAGGGAATTCTATAACAGTACCACAGCTTCTCACAGTGCCCTGGACTTATCTCCCTGAAAAGGTGTATACCTAGTTGAGCCTGAACAATTGGTACAGTTGTAACCAGCACAAACTGGCATTTTGACAAAATCGCTAACATATTACAAATGTACCACACTGAACAATGTTAATGGAATAACTCTGATTGAGATTCACTGACATGCCTCAGTATTCTTAACCAATCAGAATACAGAATAATATTATTGATTTAAAAAAGAACAGGACAATAGACCCTTGCATCAAGAACAAAAGAACCAAATTGCGGAATCCCATAGGGAAACATGAAGAGGATCTCCATGTTTCATCTTAGTCTACTTGGTTTTAAAATCATGTAAGGGATGTTGGCAGGACAAATTAATTCATTAATTCATTCATCATTGGCGAACTCTGGCAGAACTGCAATTATGACAACATAAGAAAGGCAAAGTTCTGGGCTAACACTGTATTCCACCATCAGCTTGGTCATAATAGTTTTAACAAATTCTTTGGACATAGAGAATTAATGTTTTCAATGCTAAAACTGCAAAAATGTATTTTATATAATTAAGACTAAAACATGGACATAAATAGTCTTTAACAATGCAGTGATTATAAATAAGTAAATGATGCAATCATGACAAATCCAAATGTTTCATTTCAATTTATTTATATATGTTTCATCTCGAAGGCATATGAGCTATAGAACATGTTGTCACAACTTTCTGCCATAAGTGCACCTGACAAATGCACAGACTTCGGCTTCTCTTTGCTAACCCTTTGCATCACATCATATGGATGTCCAACTAGGGTCCAAAAATTTGACAATGATAATTTAAAAATCATAGCTTTGTCTGTATGCTAAGAAAGAAAAATATTGGACTCATGAAAAATAATGTGATTCTTAATATAGCACACACTTAACATCAATATATGCGTGGAAGTATTTCTATTTTGCTGTCAAAAATGAATGGAGCCCAATGGGGAAACTAGCTTTTTGAGTAGAAATGATAGATATCAGCAGGAGGTGCTGAGGTTGAGAACTAAAAGCTGGGTCTTCGCAATTATCCCATTTGCACCACCTCAATAATCTAAGTTGATAAAAGTAATTGCCACTAATTAAGTACAGATGATGACTGACAGCTATGTTTGCAAGTGACACTCACGTTAAATTCAGTTCAATTACTTACTACCACGGACATGCTGCAGTATTTGTAATGCTTGGACAGGGACATGATAGGTTTTGTTAGAAGCAGAGAGAAATGCCCATGTTAAAAATTAGAGTAGTCACTGTATATAACATTAACTTGCACAAAAAGTAAAAAAAATAAACTAAAATAAAATCATGATTCATCTAATTAACTAATCATGGTCTTCAATTTAGACTTTAAGAAGAATCTGGTGAATTAAGGCTGGGTTAAAGTAATGGTATTCAAAAGTACAAAAATCTCCAAAAAAGGTAACCTTATATGTGATAGAATTTTAAAAGATGGTAGCCAGTCCACCCCCCTTTCTTTTGCTGTCTGTTTGAATAAGAAAAACTAATAAGAGAAAGATACTTCAGTAAGGGTGGCTGACCTATCATTGCTGAGCCAGGTTTCAGTAAGGATTATGTAGTCAAGCCTGTGTTCCATTATCAATTCAATGATCTTATAATATGTAGAGCGTGTTTCAAGTGTATGTACTTATGTGTAGCGTAGACCACGCAAACAGTTATAATCTCAAGTAAATTACAGTGGTTCCTTACCATCTTATCACTAAAACATTTTGCAGGCCTTTTGGCCATAACTACAGGAATGGTGGTGATTGAGTTCACAGAGTTGACAACAAGGGTATGAAATATAGGTGAAAATGTATCTGGAGTGAAAATCTACAGGATGAGGTTACTCATGCCTCAGTTGCTATGCACGTTACTGCATCAATGACATAGTACTTTCATGGCATATTGAAAAAGAGTCTGCTGCATTAATGTTCCAGTTCTATGACTGGCCAGTAGTCAAAGTAAACAATCGTTGGTAACCTCAGTAACCGTGACCCCCTCCCTGTAACCTTGTTTTACTTCTCACATGGAACTCGGCCTTCGTAAAAACGTCATGGCACCGAACAAAGGCTTTAATGAACTGAATTGCAAATGAGCCACAATCGGGAAACTGGCCAAGCAGTTTTACTCGTCCGACACTTGGTTTTACTTACCACACTGGCAAGCAATATTGTTGAACCCTGTCCAGGAAGCATTTTTCTAATCCAGTCATTTGGATCTGTGTATTTGCCAAAGCAATCCAGGTTATGTGCTCTGATCCAGATTCACAGAATACTATTATGCTGTGGTACGGCCTACTCTCTCTCACACAAGCCATCATAAGGTTCAGCTATCCCCAAAAAGATTCAACTGCAGTCCCTAAAAAGTACATAAACAAATGATACCCTTCCTTAAATCATCAATCCAAAATCAAGTAAAAAGCAATGGCACCCTTTTCCCTCCTCTCACCTGCTTAGACACAAAGGTGCCGCTGGTGAGCACTAATTGGGGAGGTCGGGAGGTGCCATTGCATGCAACACCAAGCTGAACAAGAATGAGATAGTCTTCCCCCCCATATCACTGAGGACAGGTGGACTCTGGGAAGAACATGGACTCGCCTCTCTCACCCCTCTGGCTTACGAGCTTGGATCAATAATGAGTCCCTGAAAGAGCCGCTTGTGAAGCCAAGGCAGCATGAAATAGGCATTATTAAATTACCAAGATGGACACATTTAGAACGCTATTGCATTAAGAGAGCAAGCTCACCAATTAGGAGCGCCGACCATTAATAGCTCGGATGATCCGGGCATCTGATCGCAGATTAGATTCACATGAGATCCATCGACTGATTCCTGAGGCCGTCTGTGCGGTGCAACATTTCGAGGAGCTGTGGCAAGGAGCACTACATGGTTTCAATGGAAACAAGAATCGTGGGCATGTGGGCATTGTGGGTCTTTTCTTAACCACTTTAAACACTCCAACTTTTCTTTCCCACTCCCTTCCACCTGAGATTTAAAAAAGAAAATGACAAGAGAATCATTTTTGCTTTAATACCGCTGAAGATATGCTATGAAAGTCGACAACATCTGTTTCAAATAGGACTGCAAAACGCGAGCAACAGGGCTCGTTAGCATTCAACGCAGCGCCTTCATGGATTTCTCACGTAGTGTGCTTGGCTGCTCCGGGCGGCTGTGTATCGCAGTTTCAATCTCCGAATTAAAAACTCAACAGGGAAATCTGAAACCCTGCTGCATGGAACATTTCTACGTCCAGACCAGGGCAGATGTGAGATGCCTTTTTTTTTTTTTTGCTCCAGGAAGATGGTGCAAATCAGCTTGTATTAACACAAGTTCACATAAAGGCATATGCATTGCATTTATACTGCTCTATTAAATGAACTTGGATGTATACAAAATTTTAACGGTGCATTTCAACTGCTAATCTGCTAAATAAACACACATACACACACACACACACACACACACACACACAGAGTACAGTGCATTGCAAACTACACTTAACCTAATTGTGTACCGGCTCAAGTACTTATGCACTGTACTATATATATACAGTGAGCTCCATAACATTTGGGACAAAGACATACTTATTTCTTGATTTGGCTCTGTACTCCACTATTTTAGATTTGTGCTCAAATAATTTACATGTGCATTCACATGGACAGATGAGACCAAAATTCACTTGTATCAGAGCAATGGCAAGAGCAAAGTGTGGAAGCCGAAAAGGAACTGCCCAAAATCCAACGCACCCCCCACCCCCAAAATTTTTACCTATCCTGCGAATAACAGCCTCCTCACATCACATGACTACTTTCTCCAAATCAATACAAACGAGAACGGAAATCTGCCATTTTTATTTCAGCAGTTAATCAGTCAAAATGAGACAACGTAGATATTGAATTTCAAAAGTACCTTTATAGAAAACATTTCTTATTTTTTAATTGCAATTTAATAAAATATGATTAATCATTCTCTAGCTTTTCTGACTCTTCTTACTATGTCCCAATTGTGCTGTATTCATAATTACTCAAATGCATCCTGCACAGCTAGCTGTGTAGCTAGCTAGGTTTGTTTAGAACAGTGAACAGTTTATGATTAATAATGGCTGTAGCTTGTGAGCTAGCAATCAGAGCGTGTTTAGTTCTCAGTTCATTTGAAACGTATAACACAAGGGAGCCGAGCCAATCTAATTTAAGAAAAACAAACAAAAAAAAGTCCTCATTAACATCTTTGAGGAACTGTAGTTCCCTCGATTCAATGCACTGTCCACATGTAAACACATTTGTTTCTTGGGATGTACTGTTTTGGAAGCTCTGATTTGGGAATAGAGAATTGGGATGGCAGGTATGCCATCCCGCCAAGTTACACCTTAGCAGGGCAGCATTTCTCATACAAAAACTGAGTTGAAATAAATGTTGTTTTGTTGCTGTTGTTAGTTTAAGCCAAAACAATTGCTCAAGAATAGCACACAGCAAAAACAGAATGTCAATATACAAGATAAGTACTGTTGTCATTTATAACATTTGCACTGATTATAGCCTATTTATGAATAGATCGTTGCAAATACATAGCACTATCTTTAGGTTTTGTGTTAAAATGTTGGTGTGCATCAACATTATATATAACAGTGCATCAAATAAGGTCTGGTTTGCCAGTCAAAATTATGAAAAAACAGGTAGGAATCCAAAGCACTCTTGATGGTAAAGTTAAAAGCCTTCATTGAAACATGGAAGTAAAAATTAATATGTGCTGGACCTGTGCATTGTGGCCTCTCACAGCCTTAATCAGGGTTCCAAAAGCATGTGGAGCACAGTGTTACATATTCACTAGCATAAAGTATCGTTCAAATTGGCAAATAGACTAATAGAGTACAAACTCAAATCACTGCATCTTTTTGTTTGTCTCTCATTGGAAACGTGTTCCACCATTACACAACCAACCGGAGTTCTGTGCTGTTTACACCAAGATTTTGACCCTACCTTCCGCATATCACAACATTTGTAAGGCCAGGCAACGTTTTTCAATTGTCAAGTTTTGGTGATCATGTGCCCACTGTATCAGTCCGTACCTGACAGGAGTGGAACTCAGTGTGGTCTTCTGCTGCTGTAACCCATCCACTTCACGGTTTGAAGCATTATGCATTCAGAGATGCCTTTCTTCAAGACATTTTATTTGAGCATTTCTGTTAGCTTGAACTAGTCTACCCATTCTCCTCCGACTTCTCTCCATAACAAGGTTTTTTTTCTGCCACAGAACTGCTGTTCACTGGATGTTTTGTTGTTGTTTTTGTTGTTTATTTTTACCATTCTCTGTAAAATTTAGCTTGTAGTACATGAAAATCCCTGGAGGGCAGCTGTTGATCATGCCATCACGTCAAAATTGCTTAGATCACGCGTCTTACACATTCTAATATTTAGTTGAACCATAACTAAACCTCTTCACCATGTCTGCATGCGTTATATATTGAGTTGTAGCCACATGGTTTGCTGTTTTGCAGAGCAGGCTATGAGCATTGGTGAGCAGGTGTACCTTAACCTGGCTACTGAGTGCAGATTTAATATGTTTCCTAGCTCTTGACAGATTTTTAAAAAGAGAACAGATGTCTTTTTTCCTTTCACATATTTTTTAAAAGAGCAGGTTGGAGAAAACAAATTTGTTTCAGCTCTTGTCCATACTGAAGTCTTGTGTGAAGGCTGTTTTGGTAATGAATTATTTAAGTGTTTGAGTGGTTCTGGGGCTTTACGGTGTTTGAAGGAGAGCTTGGCATCACCCACTAACCTCACAGCTGATCAGACAGAAAGCCTGAAGACCCCGGGGTCAATACTCGGAGACACAAACCACAGCTATTTTTGATGGCAAAAATGTTCAGACATCGCTCACTGCTCTGTATTTTGCGAGACTGCAAAAGAGTGCATAAACACGAAGCATGCAAACAGTAAAAGGCCATGCTGTGCCAGGGCTTTTGGCGACATCGTGGGTAATTATTTGTTTGAGGTGTCAGTCAGGTATTTTAGTGCGATGTAAAAAGATCTGGGGTGGCCCTGGATATTTAGCACTTTCTATATTTTGCTATTTCTGTTCAGATACTCCACTCCATAATTTTGTGAAGGTAACTCTTGCCCATATTCACTCTCCTTTCCTTTCAGAATATGTCCCTGAAACTATTCAGAAAAAAGTAAAAAACTTTTAAGTTGAGTTTATTTTCAAAGGAATGGGTTTTTCGTGGTAATGAGCTGGGTAAAGTGAGCTTGGCCCTGATTTTTTTTAAATGGATAGTGTTTTACATATGTAATGCCTATTTTTCCCCAGGTCTTGTTCAGGAGAAAAGAAGGCAATGTTTTGTGCTGCTCAACAGTATGCCTCACAAACTTTCTCCTCACCAAATGCCTCTTCACCCTTTGCAGGTTTAAATAATGGTTCCATTGAGATTTTTTCTGAAAGTGCCTTAAGCCTTTACCTCAACCTGCTAAATTTGTTTTGTCTACAATTACATAAAATAAACATGCATCTGCAATGTCTCGTGTCAACGGCTTCCAACACCCCTCCTTCCTCCCAAATATTCACATTTCCCCCTTCTCATTGATGTCCAAAGATGGGGGGTACTGTTTTGCTGTCTTTTGCAGATCAATGTCTTCACACAATGAACACCCCAGAAAGAACGAATGTTGAGTCCCACATTAATTCCATGTTTTACTCCAGACAAGGGACTGTTATGACAGATGTTCCATATATGAAACCAGATGGCCAGCTCCTGCGTTCCTTCCACCCTCTGTACATCCTTATTCAAGGTTGGTGGCAGGATTTTCCAGTGCTGTCTTGATACATACTCTCTTTGCATCCAAGAGGAGAACATGAAATTGCTGTGACAGCCTCAGGACCTTTGAATATGGGGGACCAGCAGCAAAGGCCAGCCGTCTGCCACCCACTCTGCATCAGTGACCTGGGAAGCTACTGTGAAGCTTGCTGGATGATTATTGGTCACAGACTGTACCACATGGATTAGACCAACTGGATCTTGCCTATACCAACTCTGAGTCATATTAGCCAAATGATCAATTCCAGGATTTAACCTTTCATGTCACAGTAAAACCTTTTATTAGCTTAAACCACTCCGGCTTCAACATAGCGTATTGTGGGTGAACGGGCACATAACCAGACAGTTGTGTGAGTGCATATTAGCAGATTAGAAATGTATTTTCTATTCGAAACCATTAGTCTTGTACATATCCAAGTTCTTTCAATAGAGCAGTATATAAGTAATTGAATCCAGGAAAATGTGTGTTTTGCAAAAATAAAATAATGATAATGGTACCTAGTGTATCTAAAACGTCCACTCTAAGACAACAGTATTAAAGCCTAACAGCTATGAAAAATATATAAAGATGCAGCAATATGCTCAGGTCAGCGCTCACTTGATAGATGCAACACTAAGCAAGTGTGAACTTCCTGCTTTCCATGGACATAATAAAACTCAAACTGTATATCGGCTTGTCCATAATTAATGGGGCTGAGAAAGAGAGAGAGAGAGAGAGAGAGAGAGATCATCATTGCATTTAAAAAAGGAACATCATTCAGCAATGTCAAAACTGTACCCCAATTGAATTTGAGTATCTTTACTGCCTTGTTCCAATAGGTGTAGACCACATTAATAATACATGTTCATACTATTAAAAAGTTTAATGAAAAGCTTTAAAATGATCAAAGCCAGCAGATAACTGATATATGAACTTCATTAGGCATGTTATCAAATATATGGATATCCTCATTAGTTAATTGAATGAGTTCAAAATTAAGTTTCACAGGGCAGAGAATATAAAATGTAACATACTTAATAATTCATTTAATTTTCATTTAAATCTTTTTCAGCGATAGGAAAGCTGAAGAGTTAAGAGATTGTATCTTGATCATTTACTTACTTCTAATGCACTGATAAGACTATTAACAGGATTGAATATCAAAAGCCAAGTGGAGGGTAACTGTATTTCATGCCTAATGTGTGTGTGTGTGTGTGCGTGCAAATGCCTGTCTGTGATGTCCCTGTGTGTGTGTATGCATGCCTGCATATGTGTGTATAAAAAAGGAAAAATTTATTCTGGAACTACACACGTCCTGTTTGTTAACAGCTGGTCAAAGTTCAGAAGAAGCCGTCTGGCGACGGCAGATGATACAGTCTCCCCGTCGCCCTGGAGATGTATGACAGCGCATCACCACCTCCAGCCAGCCTTTCCATCGGCAGCTCATTACGTCCCAGCGTGCATACAAAGCATCCATTATGGACTCCCCTAAATGAGAAGTAAGATGCAGAGGCCTAGATACAACCAACATGCACACTTAATTTTACAGTTTTTCTGAATTGCTAGTCCTCAAACGACTACCACTGTTATAGATAGCACATTAATGGTGTGAAGTAACCCAGCATTAATGCGAACATTTTTCATTGCTTACAAATTTATGCAAATGTGTAAGTACAGTTCTATTCAATTCAATTCTATTTTCCCAATAATCAATTTGGAAAGCCTTGCTGATCAAAATGGATTACATTATCTTCTGATGAATGCTATCACTCACGCGTGCATTTACACGTACATTCATTGCATAAATCCTTACATGCAAAGTAGTGCGACCCACAGTCAATAAGCTTTCAAACATTTATATATAAATTAGACAGTGATCTGGCAAATCCTTCTCAGATGAATCTTGAAATTGATTTGACTAGTTCATTTCCTCACACTTTAGAGCAACCAATCACACACGCTGTCAAATTTAGCTTACAGGATGCAACTCATGAACTCTCAGCTCTCAAACACATTTATACTGCAAAAGCACAACAGAAATTTTACAATTCCTAAATAAGGAACGGGCAGGCATCACAAATGTACAAGACACCGCTCTGGCGAAAGGAAGAGGTATGATAAGGGTTAGACATACCGGCCACAATCGTGGACCGTGTAATCAACCATGGCCTAATTATGGCAAAGGCTGGCCGGAGAGTACAGCCCACCATGAGCTGGTCCACGGTGTCATCAATAATCCAGACGTTCTGGAGGGAAATCAGGTGTGTAATCACACAATATGTCTTCACGGTAACCCGGTAAATTCAGTCAATGCATGTTCCAGTAGTTTTTAACTGTACTGCACTGTATTTATATGATTGAGCCACCCCATGCAGGTGACAGAAGAGCAATTCTCACTCCTGAACAAGACGCAGAAATCCACAATATGGTTATAGCAAACAATGCCATTAGGCTAAGAAAGATCCAGTGTAATCCTATCAAAACATCGGCACTGCCAGTCTCTACGCAATAGATAGGGTGCTGAAGAGAAATGAAAGAGAAAGCAGATGAAAATGAAGCAGCTCTACAGAGTAGCTTTTGAGACAAATTGTGACAGAGTGAAGGCGCTAAGGTATCAATATGTACCGACAAGTACAGGTAAGCCCTCAGCGTGAACCACAAAGCACTTTCCATTTCAGTATGACCTGTATATGCTTACTTGAATGCAACAACAAAATGTATGATATGTGTACTTCACTACAATTGTAAATGATTACAGTATGTAGATCAGTTCCTAAACTGCTTTTGTATCTCTTGTAGAAAGTGATGGAGCTGGAGGCAAATGAAACCCCTCATATTTTTGTGTATGTGGATGAGGCAAATTTCAACCTGACCGTAACCAGGAGACGTGGTTGAAACATGGTAAGTCACCGGGCCACTGTGGATGTTCCAGGCCAGTGTGAGGGGAAGTGTTTAAAATTAGCTGGGTATTAACCACTGGTATTGTTTTGTCTTAGAATTAGGGCTATCAATGTTAATGTGTTAAGTCATGCACATTTTTTAAAAATGATTAAAGCAATACACTTCTAAAACGTTTTTATTTTATTAATTTTTTTTATTATTATTTTTTTACAATTGCTAACAATCATTTTCCAACACTGTTTTCACTTCTTCACACAATTAACACAACAGCACTCTATGCAGACCAAACTGTGAATTGTTTTCATTGCTTTGACACAAAATGAATTCAAAAATGATTGAATTCATTTCTCACTCAAACTCAACCGGAAGCAAACCATTTCAACACCCTAATTTGCAAATGTTTGCATACTCAATTTCAAAACTGATATACTAAAGTTCAATGTCTAACATACAATTCAAGTGGATTTTAATAGCGATTTTCTAAGTCACAAAGGCTGTATTGAAATACATTCAAAACCATAAAGTTTTCTTAATGTTTATAGAGACAAATTGGTGATTGAAGTATTGAGGAAATTTTAATTTCATGACCATCGATATAATAAAGGGACATCTTTGAAATGATTTCGGTCAAGATGGACCCAGAAAGAAATAGAGGAGTGGGTGAAAGAAGAAGACAAATGGTTGGGCAATGGAGAGGGAGGAGGGAGAGGAGACTGAATGTGTGGTGCCATTCAAAACAGAAAAAGACCCAAAGCTATTGTCTCAGATGAGATAAGAGCTACAATAATAGACCATGCCATAAATCATCTTAGCTGTTCAACGGAGCCATCTATAGTAAGAATTTTCCAGTGAACCAACAAGTATGACATGCATTTTACAAGGGTTTCTACAGCAAAGCATACAGTAGTAAATTGATCTATGCCTCCAGAACCACTGCTAATGTATAACTGTTTTTGTTCTATTTCTTCTTTAGGACCCAATGGCTTCCTTCCTCAGGGGCAAGAGGAAGAATTTTTAGTGCTGAGCAGGAAAATGCTATTGTGAACATGGTGATCGCTGACAGTGTTACCAAACTTAGAGAAATGCATACCAGAGTGGACCCTGACAAAGCATTGAATCAGGAGCCCCTTTTCCTTTACACGTTGTAGCAAATTAATGCCCGTATAAATAACATTGTAGCGATTTAAGGTTCCTCTTGAACAGTTTTCCATTATAGGAGTGCATTAACTTGATGTAGTAACATCCTGCTGAAGTTCAACAATATATTGCATTGAAATCATTAATGTTACCTAACTAGTAACCTTATGTATAATTGGGGTGTTCACTCATACAAATTTATTTGACCTGACAATATGCTAACCTAACTATTTAGCTCTAGCTAAACCACAAATGCTGCATTACCAACTGCCGTGTATGAAGCTACCAGCTGGGAGCCAATAAATGCTAGGCTATGATGTAGCTTGGAAACATTTAGGAAACACAGGGTAGCAATGGATTTAAGAAACATAGGGTAGCAATGGATTTAGGAAACAATGGGTAGCATTGCATTGGAATACAGCCTGTTTAGTTTGTTTGAGCTAAGATAGCCCATATTGTTTCATCAACATCATATTGTGTTTGTCACGGTTTCTGTGCAGGTAGATCATTTTTCTGTGCCTGCACCGGCTCAGTGGTTAGCATTCCGATTAGCCACTCGGCTAATCGTTATTTTGGGGTGTGGGGACGATTAGTTCGAGCTTGCAGATTAGCCACTCGGCTAATCGTTATTTTTGGTTCCTGTGGGAGGATTGTTCCTGCTTGAACATTCCATGCATTCCTGCAGGGTTACCTCTGATCGGTTTCACCTGTGGGTTGCGCACATCTTCCGCTGATTACCAGCCACACCTGTGGCTGGGTATTTAAAGCGTCAGTAGGCAGTGGAATGGTGCTTGAGTGTAACGTGTTTTGCTCTAGCCAGTTCCCTGTCGTATTTCTGAGCAAGGTGTAAGGAATTTAAGAACAAAGAAATTTAAAAAGAATTCTGACTTCAGTTTGTTTGTTTTTTCTTTTGAGAAAAAGTTATTAGGATGGTATATGTCCAGATTCTGAGGCTGGCGGTTTTAAGGGGTTATTGTGTCACCGTTGGGGCACAAACCTTTCTGCCCCTTACTAACTAGTTTCCCCCCTGGTTTTAGTTGGCCTCAGAACGTCTTTTGTTTGTTTTTTGAAAAGACATTTTCTTTTTCTCTGCTTCGGGTCGAAGTCGTTTTTTCTTTTCTTTTCCCTGTTCCTTTATTTTCTTTATATACTCCTTCTTCCTCAGTTACCCGTTTAAGGGTTTATTCATTTTTTGGGATACGTCCCTTAGGAGTATAGCACCCCCTTCTCATTTCGTCTCTCACGAGACTCAGTGGTTACTGGAGTGCCCCTTTGGTAACTTATAGATCCCCTGTTTGGTCGCGTCTGGTCTTCACACTTCCCCTCCCTCACAGTGTTATCAATTTTGATTTTGACTTTTAATGGCAGGTGTAGATTTGAATTAATGACTTACAGACAGTGCTTTGCAGGTTATGTGTAAGTAACTTGGTATTCTTGTATGCTGAAAACATGTTTTTCATCAGATGTAATTTCTTTTTGTACTTTGTTTGTTATGAGTAAGTGATAATAGTAATTCATATATAAATGTAGGCAATGACAGACATGCATAAAGATAAATGCATGCAAACTCACACAGCCTACATTCTGAAAGAAACACACAGGCATGGGTTCAATCAATATCCTTTACCATGAATGAAAAATAAATGGAAGTATTTTTAATGGGCTATTGTACACAACAAACCTACTTGTTTGTATGTCAGTAGAGGATCTATATGGCTAGCTAACCCTAATTTAGAAATGTGGTGTTGCAGGGTAGCTACAGTAGCCTAGTTAAAAAGTAGAGATCAGTAGTGGATCAGTAGCAGAATAAGAACTGTTTTAACCTAGGAAAATTGATATAGGCTACCTGGTGTGAAGAAGTCATTATCTTGCAGAAGTTTCTATACGACCGGTAACGATACCTGTCGGATTGAATCGCAACGCAGATGTTGCTGCTTAATTATACACTCGGTCTGTTGTCTTGTTAGCAAGGTAGCTAATGCTAAGTCTTTGTTACATGATCTAATGGTAGATATTAGGCTAAGCTAAATGGCAAAACTACATGCCATAATAAAGCTCAGACCATGCCAAGAGAACTCTGTCATTTGCAATTTATTTAAAACAAGTACATTTTTAAACAATGGACAAGTAATAGAAAACGGGTACAACTGTTATTTATTACAGCATTGCATGTTACATGTTTAAAATACCATATTCAATTATTTTAGAACCAATGGTTAAAATTAAATTTAAATTTCCCTGTTTCAGTATGTAAATGTTTTGTAATGTTTTGAATGGATAAAAAAAAACCACAAGTAAAAAAATACGATTAAAAGATAAAGGGGTAATAAACAAGGGTGTTTCTAGGATTCAAAAACATCAGGGGCTTAGCCCCAAGGGGAGTTTTTCGACGATGGTTCCAAGGGGGACCCTTGGGTATGACGCTACAAGCTTGGCTACCTGTATTTGGGGTATTTCTCCCATTCTTCTCTGCAGATCCTCTCAAGCTCTGTCAGGTTGGATGGGGCGTGTTGCTGGGCAGCTATTTTCAGGTCTCTCCAGAGAAATTTGATCAGGTTCAAGTCTGGGCTCTAGCTAGGCCTTGTGTCAAGGACATTCACACAATTGTACTGAAGCCACTCCTGTGTCGTCTTGGCTGTGTGTTTAGGGTTGTTGTCCTGTTGGAAGGTGAACCTTCGCCCCAGTATGAGGTCCTGAGCGGACTGGCGCAGGGTTTCATCAAGGATCTCTCCGTATTGTATGCTCCGTTCATTTTTCCCTCAATCCTGACTAGTCTCCCAGTTCCTGGGAACATCTCCACAGCATGATGCTGCCACCACCATGCTTCACCGTAGGAATGTTATTGGCCAGGGTGATGAGTGGTGTCTGGTTTCCTCCAGATGTGATGTTTCACATTGTGGCCAATAGAGTTCAATCTTGGTTTTCATTAGATCAGAGTGGCTTTTGGCAAACTCCAAGCTATCATGTGCCTGATTGGTGGCTTTAGAGATGGTTGTCCTTCTGAAAAGTTCTCCCATCTCCACAGAGGAACTCTGGAGGTCTGTCAGAATGGCCATCGGGTTCTTGGTCACCTTCCTGACTAAGACTCTTCTCCCCTTAATTGCTCAGTTTGACTGGGCGCCCAGCTCTAGGGAGAGTCCTGGTGGTTCCAAACGTATTCTATTTAAGAGTGATGGAGGCCATAGTGTTCTTCGGGACTTTCAATGCTGCAGAATGTTTTCATACGCTTTCCCAGATCTGCACCTCGACACAATCCTGTCTCCGAGGTCTGTGGACAATTCCTTCGACTTTATGGCTTGATTTTTGCTCTGACGTGCAATTTCAACTGTGGGACCATATATAGACAGGCATGTGCCTTTCCAAATCATGTCCAATCAATTGAATTTACCACAGGTGGACACCAATATTGTTGTAGAAACATCTCAAGTATGATCAATGGAAACAGGATGCACCTGAGCTCAATTTTGAGTGTCATAGCAAAGGGTCTGAATACTTACTGTATGTAAATGTAATATTAGTTTTTAATGTTAATACATTTGCCAAAATTTCTAAAAACCTTTTTTGCTTAGTCATTATGGGGCATTGTGTGTAGATTTATGAGAATAAAAGTGAATATAAAAGTCAATTTTATAATAAGGCTGTAACGTAACAAAATGTAAAAAAAGCGAAGGAGTCTGAATACTTTCCGAATGCACTGTGTAACAGTTTGTTAAATACTTCCGCTAACTAACATTTTCGAGCTATGTCGGCTACACTATTGGCAGCGTCCCTCCTGCCGAGTTACCATCGGCTATTAATGACCACTTTTGGAGCCAGGGATCTCATCTCATCCAGATTTTTACAGCAGGGACTCCAGTATGTAGTTCAGGGTTATATTAACAAATAATAAGGAAAATATTACCAAATAATATTATTCCTCTCAGCATAAATGACAGAAGCCTCATCTGCTGTCAATGGAAGTGAGCATCAGTGTCATAATGGAACAGAACTGTCCGTGCATTGCTGGGGGTCTAGTTAACAATTCCATGGAACATAATATTTGTATTTATTCTTTAAACATGGAAATTTTATTTGCTTTGCTCCGTCTGCGCACCATTTATTTTTTTTTTTTTTTTTTTTTGCCATTTTCTCCCCAATTTAGTCGTCCCTGTGAGTATCACGGTCCTGGTCGATGCGCTATCCTCTGTCCTTCTGGGGAGGGTGTAGACTACCACATGCCTCCTCCAATACATGTGGAGTCGCCAGCCGCTTCTTTTCACCTGACAGCGAGGAGTTTCACTGGGAGAGCGCAACGCGCGCAGAGATTCACGCTTCACGCATCATCTCCCGCGGATCCCCTCCCTGCTGAACAGGCACCCCGACCAACCAGTAGGAGTCGCTAATGCAACAATCAGGACTCATACCCTCACCGGCTTCCCACCCGCGAACACAGCCGATTGTGTTCGTAGGAACGTCTGACCAAGCCGGAAGTACCGCTGCCAGGGATTGAACCTGGTAAGCGAGTGCTTATACCTCTACACTACCCAGACGGCCCAGTCTGCACACCATTTACAGTAACCATTTTTATTTTAGTTTTGATATTTGATGTCCAGGGTGTATTCCTGCCTCTCGCCAAATGCATGCTCAGACAGGATCCAGCACTCCCCATGACCCTGACCAGGATAAGTAGGTTAGATAATGGATAGATTGATACACTGTTGGGCTGCAATTCCACATTTTAGTTGCGGTCTTCATAGAAGGTAATGATTTTGAAGCGAAACAAAGCCAAAACTTCCCCATAGAAATTATACGTTAAGGCAAATTTTGACAAGAAAATTCAAACAAATCTAAATGAATTGCTCTTATTTATGAGAATCGTTAGAATGCAATTTTTGGAGAAAGTGATAGCCCTACTTTACAAGAACATCTTATTCTGATGAATATGCCCTCATCTTCCATTGCAGTGGTAGACCATGGAAACTGGCAGTTAGCAGGTGCACAAAGCATATGGCTCTTAAAGGGAATGAAAAAGGTAATTGGATTGGCCATTATTGAATCCAGCTATAACACACCCACTTATAATATATTCAGCATAATCCAGCCAATTTTTTCTCTAGCTCTGCATGCTTTGAGCTGTACGCTTCTCACCTCTGGACACAAAAATACCTAAATTCCTATTCCTATGGGGGCACTGGACATAGCTACTAAATTCTGGTATTTTAATGGTCATAGCCAACAATGTTATTCGCTTGCGTGAAATACAAAGGAGAGTTATTGAGGATCAGGGAATATTCCAAGGCATTGATGCAGTCAGCATCTCAACAATTGACTGCATTCTTCGACGGAACAGGTTGAGGATGAAACAGGCCTATCGTGTTCCTTTCGAAAGGAACTCCGATAGAGTCAAAGACCAGCGCTTGGGATATGTGCAAGTATGGTTTTTCATACTGTATCAAGTATTTGAGTACAGTTATGTATTACAGCAGTATATACTGTAGTACAGGCTATATGATGGCCTACTTTTGTGTACTATAGCAATGTGTTTCAGAGTAGTCATTACTGTACTGAGTTTCATCTCTTTTGTAGAGAATCTTTGATATTGATGCCAGAGACACTCCTCATGAACTCATCTTTGTTGATGAAGCAGGATTTACTGTAATCTTACCAAAAGGATGAGAAGGGGGAGGAACATAATTGGCCACCGGGTCATTGTGAATGTCCCTGGCCAGCGAGGAGGGAATGTGATCATGTGTGCTGCCATGAGCCACCGAGGGGTCCTCCACCGCCATGCCACCCTTGGTCCATACAACACCATGCATCTGCTGTCTTTCCTCGATGGTCTGCAAGATCATGTATACCGACTAGGCTAAGATTCAGCAACAGCTTTCTACCTGCATATTCTCCCTTCCTAAAACCCATAGAGGAGTTTTTTTGACATGGCGGTGGAAGGTCTATGTCCGAGACCCCTACATCCGTGTTCACCTCCTCCAGACCATGGAGAAGGCTTGTTTAGATATTACAGTTGAGGCTTTCCAGGGGTGGATAAGGCATGCAAGGGGTTTTCCCCCCGCTGCCTGGCTAGGGCTAATATTGCCTGTGATGTTGATGAGAACCTCTGGCCTGTCCCAGACCAGGGACGGGATGCTGAGGCAGAATAAATGTGATTTCTTTCTTTATGTACAAACGGTTTTTTTTCTTCATTGGTTTATATTGGTAAATACATGTATTAGTCGCATATTTTTACAGTACATTTACTTTTTCACTCAATTTCAGTTTATTTTACTACGGGACATTGAGGAATTAAAAATGTAGCAAATTTAAACATGTGTTGTGTCTTTATATTGTGTTCATCATGTGAAGAGGTTGTTCTGGGGGAAAACCATAAGTGCCATTATTCATTGCAGTAACAGGTTTTTACGGTAGTGTTTTGAATTGATCTCACCAGTGTGTAATGGCTGTTTTGTAGTGTATGTGTATTTGATGGCTTTTGTGTGATATCTGAAGGCAAAGTTTGGTTTAGATGTAAGATTACATGGTTTTGAGAGGAGAGTTTGGTTTTAACATGGAAGTTTGAAGTTTGTGAAGATGAGTGTGCCGTTATGCATTTGTGTTTAGAGTTTTGGGAAATGGAGCATAATTTCAAGAAATGTGTCTTGGCAATAAAAAAAACAGTAATTGTTGCCCGAATTTCATTTGAAACTTGAGCTCTATTTTCTCCTCTTGCTGAAGCTCCTCCACTCCTCTTCCTCTGGCCCCTCTGCCATGGCCTCTTACTCTCCCTACATGCCTTTGACCTCTTAGATCCATGCTTGCAAATAGCAACACAGAGGTGGCATCTTTTATAGATGGATAAGGACTAATTGCTGTTTGAAGAGTTGTGCAAAGGAGTTTCACACAGGTGCATTAGAGATTCATAATTATGCAAGTAATTTCTATCAGCTGTGAATAGATGTTTTCCTTTTGTTTAACAGACTTAATCCAATAGAGTTTTGGGTCTTTCTATGAGATCTGTGTTTTGAAAAAGGGTGTGACAAATGTGTGAAACCAATGAAAAAGTGTTAACACATTTGCAAGAGAAGACTTCTGCTGTGCTAAGAAGGTGATGATGAAGATCAAGTGGATCCCAGTTTCATTAAGCGTGTCTAAGCAATCAAGAAAAACTGTACCAGTTTGGTAAGTTTAATGTTCATCAAAATTAACTTGGTAAACAGTGCCTGTGGAAAAAAAAATCTAACCCTTTCATTTATTTCTGTGTCAACGTTTAGGACAAATGTTGATTGAATTCAGGCCAGACTCCACCTACCAGTCTGAAACACATTTGTCTCTCTTTAGTGTCTGTGACTTTTAAATCAATAGCTCTGAAAGAAGAAACCAGTGCCTGTATTTAATCATGTTCAGCATTCACAAAAACTAACTCACAAACCTGTTTGAAGGAAAAAAGAAGTACTAGCATTCATAAGTAAGTTCAATGTTTGTTGAATCCTTGGGTGTATACTACAAAGGAAGCTTAATATACCCAGGGTTTCTTTGCATTAGCTGGCATCACAAAGCCTAAAAATCACATTCGGGCTTAGTGGGTATCACAAAGGTGGTAATAAACTTGCTAAGTGAACATGGGCTTACTCAAGCTCTGTTTGCATTCGCATAGAAGTGGTTGTGTCCGCAAAAATGAGCCTATAGCAGCACAGCATGGACCATACTCACGCAGTGTATTTGTCACCAGAGGAAAAAAAGATTCGATATGGACAGATATAGGATGGATGCAAAGAACATAAATCAATCACAATGTCAAAAAGTAATGCTGTTGCCACCAACAAAGCCAGGGACAAGGGTTGACAATCAAATGCTAATACTGTAAATCTGTTAGTTAATACCTTATTTACCTTTACCACTACTAAGGAGTAATGGTACACTCTCACCAGTTGTCCTACAGTTTATTTCTAATGTGACATCTGCTCATTCTAGACCAAACACTTGTCTGCACTCTGCCAAATTCACAGAACAAGTTTCCGCGAGGAGGCCGACACAAAAAATAATAGAAAAGGAGGCGTAGCACAAACGCTTTGTGGTTTTACCAGCTCTCGGGTCACAGTGACTAGGCTCTGCATTTACGGGCACCCATAGAGGAGGAGAAGCTACAAGCCCTGCTTTATAAAGAAACTCAAGTAAATCCGTCGCATGTTAATGTGCAGGCTTCTCCGCTCGCCCCCTTTACGCCCATGTAATTTCATGGACAGCAGCCTGCTTTTCCAGCGCTTGACACTCCATTACCGTACCTGCCAAATGCACACCACTTTTAGCCAATTTATACAGGACACATGCAGGGAATGCAAATCAGGAGATTTGGGTGGAAAGAGAGATGGAGAAAACAAGAGATAGTCAGAGAGACATAGCAACAGACAAAAAAATTGAGAAGAGTATTGGTCATTATTATTATGATTATTATTATTATTATTGTTATTATTATTCCTTATCAGAGTAACCCTTGCTATAGTGTGCTTACTGTTAATTCATCTATGTTAATGTTTAAATCTGCTGTTGTGTGGTTTGGAATTATTTACAGATGTATCTGTATTTAATTATCTAGATTTTTTTATTTCAGTGAGAGAGAGAGAGCAAGACAGATACTGCACAATCATTAATTTGACCTCGCTGTCTTTCCTCTTTTCCTCTTCTGAAACTTTATCACCTGTCGTGTTGCTGGATGAGTTTTAAGCGTTTTTCCCTCCCCTGGCTCTCAGGGGCATTCCTGAGCTCAGAGAACAATTTTGACTAGGAACTTAAACAAAGTTATTTTTCAGTGGGCAGGAAGTCAGGGAAAGCTTGGGCCTTAGCGGCTACCTCAGAAAGCAATGTTCAACAGAAAAATGAATACATAGATAAATAAATAAGTAAATAAGTGAACAACAAAAAAGAAGAAAGATTAAAAAAAAAACGGGTCTGGAAAATTCCTCCTTCTGAAGCCAGAAGAAGAAAGAGGATTTATACCCTTGATCCCCGATACTCGATCATCTCTGGTAAAGGTGGGGCATCAAAGCGAACCGACTCTGCGTTTAAGGTGAGTGATGGTACGTCCGGAACTCTATGACAATGGAGGATGGCTGGAAATAGACCCTTCTGTTTCTTACAGAATCCATACACCCCCACTCTCCACCCCCCAAACCCCCTCCTCCAAATACAGCTTCTCCCAACGTCGCATTAATCACCAGTCCCTGTTGTGGGTGTTTCTATTATAAGACCATTGGGGTGGGGCGGTGGTGCAGGGGGGGATGCACAGTTATTTCTATCACTAAAGAAGGATAGATCCATTTCTTTTCCTGTTCTGATCTGGTCTATTGTATGTTTTGCCTCGCCGCTTCTGACAAGGTGCTGGCCAAGGATGGACAAGTGGTCATTTGGGTAAAAGGAGGAATTTCCAATGCTCTTTCTGAGACTCGCTTCTCGTGTTGGTGGAATATGCACACCTCTAGATCGCTACCATCTTTTCACAATTCCTGGACTGGACCCAAATGCCACCAACCAACCCTATGGAACATAATACAGTATATCGTAAATGTTTACATTTTTTTGTAAAATGTAACAATAAACATCTATTTATTTAAAATATACATTGCAATATCTAGTTTCAGTTTTTATCGAGATACAGTTTTCAAAATATTTTATTACAATGTAATTGCCATTTCTTCCAGCTCTGGAAATGCCCATTTCAGACTTGAATACAAGGCATGGGAAAAGCATTCTGCATGTATACGTGATGTCCCCCTTGGTTCTTACTGCTAAACCAAATTATATGTCAACCATCTTGACTCATTACATAACTAACATTACAAAAAAGTAAATAAAAGTTAACATACAGTATGACTCTGATTTGTAAGGACAGGCACATCACAGTGAGTTTGGTTCTGGTTTTAGTGATGTGCAGTGCTAAATATTATCCCAATTTATATGAATATAAAAGTGCACAATTTATCAGAATATTTAACATTCATATCCTTAATGTCCAGATACTGCAAAAGAGGGGACAAAGTTGTGCTTGCAGTTGTGAAAATGCAATAGTCAGCAGCTCAAATGTGATTTGTTGTGACCTAAATGGTTCAAAAATGTTGGACCACTTGCGTGAAAAAGAAAATATTGACTGATGTGTTCTGTTAACTTGTTTTCTTTGAGCACAATATTAAAAGAGATAAAGAGAGATTGAAGAAGATGCAGAATGAGTAAGTGGAAGAGCAGGATAAAGATCATGTAATGTGTGTGTTTTCATATGCAATTCTATTTAATGTATTTCTCTGTGTACTCAATATTGGTATTCAAACATGGAAATAATGTACAGTCTGAGCTTTGGAATGTATGGATGATAATATCTTCACAGAGGAATATAAGATGAATATATGCATGCATGTGCCAAGCTTCCATGTACAGAACCATATATTTACATACCAGCACAACATAAATAAATAAACATGATTCCTTTGTTCAATATTGCTCAAACATGCTATTTAAAAAAAAAAAAAGTTATTCAGCTGTCTTATTGGGTCATATAAAGCACATAACTTTATTTATTTTCAATCTCATCAAATTATTTTTTTCTGTACCAGTGAAACCCTGCACAATTGGCCATGGCATCATCTGGGCTGGGAGGAATCTCAGTTAGAGATATATACCAGTGACGCAGTGGTCAATTGGGCACCAACACCTGCAAAAGCTGCAGATGACATGCCGTCCTCTGTCTATGGTAGCTTAAGTGATGGGTTGCATAGTGAAATGTAGACATCCTGTGTTGAGCAGGAGATTGTTTGCTTGTAAATTGTTAGAGTGACAAGAGGTTGCAGTGATAAGCATAAATGTGGGATAAAATCCATACAAATTTTTGAAAACTAAATCCATTAAATATCTTTTTTTTTTGTGGCATAAGATCCCTATTAAATCTTTCCAATTTGAAATAATTTTAAAAAATGATGAAAGAATGATACAAATGTTTAAATACAAATTGACTATATAAATATAAATCAAGATCATAAAAAAGATATAGTTGACCAGTTCTTAATTAACTTGGATTGTGTAATTCCAGATTTCCTCTTTTCTGCGTGAGACCAAAGACTTTTAGGGCTATATTTTAACAACCTAAGCACACGGTCTAAAGCGCATGGCGCGAGTGCATTTAGGGCTTGTCCAAATCCACTTTTGCTAGTTTAACGTCAGATAATCTGAGCGCAAAGTAAGGCGCATGGTTCAAAGGGGTTGTACTTAGTCTCTTAATTAATCATAGGTGTGTTTTGGAAGTAACATGAAATAAACCAATCAGAGTGGCATCTCCCATTCCCTTGGTGGATTGCTATTATAATGGCGGATTTGTCATTACTGTGATTAGCTAATTCTGATAAATATTGTAACTAACAATTAAGACGTTTTTTTAGAAATACCGCGCATTGTCCACCCACCTATGTAGACACATATTACTATCTTAATAATGTGCCTTAAAATAACAGTAAAAATACTGCGCCATTGACTTAAGACCAGGTTTTTGTTGGTTGATCGCGCAATCACTTTCCACTGCCTCAAGATAGCAATGCGCCAACAATGCGCCTGACCACACCTCATTTTAAGAGTAACACGCCCATGGGCACTCAGATGGGTGCAGTACATTTGCTATTTAAACAACATGGGCGCTGGACGGGAAAACGACTACTGTGTCGGTCTGAAACTAGCAAAGACACTTGCGTTGCGCTTGGCGCCGCTTTGCCCCAGGCGTAAGATAGAGCCCTTACATTTCTCATTATTAAAGGGACTGAAGGCAAAGGCTTTGGTAGAGTGTAGAGTTGGTGTAGAGTTCTATGCATATGCCCACATGTGACATGCCTTCTATCAGGGGCTCTTCCCATCACTGCTAGTGAACTTATGATGGAGACATCCCAACTGTGATTCACTGGCCTGCCCAAGAAAAAGGATATAGTTTTTGGGGTGTGTGTGTGTGCGTGTGATGGACAGAATCCAGTCTAAATTGGTATTGTAAATGGCACAATGGTGTCTTGTTTCATTTAAGCCATTTTCCAAGTCTCTGTGATGCTCACATCTGGAGTTATAATGCATTAAATAGAGCACCTCCTAAATGGGTGAGGATTGCCCAGGATCTGCAGAAATGATTTAAACAAGAATCAAGAGTCATGCTGTAACATATATAAACTGTTGTTCTTCTCCTTCCTGAACTTGCCTCCTCCCCCAGCTCCCCAGCTTGCCTCCTCCCCAACTCCCTCTTCTCCCACTGTAGATGACTTTACAACCTAGTACTCTGACATCCACTGTTCCTTCTCACTATTTCCAGTATAGTTTTCTAGCCTCCTCCCCATTGTTGCCTACTTCAGCCTCCCCTTTCTGTGTGTATTCTCTCCATTTACAGATGCTGATGTTTCAGTACTTCTGCTGGCTCACCGACTGTTCACCTGTTCACTGCTCCCAGTTGATGACACTCAATTGTTTCACTTCTTTCCGCAGACACACAGGTCTATTCACACGTTAGCCTTCCTTGTGATATCTCATCCTGGGCAAACAGCTGATACCTGAAGCTTAATCTGGCTGAGACTAAGCTTTTTTATATCCCTACCAAGCCCTCTACTCCAGGACCACTCCCTCTCCGTGGACAACACTATAGTGACTGCCAAAACCTTGGAGGGACGCTTGATAGCAGCCTAACCATTTCTGACAAAATAGTATCAGTGAGCTTGGCTAGCAGATTCTTCCTCTGCAATATCTGAAAAATCCAGCCCTTTTCAACCACCAACTGCACTCAGCTCCTGGTCGAGGCCCTAGTGCTCTCCCACCTGAAGTAAAACAAAGCTCGCTTTGCTTTATTCCTTTCCTGTGCTATCAGGCCTCTAAAATTCGTTCAGACAGCTCCTGGCCTACAACCTCCCAAAATACACCCATTTCAAACATTATCCTTCCACTGCATTCAGTCACTTCAAAACATTGGTGCGGGCCAACCAGGCAGTGAAGGGATTGTCTCCACCACATCTAAGGACTGCCATCAGTCCTTACACACTGGACTCTGCAATCTGTATTTTGGTCACGTCTGTGGATCAAAGCGCACAAACTGTGCGAGAAAAGTCTCAAAATAAAACAAAATAAAAAAGGAAACTTGCAAACTTATATCATGGAATGCACGCGTGTCTCTCGATCTGCAAATGCAGATTCAACAATTCACAAGCCAATTTTATATTTATGAATGTCTTATTGCAAAAAATACACATGGAAATTTGAATCATATTTTTGGATTTCATATACAAAGTATGATTTATGCAAAATGGAATTATGTATTCACAAATATGCATGCATTTGTACAAATCAGTCCATTTACAAGACACAAGTTGAGAGACATTTGTGGAAAGTGAAACACATTTGTGACTCATCTCTTATTTATGGAGCATGATATACACATTTTTCAATAATATTGAGACTAATCTCTCTCCATACTAGCAGTCAGATTTTTTGAATATGCAATGTAGGCCATAGGTATAATCATCCAACCAAATTTACTACCAAAAAAAAGAGAAGATAACTGTAGGCTATCCCAAGATATGACATTTCATTGGTAATCATATAAAACCAATTATCTACCCCTTTTAAATTAGGGATGTTTTTGTTGTAATCAGTATTCAGTTTTTGCATACAATGTGCAATTGTTTTACATTTATCTATCATTTATATGACCACAGTCATTAAAGTACATGGACTACACATGTTCAACGCATTGATATATTGCAGAACGATACCAAGTGTAAAGTTGGTAAATAAATTGATCCCTTGATGCATCAGTTTCCTTAGCTTACTTGCAGTACAGCCAAACATTTACATTTAGATATAAATGCCGGCCGTGGCTATAACACGAGAGAGCCAGTGCATCTCTCAGTGTGTTCCTTTACAGGCAGGCCTTAGCTTTCTTTGGCCTGTGCCCTTAGAGAGTGCCTCGTGCACCTCTCTTCAGTTCAGCAGCAAAAAGCAGAAGGGGCAAGCAGAGACAAAAAGGCATGTTACAGGCAGCAACAGGAAGTACCCAGTCCATGTGATTAGTCTCTGTGATCCTGTGATCGTGACGTGATGTCATTGCACCAAAATGGCGCCCAGTCCTTTTTTTTTACATATTGATTTTATGTTAATTCATTTAAAAAACTATGGTATAACAGTCAGTTTGAAGCTTTGAAAGGCTAACAAGTGTAATCTGAGTGAATTTAAGTTGGAAAAAGCATATTTGTTTAAATGTTCTGGTGACTTCTGGCTTTGACCTTGCCCACTTCTGGTTTCACCACGATGGTGAAAAAAATGAAGATTAAATCTTTGGTAACAAACTGATATTTTACCCTTCAAAGACAAATGCTTATTGGATCCTAGCCAAAATGGCAGTCATCAAAAAACATTAGCATTCAGCATGACTTGGCACAATTTAAAGTAAAAGAAGAATCCATTTCCTCAAGGTGTTGTAAATGAATCCACAGCAGTCATTACAAGTTGAGACAATTAGACACACTGACCAATTTAATCGTGAGTGTTTCCTGCTCTTCACTTTATTTTATATTAATAATGCAGTGCCATAGTGGAGTCTTTATTGAAAGAACACATTAACGACATATATATTATTCTGTATGACATTACAAACATGCTGTTAGCGCTATTGAGGTGGAAGTTACGGTGCAACAGGGAGAAGATTAGACCATACTGTCATGTTGCAACTAAGTGTTTATACCACCATTGTATTCAGAGGCCCCAAGTGTTGCTTACCCGGACAATTATCCAGAGGTTCACAGAGGATGGGTCGCACCAAAGATACGTGTAAAATAATTTATTTGTACATAAGAATGCTTACCAACAATGGATGAAAATGTCTGTTGTAGATCTGGGGAACTCTGTAGCCAGAATTAAATAAAAAGTAGTACTTTAATTAGATTCACAATAAAATGCAATTGTTAAGTTATTTATTAATTAATTTTTGTCAGAAAGCAGAGTTCGACACATTCATAATTCAACAAAACTAACAGCTTGGTACAATTCAGAAGTTGCAATTATACCTGTAATGAAAACAGACATGCAAGCGTACACAGACCTTGTATCAAACTCATTACGGCCAGACTTGAACCTACTGCCTAAGTCCAGGTTGTTTTGTCTGGTTTCAAAGATTTTCTTGCTGATAATATTTATATATTATGCAGGTGATATGTAAATAATATTTATATATTACCCACACACACATACACAAATGATACTGTAGATATGACCCTTAGAATTACTGACAGAATGAATGAAACCAGGGTATAGCAGTATAGTGGTATAAAACTGAACATAGCATATGCAATTACACCTTATCAAACTCCTTATTATTCCTGATGCAAGCAGACGAGCAATAATGGAAACAAGCTACGCTTTTCATTAAAGAAACGTGATAAAAAAATAGGCATGTCATTGCAGTATGGATAAAGAATATAAGAAACTGAGTCAACAGTATTCTATATAAAAATGGCCAGATGTAGCATTTAAAAAAAGGAAAGGACTAAGATAGTAGGTCACTGAAAAGGATATCACTTGCTTGGCAAGGTCATGAAGAAAAACGTTCTAATGAGATCCCAGTTATCACTGGTTTAACTTTACCAAAGTTCTCCAGTAAATAGGGAATTTTTGCTTTGCTTAAAAAGTTATTGGTTTGTTGAAGAAAAACTGGACTATGAAGGTTGGCTTTGACACCAACGCATCAGCTTTGAATTGTAATAGTTGCCCATATCTACCTGGTTTCATGGCAGTTCTCTTTGCTCTTCACAATTTCCGTCATGTGCTCTGCAGAGCTCGGGTGTCGTGCAAGCCTAGTGATCATGCACCAGGTAAATTCATTGTTCCAATGTTCTAGATAAGGTGAACTGAGATAAAAGCTGCATGAAGTTAATGCAGGGAATAAAACAGGAGGATAATGGATGGACAAATAATTTTGCAGCTGTACACATGTATGTGCATGCATTTGTGTCTGTATTTCTCTAGCTGTTAGTGGGAATGTACTGTATATGTGTATGTCTGTGTATGTGTGTGTGTGTGCTTGTGTATCTGTGTGTGGGTCAGACAGTGTGTACATGTGTCTGAGGAAAAGTGTGAAAACGTGTGAGCCTGTGTGCGTTTCAGCATGGCTGCCACTGAGTGTGTGCATGCGTCTTTGTTGACAGCATGAGCCAAAGAACGCTTTAATATTCCTCATTCATCTTTAATATCCCTTATTCTACATTAACATTCGCCCATGCATTCTGCATGCTGTATTGTCTCCTTCAGTCATTCATTGCCCGGCTTGTAATCAAGTCCCCAGCAAAACAGCAGCAAAGAACGATCAGCTATCATTTTTCCACCATTTCCATTAATATTCACACGATTAGACTGGCTGCCCCATCCCTACATAATTACTGTACTAATGCACTGATTAACCAACACATTCTTAACTGCAGGCCTGCTCTCATAAGCATATCAATAAGCAAAGCTAAACGATATCATTATTGTTGTGCTTATTAATATTATCATTCGCCGAAATGGCTGTTATGTTGGCATAACTAAATGAGAAAGCCATCATACTTGTTTCAGTTATTCGGGCACTGAATACAAATGACTTTGCTGTTAGTTTTAGCTTATAATTTAATGGAAACCACTTCTTAAACATGGTGGATTTCTGTGATATTCGGATCTCCCAAGGCACAAACATGTAATCCAATTAACTGCCAGAGAAAATAAATATTGATCACTTTAAAACATTGCATTATCTTAATTCTCTAATTTAAAAAAGAAGCATTTTCATTCCTATTGCCCTACTGAGGGGATAATCCAAAAAGCACTGTAATGCTTTTGCACCTGGAAGCTGTCACAAGAACCAGAAAAAAATAAGGTAGGATCGGCAATTTGTGGGTGGAACATGTGCGTAACTCCACTACCATGCAAATACCACCACAGTGCACTGGGTCATGTAAAGTACCCCTCCAGATGTATTTTAAAACCTTTAAATTCGGTATTGAATAATAGTTTGTTTAATATGGGTTTTCCACCACCAAATGTCCAATAAACCACAGAAAACAGCTCTGTAGCATCTCTACACCTTTACCTCCATTGAGAATACCAGAATCTATGAATATGAAAATTGACATCCGCTTGCTACTGTGGGCTCTGGATATATAGTAGGCACACCATCTGGATTCAAAATCAGTTTTTTTTTGTGAAACCCATTGACTTTTGCATGAGGTTCTGGAAGCAGTCATCTGTAAAATGTGAGCTACCAACGTCATTCCCTCTATGCTGTCAGGTACATTCATGCAATTTTGATGAACAAATTCCACCCATTTTGTTTTAGAATGGACATCTTTGTTAAAAAGTGAATCCTAAAACTACACCGTCTGCCGTGTTCCAACACACTTACTGTGACAACAATGTCACTAACTAGTCAGCTTTCTGTGCTCTAAGGTTTCAGTTTACCACATCACTCTCCTGTACTTTGCATATTTTAGTGGACCATGGCAGGTATGACATATGTGTGGCGTCGCAAATATTTGCTTGTATATGCACGTTTCCAACACGAACGCGTTTCCAAGTATGGGGAAGCTCTCCATCTACAGTGGAAAATCAATCTGTATTGTGAAAGTCATGCTTCCAAGGGGGGTGATAGATTGGTGGCCTGTCCAGGGTATATTCCTGACTCTCGCCCAATGGACTCTGGGATAATCTCCAGATCTCTTGTGACCCTGCCCAGGCTAAGTAGGTACAGATAATGGATGGATGTCATAATTTAATTAGCCTACCTTCAGTTTACAGCTCAGTAATGTCAATATACTGTAATTTGCACCCTGTGACTTGGTGTGGTCATTATATAATTATTATTATATTGTATTATTATATGACTTAATCATTGTATTATCACCTTTGCTCAGTTGGAAGATCCATGCCCCCCCCCCCCATCCCACTCCCCTTTTCTAATGTCTGAGTAAAATTTAAAACTACTTTGATTAAGATAATTACATGTTTTCTACCATCTGCTCCATCCCGTCCAGCAAAACATGCAGAACTGACATTATGTGCAAATGAGCTCTCTATCTGAGACCATTATGTTATAGTCTTGCCAGGTTAGCACTGAACAACATCACTAAGTTTTCTTGTTCAGAAAACTTGATTTTCTTCTTTCTCCTTGACATTGTTTTCACCTTTGTACTTGTATCACTAACTGTGCTGGCTAACTACATAGGTGTGGCTACAGGCTACTTCATTTGCATGAATTATTTAGCCAAGCACTCATATGGAATAATATGCATATGCTTTTGTGGATTGGCATTTTTATTTGTAATGTTCTCATTTTTTAAACTGGATTGTTATCAAAGTAGAGGCTGCATTCACAGATTCTCTCTGATTGTGATTACGTATGGGCTGTAACATGATGTTTTTTCAATGTGCAATGTACCAGAGTCCAAATCTGATTTAACACTGAAACATTTTGTGTTGGACAAGTTGTGTTGGAACTGATTTAACACATAGCTGTGTCAATGTTCTGCTGAAAACCTCTTATGTTGAGTATTCATTAGAACCAGGGCCGGCACAAAACTATTGGAGGACGTAGGCAAAATCTTCTTTAGATGCCCCTATTTAGAGTTATATCCCAGGCACAGTGCTAGCCGTTCTGCCACCCTAGACGAGAGAGACGGCAGACCTGGTGAAGGGGTGGGGGATTGCGAATGCAGACCTGGGGGGGGGGGGGTTGCAATTACAGACTATGCCTACAAACGGCTCAGACTTAAATCTAGTCTTGCCTCTTCCTATCACTGTTGCTTGGATTACAACTGTGGACATGGACACTGCCAGTGCGTGAGTATTAATAGCCAGTGGGATGTTTGCATAAATTCCACTACACAAGAAACAATTGTTATGCATGTTTCACATGTTGCCGGAGGAAATCTCTCCCATGTTCGAACGCTAATCCCCCTCCATACGTTTCCAGTCGTCTCATTTCAATTCCAGGCCCAGCGTTTTCCTCCCCAATAATCTCAGAGGCAAGCATAACTTCATTTTGTTTCCAAAACTCAGGGATAAAACAATTGCTTGCTTCCAAATGGAATTCATCTAAAACATAATTATGTCGGCCATCTTCTGCCACAGTTTCTTTCATCCTAGGACTCCAAAAAAAATCCACCATAACTCACATATGGAGATACTTAAAGGCAAAGTCAATCCAATTATATAGATAAATAGGGCTAATCATGCAACGAAAATGTGAATATGAGGTTTATGGGACAGTCGATAAGCAAAATAATTCACTATGCAAAAACCTACAGCATAATTTCAGATAACACGGGAGAGAAAAAGGAGCAAATTGCACAGATAAGTAGTTCAACATTAGCCATTAACACAAGGATTACAGAGGACTCTGATAAGAAAGAAGACATTTTATTAGTTGAAAGAACAGCTCGATAAAAAAGGGGGGTTTCTATTTATGCTATTTCCATAATGCATGCATAACAAGCATTCTCTGGAAAATAGAATGTGCAGTTGCCTTTGTGAAATTGACAGAGGCAATTTTTTTTTGGCATGCCTTCTTAAAGGGTAGGGTCTCGTAAAAATCAGATTTATAGAAGTTGCATACTTCAGTTGGAGTTTACTATTGATACACAGTGTCTGTGCATTTTTCCTTCATTCACTTTATTCCAACTATTGCTTTCTTTTTTTCAATTTGGAACACATTCCCAATAATCCTTTAACCACCAGAACTATTTCCAATAAAAAAGAGGGAAACAGGGTTGCCTTTCAAATACATATGTATGTGCATAGCATTGTATATATTGATTTCAATTCCATTTTTTTTTACCTTTGCGCAATTGTACAGTAATAATCTTTCTCTACAACTTTTTTTTCTCATAAATATATTATGGTCCAAGCATGCGCATTTCTCATAGATGTGTATTTCATTTCAAAAACAACGTGTAGCTTGAATGATTGCCTCAATAAGCCATCTGGCAGCTTTATGAAGACTATTTTCAAGAGAAAACCCGAGGATTTTATAATTCAGGAATGTTCGCCACTACTTTTCCTGAATTATGTCTGAGCTCGCTTTTAAGAAGAACAAAAGTACTGGCAAAATAAAAATGGAGGTTTGATGTCTGATCATGTCTGGCAAGTTGACGGATAGAACAGATGGGTGGGGGAAAAAAACCTGCAAATGAAATCAGTCACCATGGAGACTGTGGTGATGGTACAGTCCCCTAGACTTGCCCATGAGCCTGGTGGGGCCTACAGACAGTGAGATCAGAATCAAAGAGGCTGATTAGGCTAGCAGTCAGAGTGCAACGCAAGAGCTTTCACAGAGACCCAGAACTCACCATTAGAGCTTCACGTGAGAAACAGAAGTTTAGCATGACGTCTTTCATTGAAACATGGACAAGCTCAACGCAAGAGCCTTCACTGACACCCAGTGCAACTTACAAAGAGCTTTTACTGAGACACAGAACTCAACAGGAGCACCTCAAGTGAGAAACAGGTGCTCCACACGACGGCTGTATGCAGACACAGAGGAGCTGCCGAGAGCTTTTACTGAGACCTAGAGTACCAAACTTGAGGCTGTGCTGATATACACTTGTTCCATTATGCCCCAATGCCTCCCACTTGCTTGGGTAACATGTAGTTTGTCCTAATACCTAGCTTTTTTTGCCTAGTTTGGTTGAGATTAACCAGAAATAGTGTTCTTACGTGGGGCATCTGCTGAAAAAGCTTTGAAAAAATAATTGGATTACCAACTGAAACCGCAGTGATCAGAGTCATCATGTGTCCTACAAATCCAATGAAAATGCCTTGTTTTTGTACCGTCAGCTTTGAAAATTGGGCTTAATAGGGAAATGTAAATGTTTAATGTAATATACCACTCAATAGGGAAGTCTCCATTAAAATGCACCCAAAATGGAAAAACCTCCGCTTAGATCCAGAGATGCTGAACATAAAGCTGGAACACAGCGTAAGAGGTTATAGTACTGCATAACAACACCCTTCAGATGAACTTTTATTTGAACTGAAAGGTTTGGTGTGAATACAACCTAAATAATAGATGTGAAAGTCAACACAGAGGAGGGCATCTGCTGAAAAAAGCGAGTAACAATGATGGGGAAAAAATAAGGTGTGCGGATTACCAAAATAACACCGCGCAACACGATGGATACGAAGATCATCTTAATTGTGTACCAGTGAGCAATCCCTCAATCAGGGCAGCCCAGCTTAATCCGCTGGTGGGGGCGCTCAGACCCCCGTTTTAAATTGGGGCTTAATGATGGCGATCCGTCAAAGATGCGCGTTCAGAGGATAAACATGCGTCTCCTCCCCCCGCTACCTAATGACTCTCAATATTCAATTCAATCACGCTTCTTCAATCAAGCGTGACGGGATTAACTCAGGCCGACAAGGACACTGGCTTCTCGCGTTCGCGCGGCTGAGCTTGACGTACCGTGTCACCTGCGGCTCTTCTCTCCGCAGTCAACACCCACTCGCCACCTAGCGGTGGTTGCCAGACATCTGACTTGATGACAAACTCCATTTAGGTCTCCTGCTCCAAATAGAAGAGACTGGGAGAGTGACAATGAGAAGTTAACTCACTACAAATGGCTGAAACCAGAGTATTGCTCATGGAATGAAGGGATTATGCTAAAAGATGGATAGGCGGAGCCCTATTCCAAAGGACTGCACGTGCATGTAGAGCTGAACAGAGGTCCTTAATAACTTTGAATGTGCAGGGTCTCTATCATTAAAAATATCTCTAAATGTGTGACTATCCCTGCTAAAACATAATGGAAAGGCTTTGACCTTCTTAACAAAAGGTTACTATGCCACATGGGCACAAACCATGGAAATTAAAACATGCCAAAATGCTTGCTCACTTCTTGCCATACATTTAAGGGACTTAGAAATTATATGGCCTATAGGAATAGAAGCCAAATGCTAAATTCTGACTGGTTGTACTATGGCCTCTTTAAATGCTTGGCATGAAATTTGGAATTTCAAAAGAAGAGGGAGTTAGAATCGAACCAGGGTTTAAATGTTCTCAATTGAGACATCCAATAGTGAAGTATTGAGGAAGACAGACCTCCATACAGCTGAGGACACTGTGATGGGCATATCTTGGCTCCCTTCATATTTCAAATGAAGCTCTTACACATTTAGCTGATACCCCCTAAATATTTTTGAAGAAGTGATAGGGGTAGCATAAAAATAAAACATGTATTTGTGGTAGAGGAATCATTTTTATTACTGCCACTCGACCATGTTGGGTAAGCAGACTGCTTCTCACTGATTTTACTGAAGAGCAGTAGAGAGGGAACAAGGGTCACTCTAGCTTTTAGTCTCCTAGACCTACGGCATGGTATAGTCCACAGAGAATCAGAGAATTTTCAAGATGGTGAAGAACAGATACATAGGTCCCCTTCTAGCACTCCCCAACTAAAGTGGATAATTGTATACTCAGGGTGAAGGGGGGGGGGGGGGGGGCGGGAGAAGGCTAACCGTTTCAGAATTAATGGGAAAAAAATAAGAATTACCCCTTAGTTTAAGAATAGTCTAAAACTGAATAAATGTTAAAATGTTTATTGAACAATTACTGAAGTTGTTAACAAATTGAACATCGTACGTACCTGTTAGAGGGGGGTAAGAACAAAAAAATGAGACCCTGAATGGCAGTCTGCTAACCTTAAGAAAAGATGAAATATAACTAAATGTAACTGACTATAAATTAAACAGGGTTAAAGCACTGTTTAAATTATATTTTAAACATCAATAATAGGACTAATAATAAACTTTTAGGGTTGATTTATAAAGTCAAATATAGTTAACCTACTGGACGCTTCCTGCAGTCTTTAGACTTAGTTTAAGTACCTGCGGACACTACTGAAAACATGTAACGAATATGTCAAAATAAAAAAAATTTCTTAAAAGTTCAGAAATGAATAGCAAGAATAGTAAACATGAAATATGATTAGCACTTTGATTGCTGCAATACCATGAGGCAATAATTCATTAGACTATCATCATAGCAAGCACTGAAGCCATGTTTATGTGGAGCTGGCTATGCTGAATAGGACACTATCTAAGAATGACCTGTGACAGACTCCCTTGCCAAGTCCTCTATTCCCAACTTTCAACAGAGAAGCACACCCAGAGGGACAGAAAAAGAGATATAAGGACATGCTGAATCTCACCCTCAAGAAAAGGAACATCAATACCAATGGCTGGGGGAACATGGCATTGGACAGATTGACCTGATAACAGGTGGTTTCCCCAGGTACTGGCCTATTCAAAGAAAATCGACAAATGAACATCACTGCTAAGAGGCAACAACGCAGCCTCGAACCATCAAAGTTCTCCACCCTTCCAAGTCCAGTCTCTTAGCATGTCTCCACTGTGATAAGCAGCATGGCTCCAGGATCTGACTTAGAAGAGGGACATCTTATCTACTTGTACACACTAACAACCTAGTTATCCAACAACCATGAACTGGCCCTAAAACTAAAGGGTGAGTGAACACAGTACCATGTTAGAACTCAATTCTGGGCTCAAAAATGGTCTTTGTCTGAATATCTGTACAAAATAATACTGTATTATCATGAATTATATGGATTCTTTTTGCATATCTGCATGTTAATTTTTTTCCACAATGCTTCCACCCTGTTTCAAAAGCAGTACAAACAAATCATAGTGTATTTATTTTTTCATTTCTTGTTGAAATTGCATAAGAATAAAATAATTACTATTGAAAGTTCAATTTAACGTTTTGCTGATGCCTGTACAACAGTGTGTTATCAACATCATATTATTTGGTTGGAGCTATTGTTTTTTGTCTTTTTTTCCATCAGCCCATTTTTGCAATGCACAAGATATTGTGATAAAATGTCTTTAATGTTTAATTAAAGCTGAAATTGTTCCTTTTGTTTCTTTTCTAAAAATGCAAAAGTGTCTTTAAAGGACAAAATTATATTGTATACTTCATGGAACCTAACCACAATGTGACAGGGAGATAAAAATATTTAAAGTTAACCATGACATCACTCTCAAAAACCATGTAATTTATTCCCATTATTTTAATAGTACCATAAAATATCAAATAAAAATTATGAAACAAAAGATGACGCCATGTATTAATGCCTGCAGTCACATCACATGAAATTCTGGAAGTCTGATATTAAATTCTCAACAGGCTGCCAGCATAATTCTCAGAACACAAAACTGACAAATGATGCACACATACACGTGAAAATGCTTTTAATGAGTACTTCACAGGGACTCACATGTATGAAGCTAATACAGTTCTATTAAATGAGAGTTAACAAGTCTTTAACACCGGGACAGGATGTACTGAAGAGCAAAATACCAAGGGAAATCATTTAGTCCTCCTAGATTTTGAGATTGAAAAGAGTGAACACCCAGACCTGAATTCTGTTAAGAGAGACGAATAAAAAAATCTAAACTAATTTTGGTAGGAAAAACTGTGTGTAATCACAAGCTGCTGAGCCCGTGAGAAATTCATATTAAAAAAAAAAAAATGAAGAAGAAAAAAAAAACGTCTATCAACAGCTTTGGTACGGCGGCGGGGGAAAGCGACGGTGGCAATCTGCGAGGAATGTTTATTAAAAAAATAATAAAATCATTAAATCATTTTTTTTTCCCTATCTCCCCTCATCTGTCACTCACAGAGCAATAAAGAAGTGCTAATGAAATATTAATGCATGCCTTATTTTGAGATTTACATTAATCTTTCCCTTGTATGCCGTGGAGCTTTTCCCGGTAAAGAGGAGACTGTGGCTGAAAGCTTGGCTTAGTGTGCGTACGAGGGTGTACTTCTAATGAGAAATACGCCCATGACAACCTTTATTTCCACTTTAAAAGGAGTCCCGTTAAAAAAATGGCCTGCGGTTTTGAGAACCATAAATTAGAGGACTGTTTGCTCAGACCCGGGGTTTGAATTGTTTGTTTTACAAGTCATTAACACTCTCTCACATCTTAAAAAAACAGAAATACAAACGATAAGCTTTTAAGGCAAGAGCTGTGTTCTCTCACCTTAATCAGTTTTTAATGGAGCAGATCTCACGCAACCACAGAATTTAATCCACGCTGCTGTTTCTGTTTACCTGCATTTATGACCTTGTATGCTCTCAAATTTCTGCTCTCATACGAATTGTTGCCATAGTAATATTGGATTTTAGAAAAATATTGTAATGGATGGAATACATTAATATAAATATTTTGATGGTGCTGAAATATTTCCAAGTATGATTTATAGGCAATATACAGTACACAAGCGTAGATCACACGTGCGTGTGAATGTGACATGAGATCATGCCTTTGCATGCTTAAGTATGTGAACTGTAATACATGCATGTATGCCAGGGTTATGTGTCAACCTGGCGTCTCTCAGCCACAGTCAACACTGGTGCAGTCAACGCTGTCTGTATTCTAGACCACGGGGCATGTCACTGTACCAAGTGTTTCTGTGTCACCTGGCGTCAGTTCCATCATGCTGTTAGTTCAACATTTATTTACATATTTATCAATATACTATACTGATTTAATAATTTTTTTATTATTTTATTTTATTATTTTTCAATTTTTTGAGGGAATTTGTTCTATACAGTATTTATTAATTTCATGGTTCATTTCATTATATTATATTTATTTGATTGTGTGACAGGTTTCATTCGCCATACAAAAACGTGGCATGCTATGAAAACTTTTGATTGACTCACAAAGTGGAAACGAGGGTTCTCCCTGCATATTATCTGGCAAGGTCTGAAGCGGAAGACGAAAAGTTCCATGGAGGAGATGCTGGCATGAATTGGAAACACGTTGCGGATGTGGGCTCCTTTTCCCCGCGCCCTGCTGTGCTGTCAGAGGGACACCTAAGGGCACGGAAAATTCCAGATCAACGGGGAAGGAACACAAGGCCTTTCACATGCACTCACATCTGCATGCAGAGAAGGCATACAGGTCTGAATCACCAATGTAAACCCCTGAGGTGCAGTACTAGTGCATATATTTGACTTTTGATTTTATAATGTGCTTATTGGGACAGCAGCGCGGTATTATAGTAAAGGAACGGTTCTGTAACTCAGAAGTTGCAGGTTAAAATCTCAGGATACCAAGCCTCAGCAAAGTGTGTAATCTGATTTTCATCAGTGAACACTGAGCAGAATATATATGACGAAGTGCAGTAAAAATACATGTCAGTTGGTCTGCAGGAGTGTTACTGTTGCCAACAAATAAAAATGTTTTCATTAGTCATGTGAAGACTGTAAGATGTGGATTACATTGTCAGTTTATAACTTTGGAACAGTGTGTGTTCCATAGTTGATCAGAGATGCTACTGTACATCCTAACAGCCATAATGTTATAGGAACATACATAAGCATTTATTCCCCTTGTGTCACCAAGTAACCAAAGCTTACTGAATCTAACCAAAAAATAACCAAGAACGATTTATTCACTGTTGCATACAACAGTCACAACATCCTCACATCACCACCACTCCCTCTCACATCCCCATCTCTCCTCTCAGTTGCCAGCTGCATTACTTTATTTCTACCACTGAGTCTCCTGAGCCTCTCACTGAATTTGTAGGCATCCACACACACACACACACACGTGCACATAAAGACACACCCTGACTCTTACAGGGGCACACAATGCTTATATTCCAAACATATTCTCTCGTATTCAAATAGTTAAAGATACTCTCACACATCCATATACACATTCTCTCTCTCTTTCTCTCTCTCCTCCCCTTTCTCTTTTTACACACTCTATCTTTACACACATTTTTCCAGCAGCCTTGTCCAAGCTACCTCATTCCAAGAGCACCTCAAGCACTGCGGCTGCAGAATACTAACAAAGCATCTCAGATCATAACAGGTGCAAACACACATGCATGCACAAACACACACATGCAACTAAACCTGCAACACTCTCAGAAACCATCTCAGATTATAGCGTGCACACACGCAGATACGCATACAACCGAACCTGAAGCTGCAGCATGTCCGGCACTGCCATCACCAGTATAGTCTGTTACACGTGCAATTGCCCAGACAGAAAGCTTTTCTCATTGGCTAATGGCTGAGGGTAAGAACTAACCAAATTGACTGACGAAAAACACTTTTCTGAGTAAAACGTCCAAAGCAGTCTTGCTCATTAACCTCCCTTGCAGTTGACAAACTGTAACGTCGCATCTGGTATCCCGTGTGAAAAAATGGTGTGCTGAAGTATATCTGATGTATGATTAAAGTTTTTATAATTATACTTCAAGTATGCTTTTCACATGGTACCCTAAACTATGTGAGTAGATGCCCAACTTATAGCATTTCAATCAACAGCAATGTTTTTTAATCCTAATTATCTGGAAAAAAAGGGGCAGGTGCACTCTTAGGATTAATCTGTTAGGCTGAGATCGATAGACTGGGAAAACTACACATTGGCATGTGGATATGTGCGCTCGCCGCCTTCTAAAAAACCTGGGCTATAAATACCTGAGCACTCTGTGCACAGAACAACGGAAAGGGGACAGCACGTCTCCAGAACGGGTAAGATTGATAAACTTGTCTTTGTCAGAAAGCGACGGTTCTTTCCCCTCAGTTTACACTCAGAGGAGGAGGAGATAAAAATTGATCCGGTCCGGCGTCTTCAGAAGACGCGCCGATGCTGACAGCCCCTCTCCATAAACTCTCATTACACAGTCTGAGCTACCGCGCGCTGTAATCCTCGAAGGTTTAGCACACGAGTCATGTGATTGGGCAGACATTACATCAGTATGATGTAATACTCTGAAGACCCGGTAGCGCGTTGCATTTCTCCAGTCAAGAAGGGTTTTTTTTACCAAGGCAGGGAAACAGCCTGAAGCCACTAAACAGCCAAAGAGAAAAAACTAGAAGGCATAATCTTGACAGTACCCTCTATAAAGGAAGTCTTAAAATAACATCACCTAGTTTCCCAAACAGAACAAGCGGTTCAAGTTATAGTGTGTGAAAAACTGGCCTTTGTGTGGTTAAGTGTATACTGGCAGTTTATGCATTTATATTCCTGCAGTGCAGGTTCAACTGGTTAACAAGGTTTTATACATGTCTCTTTAATAGAAGCTGTAAAATGACTTAAATTTGACTGAATGCTACATTTTTTCAAAGTAAAAAAAATTCAGTAATCAACACAAAGGCTGAATTCTTCTGACATATTTCACTGACAAGCACAGTTTTTGGGTAATACAAAAGAAAATATAGATACTGATATATTGCCATACAAGAGTCCAAAGACTTTTTGTGCACTAGCCAGTTTGGGACCCAGCTGAAATGCTACTAGCCCTGTTTTAAACTGCATAAATACATGCTTTCTATTAATCCCTACACATTCACAACAGCAATGGGAAATTCTTGTTCAACAAATTGTTGTAACATTTCCAATCAATAATACTATTCATAGAACAATAAAATATACCTTTACATTAGTGCCTTCATCTACATTGAGAGGAAAATCTTCAGTGAAAATGTTGACCCAATACTATCCAAACAAGGTTAAAAGCAGCAGTAAGATTTAGACTACAAGAGGCAGCATATTATAACAATTCATACATTCATACAATCCAGACTTTCATAAATGAAATTAAATGACCTATGCAATTAAGATTAGAATGATATAAAGATGACATTACTAATTTAGGAAGTTAATTCAATCAACTGATGTTGGCATACTGTAAAACAATAGCCAAACGTGAAGTTTGTGTATAGCTATTTCTGTGCTGTAAATGATCTACCAAAATAAATTTCATTGCCTCTGCTAAATGCCAAATGCAAGTGGAATAGGAATTTGAGAGGACCAAAATGGCAGGATTGTATGAAAAACAATGCATGATGATGTTGTTTCGCTAATAGCTAGATGTTCGCTGCAGGATTTATAACTGGCAGGATTTCGTACCAAAAGTTTACCAATTTATGCTTCAGTAGAAACTATTTTCATGGCTAGAGATTGGATTAAACAGGTGTCATTCAACTACCATAACCCAACTCCCAGCTATTTCTTTTTAAGGTAGACCGATCATCGCCGATAATGACGTGATCGCCAGTCACGTAGCATTTTGCGCAATAGACTCCTTTAAATCACCGCTCAAGAAATAACACTCGCCCGACTAGTGAACTTCAAATTGGATGAGCCTGAAATATAATCTCTGGCCTATGGCGAGCCCTGTGTGTGAAAGATCCATTAGTCAGAGTTACCAGTGCATCAGGTTTCTCCTCCGTTATAGGAAGCATGAGGGAATGGTTTTGTCTTCATTTCAGTGGGGGAAACTACCACACCACAGTTGAGGATAGGTTTTTCTTTTTTTTTTTTTTAAGCTGTGCTGGCATGCCAAGTCACTCTTAATGGGCAGCAAAGTTTAGCAGGTCACATTGTCTGGTCATGTCATCTCTGCACAGTGAGCGGATCATTATTTGTCCTTTATCCCTCTACTCACTGCCATCCAAGGCTCTCTTAATAGATGCTCGCTACCTGACTGGGGTGTCTCTCTCTTTCTCACACTGGGTGAGTTTTTCTCTCGTTCTCCCAATAGACACTCACTGCCTTGCTGGGGTAGTTTGTCTCACTCTCTGAATAGATGCTGACTGTCAGAAGAAAAAAAACACCTGTATAGGCTGTTAGCTCTATGTTGTTGGTGTGGCCTCTTTAACAACATTCCCACCGTCTGCATTCATTTGCATAGACATTATCTCAAATCTCATACATATATTACACTGCGTTTGGTAGGCCACCATCATACAGTGTTTATATTGTCTGTTAATTTACTGGATCTGTACATTTATCAGAGAAGTACAGGTTTAGTCCCTTTCTCCAGGATAAAACGGACCTGTGTCCCTAACAGGTTTTGATGCAGCAACCCTGTAGTTATGAATCAAATCAAATTGTATTTAAATAACAGATTTAATCTAGCAAATAGTGTGCTTTACATAACAGAGGAATAAAATGCAAGTGGGAAAAGGTAGATGAAAGAAAAGATAAAAATAACTGTTATAACTAAAGAGCTATTAATGATGAATCAATTAAAAATAAAATCATAAAAACATGACAATACATGTAAGCTTATTGTCCCCAGAGAACATAAAAGAATAAACTATATTTCAAGATACGACTGGATATAAATACTATAATTTTTAATTATCAATAGTTAAGCCTTGGAAATGTAAGGGACATAACCACCTGTTTTTTATGGTAGACGATTTCCTTTTTACAAAAAACAAAACAAAAAAAAAAACTGATATTTAAGGAAAGTGGTGGCTTTGTGCATTTCCATTCCCGCATTAATGAGCATATTGCGTTCCGGATAATGCATAAGGTAAGCAGTGGGTTATGTGCTTAGCAATATGCTCTACACCATTACTTTTCTAATAAGCTGTTGGTGGTGGCTGTCATTACCGGTGTAGCCAGTTTTAATGTATGTCTCTGTCCTGCAGTGCAGGGAAAGCAATCTAACGTGCATGGTATGTAAATATGACTGTTACAGTCAAGATGCCAGCTTAATTTGATATTATTCTCCAGACGGAATTGCAATCAAGTCAACTTTGAAATGAATTGCGGCCGATTAGCAGGAAGCGGTTGCTGTGTGCTGAAATTTCCTGCGTCCATCTCCGAGTCAGCCACGCGCCGGTCCAGGTAATTAAGTCTTCGACGAGCATCGCTGATTTGGAAAATCAGCAAGAAAGACAATTCCTGATCAGAGGAGAAAGCCGTTTAAAGACGTTTAAAATAGAGGGGCTTTTAACCTGTCCATCAGTACAGCCCTACCAGCAGGGCCTGCGCTGACAAATTGCACACGCGTGGATATGCACAGACTCACTCACACACACAAACACACACACACACACACACACACACACACACACATTCAGCCTTGCTCTCTAAGTGGACACTGAGGTGAAGTTATTGGCCCCTCAGTGTTGATTAAATCATGTGTAGATTCTCTCTTTGCCTGTGTAAAGACAGTGCCTCACAGAGCACAATGAATAACCTATAAAAACACCATCTCTGGAGGCACTCTGTCCACAGTGCAATTTATCCCTGCCGCCATTTATTTTCATTCCTCAATATTCAGTACATTACCAGACACATCAGGCCTGCATGCTGACGGATGGTGTATCATGGTTCATTATTATTTTCTTATTCAACATGTCCTTCCGCAAATGGCAGAGTGAGTGGCAGTTATGTTACTAATTTCACAGGTTCAGTAATGCAGAAAGTACCATAGTTTTGGTGATAAGATGAAGGGCCAATTCAGATCATGCTCTAGCATTAAAGAATAAAGAAAAAATTTGATTATTAATTTGAATTATTGATATCAAGAATACAATTTCAGCTGGTTAAAATTGGAATTCTAGATATCGAGAATTGAATTTTAACTAGTTCAAACAGAAATTCTTGAAATCAAGAATTGCATTTTAACTACTTCAAGTTGGAAATTTCAATTTTAACCAGTTAAAATGCAAATCTCGATATCTGGAATAAACGTAAATTAAATGCTAATTATTTTGCATAGCCTGTAATCCAGATGATCAACCTCCAATGCAATGGTTAGGGTTTCCCATAACCTACCTACAGTATGCATTGTACAGAAAGATTCTCTGCCACTTAAACACTTAAATAATTATATTTCAGTTATATTGGCAAAAATGCTGGACATAGTTAGCCTGCATCCCCAAATTGCCATGTGTGCATTATAATTTTCTTTTTCTAGTGATACAGAGCCTGGATGATCCAGGAACGAATGTTGCCAGTTCCATGAAACCTGGACTCATTAGACTCTCAGTTGGTGTTACTGTTTAATGACAAAACATAATAATCAGTATTAGTAGCTGGCTAATACGTTTAGGTAAATTACCATTTGGTAATTAGTATATATGTGCAACATACAGAACAGATAGTAGAAGCAAGACCTGTTTTCATTAGGAAACAAAGAATGTAATCATATATGACAGTGGACACAAATGCTTAATTGCAGAGTACATAGCAAACCTAGTTCAGATGACCAGGATGCAAGTGACAGACTGAATCCAAATGTCCGCACTCCAGACTAGTGGACCCTTGCGGACAACGGTCTTACGTACTGTGACATTGTCTGACGTGTTCAGCATCGTGTTGCGTGAAGTCTACAAGAGCGCAGAGCTTGGACTTCAGATATCATTCATTGTTGTGGGAATGATTGCTAATACATAAAAATAAAAATAAATAAATGTCTTAAATATACATTGTGGTTATATGGATTCTGTATTACGTGCATTGTTTTCATGTCATGTCTTTATTTTTTTTTTTAAATCAGTTTTTTGCATTGCTTCCTTCATATCTTCTATATCGTCACATCCTTATTGCTGTGAATTTTGGGTAATCCCAAAGCTGAAGTCCGGTGAAGCGGGCTCTCTGGATGTCTGCATGAAAGTCCGCATAAGCCTTTTTGCAAACTTAATAAATTGTAGATTTGGGCTGCCCTAGCTTCTCTGGACTTCACGGGTATGTGCCCATTAAGTCCAACATCATGCAAGTGCGGAGAAGGCCAGATATTTGGATTCAGAAGAGCCTGATCATGTTGATGAATGAATGTCCACTATGCACGCCATCACATTTCTTTATTTATAATTTGAAAAACAGATAACTAATTCTGAACATTCTGTTGTTGAACAATTTATTTTTCTTTCTGGTGACAAAACATGACATTTCCAGTTATTCTATATCTTTAAAACATATTCACTGTAAGATTATTTCCCCTAATTTTTTAATTTTACAATAAATCTTATCAACACTAGGTAAACCCATCCTCACTTTGCTTTTTTAAAATTTAAATTTGGCTTCTCCAATCCCACCCAAATCTGGAACATCCAATTCACGGAAAATGTGCTGTCGTGCCCATATACAACTCCTGCTGCCGGCTCAGGAGAGTGATGACAACTCGCGGTCCTCCTCCGAAACAGGCGGTCTCAGGCAGCTGCTTCTTTTCACACCGCAGCACAAGACATGAATTCGGAGAAGACCCGATCATACGCGTGCGCGGAGAGCAAGCCACGGGTATCCGGATGACCAACAGAGAACACTGCTGTCCCTGCTAACTGAAGCCCTTCCATATACGCCTTGAGCTACGCAAAGACAATCATGTTGGCACTGGTACAGGTCAGATTCAGTCCGAGACCGTGGTGCTCAGTCTTGCACTGCAAGCGGTGCTTTTACCAAGTGAGCAGTCCATAATCCACAATTTGATTTGAATGGTGAATTTACCTTGCCAATGACTGAGAAGTTTCCAAAGATTCAGCTCTAAGCACTGACTGTCACTTCCGGGAAGAGGTATTGCCTGATCTCCAGATTTTGGCGAAGTCCTGCTTTTAATAATAATAATACTAATACTAATACTAATACTAATACTAATAATAATAACTTTATATAGAACCTTTCATACAGAGTATGTTGCTCAAAGTGCTTTTTGGCAACTGAATCCAGAATGACAGGCTCCACGTGCTATAAGGGAGGTTCTCACTGTCGCCCACATCATCTACAGGGCCCCCGTATTGACTGTTAGCAGTTACAGTGGAATTTCTTTGCATGCTCCTTCAGTGTAGTTGATTTTTAACAACTTGTGCTCTACCTTTCATGGATTAATGCTGAACTGTGGTGTCTTTTAATTTATGTTACAGAGAGTATTCTGATGTTGTGATTACCAATATAAGGAACAAACTAACTTCTGGTCTGCAAGAAACTTCACAGTGCTTTGAACAGCCTACAGTTGATTATCTCCCGCTTGTCTGTTACCAAGGTACAGCACCATTTGTTTTTTTCTACGCATATTCTTTAACATTACCCTTTCATCCTTATTAATTAAGTTTTACTTATGAATCTATTCATTACTGGTGCTTTGTCCTATCTCTATTCTATTATCTCGTCTGTCCTTTCTCAGTTCTACTGACTATGACATTGTAAAATGCATATTGAATAAATGTACATTTGTGACATGTCTGCTCATAAAGTACAGGAAACACACACACACACACATGGCAGATGCATAATTTACTTTGGTATGCTGGGCACATCTGTCTCTTTCTCTCCCTCCCTCTCACTCTCTCTATCACATGCACACACACACGCATGCAGTACACACGGCACATACACACACACACACACACACACACACAGAACCTCTCATCCTCATCATGGAAAGCAAAACAAGCCTGTATCCCACACACAGGGTAAAAAAAATAAATAAATAACTATAAAACCAGTCACTTTCACTTCCTCTGAACCTACTTTCCAGTGTGAGCCCAACAAAATCATGTGACATTTGCATTCAAATATCATTGCATTTATTTATTTATTTTCCTTTCCACAGCAGGCAAATTTGCATGCAATTAGTTTGGGGAGTACGGGGTTAAATTGTGTGTGCTTTTTCTCATTTAACGCTCTGCATCTCGCTGCCAGTTGATGAATCTGGCCTTCAGTCCAAGCAGAAATACATTACTTGCCATCTGAGAAAAACAGGAAAAAGAATATTACATTTTTAGTTTGAGTCTTTATTCCACTGACTGAGGTACTGCAAAGCTGTGTCTATTTAAATTCTTGTTTCGATGCACTCAAATATTTCATATTTCATGTTTCAAATTACTCCGTAGGCACTGTCATTTATTTGTTTAGTTCTTTATTTGCGAAGAGAATGAAATCCAGAAATCAAGGGGCAGAAACGTGACACTGTTTGCACCCCCCCAAAAAAACAGCCTTTTGGCCATAGTTTTTCGATTGCCCGACTTTCCCGGTCCATCCCCCCCCCCCCCCCCTCCCGTCCAGCAATTATCACGGATTCGCATTTCATCCGAACGGCTGAAAGCGGCGCGTGCGGAGCAAGCCAGGATCAAAGGAGCGCGCCACGGCGCATCGGTACGCTTTAGGCTCCGGGTTATTTAACCGCTTGCGACCGCATGTGGCTGCGTCTGATATCTCCGGTCAGCGCTCCCCCCCCCCCCGGTTCCTGCTCCCCAGCCACGTTTTATCTGTCGTCCTGATTGTTCGCGCCAGAGGGACGCACGCGGGCTTGGCTCGATTTCACGAAAACATTTAAAAATGTTTTTTTTTTTTTCTTCCCCCTTTTTGACTAGCTGTTCCCTTGTACTTCGCTAGTCACTGCTGTCCTACCTGAACCCTGAGAGAGGAGCGCGGTGGCTGAAGTGCGTTCGCCCGCTCCGATCCGCGCACTCCCGCGCCGGCGGGTGTTCGGTGCTCTAATAGCCGCGCGGTATGCCAGGAGCCGATCATAAGGGGAGCGTATCTCTCCCTGATTACAACCTATTGCCCGCAGGCAGCTGGGGAGATTAAACGGCAAGGATGCCAGTGCACTGTGTAAAAACACCTGGACAGGAAGCCATTTCCTCCTGAGATGCCGCAGAAAAAAGCAGTAGAAGTGTTTTCATTAAAACAAGTGTCTTGGGTGACAAAACACCGGCCGCAGTGAAAGCATATATAAATATAATTTCTTTTATTTTAACTGAATGTCCCTTGTGGTGTAGATTTCAGCATCATGGAATATATGGTCCTACAGATTGAGACCCAAGACTCATACCCTATAGGGGAAAAATTAACTGGGAAGATATATATCTGTATTCTTATGAAAGCCTGAATTTGTTTTTATTATTTGTAATAAATAAAATAAAATTTTTATTATTGTAAATCACTTGACTGTTTTTTTTTTTTTACTGAAGTTAGAGAGCAATTTTGCTTCTTCCACAATCAACACTGGGTTTTTTGGTTCCTCAGTTTCCTCTGGGAACCTTACTCTGTCCACTATTCTTTTGTTAAAACATTGTTAATTGTTAAAACAAAATGAATGACAAGGGTAATGCATCAATTGTGAATAATTTGATTGCATTTATTTGTCTCACTTGACCCCATTCCCACATCCTTTTTTTAAAAGTATGTTTGACTGTAAATCAGAGGAAATCTTCATTTTAGTCATTCACTCTGTTTACAGGAATGTTTCCAGAAGCACTAAAAACAGCCATGGTTAAACCACTCCTCATAAAAAAGTTATATGGATTGTTCGGTTAGTAACTACCAGCCCATATCAAAAGGTCCTTTTTTTAAATAAGATTTTTTTTTTAATTGTTTTTTTAATCAGCTTTATTCCTTTACAATAACAATGTGCTTGAGACCTTACTTTGGTTTTAGGGTAAACCACAGCACATAGACTGCCCTAGTCAAGGTCTTAAATGATCTTAGAATGACCACTGATGCCAAGAAGCTTTCTGTCTTTGTTCTCTTATACCTCAAACAATTGATCATAATCCCAATGATCCCTATAAGCAGACTTGAAAACTGTGTTAGTCTGTCCGGCAGGCTTCACCAGTGTTTCAGATCCTATTTGACTGATTGAGATTTCTTTGTGGAATTGGGTGACTATTCCTAACGTGGTGTTCACCAAGGCTCCATCATGGGCCAAATTATCTTTAGTCTGTATATGTTTCCACTCAGCAGTGTCATTGCACAACATTGATTTTCAGTTATTCAGATGACACCCAATTATATATTTCTGTATCCACAGATGATTTTAGCCTCTTTCACACTTTAGTGAAGTGTATTTCTGACAAATATCTGGATATCAGAAAAAGTCTTCCTGTTGAACGAAAATAAGACGGAGTCCTTGGAGCTAAGGATTGGAGCATTTAGTCATTGGGGCTAAGGCCCAGAGAGAGAAACTCTCTGTAAACTGTCAACAGGACCAGGTAAAAAACCTTGGTGCCATTATTGAATCAGACTTAAACTTTGAGGCCTTTTGTCATTTAAGGAATCAATCGTCCCCGCCCCACCAGCACCACCCATGTAATCACCCTTGATTATTATGCATCATCTGTTTATGTGTCCATTGAGCCTAACCTGTAAAACACCAAAAGGATTGCAATGCCTGGCACACGTTTTCTTTTTTATGCCCTTTTCTCCTCAATTCTGAATGTCTAATCCCTTATCATATATATCCTTGAATCATAAAACTCCTAATCAAATGAATCACTGCACACTGTTGGTACCTCTGCTATTGATTCAGGAGTGTGCAGATAAGCACATGCTCTCTTCTGAAACAAAGCTTTTTCATGTACAAGGATTTGTGAATGGCTTTAGAGTCAGCCGCCCAAAGGACTATGCCACGCGTCTCGCCACCAAGCATTCTTATCACACGGCAGCTTGCAAGTCTGACTCACAGTGAGAAAACGCTTCAAGTGCAGCTCAAAAGGCAGCACTGTAGGCGCCTAGTCGACAAGTGGGAATTGCTTAAAAGTGCACAACTGCACACTCCCTAACCCTGGGCAACGCTGCCACGCCCTGGGAGGCTACTGGCCCTGGGAGCTACAGTCACTGGCACATTCAGGATTCAATCTAGCCCAGCGCTCCCATCTATCAACTAAACCAGTGCCTTAACCGAATGAGCTACCCCACAGCCCTGGCACACATTTTCATTGGCTTGTTTGTTGAGAGAAGTGTGGGAATTTTACGATAGCCTCTAGCATCCACATAACATGGCGGCAAATTTCTTGGTTTATGATTAACAATGTAAACGTATCATGGGTGTGGTCATAGGTGTAGTGACAATGATGCGTGCTGGTCGTTCCCATAGTGATTCTACACGCTGTTTCATAGCAGCTCTGTGGGACCAGACCATACTCATTGCTGGTAAAAGGGACATCGGTTTTGCTAAATATTTACCCCTCCCTACCCCCCACCTGCATAATCATGCTCAAAGTCACTGCACCATGAAATGGGCTCTGAGTTGGGGAAGTGGAGGAGTCACAATGACAGAAATGAGAGCCATTTCTTATACTGGACAGGGGCAGTAAAGGGGTCACAGGCTGGCTTATAATATATCCTTAAAAAATCACTCCTGGGCATTTTGTGACAAAGAATCTTACTTGTTAGGGACAGGGAACTGCTTTTACTATTGTGAAACCATTGTTAAAAATGAAAAAAATAAGCTTAAAGCTGATTTTCCATATACTACATAGGTTAGTAGTCCAGCTTTAACACAGGCCCTGACCTAATATGGATTATTGTGCTATATTTTTTCTATCCTGCAGTGTTATTTTTTATATGTGCTTATACTTCTCCTTTTTTTTTCAAACAACATGATATCACAGAATGCTGTTGTATAGAACTACTAAAATGTTTTTTGCGGTAAAAAAAGAACAACTGCTAAATGAAAGGCATTCACCAAAGGTCAAAGTTCTGATTTATTGCTGAAACAGAATGTTCATGTCCTTGACAGAAAAATTGCTAAATTCATGGAGGGGTGAACAGGACACCTTGCTATTACACAGCATAACGTTCTTTTACGCTTTTACATGGACTCTACAAATCGCAAGGATGAAGGAGAGAAAGACAAAAAAGAAAATACGTCATATTATGTATCACAGCCTGCAAATGCATTTAAAAATCCGATGGTGGTCATGAAATGAAATCTCCAACACCTGGAGGTTATTCATCAACATGCCAACTGCCAGGCCAAAGCTGGGCCACGGAACCACTCCGATATCGCTCTACCTCTCCCATTAAATTGAAAAGTTATACAGATGAACATTTTACAGTTAATTTAATTCAAACCATGTTTTCTGTTCCTGCCAGTTAATATGGAACAGTCAATATGGCAAAGTACCAGACCTCAAGAAATTGTCAGAGGTCAGCCAGGATTGTGATGACAGTTGGACATTTTTGGATGCTTATTCACAAGCCAGGGGATTAACAGTTGCTAGCCCTCATCTGGTGTTCACATTCATTAAGTCAATTTGCCATTTCTGAAAGAGTTTCTCCCTCCCCACCTCCATCCACTTGCACAGATTAAAATAAAACCGTATATATTCTACTGGCTGTTATATATGTAAGACGTTAGGAACTCGGGGCTGAGCATTACGCAGTTTGAATACCCATTGTGGAGGTAGTAAATTGCTTCATGAAGAGCATTCAAACTGTGTAATTATCAGCCCTGAAGTAATTATTTCGCTCATACAATGGCTTACAAACAAAATATTTTTTATCAAAACATGCTTTTCAAAATATTTGATTCTATTGTAATGGAAATGCTACGCAAGTATTCTAGCCAATATCCCAAACCCCATACTTACTAAAAACATGTTTTACTAGTCCCTCTCTCAAACTGGTTAGGGAGAAAGCTGACTTTAATTTGGGTTCACTATCATTAAGATTACCTAATGTTAAAATTCAGTTGGGTATTAGGTCAAAATGGTCTCACAGCATCAAAACTGAACTATAAACATAGTCAAGCAATAACTAGACTAGCTACTCCCAACAGTCATTCATGGACATCAAGTTCACTATACTTTAGTTGGCAGTTGTTGGACGCATCCCCGAAACTCTGCACAGATTTAAAAATTTTAGGTAATTTATGCCAAGATTTTATCATCCACACCATAGCCAAATTCTTAGATCGTAAAGGATTGTCAGATGCCTTGGCTCATGCCATTCTAGGCTCTGACAAAGTTCTGGAAAAAAAAATTCTGAACTTCTTTCATCTAGTGTGGCTGGTGTTATGAGTTGATCCTGTTCTGTGTCTGTGTGTATATATATATATATATATATATATATATATACTCACACACAGAGAACACACACACACACAGTGGGCTCAGTAATGTTTGGGACAACGGCTTTTTTTTCTTTCTTGATTTGGCTCTGCTCCACAATTTTAAATCTGCAATAAAATTATTCATAATAGGGTAATTTGTTTAAGTTTCACCATATAGACCAGTTCACCAAAGGTTTCACCATATACAAAAATTACAGCATGTTTTATGCGTAGTCCCCCCATTTCAGGGCACCATAATGTTTGAGACAAATGGTACCTCATAAGTGTTTCTGAGTCAGATGTGTTCAATTGCTTCCTTGCAAGGGCAGGTATAAGGGAGCTTTCAGTGCCTAGTTTTGATTTTAGGCTTCTGATTGCCTTTGGAGTCTGTTACTGGTGTTTGGCAACATAAGGACCAGAGTTGTGCCAAGGAAAGTCAAGGTAACCATTTTGAGGCTGAGAAATAAGAAAAACAAAACCTGTCAGACACATAGGTCAAACCTTAGGCTTACCAAAATTAACTGTTTGGAACATAATTGAGAGAGCGCTGATGAGCTCAGTAAATGTAATGAGCTTGGTAGGCTAAGGAAGACCTCTACAGTTCATGACTAAAGAATTCTCACCATGATGAAGAAAAACCGTCTGACATGTCTGACCGACTGATCAGAAGCACTCTTCGGGAAGTAGACGCTGTGCAGTGACTACTGTCCACAGATGATGGCTTCAAAAACAGAACTACAGAGGCTACACTGCAAGATACAAACCACTAATTAGCCACAAAAACAGGATGGTTTTGCTAAGAAGAAAAGAGGCTGCAGAGTTTTGGAAAAATATACTGCAGACAGACCAGACCAAGATTCACTTCTACCAGAGTGATGGCAAAAGAAAAGTGCAAAGACCAAAAGGAATTACCCAAGATCCAAAGCAGCCCCACCTCATCTGTGTAACATGATGGGGGATGCTATGGTTTGGGCAGGTATGGCTGCTCACTTGTCTTCATTGATGATGTAACTGCTGATGGCAGCAGTAGAATGAATTCTGAAGTGGACATAAGCATTTTGTCTGCTTAGGTTCAACCAAATGCCTCCAAACTCTGTGGACGGTTCTTTATCATACAGTAAGACAATGATTGAAAACATACTGCTAAAGCAACAAACTGGAAAATTCTGGACTTGTCATGAAAGTCATTCACCCAAACTGAATCCAAGTGAACATGTTTTTCATCTGCTGAAGAGAAACCTTAAGAAAACTAGCCCATGACACAAGCAGAAGCAGAAGATGGCTGCTGTACAGGCCTGGCAGAGCATCACCAGAGAAGATACTTAGCACCTGGTAATGTCTATAGGTCACATACTTAAAGCAGCCATTGCTTGCAAAGGATATGTACGTACAAACATGAATAATTTAATGTAGTTATATATATATATATACATGTTGTATGATTTCATGTTATAGTAGCTGTTTTGTAAGCACAGTGTAACATGTTTTGTTCAGGAATTTACTTTTTTCATTATTCCTTGGTTTGCTTCATTTGAATGTTCAAAGTCGTAAAGATAACATAACTTCCCAGTTCCCTAGTTTCCAAAGTGCACTTGAAAGCACCATAATCAAACATTGTGAAGTTACTGGAAAAATTGCCTCAACGTTACCTTACAGTCATGCTGTCATTCCTTTCCAGCCACAAATGGGTGCATACCTTTTTTCTCCCCTTTTCATTGTTTCTTCCAGAGAAAACACCGCCAGCATTACAGCCGTAATTTGTTGTTCTTTTGGCTCCATGCTTGATGTGCTCATTGACTGACATAGCCTCGCAAGCCTATCAGAGCATGTGATGAGAGAACTGCTGCAAATCATACAATCTGGCCAGGTTGATATGAAGGCTTTAATTTGGTCACATCGCACAGTATGACAAGTAATAATCGTAAAAGACTGAATCTGTCATATACTGCGGGAAGGCCTTTATGTGACATGTGATTTGGAGATCATTAACACTGTTGCAAGTGTGATATTATAACAGGTTGGCTCGTTAGCAATTTATGATTTAAAAAATCATCACTGTCCCTGTTAGTTTTATTGAGTCAGAACGTTGATGCACATTAATTTAGAATGGTGGTAAACGTTTTCTGGCGCTACTTCATAGCCGGGTGTACAGTATATGGAAAAATAATGCACGCCTCCAGCCATGCCATTGTATGTGTGTGTGTGTGTGTGTGTGTGTGTGTGTGAATATACATATGGGAAAGTTAACAGAACTGAAGAAAAAGTGCAAGTTCACATTGCTTTCCAATATTTTTTTTCTTAATCCTGTAGGATAATCTTTCAATGACATCCACTTGGCTGTATTTGTGGTTACTGGAAAGGGTCCTAAATGACTGCCAGCATCCAACATTTCCAATAACGGTAACAGGCTGCAGACAGTGTAATATTAGCTGTTTTTCTGCCCATCTGTCTTATGGGGAACATTTTCAGCCAATGAGGAAGAGCTGTGTTTGTGGTCAAAATGGTGACAGCACTGGCTGAGACATGTGTCCTTGTTTGCCCTTCGGCGAAGCAATATAAAAATACATATTTAAACATAGTTACAAAACACACAAATATATAAACATATTTACATTCAGATGTGTTGCGGAGGCCTACACCATATAACATTTTGACATATTGAGGCCTCTCTGTTATCTTTGACCAAAATGAAATCCCCATCGTGTAGCACCGACATATATTAGATTGCATGAAATTTCTCAGGATTTCTTTTTGTGGCATATTTCTGGGAATATGCCACATTTAGTATTTTATGAGAGTTCTGTGCAGTGTCTTTTTAAATTCTCAAGCTTTTCTCACCCTGAAAAAAATCCAAGAAAAGTTAAGGCAGCAAAAGCATCGCTAAAAGCCAAATGGACTAAGAAGTAAAACAAACAAACAAAATAAAATCTTCCTTGAAAAGAGATTGCTATCTCGGTGTGACCTCCTGGTTAAATAAAGGTTAATGAAACAAATAAAGTGTATACCAAATAGAGGAATTACCTGATTTTGCTTATAGCAGCAGTAGCTCAGTCTGTCATCTGTCTGAGATGGAAGGCTGCAGGTTGATACTCAGGGTTGTAGGTATCATTCTTTTTCAAGGCTGTGTCCTTGAGACTGAAAGGCCATCTCATTCCTCATTCTCATGGTGCTATTTCAACCAATGGCATTCCGTGTTTTAGCGTTATCCACGTTTGCATCTACAGCGATGGATGCATAATTCCAGCCAGGAGCTCAGTGTTATTCAGCCGAATGTTTTCAAACTTGAGGATTAAGGGGATATTGGCTAATGAATGGTCCTCTGTCAGAAACAGGGCACTGATGACACTGTCTCCTTAATGCTGCCATTGTGTAACCTACAACAGGGGTTTCCAGACCTTTTATACTGAAAGCCCCCTAAAATGAACACCCTCTTCCTGAGGACCCCCCACCTCAATCAATGGTTAACATTTGACACCTTTATCCAACACCAACCATAGACTGAAATGTAGTTTCTATTTAACATGCTAGTACACGGAGGAACGGTTACATTGTGATGTCATTATGTCATGGATCTACCTAAGACAATGGCCACTTAGGTCAAAAAAGTTTACGATAGCCACGGGTGGCTATCATCTGAGGTTTAAAACATGTAATTTATGAAATATTGAAACGTAAACAAAATATTTAAATAAAATATTGTTCCATGAAATAGTCCACTGGAACTCATTCTTCGAGCCCACTTTGACCCTCTCCTCTACATCAAACTGCGTAAGCACACCTTACCATACTTACTGTGCTCCACTGACACCGATTCAACGCATAAAGAGCTTAAATGTATAAGGTTCTAGCTGACATTTTGGTTAGACTAAACTATTAACACATGCCAGCTATTTCTTATGCCCTATGCAAGAGATAAGACTTACAAATAAAGTTTTAGTTTTGTTTTCTTCCCAAACTGTTTGGTGAGTTAAATTTGATGGTTTTTAACTTTTGAAATAATGATTATGGAAATTTGTATTTACTTTCAATGAAAAGCAGATATTGATTGAACTGAGGCTACATATATTTAGCTATGAAGTAGGATTCTCAAAATTAAGCCTGCTGCCCTAACACTTCCATGCAGACTCAACAGACTGTCGTGATGAACTCTCGAAATACAAGAAATCTTGTGAAAATTTCAAAACCGCAACACTGTTGCTGCAAGCCTGTGCACTGCATTGCTATGTCACACTCCCCATCTCTCCACATTTCTCCGATGTCAGTTTGATCTTATTGGACGATGGAAGCTCGCCCCCCACCGAGCGTCGTTCATGCATACAAATGAGAAATCCAAGCAATTTGAAGGTGAGCGTGTTGCCTCTCCATGCTGCGTGCACACAGCTAATGGCTTCCTGTCTTCACCCAGTTCCACTTATTGGAGTTTTAAAGGAAGATTCGGGTGAGAAATTTTCAGAAAACCATTACCGCCAACTGCTAATCTGGGTCTCTGTACAGTTATAAAAATGTCTACGTAATCCCACCAGCTCATGTCAGCTGTTTCCATCATCTGTGCCCAAATGGACCGCTCAATTTCTATCCTTTTTTCCTATATATATTGGCCAAAATTAGGAAATTTCAATTATGAGGATGTCTCAGCTACAATTGACACTGATATGTGGTTTTCCAAAGCAACGTGAAAAAAGGTCCCAAAAGACCAATTAGCTAGTGTCGGAGTTTCAGGTCATCAGTAACAAAAAACTGCAAATATATTTAATGTGGCAAGTGCTTCAGTGTGTAAAATGTCTAAGTTCACCGACAAGCACAGTTGGACACTTTACAGGATATCTGTTAAACATCCAAGAACAACAACCTCAAAAATGACCTCAGAATTGCACCAAACCCTGTGACAAGTGATCCAACTTTAACAATAAACCATTAGTATTTCAAGCTAATGCACAAAAAAGCATAACCTAGTGAATGAGCCACAAAACCTCGACTGCTGAACAATGTAAAAAGTTATATTCTGATGGGACATGCCATCAAATGATTCACTGAACTGATATTATGGACTTATAATGTAATTCCTTTGACGTGACTCATTTGTTTGTGGGATCAAATTTAAAGAAACTTTTTTGCCATTTGTGATATTTTACCATCATGACTTTGAACTCTGTAAATATGTAAATAATTTCATCAATTAAACTGAATAAGAGGTTACACTGAGAATTTGCTTAAGGCACACACAGGACTTTCAAAAAGTTTTTAAAAAATGTATTTATTTAACTACAGGTACTTACACAACATAAAGTCTTTTGAACATTAACAATGAAAAGGAGCCACCATAAGCAGTAAGTTTGTGCTTCAATAATAAAAAAAAATACAGCTACACCTCATAATATTTCATATTTTGATTAATTGTGCTTTTCGGAAACCGTTGCATTCAGAAGCAGAATTAACATGGATTGTGAAAGGCTTGCACGTGTGAGCTACATTGCTTCCCCTGCCACTTACTGTGCTGATGGTAAAATCACCAATAGATTGGGTGATTTTCCATCTTATGTTAAGAAGAAATGTGAGGAGATTCTGCTTGAACATGGAAAACAGAAAAGGGTGAATTTCTGTGGGGAGCCGGACTGCAAGGAGTGATTACTCAGCTCTATCCTGCATGAACATACACACACACACACACACACATGCACACGCACACACACGCACACACACTCATACAAACACACACACATAAAACGCAGACATAGGCATGCATGCACATTCACAAGCATGTGCTCTCCAGCACACATACCAATATAAGCACAAATATACAGACACACACAACATCAAGCGCAGGCATGCATGCACACTCTCAAACATGTGCTCTAAGCCAAACACACACACACACACACACACACACCCACGAAGAATTCACTTGCGTATATGAATGCGCACAAGTGCGACCCTATATATTTTTTGAGCCGAGGCCAGCAAAAAAAGCTCCTTTCAGCCCAATCCAGCGCTGCCACTCAAAACATCAAAGAGCAGCAGATCTGGCCTTCTCTCCGAGCCCGTAAATATGCAGAGTCCCATTACAGCTGTGCTGCCGGGGGACAGAGCGTGCTCTGTGTGGGCATCCTGATTAACCCCGGGTCCCAGAGAACCAGACGGATCCGCTTTCCAGAGGCTCTGCCCCCTGTAAGGGGACCCCTCTGAAATATCCTACTTCAAAGTGGCCAGGCGAGCAGGAATTTCAGGTTCAGAGCAGGGATTGGGGGGGGGGGGAGTGAGGGTGTGCGTCGGGGGGTTGGGGAAGAGGTGTCCCCTGGTCTCGATGTCTGGACCGGAGGACCTCGGCTCTCCATTGGCCAGACTCGCCCAACCGCTTCCGTTCATCCGCCGCGGTGGAGTTAAGTCCTTTTAATTTGACTCAGCCACAAAAGGCTGCTGCGTGGTTTTTTTTTCGTCCTTCGCTCACGGGGCTGTGTGGTGGTTGTTCTAGTCTGGCAGCAACCCCACCCCTCCCCATTCCTGAACCCCCAAGTGTTTGCAGCTGTCCCAGTGATGATTTCAGTCAACTTATCTTTACAAGAAACTGTCTGAGATCTTTCATTGGGTGTTTTTTTTTTAATTCTTTGACAAATATTGAAAATTCCAACTCTGTTAAAGCATTGTTATCTGAAGATAGAAAGCTCAGATAACTATTTTCAAAGGGTGGAGACCGGTTAGTGACATGTGCAAGGTGTGTGAACTCTTGTATCAAAATATCTTCATTTATTTTATTATCCTGCACTTTTATGGCATGTTCACACGTGTGTGTGCATATGTGTGTGTGTGTGTGTCTGTGTGTGCGTGAGCGTGTGTGTGTGTGTGTTTGTGTGTGTGCATATGTGTCTGTGTGTGCGTGTGTGTTGGGTGCACAGCACAGGTGCTTTTATTCTCTTGTGTCTATCCCCCTAATCCCCGCAGAGTCCTGATGCTGACCTGTCTGTGGGCAGTCTGGGAAACCCTCAGTCAGCCCAGCATACGGGGCCCAGACTGACTCAGGGGAAAAACGCCTTTGATCATGTTGCCCATGTAAGAAAATCAACTAGGATGGGGGAGCGTCTGCAACTCTACCCCTGTCTTTTCCGTGCAGAGCCACACGGGCATGAAACAGCAAAAATCTGAAAGTGGCCTTATGCCTCCATGCAGTGTATTGGTTTGATGAGGCTCTGCCACGCACCTTGAAGAACCGGATACAGGGTGATGCATTGTTGGTCACAGTCTTACTCTGGGGGGGGGGGGTTTCTGGGCTCCCACTGCAGCCCCTACCCTGGCTAGTCTCCCAGTGGGGCACTGCACAGATTGGCTGAAGGACTGCAGGATGAGGATTACCAGCATTTGTGGCTGCTAGCAGGTCCTTTGGGGGGTTGCACATGCTCCTTTTTTCACTCAAACTGACAGCAGTCATTGAAGCTATGGGGTAGGCCTGGGACAGATAGATACAGCTGGTCATCTCAGTATTCAAAAATGGTTGTTTTTCCTCTGCATTAATCAGATTTCTATTTTAAATCAAACAACGGCTGCCAAGCAAAATTCACAATTCACATTCTCAATTCTGACAAATTCAAAACAAATGGTCAGCTTCTGAAAATTTCACAGGTATACCATATTACTCTAATTATTTATAAATAGATAGCTGTGAGAGTCAGGACATGGGTTATATCCTTTGGAAGTGTTTTTACTTTATAAGCTAAAAGATACAAGACACAACACCTACAGATGGGTACCAAAGAACTGAGCATGACAACCAAGAAAGCTATTGTGAGGGTGAAAGAAATGTAAAAAATCAATTTGATCTATTGCAGAATGTTTGTGTATTCCAAAGTCAACTGTGTGGAATGTCCCAAAAGAAGAAACAAACGAGGAACTTAGGAATCACCAGAGATCAGGCCGTCCGTGGAGGACATCCAAAAGTGATTCCAGGTTGATATTAAGCTGTGAAAAAAAAAGTCCTTGAGTAATCGCTAATGTAATTGCTAATGGTCCCCATACTTTGGGGGTGGAAGTACCATAGTACACTGTCCGAAGAAGACTGAGAGAGGCAAATTACAGAGGCTACACTCCATACCAAGAACAGAAAATTGAGAATTAGCAAAACGTATAAAGATGAGCCTCATGAGTTTTGGAAGCAAGTCTTATGGACAAATGATACCAGAGCGATGGAAAGGTAAAAATGTAGAGAAAGAGAGGACTGCTCTGGACCCTCTGTCAAACATGGTGGAGGTATTATGATGGCCTAGGTCTGTATGGCTGCATCTGGAACTGGTTCACTGGTCTTTATTGATGATGTAACCAGTGATGGCAGCAACAGAATGACAGCTGAAGCGTACAGATATATAATTGCTCATCACTGACAATTGAATCACTTGAAACTCATCTGAAAGTTGGGCTTCTTATAAATAAATATGGAAAATTTTAACATATAGAAAATGATTTCAAATTTTCATTAACACTATTGTATGATAAATTAATTATTAACATTTATAAATATTTTGTAAACACCGCCTCTGAAGATCTGATTAAAATCAATTGCTGTGTGGTGGAGCAAACACAGGGGAACTGGTGAGATTGTAAAATGAAAATTAAAAACATGCAGGCTCCCTGTGGCTCAGGACCAGAGGCAGGGACCTGGCCCTAACAGATACCTCTAGGGTCATCAGTTCCTTTAAGCACAAAAAGCACAAATGAACCATGAGCAGGAAGGTTACCTAGCGCTGTAGCAGTGCATGTTTGCGCACTGGGGTGGGGTTGTATTACAGCAAGGTTATATTACAAGTGGGCTCCCATTCTTGTGTGATTCAAGTTGTCCCAAGGCAAAAACTACATCCACACCCCTCCCCCCCCCAACACAAGTTTTTGGAGGTGAAAAGGGGGCAACCTGAGCCAGTCGGAGGAAGTTCCTAAACCCACACAAAACAAACCGCAAAGCACCAGTGCTTCCTCCTGCTGAAAGACCGTCTCTGTAGCCGTGAGGGGTGAGGTGCCCAAATATCCGCTATACTCACGCAGATCCCTGCGATTATATCCATCTTCTCCCAGGATGACGTGCAGTCTGTGTCCAGGACACTCGATCCTAACTGGGGAAGGGAATTAAACTCAGGCCCAGATCAACCTCAACACTACTACTGGCTGCGCAGTTCTTTTTGTTCCACAGAAACACCAGAAAGCTTGAGCTTAGTCCTTAATCCCTCAGTTGTATTGTGTTCCTCCAAATGCAGACAGTTTCCTTTTACTTTGCATGCGTTTATGGCTGCTTCTGTGATTTTTACACATGCGTATTGGGAGAATAAAGAAATGCATTCCCCTGTTTGCATTGCAGTCGGAAGTGAGTACCCACCCCGCCCCCCATCCCCCAATGGTCCCATTAGCCTGCCAGTTTGGTCAAACGTGGTCAAAAGCCCGATGAGCATTGATTCAGAGCACCATTAAACCTTGACATATGGTGAGGAGTATATTTCCAGCACCGTACTCCTGGGTAATTTGGTAATGTAGACATAAAACATGAATTTCTCATTTGAAGCGGAGGAGGAAGTCAGGAAATGTAATCATATTAAACATTATTTGCTTAGGGGATGCTTTTTATCCAGGCAAACTTGTGCTGGACATGTTATCCATTTATACAGACAGACATGCTCTGAAGCAGTTCCATATAAGTACCTTGCTTGCTTTGTCTCCCGACCAGGTCATAAACCTGTGACATTCTGGTTACAAGCTCAGTTTCTTCAGGGCTATATATATGAAAGGAAAAATTTGATGAGGCCATTTTTACAATACTCCAATGCATTATTAAACACACAGCTTGTGGTGTATTCTCCGGATCCATGCTGTGTGTGGTGATTTCAACGCTTCCTTTTCCCACCCCCCTATCTGAACGGCCGGTTTGTAACCTTTAACGCAGGGCTTTTCTTTCTCCATTTGACTGTATTGTGCATAGCACTATTTAAACTGTCATTTGTTGCCTCAAAATTACATTTTCTAAAGAGGAAAAAATGAAAACAAAACTATTTTTCGTCAATGTGGGGGAAATCAGTAACACTATTCCCTGGCCCCTTAAATGCCGATCAACCTGATCTCCTTGACTATGCTTGAGAAGAACTGCTTAAACTCTAGACACAAACATACAGGAGAAGTAAAACATAAGCCAAAACATTTAAGGGTAACAGGGAAATTTGGGTCCTAGGATGATAAGCTCTACCGATAATTTACTAGAAGGCTATGAAAATGCAATCAGAGATTTGGGATTCCTGATACTGTACAAAGAAAGGCTCCTGAACACCCTTAAGGCCTTCCTTTATTTCCTAGTGACTTCATAAAGGGTACCTGGAGTAATTCTGTGGGCGGCCCTGTTATTATCCCATCAAACCTGCCCCAACTGTGTCCACATCGCCTCATTACCCTCACGAATCAGCCACCTCAACCTCCATTACAAGGCGGTCCCCTGTAATTAATAACTTTTTAAAGTTATTCAACTGAAAGCAATTAAGCTTACAGAGGAGAGTTTGTTCTGCAACACGAGGGCTATACTTATACTACTCAGCCATTTGAAGGACAGACGTTAACCAAATCTGACAGCTAGGAAAATTACGAAACCAACATCAGCAGCTGTTTGGAATTGACATTCAAAATTATTGATTAATTAATTCATTAATTAATTTGTGTGTTCGTTCATTCATTTGTTCTTTTATTCATTCTGCCGATGAGAATGACCAGGATTAAATCAACATTTGTCCTCAACTTTACCTCAAAATAGAACGATAATATTTTCCTACACCAAAATAGTTAGCCAAGATCATCAATAACCAAATATGTTTGCTAAACTGTGTGTGAGAACAAACTGTTTAATTCTCAGAGATAAGGATGTGTTGATTGAACCCGGGCCTGTGCGTTGCCAAAAATTCATGTACAAGCAAACGGCAACTTCAGTTTAATAAAAGGAGGGTGCCTATTTTAAAACAACTGTTTTTGGAAAGGGCCATTTGAGTGAATGACGACCAGGTGTGGAGGAGTGTCGGGGGAAATGCAAACATTGGCCAGAGCTTCAAACCAGAAGTCTACAAACGCAAATAGTGTTTCAAGACCCGCCGTAGTATTTTAATTGCGGCGCTCCTTCAGTACAAATCCAGCTGTATAAATGGAAAAGAGGTAAAGCTGCACAGGTCCTAATTTTACCTTGATGAGGGCATTCTCCAAGCAAATAAATAATGACATTAATCCTAATGGAGGCAACAATCCCCATTACCAGACTCAAGGCCGACTCTGTGCTGCGGCGCATGTGTTTTTTGGCAGAGAACTCGTGAACAAATTCCCCAGACGTGTATGGGGAAATGAGACCACCAAATGCAGTTTCTTTTTTATTTACATTTGCTCTCAGTTAAATGAATCTTATTCTGTTTCCCTAGTGTGTTCACATGGACAAACACCACATGCCACTCCATGCTGTTGGGGTAATACAGGTGGTCTAGATTTCATTTAGACACAAACCTGTGCACACAACCTCATTTGGTATATATTTACTGCAAAGCCCTGTTCCTTCAAAAACTGACATTCCTTTAGGACGAATTTAAAATCATTTTTTAATTATCTATTTGGAAATGTGGTTACACATTTATTTATTTTTTTATTCAAAGAACATATGTTTATGGGACACTTTTTTCTATTAAAGTCTGACACATCTTCAATAATTCACAAAGTATTAGTTTCCATAGGCATCCCAGTAGAACAATGCAAAATATGATTACTGCATGGAATTCTGTAACCTTTTCACCAGCTGGACCTTTACAAGTGAGGTGCAGTGAAAGTGTCTTTACAATGACCAAGAGTGCAAGAGAATTACAGACCCATTAGGGATTCGCTCTCTGTTCCGCAGTCTTGTGATTTAACCCATACGTCCCTTGTGCAATACTCATCCAGTTCAATTTACCTTTCAAGGGTTTGTTGTGGACATCCGTTCATACCTACTCTGATTTTTTCATCAAAAGTACAGCCAATTCCTGCTATAAACACGGATGTACAGAAATCACATTTTTGGGATCAGTGACTGAACCCCAACAGACGAGCTCCGAAACATGTCTGCTGTGTGGTAGCCAGAGCCAGACTCAGGAGGTTGCAGGTTCACTCTCGCATGGAGCACTGCTGTTATACCCGGGGGCAAAGCACTTAACCTTAATTGCTTCAGTAAGTATCCAGCTGTGGAAATGGATTATATGTAAAATGTAGGTTATGTAAATCACCCAGAATAAGTGTGTCTGTTAAGCAAATTAATAACCTAATAAACAATGACGGGGTCTGTGTGAGTTGCACTGTAAATTCTTTCTGACCAGAGTGAGTCTCAGGCTTGTGTTCTGAACACTTTTTGGCATGGTTGTGTTATGGTGTGTATACGCGTATATGTCTGTTAAGTATGTGTGTATGTACTGTATTTATCGGTGCATTCTGGTTTGTGTATGTGTGTGCGTGTGTGAGTGAGAGAGAGAGTATGGACGGTGTATATATTTACCCCCAAAAACTTTGATGTGAAAAGTTTTACATTTATACCCCATAATAGCGACTGGTCATAGCCATTTTAGTGTACTTGGAATGTGTTTGAAAGGCAACTCAAATGAAGACCAGGTAAGGTAAAGAGAATGCCACTGTGCAGGCCAAACAAGCAACATGTTAACACACATTCATGGGTGATATCTAAGAGAGGGGAAGAGCGATCCCCTGCTCTCTATGTAAAATCAGTTTATGGAAATTCCTGATACTCAAAGTGAAACGATACCTGGGAGGAAGGGGCACGACGGACCAATCTGCGCGCTGATTATTTGGGTCATTTAAACAAGACCCTCACGTTTCCATAAACAAATGGGCTTGCCGTCGCTCGTTTATTTTCTGCTACGACTTTGCCGCAGGAAGGTAATCGAAGGAAGGGCGATGATTAGTCAGGGTATTGAACAACTTCTTTCCGATACTTTTGGAGAAAATTGCAACCTCTGCATATCAGCTTCTTATATTTCATCTGCCTGCAGTCTAGCAGCTGCTTAACTTAGCAGCTGCTTAGCTGCTTAACTAACACCAAAAGCTCCTGCCGTTGATAATGGAAACTTTTTCTGATTGCGAACTGAAGAAATTAAGTATGGCTCTTTCGCATACATGATTAATCCTGTGGATATAAGTCATTTGTAACTCTTTCCTCATAAAAAAAGTAATATTACATTTTCATTCAATGGCTTGTATAACAAGGACACATGTGAATGAGCTATTGCTAAAATCAACTCATCAAACTGTGAAGAGAAAAAAACATTTGCATTGCATCATGAGTCAAAGGTAAAGATGAATGCTGATTGAATCTTTTTTTATTTAATGTGTTTGACAGGTCCTGAAATGACCATAAAGCTTTAAACTCCCAGATGGCAAGTACAGCTAAATCCCTTTTCTTGGCCTAAGTCGTGACCATGGCAGTGCTGACTGTGGCTTGGGAGTCCAGAGGGTGGCACGTAATTTCTCATTGTGCCACTCGGGAAGGGAAGGCTTGCAGGCTATCTGGCATGGCACTCTGCTACAGCACCTCCTCTGGCCAGTATGTGCAACTGCACTGTGTAAAGAAGCACCTACCAGCTGCATGTGTCTCAGATGTGCTGGTGGCCATCCTCTGTAGTTTGTGGAAGACACTGCAATCATGGTACAGCTAACAGTCACAATTAGGCATTCCAAATGTGGAGAAAAGGAAAATCTGATTATAGTGAAGGATGAAATTAACTGCTTTGAGTTTCAGTCAGTGGTTGTTTCGTCCTTTTGTTTTTCATGTCCTTTAATATATCTATGACACGCGTGCGATAGCTTACTCTCATCTTCTAAATGACAGCTCATTTCATCCAATAAGGAACTGACACTTGCTTTCATTTGTCTCCCATAATGCTGACAATCCCTTATGAGGTTCAATTAAATGAATGATCTCAGTGCTATCCCGCAATAACTGCACAATAACCTACTGCCCTGCGTTCTGCTGCATACTATAATACCTGACTCTCTCAACCTGGCAACCTAATTTCCAAGTTTAACTGGCTTAATTAAATTGGCTTAATTCCCTCTCTGTCTGGCTCTGATGTGTGGTTGCCGTTTTGGCCATTGCTGAAGACATTAAGCTGGACATGCAATACCAAGCACACAATGTACAGTCAATGGCCCTGATGCAGCTGCTTGATAAAATCTTGGTACAGCCAATCAAATACTTTCCCTGGGTTCTCTCCACTCCCAGAGCCACCATGTGTGCCACTAATGCTACTGAATGAGGCTCTCAGAGTGTTTCTCCGTTCTCTTGATCTGTCCGCTGCAGAGCAATGCAAGACCTGGCCTGACCTGTTTAATGCGTCTGAAAGAGGTCTTCTTGTTATCAAAGTGCATGTCTGTAAGACATCCAGAGCCTGGCCCTTCTGCCACTCATCTACAGTACTGTACCATTGCCATTGAACACAAAAGCCTCACGCCCTTTCCAGAGCTGCGTGCGGGCCTTAGCTTCACCGTATTGCCTTCTCTGCCTCGCGGCCTTGGCTCGCCCGCCGTTTGAAAGCACTCCATCTCCGTTTCGCAACGGTCCGTGAAACTGCGCAGTCAGCTGAGCTCTGCCCAGTTCCCAGGTGAGTACTCTACCTTCTCCCCCCCCCCCCCCACTCTTTAGCTCCTCCTCATATAGATCCACCTCCTCCTCCTCCTCCGAGGGTGCGAGGCTCGACCGAGCAGGGAGGCAAACGCGTTCGCGTTCACGGAAGCTTAAGATAATGAAGATGGATCGCGGAGGATATCGTCCGCACGTCATTAGGCCCCCGTGCGGATTACCGCGGCGGATTAAATAAGTCCATCATTTTAATGGCTGGTGGGGCACGAGCCGTCTGGTCACGCGGTCCGGTCACACAGCCAGAGAAAGTTGTTACTGCGCTTTGGTGAACTCCACGGGGAGCTTGCCCTGCAGGAGAGGAAGAATAAACACACAACGCACAACACGGCGGAGGACACTGCGGCAACGGGCCAGTCCCGCAGTCACAACAGAGCATTTCAAACTGGAAGTAAAATAAATGAGGTCACTTTGGCGCCACTATGCCGTAGCACTCTAAGGTGCTAAGAAAGGTGAATAACAGTATAAAAAAGAGGGTTTCTTACACATCTGGGTGAAGAATAGAAATGTAGAATTTATTGATGAAACCAATGTGTTTCAGCAAGAAGCCTTCATCAGGGCTGGAAGAGGGAAAAAAAATGGAATTATATGTATATATATATATATATACACTATATATAGTGTATATATAGTGTATATATATATATATATATATATATATATATATATATATATATGTATATATATATACATATATAGTGTATATATATATATTTTTAAAAATTTTAAGTTCATCATTGTTCGTGAAGAACAAAGTGCTCTCAATCCAGGACTGGCTCTCACCTTGTCTTTCTGCATGTTTAATCTCTGACGTGGCTTTGCAATAGCTCCCTCTTCCAATGAGGAAGTGACACTTTGTTTGTCAAAAATCGGTTTAAAAGGCACCCTGGCTGAAGATATGAGGAAATGAACCCAGGGAAAAGTACTGTCAGCTGTATCAAGCATTCCATACTGTATCTGCCTTCTAAGGGCTATTTAATAAGGCCTGGATTCAATCTAGCTTCGTGCTTTGCGGTTTGACTTGAAAATAAATTTAAGTGTGAGATTCTTTCTTCAACTCAGTTTGGCAAGGAAATGTTGGCGGTTGCTGAACTCACCAGACCACTTGTGAGGAAAAAAAAGGAACACCTGCTTTGAATCGAAGCCCACAGTAACTGCACAAGTGCATAACTGGTTTTTGTCTCCCGTGAAACATTTTGGGCCAAATTCTTCCTCCACACCCCAGATGTCTCCCTAGCTTGGAATGGACAAAATCTGCCGCTAGAGTTACATTGAGTGGACCCATACCAGTACGCCAACACAACTGATACCCCTCCTCCAATACACTCACCTGAAAGCCAGTGGCTGTTTTACACTCCACTGTCCACACAGTACTAAAGGAGAGCAAGAAAGAAAGGAGTATCCCTCACTGTCGACAGCTAGAAGCCAGTGGTTGCCGGTGTGAAGCATGGAGGAGCTAGTAACTCAAAAAGAGATAACTCAAAAGTACAATCTGTACTGGTTTTTGTATGTTTATCCCACCTGAATATTTCACCGTTTATGTTCCTCTGAATTTCATTTCATGTTATGCTCACGATGTCATATGAATATGCATATTCTGCCTCCACTAAAATATGAAAGACTGGCCTGTTTGCATTAAGTGGACCAAAGCCCTTTGAGTGTGTGGCACGGTGGTTCAGTGAATATCACTGTCACCTCACAGCAAGAAAGTAACCAGTTTGAATCCTGACTAAGGGCCTTTTAGTGTGGAGTTTGCATGTTTTAGCCATGTCTGTGGCTATGTTTCTTTCCATGGTCCAAAGACATGCAGTAAGCTAATTGGAGCGCATAGGTTCTGTATGAGTGTGTGAATGAATGGTGTGTGTGTGTGTCATACGATGGATTGGTGACCGGTCCAGGGTGTATTCCTGCCTCTTGCCCACTGCATGCAAGAATAGGCCCCAGCCTCCCCTCCAACACACCCACCACCTCAACCCTGACCAGGGATAAGTGGTTTAGAAAATGGATGGATGGATGAATGGATGGAAGCCTTGTGGAAAGAGAAATCTGGTCTCACCTCAATGGTAAAGGCTCCCACATCTAAAGCTCGAGAGAGAGAGAGAGAGAGAGAGAGAGAGAGCAAGATTAAAAAACCCAAGCCGTAATCAGTGAACCATACAAAATCAAAGACATTTTGATACGCAGAAAAAACTGCTTAACTTATGCATTAAATCATCCCCTTCCATGTTATCTGACATGTCACAAAACCTTTGCCCTCGAAAGGGATTTATCCCTGTCTGAATGTTTCTCAGAAGGACGATGCTGGGGCTGTAGGAACGGGGCGGAGTTACCTAGGACACCTGACAGGTGACGGACGAGTGGGCTCCTCCAGAATCGTCCCGAATTAGGAGACGGCGCACGGCGCAGTAAATCAGGACAGATACAAATCACCCCCAGCCTGGCTACAATTAATTGATTCAGAACTCAGGCTTCCAGCATATTCCGCTTGTTTTGCATCATTATTATGAATTGCTGTGCAGGAGGAGAAAAAAAAGTGTCAATAACATGTATCCGGTGCACCTGGGTGGAATGTATTATTATTTGTTACTTTCTGGCGACATTCATCACCTCCTCCCCGTCTCCAAGGATATCCGTTCGCTCACACGTCTGTTTTCGCTGAAGTTATTATTATTCATAACATATTATTTGGCCAAGGCAGAATGTCCGTCGAGCGGAGTTTGGGGGAAAAAAATCATTACGTGGATTAAAAATGGATTAAGAGGAGATGGAGGCAGCCTTGCATTGGAATGACCTGGAGTAAGCAGCAGTTCAGTTCAGGCTTGTTTCAGTGCACAGTAATGCTGATGGAGAAACAAAAGAAAAAAAACCCATGGTACTAAACAGGAAAGCCACAATCATTTTATCCTTGGCTCGCAACGCGTTGATTTATTTATTTATTTTGCTTTTTTTTCTACGTGCACTCAGAGAGTAATCATATTATTTTGCGTTTGATAAATCACGTCAGGCGAATCAGTGACCTTCAGGATGGGTTCGCTGGAGGGATGTGACAGAGGTGGGGCCCTGTAATTAAAAAGCATGTTCTCCCCAGCCAGCCTGGCATAAACAGAGAGTTGGCCCAGGTCCAGCTGCTCTTTAATCCTGTCCGGTCGGCGGCCGTGTCTGTGTCTGTGGGTCAGGGGGTCATCCTGCCTTTATGCCTTTATGCCTGCACACTCATGCACGCATGCATACACAGACACACACAATCTCTCTCACATGCGTTCTCTCTGTGTCTCTGTTTCTCTCTCTCACACATGCTCTCGCTCACACACACACACACACACACACACACATTCACACGTTCATGATCGCATACAGACACTCAAGAAGCCAGCTTCTTTAAAAAAATGTCTTCAGTCAATGTCTTCGCTATTAAGCTACATCAGTTGTTGTCTTTCATTTCAGTGAGAGGCTGTTTGGAAGGTCTAGTTTCATGTTTGGATAGCCAGCAGGTTACGGTGACATTGATGATCACAGAGTTTTGCACTGAGGGATTCTATGTTGCTTCCCAGAGGGCAAGCTGCAGTTTATTTTTGGACCAGTAACACGTCCTTTCCCATCAGCCCCCAGGATTCACGATCCATGAGTAATCGCCACTTGTCTCCCGTTCTCTCCATTCATAGAATTTTAATTAGAGGGTTCACATCCTGTTGGAGTGAATGAGGAGCGATCATTAACCAGTACCAAGAATAAGACCATAATTCTGTTGATTTAGAAAAAGATAAAAAAAGACTAAAAGGAAGCAGCAAATCCAGAAATGTCCCATGTGTTTTTTTTTTTTTAATTATGTTTTAAATGGGTCCTCTTATTCAGTTGGATAAGGAGCAACAAGTCCATGTGGCATGCTTTTATTATTATTTTCCCCCTGTTAATAGGATAAGGATGAACCCTTTAGCAAAAGATCCATGATTTCAGCACTATATTGAAATGAAACATTATATTGCAGATACCATTCAGCACATCCATAGATTCCAAGCATACAATAAAGGCTCATTGCAACCATTATCTTTGAGCATGGAATTTTGACTTCTCCAGATAAAATGATTAGTCTATGCAGCAAACAGGGGTTTTCTAGCTTCTAAGAAACACTGGACCTCTGTAGTACTTGAATACTGGATTCAGAACATTACACATCATATGACACATAATCCATGTGATTACAAGTGGCATATGATGTGTAATGTTCTGTATCCAGCTAAAAGTATGCTAGATTTGAATCATATTATCCAATGAAAAATGTGATTTATGACTGTGCAACATGCAATCAACTCTTACTGCATGTAAGTTGCTTTGTGTAACTTAAAGTCTCCAAGCACAGACCAGACAGAAAAGTCCACTAAAGTTCTTATAATGTGTAGAGTTTTCTGTCCAGTTTTGTAGTTCACACTATTATCTGCCAGAGAAAATGTGTGCTGCTGGATGGCTCATTCTGTTAAGGCATTATTCTTGTGCTGTATAGACCACATAGTCGGGTATCACATCAGGACTGCCAATGCCAGGGCCAGCTGTGGCTGGCAGCTCCACAGGGTGATGCACATTTGGCTCTAGCATCACAAGTGGGTATCAGTTGGGTAGTATGACATCATCTCTACTTCCCCCTACGCAAGTCTGTGAGCTCAACTTGTGAACTGTAATGTAATGCTTGCATTTGTGTGGACCAGCAGTGCATGCTTTTCTGCTATCTCTCCAATCAATTCAGTATTCCAGATTGGAGAGAAAAGCACACTGTACATAAAACGTAGGCATTAAGGCTGGGATTCAATAAACATTTGTCTTTAACTGTGATTCAATTAAATGCAATTAAGTACTTTTTGTTCCACAATTTGGCAATTTCAATCTTCACCAAAAAACTGCAATTCCCTTTTTTATTCTGAGAAGTTAAGGACAAAGGTTAATTGAACTCAGGCCTAAGTGCTTCAGTTTTGTTAAACAAAGAAGTGGTCAAGAGTATCGATAAAGGACACAATTACCCAAGAATGCAACAAAAAAGTGAGTCAAGTTCCACCCTGAAGGGATCTTGTACAGCATCAGCTACATTGAATAGAACCAGTGGTGGCCTGAAAAGTGTAAATACAGGAGGTTATATATATTTACTGTTGAACAGATTTTCTCTCAGACTTTTTTTCTGTGTTTTTTGCTTCATTAAAAAGATGAATAATTCCGTTCCGGTTGGCAGCTAATTCCCTTTCTCTTAATTGCATTCCCTGGTAACATGATTTTTGTGTTTTGTCACAAAATTGTGCTGCCATTGCAAATCAACTCAGTATTTGACAATCTAGATAGATTTCCTTTTCTTTCTTCAACTCCACAAGCAAGGCATTGTGATGTATTAATGAAATGTTAATCTGTATGTGTTGCAATTAAAATGGCTGTGAAAATGTAGATTTTTGCATCCCAAGAGATCCAGTTCCTAAACGCACTAAGAGCTAGGGGTGTAGAAGTTATTTTGAACCTGGGGGAGGGGGACACGTAAAAGCTAGCAGGGTCTAGGGACATGCTCCCTCAGGAAGACATTAAAAAAAAAAATAAAGCACTTAAATTTATATGTAATATAAATATATGTAATACAAATAGTATATTCCTGGTGATTTTTTTAGAACAGACTATACTAATTACTTTGGTTGTAAAAAGGTCATTTGGTTCTCATGTAAACTGCTAATAAATGAAAACACTTCTACGATATACCCTGAGAAGTAAACACGACTAATATTTACTAATATTTTCCTGACCAGAGTGCTAGTCCATAGGACACCTCCAGGTGAAAAAGAGCATTGCTCTGTCTGTATTATTATTAGGAACTGATATGGTTCAGTTTACCAGTGAACTGTAGGGAAGTGGTGCAATCATTGTTGCAGATATCTTTCATGCTGTGATAGTATTACATAGTCAACGAGCAACACTGAAATGTAAAATTATATTATTCTATTATTATTTGCAGGTGCTTTTCAAAGAAATGCTTAATATCTGGGCCTACTTTTCACATGTTGCATTATTTTAAGTCAACTCATGCACTGACTGCAAACACAAGGAGATGAAAATGAAGAGGAATTAAAATAGCGCTGTACAAAATGTGTCGTGTGTAGGATATCTGACAGATCCACCACGTATAAATGGCATCTCCAAATTAAATGTAAATGATACAACATATCCATATTGATTCAACTGTAATATGGACCACTAAGTAACACAACCTTTACTTTCACTTAGAAATCTGTAATATGCGTAGAGATAGCTATAAAGAGCAAGCCAGCTAAGAAAGCATTAGTAGCAAAAGAGCTAGCATCACATTGCTGCTAAACTGAAATTACTCTTGTCAAAACAACATAATAAATCATAAAGGTGCTTATGTAAGGAAGGCACACAAATACTCATTTGAATTACAACAACATGTGGGGGACCTAGCTGGCTATATAAACCTAGTGGATAGTGACTGCTGCCTTAGATGAGGGGACATGTTACCTGTTTTGAAAATACTAAACCCCCTAAATCAGAGCCTCAAACCTGCCCAATCTTGAAAAAAATAACCCAACCCAATTTAAAAAAAAAACTAAAAATCATAATGCAAGTACATACATACAAACACGCTCGCATTATGCTCATATTCTCCTGATTAATGTGAACGTCCTCATTATGCAAGATTGCACACACGCTCATCACTAACATGATGACAATCACAGCCACTTTTCTTATTTTAGTTTATTGTTTATCTTATCGTTTCACCACTAGCTATGTTTCCCTTAGCATAGCTACACAAAGACGCTCGCAGTCTAACATTAAGCATTTCATTGCCAGATAAAAATCTGCTGTATTGTTAACAGTACATTTGACAAATAAACTTTAATTTGATTTAATCACCCTGCTTATTCCAGTTAATAGACTAGACATATTTCCTACTGGAATGTTATTAATAGGCAAAATATAGCTTACCTTCATGCAAATGCAGTTAGCTGTATCTGGTAGTAGCGGTAGCTAGTGGTATTGGCCTGTATGTGTCCAGGCACTTTTCAAAGTGTGTCTTCGGCTTGGGGAATTGAATAAAGCATTACATTACAGGCATTTAGCAGAAGCTCTCATCCACATTGGGACACCTTGGTGGGGTGGTATGTAGCATTTACATTCCATCCATGTATATATCTGGATATATACTAAAGCAATGCGGATTAAGTACTTTGCTCAAGGGTACAACAGCAGTGTCCCACCTGGGAATTGAACATTACAAGACCAGCTCCATACCCATTACACTAAATAACCCCCTCCCCTCCAAACATTGAGGATTTCATGTGTCAAGTTTTGCAAATTCCCCAATGGGAGCTTTCAACCACCTACATATACGCTTTGTAATTCGTAGTTAGCTAACTAACTAAACTTTTTCTTCATTATCAGCTATGCTGTTGCAGACAGTGTGGGAGCTAGATGTCAGACTCGGACGAAGTCGTAAACGACTGAATCGTGCTAGCAAACACTGCGCCCTGCCTGACTAAAACCACATTGCGTCTGTTGGCGCACGACGAAAGGTGACGTATGAAAACAACCAATAAAAGTGTGGGGTTCACGTCCCCCTCAGTTATGATTGGTTCTACGCCCATGCTAAGAGCACAGTCTGAGCTCAAAAGTCTCAGGATTAGAGCCTCAGCTACGTCATTAGCCAACCATTACCAGGAGTGAGGTACAGTCCTCCAAGGAGTGGGAAAGGATTAAGTCAGCCAAGATTCGCTACCAAACATAACATCTTTCCAAAAACACACACAGCGCCTGCCAGTTATCATCAGTGGGAGATATATCTTGTCTTGTAAGGACCAGCTTTCTCTTGTTGTAGTCTATAGCCTCTAGGTTGTAAAACACTCACTGGCTTCCACACACACACTTCAACTGCACAGCTGAGGGTCCCACAGCCGAAACTTGACAAGCACAGCTCCCAATTTACCTTAGTTATGAGTGTTGACTTTGTAAAGATTAAGTTGACTTACTAAATTTAACTAATTCATATCAGCTAATATCACCTCAAGCAAGTCAAGCAGTGCCAGCTGGGGTTAAAATGAGAGCAAAATTTGTGCTGATGGGTACAGATTATTCAGATAACATTTCTGAGCTAGAAAGAAGTAAAACAGATGGAGGCGAGATGATCAATTTCAGTGTGCTACCACTTCCATATCAAATTGATGAGCCATTGTTGAAAAGAAGTAACACTCACTTTGTGTGATGAGTCAAAAGCGCCTAGCAGATAGATGCATTAAACAAGGCAACCCAAAGGCTGATGTGGCTAAATTTGCTATGCAGCTTTAGGTATCGCTAGCTTTTTATCTACAGCTACTGTGCACTTGCAGAAGAAGATCCAGATGTAGGCAAGCCTGGGCAATAAAGGTAGCCTTATTGCAGGACATCTCAGAGTGCCTGTTCTGAATCAGAAGGACCAGCACATGTCTTGGAGCCTCGTCGACCCGCTCCTGGTCTCTGCCCTTATCCGGAAGCGCTTGTCAGACCACGTTTTCGTCTGAGCGTTGAGCAAAGCAAAGCGGACGTCTCACTGAAGGATGAGAAGGTCGCCTACGCAACCTGCACTTCAGCGGCCTTGTCAAAACCTTGGCGTTTGATCACCAGCAGCTGTCGAATCTCTGGGGTTGTAAGAGAAGCGGCCATGGGGCTGTGTGATGTGGAACATTTGCAGAAACGGTTAGAGGGTTGCCTCATTTTTTTTTCTTTTCTTGCTACAACGACCTCCGGTTGACCAGGTGAGACTGTATGGAAATGACCACAGTGATTTATTAAGGTTGATCAAGCTGAACAGCTGAGAACAAAGCCACAGACAAACTTGGCCCAACCTTTCACCCCCTTAAAAAAGCACCAGACAAAGTGCTGATGATACTGGTTCATCACTACTTTTAAAAACAAGTAGTGTTGTCACACTCAGTCAACACACTGAACCGAGTAGTACATGCAGATGCGTAGAGCTAGCAATATAAGAAGGGAGAGAATAAAGAATGATTCATTCAGCTCACATACTGCCAATACAAATGTGTGCAAAAAAGGTGCTAAAGTGCACAAAAGAAAAAAGACAAAATAAAAAAAGTGGAAAAATAACAAAGTTTCGGTCTCACTCAGACCTTCATCAGTGCCTTTATGGGTCAGACTGATGCCTTTTTTTTTGCAGTGTGCGGTTATCATTCTCTCCATTCTCTTTTAATACTACTTTTATAAATGATGTTATGATGGTATAGTTGGATTTATATTTGTAATATTTATATGCGTTTGTGTTTCATTTGTAACACATCTAAAACTATTGACAGTTATTGGTATCAATTAGGGGCAACATAGCTCAGGAGGTAAGACCGATTGTCTGGCAGTCGGAGGGTTGCCGGTTCAAACCCCGCCCTGGGCATGTCGAAGTGTCCTTGAGCAAGACACCTAATCCCTAACTGCTCTGGCGAATGAGAGGCATCAATTGTAAAGCGCTTTGGATAAAAGCGCTATATAAATGCAGTCCATTTACCATTTACCATTCATCAAAATTAATAGATTGCATTCATATACGACATTCCAAGCTTTCAGGCATACACACACAGTACAGTATTGGAGAAGTCCTAATGCCGAGCAACATGTCGACACTATATTCTTTATTCAGATGGCAATTTCCATAAGAATTCAGGTTAAGGACCTGAAGTACGATGGCACAATGGCAGGTCTCCTCCTTGATTTTGAATCCGAAACCTCTGAGCTACCTCTGAGAGGAACCAGTTTCCTTATTCACTGTGCTATACCACCACACATATATAAATATGAAGGCATTCATTAAGTATGATGTATGCAGACCAAATGAAATATCCAGCTGGTTTTCATTATTTGTTCCCGTGATCGTATCCAGCTCCGTACCGCTCTATATTTGATCTTAGTTTGCAAACAATTTTTGTATCACTTCTGATTTCACTTGCTTGTAGTTGGAACTGCAATCCTGCACATTCCTGGTGATTAAAGAACCCTTTTTTTTTCTTCTCTCCCCCTCAAAACGCTAAAACAGATTTTCCCAAGTAAAAGGAGAAGATATCGTCCTTCTTTTCTCTTCCTGGCAGGACTCTGTTTAAAGACGACATTTAGACAGAAAACAGCTGCAAAATCAGGTCAGTTGGATGGGGCACAAGCACCTGATCAAAGGATTGTTATTTCCTCATTATGGGGTGTTCATGACCATGGCTTTCTGTGTGCCCTGTGTTCCGATGAAAAGACTGCACTGTTGATACTGGCAAGACTGCTTCAGAACTGAATGCTAAGGAGGGATAAATCATTTCATACCCTACAGTTTCCCCCTCCCCCCCTTTTCTTTTGTATTTACCATACCTTATTCAGACTCCCTGTTAACACTAGAACCACCAAGATTCCTTACTATCATAAATGGCCAGGAAAGGTCCATTTGACCGTGACACGTAAACTGTGTAAAACACTGCATTTAATATTAATAATTGTGAAAATAATACATTAGCCTCCATGTTTGTACGTCAGTTACGTACGTAGTTCAACTTTGACAAATGAATGGTTAACTAACCATTTTGTTACACTGGGTTTTATTTGTAGCTGAGGTAGTGCAGTGCCTAACTGAGCTAAGATAACTAGCTAGTTAGTAGTTAAACTTTGCTGGTAACACTTTACGGTTCACAAATTAATGCTTAACTGACAAATTCATTTCTTACTCTAGATCATTGGCATTTCTATTAAAAGAGTGGATACACTTTTTATGCAAAATGGCAACAGATTGTTCAAATTAAGTAACTTTAATTACAACCATTCTAGTGCTAAGGTCTGTATTCACTCCGATGACAATCAATCAATCATATAGTGCTAGTTGTGACACAGTGCTTCACAGGATACATTTTCCAGTAGAAAAATATGGTGAACATGATTAAGTTGTGAAATAATGAAGAAAAAACTACATAACCTTTATCAACTGATTGAGTTGAACATTTGAAAATTGAGTGATTCAAAAATGAACAAAAGTTGAATAATATGGATGTACTGAACAATAACTAACTCTATCAATATATAAGGGCAAAGCAAGTGGCAAGGTCCAGAAGTTTACTTTCAGTTATTGCATTAAGTAATGACTAAGTGACTTAGACCTCATAATGACTGTCTGCTGATCTTTTTTTATGAAGGATACTCATGGAGGCTATTAAAACAGTCAATTCAGGGATTTAAGTTTCTGAAAGATGGTCACCTTTACGATTCTTAAGGCTTTGTACCTCATGATGCCTTTTGTCCATTGATGAAGGAAAGATGTAAGTTCTACGGCCCAGGAACATCCAAACTGCAGTATGATTTGTCCTAAACTTTGAGAGCTTAATGTAGACAGGATTTTGAGGAAATGCAGGGCCTATGGTGCCCTCCATTTTCTAAAATTTATAAACTCCACTGTCACAATGTGACAAGAGCGCACAATTTTGAGCATCGTACCACTGCTATAGCATCACGATTTAGGCCGTATTGACAATGTGCAACTCTTCCACAACACCGTAGAAATGACATTACCATGATAATGACTGCAGATAGCCAAATGCCACAATTACATTTTTCAAACCCACAGTGAGAAAACTGACATTGTTTTCTATCACCCAATGGCACAGTAATCTAAGGGCAACATTCTGCCAAGGTGTGTGAATCTCATGTGGATGCAAATGGCTGTCACGGAGTAATGATTTTCAAGTCCCTTCCCTTACGGCTGATGGTATTGGCTGGTCTACTGTGACTTGTTTGTGAATATTAAACACAATGCCCAAGTGGAGTAGCCTAGCCTATGGGAAATTACGGTAATCAAAACACTCTTTTATAAGGTATGTTCTCCTAGTGGGAGCACTGCTGAAGATTAACCGTTAAGGTATTCAACAGTGTTGCCTGCTCCTTCCACTAATTATAATTAGACGGGGGAAGGTGAGGGTTGGAGTCACTCGTCTGAATAGACTTTTCCACCTCTAAATTTTAATGAAGAATGAGGAGCAGTCTCTTGTACTGGGAAAGTTGCTCATTACCATTTTAAATTACGAAAGAATGGGCAGGCGTTCAATCTTAGAGCTAGCATCAATTGTGTGGAAAGTCAGCCTCTCCCACCAGTACATTGACACGTCAAAAGGAAAATGTGTTGAACCTCTTTTGGCCAAAATTGAAAGAGTGTTCCTGACTCAGGATGACTTAGAAGGCAACAGGTTGGAAATAATCAGTTTTTGTATGCTTTAAAATAATTACAGTTGTACTGAAATTATTATGGGAGAAATGTCATGGTTTTTATCGGGAGAAGGCCACATTACATATTATGATTTACATTGCTGTTCTCTTTGAAAACAATCAGATGGAACAGCATTTAAAAATGGGATTCTCGTCATTATTTTCTGTTCATTTATGCAAGAAGTATGGGTTGATAATGTGAGAATATATATATTTCCTAAATGACCCATAAGTGCGAAATTACTCATAAGTGTTGGGCCAAATGACTAGTAAGTGCATTAATTAGAAGGTAATGATGTGGCAAACCTTTATAAACCATTTGGACATGATGAAATCCTGATTACATAAGAACTGTGTGTATCAATGGCTTATGGAAAAAAAATTTCTCTAATTATGATTCATTAACTAGAATGCAGTATGCAAAACATTATTAAGTATCATATTAATTAGTATGTTTTAAACCAGCTACTCCAGAGAGAAAACCAAGACTATTAACATGTTCCATCAGTTGGCATAATAATCAGGGATCGGTGCAACAGACAAACACAGTGACGTATTTTGCCATAATGCTGATGGGAAGTGAAGTCTTGTGAAAAGCTCTGTACTCAACTCCCATCCACACATAACTGCCACATGGCACAATCATCATATTATTAAAATATATATATATTTTTTAATATCCATTCCTCATGTTCCTTTCTTCCCCAGTTAGGAACGACCAATTGTAAATTGTAAGCCTTTTCTGACAGATACCCCCATCAAATGTGTAGAGGGCCTACCCTCCTGTACCTACCCATGGGCCTCTGGGCCACAGTCAGCACTCTGTGTCACATCCGCATGACTGAACTAGCAGGTGCCTCAGCTGTGTATTGCATTCAGCAGTGGACTCTTCACACACTGAGACAACCTGGGCAGTCCTCTACCTGGATTCATTCTACATTTGGCATTAACTCTGACTCACAATAAAAAAGATCATTTTAGAGTTTTTAGAAACATGAATTGGCTCACTAATTCATGTTTAATAAGGGTAAAGGAAATCAAGTATTATAGAGTTATATAATTATATTACTATAATTATTATATAAGTGTTGATAGAAACCAGGCCTTTATCATCAGTATGACCATAAATAGGGCCTCATTTATGTTATTTTGTGTTTCCGCTGTTATGAAAATACACAAACAAGAGAAAAATGTTAAAAATAAATAAATAAATATTGTTCAATTTCATTATCGATTGCTCGTAAAGTTATTTTGACTTTTTTATTTTCCATGACCATAATTATGTGTTACTCAGAATGATTTTTTTTTTTCTGTGAAGAAGGGTTCTACTTCAGTGATATATCTGGGGATGATCTGATTGTTAATTGAAAGGATTTACCTCCTGAGAACAAACTCCATATGGAATCATGCATTTATGGGTCTTCTCGAGTACATAATGTAATTAATGGTCAAGATGGCACTGTGCCAGTATTTGGGGACAGAATAAAGAGAGGCAATTCTAAAAATAGTGAGAAACCAATGTAAGTAAACCATTGTGTAATAAGGGTTTTGGAAAAGGCACTAAAGAAGGGATTTGCTAAAGCTGCAAATGCAAAACAAGTGCACATTCACCTACCTGATGAAGAATCTTTTAAGGAGAGCACACTCTGAATGTGTAGGCCTATTTATGGTTCCGGCCATTTTAATTTTCACTATTTACAGTTCTCTGCTGGCAAATATAGAGGGGTATAAATATTACAGTACATAAAATGTTAACGCATGTCTTACAGTTGCCACTGTAATGTGCTGAACAGGCTATATAAATACATTTACAGCCTCAGTAACTGCTGAATACATTTTTGAATACACAAAAATACAAAATTTATATTTTAGTAGGCTTATGCCAAGCCTGATTAATTGGAAAAAGCACCCAGTTTTTATGCACCCATTCACCTTTTTATTACAGCTTATGCAGTTTATTTTTTTGTTCACATTTTTAAAGTTTTATTGATGGCTGTTTGCAGCTACAAGAACCATACGGTTCATTGTTTCATGTTGCTGAAGGCAAAATACAAAAACTAAGAACATTTTCTCCCTTTTTTAAGATTTAGCCTACATGCTGAACTTTTGACATTTGCAGATGAACATATTCCATCATCTAGAGACAAATCGAAGCCCCACATCTACCATCTCCGAGAAGCAGGTGTTGGCCCTGGTTAAACTCACATTCTCAAGATACAGTCAGGAGTTTAATCCAAATGACGTTTGGCTTGGATCATGATGTTGTTGCTTACAATTCTCATGTTCACACCTAATCTTCTCAACCAAGCTTTAACAGAATGTTATGTATGCGAACCACCTGCTAATTTCTTATCTAAAGTAATAGCGCAGGAGTGGCTAATGCTGGTGTTGGAGGGCCACAGGGCCTGCTGGTTTTCATTCTTACTTAGGCATATTCACCGAAGAATACATGCTCAGTGGACACTTTATTAGGCACACCTACCTATTACCCAATAGGACCTCCTTTTTCCTCTAGATTAGCCTGAATTCTTTGCGGCACAGATTCAACAAGATGTTGAAAACATTCTTTGGGGATTTTAGTCCATGCTGATTTGATAGTCACACATTCATGGTGAGAACCTCTCATTCTCACCCTGAATGTAGTTTTTTTGTATTGGGATCTGGGCACTGTGAAAGTCATTGTAAAAAAAAAACTGAAGTCACTGTCATGTTTGTGGAACTAGTTTGAGATGATGTGTGCTTTGTGACATGGTGCAGTATCCAGCTGGTGGTATCCATTTGAGAAAGCATATTCTGTGGCCATAAATGGATACCACCACTAGTTTGCGCCATTGACACAATTCAGGATAGATTAATGGATTCATGCTGTTTGCATCAAATTATGACACTAAGATCTACATGTACATGTATCTACTGTACAAATCAAGATTCATCAAATGGGGTAACATTTTTCCAAGCTTCAATTGCCCACTTTTGGTGTTAACATGCTATAGCCTCATCTTCCTGTTCTTAGCTGACAGGAGTGGAACAGGGTATGGCCTTCTGCTGCTGTAGCTCATCCACTTTAACGTTTTGTGTATTGATGTATTGTGCATTCAGAGATGCCCTTCTGTACACCACTCTTATACACAGCTATTGTTTGAACATTTGTGATCTTTCTGTTGCTTGAATAAGTCTATTTTTCTCTGACCTCTCTTGTTAACAAGGTGTTTTTAAACACAAAACTGCTGCTGACGAGAAAATCCCAGGACAGCAGTTGTTTCTCAGATAATGGAACCACGACATCTGGAACCAAAAATCATACTCCAGTGGAAGTCATTTAGATCTTGCATCTTGCCCAATCTAATATTTGTTATAAGAACAACTAGACTTCAGACAGCCTTAAAAAGGTGGACTGTGTATAAAAAGGGCTGCACTATATTGCACTGTACTGTACTATACTATACTATACAGAAATGCAGATACAATTGGAGACTGTTAGATTGCTATAAGAAACAAACGCATGGCCTTCATACTTTTCAAAGAACATCACTTCCAGAATTACAATGATTATGCATAATTCACTCTTTAAAGCAGCAGATGGCGGCAATTCTGCTTTTTATATTTGAACACTAATCCCTGTCTCAAAAAAAAAAGATAAAAACATGCCTTTTCGTTCTTCACTGCAGGTATATTTATTTAGAGGTATAATTATAGCTGTTTATTGTCATGTGTGGGTATGTGTTGAAATGGTGTATGGAATGGCTTGCTAATGGTTTTATGACTATAGTTATGAAAAAATAAATGAGAACAGAACTGACATGGTAGTCTTCGTGTTCTCTGGCAGCTCTCAATGATGTTATAAAGCTTCTCTGTGTAATTGTAATTGTAATTCATGCCTGACTGTGATATCATCATTGCCACTGCTGACTCCTGAAAGTGGAAACAGAGTTGGATTATACATTTTGTGATGTTACTGCAGTTGCATTATTATGTCATAATAGCTTCAGCTGGCCATTGAACAGCCAGCATTGTCCTATAGACATTTATTGCCAAGGTGTCTTCATACAGTACATGTGGTGTTGTTCACATACTGGCCGTGCTTTCTAAAAAAAAAATAATTTATCTGAAATTGATATTATAGTGGGAAGAGGTGAGATTGAATTTAATGAAAATAAATGTTTAGTTAAACAATACCTTAAATTGGATTGCTAAAGGTAGGTGAATGCAGTTATTTATCAAATTATTTCAAGAGGAGTGCTGGTACCATTATAAGGACTCTTTAATATCCAATACCATACCTGATCCCAGAAGCAAATTTGGACAGTCAAATTCAATAAAACTAACCTTCCAATCTGACAATGACTGATGACTAATGCTCCACTATATATATACTATATATACTGTATATATTAGCATAATTGTAGCTGCAGCTGTATAAGATAACTGATGTGTTTGCGTGCGTGTGTGCATTTGTTTGTGTGTGTGTGTGTGTGTGTGTGTGGTGTGTGGTGTAAGGAGGTACTCAAGACAAGCTACTCTATAGAGAGGCCATAGAATAAAGGTATATAATAGCTGATGTACCTCAAACAGTGAGCACCAAGATCTCCAGGTTGATTTCACGTTCTCCTACAGCACAATTAAGCACACACGTGCTCAGAGACGAGTGTCCAAGTGTGACCCCAAGAGGTCAGCTCCTGTCTGGACAAGAGAAAAATGACCTCATGCCCTTTCATCATTTATTTACTTCCTGTGTTCTTTTTGGAAACAGTCCACCATTACACTGAAAGATTTATCAGAAGGAAGATCACAGAGTCAGACAGACCATTAGTGGGGTGTGCAGATGGGAGATGGAGGGTTTTTTTTTTAAACCCCATGTTATTGTTTCTGGACAGTTTCTGGAAAATGATTTGCATTCACAGGAAACATAAAATTTTAGGAAAATGTGGTAGATGCAAAGAGCAAGAAAATAACAGATGTGTCATTTTGTCGTAGGTTCTTGCTTAACTCTCATATTATATTGAGAATATAGTCACATCCATCTTGTTACAGGTCAAATTGACCTGTGTATATCTATTCAACATAGCTAAATAATCCTAAAGCAGTAAAACATGTTTTTTCCTCATCTGGCCATTCACAAAGAACACATACAAGATTTATTTCAAACACTATATTTCCTTTCAAAGGAATAGTCATATTTTAAAAACTGTTCAACCAGCTTGAGTAACCAGCATTTTCAGTAAAAAAAAAATATATATATATATTTATTGTATTTCATAAAGGCGGCAATTAAACACTATTACACTATTGACCCCAATTGACCAAAAACATCATGTTTTTATGTGCACAGACATTCCACAATGCAGCTGTGGGTGAAAACATTCCATACAAGTTCATGACCCTAGAGGAGTAAAAATCATGACATTTCTTGAAAATGAGAAGTTATCTAGTATATCAAATCTAACTGACTCACAACATATTGAGAGGGTTACATTTTTTTTTTAGCTTTGGTGATATGAAACAATGTATAGCCATGCCAATAAAGCATATGATCAGTGTCATACAGAAATGAGTACCCCCCAAAAACAGAAATCTCAGTGACAGTAAGAACAGTATTTCCTCTTCACCATCACAAGCTTGTGTTTAGTCATATTAGGACATCTTTGTTAGTTGTAGAATAGTGGCATAATTACAATAGATGGAGCTCAGAAAGTTTCTTAACCACAGTGTGTTGATCAAATACCCACACCCTGGGTTTCTACATATGACCACCTACACAATCATTTTCATTCCCCACCACCGAATGAGAACAGGCCCTGTTCGCCTTTACACCATCAGTCAGAATTATCTTGCATAGAAATAAACCGCTTGTTGTTAATCGCTATTGACATTAAGTTTTCCTTCAAAACATGGAAAGCATTAACTTAGCAAGCATTAGGTATATCATTAATAATTGTTTAAAAAAAAAAACGACAAAAACACAAGGACGTACAGGGTACAATGCATGATATAGGAATCTATAAGGAGAAGAAAAGAAAAAAAAGATTGATTTGGTCAGAGCAGACATGGGACTCAGTCCATATTGTTTCTTTTCCTGTGCTTCTACACTTCCTCAGTGAGTGGCCTTGCCTCTCTTCCACACCGGACGCTCAGGCCCTGCTGCCCCTGGGTGTGCCCCAAGCATAACCTTCCTCACTGCATCTTCCATCATCCAAAATCTGATGCCCCTGCACCATTTGAGTGGTCCCATCTGACTTTGTCATCCATGGTTAGAGCAAACCTCCCTGCACCCATCCAGAGCCCCTCCCGTCTGGTGTCTTACTCAGCTGATGTGTAATCAAGCACAGCAGTGAGGAACTCCCATCCCAGACCCATGTCCACACGAAAAGGGAGTGAGAGCATCTCTCCCATGTTTCAACTCTGTCTACATGGAAATTGAGATCATCTGGGTTATATATGTCTACACGTACTGTGAGCACATCTATACTATGCTATATTGTACTTTATCTATGTCTGTTTAAAGAACAAACATCTGTGGTATAATGTGTCTACTTGTAAAGTGAGCACATTCATACCATGCTATTTCTATGTCTGTTTGAAGAGAGAACATGTGGGGCATAATGTGTCTGCATATAAAACTGAGTGCATCTGTACCACCCCATATGAAAAAAATTGTGCACTAAGTATACTTGATATAAACTTTAATTATACGTCAAGTATTCTTGAGTATAAAGTAGTATACTTCAGGCATACTTCAGCAGACTATTTTTTCACATGGGATGCTATATCAATGTCATTTTGAAGAGAGGACATCTGGGTTGTAGCGTGTCTACATGTAAAGTGTATCTTAGCTGTGGATGAAGTGAAATGAATATCTGGCCTATGATGTATATGTATGGGAAAAGTGAGTGCACAGTAGCTTACTGTGTCTAACTGATAGATGAGCACCTCTGGTGCATAATGTGCATAGCTGAAAAGACAGAGCATCAGCACTATTGTACATTTTTATCGAAAAGACACACTCACATAAAGGTAGGTATGGGATCTGCATTTATTTGTGGCTGGTAGGCAGGTGTAGGCTCCTGTAAACAAGAAGTTCTCGTTGATTTCATTAATCCTGTGATCTTAAAAACCCTGATAAAATATTTTGTTAATAATTATTATTTTGTATACAGTCGCGCTTAGGATGTGGCCTGGCGACACTTCCTACCTAGCAGGTGACATCTTTAAACTGTTATGTCCTTGCCCACCCATTCTTATGTGTGTTTGCAGTATTACAATATGGAACTGAAAGGGCTAAAAGAAGCCAAATTACGCACAGTTAAATTATATATTAATTTATAATTAATCATTTCTAGATACAATTGTGAGTTGTATTGAACAGTTACAATTAAAATGACTAATTGTTATGAACAGAGACAGGTGGCTGAAAAATACAATTATTTCTCAAGAGGGTGTCTGCATTTTGAAATATAGAGATGGCAAAAATCAATATTTGCTTTGTGGTCTTACCCAGGTGAGCATACATAGCTCACAGTAAGCACAATGTCCATTTATCAGCAAAATAGTTTTATAGAGAAATTATAGGTTCAGCACCTTTCTCAGGGGTACAGGGATCCCACCCTGGAATCAAACCTTCGACCTCCCGGTTTTGAGCTCAGGTCTTTAAGTGCCGCAGTACACTGAGAGTATAAGCTGCCGTACTCCTCCCTATGTTCACTCACCCTCCTGCTGAAGGGAGATCTGACCTAGCATAGCAGAGCATTGTGTCCGAAAATATCAAAAGAAATGTATTGAAAGCACCCCTTTCCTCCACACAAACGGACTTTGCACCCAACCACCGGACCAGGGTCATCCCCACGGTCGGTTGAGCAAGAGAATGAGAACCAGACAGAGGAGGAACAGGTTTATTTGTGAGGATGGGTGGGGTGAGAGTGGTTTGGAAGGAAGAAGAGAGAGACCATTTTTCCTTTTTGAGCAAGCGGGAGACAAAACTGCATATGAGCCCAGTTGAGGATCCTGGATTCAACCACACAACCTGGCTCCTCTGGCCATCGCGAGGAAGGTCAAGGTACTCAAAAAATTCCCACCCACCACAGCATAGCCACACCCCCGGAGTGCCTTCATCTCCTTACCAAGTGGCCAAACCGATGTGGAACGTCTTCAAAAAAGCCTGGCTTTCATCTAACATGACTGAGAGTGAAAATTATTTTCCATAAGGTGGGGAGGAGGCAAAGGCAAAATTACATTTGAATTGCACAGAAATAAGGCAGTAGTCTGTGCTGTGATGGAGAAGTGTTGAATGCTACTAGGGGAAAAGTAATCTTTCACAGAAATGTATAAATAGATACCAAGCAATTATGTTAATGTCTGTAATGTATGAATATATCACAGTCATTAACATAATATTGGTGGAAAAAGGTCATACATGTTTTAACACAGCTTTTAATATTGTTGAAATAAAGTGTTTTCACACCAAGTATTTGTTGCACAACACTACATATTATTATAAATGTCATAAATATAGTATAGAAAATATTGTATAATACTACAAAGAAATGTCCCCACACATCATCTCAAATGTGAGATTTGGCAACAGTGTTCAGTTACATTTCTTTATACTATAACACAGTGTTTAATGAAATTTATAATGGGTTAGGAACTGGTCTTGTAACCTCAAGGTCACGGGTTCAATTCCTGGGTAGGACACTGCCGTTGTAGCCTTGACCAAGATACTTAACCTGCATTGCGTCAGTATATATCCAGCTGTATAAATGGATGCAATGTAAATGTAAAAGTTGTGTAAGTTGCTCTGGATACATTTGCTAAATGCCTGTAATGTAATGAAATACAGTACTTATAGTTAGGGCCACCAGTTTGTCTCCCCTTGTGTTCTCGCATTGTACTTCAGTCCTCCACCAGCTAGAGGTCACAATAGCCTTTGTGTAAAGCCCCATCTCAGTTATCCCATTTGCACCACCTCAGTAATCAAAGTTGATAAAGTAATTGCCACTAATTAAGCACAGATGATGATTGACAGCAATGCGTACAAGCGACACTCACATGTTAAATTCAGTTTGATTACTTACTTGTCACGGTACGGGTAGAGGGGACCCAAACGCAGAGGGGGGAAAAAAAAAACACGAACTCAAAAGGGAAAATTAACAAAGATTTTACTCACAAAAAGGGCAAACAACCAGGGAACAGACAAGGGCACGAAGGCCAAAACAAACTCAAAAAATATCGAAATATAACAGAAAACAAGTTGAACTCAAACACGGGCAGGGCAGAACACGGACAGGGCAGAACACGGGAAGGCAGAGCACAAGGAAAGGTCAAACAAAAACACAGGCAGGTAGATATGGTGAAACAAACAGATGTCGGAAACAAACACAAACAATATCTAATGAAACAACAGGAACTCAAAAACACAGGCAGGACAGAGTACAAGTAAGTGGAACAAACACAAACAGGTCACAAACACAGGCAGGTACAAAGGGTCTAAAACATACGCAAGTTGGGAACAAACACAAGCAGGCAGGTACATGTTCGTCAGGTAACAAACACAGGCAGGTACATACAGTTTTCAAACAGATTTCAGGAACAAACACAAGAAGGCAGGTACAAGAAAGTCAGGAGACAAACACAAGGAACCAGCACCCGAGTCAAGGGAACAGAGAACTTAAATAGACAAGGGATAACAAGACACAGGTGAACTCAAAAAACAATCAAACCAGAAGGAGGGGAAAAGACACAGGTGGGAACAATGATGGGATAACGAGACAATGAAACAATCATACAATTAACAGGGAGGGAGCAGGACACAAAACAGAAGTGCCGCCATCTGGCGGCCCAACAGGGGAAACACAGACAGGAACACCGGAACATGACAGTACCCCCCCCCCAAGGGACGGCTCCTGACGTCCCAGGAGGCCGACCCGGGGAGGGAGTCAACAGAGGGTGGGGGCTGGAGACAGGACAAGACAAGAACAGGGACAGAACACGGGAACAGGACTCTGACAGGAACAGGGACTGGACACAGAGCAGGAACAGGACTGGGGCAGGAACAAGACTGGACAGGACAAGACTCAGGGCTGGGCTGGACAGGACAGGAACAAGACAAGAACAAGACTCGGGGCTGGACGGGAACTCGGGGCAGAAACAGGACTGGACAGGAACAGGACGGGACTCGGGACTGGAACGGGACGCAGGACTCGGGACTGGACTCGGACGGGGGAACAGGACTCGGGACTGGACTCGGACGGGGGAACAGGACTCGGGACTGGGCAGGACCCGGGCAACACGGGGAGACTCAGGGCTGGGCAGGACCCGGGCGACAAGGGGAGACTCAGGGCTGGGCAGGACTCGGGCGACACGGGGAGACTCAGGGCTGGGCAGGACTCGGGGAAACTCAGGGCCCGCACATCGGGCGACACGAGGAAATTCAGGGCCCGCACGTCGGGCGACACGGGGGAAACTCAGGGCCCGCACATCGGGCGACACGGGGGAAACTCAGGGCCTGCACATCGGGCGACACGGGGGAGACTCAGGGCCCGCACATCGGGCGACATGGGGGAGACTCAGGGCCCGCACATCGGGCGACACGGGGGAGACTCAGGGCCCGCACATCGGGCGACACGGGGAAATTCAGGGCCCGCACTCCGGGCGACATGGGGAAATTCAGGGCCCGCACTCCGGCGACACGGGGACTCAGGAAACCAGGGGGGACTCAGGAAACCAGGGGGGACTTGGACAGGGGCAAGGCAGACATACAGGACAGGACTGAGACGGGGCACGACAACACTGGACTGGGTTGGACAAGACTGAGGGGGAAACAGACTGCCAGATACTGGCACAATCGGGAGACCTACAAGGACAGACACAGGGACAAGCAGGCGGGGAGGCACACGGCGACACCGACGGACACACAAAGGGACAGGCAGACAGGGAAGGCGAGGGGGGAGCCCAACAACTGACATAGGGACTGACACACAGGCAAACAAGACAAAACACACGCGGACTAGCACACTGACAGACAGGCAGACAGGCGGGCAAACACGTTGGCCGATGGGCTGACGGCTTGGGGGGCAGACAAACAGGCCAACAAACTGGCTGACACACATACGGGTAGACCAACAGACAAACAGGCGGGCAGACAATTAGACAGGGGGGCCGGGGAACACACGGACACACGGTTGGGAGGACGAACACCAAAGGGAGAATGGACACCAGGGGGAGTGACGAGACCGGGGGAGGGACGACCACTGGGGGGAGGACGGACTCCAGGGAAGAGACGATCACTGGGGGAAGGACCGACACCGGGGGAGAGACGACCACTGGGGGGAGCGACGAGACCGGGGGAGGAACGACCACTGGGGGGAGGACAGACTCCGGGGAAGAGGCGACCACTGGGGGAAGCGACGACACCGGGGGAGAGGCGATCACTGGGGGAAGGGCGAACACTAGGGGGAGCGAGAACACTAGGGAAAGAACGGACACTGGGGGGCGCGAGAACACTAGGGGGAGGACGAACGCCAGGGGGAGCACGAACGCCAGGGGGCAAGGAGTGGACACTAGGGAGAGCAAGAACACTAGGGGAAGAACGGACACTGGGGGGCGCGAGAACACTAGGGGGAGCACGAACGCTAGGGGGAGAACGAACGCTAGGGGGCAAGGCAGGCGGCTTAGCCTGCGGGGCGGCCAGAGCAGTCTGAGGCGGCCCCTGCGGGACAACAGATGGGACCGTTGTCCTCTCCGGGGCTCTGGACGGCTCTGGAGGCCTCTCCGGAGCTCTAGACGGCTCCGGAGGCCCCCCCGGGACTCGAGGCGGCTGCGGAGGCTCCCCTGGGGCTTGAGGCGACTCCGGAGGCCCCCCCGGGGCTCGAGGCACAAGTACAGCCCGAAACTTGGGTGTAGCAGGCGGCCTCCGCGGAAGGGTCAGAGCAGGCGAGGCCTCCGGGGCTGGAGGCGGCTCTGAGGGCCTCTCCGGGGCTCGAGGTGGCTCTGGGGGCCTCTCCGGGGCTCGAGGCGGCTCTGGGGGCCTCTCCGGGGCTCGAGGCGGCTCTGGGGGCCTCTCCGGGGCTCGAGGCGGCTCTGGGGGCCTCTCCGGGGCTCGAGGCGGATCTGGGAGCCTCTCCGGGGCTCGAGGCGGATCTGGGAGCCTCTCCGGGGCTCGAGGCGGATCTGGGAGCCTCTCCGGGGCTCGAGGCGGATCTGGGAGCCTCTCCGGGGCTCCAGGTGGCTCTGGGGGCCTCTCCGGGGCTCGAGGCGGCTCTGGGAGCCTCTCCGGGGCTCGAGGCGGATCTGGGAGCCTCTCCGGGGCTCCAGGTGGCTCTGGGGGCCCCTCCGGGACTTGGGGCAGAGCAGGCCGTGAAGGCCGCTCCGGGACTTGGGGCAGAGCAGGCCGTGATGGCCGCTCCAGGACTTGGGGCAGAGCAGGCCGTGAAGGTCCCTCCGGCACTCGGGGCAGAGCAGGCCGTGAAGGTCCCTCCGGCACTCGGGGCAGAGCAGGCCGTGAAGGCCCCTCCGAGACTTGGGGTGGAGCAGGCGACAGGAACACAGACCACAGCTGTAGGGAACCCGGCTGGGCAGCCGGACGGGACCGGCGGGACCCCCGCGGGCCGGACCCCGGAAAAATGGCAAGCCGAGATCCCTCAAAAGGGTCAGGATCCGCCTGCTGAGCAGCTGGAGGTCTGGCCGACCGGGAGGCAGCCCGACCACGGCGCCTCCGCGACCGCCCGCCCCGGGCACTGGGAGGCTCAAGCTCCCACCACCCCGATGGCATGTTAAACAAAATAAAAAAATAAATAAATAAATAAATAAAAATAAAAAAAAAAACTCTGCTGGGTCCCACACTGGCTGGTTCCTTCTGTCACGGTACGGGTAGAGGGGACCCAAACGCAGAGGGGGGGAAAAAAAAACACGAACTCAAAAGGGAAAATTAACAAAGATTTTACTCACAAAAAGGGCAAACAACCAGGGAACAGACAAGGGCACGAAGGCCAAAACAAACTCAAAAAATATCGAAATATAACAGAAAACAAGTTGAACTCACAAACACGGGCAGGGCAGAACACGGACAGGGCAGAACACGGGAAGGCAGAGCACAAGGAAAGGTCAAACAAAAACACAGGCAGGTAGATATGGTGAAACAAACAGATGTCGGAAACAAACACAAACAATATCTAATGAAACAACAGGAACTCAAAAACACAGGCAGGACAGAGTACAAGTAAGTGGAACAAACACAAACAGGTCACAAACACAGGCAGGTACAAAGGGTCTAAAACATACGCAAGTTGGGAACAAACACAAGCAGGCAGGTACATGTTCGTCAGGTAACAAACACAGGCAGGTACATACAGTTTTCAAACAGATTTCAGGAACAAACACAAGAAGGCAGGTACAAGAAAGTCAGGAGACAAACACAAGGAACCAGCACCCGAGTCAAGGGAACAGAGAACTTAAATAGACAAGGGATAACAAGACACAGGTGAACTCAAAAAACAATCAAACCAGAAGGAGGGGAAAAGACACAGGTGGGAACAATGATGGGATAACGAGACAATGAAACAATCATACAATTAACAGAGAGGGAGCAGGACACAAAACAGAAGTGCCGCCATCTGGCGGCCCAACAGGGGAAACACAGACAGGAACACCGGAACATGACATTACTACTGTGGACATGCTGCAGTATTTTAAAATGTTGTACAGGTGCATGATTGGTTTAGTTAGAACGTAATTAATGTGGGTTAATGTTGGAAATGCCCACCTTGAAAATGAGAGCAGTTATATACCATTTCACGTCCACAAAAAAGTTAAATAATAAAAATAAAAAAACGAAATTCATGATTCAATTTAACTAATTAACTAATGATGGCCTTCATTCAAGACTTTAAATAGAATCAGGTGTCTTAGTGCTGGGCTAAAATAAAAACCTGCAGCCACACTGGGTAATCAACCTCTTTAACGGATCAATTTTTGTGCTACTCAAGTTCTGAGAAACAATGAAAGTCAGCAGACCCTGTGGCTCTCCATGACCAAGAGTGAGGACCACTGGCTCAAAGACATGTTTTTCACAGCATTTAAACTTCCAGCTATGATCACTTTACTTCCTGACTGTCCTCATACTAGACCATCTAATTGTTTCTATAAATGTCTCAATTAGAAACTCAATTGTGCAATTAGTCACTTGACTGTGCCATTGGAGTGCTTATGGGGTCACCTGGAGGTTAAACATTGAAATACAAGTTTTAATTCCTGTAGGTCACATGGTGCAGACAAACTGGTGGCCCGAGTTACAGAACATCTCTACTGAAAACATTTTCAGCAAAAAAAAAATGAAGCTGCATGCACAAAGTACATAGCACATACACAAATATTATATACATTTTTAAAACACTGAAAAATCTTTATCCATACCAACCTTTTGAAATTGATTCCCACTTTTGACTAAACTGTTGCACAGAAACTAACCATAGCTAACTAATCTAATAACAGCTGGGCCATTAAATTATTTTATAGTCAGGTCAGATATAGTTTATATCAATGTCACTGAGCCACGTGACAGTAGAGTTTTTCTAGTACATCACTAGGCACCATAAAGTTATTTCTCTGAAATATAGGAAGAGCAGTGTTTTATATGTATGTGTAGACAAGTATGTACATATCTACTAGCAAGTTGTCACCCAGCTGTTTTAGCCAATTAAATTAATGTTCAGGTTGTTTTCCATTGCAAATTTGTCACATTTGCTATCTGAGCCACAATTGTGCCTCACAGCAACAATAAAACACCCAAGGTCCTGAATACAGGCTGTTTTGCCTGCTCACGTATTTCAGTGAATTTGTGTTATCATCGCATAACGTCCTTCTGCTATCAAAATCTCTCATAAAGTGTGGAATAAATTCATAACCTTGCCCACATTATTGAATGTCCTTTCTGCATTTATTGTATAAAAACTGTATACATATTGTATATGTGGTATATAGTGTAAATTTCAACATGGGCGAAATCTAAAAAATAGATCTGTGTAACAGTATGCAATTCTACTGGGCAGTAGTAATAGCTTGAAACTAATTGTGATTGATTGACAGCATTATTATGCAAAATGAATTCATTCTAAGCTGTCAAAAGAGGTATAAGATGGGTGATTGGACAGTTGGGAGCCAGAATTCAGTGTATCGCGAGGGTCTGAACAAGGATATCAACAAGCTTTTGAAATGTCTTAGGCAGCTTGAAAAAAAAAACACTTAGGTGGCCCACCTAAGTCACCTATAGAAATTACGCAAAAAAAGTAAGACAATTAGAAATGGTCTATTCATTTATTGGTAGAATTTGGTCATGAATAATACTGCATTTCTTGTGATTAAACTTTTGACTGCTGTCAAGTTTACATTCATTCTTAGACACACTAAATGAACTTCAGTAGAATCGACTTAATTGCATAAAAGAATGAGACAGAGTGGTGACAACCTTTTAGCTACATTTACAAGTTAACTTTTGCAATTAATTGATGCATCCGTGAATGTGACAAAAATGGGGTCACTAGTATCACTTCAGAACAAGCGCCAAGATTTCTTAAAACAAGCCCAGAAAACCACAACCCATGTCTTCTGATTTTTTGAAGTGACTTCAGAAAAAGTAAGCTTAAAGTAGAGCATTATAAGACTAGGCAACGCTACTGAATCAAACATGACCACATGAGCACAGGCGGAATGACTGCAGTTCTGTGGCTGGTGTGCTGGTGGCATTTGTCCAACTAGGAACCAGTCTCTGGTTGTTCGTTAGCATTAGGCGCTTAATTGCTCTGTGCAGGCTTTACATATATATTTATCTTAGTTTATTCAGTAGTGAGTAACAGAGGTAGGCAGATAAAAAGTATCAAATTTATTTTCAAAACAAAGTAAAGAAAATTCCTTAAAAAAACAAAAAAAAACAACAACTAATATTTCTACTTTGTTACTTTACACCACTGTTTTTGAGCATTCAATATTTTAGGGCTGAACTTATCTAAGGGTTATTCCCCTCCAATTGCCTCCTCATAGAACATAATAATGTGCTTAAAATGATAATAAAGCTGTGTTTGTTTTTGAATAGGCTATTTGTTTGTGTGGAGGGGTGGTGCGGTTACGCTGCTGGCGGCATGTAGATAGAGGGAGCATTTTAGCCAGCCTGCAGCTGCAGCTGTTGGCAATTAGATGATTACTGCTAACCTGTATCTGTTCTGCCTGCAGTGAGATTGGGGGGCTGGAATGAGAGATGCACGGAAGCTGTGCTTTAGCCTTCCCTCCCATCTGGTGTGTGAGTTCGTCAAAACCTACAATAAAACCCAGTGTCCATCTAAAATTTGGTTTGTGGGGAAATCACAAGAAGATCTTGTGACAGTCTGAATAAGTTTGTGTAGGTTCACATAGGTTTGGATAGGTTTGCATAGGTTTCCCCTGTTTTGGATGGGTTTGCGCAGATTTTTGGACACCTGCATACATCCATTCTCCTAGTCTTTTGCAAAAATGGGAAATTCTCTAATGAGCTGGATTCAAATATGTTTCCCATCAGTCAAAAGACTATCTGTTGAAAAAAAAAAGAGTATCTCCTGAATTACTGTGCAAAATGATTTTTGGATGTTTGGACACCAATGTAAGCTGTTTTAAAACTGTTTTTTTTTTAACTTAATTTGAGGGGTTCACTGTAAACTAGAGTGACTGAACTTATATATGAATTATAAAAATACATTACTTTAAGACATGCTAATAAAGGGTATTCTATGATTTAAAATATTATTGGTTTTGTGTAATGTTGACATCTGGAATTATATAGTGAAAACAGGCAGAAATTAAGCCTCTGCACAAAGGGGTTAAATGAAAGACATGTGGCAGGTGAATTAATGAAGCTCTAGCTACTTAGTGCACTAGCTAAACTTCCTGCAATTTTCCTTCTAGTGCCTTGCCAATGTAATCTAAATTTATAGCCAAAGTACTGCTGCTGTGAAGTGAACTTTTGAATCATAGTCATTTCATATTTCATAGTCATTAGGTCATTTTATGATTTGGCAGCATAAACATCATAAAGTTGTTCTTTATTTAAGCCCAGACTCACCGCTTCTGTTTTTTTCCCCCATATCTAATGGTCCACAGACTGTGGCATTTTTTATGCCCTCTTGCCAGTTCACATTCAGTTTCTGCCTCGCTCATTTATGCATATTTTTGTTCCTGTCTTTCAGAGAGTGTAGATTGGGAGAAGTTCAGAACCTCAGCAGATATCCTTTGGCTCTGCTTGAATTATATATCTATAATTCAAGCAGGCTGCCATGCTGAAGAGCAGACAATTGTTGTACGTGGTATACACATATATATTTCAAGGTTGAATGCCTTTTATTAGCTCACTTATCATACTGAAAAGAAAGGGAAAAATAAATAACTTCAGTATTAATAGATTGGGCATTGTATGAATATTTCATGTGTTGAATGAGCCGAAAATCATTCTTGGAAATGAAATACTTCAATTATCACATGCAAAGTATGTAAACAGCATAGGATTGATTGCATCCTAAAGATTTTCCAGACATCTGGGTTGTTCCTAAATAGCAAAGATAGTTGAAAATCACTGACTGCACATAATAGCCTACCCTAAATTAATATATAATAATGACCCCATCCCAACACTGCCTACCCCCAGCTCTGCATCACAACTACATACAACCTTTTTTTACAGCTTTCATTTTCATCACTTTTACAAGTAATATATCCTTTTATCCATTTATAAGGTATCATAAAAGGAGCAGTTCATAGGAGGTGCCCAGAAGTTATTCGTTGTCAGGGGCGCCATAAGGAAGGGGGCATGGGATGGTTAGGATGACTCCAAGGGGCCCTTAAAAAGTATTAGAACGTAGGATTATCTGGGATGGTGGGGCCCAGTGTGAGATCTTTTCATGGGGCCCAACATCCCTGTTGCACCCCTGTCAGTTGCATGAGTGAGAAACACCTCTCCTCTAAGCGGTGCTAGCTTTCCTGTAGTACTATGTGGGTGGGATTTAATGTGTGAGTGCATGCACTTCAGCTGCAGAGCTCCTTGTGTAGATGCGGGTGACAGTGTATATAGAATTGGCAGAAGAGTTGATTATACAAACAGTGAAGCACTTTCGTTGCTCTGTTACTGGCTAAAAAAGTGTTTACAGTTGTTTTCTGTGGTTACTGCTGGTCTGACTTCACTGATGTACTCTGCTTCTTAAACCACTCTGGAAAAGAGAAAATACAGCTTGAAATGCATATTTTTATGTGTGTCTGTGTGCACTGTTTCTTACAATTGCCATTTTAATTTGGTGACTTTGGTGACAGAGACAATGGCCTATATTTTCACAGTCACAGCACAATTGATTAAATCCTTGCATTACTGCTAGTTGCACTTTGTGACTCCAGGCTATTCATCCATCCATCCATCCATCCATCCATTATGGATACCCGCATATCCTGGGCAGGGTCATAGGGGTGCTGGAGCCTATCCCAGTGTGCATTGGGCAAGAGGCAGGAATACACCCTGAACAGGCCACCAATCTATCGCAGGGCATGCACACCATTCTCTCACACACTCATACCTAAAGGCAAATTAGAGTCTCCAACTAGCCTACCTGCATATCTTTGTACTGTGGGAGGAAACTGGAGTACCTGGAGGAAACACACGCGTGCACGGGGAGAACATGTGTGGAGAGCAAACTCCACACAGAAAGGCCCAGGCTAGGACCTTCTTGCTGTGAGGCGACAGTGCTTCCCACTGCATCACCGTGCCGCCCGATCCAGGCAGTTCAATGAGAATAAATTAACAGTGGGTGTGGTGGGGGTATGGTTTCATTATTTCCAATCAGATTGCCCCATGTCCTTCCCTTTAAAAAGAGTGCTTTTGCACCACAGGCAGCTGCTAATTTAGTCATAGCGGAAAAGCAAGCACATTATGAGAGGATCCATTACGAGTGTCTCTACAAACCGTTATTCATGGTATCTAAAGAAAGGTGAGACAGAAATAGTTGTTAGTTTAATATTTATTTTCCGCCTCAATCAAAATATATTTCCAATTTATATACCAGTGTTAAAAACTATAATATATGGTTCCATTAACAATTTGAAAATTTTGAATATTCCCAGATTGGCCAGGAGCAGAATGATTCAGCTGGCAGAGACACCCTCCAGTCGACCTCTCCATCATGATGCTCACAGTACTGTTTCATCTTCGACTGCAAACCACAGGATGGGAAAGAAGATGGCGCATTTAGTTTGAATTTACTTCTTTGTTTCTTTGCTGCCAATTTTTGATTAATACCACTATTTAATAAAAAAAAATAAAAAAAATCATTTCAAACATGAACTTGATGAAATGATTGTACACTCACATGGTAGACAGCTCACTCTGTGCCTTTGTAATCTACATTGCAATCGTCACATGCTACTCTGCCTCCTGTAATGCGTCCTCGGTAAAGTCTATGTCACATCTAAAGTGTATGACTATGTAGTGTAGAACACAGCACGCCACACAAAATGCACTGACTTTCTAAGGGCTGTTTTGTAACATACCACCCGATTCATCCAAACATCTGAAACACATTTTTCACATTCCTAAGGTTTGCTCAGTCATTGACCTAGCCCTGCCAAACTCACAATTAAATGCCAAATTTGCCAGTGTGTTCTGGGCTGAATATATGTAGTAAGTAGCCATGATTTTAACAAATGCCTATCCTACACTGCTGCCTGGATGTAGAGCAGGTCTGCCACCTTCCTTGAGTCTCTCATTCAGTTTACACTGTTAACTCCCTACAGATGCATTGCCTAAATAACCAGCATTGGACTGCATAACTAAACACGGCTTGCATTTCAAATAACCAAATTAAAATAAACAAAATATTTCTTGCATCTGTGTTATATGTTCAGGAATTCATTTGTGTGGCACATTCACAACAACACCAAAATAGCACAATCCTCAAGCATTTGAGTTACAGCCTAGTCTGGATTGGTTTAAATGCAAATGCATTATTCAACACCAAACTTGCACAGTAACAAATGTTTCTATTGACTCAACCCCTATTGCGCCGTCCAATCCAGGCTGATGCAAATGGGTTTACTGCAGTCAACGAAACTACCAAACCTGGCACAGGTGAAAAATGTTCTGTTTGCGCACAAGGAAAATGGCAATTGCACTCCACATTTGCATTTGTGTTGTCACCAATATTGGATCCAATGATGCAAAATACCTATTAGTCATCCATGTTTTGTAGCACTGAATAATGAGCTTCCTAAAGGAAAAAAATATGTCATGGGAACTCTAGGCAAATTCATATTTTTTATCTGTTGGTGTGGATCAGACCCATTTTTAATATCAAGTGAGAATAGTTAAACCTTAGGCAAGCAAATTAATAATGGTAATAATAATAAAAAACATTGATTAAAACAGCAGTGTAGAAAAAAAAACAATATCAATATGCAATATTATTGATGATGAAAAACATGTTTGTTTTTTTTTACTAAAAAAAAGGATCTCACATTGTGTTCTTCTTATGCATTTTCTATATGTACAATAATGCAATTTTTATTTTATTTTTTTGGTAAGAAGTTCAAATGTTAATACTACCTCTCTGAGTAACTGTATTTGTAAATGTATGTCATTCATATATAGTGATTGATTAATTCATTCAGTATGGGACAGCAGTCAGAGGTACAATTGACTAGGAAAAAAAATTGTAACTGAAACTGGTATTCTGTTGCTTGACTTGGAGTCTGTTTGGGGACCAAATCAGGACAACCACATGAGGGTGCTACGGTGCCCACCATGGACCTTCTGAGGGAAGAGGTGTTGGCAATGGCCATAGGACAGGGACAATGGGACCCTGGGTCTAAGTGGGAGAATAGAATAGTCTTCAAGGTAAGGCAGAAGACACTCAGATATGGGGACAGAGACTTACTGTATAAGCAGGAAGAGAGGGACAGGGCAAACAGCTGATATATATTTGCTGGTTAGAATTTGTTGATTAAAGTGTATGTGGACATATTTGTGATTGGGTGGGGGAGGGGAGGGGATGAGGAGTCAGAATGGACATGGCTGTGTTTCGGAGGGGACTCAGAATGGACATGGTTATTACTGGTTGGGGAGACAGTCTGGACATGGTTGTGCCTGGTTGGGGAGACTAGGAGTAGAAAAAGACATGAGGAAATTGTGTCAGCTTGTCTAGCTTGACTGTGTGAAGGATACACTCCTTTATGTTTGATCTAGTTGATAAAAGTTGACGTACAGCTAAAAGGCAAACAAACCCCAAGTTCATTTTTCACAGAACTGCCCCAAGTATCCTTTAAATTAAATGTAAATATGACAAATGCTTCTCCCGAGAGATTTACCTGATGGTTTCACCAACCCGAAAATGCGAAGCTTTTATGTCTCTTTAAAGTGCACTTATAAATTCAATTGCTGGGGAAAAGTGCTGTCGGATGATGCGAATATGTAGATTTGATCTCCACTTCAATATCAAAGACTGGCTTTATTTGCATTAAAGGGATCAAAGCTGGAGGGATTAAAGACGGGGGGGATTCGTTCTCCTCCCGGCGCCGAGCGCTCTCGTGTCTGACGCTCTCTCCGAGCAGACGCCCTGCGTCGCTTTGCGGGTCGTGAACTCGCGCGCCCGGTGCACTTGACTCGCGTCAGAGCGGTGGCTTGCGGGAATCTCGGCGGCTCTCGTGCGTTCTTCGCACCCCTTGAACTACGGTGTCATGGCTAAGCGATCAAACGTAGCGCGGCGCCGCTAAAGACACGCGCGCCGCGCGCTTTCCGAGCAAACGTCATCTCAGCAGGACAGGACAGCCCTGAAGCAAAAATGAAAAATGAATGAAAAATTACACTGGACATGTTAAGTCAAACTGCTACGGTGCTCTGCACTTAACTATAAGCAGCATATGCCTTCAAAAAGGCTCCCTTCCCAAAGCAACATCATTTTTTTAAATGCATTAATCCTTTACCCTCACCTACAACTTCACCAAAAACATGATTGAACAATGTTATTAGTTGTATGAATATAGTTTATTCAATAAGTGTTTTTCTCTGCTAATTGCTACATTTATAGATTTTCTTCCTCTAAATCTAAAATGCTCCAAGAAAATTGCATATTAAAGTGTTAGAAAAACTGTATATTCATTTGCTTTGCTATAGGACAGGGTTTTTTGTTTGTCAACAGTGAAAAGAATGGGGAAAATATATTCGCAGATGAATCAGAAGTTTTAAGCACAGCTAGGTAGAAAGCAAACAGAGCAAGGCCTTCTCTCCCCTAAAGCATCTGACTTGTGTTTCTGACAGTAGGTTCCCACGTTCTGTACGGGTATGTAAAGTGGGGTTGTTATGTAAGTTGAGGGCTCCTTGGGGAGACGGGGTTCTTGATGTTCCTCCACGCTTTCCTTGGAAAGGGAGATGCAATGTGTTCGACCGAGCCACAGCACAGCAGGTAGATCAGGAGGTTAATCACCCCGGCAAGCTCCCAGCATGCACCGGGTCTCGCTTTTTATTACTCGCAAACAGTTTTTCATAGTTTCGACAACCAGCGATCTCATAGTGTGATGTAAGAAGCTGAAAAAAAAGTTCAGCCCGGGACTCACAAGTGGTGCATTCCATTGTGTTTGGTTTTTACTGCTTGCCACATGTGCCCTGCGGTCTCGATGAAATCAGGACCGTACCGACGTCGACCGTGGCCAGACGTCCCACAGGGCGACACGGAGCAGGCCATGGCGAGGGCGGGCGTAAGTTGCCATGGTTCCCCCCCGTGCAATAGCGGCTCCCCCTGGGTGCTCGGCATTCTGTGGTCTGCCTGTAATAGCCAGCTTCGCGGTCCTCGGGCTGAGGTACTGCAGCAAGCTCAGCTGGCGGACCGCAGAGAGAACAGAGCTGGCCAGACGGCTGCGGTTTTGAAGGACGCATGCACTGCCTTCCAGACTGACTGACATTATGCTGTGGAGATTATATGGGTTTGTTGTTTTTACCATTTACCAGGTTAAACTTGCCTGATATTGTTAAGAAAACTTAAGTGAAGATCATAAACCATGCATGTGCAGCAGCTGAGCACATCATGCCTGCACCTCCTTTACTCATTTGGTTTAGTTCTGCGGTGGTCCTGTTCCTGAGGTACAGTATACAGCAAATTTCATTGACAAATGTTGTAACAACCATGTACATCAGGCATATCACTCACATTGTGCTCCTCCCATTCTGTAAACCATCCACCCTCTTGCTACGATGCTACCTTTAAAGCTACCGCTAAGAACATCATGGCGTAAAGGAGAGTTTCATTGCTGCAAGGGGCTGGCGTTCCTGCTTCACAGAAGGACTGCGCACAGGCCACGGCTGAACCTGCTGACCCCTCATCTCGACAAGCTCTGGAAAAGCACAAACCTCACAATAGGCTCTTTTGTGCTAAATGACCCGGGCTGCGCTAATCACGCTAGCCACTTCCTGCGATGCCCGCTCTGCCCACACAGCTGTTTCTTGTATATGCTAAGTGCTTAAATGTGTTCCCGTCCAGTACGGGGCCATAAAAAAAGCAGCCTAACTGCGTGCTGTGGTCATCCAGATGCAGTGGACAGAGCGGCTGTGACCAGGCAGCCACCAGGACCACAAGTAAGGGCAACGTGAAAGAGCAGCACTGGGAGAGTGAGCCTCGTGAACCCAAAATGGGTGAAGCTATCACATCATCAATTACTCAAAGATCAAAAGTCAATCACCAACCTTGTCTCAATTAATGTTTTCCTTAATTTCACTCAAAATTGAATGCAAGTTTTCTTTTTTTCATTTAGTTTTTTTTTTTTTAATTCAATTTTGGTGATTGCTGATGTTGACAAATTGTGGAAAAGAAAGGTGTTTTTTATTGTGAAGCACATTTAAGGATAAATTCAGCTGAACCCTTACTAAGTGATATAGTAAAAAAAAAAAACCTCCATAGCAAAACACTATGACTGGTGCAGTTAATATTCTGATTATTTGGTAATTGATAATAATATGAAATGTGTATTTTATATGTCCGCAGTTTGAAGGCTGTTTGATTTGTTTTGAACTGTTATGCTCCCATTATTCCTGGCGTCTTGATGATATATTTACTTCTGGATACCGGTTAGCATGATAATGGATCTGTTTACTGGCTTTTTTCATTCTTCATCAGATCGCGGGCAGCTAACCTATGGAATTACAAGCAGCGGCGAGAGAGGGCTGCGTGATGTAACAGGAGAGCTCAGCGTGCTCCTTCCCTTCCCGGGTGTCGCTATGCAGCCGACTGAGCGCCGCTCAAGGGGGGCTGCAGGCAGCAGGCGTCGCTCCCGGCGCCCTCTGGTCGATTAGGCACCGCGCCAGCTCGGCACTACTTACAGTCCTTCGGCGCTGCGACCGCATGGCTACGTTTGTTTACAGCGGAGAGCAAAGAAGCACTGGCTGGCGGCACCCACTTCAGAAGAGGGTACATACCTGTCTGGGCCCCCCCCCAAGGTGTGGGCCTGCAAAGGCAACTGGAGGCTGTAAAATTAGGAGTGTACTCTCTCGCATGGCAGTAGGAAACAGGCATAGTCACATACACAATAGGACATTACAAAACTGAAATATAAACCCAAATACAAAAATCTAATAAATAAATAAGTAAATAAATAAGTAAGTAAATGTAAATAAAGCAGTGCACTCACTCAATATCCTGCCTGTCTCCCATTTCATCAATCACACATTAATTGCGCTTCTTCAGTGGAGGTGACCTACGTAGAATTTCAATCATTGTGTCCTGGGGAAACTAAAGGCCTCTCCTGCTATGACAAGATCTAGGCTTTCTTTCACTAATGGGTGTTACCCAGCTTGATGGATGCCTCTCCTTGCTCCCAGTAGCATTTCCTGCTTGTGTTTGTATTTAAATTATGCTCTGAAAAAAAAAAAAAAACCTTTAAGAATGTTCTGTATATACATCCTACTGACAGTTCAGGTGCAGAAATCTTGGAAGGATTTACCCCTAAGGAGAAACTGAAATCCATTTTTGATTCCCAAATGAGTTTTAGGAAAATGCGGTGCATGCCTTCTGAGTGCCGACTCTGCCAAAATAACCACGCGTTACTTCTGGTGCGGACTCAGCTGCTCTGAAGCAAAATGCAACAGAGGATTCGATCACAGTGCTGGCCTTCAGGGTACCAAAACCAAAACAGGCCATGGATATTCCGTGAACTTATTTTTCCCCCCCTGTATTAATGCGCAGTCGTCCGGCTTATCGAGAAATGTACAGATCCCTGCTTAATCTGCGGCAGCCTCGTTCAAATCAGCTCCTGCCATCTTGAGATGTGCGTGCGCCCGCGTCAGGTTTTTGGAAACTTTCCAGTTTATTCCTTCACTTTTTTTTTTTTTTACCCAGGCAGACCCCAAGGAATGGGGTCGATTTTAAAACATTGTAATAAGAGCTCCCTGCGTATCAACTGGGAAATAGAAAGCAGGCCAGCGCCGATCTAACTAAATAAAAATACACTGCGCTGTGACCTTTGCCCTGCAATGCGATGCGTTTTCTTTATAACACTCTGCAGAAGATTTAAAGGGATAGTTAGGCTGCACATAAAAAGATTTTTCATTTTATAGTGTTTATCCATAATTATAAAAATAAATATTTTTATATTGGGCTCGTACTACCTTCTTTGAGCAGTCTCAGTTTGTATGTGCAATATTAAATAGTTCATCTGAATATAAGATTAAACTAAATTTTTGTTCATATACAACCTCTAGAGACATAACATCCCGGTACAAGCTGCTTCGGAGTTACTTGAAATAAATTGCTTTTATTCATAAATCCATGAATGCCCCTATATGTAAGTAACTAAAATATCTTTCATCACACACAAAAACTGTCTGGACCAATTGAAAACAAACACTATCACTGAAATAACATAAAACGATATTGTTTAGCTTTAATCAGGATTCCTTATTTCAAGGTCCTATGAAAGGTCCCAACATCTGGAGTCTAAAATATTATAAACAATATATTTAATAAGTATGAGATAAATATTCATTTTTCTTTATTTCTTTATTTATTTTTAATGAGAAAGAACCGAAAGTCAAGTTCAGGCAAGTACATATTTCACAAAAACTTTGCATAAGGCTTACTTACACAATTATGAGGTATTATACACTGATGGTGCTATAAATCACTGAGAATAAATTAATAAATAACCATAGGCATAGACCACAAAGGCTGAACACTGATCTCCGGTTCGGTTTGAACATTAAGCTTAATTGCTAATTGGAAATAAAACCGCAAACAATACACTACAAAGAATCCCATTCAAACTGTGGTGAATCACAGGCATTCCCCGGAGAACGTGTCTGGAGCCTAAAGCTGTCGCTCAGGACAACGTTCCGTAATCCTTTGTGCTGTTCCCTGTGCGACATCAATTTCTGAGTAACGGCGAACGTGGGCTCAGATTGCAAATAAAACTCCGCTAAAATTCAGTCATGAAGGCGGGGCAGGGAGAAAGGGGAGAAGAGGGTGCGGTGCGTCTGTCGCAGTTTGACACTGTGACTGCCCGGCAGGTTTGCTTTGAGCGAAACACGTCAGGAAAAAAAGCAACCGGAATAAACTGAAGACCACGGGACATCCATCTTGTCCTCCAACCACAAAGTGGAAGACCTTCTCATATTTAATTTCCTTGACAATCATTCCCTACCCTCCCAACTCGGTGTACCGTGGATGCGAGATGCGGTGTGTTTGTGCGTGTACATCTTTTCACTCATTCTGAAATAACAAAATATGTGAGATTATATTTTTATTTCTCATTTCACTGAACGGCCTCTCACCCTTCCACACAGTTCAGATCGCAGGTCATTTCTTAACTGGGATTTGTTCATCCACCCCCTTTTTAATTCAGTGAAAGAAATATAAAAAAAATAACAGCAGTGAATAACCTGAAACACAGGTAAATACCCAGTCAACATTTATGTCACGAAAAGTCAGTGAAAAGTTGGCAATATGCTGTCTAGGCGTTCAGGTGGAAATCCAGCTACATTCGGTTGCAAAGTTTTTCTAGCTGACTAGCCAGGGTAAATCTAGATTAAGCCTGAACCACATTGGGGTTAACCTAGTCTGTTTATGTAAAAATGCCTCAACCTAGATTTCCACCTGTCTAGACACGTAGATTCCGGCTTTTTTTCCTCTGGGTACATATGCTGGGGTAAATCCCTACTGATTTTTGCCTGGGTGAAAATGAAGGCCTCGGACTAGGAAAGAGGGGAAATGTACTGCAATTTAGTGGAAGCAGGGAGGCTAACACGGCATGTGTGTAGTTCACAAGAGCCTCGTGGATTACAGAAAGTTGTGACAAATGGATTTTCCTTCATACTATATAGTAAAATGTCCAGTGTTAATTAAACTATAGCAGATAACATTTGGTCCTACTCTGGTCCAGAACTGAATTAAAAGTGGACATTTTACTGTGGACATCCTTTCACTTCCTCACTTTAATCCTTTTGATGAATGCCATTTTTGTGTATAATACCACATATTTCTGGATACATTTCTCATTGTTGATAAAATAAATGGTAAATAATTAAAATCATCACATACACTAAAAATGCAGGAGCCAGAACTATTCTTAAGCTGATCATGAGGTGGGAGTTTGTGCATGTCCAGACTTAAGAGGGTCACAGAACGACCAGTTTCTCAGACAGATGAGTCCTCGGGAATTAGCATTGTCCAGTCAGAAACATGTAATCCCCTTGCCGAGACGGGTGAAGTGTCTGCCCTTCGGTGTCTCTGAAATTCAAGTCGGGAATGCCAGAATCCGCTCCACCTGCCGAGGGCGGATTGGGATAACCTTCACAGAGGTCCTCCAAACACCGCAGAAAGGTCTGAAAGGCCCCTCAACTGGACCTAAAGTGGGAATGGCAACCCCAGACTCCAGACTAAGGCGAGCTCCCACGCAAGGCCTGTTAAGAGCTTCCACCATTAGCGAGTCAGGATTTGTCACGTTTTTTAAATAAATCTCTGACTCGGCAAATCTGCAAGGCCTGCTTACATAATCACTTGCCTCTTTCCCAGCGCCCCAAGGCAAAATGTAGTGTCTACCAGTTTTCCTTATTTCCCTCCTTTTCCTGGCACAAAAACTAAAGGCAAGCCTAAAAAATGGAACTGAGAAAGCACAGAACCAATGGTTTACCAGCAGTGGTTGCAGGCTCCTCTGGACCTCAAGATTTTCCCAGATAGATTGTCTGTCAGACATCTACTGACTGAGGAGAAACTGACTGCGCCTACACAAGCTCAACGCAGTTTTCTCCACAGCCTTCCTGTGGCCAAACATTAACACATAAATATGCAAGTAATATCATATTAATGTGAAATAATGGGAAAGCAGAGATTTCCCAAGAAGTTTTGGTTTCTGTGCAATGACGTTTGTCCCAGCAGCGGGAGCTAACACTACCTGTCTGTCTGTGGATCTCTTGCAGCAAGGTTGCGGGCCTGGGGGTTTTGTACGTGCACAAGGCCGTTTTCACATCGCTCCCCTCCCCCGCCCATCGCACGCCCCCTTCTCGCACCCCCCGCTTGTCCCGCAGGACAGGTCCTGCCTCCCATCTGCTGTCTGTCCCAGCAAGGAGTAGCCACACCCCCCCCCCCAACCTCCATCCCCTCACATTTACAATTCAATTACCCCAAATGAGCCCCTTCCCCTGTCATTTCAGACAGGGGCAGCAGGGCCCAGTGGAGAGCCCAGTTCTCTGTGTAGCGTTTCTGCGGGGTGCACACATTCTAAGGTGCAGCTCTGAAAAGCACCCTGCCAGGGCATTAACTGGTGTCACCATCCCTGCTACACCTGTCTACACACACACACACACACACACAGACACACAATTATACAATTATATTATAAAATACATTCACACACATTTAAAAATATAAAGGCACATACCCTTTATACATGCATACGCAGTATAAACATGCATGCATAATACAGATATGGACATACAAGCATGAATACATAACAAAAAGAAAAAAATAAAGACTGGAACACACACAAATCAGGAACACATACACATTCACGGACACAGGAAAAAACACTCATAAACAAAACAAAAATTGTGTGCGCATGCATAGTTAAACACAAAATGCACTCAAACTTACATGAATACACACGTCTTCACACATTCTTAACATTCACATGAAAAATACAAATGCATACATATTTACGATACTTACATCCACATTTACACATCAACACACGTTCAAATGTGGACGCACACACACACATGCACACACATATACACACAAACCCATATAAAACCCACTACAAACACACACACACAAGCACAAAAACAAGCACGCGCATATATGCAATCATGCCTACATTCACATACAAACACTCACTTTACCCCCATTAAAAATAAACAGAACAAAAATATTGGACAGAAGAGCAAAACTAATTATATCAATTTTACAAAAAAACAAAACAAAAAAAAAAATCGAAAAAGTTATAAATGCTTCTCTGTTCCCAATTAACACAACTCCAAATAGAATAATTCATCTTCTAGTTTCCCAAGCAGCTGGGGGTGACACAATAACTGAAAATGAAGGTCATTAACCAAAAATAATGAAATAAAAAAGACATATACATATATTATCTGATATGACTTAAAGAGGTAAGGGGAGGAGATATGGTTAAGCAAAGAGGTGCCGCTTTCTCTGCTTCCTCACTTGGTTTCCCTAAAGCATTTATTTTCTTGCGATATAATCACAAAGCTCCCAGAGTATTATGAAATCCACCAAGCCTAAATTAAGTTGCTCATAAATTTTCCCCTGCTATAATGCAAAAGCAATACCCACCAGCATCCTTTCGCGAATAAATAAATAAATAAACAGAGCATGGTTAATATTTAATTACAGCGGTGCCAACATGCAACTTTTATCACTTTCTTGTGTCATTCGCGTCTCGGGCAGGGCCAGAAGACATGGAGAGGGAGAGGGCGAGAGAGAGAGAGAGAGAGAGACTGAGATGGAGAAAGAGAGAGAGTGAGACTGAGAGGGAGAAAGAGAGAGAGAGAGAGAGAGAGAGGGAGGGAGGGAGACTGAGAGGGAGAAAGAGAGAGAGAGAGTGAGACTGAGAGGGAGAAAGAGAGAGAGAGAGAGAGAGAGTGATACTGAGAGGGAAAAAGAGAGTGAGAGGGAGACTGAGAGGGAAAGAGTGAGACTGAGAGGGAGAAAGAGAGAGAGAGAGAGTGAGACTGAGAGGGAGAGAGTGAGACTGAGAGGGAGAAAGAGAGAGAGAGAGAGAGCGAGAGAGAGAGAGAGAGAGAGAGTGTGTGTGCGTCTGCCACACCTACACACTCTGGTAGCAGCATGAGGCTGCATTCTGAATTAGCCTGCGCAAACGAGCCAAGTTCAGCGCTGTGTCACTAACGTGTGTCTGTCACGTCCCCTCCGAGCCCCGGCGTGCTCTGCGTTAAGACACCCTGAGAGAGGCGACTGAACTAATGCGCGATATAAGTAATTAACCATCCGAACGCAGCGGACCAACACTGATCTGTTCATTTAATTTCTCACACCTCCACAAATCGGTCTGAATGGGAAGGAGTACAAAACGAAACCTTCGGCGCTGGGGCTGGTTGTCTTAATAGTGACCATAAAAATTAAAAACTCGATTATCATAACAATGCTTGTCAGAGCAATTTGGCGCATTTTATTAAATTCAATTGCATGAAAGACAATTCAAATTGGGGATGTCTGTGCGTTGCCATTCTCAGTGTTAAATGGATCAGAACTCAGAGGCCACGCACTTTATAGTAATTTAACAGCTCATATATTCACAAAGCACATTTATCTAATTGTGCCGAAAACCACAAATGACTTTGAAGTCTAATGAGTATTATAATTAGTTGACATACAAAATACATTTCTGTGACATTAAAATTTACTCTTGCATCTTTCCGCTCGGAAAATGGATTTTGTTCAATACTTCACAAATAAATTTAAATGGCTCCAGTGAAATGGATAACGCACGACAAATAGCAAAACAAAACAGAAATAACAAAACAGAACAGCAAACTGGAATCAGTAAAACATGCAGACTCCTCCTCCTTCGTTGCCTGCTGTCAACAGCCAGAGCCTCTACTACATGGTCACATGACTATGATCTTGTGCCATAGACCACAGATGTTTATGTGACGCAGGTGTCTCCCCATTCATGCATGTTTCTCAGCTTTGTCCAAAACAGGAAAGTAGATTTTCAATGAGCTCGAAAGAGGGGTAGGGGCCTACTTTTTCAAAGGCACTACAAATCTATCGTGTGCACAAATAGGTAGCACTGAAATCCTCCTGTGGTAGAATATAACACGACTACAGTCAAATGAAAACCATGTTGGCTCTCTGGTGGCCCATAAGAAAGAACACTCTGTGAAGGACTGAGCCAACATGTCAGCAAGTCTTCACTGCCACCTCGCTGACTGCATTTTATTTGCATAAGTATACTGAAACTAGAATACCTTCAATTCATTGAAGTTTTATCCACACATATTGCTATTAAAGAGCATACGTGTATTTTTATATACATAAACGCCAGTGTATGAAAATATTTCATGACGTTTTCATTTTGTGTGAATACTCAACGTTCATTAAAATAAAAAAAAACATTTTATCTTTTCTTTTTTGCTTTCTTTACAGAAATTGTGCCAATGACAAAACAAGAAGAAACAATGTGTACCTTACGTTAAAATGTCAAGATTACTGGGTTACTTTTCTGTGCAAAATTACTCATAATTTTGCTTCTTTTATGGCTTGCTTGTTGTAAGAAGACAGCTGGCAGTTTTATATTTTATTTCTTTCCTTTTGGGTCTTTTTCCAAAACAAACTGTATTGGGAGTGTTGGCTTATTTTGGGTACACAGTTTCATAGTATATGTGCTTTGCCAGACATATTGCATCACTTCGACTTGGGATTTTGTAATACACCTGGAAACCCTGGACCCCAGAAGCTTAAACAATAGGTTTAATGAGACAACAATATTTTGAGCACACGGCAACCGACATCTCCATGTCATGCTCCAGGGTACGCAATGTGCATGTACTGGTTTTGACTCCAATGCTGAGTAACTCATTAAGATTGAGTACTTAATTGAACACTGAACACTGAGTTTGATGCCATTTGAAAGTTACGTGCTTTTGAATGCGTCATTAAGTCGATTATTACTATTGTATTGTGTGGTCTTTTTTTCCTACCTGGGATTATTAATGCTAATTATTACTCAGTGTCATTTTATTAATATATTCTTAATAAATACCTTCAATAGTGTCTTTCCTTCCAACAGCACAGTGCTTACTTCAATGAGTCTTAGAGAAGACAATTGCAAAGCACTACCAGCCCTAGACCAATTCTGTGTAAACAGTTAGACTTAAGTCACTGGAAGCAGCCAGGAAAAAAAAAAAAAAACATGCATGTGAACAGCATGTCTCTCAGGACATAGTTTTGGAAATATTGCTGCCAAAGATGCAAGTTTACGAGAACCTTTTTTGACATACAATGCACTTTTCGGAGTACACATCTGTCAGTATATGAGCCGCACTAGACTATCATATGTTAAACTATGAAGCCAGTTTTGTGACCACAGACCCTTACTTATCTTACTGGTGATATGTTTCAAATGTCTGCCTCATCGGTCTGATATTTCGTATTTTCTATTTTGAAAATAAAGACTTTTTAAAGAAAAAATAAAATAAATACAGAGAACAGCCCTGGATTGAGATAATGTTTTTTTTTTTTTGTTTTTTGTTTTTGTTCTCCATGGCTTTGACCTCATAAAATTGTTTCTTGGTGCTCGGACAGGAACAGTTCACTCAGTATTCAGCGTCATGCTGGTGTCCTGTTTTGTCAAAACAGCTATCACATCAATAACCAAACAAAACTGCTACTGTATGCAGTAGTTCTATGCAGCTAAATGCAAACTAAACTAAACAGGAAAGTATAGATTCATGAAGCATATCTCCAATGATGAATGTTTTCCATGACTTTAATTCAGTCTGCTCGCTCTATTATTCTTTAAACTTCTTGCCTTTGTTTTCATTTTTCATTTCATTCATTTCAGGAACTGATAAATCAATTTATCAATACATAGCAAATGTCACAGTGGGCGTTAATGGCGGGGGCGGGATTATAATAGATAATGTGAAAAGGGGGAATAGAAATCAATCCTTTTTTGACACAGTGTTCAATAGAAAAAAATTAAAAAACAGAAAGAAAATGCAGTTCACACAGCTACTGTAGGTACACTGGAGTCAGCTGTCGGGGTCTTGGAGAATTGTCACTCCCCTGTTTATGGCCGAGATTCTGTCCGTTTCCCGCCATTCAGGATACGGGTGGAGTTAGGAGAGGGTCATAACTTTGTTAACCTCATATATAAATGTCAAAGCACCTTAATTAACACGGAGGCTATAACCGTAATCAGGGGCTTCCTCAGCACTGTCCACCCCTGGCGGAAGACGACGCACTTCAAGGGCTTCCTGGCCTTCATTTGAAGCCGATTGTTTCTTTCACCCTTCTGAGTTCATCGACCTGACACCTTTGGAAATTTGAGCTTCCCCGGCGTCTTTTTGAGCCGGTCCATCACTTTGGGGTGTGTTTTAAACGCGCTCCACTGCAGCCTCACGTCAGCTCTGTAGCGCAGTGTCAGGATCAGAAGGTGTCTGAAAAGTAATCTTTCGTATGAAGATTCAGCCCCCACCCCCCCTCCTCTCCCGCAGAGAGACAGCTGATGCTGGGAGCATGGGGAGATGGGTTTGGGGAGGGGAGGGAAGGGGGGGGAAGGGGGCAGAAGGAAACAACAGGAAATTGGCAGAATTCCCACCTGAACTGCCGTACCCACCTCTCGCCGCCGCCGCCGCCGCCACAGCGGGGAACGTCAGACGAGGGCTCGGGGCCGCAAAGCCGCGACACGTCCGCTTCACATCCCCGTCTTTCGCTTGCGCTCGTTCGCCCTGCCCTCTTCCCCTCCATTCGGCCTTGTTTACCTGCCAAGCCGAGTGTGACTAAATAAAATTCCCACAGCCCGAGGTGGGCTTCTGGGGGGGGGGCAGGGTGAGGGTGAGGAGGAGGAGGGGGAGGTTTAGGAAGAGCATTACTTGGAGCTGTAACCCACCTTCCCTGGCCCCTGAGGATTAATTACCATGTGCAGCCTTGTGTGGATGAGAAAGCGATGATTCTCATGCTGATGGGGGGGGGGGGGGGGGGGGCGAGGGCCGCTCTCAGTCTGCCGACGTGCCGTCTTCATCGGCCTTCGCCCCGCCGCCAAGCTGGGCGCGTGCGGCTCGCGTGCTCCACCCTTTTACCACATCCTCTCCTTCTCTCTCTGCTCCTCAACAAAGGAGACAGAATGCACAGGTCATGTCTATAGGACACATTTTCCTGAAAGCCGGTCTCATTTGTCTCAGATGAGCCTCTGTAGCAAAGGGTCCAACTTTGCACTAAAATGGAGGAGAAATTTGTGTGTTGCTGCCAGATCACTCCACATCCACGTTATCGTGCAGTTTTGGAATAACATTCAGTTTGCCAAAGACAAAAGCCAATAGCGATAAAGAGAAAATAGGCCATTGAAAGATATATTTCACACTTTTAATCAGTCACACAGGACTCGGCCGACTGATGAAAGTAAATACACCTATACAGGTCCTCTTACAACGCCGTGGAAAATCCATGACATAATCACCTTGACACTGGCCTCCTGAGAATCAGTCATTCATTTTTTCCTCTCTAGTGAACGTGGAGTAGAATGTTACATCATAAACTGCTTTTGTGAATTCAATATGACATCTTGGGCTTTCAAAGGATATCACATGGTGTGGGGGTCACAAAATGTTTGTAAAAAAAAAAATGGTTTTCTTAGCAACAAGCATATTGTAGAAAATGAGAAAGTCAACACAAACTTATCTTTGGCTTTCATGGAAAGCATTACACCTCGAAAGTGTAAAGGTGTTCTGTCAGGGACGACACGGCCAAGAATTGGTAAAAAAAAGATTAATACTAATTTAATAATGCACACAAAGCATAAATTATCACATAATCGGTCATCTGGGTAATAGATCCACCAATAATGCAAAGCTAGCAATGTGGCATATAAAACGTGGTATACAAACACAAAATATAAAAGAAGCAGCCATCAGAACATAGTTATACACACATCTCAAACAGTCTGAGCCATGTTGTTTGAACCTGTATGAGATTCCAGGGTTTTACTTAACATAGTTTCTTTGTGCCCGTGTACAGACAGCTTTGGATAGCCGTCTTTACAACAACAACAAAAAAAATCCCCCGCGGAAACACGCCGGTGGGACTTTGCACTTCGTGACTTTGGGCAGCTTAAGCCGAGCAAAACTCTTCATCCTCTGGACTGGCTGGGGTCCGCATTTTCCGTCGTCTGCTCTCTATCTTCAGTCACCTCGGTGAATCTGCTTTATATCTGGCAGGCTTTTTCTCTCCCAAAGACTCGCTCGTCCTGTCTGTCACCGGGCCTGCGGATTGAGGAACCTGGCTGCAGTTTCCCAGACAGGCTAATTTGCCGGGATAAGGGGATAACCCCGGATGAGCTGCCGGTTGACAAAACTTCCCTCATTTCCTGCTGTTGTTGCAGCCGCGGAGCTGAGGGGTACGTCTCGGGGCTTAAGGATAGAGGGGCTAAAAGGTGAACTGGACGCTCTGCTGAACTTAAGGGCGGGGCGGGTGATCAAACGCAACGCGACCTGAACCCCGCGAGGCTTCCCAGGGCTTAGCCGCCGCGGTCGAGGCTGCGCGCCTCCGGAATTCCTCCGGGGGAGGACTCCAGGTGAACCTCTGCTTGACCGCTCGGGCAGAGCAGGGTCGCGCCCGACGTCCGAGCGAGCCCACGCTCTCCCCCAGCGGCGAAAGCGGCGTTCCAGTCACTGGGTCGGACACACAAAACGCAACTTCCCAGATTTAGGGTGATCTTCTTGTTCAGGAGGACGGGAGGATAAGCCAGCCACTGCAGATAGGGATTTTGCTATCCTAGTCCTTTTACTTTCTGTGCTTTTTTCGATAGCTGATAGGAAGATATGTACCAAGATTGATTGGGGGGGGGGGGGGGGAGCTGCAGGGTGAGATTTTCAGAATTTAACTATTTTGTTCATTTCAACTTATATTTACTATTTAAAATGTTTATTGCAAACGGACCAAAACTTCTGCTTACACAATCCTTTACCTATAATAGTGTCCCGACGGCTGTTTTGACAAAACAACAATTACCGCATGGTCCGGGAGTTTGAAAATAAGCCGAAAAACAATCCTGAACGCGTTTGTGGCAAAGCAGCTGTGCCGATGTTTCATTCATGTTTTTAATCGCTCGTAATTAACTCAAGCCAAATCAGGAGCTGAAAAAAATGAGCACGAAATCTGAGATGACGGCCACCACGAACTGCACTTTTACGGGACGCGCGCGTAAAATGCAAGATTTCCGTAATCAGTTTTTCCCGCCGACGCCCATTAGCGAATGCGTGCGCCCTCCCGCTCCTCCCCGCTGATTGGCAGCTGAGCGGCGGCGCTCTCCCTGACTGCGCTTGCTTTGTCGCGCCGCAATTATGCCAAAAATGCTAACTGCGCGTAAGGCCAGGTGACCGCGCGGACCGCGCCGCGTGCGGCTGAACGATTCCCAATCAGGGACGGGATCTGCCAGGGAGAAGATCAAGAGCCCATAAGACAGCCATCGATGAGGGATTACCGTTTGTATTTGTTAGGCTAATATAGGGTGACTTGGAGTACAAGGCTATAAAAGGCAACATGCATAAAGTGCATGTGATATAAGCAGCAGCATCAAGGACATGGGTACAGTGAGTAGGCACACAGAACGGCAATAAAGCACCAAGCTAAAAAAAGAAGAAAAAAAGAAGTCCAGAAATAACATACAGCTATATGCATTTTAGCAAGGCAGAAATGGAAATAATACTATTCTATGTTTTACAGAAAGTGCCCCACCAGCAGACAGTTTCCACTCCAGTACACTAAACTTCTCTCAGTAAAATGTGCACTGGCTCAGACTTCTCAGACTACATACAGAAGTAGCCTAAGTAGCTCACACTTCTGAGAGAGTTATTCCTGTCCCAGCAAGATACGGTGCTGGCAGTGACAGACAGTGAGCCGCAAGTCACGTGACTTTACAGCACGCTAACGTGCGCCTCTCAGCAATTTCTATGAGCAGCACTGCACGCGGAGGACGACCCCGACTTTGATAGAGTTCTGATGGACTGCTTTGGAATGTCACTCTTTCTGTAGTAAACGACCGGAGAGTTCTCTTCTTCCCTTTCACTCTAATCAATATTGGCATGGTGATTAAGCATGCCATTGTAATGAGTCCGGCGTTGCCGGTCCTTGGAGACACATTAGCCCGGCTCAGAATGCCTTGCGCATGCATGTATGCCGCACAGTGTCTCTGCTGCGTTCACTTAGCAGTGTTGGGCTGCGGCTGAATTTTCACTGCCGCTGCAATCCTGGAGCGCAATATTGCCTCATTTTTGCAGTAATCATCACTATTTGTGCCACTGCACAGCCTACCCAAGGATACAAACTTTTCTGGAATCCCTGTTAATTGACCAGAGACATCCCGGAATAAAACATGCACATCATCATTACACCTGATGTAAAGACCAAGCCTCACAGTCTGTTCTGCCTGTGTCTTAAAACAAACACATTTTTTTCCTGAGTGTTGGGTTTGTGAGCTGACTGAGTTTATCAGCCTCTTGAGTTTATGATAACTATCAGATAAAGATGATGTAGAAGAGTAGAAGAGCTAGTTGATAATGTCATAATACAATTTACATTAATATAAAAAATTCATAAAGCAGCTTCTGAAGCTTTAGCTATTTTAGTAACTTAGTTTGTGGAATATCTTAATATTGACAAACTTAATTTAGCTCACCTAAGATAACTTGGTAAATGTTGTAAGGTCAATTTGGCCAGTCTAGCTAAGATCACAAAGCTGGAAATAATATTAGGTTGAGACAAACTATTTTTGATAGACTTTTCTGATTTTGTAAAATATTAAATCACGTGCAAAGCAGGATCACATTAAGGCATTAGTCTCCAGCTAATTATATTGTGGAGAATATGCCCATAACCAGGATTCTTATGTGGTCTGGACTAATCATCTGAGGTCAATATTCATAAGGCTCTTAATTACAGGTAAAAGATGGCGGAATCGGGTGTGCAGTCCATGAAATTGGGAACGAAATGACTCACTTGCTCCATTAAAGACTGCATTACTCCAGTAAAACGAATCCCATCCCATCTCATAGGGCTTAACACCAAAATGTTCATTGGGGTAATCATACTCGTACCTTATCAGTGTTATGTCACACTTGGGTCTCACGTTAGGAAAAGCAATACCCGCAGAAAAAAATTCTAGCGGAAACACTGATACAGCACAGGCTGGTCTCAGTGTTGCATCCATCCCAGAGATGGAAAGTCCAGGGGTCAGAAAGTTAAAGTCCTGTCATGTGTCTCTTCCACCCATGAACTCAGCCAGCTGATTTCACTAATTAGTTCTACCTAGTTGCTGAAGAATTGTGTTAATTATCAAGTCCAGGTGATTGGAGCAAAATACTGGGGAGGGACTTTTACTTTCTGAACCTGGATTTTTCACCTCTGATCCATGCTACACACTATGTATACACACATCCATGCGTAAACACAAAAACAAAACAAGCCCTCAAGCACAGACCCATGCTGGTAGGGATACCATAAACAAACACAGACAGTATGCAGACAAATGTGTGCACACGTGTATCACAAATCTGTACGCTTATACATGCAGTCACAAACAAAAGTGCACACAAAAGTACACAAACACCACTTCAGAATTTATACTAAATACTGATCAATACTCAGCAATAATAGATGCAGGTACCCTTTTGTTGTCAACCACTCATTGGTTACAGCCAGTAAAAATATTATTCCTGAAAAAAATGCTAATTGATACAAATTAGTGCATAATTATTGGCATTTAACATTTCAAGCTATTTGAAACAGCCAGGCTTTCCATGTGTTTGCTCAAGAAAATTCCCCTTCTGGAAAAAAAAAGAAAACCTCTGCTCTGTTCTGCTCTGCTGTGTTTATCGCTGGGCAAGGGCACACGCTACAGAATCATGTCATGGACATCCTGACCTCACCAACAGACCACACCTCACACCATCGTAAGGAACGACCTGCCAGGAGAAAAAAGCAGCCCATCGCTCTCTTTCAAGTCCAATTCCGGCTATTATCCGCAGAACCCGCAGACGTGATCACTGTGGCTTTTAAAAGCCGGTTTCGCCGGTGCTCATTAATAACGTGGAATTAGACACGTATCTGGGCTTCCGCAGAGCATGTCTGCAGTTTATTAACAAGGCTTAATCACGGGTCTGAAATCTGAAGATTCACTTAAGTGGCGGGTGCCAATGCCACAACCTTCCAAAACCAGGACAAATCACTCCATTACTGGGGCGGGCGACACCGGCCCTGGAGGGCCAGTGTGCATACTGGTTTTTGTCTCCGTAAGAATCCCTTCAGATACACCAAACAGTGGAAGTATCTGAGCGGTGAATGAACGCATTTTGTCTTACCTGGCGCTGCTGGAACAGGATTAATTTAATGGTATCTCACTTTGTATCTGACTCCAAAATAATGTTTTAACCTTTCTTCTGTGTTAACGGTTACACATTGAAAGAGACTGCAAATGATCCGCCAGTAGGGTTTCCCTATACGAATCGCTATCTGTTGTAGGTAGTAGATGCGAATGGGCCTCTGGCGTGTGCAGCCTGCATAGATACAATTGTATATCCTGCTACAACACTAGTGTATAGGCAAGTGACTCAGGGGTGCAGATATCTGTGTGTGTGTTAGGGCCTCATTCTAACCAATTATTATGGCTTCAATTTTAAACAGCTGCAGTGTTGATTAACTCCTATGTAAAACCACAGTAAGTTTTCACCAGGAATGCATATGCAGTCATCAGATGTCTCTGATGGCCTTTTCACAAATGTCAGAATGTCAGATCAAATAAATGAATGGGCTAATTACATAATTAAGAGCAGAAGCAAGCATGAAGTCTCAAAACTGTTTGGCCCACACCCTTATTTTTTTACAATATGATCCCAATATGCACCCAAAACCAAGCCAAAACATTTTATTGCAGTATGAAAATTTTACACTTCTAAAACCAGGTCAAATATTATTGCAATATAAGCATTCAACATTTCCAAAGCCAGGCCAAATTATTACAAAATGGGCATATAATACTTCCAAAATAAGCACCAAACTCTCTAGTGGGGTATGACCAGTTAATCTGACCCTTCATACCTGGTGCTGCGGAAATGACCTCAGATGACTTTATTTTACAGTATATCACAGTATATACTTTCAAGTGACATCAGCCACAGACCAATCACTGCCAAACTGAAAAACATCTTAACTGGAAATATCTTTGGACAGACTGCTGGTAAAAAAAAAAATAAATAAATAAGAACTACAAAAGGTAAAATGCATATGATGATTGAGCTTTGATTTATTCTGAGATTAGATGCCTACTAGAAAGAAATGGGTAAAAGTTGCTTCTGTGCGACAATAAAGACCAGCCTCAGGAGTGACAGCATTCGTTTTGTTTGTCCTTGTAGAAAGTTGTACGATCCTGCCAGCATAGTTGCTAATTAAGTCTGCTGATGTCACTGCACCGGTCAATTACCTAAATGGGTTTCTTTGACGAAGGTTACATATGTTATGAATACAAACAAACAACCTTGGTTGCTGTCTCAGCTGCTATGTTACTACCGGGACTCAAACCTGTAGCCCCTTTTTGACTCATGTGGCTCCCTAAGCATTATGTTGCACACCTACCCCTATACTGTACCTGGGGTGTATACTTCTCCCATCTGCACTTTATACCCTTTTTCTCCCGAGTGGAGAGACTAACTCTATAATTCCCCTGTGTCACCACTAATCCATTTCTTATATTCATCCATAAGCTGGTCATCAGATCTGACAAATAGACCTTAATTTGTCTAAAAGACTCCCTAAATTTTGTTGCAGGCTGCTTTATAAATGCAAAGTGAGTTTGGGCTTAAATCTGGGGATTTTCTTGTCTGCAAACTTGATGCTGAAGGAGAAGCCTCTCCACAGAGCCCACTGTGATCTAACACATTGTCCCAGCATGCTAAGTAAGGTTTACATGTATTTCAAAGAGATTTTGAAAACCTGCATTAACTGTGGCCTTTTAAATACAAATTTAGGTTGCTAATTAAGTCAATGATGTTCCCTGGCATTACCAATGGTTTCTCCTGACCTGAATGGATTCATAATGTTTGTACACAAAACCGGTGTGAATAAATTAATAAAAATAAAAAATTAGTTTACAACTCTCTGTACAGAGGCAGCCAGTTTTTAAACTGGTTGACAAAACTGTAGCAGGCAGGAATGAACTGGAATTGTGCTGGATAGCGACAAAGCTTTTAGCCTATCTCTCGCTTCGGCTCTTGGGAAATGACATAACAGGGTAATGACTTTTAGCGGAGCTAATGACGGCGCAGCGCGCGAGGCGACGAGACGCCGCCGTAAACTTTGGAGCAGAGCGGACGTGCACAGCTTTAAGAACGAGAGCCACGGGACAGAAGGCTTCCCTCTTCGGCGCCGCTGCCGGCGGGCTGCGCGGGCGTTAGCACGTTGACCACCAACGGCGCGGAGCGCCGGGCGTGCCCTCGTGTGTGCGCGGCAGCGCCGGTGTTTGATTTGGAAGCGCTTAACCAAGCAGCTGGGGACACAACGGCGAGATTACGGGCCAGCTGAAGTGACGGCAGCTGCATTTCAGGCCTCCTGAATGCATAATGCGTATGGCTGCGCGCACCCTCTTTCTCATGCTAATGACAACCTTTATCTGCGCATTTCCCAGAAGCACACACAGCCCCAACGTTTGAGTCTGACAACATAAAATACCAAATAAAATAAGCCCCCCTGCCTCCCCCCGTCAGCACCCTATCTAATCAGATATGAGCCATTTCAAAGACAAAGGAAATCATTCTTTTTCTCTTCAGCTCATCGGCTCGTCTGTCTCTGACACGTCTTGACATCTGCCCGCGATTGGAACGCTCCATAAAAGGTTAAGGAAGCCCCCAAGTCAGCTTATTTGTGACTGGATCCTGATTCCAGATGGGGCTCCTGCAGAAAACGTTGGACGTACTCGCCGGCTATCTCGATTAACTCGTCTGACAGACAAGACCGTGGAGAACGAACAGTGTGCAGTGCCAATGAAGAACTGAATGTGTTGGAGTACTTAATGACAGTCAGAGATAATCAAATGCTAGCTTGTGTTCACCTGCCTTTCCGTTTTCACGATATTCTCTATTGTCCAGAAATGTGAAAGTCAATGGGTCAGCTTTATTGAGTTTGGGGATGCCTTGCCCACTGAACACTACCTTACCTGGACAACTTTAAGCCAATTTTAGGCCCAGATATGGGAGTTTGCCTCTCTCCGAAGTCTAAGCAATACATTGTTTTCATTCATGTCAAATGTCATGTTACTCACTGGCCAATCAGAGGGCGGACACTCCTAGTCATCAGTCACATAGTTTTTTTCTCCATTCAAAAATCAAGGATTTTACCCAAATCTTCAAATTTTTAGTTTTTGCAAAAATGTTATTGTGAAATGGATAACAGACAGATATGTGCAACCCAATGGAACCTCCTCATCACACACAGACAGGCACTTGCGCGCACACACACACACACACACACACAGCAGACCTGCTTTAAAAAGCTTGTGAAATGTGAACCCTGAGCTAGTTGACTATACAATACCTGTTGAAGGCCCGGTATTTAAAGGCCAGATAGGAGCTGTAAAAAGTCCTTGACGTGTAAAACGTTTCGGCAGACATTGCTAATGGAAAACAAATGCGGTCAAAAACATGCTGTTTTATAAATCACATATATCTGTGGATAATTGGTACTTGTCATAGGATTGTCCCCAGTTCAAACACTGTGATTTGCCCTTTGACAATCTGCAGATGTTTATTCCATTTGAGACCCACACAAGACTTTCATTGATTGGCACCTGAAATTATCGATTGTTCAAATGCAAGTCAATGAAATGTCTACAGATAGAAACTGTTAAAAATCACAGATTCTGGTTTAAAAATGAATCCCTCTCCCCCTGGCCAAAAAAATAATAATAATAAAAAAATGAAAATAAATAAATAAATGAAAAATAACTGCTGGGCTCAAAACCTGTTCTCTCAAAGGATTCATTCTCAGGATGAGCACAGAGCTTGTAACACACATTTTAGTGACCTATTAAGAGCATTATGGTCCCCTGTTTGTGTCCAGCCACATCCCAGTAATCTCAGCTATCCTCTTAAAAGTGGAATTGATTGAAAGAATTGATCTTTCCGAGGTTCGGCGGCCACAGCTCCCTAATTACCTCACGTAAATCTCAGCAATCAAGTATGAAATGTCAGAGTGGGATTTTTGTTTCTCCGTCTCTCCTGTTGTTGTTGGGGTGGGGTGGGGTGGGGTAGGGTGGGGGGGCCTTTGCTTATGGGTCTTTACTGCCCATGCCCACGCAGAGAGGTGCTTTTATGCAAAACACTAAAAGCGCTCGTCGTCCTACACCATACGCCCTCTGAATATCTGCTCACCTGTGATGAGGGCAGAACCATCATTCGATCTCACAAAACGAAATTATAGCCCGTCCTAAATTTGATGGGTTGCAATTTTGCTTTTCACTCTAGAGCATGTTTTGTCCATCCTGCTAAATTCCACAAAGTGGACAGCTTGCATAACATTAGCCAAAAAGCACATTAGTTTGACAGGCAGCAATTTTGTTTATGCCTCCAAAACATATTGTTTATTTGTTCAGGTGCGTAAGCTAATTACATGGTGGATCGGCTGCTCAGATAAAGCTTGGTGACACTTGAATGAAAATACTGTGAAATCGACAAACATCAATTTGTCAGATAACTCTGGCTACCAGATTTAAACAGTTCTGAACCAAATGGAGATACTTCTAAAGGCAATGGCAGAACTAATGTCTCTAAATGGCAAATATTCAAGTTTGTCTATCCTCAGGGATTCTGTGAGGATAAATGTCCTTACAGCAGTGGCAGGCAGATTTAGCACCGTAATACGTGGGGAAAAAAACTAAGCACAAATATAGATTTGTTCCCGTGTTCATTCTCACACACTTTGCATGCCCTACATGCACAGGCAGTAAAGCCGACGTGTGCTAAAAACAAACTATCAAACAAAACAACAAGTCCGGGACAAGGGTTGTTCCTCAATCAGATGGTGCGATTTTTCAAAGACACAATGTTCTTTGGCTTATAAATTGCTGCTATTTGCTTTTTTTTTTTCGGAGGAGGATAAGTCGAAATTGCCTGCTACTGACAGATGGCCAGTTTGGCCACGAAGCGCAGTGTTTAGACTTAGCTGTGGAGAAGGAGAGCCCTGATGACACAGCACTAAGCAAACAGCCGCCGCACGGAGATATGGGCGTGGCCACAAAGGCTGACTGATCACAGACATGTGGACGAAGCTAAAAAAAAAAAAGAAAAAAAAAAAGACTTGAGTTACAACAACAGTTACGCCAGAACTGGCACAGCTACACCAGAGATGTATTGGCAAATATGGAGGTTTTTTTTTTTTTTTGCGCACTTAAAAATCGGCTCTGAAAAAGCTTTCTGTTCTTTTTAATTAAAGCCAGGCCGAGGTGTGGGAGATGTCTTTATGTGGCAGGGAGTGAAAAGGAGCAGCTGCCCAGGAGAATAAGCCTCTCCGTGTCGGATCCAAGACAAGCCTATAACCGCTAACTTTAAAAAAAAGAGAAGGAGGGCAAAGGGTCTGGCCTGACCCTGGCTGACCCCGCACACAAAGCCAGTGGGGCCCCGGAGGCGTAGAATTAATCTCAGTCCATGGAGGAGAATGGCCGACATATCAGAAGAATAAACGTGCCCTAAAGAAGCCTCAACCGAGGGCTCAGATTGAATAAATAAATAAAAAAAGGACTAAATCATGATTGAAGAAAAGGTTCAAATTTTGAACTCAGGAGGGTGTGGGGGGGGGGGGGTGTATGGGGAACAAAGGGGAAATCTTGCAGAACTGAAAAGTGCCAGTGATGTATGACAGGAATCGCTCCCCCCACACCCACTAGTGATAGTGAAAATTCATACTGAATTTTGTGAGATACACTTTCTATCTCTTCCTAGATCATTTATCATATCAGGACACAATTAGCTTTCCATGAAAGCTTATATTTAAAATGCATTAAAGCATTATGATTTTATGGAACAACATGGCTACAGTCAGACGATATGTCAAGAACCATGGCTGCCACGTAGAGCACGTTGCTGTGTGATCAGTTAGGTACATTAAGACTGGGTGCTACTAATAAACTGCGTTCTGATATAAGCACATATAGCACGTCACTGAGAAGATGTATATTCAGAAAGCAGACACCCAAAGTTCAGATGAGATCCTGATTACAGCTTGTTTGATTATTGGTTAATATAAAGTAAAGTTTATGGATACAAAAAAGTTGTAAGGTAACGGCGAAGTAGCAATTCCAATTAAAGGACATTTAAACACTGCACCAAATGCATGTCTTACAAAATTTCAGAGGCAGAAGCAGAGACAGCCTGTTTCTCTAAGACATCCACCAAATAGTTTTGTGGGATTGCCCAGCCCATCATCTGAGCCACATCATGGACTCCACTTATATAGCACTTTTATCCATCATAAACTCTGTAAAATTGACTGACATGTTGGTCACCAGTCGGCACCCTGAGCCGACTGGAGGAGGATGGGTTTCCCCCTTGAGCCTGGTTCCTTCCGAGGTTTCTTCCCATCTGCCACAGGAAGTTTTTCCTTGCCACTTTTGACTTGGGCTTGCTCCAGTGGGGGTTTAGGCCAGGGTTGTCCGTAAAGCGTATTGTCCATTATGCGCATTGCTAAAGCCACCAAAATAGCCAAACGTGCCAGGGTTAGAGTTAAAATGTGGTCTGGGTGGGTTAAAACACAAACACATTTTTAGACTTGCACATTGGCAAATGTTTTTTTTTTATTGACACACCCCGTATTGCACTGCCAAATCCATGTTGCCACAAATGGCTTCATTACAGACCAGGAAACAACCAAAAACATTTACCAAAAGTTCAGTTTGCATTAAAGTATTTATCTATCCATCCATCCATACCCGCTTATGCCTGCTCAGGGTCACTGGGGGTGCTGGAGTCAACATGCATCCCAACATGCATTGGGCAAGAGGCAGGAATACACCCTGGACAGATGACTGCTAAAGAATTTATTTATTTATTTATTTACTTGTTAAACATTTACATTATATTTCCTGAGCCCATTTAATACATTGACATACAATTTAAAAATTGGTGTTGTTTAAACTATGGTTACAATACGTCAGCATTTTCATGTGATGTGCAAATTAGATCTAAAAGCAATAATCATTAAGAATATCAGGACTAAACCTGGACCACACCTGAAGCATTATACACTCAAATATCTCCAAAATGCATGAAACTGTATTTATTATACAAAAAATATTGCTGAAAATCTAACATGGGACACTTAATGCATATTTATATGCACACATTTTCAGCATGAGGAGATATTATGTTCTCCCATTTCCATGTCATTACAGCTCACAGTATGATTTTTTTTTATAAGGTTAAATTATCGAAAACAAAAAAGAGAGAGGAAAAAACTGCTGTAACACCACCATGAGGACCATCGGATCCCATGTTGTGAGTCACCATTACTATTAAAGCATTAAAGCTCTCTACAGACCTAGACGATTAGGACAGTTTTTGATAAATTATGTGAATTTTATAACAGCATTGGCAGAAACGAAATGAAATAAAAATAATAATAGGAGGTTTATGCACCTACAGTGCATACCAGTGCTTGTTAATACAATTCTGTAAAAAAGGGTATACACATGTGGCCGACCCTTTATTATTATTATTATTATTATTATTATTATTATTATTAATAATAATAATAATAATAATAATAATAATAATAATAATATTAATAATATTAATAATATTAATAATAATAATAATAATAATAATAATAATAACAAATTCCTTTACTCCTTTTGGCACATATTAGAGGTCTTCCTTAAGTCTTTGTGATTTCTGAGCTCACCAGTGCTCCCATTCTTCATAATGATGTTCCAATGTCCAATTTTGGTTAGCCTAAGGTTTGGCCTATGTCTCTGACAGTTTTTTCTTCTTCTTATTCCTCAGCCTCATAATGGCTTCCTTGACTCTCATTGTCACAACTGTGGTCATTATGTTGACATATGCCAATAACAGATTCCAAAGGCAAACAAAAGGCTAGAATCAAAACTCAATACGGAAAGCTCTCTTATACCTGCACTAAGGAAGCAATTGAACACACCTGACTAATCAGAAACACGTGATGCCATTTGTCTCAAACACTGTGCGGTAATTTCTATGTGCTAAAATCAAAATGTATAAAAATACGCTTAAATAAAAGCACTTTAACAGCATGCACATTTTTGTATTGCAAATCTGAAATTGTGGAGCACAAAGCCAAATCAAGAAAAAAATATGTGTTTGTCCCAGACATTATGGAGCTCACTGTATATAGCTGCTCTAACACTTACAGCAATTGAGTTAAGTAACAAACATGAAGGAAACAATGCTACCCTACTCCAGGATTCATGATTATACCTTTCTGACGACAAGGCCAGGGCCCAGTTTCCACCAACTTCCCATCTCCTCAGACAACAAAACACAACAGCAAGGAAGACAGTGATTGACAGAAACTAGAAACAAGACAGACAGACAGACAGACCAACAGGAGGAAAGATACGGGGTGATCCAGAGAGCACAGCAGACTGACCCCTTATACTCTCAGTTGTATTGTGTCATACAATGATCTTCCATGCCCTGAAAAATTAAGGTTTTTAAAAAGCTTTCACTCTGCAATTGGCTGACCTTACGCCTCTTACATTTGTAGTCGAGTGTTTCTAATAATAATAATAATAATAATAATTTGAAGAAGAATAAGAATAATAAGAAACTCATGATACTGTTTTTTTTTTCATTTGCAATCTGTTACCCATGAAGGCACCAAAGCATTGCCAGTAGGAAAAGCAGATCAGCTGCTCTAGAGCCCCATGCTGTTTGTTTCCTGGTTGTGATTGGCTGCGGCCACGTTTGAATTTAAGTTTAACTGGTGCAACAAGCTGCAGCATACTGCACTACATCATCTCCCCAGAGATCCCTCCCTTCTGCCTGCAGGCTGCAAGTTGACCCCATACCCAGACCACAACACACACACACACACACACACAACCTCTACTGCTCTCCACTGAGAGTGAGAGAGAGAGAGAGAGAGAGAGAGGAGGCTGGAAAGAGATAGGTGAAATGAGAGAGTGTAAATGAGATAGAGAGAAAGGAGAGGGGGTGAGTGATGGGGAGAGAGCAGACTATTCCCGGATGTCGGTAGCTGTAGCAGCGGCTTTAACAGACAACGTGGTGCAATGAGAGACAGGCCTTCATCTTCCACACGCTGCTGGTGTTGATGACCAAGCAGAAACCAACGAGCGGCATACAGTCACATGTCACCACGTTGCAACTGGTGATGAGTCAATGTAACCGAACCAGCTGGAGAGGGGTAGTGGTTGAATGTCCTTTATATCATTTATTTATTTATTTATTTACTTACTTACTCACTTGCCTCTGCTGGATTAGTAATTGCTTGTTTATGCTCCCAGGCATCTTATGATATGTTTATAATAGATATTTTAGAGGGGGAAAAATCAATTGGTTATAATGTAATGGTTGGCTGAAAAAAAAAAAAAGATCCTGAATGCCAAGAACAGTGTACAGCTTATGATTACAGTCTAATTTCTCCGTTTCCAAAAATCTTTAGGAACAGTGCAGAAACACTGCCATAGTCTGAAAGCCAACAAAATATTTGGCCAACTCACTGTTACATATTATACACATAATTAAAAAAAAAAAAAAACTCAAATGCAAATGTGTTATACCCGTTTGCCTTTAATGAGACAGTCCCACAAAAGCTGATAATAAACACACACACGTAACAATCATATCTTATTAGTAATGATATGGCAAGCATGCATATGACACAAGCTGCTGAAATTACATAGATAAGATTAGCCAACACACAAAACAATATAAATCAAATATACATTTCTCAAGAACATTTGATATGAGGGTTATATTAGTTAGATGTGTCAGAAAGAAAATATTTAACTTAAACCTAAAATTAAAATGGCTACTGGGCTTACAATGTTAACCTTGTGTGTGTGTGTGTGCGCGCGCGTGTGTGTGTGTGCATGTGTGTGCGTGTGTGTCTGTGTGTGCATGTGTCTGCATGTCTGTGTGTGCATCCGTGTGTGTTTTGAGTGAGGGGGGTGGGGAGTATCTAAGGCTGAATGTAAGGGTTCTGGTAAGCCTGGTAGGCATGCAGGGCTGATTCAGACTGCAGCTGCTCCTCCTCAGTCTCCCACCCCCCAACCCCCACCCCCTGCAGTGCTCTAGCAATGCCCTAGTCTGATTCAGTGGTACTCCTGCCAATCATGCTACATTGCCTTCAATTTTTGCAATGACCTATATATATATATATATATATATATATATATATATATATATATATACACACAGTATGTACACCTGTATATTACAATGAACATGTGCAGACCATACAATATAGCAGTGCCCTGTGCATTGTCTTTAGCATAGTCACCTAGCTTATTATGTGGGTGTTTAGTCTGCTACCTCTAGTATCTAAGAGGCTACTGCACATTAGCACAGTTATAGCACTGCAAAATCAAATGATTGGGTTCAGTTGTGTATACGATACCCAGGAAGACCATCACTTATATGGTTAGTTTTATGCACTGTCGAAACGGCTGATCAATTTTATCGCTATATTAAAATTCATAATGAGATGCATTTAAATATAGCCAAATTTCAGTCATAGTTAGGTCTACTTAGGTAGATAAGCTTTCTTCATTTGTACAGTATTATACTTTCAAATAATAGCTTAATTTTTTGTTTTACAGTGACCTCCAAAATGTTTTGGACAAAGACATGTTTTTCTTGATTTGACTCTGTGCTCCACAATTTTACATCTGTAATCAAACAATGCACATTCTCAGCTTTTATATAAGGGTATTTTATACATGTTGGTTTCACCACATATAAATTGAAGCACTTTTTATACATAGCCCCCTCAATTCAGGGAAACATAACATTTGGAACACATCAATGTAGTCATGTTTAGTACATGTCGCATATCTTTTGCATGCAATGCCTGCTTGGGGTCTGTGACTAATCGACATCACCAGGTGCTGAGTATCTTTTCTGGTGATGTTTCTTTCAGGGGATGCTTGCCTTAAGGTTTCTCTTTAGCAACTGGAATGCATATTCAATTGGATTTAGATCAGGTAACTGACTTAGCCAGTCCAGAATTTTGGTTTTCAAAAACTCCTTTGTTGTTTTAGTAGTATATTTGGAATCATTGTTTTGCCATAGGATGAAGCACCTTCATTTTTTGAAGCATTTCGTTGAATTTGAGAAGTTAACATCACGACTGGCGGCAGCTATGGGCAGGGGTGGGCTCAGCCCACCCAAACGGGCGTCTTGCCCACCCAATCAAAAGTTAAGAAAAAAAATTAATTTTTTTTTTTTTGTTCAGCCAATGGAAAAATAGCACAGAAAATATCAGTACCGTTCCTCTGATGCAGTGTTGGAAACCCCAGTGAATTAATGTGTAGGAAAATGATGCAGGAACTAGATGTTCATAAAAATATACTTATATGTACACACTAATGACTTCTGGAGTCGTTTTTTTTTGTGAGAGAATTTTACTTCGGCATCTAAGAAACGCCAACCCGGAAGTGACGTAACAGAAGGGAGAGCGGTCAAGTTCAACAATAAGACAAATGGATCTCAACGGTAGTTTTGCACAAGAGGTTGTAAATGTTTATGCAAATGCATATGACGGACCACAGCCTTACCATTATGAGCCTGCTAGGCGTCCAAGAGACCAAGCACAGACCAAGGTTACAAGGAATAACAGGAGAACCAGTGGAGAACTGGGCAGGTGTCTTGGTGAGTGACCAGCGTTAGCTTATAGATATATCCACATTATATAATACCACTAACCTATTTAAAGACACTGAATTTCAAAAATAATGCATATAACCGAAATATTTTGAGCAGTAATACTTACATAGCAATATAAAATGTTATCTGTGTTCAGTAGATAGAGACAGTAAATCAATGACACAGTCCTATCCGCTTCTGTTTCGCTCCAGAAAGTGATGTCAGCTAGGCTATCAGCAAACAAATGGCTTAGCTATGCCCAGACGTCCTCAATAATAATAGTATTTTCCAAGAAATTACGATAAGTCGTTGACAACGTTTCGTTAGGTGCAGCGTTTTTTGATGCTACCCCAGAGTGTGCATAAGTGAATGTGATTTTGAGAAAAGATTTGGTTACGCTGACCTATAAAACGCTAAACGCTAAAAGCAAAAATAGACATGTTATACATCGTTAGAAAGCTTATACTCTCACCTACGGAATAAATTAATTGTCAATCAAGCCAGACCGTATTAAAAAGGGCGACAACGCCGTAATCAACACGTGTGGTATTATGCACAGCTATTTTTGAAGGTACCCAGGCGTCACAAATGCGCGTGTATTTCACAAACTTATTGTCCAAGACAATATATGACCACTTAGTCTCAAAAGTGACATGTCTATGCGTAAAACCAATGGTAAGGTTGTATGTTTACTCAATATTTAGTCACAGATATTGACTGTAGAATGAACAAGTATCTATGGGCGTTACCTAACGATATTAACGCTGTGTTCACATCACAACATTGTAAAGTTTGCTATCATGTATCAGGCTATAACAAAACTAGTATTGGTTGTCTAATACCGACAGGAGTATTTTGTAACAAATGCAGCAGTGAAGTCCCGTCTCTTCACCTGCACAAAACACACCCAGGTACGAAAGCTAATGTGCTCGATGTCCTGACAGGCTGGAGTTTGTGCAAACTGCACAAACACAATAATTTACCATGATGATACATGGTGAAATGCAATATAAAACTACTGAAAAAAAACCAACTCACTATATCACGACCGCTAAGACTCACTACTACTGCACATTGGGCTAATATGACGCAATGTTGAGAAAAAAAGGCGTTTTTAGGAGCTTTGCTCAAAACCACCACTAGTTCCTCTGAATTTGTGCCCTTATGTCTTGTAAAAATTATTCAAGCCTGCATTAACTTTTCAAATGATCATTTACAGACAAGGTTAAGTATACATTTTGTAATAATTGGTGGGTGACACCAATCCTAGTGACGAAACTGCGCCCAAGTTGCCCACCTATTATTTCTACCAGCCCACCCTAATACAGCAGGCTAAAACCGGCCCTGGTTAACATACTTCTGTACACTTGAGAATTAATTTGGCTCCTATCGGCAGTTACATCATCATGGAAGACGAGTGAGCTAATACCTGTGGCAGCCATACATGTCCAAACCATAGCATCCCCACCACCATGTTTAACAGATAAGAGAGGGGGTGCTTTGGATCCTGGGCAGTTCCTTTGACCTCCAATCTTTGCTATTGCCATCACTCTGATGCAAGTGAATCATGGTCATCTGTCCACAAGACCCTTTTCCAAAACTCTACAGGTAGTTTTTGATACTTTTTACCAAACTGTAACCTGGCCATCCTGTTTTGGCTGCTAACAATGTAGCCTGTGTAGTTTTGTTTGTGAAGAATATGTGAATAATTTAATTACAAATGAAAAAATTATGGAGTACTGAGCAAAATCAAAGAAAGATGTCTGTCCCAGACAAAACATACACAAAACATTTTTCTCTGGGAAATTAGTGTAACAGAATATAATTTTCCAAAATGTTAAGCCTTTAGTACAGCTCATTACCTGTATTGTTTATTTTATACAGCATTATTTTAACAAGGATTTGGGTGATTTTGGAAGGCACTGTGTTTGTGCATGTGCGTGTGTGTGTGGTCGTGTGGTGTGTTACGGTCCTCAGACAGACAGACAGATTGGGGGGGGGGGGGGGGATTAATGTTTACACATGGTCTGATACAAATGCATACACACGTTAATTCATGTACACACTGTTTCACATACACACACTAAAACTGTACATATATAAGCACACACATGCATGTACAAAAATGCACATGCACATAATGGCATAAGCACACAAACACCATCAACAATCACATGTAATGTAGAACACATATTTTTAGTGCCATTTCATTGTCATGGAAGCATAGAAAAACATGAAAGGGTCTATTTATCACATCTAGACTATTTATCACATCACAGACTACAAAATTGTAATAAAAATGGATTATAGGTTTTATATCTATTACTTCATCTATTACTTTCATTTGACTGCAAAGTCAAATGAAAAACAGATGTAAACAGACTTTTCTCTCATTTTCTCTCTTCAGGAATTTTATATGATGTCTTAAAGTTTAAAATATTTCTAATACTTATTCAGCTGTGGGTGAGGCCTTGTCTCTGTCTCTCTCTCTGCAGTCCACATAAGGCGAATGGGATCAACCCAGCCACTTCCAATATTCTCAGTCTCCCATATCAATAAGCACCAGTGATGCTTATTTGCAGGAATTCTTTAGGAAAAATTACCACGACAGCTGTCACACCCTCATAGTCACACCAATAGAGGTTGGTGTGACTACCACAATGTGTGGGTTCAGGCTTTTTTCAGGCTATAAACATATCATTTATTTTAAATCATAAAATGTTGAGATAAAGATGCGATAGACAAAGACAGTCTAAGCTAGACACAGAGGGATGCGGAGCCTGCCTTTCTGCAGAACTGCGCACTAATGAAGAGCAAAATTTGCTTAGATCATCACTCTACAATCAGGAATCCTGCAGAGGGCAGTACACTTACCAGGGAAACGGTCAAGAGGAACTCACTCTCTCTGAGTCTCTCACTCTCTCTCTCTCTCTGAGTCTCTCGCTCTCTGTCTCTGTCTAAGTCTCTGTCTCTCTCTTGTCTCTTTTTCCTCTGTGCTCTGTATTTCTCTCTCTCTCTGCTCTCCCACGCAACTTGGATTTCTGGCATTCTTGGCCGTCTTTCAGGGAGGTCGGCCTTCAAGCAGTCAAACAAACATTCCTGCAACCCTCTGTCAGAGGCCGTGTTCTGGCCTAACAATTTTAGGGGATTTCCTGAAGCCCTCCCTCCTCCACACTGCCTCTTGTTTCCTGGGCCGGATTTATTTAGTCATCAATTAAAAGTCACTGTGCAGTGAACATGACCCTCTCTCAATGAAGGCAATTATCCCACTTCTCTCCTTTGTCTTTTTTACTGCCCTGAATGATCCTAAATGTATTTGTTTTGTTTCATGGGTGTCTAAAGTGTACTGATGCTTTGGAACATTAAATGCACTAAAGTTAGTTTAATGGCAAAATAAAACCAGGGAATGCTTTTGGCTGGACATTGAAATAATCTATGCATCATCTATAAAGACCTGTGTATTATGTGCAGCTAAACTTCCTTTCAGTTTGGAATACTCATTCAAAAATTTAATTTTAGATATGCATGTGTAGATATGGTGATGAATCATGGGTAATTTATAGAAAACAGTAAGAATTATTTTAAATCACGCTATCATATGTTATGCAATTCTACCTTACCCGCATATTCAGGACCACACACACACAAGTATTTTCACTCAAAATAAGCAGATATTTTCCTTAAGTCATTCTATTCTATTCTAAGGGGCAGCTGTACTAAGAATACTGAGCACATTTAATGTTGCTGATTTCACATCAGCTGTGAACACACCTGTTTGTATTAATGACTATTTAACTTAAATATTTATGCAAATCAACCACACAACCAAGCCCAGGTAGTTAGTGATTGCAGTTAGTGATGGTCCAAAAGCATACATCCAAGACATGTTGAAATGAGTGAAAGCAACATCAGAGAGGAATAGTTTAAAAATGGCAGGTTCTCTCAACAGGAGCTGTGAAAGGATTATGCTAAGTTTGATCTTCTCTGCTGCATTAGTTTACATTTGAGACTGCCTCTTGTCTTAGCTGGCTGAGTAAAATCATGTTATGATTCAAATTTTGGTCTTGGTGTGTAGTTTTCTCTGGATGCACAAATAAATTAAAAGGCTGGTTTCACATCTGTTTTGTAACTTTAAGCAAACCCTGATTCAGCTACATTCATTTCAAAATTCCCTATCTGTTTACAAAGGATTAATTATAATATGGTGCAAACATAATAGTGTGCAAATAATGATGACTATTTAAAGGCATCATAGAGCCACTAACAATATACATTGAATGACCAGTAAATGGACCTCTTCAATATTTATTGGAACAACTGACCAGTTCATCCAAAATGTATACAACTGGAGCATTATGAAGGAATGATTTTTATTAAAGGAGTACCATGGTGATTTTCACACTTTCTCGGTTTTATGTGCTATTTGCACAAGAGGCATTGAAGAAACACAATGAGTAAAGTATTAAATATGTCCGTTCTGTATTTTTGGAGAAATGTGCGTTTCAAATGTATCGTCCTATTTTCAACCGGTTGAGAAAGTTGTCAACTTGGTGCGTCATGAACACAGTAACCACTCCCCTTTCCACGCCCCGTAAACCCATGGATAACTCCAGAGCCATAGTTTGCGCCGCTGGCTTACAGGCAAGACAATGCAAATATTTCACTAACGTTGGGTTCACTTAAATTAGAGTGCCTTCTAAGGACTATTAGATTATTTCTGGTTATATTCATTTAGCTAGCTAGCTAACGTTAGCTAGCTAGGTAGTTTGCTTTCATAAGGCAATGTTATCGATAACGTTAGCTAGCTAGTTTGCTTTTATGAGGACGTTATAGTTGTGCTTTTATCTTAACTTGGCTAGCTAGATAGCAAAAATTATAATTGGATATAAGTCAACGTCTTTACCTTAGCTATCTATCGGTACTTCATATACTACTAAGCTAGCTAGCTTGTGAAAAGTCTCCCAAAAACAGCACGTATTATGGGGGTAGCTATGGTAACGGGGCACGGTCTGTCAACCATAGCTAACTGACAGTTCTCATTACCACGCCCAGACGGTTCGGGTGAACTTTTATAGTGGGAAATTTAGGCTTAGAAAAATACGTTTTAAAGTACATTGAAATGACTGAATAATAAAAAAATTATGCACATTTGTTTTGTTGTTGCCTAAAGACAACTGGGAAGTGTCACGTTCAACCACCATGTTACTCCTTTAACGTAATATGGTTGATGGGTAAATGGGAGTAGGTCTAAATATTTGTCTCTGAACATTAAGATAGCCCTTTTTAAACTATAACAGAATACAAATTACTACTGGCAGGTTCAATGTGACCTTCATTGCCAAACATTTCCCAAGTATGTAACAATGAATAATTGCACTCTGTAAACCCCAAACAGGTACCTGGTACAGCATATTCATTCTGTTGCACACCGAACACGGTAGCAGAGTCTTCATCTCGCAAATACGACAGACGCCACAGTCAGGGGCAAGTTTATGCATTGCATGGCTTTTAAATAGGCTGCGTCTAATTACCACCAGGTCTCAGGTCGTCTTAAAAAATCCATGCTAATTGAGAGTGGTAATTTACAATCATCTTTGTGAATCAGACACGCCTTGTATTGGGGCTCCATTTGCATAAAAATTAGTCATTTTGGCACTGAAATTTATGTTGATAACACAATTTAAATATGCATGACCCAGACGGCACACTCTGCCGCTGTTTCCTCGGTCGTGCGATTGCGTTCGCTTTCCGCCCACTGCAGGTGCTTTGCGTCAATCATGCATCATTGTTTTCCCGGCGCTCGCGAGGGATTAATGGGCGAAAATCACGACAATGATTAAAAATTATTGGCTAAATGCATTTTGAGTTTGCTCCACAGGGTTAATAAATCAAGGTTTTATTTTTGTCTTTTTTTCTGTGATCATCTATTTCCCCTAATGTCTGTGATCCTAATACCAATTTTATTATTATGTCCAACGATAAGTCATAGAATGAACAAAGATCATGCCAATCTTTAGAACTGTTTTTGAATATGGATGTGGATTATTGACAATCCAATTGTTTTGCTTACAGTATAATGTGGGCTGTATTTACCTGTGGGGACCTATTCTCTATGAATGGACTTTATTAAGTGTTGATGTGTGTTCCCACTCATTTCCAGTGAAGCAATCTGAACGAGGAGAATGACAGTGATTGCCAAGTTGCTGCTTTTTCTTGCATGCTCTGTTTCCACACTTTTTTAAATGCAAAAAAAAAAAAAACGGGATTTATTGTTCAACTTCTTCAACACAAGCCAAAAGGATTAAATATCGCAGATATCAGCTTGCACATTGCATTTTTAAACAAGCGCCTGGTTCTGATCTGTATTTATCAAAGTGGCCATAACTCAGAATATCTAAGAATCCTACCAGCACAGTGTCATTAACTGCTTACCTGAACTTCCTCTCTTATGGAAAGAAATAAAAGGAAAGGGGCAACATTACCAACAGATGAATTTTTCTCAGATGAAGGTGGGTGAAAATGGGTAACACTTTACAATACAGTCACATGGATTGGCATTAACTAATGTAGTTGTTAACATGAATTGATGATGTAGAAATACACTAATTAAGCATGGAATTAAGGTTTCATTAGTCATTCGTTAACAAATACATTAACTAATGTATTAGTTCCATGATAATTTATACATTAGAAAAAACAAAAGATAAACTTATAATTAGATAACCTTTAACAAAACATTAACTGCTGTTTTAATCCAATATGCATTGCCATCAAATAATTGTTGATGATTGTTAATAGTTGTTAAAGATTTAATGATGTGCAAATACACCAACAAAGCTGTTCAAATGAACTTTTCAGTAGTTAGTACTCAACAACTACATTAGTTAATGCCAATTCATGTGCCCTTATTGTAAAGTGTTACTGAAAAAATGTCTATAGAATGATGCCGAAGTGTGTCAAAATAGATCCGTCAAAATTGATGTATGCTACTTCTGAACTGATGTCTGTTACTTGGATACTCTGACCTTGAGGGATTGAGATATCAGAAAATATACTGATCTGGGGTCACGTTTAAAACAGGTTTTAAATTTGAGGTCACTTCCAAAACAGAAAGAAGTTACTGATACTGAACTCAGATAAGGTCTCAAACAGAGAGTGGTATTGCTAGCCTAGAGAAACATTTCAATACTATGATCCCATTAATGCCATGCAGTTACCTCCCTGCTGCAGGCCATAAATAGAGTTGGAAAGTTGCCTTTCTCAACAAGGGTGATCCTGATCATAAAATCGCCCAAATCGGCTGACATCTGGGCAGGCACTGAGAGACACCTCGGTACAATTAATGTGCCCAAATTCACAGACTGTGCCTTTTGTTTATTTTAGAAAGGGAGTGCAGTACTATGAGACTGGTGAAATAGTGATCATCCATCTTCCATAAGATTTCACAAAACAATATAATGGAACATTGTGGAACAATGTCGTTACAGTTTGTATACTTGTGAATCTTTCCATCGGTGTAGTTGTCATTATTGTTTATAGTTATAGTCCTAGGAGTAAAGGTGCCTTAAGTGTTACTATTTTTTAAGCATTTTATACAAATTCCTGCTACACCTTAAGTGAAATGTGCTTGTTGTGGAACCAACCATGCATGCATTTCGTTGTTAAATTTCCTCAAAGGTCAACTCTTTGTGGTTCGCAGATAGGAACTTAGATGTTTGCACACAAAGTTGTCTATTCAAATCCCATAAATAGACATTTATTTTAAATATTCCTAAATATAGGCATTAAAAATGAATTGAAGAAAATCAAAAGAGGAGTGTTACTGAAACGAGAATTTCGTCAGAAGGGGTCCATTCAAGGAAAGAAACCTAATATAAATACTAATTAATTAAAGATTGATACGTTTTTCATATCCATGTAGGTGATATAAAAAACAAAATTAGACCAGTATGGTATAATCTAATCTTGTAATCTCAATTGTGTAAAGTGAGGTCAGCTCCACTGCATAATTTAAAAAAGCTTCTAAGGCCATATTTATTCTCTCGTGCCAATGTCCTGTTCTACCCAGCAGAGTTTGTACCCATCATGCATCTGTGATTCTATACTGAATCTCACCATGCACATTAAAGTTTTTAAAATAAAAAAAACTTTGTATTTTACATTGAATTATTAATATTATTATTTGCATAGCACACATCCTTATCCAGAGTAACTCACAGAGCTTATGTTTTTTTCCCTTCTTTTTGGCATATTATCCATTTATGTAGATTTTTATTTGCTGAAACAGTTTAGCTTAAGCACCTTGCTTCAGGCCAGAACAGCAGAATGTGACCCAGGGTTCAAACTTACAACTTTCTGGCTGCATGCCCTTTCCCCACCACATTACTCTGCGCTGCCTCCACACAACAGTTACTGAAGTTGTGCTTGTCAGGCACAGTATACAGATTTATCTGTGAAAGAGTCTTTAATATGCACTTTGTGTGTGAGAGTGTGTGTGTGCGTGTGTGTTTTAGTGGCGTGTGTGTCTGTGTGCTTCTACGTATGTTCTTACTTATTAATTATATGTATGTGTATGCTTGCGTGTATGTGCTGCACATGCCGATCGTACGCAGCTACAGCTATTCCCTAGTGAAGTGACAACGGAGGCCCACGGTAGATGAGCACAACCTGGAACAATCTGACGTGATCTTTTTCAATCACACACAACCATAATTTTTAACATTTAACCCACAGCTGAGCATCCTCAAGAGCATGTCCAGGGGCACAGAGTGAGATACAATCATGCTGAAAATGTGTTTGAATTCAACCTGTGTGACACAAGACAAGAAAATGTAGAATAATCTGCATTCTTTTCCATGTTATTAGCAGGCTGTCTACATCATATCTCATCTGCACGAAGATACACAGCTACACAGTGTGGCAACCAGCCAGTCGGAGATCCGCAGTAGATGCTGATTGGAAGTGAGAGCTGAGAGAATGGGCCAATTAGAGGCTCATTAAAGGGCCCACACCAGAGGCAGAATGCAATGCGAAGACTGCAGTTGATGAAGCCAAGTGTTCCAACTTTGAATGCTATACCACAACATGGAATTGGATTTGAGTACTTGAAAACATATCTAAAGGCAAAGAAAAACAAAGAGTTTTGTTCTTTTTTAGTCATATTTCTTTGATATTATGGAAGGATATCCCAAGAACCCTGCATACGATTGCACAATAATGTGTTCATACTTTTAAGTGTAAATCATTTCCAGACAAACTAAATATGCTTAATGAAATACAGCACCCTATGTGTAACAATTTTCACCTTTCCTTTTACTGTACTTCTCTCAACGCCACACCCACCCACACCAGGAGCACTGCAGCTGAAACATGAGCACTCACCCGCAAGCCAGTGATTATTTAACAGACTACAGGCCACAAGCCATACAACAGAAGAGCCATCGCTGATTGGTGAAGAGGAATATCCCTCACTGATTACAACTGGGACCTGAGGGTGGTGTGCCATTTGGGTCCGCAACTTTCACTCATAATTAAATACACGTGTTAATCACAAAGATTAACCTGCCAGACAGTGTATTTAATTCTAACTCAAAGTTAAGGACATATGATTATTGAAACCAGGCCAATGTTTTAATCTGAAACTAATTTAAGATTTCCATTTGAACTGCCCAGGCATGCTGAGACTTCTGACCTCTCTGTCTGCCGCACTGGACAGCCTTGGCATTTTGGCCATGGAGAGAATCTCATCCCCCGCCCTGCCCAAGCAGGATGGTGTTTAGACTAGCCCTTGTCAGCTGGCATGGGCAGATTCCTATATTTTTGCTTCACCCAGCTTAACCTGAGAGTTTGGGATGCCCCCTTGGACGTCTTTGTTTAAAGTGAGTTTTGAGTTATGAAAATGTATTTTAAGACAGACTTAATTCTTTTGTGCATTGAACCACTTTAATACAGCAGAAGCTCAGAGGGATGAATCCTTTGGGAATCAGGGTCCCCTGGAACTCTGGAATGTTCCGATGTTTTAAAGTGAAGCCAAAACACATAAATTTCAATTTGAATAATTTAATGGAATTTTTACTTGCATTACTCTAGGCTTTTTTTTTTAACAGGCTCTCATTTTGTAGCTATAAATCCTTTTATGAGTTAATAGCCAATAGGTTAATGTCCCATTAGAACATTTCTCCTATGTCAGCTTTCTGAAAGATGCCGCATAATAATGACTTGTCTGTAGTTTAAAGCAAGCTACGGATGATTCTAGGATGGTTCTTTCATAAAAGGCACGGCATCAGAGAAGGAACACTAAAGTGGGAACAGCATTCTTCCGAAGAACAATCTGCTTCAGACTGCCAGGATCAACTTAAACTGCTTCTACCACCAGCAATTAGTAAATGCATCCATCAATGTGTTAAAATGCTTATATTATCATACACAAGAAGGTACCATTATTTCAATGTGCTGTTTCATTATCCAACTCACTGATTTTAGAGGGATGCAGCACACAGTTATTAAGGGGTGTATTTCCAGTCCTTTTATCAATGGAACATATGACTCATTTCCATTTAAAGCTCAAATTGTCACACCTGTGACAATAACAAAGATAATCTACATGTACAGTATAATAAGAAGCTTGAAAAGCTGGAAGGAACTAATTGCTAGTTTTACTTCTGGATTCACACCCTGGATTTGATACATAAAAATAATACATCAAAATATATATTAAAAAAGTATTAATCATCTCTGTAGACTAATTAAAGCTGTTTTTAATGAACAGCTGAAGTGATGTCAGTATTCCCAGAAAGATTCAGAAAATTCTGCAGAATTTTCAGAGGCAATGTTATGTATAAAAATGTCATAATCAACACTGGGGCCGTGTTCAGTGGTAGATTGCTCCTTGCGACCTAGAACTAACTTACTGTTGGAAAGTGAATTATTATCCTCTTGTCACGGTGGTACTATTTTGATATCGGTGTTGGCTACTTCCCTCTAAAACACCACTGTTATTGGTATTACCTGTAGCAAACTTCTTAATGAAAGTTTTATTTACCTTTATTTATACGGGAAACTTCTATTTAAACTTTGGTCTCAACCTATTTTCATTCATTTTTCTTGACTAACAAGTGTGCTGATGATCTAAATAATCAATCGGCAGATTGAAACACGCAGTTTCTTTCTTTACATGATATTATGAAAATTAAACATAAATTAAATTTAGAAAAATTGAGAACTGGGTATATATCCTAGTATTGATAGTATTATGTGAATGTAATATAATGTGCTTATATTAATTTAATAACATCAACATTAATGCAACATTATCTGCAAATGGACTATTTTTAAATGTAAATTAACATAACATAACATAATGACGAGAACAGGCCATTCAGCCCAACAATGCTCACCATTTTTCTAACTAAATTGTACCTAATGATTACCTACAGACTCGACAGTATCTAACACCGTATCAAGCCTAGTCTTAAAAACTTTCAGTTTCTGCCTCTATTACATGACCTGGCAGGCTATTCCACACAGTAACTACTGCATAAAAAATGCTTCCTAATGTCTGTGTGGAATTTACCTTTTGCTAATTTCCACTTATGTTCCCTCGTTCTACTAACTAGAAGAATCTCTTGTAGTTCACGTTAATCCCATTTATGAATTAAAAGCCTCAATCAAAGTCTCCCTTTACTAAGCTTGAAGTCTTTCTTCATAGCTTTTGTCTTTCATACCAAGAATTTGGTTGCCCTTCTTTGAACCTTTTCCAGAGCCTCTATATCTTTCTTGTCTATCTTAGATATGAGGAAGAGCACTAGTCTCAGCACTGATCCTTGTGGAACTCCATTTTCCACAGTACCTTGCTCTAGCCTTCCTAATGAGTTTGGACCCCTCTATATTATATTTATATCCATCTTCCTTCCCAAGCCACGTCTCTGTAATCCAAATTATGTCATAGCCCCTACTATTCATAGCAGCCTCAAGTTCCAAAAATAGATTTTTTATATATACAAAATATGTGAAATATCAGTATTGATGGCTTGGAGACAACTACTCTGTTTGTAGGCTAGTGCGTTTTATACCATCGGCTAAACCGAACACAGCGACAAGCCTCGATAAAGAAACTCTGGAGAGGGCTGCAAGGACTGCTGCAGTGAATTAAGGCATCGGTCGGATAACCAGCAACGAATTCCAGGGTCTGAAGCACTCCCTTTTATCACGGGTAAAATTTAAATTATCCAGTTAACCAATGTTACCCAAATGGTTAACTACCAATCTTTACCAAATATAAATGAACAGGACATGACAGCTACAGACATACTTTAAATGGCATGAACGCATGCTAGCTGACTAGCTAACTAACATTAACATTTAATTATCAACTGTTTGCTTAATTAACCTAGTAGCTAAGACACCCTGTTGGGGAAGCTAATGTTGTCAATTAAGCTACTGGTTACTCTCCAAAAAAACAATTTTACACTAAAAGCTACACTAGTACATGCTACTTCATATTGTTTTAATCACTAAAAGGTCACTGTTTAATCACTAACTTGTCAAATTTAAAGAAACCCTTTATAAACCCCAAAAAATTGCACCATGTTTTGTCACAGATGCTTGTGTGTTAAACTGATGTCTCCAAACCAGTGTTTGCACAGGGCCATGGCAACATGTCAAAAAGCCTCCCATCCCATAGCTATTGACCTTGGAATTTTGGTAATCACAGTTTTACTCTTTTGATAAAAAGCTTTAAAAAAAAACATTTTTTTATATGTCTTTGACCCCTGGAGATGAGCCACATAGAAAAAAGCTTTCAAAGGATTCACATACTTTCACACACAAAGGGCTTCAGTGAAAACATCCTTTCCTTTTCCTGAAAGAGAAATTTACAACAGTGTGGTGTGGGAGGCTTTATATACAATTACTGACTGAAACATCCATTAGAGATAAAAAGAGATTAGGAAGCCATACAATGCCAGCACGTATGTAACACGCATTTCAATGCTTTATGAATTATTTTTAAATTATCTCAAATTATTGTTTGAAGGATGGAGAATATTGGAGTTGTCCTCAATGTGCATGTTTAACCAGGATAATTCTAGTTTAGAAAAGGACAATTTCACAGCCGCATTGTAAGTATGATGAAATAACATTTTTTATGACCCTGTAGAAGCAATATTAGACAGAGATCTGTACTAGTAAACAGGGCATTTGCTATAGATTGAAAGGAATCCTAAATTTGCTTCTAAACTGCCTCAGTCTATCTGGGATTCAGAACATAACCTTCCAGGGGCCACAAACCCAGAAAGAAGAGGCAGAATCCTTCAAATAAGGCAATATCTTCATGATGTCGGCCATGAACTATTTATGATGTCGGCCATGAACCAACTGCTCTCACATGAAAGCTGAGCCGAAGAGTTCTGTGTCTCTCAAATGGAGAAGACTCAGAACAAAATGCTGAACAATCCCAAGTTCATCAATCAATAAATCGGTCAATCAATCAATATTTTGAAGCATGTTTTCACATTCATATGATCACAAAGCTCAGATTCGTAAAGCATAGACAAGAGAATGAAGAAAAAAGAGGAATCCAGAACCATTTGGAAAATAATTCCCTTAGTGAAGGAAAAGGCAGTGGAGGGAAACAAAGTAACCATAAGTGAAGAAGTAGTTTGTACTAACATTTTGTCTGCCATATTATCAGGTCACTTTTTTTATTATTTTTTTTTTATTAAGTAAGCAAAAACAAACAAAACAAAAGGGCAAAGGAGGTAACAAAGTCATACAATAAAATTACATAATCAAACCAGAACAAAACAGTAGGGAGAGTGCACGAGGACAACAAAAAAAAAAACAAAAGAAACAAAAAAAAAAAAAAAAGAAAGAGGGAAGTGATAGATTAGAGAATGCTGGGATGGGTCTGAATGAGTGTATGTTTGTTGGGTGTAGGTGTGTGATGCCTGTGTGTGTGCAAGTGTATGTCAGATTCTAAATTTGGTAGGGATTGTGGTGTAGGTATAATGGCGGATATGTGTATGTGAGTGACGGTGAGCATGTTTATTGTGGATGGTGGACAGTCAAAAAGGGGTGATGAGTGAAGTCAGTGCAAGAATTAAGAATGTAGGGTATTAATGAATGGATTCCAGATTATGTCACAGTCAGCGGTTTGTTTTTTAATGGAGGCAGATCATTTTTCCATTGATATGTATTCGATTAGTAGGTTTTTCCAAAGTGCAATATTGATTTTTTTCCTTGATTTCCAGTTCATGAGGATAGTTATCAGGTCACTTAATACATCCAGAGGTGTGGGGGCATTTGTCACCATTTGATGGGTGGCTAAGATGGCATTTAGGACTCTGTGGTTGGCTGCTGGTGGGGATTTCCCCTCCAATTGGGGTTGGGAGGATGTGAGGGGATTTGCAGCCAACCACAGCCCTGAAATCCTTGCCAGAGGCTGATCTGGGAGACTCCAGATGTGGAGGAGACCCAATCTGGCAGGAAAACAGGAAATTTTGATATGGAACACTGAATATCAAACGTGAGCACCACACACACTGTGGTCAAGGACGCCATTGATCGAGGTCAACATCTTATAAACTGTATTTTATGAAATCCCCATTAAAGACCTGGGAAGCCAGTTCACAGTTGGAACATTCCTACATTGAGATGTTCCAGAAAGGCAGTCTGAAGTAGTTTGAATATTTTTACACAAATTCAGCTTCCCATTTCACATGATTAGCCACATATTGACTTTAGTAATCTTAATTAAAGGGTGGGGCATCCAGTTACCTTGATGGCTTCGCCCAGTGTATCCAAGCTACTCAGCTACTTGAGTATTATATGCAATCAAAGGAATGAACAGGCGATGCTATTAATACATCAGCCAAATTTACAGGAGACATTTTTGAAGTTGTGATAAGCTTTTGATTAAACTGGATATTACAAATATGAACAGAGTAAAACTCAGGCGATAAAAACCTATTTTAAAACAAACTGCTTCAAATGATATATAATTGAAAATAGGTGACCTGCTTAAAATAGAACACACAAACACTTTCCTGCTGAACTCATCTGCAGAATCCTACTCCAGTAACAAAGTTGTACTGCAAGAGGCTAGTCTCACATGTTATATGTTTTTAGTCGACAGCGGGTAACTTGTGAGGTTGTTTGGAAAATATTATTCTCGGAATGTAGTCTTTTATGACAGATGTGGGGAGTCCACATGAGTTCATGGCTGCAGGTGGGTGGGGCCTGACCCAGCATACCCAGTCAAATCACTATTGCATGTGCCCTGATTTTTTGACAATTAATTATTTTAAGGAGAAATTAGAACATTTCCAAGGATCCTAAATTTGGTTTCACAGCCACCATTTAGTGGAATTGGGCTCCTTGTCAGTAAGAAGTGTGGATTAGAAAAATCTGTTGTAGAGTAGGAGGGGTAGTTGTCACCTGGGGAGCAGCATTTTAAACTGAATTACCTTTAATTAGAGTTTGGAAAATGTGTTAATTGAGCATACTGTTTGCAGTTTAATAAGTAGGTACATATACATCAACAAGCACTGAAACCTCGAATGTGGTTTTGAACATGTTTTAATTCTGTAGTCCACATTCATGTTCACATTCGTTGTTACACAACACTCCCCGTGTTAATTGGCATGGCACCGTCTGATGCATCCTGCCAATGAGCTTCGCACACATGCAACTCACATGCTTGTGTGTGTCAGTGCCGTGGCAATTTGCCACTTCCTTCGGGCTTCAAAAATACAGCGGGTGACGAATTGGTTTCTGCCGCCTCCCGAACGGATTATGAACTGTGGTTTTGGTTCCGCTGAAGCGTCTGGCATTCTTTTTCGCGAGCGCCTGGAGATGACTAGGTCATTAGCGTTTGGGGGGGGGGTGCGTCTGCGATTTTAATTGCATCCCCCGGACGCTGGCAGAAAGCCCAAAGCCATTGGTGAGGCAAGCCGTTTGCATTATTGTATTGATTCCTCTCACTCACCAGGGTAAGAAAAAGAGAGAGTTTGACCATTCACCCTGAACTTACGTTCTGGAGTTTTCTATCTGGATATGCTAGCAGTGATTAACATTTTCCGGGTGCCTGTAAATACAGCCCGCATAATGTTAATATGCTGAGCGCAAATGGTCATTAAACTGCAACAACCTGAGCAACAGGCAACAACAACAGGAAAAAATTGTTAATTTCACACTTAATAAATTGAAGACATGTTTATTACCCCTATTAAATATTTTGGTAACAAACAGGAGTGCTTTCCACAGTAATAGGTATTTCCAGCTTTTCTATTTGGTTGACAATGTCCATTTTTAACATGGGGTTTTGCATTTCAGCTTGTTGGAAATAAAATGGTCAATTCATCCTGTAGGGCAATTACATGTTGCTACCTGGATGAATCAGTTTTTTTTTTTTTTTTTTGCTTTTGGCATCTACCTGAGAAAAAACTGCTTTTGTTTGCAGTTGCTGTCTCCAAAGAGACCCAAAAAAATCATATATGAGGAACTATAAATTTAAGCGTGGGCCAGAATTGTTTTGTATAACCCAAAGGATGACCTTTTGCACAGATCGTATGAATGCATGATGACGTTAAATCAAATGTCATCTTTTTTTAAAAAATCTCTCGTTGCCTTTGGATTCATTTTACCCTGACATTGGTGTTTTTTTGTTTGCTTTCTCAAAGGAGAGTGTGCGTGACTCAGAGGGTTTGGTGGACACTGGACAGTCCCCCTTTTAAAATGCACTCCAACTCTGTTAAAGTTTTTTTTTTTTTGTGCGACTGCAGGGTACAACAGTATAACAGCAGGGATCTGCTTCACAAGAGGGAGGGGAGAGCCAGACCCCCACCACATCTGGCACCTTATCCACCCCCTCCCCCCCTCAAAAAAAAAAATCCCCCGAGCCTTCCTTAATATTGAGGCACGTGTTCAATCTGCGCTGAATCCCCTTGCCCCAAAAGAGTGTTCACTTCTGCGTTTCACTCTCCATGTCTCGTTTGTCGAAATGCAGAACGAGCTCCAGCTGTTTTATGTGCAACGCGGAGTGGTGTGCTGCCAGTTTCTCCCAGAGACCCTGGCTCTTATGGGAACCAGCAGAGCCTGCGATTTTATGGGGATTAATAAGGAGGGCTGGGGAAGCCATTTAAAGCCAGGTTTCATCGGCGCAACTGGAGGGCACAGATGGTAATTAGATAAAAAGCAAATTTCACACTGACACAAGTGCCCATATTCATAAAGAGACTCAAAGTAGGTGTGTTGCAGGCCCTAGATGTGATCACCTGTCCATACCCTAGCCATACCCTTGAGATTAGTGATCGTAAATCATGACTGTTCTCACTTTATGAATATGGACCCTGAGCATATTTAACCAACGATTCTTAAGACCACAAAAAAAGACCTAAAATCACTGTCTCAATGTAAAATAAAAGGTTTATTAACTCATGGCAGTCAAAGGTAAATCGTTTGTTTATATGAATTTTAAAATGTGTTGTTATCACATCATTTTTGCTTCCTGTGCCAATAGGGTTGGTTACGCAGTAGCACATGCGTCCGTCAAAATGTGTCTGTCAACAAGGTTGGTTTTCACTTCAGTCTGCCAGTACTGGCAGACTGCAGAGGGGCGGAGGCTTTCCCATCTCAAATCCAATTTAGGTAAGACACATTTTCTCATGATCACCCCTCTCCCACAGTGACCTACTGTTCATTGGGAACAAAATCAAAAGACAAGAATGCTACAAAAATCTATGTGTTCCTTCAGCGATTGAGGCCTTTTCCAAAGCCAACGTTGTCACTAGGTACAAATAAAACGCATGCACCTTATCACCTATCTGGCACAACCAAAATCTACTAATCTATGATAAACCATTCTTTTTCAGGTCCTGGCACCAAAAAGGAATCACCCATCTTGGACACATTCAACAAAATGGAACCATCCTGCCATTTGGAAAAAATATGAATTCTCCCTTTCCTCTAATTAGTACTTCCAGTATCTACAACTAAAGAATATTTCTGTCTCATTCAAGATTGATACATTTGATCCCACTATTCCCATAATATATGCTATGCTTAAAATACCACAACAAAATAATCTAGTATTTAAAATATTTAATTCCTTCCTTCACACAGACACAGTCCATGACCTTCCCAGCCAGGATCTGAAACTGAATGAACAACCCTTGAACTGGTCATCCATTTACAACAACACTTTCACCTTCACCAAAAATAGCCCTAATCCACTATAAAGCAGTACACAAAACCCACTACACTACACTCAAAGGTGACTCTTTGGTGCTGGCTGGGTTACTAAAAAAGGCAGGGAATGCCCTTGCCCACTAAAACCATCCCTCTCTAGGTGATGCTATGGTCACTTTTAAGCTATCTTGTGGGCTTCCCTGACATACTACACTGGCATTGTCAGAATTTGGTTCTAAACCATGGGGAGTGGGGAGCATCACTGCCTTGGCAGCTAGTGATGTAGCTTGATATGCCACCTGCCACCCTGAACACTGTATACAAGGGTCTCATAGGGATGCTGTTTCTGTTACTTTAAAATGTATCCCACAGCCTACAATGCTAAAGCCTTACAATTACACTGCAAACAATTTACAAGAATGCAGCTGAGTGGGCAACCTTGAAATCCAGTTGTCCCTGTCCATAACCCTTAACTTACCACACTGAAAAAAATATTTAATCGGATAAGCCCAAAATTTTAACTTCAATTTTTTTTTTCTATATTTTTTAGGTTTTATCAATCAAACATTTTAAAGGCATGCTACACAGGATTTTTAATTTGAAAATATTATAAAATAATTATGCTAAGGCATATCTATGATGCACTGGCAATCTCAGTCTTTTCACACTTTAGCTGAATTCATGCTCCTTTTACCGGTATTTGTTATTCTAAAATGGGTTCGGGGCATTTCTGGGCGTGGTTCTCTTTTCTGTGTGGGAGGTGGTGTGGTACGAGCAGGGGTTTGGGATCAATTCACTAAGCGTTTGTTGCTAGTCCTGGAAAGGGCAGATGAAGATGAAATAAGCAAGCAAAGACAGCGAAGGGTTCCTTCAAATAGAGTCACCTGGAATACTTTCTCGTTGACATCAGCTGAATTTTGCCAAGGGGATGAAAGCGGATTGGACGTTCTGTAAGTAAGTTACGTAGCTGTAGTCACTACACTAGACAATGTAGCAACTCTGTCTCTATCAAGATGTTCCCCAAGACAGTGTTCTTCTAATAGCTATCATAATTCACCTTGTGCATTATTTCAATTGGAATTTTTGATACACATGCATGATATTACTTGGGGCCAAGAGAACTCACTAAAGCGGGGTTGGGTCTGTTTTCTGTGTGAGAGGTGGCAACGAGCTAGTTTGGCAGTTCACGCTTGCTAGTCAGCTGCGAAAGGCATCTAGATAGATACGCAGCAAAGACAGACACAGGTCCTTCAAATAGAGTCAACCTTGAATTCTTTCTTCATCCTGAATTGCAGGAAAGCGGATGGAGTTTCAGTAACTACTTACTATGTACTACATAGATCCAAGATGGTAGCAATCTCTGTTCTTCTATCAAGATGTGTTCCCCCCTATAGGAACTGCTGTTACTGTTTATAGTAGCAACTTAGCTAGCTCAGTAATTCACACTTTGTGCATTTATTTCAATTAGGGGAGATTTATTTTGATACAGCATGCATGCTATCTAGCTGATGGTACGCATAGACAACTTCACTAACAAAGCTAACAAATTTTCTAACAACATTGAAAAGGCTACGAATAACTTCATGAAAAAGTCATTCACTTTACAAATATGAATTAGCAGAATAACTGCGTGGAGTAAAACCCAGAATACTGTAGCTCTTTTGCAGTCCGTGTACCTAATTTGGGAGGGTTCCAAGCTTTACTCAGTGTAATTATCCAGCTAACTCAGTAATCCTGCTTTGTGAAGCAAGGTCTAGAATTGCTAAATACCACAAGTAAAAATACAAAATAGCTGCACCGGCAGTAGCTACTGCACGATGTTCCCTGCACTCAGTGTAAAGATCGTTATAACACTGCCTAATTGCTGTTACCATGTATATGGAATCATTCATGTTGCTAAAAATGCTATTTTCAATATCGCTGACCACCTCAACTCTTAGCTAGATATTTTTGCTTGTAGCCCTCAAGGGTGTGTCCTCAGCGGAGGTGTGGGTGGGGTTTCCTGTCAATTTTCACCCATGTTGAAAACTTCTATCTGTAGGGCCCTGAATTCATGATTTGTCAGAGGTGGAGATATATTTTGAGAAATGGCGGTGGCCCAGCCTGTTTCAACGCACAAGGAGCAGTGTAGGCCCAAACATTGGTCCGAGAAGTGGGTGCAAACTGGGAGGCCAATGTCAATGGACATCAGCTTTACCCAAAGCACCAATAGGCTCAGTGATCCTCACAAAAAGCTGATTCCCATCCCCCAATTTTCAGAGCTTTGAAGCATCATTTCCATGCTGCCTTCAGAATCACAGGATTTTGAGTGTGATCATGGTCACTGCCTGCCATTTTGCTTCACCCACCGGAACCCATGAATCGCTCACATACCCCATAGCAACAGCAGGATGTACCTATGCAAGCACAATTAGCTATACGGAAATGCACATAAGCAGCTGTTCATTAAAAAAAATGTATTTCTCTCAATGCTTTTTTCCCCAGTGCATTTCAGCACTGTTATTCATACCAATAAGTATGACTAGAAACACACAGTCAAGACACACAGTAACTGAACTGCTGTCACAGCATTCATTTTAGAGTAAAAAGAACATATTGAAAATAAGACCATTGGAATTAAATTCAGAAGAAAAAAAAAACTAAATGTATTTATGTATATTTAATGACATTAAATATTATGTTATTGATATCCCACCCATCTCTTGAAATCCCACCCATAATTACACATTCATTCTCATCTGGCATCAACACTTTTCCTCATCCATACCTGACTCTGTAAGACATTTTAATTCTCCAAACCTCCTCTGGAGAGCATCACCAAACCATCTTGAATTTTGACAGGATAAATTGACTCAAGTGGAAATTTTGATAAAAAAGAAGGAACAGAGGAAAGAAAAAAAATGCCCCAAAAATGGATGAATTGGAGATACGAGAAGCATAGAAATCAGGGTAGCAAAGCCCTTTGGGCATACAATCAATATTACATTTTTCTTTGCCACCTTCATAGCCGATTGTAAATGGCTTGTGTCAAAAATAATAACAGTTTGAATCAGGAATGCAATTTCATTTTTTGGTGCTAGGACCACTCTCTCTTTCACACTCTCCTTCCCTTGTTGCCCTTCTGTTGGGCTACTATTGGAAGGAGGCAGTTGTTCCCTGGTGTTTCTCTTCTGTTTTTGTCTTTTTTTTAATCAAAGATTTGGAGGTTGTTCGGGGAGGAGTGGTGGGGGTCAGCCATTTATTATACAAGGTGAATGTCTGCAGGAGTGAATCCAACAGGCGTGCTTGGTCTCATGCCTGTTTTGTGAAGATTAAATCTCCTCTCTCTACTGTTGTGGCAACACTCAGGGCAGTGATAAGAAAGATGAGCTGTGCTAATTCCTCTGTGAGAAGGATATAATCTTCTGAACACAAGCTATAGATTCTTCTCCTGAAATGACAGTTCCTCAAGTAAAAGTCTGGCTTTTGGACATCCGCACTGCAAGAACGGTGTTTTGTTTTACTCTCCCCAGTCTCTCATGAATAAGGTGCCGAGGGTGGGAGGAATGCCAACTGGCTGGCGAGAAATAATTGATGATTCAAAATGTATGTAAATTATATTTTTTTGTTTTCATTTGCATGTAATTATATTTGTTGCATCCCAGTTCAGCTGTCGCCTATCAGGCTGCCAAAGACACCAAAGGAATTTCCGACTTCAGAATCATTAATTCATTTATCTGCCACCTCATTAAGGTGGTAGATTAATTAAGAGATGAATTAATTAATCTGCTATTCCAGTTTTTGGCAAGTGGACTGACTCTATGGGTCCGACCATTCATAGGCCGGGTGGGATACGTCTATGGAACCTGCGAGAGCTTGCACTAATGTGACCAATAGCCCCCCACCCCCACCCCCCACTGCCGGACTGTGTGGTTTGCATATGCCTGGCAAAAACCAGGCAGGACTTTTCTCCAGCTCTCTCAGGCAAAGCCTAAAAACAACAACTAGCATACATTACATTAGTCACAGATAGGCATGTAAACCTCTTCCTTATTTTTTTCAGGATTTATATTTGGGACTCCATAACATGTGTGTAGTATGGCTTGAAATATTGCTAATTGTCCACAGTCTGGATTGAATCCTGCCAGTACAGACTGTGACCGGGGAGGGTTACAGCATAATTGGCGACAGGCACCTGCAATCTTTCTGAACCAGTTGCACTGTCCTCTGGATCACTAATGGCGAAGCTCGGGTAATGGGTTTCAGAGAGAAAATAAGGCAGACTGCACACTCCTAAGTGGTTGTGCATGCTAGTGCCCACCCTGCCAAATTGATAGACGGTATTTTAGTGATGGGACAGGCCTGCCGTTGTGCCTGGAAAACCTAAATTGAGAAATGAACAGAAAAAAAGGGTAATTACACATCCTTAAATATTTAATACATCCACTGGATAAATTCCAAAGAGCAACAGAAAGGAAAACAAGCCCATAACGCTCCCAAGATAAATTCATTAGCATCACAAAATCAGTGCTTCAAATAGGATGGGCTATCTGGTAATTCAGTGGCATCACAGCCATGGAAACTGGCTTCAACCTTTATACCACATAAAATGTATGAACAATGTCTTTATGTAAAGCATAAAATAGGACCAGAGTATAAACAAAGGGTTGTCTGGAATCTGGTTTGAAACGAGAGTAGACACTTAATGAACAAATGTGATAAGACTTACAAAAGACACACAACCAAAGTCATTTTCAAAGAGCTGTCTAATTTAAAACAGGGCCTTATTATGGGCTATTATATTCCATCTCCGTTCCCGTGAGCTGCACCAAGACCGCCTTACTTGTTGATGGGAGACGAAATACACAGTAGAAAACCGCTGTAGAATTACAGTGTTCAGTTAAGAAATGAAGGACTGGGCCTCTGTTCCTTATTACAAGAAACACCATCATTTTCAGTGTGTGCATATTGAAAATCTATTAACGTCAGAAAACGCAAGTGAGAGTAAACATCACCTTCTAACAGATAGCAACGGTCATGCTCTTTTCTAGTTGAGTATTTATGGTTAACAAGCAAAATGACTGTGGTAAGAGAGTGCTCCATCAGGCCCTGTCATGACATTGTTAAAGCAATGTTTTAACAATGTTGTTTTAAGTAACAGTATTGATGCACTTTTTTCACCCTTAGTCTGAGATAATATTTATTTCAGCCTTGAAATGTCAAGCCCGTGCGCGCTTGCTTGCACATATGCAGGTACGCTCACACATCGACACACAGGCGCACGCAAATCTTTTCTTCTAGCAAACCCATGCGGCAGAGAACATCAAAACATAAAGGGCAGATAAACGATAACTGTGGAATGGAGAAGAAACCAGTGAAAGGAAGCAGCTCTATGAGCTCAAAGGAGAAGGAAAAAATACTGTATTGTGCTCTTTGAGATTTCCTCTCCAAGGCATGAGATTACACAGTTTAACAAGCATTGTTAAGAGCAGCAGAGATCATAATCAGCTACCATGTGGCGCACACTGTTTGATAATCCCAGTTTTTAATATCATACGTTTTTTCTTGGTCAGATGTCTATTTCCATGGTAATTTATATCACTCACGGTTTTCATTTTACACAATGTCCAGTGATACAGTGGATAATTTCAGAAGGAATGCAGGTTGAAAATAGCAGTGTTCTTAACTGGGATTCAAACTGCCAAGCCAGTAACCAGCAGCTACACCACTCTATACACCACTCACTAAGACTATCATGACAAATTTAAAAGTCAAACAATAGATTTGTTGCAATGAACATACTGTATTAGCTCATACTCTAAAAAAAAAAAAGAAGCAGTATTCTCTGATAAAGTTCTTCTTCTGTAGTAGCTGTAGGATTTCAAACAGGCAAACAAACACTAAATCTGCAGCATCATGGCCATAAAAAAATGAACCAAGCATCAATGAAGAGATTACATCTCCTGAACAAAAAGAAGGGCACAACTTGCAAAATTAAGCTCAGATATCACATGATGCACCCAGAAAAGTTTGCAAAGGAAACCCTGTCAAAGACAACTCCAAACTGCCATGCATGACCAGATTTTTTTCTCTCATCCACATCCTTATTACCTACTGACCACTTAGAAATAATGCGCATAATGATCCTGGTAAACCTATGAATGCTGGCTGATGGTGTTAGCAGTTTATTATACATAAATATTTAATAACGAATTAATTGAATATGGTTATTTTTTATACGGAAAGAATATTCAAAACCTGGCGTACTGCTAGAAAAAATGCTGTTGGGCAAGTAGGGGGCAGTCATCCCACAGGTTCTACCCTTCAGATGGGATATTAAAATATAGTCACTAAGGATGCACTTGAGACACAAAATTGGCTCTCTACCACCCCAATTTCTGCATAATAAAATTTGATTGGTTCTACAGAAAAAAAAAAAAGAAACCTGTAATCAATAAACCATTGCTAATTTAAAAAAATAAACTAAAATCAAGTGGCTGTACTAGATACCCTCCCTATTAGGGTCTAATGCAGACATTTTAAATCTCTACTTTGGGAACTCGCTGTCAGGTCTGAAGGGGAACTAGCAGGAAGCACTGAGAGCCAGACTTATCTGAACGGAGTGGCCAGGCCCCACGGGGGTGTGGTGAGAGGGAAGTGAATTGAGGGTGAGGGTGAGGGTGGAGGGGGGAGGGGGGTGGGTACTTCAGGAGGTGCCAAATTCCAGGGGAGCCAGTGAAGTACGTCCATACCACGGTGAAGTGGGGCCCTGGAAAAGGGACACAGCAGAAACGGCTAAGCCACACACACGCACGCACACCACACCACACCACACCACACACCCACACACACACATCTGGCAATAAAAGCCTCCTTAAATACACCTTGAGTTCTACAATCCCAGCTTCACCAGAAGAAATTAACCAGTAAGACCTGACAATTAAACTCCACAAAGACGAACGAGAAGGAGAAATAACAGCAGACAGAAAAGGCAGCTTGCTGCATCTGCCAGGGCAGGGATTCATTGTTGTTAGTGTGATGGTGATGACGATTACAAATAATAACTATTTATTTTATTATTTCACAGGAGCTCTTATCTAGAGTGATTTACCAGGCATGTGTTATAATGCCCTGAATATCACAGGAGCCACTGTATCAATAACATGTAAGAAAACAACCAGAATTAGCTGTCGATAGATGTAAGGCAGAACTACAGTGCAAAAAGAAGGACGTGCAATAATAAAAACATTTTTTTCCACAATTCAAGGAGAACATGCTTACTCCACACTGAACAACTTTACACTACATCCGCGTGCTAACAAACATCAGATTTCCACTTCCTGTGAGGCTGTTGCTGTTTCCGGAGAGGGCTCCGCCCCCTGCCAGGGTTTCCCAGGCAAGAGTGTGAGGTAACACCCTGCTGTGGAACATAAAGAACTGCCCCTCAGGGTGTCATAAGGAGGTGATAAAAAAAGGCCCCTACCTCCCTGAATGAAAGCAACTCTGATTTGTGGAGCAGGTGAACTGTTTCAGGGCAGACTAGGTGGGCTGTCACAAGACCCAACACCCCATTCTACAAAGGTAGAATTTACACCACTTTAATGGCTGGTCTCCCTTACCCCCTGTAAATTAAGCTCAACATTTTCGGCCCCATGAAGACCTTTCACAATGTCATGATGTCTAAATGTTCAACATGAGTGGAACAATTTGAGGACACTTACAGGTCACAAACAAGAAGTTGAGGATATTTAGGCATGCATATGATTGCTTTTGCTATGTCTTTTTTAACATCATTTTTTTTACACAATGTTCATTGTTAGGCACTGTGGCACAACTTCCATGTAAATATCGCCATACAACAATAAAAATAGATTTTTTTTATTGATAAAGTGGTAATGACCGAGTAGTTATGTTCATAAAAAAAAAAATTTTATAGAAGTGACATGGGAATGATTTGTTCCAGAAGAATAAAAATGACAGAGATGTGTGTGGGACGGATATTCTTGCAGGCTGCATGACACACCTGGACCGTTCTCCAGCAATGGAGATCATCATCGCCAGAATAGACCAAGAGCTCCAGTCATATTTGGGATCAGGGGTATTGTTCTCATTAGACTGTCTAGTGACTACCTGAGTTGGATTCCTGCACTGTAATTAGAATCATGTTCAACGAGAGTTTGGAGTGGGGGGAGGGGTTTGGGGGTTCTGTCCATCACCGAGATTCCCCCGCAATTACATTCTATAAATGGTATTACACAAGCCAAGGCCCAGGGACTAAATTTTGCTGTATTATTGTAAATATTAAGAGAGGTACAGAGGTGGGAACAGCATTGTTGTCCAAGGTTGTTCAATTCTCCCCATAAAACAGGAGACCTCGAGAGCAGATTCTCTCACACGATCAGAAGTGTTAATTGTCTGCCATTCCTCACCAGCCCCCCCACTTGCCTTGCTTTATTGCCACCCACCACAATATTGATCCTCTCAATCACAACAACGACGGCGGAGATTGTCACACCACTTTAACATCATGAAATATGGGAACAGTAAAAATACACAGGGAGAGTGTGACACCATTACAGTGGGTCCTGCACTTCGCGCTTATTCACTGATTCATTAATTTGTCGATTTATTCCCTGATTTATTGATGGAATATTTCATTCATTCAGTATAACCTGACTGCAGCTTTGCCTCAGAAATGTCAGTAGCAGCAGACTCTCTATACAGCTTCATCAGGCAAAATTAGCATTGCGTTACTTTAAGGATAAAATTAAATTACAGTTAATTAAAACAAAAAGTATTTATTGTAAATTCACAACAATCTGAAGCATTGTAAACATATATTTATGAAAGTTAATTAAGTGAATTTCCTCAATAGAATGGTTCCTTACACATTGATTTCCCCAATAGAATGGTTCCTCAGCCATTGATATACATGGCATTGGTACCCAACTACTTTCCACTGATTGTCAGGCGATTCCTTGGGATTCTACAAGCAGAATCATGTTTGAAGAAGCTCTGTGTTCTTCCTTCACCAAATACCCAGGTAAACCACCTAGGTCAGGTTTCACGTACCAGTGGAGATAACTGGCCTGGTGTGCACTGAGCCTTACAAACCCACATCTCTACAGCTGCGTCCATAAATTTCCCGACCTCTCACCTTTCCCAGATTCCTTTGTGCACAGTCTGCTGAGGACTCCCGGCGAAAGTATAAGTACATTATCTACTATGGAAAATGTGTCATACTGAAGGGCCATTCTATGAAAAGAGGAAATATTATGTTTGGAGGTCCAAGGCAGGTAGGAAAAACTCTCCTTAAAATCTGCTGGGAGATGTTCCTTTAACTTTTGACATTTGCAGGAGGTTCCTGGCACCACCACTGTGCTGAGATACTTTGACTTTGTTCACTTGGTGAGCTTCAACTGAAAAGCAGACAACATGGGGGCACCCTGTAAACCAGGGGGTGCACAACAAGAGCTAATCCATAGTTTTTTTTTTTTTTACGATTTTCTGACAACTTATGCTTTTAATTAATTAATTATCACAATCATATCTGCTCTGACACTATAATCACCAGCTACAGCTGAACATAAAGTGTATCCTAAAGATTTTACTGTGCTCAGGTACAGGAGTGAACCAGCATAGTTTATAGAGCTGTTAAAGCACTAAAACCAAAGCAATTGGTTGGGAAAAAAACAGCAAGCAGAGTTGTACACCCTTGTTGTAGAATCAACAGGAATGTTATCAAGATCTTCAATTCCATCGTTCTTTCAGTCTTCTACTTTCTAACTAGAGGAGGTTCCTCTGGGTATCTGGAGTTTCTGGTGCTCTGTACGCTACATAACACATACGGTCAAAGCGTTTTATTTGGTCACCGCCCTTAATGAATATTCATGCGGTGCATCCATCTAAAGCAAATAGAATTTTCAATGTTAAGACTACGGAGCAGAGTATCTGGTGGATTTATGGAAGTGGTGATATACCCAACGACTGAGGAATGAGAACAGTAGTGCTGACATCCCCATCACCCAGCAGCCATGCAAAACATATTGAAGGCTCTATTAGATAAGCTTTATTAATCCATTAAGGCATGTATCGATCATAAGCAAGCAATAATTCCTCTTGTGGTCAAGGAAGCCAAATAATATTGTATAGAGTACATTCATCCATTAATTACTGTCTTTACATGTTGAGACAGTGACTTGTTCTGCATTACTTTCAGTTCACCAGTGACATCATCAAACTGGGATGATGAGAACATGTCAATAATGAGTCTGATGAAAATCCCCTTCCTCACCATTCTACAAATGTACACAAATCCAAAAATTTGGACATTTTTGGATGTTATACTCTAATGCATTACATAAGCAAAGCATAAAATCGCCTTCAAGGAAAATCAATTGGAATACTCAATATTCGTACGGTGACTGTGTCCACCCTGAACCAAAATCCATCAGAGAAACTTTATTAGAATGAATTTTGCAATTCACCATGAACCCTCCATGATGCACAGTTTTAGACGCTGCATGCATAAGTTTTCCATAGGGTTTGTGAATTCTGTCAGCATTGTAGCCAGATGACAGTCATGGCACAAATGTCATCTTGGAATAAAGTGACAAAACGCTTTTGTCACAAGCACTTCAGTGTCCCAGTTCCTAGAAGGTGATGATGTGTAATCTGAGTAAATGTCACCCAGCTGCAACATTTCCGGTGTGAGGGTGCGAACAAAATGGGAGAAGAAATTGCGCGCATGCCTCGATGCACACACACAAGCATACACACGCTGGCCTAAATGCACTTGTAAATACGGATACTGCATATCCTGGGTTACAGCGATACAGTAAACAAAAACTAATCACATTGCTTGCCAATCTATTAAATTTCCGGGTGGCACATGCTAGTCAGTTTGTATAATTTTAACACGTCTGTGTAAAAACGTGTGTTGACAGGGCTGACTCTGTTTCATGCAGCCCATATAAGGACTTATGATAAAAAAGCATTTATTTACTATTTCTTTACTACAGCTAGGGGCTATATTAAAGCATTCAATCACAGACAAACCCACTTTGATTAGTTCAAATGCAGCACCCCTGATACCCTGTCAATCTACTCAACCTTTGATTTGCCTTCCACTGCCTTCCACACCAAAGGGGTGTTTTTCACAGCAATCAAGAAAAAATAAAAATGCTGCGTATTCTGTTATAGGCAGTGATGCCTTCTATGGTACCCATGCCATCGGCCCGTGGCTTTCTCCCTCCTGCAGCAATGCCTGTCTTGGTGTGATTCCTGTCTTGTTGCTCTATGGTTTCACCCACCATAGAAGGAATCCAGCTGATTCCCCAACATCCACTCATGCAGACCAGCCCATTATACCACCCCAGACTACAAACTTCATAGTAAATTGTATGGAAGCACAATTTAACAACTGTCACAAATTATTGCAGGCATGCAGACTTTGGCTTTGTTTAGGCAGGCATGCATACTGATAAAAGAAGGTTTACCCTGATAACTCGGTAAACGAGCGTGATTGGCTCGTATTCCATTGACAAACACTGAGATACTAGTGCAAGGAAATAGTTTGAATGCTAGAGGCTACAATCTGTAAACACAAGACAAGGTCATCACGAGCAACCACAAGGGTCATATCTCTGAACAGGGCTATTATTAACAACGGCACATCTGCTTTAAGTGCTCAGTGCACCGATACAGAGCATGAAGAATGCCTTCTCATTATCATCGCATTGTAGGTTATAAGCAATACAAGAATAAAATAGGGCATTATTCCACTTGGCACATCTATCAGCCAACGTTGATTCCATCTTTCACTTTTAAAAGCTCTCCCTTTACTATTAATGAAGTGTACAAGCAGTCCATTTTTGGAACACCCAATGTGTGCAGGGGGGGAAAATCGATCCATAAACTGGTCACTGGTGAGCAGTGTCTGCATTTTTAAAAAACGAAGGCAAACTTGGCTGCGCATGTGGCGGTGGATATCAGAACAGTCAGCACTTAAATCGATAGCCATCCCCAGGCACGCCAGGCCTGTCATAAATCATCGTTTGCCGATCCTTTGTCAGGTTGGCTTTGGTGAATTAGGCGCCTTTTCGGTTTTCCCTAATTATTCCAACGCGGAGCACGGTGAGACGGATAGGTAGGAGCAGCGCGTCAAGGCAAAAAAAAAAAGATGTATGCCCAATAAACCGGAGGGGGGGGAGTGACAGAACGATGACAGCTCTGTTCCCCTGAACACGGCGCGCATCAAAAAAAAATGGACTGCCTCAGACTTGTTGAGATCGGCTAATTCCCTCGCAGACCTCCTTTGAGGCAGACACGCGGTGTATTAAACAAGAACCTGTGCATCAGGAGGCCTGTGCATCCTGCTTGAATAAGCCAGCTGAGCACAGGGGAGTCTATTTTACACTTCTGTTTGCCCCAGTTTACAAGAAAGGGCCAGCCATGTTACATTAGCTCCCTGGAATAATAATAATAATAATAATAATAATAATAATAATAATAATAATAATAACAATAGGATATGTATCCGTCTCTTTATGAATTTCCTCTGTTAGGGAGAGAGTCTTATATTCGAGCAGGAGTGACCAACCTTACAACTAGAGAGCCACAAGATCCGCTGGTTATTTTAATTTTAAACTCAGTAATCGATTTAGGTCCAAGACACGGGGTGAGTTAACTTTGTAATAAACTGCTTTAATTGATGAATTAAATGCTGAGTAACAATGAAAACCATTACAACTCACGGATCTACAGGGCTGGGGAATGCTACACCCGATTTAGAGAAACATGATTGAGAGAAGCTACAACGGCAAGACAGATCAAATCCTTAGGAGCTACAAGAGAAACAGTAAAATTGCAAGAGAAGCGTCAGTTGCACAGTAAATTAGCAAGTTGAAAAACAGTGTCGAAAAATAAACACGGTGTGGCTACAACCGATGACAGCAATGCCTCTGACATTTCTCTCCCGTAGATTTTGCACCAATTTCCTGATGTTTTCTCCAGTAGCAGAGATGAGAAAAATGCTGCCATTCATTACATGAAAAGGGACCACTAATTTGGTATCATAAACTGGCATTTTCATGCCTATTGCATTTGTCTGTGACCAGCCACGGTTCACTTTGTTCAATGAAATTTGACAATCAGGCAGCTGCAACCAGACAACGTGTACAAGGCGAGAAGCGCATCCCGTTTGGCTGTGCGTTAATGTATGCGCCACGGTCCCAGCTTCCAGTTTGTCACGCTTTCATCGCGATCCAGTCATAAATTTTCCTCTATGTTTCTGGTTACTTCCAGTTGCGCTTTCCAAGCATGTTGCTAATTTCACTAATGTACGGAATGGGGGGGGGGGGGGGGTGTCAGATCTTTAAGCAGGCAGATCTTAAAGCTTGGAGTAACAGTTTGTATTCTGCGATCAGAATTGTCGCTTTTGCTCTTAATTTATATAAAGCCCACATACTTGTTCTGAAAAACCAATTAGAACAACTTGAAACACTACTACACTATCCCAGGACAAATATTAGTGAGGAAATGGATGCCATTGATAATTCCCAAACAAAGCCTGTGTTTCTGACAAATGGAATGTTTAATCAAATTTAATCTTTTATTCCTTTAGTTCGTTAAATGATGTAAATTGTGCCATGAATTGTTCCAATGTCATCCACCAATAATAATCAACTATGGGGTTGAAATCTGTTTTATTTAAAAAAAATAATGTTTTCATACATACCATTTGTAAATAAATATCCACCAACTCACATCAACTAAAAATGTACATTTAATAAGTGGTACATCCAGCATTTCTCTCCTTGGTCTGTATAGTGCCTTTTTCACCCCTACATAATCAATCATTCCAATTTCATGACTGTACAGTAAATATCACCAACTTAGTGAGATGTCATAATAGAAACAGCAGATCACAGTTGCCATGCCAATCAAGCCAGTGATGAATATTGGTGTGAACTGGAATCTAAGGCTAAAATATTGAACAATTTTGCATGCGTAATAAATGTGTTACATTTATTGCGTTGGTGAGGGGGATATGTCCGTGCAGCTTTCAAAATGTAACAATGTTAAACGTGCAAACATTCAGGGGGGAGGTGGGTGGTATTTAACAGTATACGCATGGGCATTAGATTAGGTTAGATTTTATGAAGAATAAGAAATCAGACTAAGCTATTGTTTTCAGTGCTGGCATCACAACTGGCCCGGCATTCCTGGTAAAATTACCCAATTTCAAGGCATGAAATGCAACAAAGACAGACTACAGAATGCAGCCACTTATATGGGTTAAGTGTATGGAGAGAGAACAAACTGTAACACTGTAATATGGAGCGGTTAAGTGCAGGGGGCACAGTATAGGTTTACAGGGTTATTAACATTTCAGCGGGAAGCAGGTAAATTCTGTCGCCACTGACCAAATTGCTTTAAACGCGCCGCAATTAAAGGGTTGAGGCAAATCCTTTAAGGATCAGAAAAGTACATTTTCTGTAGTAAGACTCCTTGTAATTAGATTATTATATTGTACGGATTTCTCTCGGTACAAAAAAAGGCCTGCTTTACCGTGATATACTGTACCTAACCGGCCCAGTCTAATGTTAATTACCAGATTACTCATTCTAATTAAGAAATCTAAGAGACTACTTAAATAATTAATCCATATGCAGAGCTGCGGTTTCCTTTATTGTATTCTCCCTCTTTTAATTCCGTTTTTCTTCCGAGGGGGGGGCCTGCTATTCCGATACCAGGTACAGAGTTCCTCGGTCATCATTTTCAAAAACAAAGTGAGCTTGCTTCGGGCTAAAAGAGCAGTCTTCACATCTCAAGTAATGTCTTAGCATATTGCAGGAAGTGCATAGGTGCTCTTCTTTGATATCGGTTCAGGGTGGTAATGCGCGTGTTTGAAAATCAATGAGCCACCCGCGTTTGATCACTGCCAGGTCCTGCGTCGCCTCGCGCGCTTTCATCAGCAGCTTGCGAGCACGCTGCCAGTCTGCCACCTTAGCTGCAAAGAGTAAACAGCGGCTTGCACTAGATTGCGGGGATTTTGAACATATTACGAATCATGCGCGCGAGCGAGCACCGCTCCTTTTGTTTTCCTTGATGGCGAGCGCGTCTGACAGTTCTTCAGACATTCCTTCTATTTTGCATTATTTATTTGAATAGCAGGTGGGATTATCCAAGGTAGCGAATGCGGCTTAAGTTTGACACATTTGTGCACTTAAACAGCTGGATGTTTACTGAAGCAATTCAGGTCAAATCCTCACTTCCAGGAGGCCAGAGCAACAGCACCCACTTGGGAGGGGATCTACGACCTTTTAGTTTCGCTCCCTAACCACATCTACCCAGACGCTTGGCATGTCTCAGTGCGAAAAGAGGAACAAAACATTTAGTACTGCAAATATTTCATGGGCATCTTGGGCTGTTTTCTACAAAGATATTAATAGGGATCTTAATTCATTTTCTAAAAAACCTTTGTTAAAGTGTTCATGCCAACTCAGTGGTCACGTTCTAAAGTGCATACTTGCTTACTACTGAGATCACAGCCAAAAATACCTGCCTGTCATGATTCTCCTCATCTCCCTTCGCTGGCTACTGGTGGTGGCCAGAATAAAATACAAATCGCTAGCCCTGGCCTATGGTGCAGGAAGAGGATCAGCTCCCTCTTGTCTGAAATATTATCAAACTTCCCACTCCTGTCAGGCCACTCTGCTCCACAGACGCTGGCTGCCAAACAGTCCCTTCCCTAAGGTGCCCTCCTCTTCATCACATCTCTTCAGTGGCCTGGTCCCCCAGTGGTGGAACAAGCTCCCCACTACAACCAGGACAGCGAAGCCACTACCCATCTTCTGCTGCAGACTGAAGATACATCTACTTAAACTGCACCATGGTTCACCTTACGCTAAATGTCTTACATGAGTTTAGTAAACAAACCTATGCTAATTTTGAAATCTATGTTCTTAATAATATTATATTTCTTATTCCTGCACTTACTATAGCATCTCACTTATTGTAAGATAATGTATTGACTATAACTATCATTTGTGACCCTGAAAGAATTAGCATCAGCACTGTTCATTGTCTACACTTGTATGTATGCGCTTATACACTCACCGGCCACTTTATTAGGTACACCTGTTCAACTGCACGTTAATGCAAATATCTAATCAGCCAATCGAGTGGCAGCAACTCAATGCATTTAGGCATGGTCAAGACGATCTGCTGAAGTTCAAACCAAGCATCAGAATGGGGAAGAAAGGTGATTTAAGTGACTGAACGTGGCATGTTTGTTCGTGCCAGACAGGCTGGAATGAGTACTTCAAAAACTGCTGACCTACTGGGATTTTCACGCACAACCATCTCTAGGGTTTACAGAGAATGGTCCGAAAAAGAGAAAATATCCAGTGAGCGGCAGTTCTCTGGGCGAAAATGCCTTGTTGATGGGAGAGGTCAGAGGAGAATGGCCAGACTGGTTCGAGTTGATAGAAAGGCAACAGTAACTCAAATAACCACTCGTTACAACCGAGGTATGCAGAAGAGCATCTCTGAATGCATACCACGACGAACCTTGAAGCAGATGGGCTACAGCAGCAGAAGCCAACCTGGTACTAGCAAGGTGTACCTAATAAAGTGACCAGTGAGTGTATATGTAAGTTGCTCTGGATAAGAGCGTGTGCTAAATGCATAAATGCAAATCAAGTATGAAAGTTCATGCCAAACATGTCAAGTATTGTTATAAAAAATCAGTTGCACATGTGTTCCCAAATTCTTAGGACGGAAAAGTTTGTGTTACCACGGATATTTAAGGTCTCCTAAATAAATCAGTAGGCTTGTGAAGTGCATTCATTACTGAAACAAGGTCAAAGTTCACAGCATGGGGACAATGAAAACATATATTCTAAATAAAACTGAGTTAAATTGTACTGCCCACTCACAGACTTGGAAGTACATACTCGCCAGTATGAATTGCAGTGCTTCCTACCAACGACACAAGTACACAGCATACAAATTTTGGAGCGCAGCCAAAACCCGTTATATGATTTTTCCTGCAATTTATATTCTCATAGATCCTCTGAAAATTATCTTATGATCAACATTGTTTATTTTAATCGCTCACAGTAAAATACAAATGTAAACACTTGCAGAAAACAAAACAAAATAAAAAAAAAAACCTGGGTAGATATTTGAACATTTTATTCAAATTGTGATATAGTGAGAAGAAGGCACATGGATCCTCACTAATGAACTGCCCGCATAAACAGAACAGGACTGAATTCCAAAATCCCTCAGAGTAAAAGTAAATTGCACCCCAAAAGACCAAACCCAGCTGCACCCCCCACTACTGCAGACCGCTGCCTCTCTCGCCTGTGGGTTGCACCAAAGTACCGGGGTGTTTCACGTGACCCCTGTCCTCTCTGTTTAGTCTACCGAGCCCCACAACATTCTCTGGTCACCCGGGCGTAGATGGGGCAAGGGGGTGGAGTGGGTGGGAAATATTAAAACACCTCCAAAGGCCCGTTAAGACTAGGCCTGGGCTCCCATCTGTGCGCTGAACTCCTGAAGATACGAACAAATTTGCTTATTTGTTTTTGTGGAGATCTTAAACGCGCCGCTCCCTGGACCCATGTATATTTTATGACTTCTGCATTTATCCATAATGGATATGGATCTGCCATAGGACATATGAATTGTTTATTGGCAGACATTAATAATGAAGTGCTAGTTTCTTGGAATTTATCTCTCAAAACGCAGCAGTCTGATTCCCTGTTCAGCCCTGGAAAGAGGGTTAAATTCTATCAACGAGTCTGACTTTAGCAATGTCTGCATTACTATTGGTGGATGTAAGGGGCCATTAGCATCTAATAGCAGCTAATGGTACTTTTGGCACACAGCAACATGAAATGATGTAACTGGGAGATAACATGGGGGGGGGGTGATAACATTTTCCCTGACTGATGGGTTCTTATTATCATATTTATGCCTGATTTATTTACATTTTTTTAAAGAATATCTTTGGTATAAAACTACTTAAGCTCGATTGGTGTGCGATGTACCTAAATTTGTAGTGATAGCTCAGATTGAAGGGCATTCCTGTTTTCTAAATAACTGCCAGTTCACTTGTGTTTTCAATTTTCTCCGGACTCTAAAATAGCAGACGCTGAGAGCTCCGGGGTGATTCAGATAGCAACAGGAACAATTTTGAGTGTTCAGGAGAATGTCGGCGGCAAGGGGCCGGACTGAAATTCGACCTCTGCGATTCTGACTGGCATTCCACACTGCTGATAGAAGTCTCAGTTCAACTGGGCCGAGTTTAAGGAGCAGAGCCAAGGATGGTGGAATTGTTGCACACGTGAACGCACCCACGTACACACACACAAACACACACGCAGGCACGCACACACAAACGCGTGCACACAAACACACACACAAGCACGCATGCACACGCACGCAGACACACAAACACTACGCATGCACAAACACTTCCAAGCACCAACACAAACACACAAACGCATTCACTCACCTGCACACATGCACACAAAGAAACATGCAGACAAATACACAGATGGACATAAAGTTACAAATGCACTTTGCATCTGAGCAGTGACTTCCAGTAACCTGCAAACAATATCTCTAATGTATTTACAGAAATATAAATCAACATACAACCATGTTCTTTCTTTTCACTTCTTTTTTCCCCCCACAAAAGATGTTTCTTCAGAACAAACAAAAAAAAAATTGGGGGAATTTGGAGTTGCACTTAGCCTAGAAGCAAGATGGTCAGCTATTTGCACACGCAGGGAATAATGGACCATACTAAGATGAGTCACTGTATGGGACGTTGGCTCAAGCAAGCAGGTTTAGGGGGTGTGCAATATATCAAAAAAAAAAACCCTGCAGCACTGTGCTCATTAAAATTAACCCTTCTCTTGCCCCCTGCTTCCTGCACAGTTTCTCCAAGGGTTTCATGTGCTAATTATTTACTGAAGCAAGCAAGAGTCTTTTCAAATTGGAGGCAGCACTTATGCAATGGCGAGGGGTTGCCCTTATAGGGGTAACCCGGGTAACATATGAATTGGGGAGAAGGGGAGGGGGGGAGAAAGAAGGGGGCACGGGGGGATTACAATGGTTGCTGTGTGGAGTGCATTGGAGAGGGGTTCTATAGCGAACAAGAGGGGGAGGGGCCAACAGAGAAACGGCACGGTATTAGATTACAAATGAATATGAATGGCGTGCTGGCTGCCGGCTCGGCCAAATTGCGTACCCTTTGGCTATTGTTCTTAGCCTGCCCGAAGAAGGACAGGAGGAGGGGGTCTGTGTGCAGGGGAGGGGGGAGGGAGGCCCTCTATATCTTCAACTGTGAGGTTGTTAAGGAAAAACCTCTTCTCTTGTCCGACAGCAGCAGGGGGAAGGAAGAGGCTGTCGGGTGAGACTTTGTTTCAACGCACTCAATCATTGGCGGTAATTGTATGAGTGCGCATGTGGAGGAGGGAACACAGTTCGAGGGCAACTTCTGTTCAAAACGTAACGGTAATTTTTTTTTACCTAGAGTGGATCTTCATAAAGCTTTAAATTATTTCTATAAAACCAGTCACAGGCATACAGAAAGATTATGACCAGTGTATAATAGCTAACACACAGTTATAAAGCATGAAAACATAAGCACTCATAATTATGACACCCATGGAATAACATTCCATGTTGCATATCCTATGAAAACTTGCTGGTCTAATGTTTATGTTTGCTTATTTCAATGGTTAATGCACAACATAGGTATTTTCAACACTATGCCAGACCCACTTCATGTAAAGTTTTATTATTTTTTAATTCACTGACCAAACAGAATGTTCCATTTATGCAGTCAGATGTCCACAGTATTTTTGTCAAGGACAGAGGCCGTTACAATCCCTGTTTCTGATCCACTACACGACACTGGCGAGCAGCTTAAAACTCCGAGCAACGGGGTCTGAATCGGAGATCCAGTTGCACTGTGAATGAGGCAGCTTTTTTTCCATGCTGAGTAACATACCCCCACCCCCACTCCCCTGAAAACTCTGGGAAACCTGACCCTATGTCCACATGTCTGGGTTTACAGGCCAGGCTGAGACTCCTCTCCACGGACCAACGTCTAGGACAGCTCCGGGAGTGCTAAAACAGTAACGCTGTTCCATCCCCATTCACTTTGTACTGTCAGAACTGGGATCATCCACAGATTTTTAAAGAGGCACCAATTGCACTTATTTTTAGGCCCGATGCTATAGATAGCTAAATTAGCTGTTTTTTTTTTCTTCTGCAAAGGATCAGATAACAGTTGGGAAATCAAATGAATTATCCCTGCCTATTAGCGTCTCCTGGAAGGATTCACTGCTTAAGTTGCAACTTGGATCCGGGACAAAAATCTGCTTGTATTGAAAATAAGAGATTAATGTGCATTCGATGTACATAAAGTGCACACAGTCTATCTGACTGTGCGAAAACAAGCCGGGCAGCTGCAAAGCAGTAGGATAAACACTCGGCACAGACTTGCAATTAATTCCAAAGGAGGTTAAACAAGCTCTAATTCCTCCGCTGACCACAATCAAGCCGGCCAAACTTTTCACAAACAACGTAATTACTTTGCCAGCCCAGAGGTTAATCTCCATGCTGTGATCGCTAATGATTTCAGGCCGTTTTTATTTTCCGCGAATAGATTTTTAAAGTTTTTATTTTTTTATTTTTTTTAAAAAGGGACACGCTGCTTTCCGAAAGCCATTGTCATCTGAGTGGCCGTTGGAGATTCTTTTCAAACGGGTGAAAGCAGGAGGGAGGCGGGGCCACGTGTGCAAAGCCCTGGCCCGGCCCAGACTGCGGACGTTTAAAGGTCTGACTATTGCCCCTCTATGACACAATAAAACGGACCCTTAGCCATGGGACCTTTTTAGTTCTTTAGTCAGGTTCCTGGTTCAGAGGTTTAACCTTCGCCGAAGCCTCCGGAATGACAATTGCTTGGTCAACAGGACCATCGGACCGTCACAATACGCGCAGTTATCGCCTCTTTGAGGTTTCCTTAAACGCTCGCTCGGCCAGCTGAGCTCACGGAGAGCAGGTAGCGCTCCGGTGATAAAGTCGTAAACAGACACCGCCGATACAGCGGCAAACCCATCAGCAGGCACTGGCTGCTTTATTTCCCGGACCCGGTCATGTCAAATCCAACTTAGCCCCCGTGTGCTAGCACATAGCCCGATTTTCACTCTGTGTGGTGAGGTGCTGCGGGGGGAATTATGCCTTGTCTATTTGTCCTTTCACAAACACAGAGGGGCAGTTAATATCTCCACGGCAGATGGAGCCGGGGCTCTCTCTGCCTCCTGTCCAAAAGGAAACAAATGAATACGTGACAAAGGCTGGAAAAGCCTTGAACCAGAAATCAGAGGACACACGGTCTTATTTGGCCACTTTTTCCTCCGGAAGTGTCCAAAACAGGGCACAAGCAACATTTGATGCCATAAAAAACACTTTCGGCTGTTGTGTTTTCTGTACACATGCACGTGCACCTTTAGAACGGATTAATGCTTATAAGGCCTTGCTTTCTCTGGCCTTTTTGCTTTGATGCAGGTCCTGATTAATTCATTAATAAGCAGCCTGGTTTTAAACGTGCCAAGGAGGTGTCAGAAACTCACATGGACTGTAAGCAAGCATTCATGTTAAAGACGACTATCGACAGATTTCTAAGACTAAATCCTTTGTTATTGGAGGGATAATAACAAATAAATAATGAGTCATTAGTAATTTCTCTCTTGTTACATGGATTCTAGTACCGTACATCCTTAAGAACATTTGCATTTCTTACTACTGGTGAGGGTGATAGGTGGACGGGGATTGGAGTTTGGGATAAATTGTGATAGTGGGTGAAGTTCATTCTTATAGAAAGGAGTACTTTGTTGTGCTCTTCAGCCACCGATTTCATGATTTATATAGAAGCAAATGATGACACACATGCATCGCTATGATTGACAACATTACCACTAATTACACTGCAGTCCTTTAGAAGAAACTCTTATCCAGAGTCTTACACGTCTTTTTACATAGCATTTACCATGCATCCATTTATACAGCTGGATATATACTGAAGTAATGCATGTTAAGTTCCTCAAGGGTACAGCGGGCTGTAGGGTACAACAGCAGTGTCCTACCTGGGAATCAACCATGTAACAAGACCCATAATGCTCATTACCCATTATGCTACACTGCCGTCATTAATTACAGGACACATTTCTAAAATGTGTCATCCATCGACACTTTACATCTTCACATCCCACATGAGGGAATCCTTGACACTCAAGGCCATACCTGAGACCAAAATGAGGAAGACCATTCTTAATGACACAGTGGACACAGCAGGGAGTTGTGAACTGTAATCACTCATTATATTGCCCGCCCCCAACACACGTTTGCTCTTCGCATTACATTATTGCATTAATTTAGCATATATTCTCGTCCAGAGTAACTTTCAAAATAAAGAATGAGCACATTCAAACAGATGACTACGAGCAGCAGTAAGTACAAAAATGAGTAACATGACACACTTAGCACCTGTAACAGAAAGTGTTAGAACCAGCTGTACTGTTTGCATGGTCAGCTATTTTGACTAATAGTTGCTGTTTATTCTGGGGCCTTTGGTTAGGGAAGAAGTAAATCGGGTTTCCCACACTATTCCTGAGGTGGAAATAACACTTTCAAAGCATAATGGTATGAGTCGTTTTAGATTTCACCAGAAGCGGAAGAGCATACTGCGTGCCCACACAGTATGCTAAACTCCTTCTAGTATTCCTGCAGTTTCGTTCAAGGGGTACGGATACCAGACGCAGCGGACTGCAGCCACCTGGACAGGGAAACAAGGAAGAGAGGATGCAGCAGGCCTCCCCAACTCTGGTCCTGGTGAACCACGGGGTCTGTTCCTTTAATTGATCCACTGAATTGATCAATGCAAGAAGCTGACTTAAGTTAACTCACCGCACCTGCTTTCATGGATCTGAATACATTGCTGATATAAGGGTAAAAAAATAATGTAACAGCAGACCCTGTGGTGCTCCATGAACAGCGTTGGGGAGCTCTGCACTCGAGAGGATGCATCAGGCATTACTGTGCATTCACTTTAAAAGGTACCGCAGTTTAATCGGACGAAAATGCAACCCCAGGAAACAGCTTTGCTGCATACCAAGCACTTGGAATTCTATCTTGTAATGGTAACTGACATGAAAATTGATTAACAAATCATCATAGTAGAAATAAATCCAAAGAGATAATGGAAATACAGAGCATATTTCAAAAGCAAATTTTAACTAGGACTTGTGTGCTTTTTCCTCCACTGAAGCCACTTTTAAATCAACTATTATTTTTGTATGTTAAATGACATTTCTCATATTTTCAAAAAAGGGGTCAAGGTCTCTGCAATGTAAAGGGACTTATAAAAAATATATTTGCAAAAATAATTTTCAACCTGTAGTAATTATTAACAGTTGTGTATTTTAGTATGAATTGTGTCAAATACATTATTAGCTGCAACATCCGTGGGTACTTAAATGATATAAAAGTCCATGGAACTGGAAATGACTTTCCTTTGTAATTATCTCCAGCTGGGTTTTAAATGCTGACAGTGTCTCCTTTGACATCTTTGGTGGATTCTAGATTTTCATTCATTTATTTAAAGAATGGAAAAGAGCAGGATCTAAACGGGTCGGTAATTTCATTTCACCACGCACCAATGGTATTAGCCTAGACCAGATATTTCAGTAGAACACAAAATCAATGTCCGGGTTTCCACTGGGAATTACCCAGGATCCATTTGCAACTTTGACCAATAGGTCAGGTAAAGTAATAGCCAGTTAAATGTTTTATTACATATTTGCTAAACTGACTTAATGGGGAAAGCTGAAGCAATTCAATCATGCATGCATAGCAAAGATTTGTCATTAAATTGTACTGCCGCATAGTGAACGCCGGTCACCCTTAAAAACGAGATGTAATTCTGTACCACCGGAGGCTTACTGTCGCCTTTCACTCCCTTGACTTTGTTTATAAAATGATGGAAAGAAAATGCCCTGCATGCAAATAATTAGTTTTAAATTATGTAGCAATGTTCTTAATTATGAAACATCCTGATTTGCAGGTCGCATTCCTGAAGAATGTGCTAGGATTATGACCTTCGAATGATCAGTTACCTGTGCTTGGGTATTTTGAGACATGTATGCTCGGGCTGTCAAAGAACTGTTTGTCATCGTCGATATAAAGCAATAAAGTAGTGGGACTGTTCATGCCATTGTTAGCACTTTTAAAAGAAGCACTTACCAGATAGATGACCAGCGTACTTGCGTTGTTAAGGGCGACGCGTTGGTACTCGGAGGGGAAGGTTTTTTTTTTTTTTTTGAAATATTACAGCTCATTGGTACAGCACAGCCTCGATTTCCAAGAGGCTGGAGAATTCCGAATTCCACCAATCACGTTCATGCATCTGTAGGAGCGCACAATTCAATTTCTTAAAGGCACCACGCTCCAACGTGGTTAAAAACGCGTTGCTGTGAGAATTACTCATAGGAGAAGGCTAACAAATATAAAGGAGTGAAGATTTTATATTGTACATTTCGACATTAATTACGAATTACCATTTAAAATAGCACATTATTTATTTTCTATTAACAAAGTCAAGATGCAGGTTTTCCTTTTATCTGAAAACAGGAGAGGAAATGGTATATGTGGAGCAAAATATTTCACCTATTACTAGGCTACTTGCAACACAGCAGTCAGGAGGCAGACACGCCCACCCACAATACCGCGTGCAGGTTGTGAACGGCGTAATCTACTGTAGCAGTGAAAATATTCCTGGGATTTACTATCGAATGCATCACTCTAAATATCAGCAGGTTGCGTACCTTTAGAACGCTATCCTCGTGTGTGTTAATTTTACGTTGCAGTGGCAGTTATCAAACCACATGGAGTAAGCAGGTAAGGGTCTTGAGAAAAGAGGAAGAGGGCGTGGAATCACAAAAACACTCACATCAAACACCATGACAGTAGGCATATCAGTGTAAGAACGTACACAAGCGGATGGTGGTAATTAATAGTTTATTAAAACATGAGTCAAAAAGAGATGCACACTTGGAATATGACATAACTACTGTCACGTGTCTTTTAATGTTTTCTCCTTGGTGTTAGCGTACATCGTATTCCAAATCATGTATTCAAACACACTTCATATTAAGGACCCACATAAAAATAAACAAAATCTGTCTATTAAGTGCAAGAAACAAAAAATACAAGGTTAATGTTTTAGAAAAGGCAGTCTTACGTTTAAAATAAATGTTCCATTTTATGAAACTGTAATATGGAATGCTTGTGTTTTACTTCCAGACCACCCACATGCCTCGCCTATTAGGGCACAGAAATACTTCTAAAATTTTGGGTTCCGTTTGTTCAGTTAAGCTACACGATGCCAAATATCGTGTCTTGTGATCAAATTGGGTAAGGTAATGGACGACTGAATTTATTCTATTTTTCCCCAAGACACGCACTACCACGCATGGCCATATTTATTCATTTTGCATCAGTTCCAGCTGATATCTGTCTTTATTTTTGTAAAGATACAGACTTCCGCATTACGACAGGTAATGATGTTGACAGCTCGAATCTGTTTCTCCATCATTTGCTACAAAAATGCAGATGGTCTGTATTTTAAGAGTATATATTGCACAACAATGAGGGGGTTGGGGGAATCAGTATGTGCCATAAAAAATACAAAAAAAAAAATCCAGTTTCACACCTGCGATTTGGGATCCATCCACATACCACGAGCATGATATACATAAACTCCTAACTTTACTATATTACAGTACATATACAATCTTCAAACTAGTACCGGGCACTGAAATCTGCTTCTCCCACAATGCCATGTTTTTTTCCTCCTACAAATACTCAACGAATCTGATCTACGACTGTACAAAACCTAGCTTAAAATCACAAGGCATTTTGATGCAAGTTTTGCAATTGAACTTAATCCTTTGAGCAGGACTCCCCTTGCATGCTGAAAGTAATGACAGCGGGAACAAGCGCCTGAGCCTTACTAAAAGCACAATAAGAACATTCCCTTTTGACTGTACAAAAATATGCCTGAAAATATCTTACTTTTCTTTTAAAAAGATGAGGTCTGTCATGTATCAAAATGTATCCTCCCGCTCCTGCACGCGAGAGGATTAGGCTGCTTAAAATTGTCAAACCGGGAGGTAAATGAATTGGTTCTATATATAAAAAGAAACGTTTGCGGCATATATAAATCACAAAACCATTGTAAAAGAAACGTCCTGAACAGAGTAGGTTCACAGATTTGCTTTGAATCAGTCCACAGTCTCGACGTGTTCAGCTCCCTGCAGTTTTTTTAAGAGGATAAGATGCATAGAAGTTCACAGATTTTTCCTTTGCGGTCCGTTTTTGTTGAACAGTAATTGTAGACCTACAGAAAAACCCATAAAACCCTGTCTTGCTGCCAGAAAAGCGTCTGCAGACTTTTTATGCTACAGTACCAGCCTCAAAAGCATCTTTAATTCCCCAAACCTCATTTCGCCTCCTCCCCCGATCCCAAAGATAAACCACAGAAGGGGCAGGGCTAGAAACAACATGGACAGGACATATAATTTAATTTCATCCTCCCCTGTCATTACCGGGGTTCTTTTTAACTCAGTAAGTGAACACCAAGTCAGAAAAGTTAGCTTCCAGCCAGTCACCCGCTATCATTTCGCTGAGCTCCGGGGTGCAGTAATCTGGAAATTCAAAATGAGAACCCAGGCTGCCTTCGCTGAAAGAGTCCAAGTCTTTATCCACTAGGGAGAGAGAGAGGTTTCCTGAATTCGGGTTCCCCAGCTCGGATCCTTGAGCAGTTGGGGTGAAATTTAAACTGAAGTCAAAAAGCAAATCGTCCGCGTCTTCGCTGGAACTGGATGAGGTGGAAACGGACCTGGATGATGCTGGTGAAACGGAAGCTGGGTGGGTTGCGCTTTGCTTGGTGATATTCTTAAAATTGTAAAACAGTCTATTCGGCGCTGCGTTCCGAACGTCTTCATACATGCTGGCACCCTCCGACTCAGTAGAGGAACTCAAAGTTGGACTGGCGGGGACTTTTGCAACATTATATGGCCTCGATGGCTCTTCGTCCTCCTGCTTAATCCTTATACGAAAATCCTCTTCATATTCGTCATCGTCGTCTTCATCAGTGAGTTCACTCTTAACAACAGTCTTATTACACTTTAAGTTTTGAAACACACAATCGTCTCCGTAATCGTGAGATGACTTAGCACCCGCCTTGCTGGTCTTCAATTTAGGGCATTTTTTATTGGGTGTTTTCGGATTTTTTCCACCGGGTTTTTCCGGTGACGGCGCTGATGGTTTTGAAGAACTGTCCAGCTTTGGTTTTTTCTTGGGTCTGTACTTGTAGTCCGGGTAATCAGCCATGTGTTTAAGCCGGAGCCTCTCGGCTTCTCTGATGAAGGGTATCTTTTCGCTGTCTTTCAACATTTTCCACCGCTTTCCCAGTCTCTTGGAGATCTCTGCGTTGTGCATGTCCGGGGACTGTTCCATAATCTTTCTCCTCTCGATTTTAGACCAAACCATGAACGCATTCATTGGGCGCTTAATGTGACCGGTTGCCGTTTTGCACCAGTCCGGGTTTAGCGGCACCGGGCTGCAAGCCATAAATTCATTCTCCTCCGTGTCGGTTGCCTCCCTAGACATGCTCTCTGTCTCGCTGCTCTCTGTCTGCTGCACCATCGTTCCGGTTGCGTTACGTTACCGTAGACGCAGCAACTCCACAGTCTAATCCACGGCTCGACTTTCTTGCTTGTTTCAATGACGCGCCCACTTCCCTAACCAGCAGCCTGTACTCTTTCCCGAGTTGGAAACTGCGTTCTTAACTAGTTATTAGCTTTTTCATGTCGGTTACGTCATTCATAATGATCCAATCACGTCTCCTCTACTCCGCCCAACAGACTCAAAACAGTCCCTTAAACCTTTATTCCGCCCCACGCAGGTTTTCATTGGCGCTGAGATTTGTAGGTGGGGCGCTCTTCATAAGGATTTGGTCTCACGCTGTGCGAGACAGGCATATTAAAACAAGCACTAAGCGGGTAGTAGTCTGTAGACGCTCTGGAAGACCGCAAGCGCGCAAATAACGGAGAAACGCGAGTTTTCTTTTTTAAAATACATATTTTTATTTTATTTCCCCTAACTATAACAAATGCCGTTTTTAGTCAGAGTATGTTGCATGTATACAGTATATTCAATCCGTAGGCGTCCGATGGAAATTCTCATCAACTGTGGATTTCTAGTTTTTTAAAGATAAAACTGAAGGTGGCGCTTGGACACTGTCGCTGCTATAGTGCAATGGCTGACTTACTGGTTGTATTGACATTTATTTGGACTGTGTATGTCTGTCACAATTGTTTCTGGGCGAATTATTTTGAATTCGAATTATTCTAATTCGAAAGTTTGTCCAGCCTATTTTTATAACAATTTTCTCCCTACGTTAAATGTTAACAAAACAGCTTTCCACCTATTAAAATTGCACGTCTTCACCCCTCACCTCCAAGTATGTATTTATCATTTTGTAGAATTAGACAAGAATTCGTACGGAAGTTTTTTGGGAAAACCAAAAAAAAAAAAAAAACGAAATCTACCAGTGATCATGGAAAACGATTGGATTGATTTAGTTTTTCACCCGCCTACTGCAACGTTTCATATCGCTGCTATACGAACTGGTTGTTGTGGATACTAACGCCCTTTTGGAGATCTGTGTTAACTTTTTTCTTTTTCTTTTCTTGGTACAGCAGGTTCCTGAGATCGTTTGTTTAGTATCAACGGATCGTATTGTGTTTGACAGTCCCCCTGAAAGCCCATATTAACGCCCATATCAACGATGTAAGGAAAATCTGCTTATTCAATAAGATTTTATGTAATATTTGTAGAACGCTAAAATGAATTTGTAGAACCAATCACTCCTGGGATGTAGTTCTCTGAATACACACTCAACAACACGCAAACATTTGGATTAGCTGTAGTCCCCATTGAGTTTGCTGTGTCAAGCAACAGATTCTCCCCTCCCTTCCTCCACCCGGAAAGCTAAGCCTCCATCAGTTTTGGGTGACAGCCAGCTGTGCAGTTGGAGGCCAGGCGTCTGATAAGGCTTCCTTTTTCCCGGCCCCTAGAGGGCAATCACTAACCCCCTTTGAAAGTACCCTTCCCCCACCCCTGCCACACCGCACACTCCCCTATAGTGTGCTGTAGAGTTACCGCTGACACAGACAGCAAATCCTAGCGCTTCTATTCTTCAGGCTAGACTGCTACCAGCACCCCTCCCATTCTCCCGAGGCCGAGATGCTGCTAAAATGCATTATCATGACTACCCTGACTGAGTCTGGGGGAACTCACCAGTGCTTGGTCGAGTAGGCATCGGTCTCCAAACGCATTCCATGCATGCTGCCTCGTGCACATGCTAACGAAGCGTAATTTTATTTAGAAATTACATTTTGGAAAATTTGGGAAAGCATGTTTGCGTCCTGTTGTAAGCCCGTAATGTTGTTCCTATAAATTATTGTGGGAGGCGGGAATAACCCATTCTGTGATTAATGAATTGTAGAACAAAGAAAGTGTAATCAAGGTTACCATTTGGGGTGGTTATCATTTTATATCGAAATAATTACTGCAAAGATTCGTAACTTTTCGTCTTATTTATTTATTTATTTATTTATTTATTTGCGATAAACTATACCACACGGCAGACATACGACACAAACATGTATTTTCAAAACATTACAGCTGTCGATGCAGCCTTTTTTGGTTTAGCAGTGCTCGCTTGCTGTCTTTTGAAACATTGTTGCATCACGCTTTTGATGATTCCATTCTGGCGCGCGTGAGAGGGTGGCTGAATGATGCACAGGTAGGACAGGCGTCCCTCTCCTCAGCGCGACTCGTTTTACTGTCTAATTGTAGTGGAGACGAAAAAACCTTGGGATTTGCGCAAGAAGATAGTCTCGCCTATATCTACGTCTAGCGTTTTAGCTCTCTTAAAGGGGTTGCCAGCATTACTGAAAGAGGAGATAAGGCTTGCAATGCTTGATGCGTATTTTCTACTGGACAGCATGAGAAAAGCATTATTTGGCACATTAGCAAAACTTACCTCCAAATGAACGTTTTGTCTTGCCCTGAACCAAAATCTCCCATTCAGAAAAGAGGTTACATGTCTAAAGAAAGGGAAAAAAATAGTATTGATGTATCCTACTTGTAGCTAACCAGCTTGGAGGTGCTAACTGAAAGCTTTCTTAGGCTAGATACAAATCCTCTTACTAAAATCTATAGGAGCTGTACATATATATGTTTTGATCCCCTGAGTCCTCAGCAATAGAAGCAATGGCAAAATAAATGCACTCATTTTACTAAGTAAAAGTGCACTGGTTTTTGTATAAATAGGGTTGAAATATTGGCACTATAAAAATATGTACAAATCTGTACAGAACAAAATACATTTAAATGTTTAGTAGTTGTTCCATATTAGAACATTTTAGATAACCCTACACTCTATGTGGTGGGTGCTGTAAGGGAGAGTCACCATAAATGTAACATTTTTTGAATTATGCTCATTTTTTTTTAGCCTAGCACTATAAATAGATTTGACATGTCAGTAGTTATTAGCCATTTCAATTGCATTCATGACTTAATCGAGTCAGATACAATTAGAACAAAAGTACACACAGTCAGATGTTACAAGCATACCACCTAGTCGGAATGATTGTAATGGAGAGGCTGAATAATTTTTACAGTAAACTAAAACACCCTATAGGCTAATGTGTGTATGCAGGTTTTTTCTGCACACAGTAATGTTAATCAGGAAACACATTTCCAGTGGTAACGTGAGACCTGCCACAATCTCAGATTATGAAGCATGGGCTTTATTCATGAAAAAAGATGTGCGGAAACACTGATGTACAAGCGCAATCACAAGTGAGTTGTGGTAACGTCAAAATCTACAAGGAAAGCTGCTTTTGTTTGTTTATTAACACACAGGTAAGCTTTTGTAACGCACATAGCCTACCATACAGATCAATCTTGTGTCTGCATATTATAAATACATGTGACCAGCTATTTTTTCCCATTTGTCACTTGGAGCATCCAGAAGATGAGGCTATGTCAACACAGCAAGAACATTAGCTGAACACATTTAACATTAAACACTGAACTAACTTAAAAAGTCAAATACGTTGATGAGTAAAAGTAATTTATTTAATAAACATTAAACACAATTTAAAGTGCCTGTCTCCCCAAAACGACACTACATGAAGATGGTTTTCAACACCATCTAGTGTCCCTGATCTTCAAATCTGAAGCCCTCTCCATGACCTGTCTGGGTACCAATCCTCTCGTCTTCTCTTTAGGTGGCATTCTGTAAACACATAACAGTGAAAAGCACGTTGTCTGTCATTGCAGCTCCGAGGCCGCAAAGCAGAAACAGCTGTTACATTTATACAGACGAGCACATCATGTTTTTTTGTTTTTATTTTATCACCTAGAATCCAATTCCCGGTAGAATACATAATGAAAGCCATACTAACTTTTCAAGGAGAGTTAACTTTCATGTTAATTTAATATGATTCGATTTATTGTGAATAAAAATAAAGCCTGAAAACTACTTCCGGAACAGTTTTTTTTTTTTTAATCTTAGCTCATACATAAACAGTTTTTTATTTTTTGGAAATATTTCCTGCGAAGCTTATCACATTGCTGTTCCTTTGGGAGGTGGTAGAGGTCTGAATTGCATATGTAAAATATGGCTATGGTAGCCACATTGTAAAATAAGTTATTGACCATGTTACATTTATCAAGCGTTACATTTATGGCGGCTCTCCCCCACATCCTTAAAAGTGCCACCATGCAGGCTCTGAAAAATGAATGCAATTGGAAAAAAAAGAGCAAACTTAATTTCTTAGAGCAATACTAAGATGGCAGATTAATGTGTCTAAGAACGTGAGTAGCTATCTAGCTAAATATTTTGAGGCGCAACTCATCTGTAATGCTGTGCAGCCCACGTAGCAAGGTGCCGGTGTTGCAAATTTTGTATGGTAGGACAAGTTTGCACAAGCCCTTGGCGCTTAAATGTCAGCGTGGAAAACACAAGCGTCCCACGTTGTCATGGTAACCTCTGCTGAAGACGGATTTGAACGGAGACCAGTGGTCTTGGTGCCTGGATTTGGGGACTGACCATGCCAGAAACCCTGCAGACAGGAAATGAATAGCCTCTTTCACATGACGCTCGTAAACAATGCGGAGGCCTGCACCACTTCTTGTTTATTAATTTTATTAACAGAACAACAGGTACAATAGCAGGTGATCATGACAATTATGCTACAGGAATGAGTCTTACAATGTGTAGTAGGGTTCCCAGATCTGTTTATATTAGGAAAACAGAGCACACCATTTTCCTTTCAAGCACAATGACCTCAACAAGAACAACAACAATTACTAGTACTACTAGTACTACTACTACTACTACTACTAATAATAATGATAATAATAATAATTGTTATTGTTTTATAATTCATCTATGAACCATCATCTATCTTTTCGGACCCCAGGAAGATTAGTTGCACCCTGTGTATTGCTAATGTGGATCCTAAATAAATAAATAAATATGTACACCATTGTTCTTTGGTAAAGCAAAATAAAGCATTCACTTTTAAAGCTATTAAGGAAGTGTTTTCTTTTATTACTTTTTTTGGTCATACGTATAAATGTAACTTTGTTCACTTTAGCCTATACATACCTGTTTTGTTTCATGTATTGATTTTTTATGATGTTTTCTTTGATAGTCTTAATTTTAACTGATATATATGCAACATTTGCAGTACACCAAATGTACTTCATGAATAGAAATTATTTGAAATATTGGAACTGATGGTGCTCAATTCAACCATCTCATATGAAAGTACAATCTAACTTGTTACACACAACTACTGAAATGGCAACTCAGAGCCATCTTATGTAATTAACACAAACCCCTAAGTAACTCCAGTATAAATCACAATCATAATCACTTGCCAGCTGTCAGTACACCTAAACCATGATTAATGCATACAAAATAGGAGGGCATTGCTTTCCAAACCATCTATTCACAAAATAATTCAAAATCTTAAACCAGCAGGTGCATATTGTATGCATGTCTACCCCAGACAACACCTTTAATGGTGCCATGTGGTTTTAATGTCTGTGTCTCCAAATAAAAAAAGGGGAAGAAATAGGATTGTAACAGATGTCATTGTTAATCAAGATGTTAATCGGATACAAGCAGGCTACAGGGCGAGGTTGGAAAATATCACACTGAAGGACCCTCCCTTATCTTCAAATGTCAGATTCTGTTGTTGTGTTGCTGTGTTATAGTTCTTTGTATCACTGACACAGCATTTTGTTCATGAGCAGTGGTGTGTTGAATGAAGTAAATATGTTAATGCAATACCAGAGAATGGGGGTAGGAGGTTCACTCAAGAAAGAAAAATTTACTTATGCTTAAATAAAAGCCAACCCCCCCCCCCCCCCCCCCTCCCCCCAAGAAAAAAAAGCAGCTGCTTCTCTCTCCAAAGGGCATTGAAGCATAGGATCAATATTAATCTGATATTGAAAGTGCAAGGATTTAGCCCTCATGAATAGCGCCCAGACAGGTGTGCCTGCTCCGGTGTTCCACCTGACAGGTTCACAAAAGCGAGACAAAAGGCGAAGCCGTTGCACCCGCTCGTCCGCGGCGGCAGACGGAGATGAAATCCGCACCTTCGGCGGACGCATTCCCTAACGGCCCTCTTTCACCCCCGGCGCAGTGTTTATTGTCGTGAACGCTCGTGTTACCTACGCGAACTTCAGCCAGGTGATGGTAATCCGAATGCACACATGCTTCCTGAATAGATAGGCTGTCTGGTGTTGGGAGCTTGGTGTGTTTGAGGGGTTATTATTGTTTTCCTTTAGTCATTTGTGTCTTGGTAATTTGAGTTGGGGGGAGGGCGGGATACATATTTTTTTTGCCTGTAAGCAGGTAATGCTGAAAAGAATTGGGGCGGGGTGGATGTGTGTGTGTGTGTGTGTGGGTGGATGGGTGGTGGGGGGTATCTATTATGTTTACTAGTGCAGATAGTGCTGAGAATTCTTGGGGGGAAGGTGTTGGGGGTGGGGGTGCAGACATTGCCCTCACACGCCTTTGTAACAGTTACTTAAAGCAAAGTAACAAAGGAGGAAGAAACATTCAGCAAAAAAATACTGTACTGGGGTCAAGCAAGTTGAAAATCACCGCTTTGACAATGAATTTTAATAAGATTGATATTTGCTCCTAACTTATGTGAAAATCTCGTTCTTTCCTATTGTCACTTCAATCTTGATTAAATCAACAGCATTATGGAACAGAATAGAACATCAAATTTGAAATCAATCCAGGAATAATTGTTACTTGTGAACATTAGCCATGATCTCCTTGTTGAATGCATGTCTTATGTATCAGAGAAGGGCTGCTGTGCAAAGATGTTTAAGTTTCTAATTTACTGATATTCAATATACATAAGTACACAAGCCCTGAAAGGCAAAGTGAATGTTTTAAATTTTTTGTGTTAAAAGCTGGCAAATAACATCTCTTTATCTTGTATGTTCAAGTTATCTCCTATATATGAAGTAATCATATATATATATATTATATATATATAATATATATATATATATGTATATATCATTTTAATAAATGAATATAATTAAAATGTTTTGTGTTTACTAATGTTCCCTTTGTCTAAAGATCTGAAACCATTCAGTGTGCCAAATATGTAATACTAGAAGAAATCATGTGTATATGGGTTATCTCGTACATACGAGATAACTTGTACATATGAGATAAATAGTTGTCTTTGCATTTAAAAAACAGCACTAAGGCATATGTATCTTGTCAAGTTATGCCTTTGCGGGACAGCATGCCCAATACCTGTGCAGCACTGAGAGTTTGCCCCAAACTTCTTCTTCTTCTTCTTCTTCTTCTTCTTCCAGCCAAATGCATCATCACAAAAAGTCCAGGCCCAGAAAGAATAATTCCTCCTATTGGATATTTAGCTACACCAGCCAATAACCACATTTTATACACATACAAAATGAACATATAAGGTAGGCACAAACAACTTAGGTCACCATCTTTCTGTGGAAGCTAGCTTGCTTGCTAACTAATAATTGCTATAAAAATTAAAACTATTATTTTGCAGCTCTATAATCTTTGTGGGAAACTCATTTCCATTTCTAAAATCCATTCTCAATCATTTCACATGCAAACCCCACATAATATTGTTTCATGACTACAGATGAGTATTGTTCACATTTTGATGATACCCCTGCTAAAACACTTTTCAAACCTGAACTGGTAGTCTAAAAAAATAAGCAACCAACGACATTAAAGAATGCACAGTTACCAATGTGGGCTATGTTAAGGTTGACAGTTACCACCCAAAACTACCTAAAAATCATAGTGGAAAAACTGAGGAAATCGTGGAAATGGAAAAAAATTAGGGTATGTCACGGAACTACCAAAAAATGGCAGAACCACAGAATCCATGACACCTGTTACAAACACACATAATATAGGCCATGATGCTGTAATGGCAGGGGATGGTTTGCAAAATCCACCATGACAGAAAGCTAGGGCTTAGCATAGGCAATGTGCATTGAAAGAATCTCTTTGTTTAGTCCTTCAATTGCTTACTCTTAAGAAAATAAACTCAAAACCAAGCTTGGATTTTCTTCTTGAAAGATTAGCCATAACAGACTGGTATTGATGTATGCCAGAACACCATCCATGGTGCCCCAGAGGATCCAAAGTAAGTGTAAATTTTGGTCAAACCTTCAATGACCTTTGTGTCATGTGCTCCATACCATTCATATTCTCACACTAATTTGATCTCATAATAGGCATAGCCTGAAAAAGTGCTCTTTTGCAAATGAAGTCAATTTTTGTTGTTTTCATGAATTTGTTTTAGGCTGTGGACATCCTGCTGCAATGCCAGCACTATGTCGTATGTATAACTTCGGTGGAGGCTCTGAAAGGCAAGGTAAAAAACAAATTGCGGTAAAAGTTCGCCAAAAAATATCACATGACATACTATCTCTATATCACCATATTAAAATGATGGGTGAGAGGGATTCTCAGTGTGTTCTGTCCCACACAAAAGTTGGCTTACCATGCAGCTGTTTATACTATCCCCTTAACCTCCATGGCACTTGTATTATGTTGAAAAATTAAAATATTTGAGCTAAAATACTCCAGGTCTTAGGAGGTTAATGCAGATTTGTTTTAGAGGTATTAAAGTATATTGAAACCCTTTGATGTTTCTGAACACTGAAGTTCTTAAGCTTAGCAAGTACTCCACACTGGAATGGCTTCCCATGAATATAAACAGTTTATGATCTCTGCTACAAAACGTTCACAGCATGGTACACAAATATATGTCTCATGTCCCCATCATGGTATTATAGAACTTTTTTTTTTTTTCCAGACTTTCTCTGTTGGATGTTCCTGGCCAGAAATGTGATGGTAACCCAAATTACACTGCCACGAAAGCGTGGGTGGGAGTGGAAAACCCAGAGGTGATGCAGGCTCAAAGTTCCGGTGCCTCGCCCACCTTTCTGCACCACCAGTGAATTATGGGAATTATGTGGCAGTTTCGTGGGGTGGGGGGCATGATTTGTGCCACAGTGGGCGAAGGTGTTGACACACGACCCAAATGTTCCGCGGTGCCAGTGTTTGTAGCAGTCTCTAAATTACACGGTGGCATTAGCCAGTCGGGCTCACGCTACGTATCTCTGCGGTGGTTTTGTTTACGTCCTGTCTGGTATTAGTAAACATGCATTCATACTCTCTCAGGAGGGGGCTGTGACCCTTTGTAATGAGAGAGTGTTTTGTCTGGAGGCTCGAACCAGCGCTGATGGATCACATTGCTGTTGGGCTGCACTGCCTGGTAGAGAACGTGAATGTCCCCTGCTCTAATGCTTTCGTATTGCCCTGACAGTTGGATAAAGATGGCAATACTTTCCCACTTTTATGTAAGAAAACAGAAGTATGTTTTGCGATATAGTGGAAAATATTTATTTTGTTCCTCTGTCTATGTATTAAAAATACATTTGTAATCACATTTTAAGTTTCATCGTGGTTGTTTGATAATTGGTTCTCATTACTACAAAAAATACAAATCATAATAAAACAGATAATCTGGAGACTGCAAAGTAAGTAAATCTTGATGGAAAATACATTTCCATTTTGAAATAACTTTTTCCCTGGCTTGTGTAGGCTCAAAGCATGGTTTTTTGGCCTATACTATGAAATACATGAAATATGGAAATGCAAAGAGTTCCCAGAGGTCTTTGTACCCTGGTCTGAGACTGCACTTTCCTGATATAACATCCTGTCTGTGAAGCCAAAGAGGGTGGAATAGGAAGCAAGATGACAAAATTAATGTGACTGAATTGGCTCAAAATGGTCTGTTTGTCAATATGAACAGCCAACCCCTGATCCATTACTCTGTTCTTGGAAAAATTTGTACCATAGTCAAGAACAATTAACAGAAATTTGGAAAACAGAACCTCAATATATTATTCTACAATTAACCTTATGTTCTGAATGTTCTGAACTGATTTTAATGTTGGTATGAGAAGTTTATATGTTTGATCAATGGAAGAACTGTAAAGTAATTATTTTAGCACAATAATAACTGTGGTGCTGACTGTAGTGCAACTGAATGATAAGATTTGAATGGTGAGAATTACTGTATAAAACCAGGGAGACTTTCTCAATGAGTAAATGATGGTTGATATATTTTTATCATGTAGATAAAATATGTTTTAGCTTCAAGAACTATACAAATATACTCTTGGAAGCCTCCTCTTTTTCACCAAAATGAACTGTAAATTTAAGTTAAAGACAAATGATGACTGAAGACAGAACATAAGGCTGATTCTAATATAATTGGAAAGGCCACCCGAATACATTTCTCTTGACATTTCCATCTGGGAATACCACCCAAGAATGGTCCTGGTGAGTCACAGGCTTTGTTTTTGTTTTCACCTTAAAATTAGCGGCCAATTCAGACTGAAGAAATAAGCTGAAGTGAGTTAACTGTGTAATCAACTGCTCTAATTGATTAATTAAGTGTGGTGTAACAACAAAATCTAGCAGAGCCGATGTCTCCAGGACAAGGATCGCAGAACACTGCTTAATGCATACACAGTTAAGACATGGCCTCAATAAAGCTGTAATGTTCAAACTATGACCATGCTAATTCATGTATAAAAGATTATAATGCCTGCGTGCCTGTCTTTGTATGCATGCTGCCCCTGAAACTTTTTTAGCACTAGACATTGTAGTTGAGGGGAAACAAAGTTCTATGGATTTTTAGAAGTCTCTTTTACCAGCCACAATAACTTCTTTTTCAGAAACCAAAATCTTGACATTGTGCCTGTTTGAGAGTGAGTTGGACCATTTAATTTTGCACACATTTTGCATTTAGCTCTCAAAATTCAGTTGTATGACAAGTGCTAAGTGATGAACTTAAGCTCTAAACTACAAAACTAAAGGGCTGAACTTCGCAAGAATATCCACCAAAATGACGGGTAAGGTTGACTAAATTACAAACCAAAAAAAGCTTTTACCCACATCCCTCAGCTTCTCTGGTGTTAATTTCAAGCTCTGGTATGTATCTACTGTATGTATGCCAGGATAAAAAAACAAACACTGAATCTCTGTGAAATTACTGCATACAGGTCAATGTTAAGACTCTAGACATGCCATGTAGTTGAGGGTAGCAAAGATCCAAGCCTGGCACTGTGCCATGCTGGTTAGAAACATGGGAAGGGCAGCCTACTGTATGTACAGTGTATTACAAAGCTGAACACCGGATATTGATCTCTCTGTGATTGAGTGAAGGCAGGATTGCTGAGAGTAGAGGCGCTCTCCGCATTTATTGGCATATCGGCGTTTCAAGCCGCTTTCGTGCAGACTCTGTACTTTTTCCCTGAGACTCACAAGTCATAACACACAAATGAGCAATAAATCCATTAATAACAGATAGCTTTGCAAGTGAACAGCCTTATTTAAACACTCAGCAGAACCGTGATTTTGAATAATAAATACCAAACGGCAAACGCCTTAGCTGGCAGGAAAATGCTTCTATTCTAAATTTTAACCGTTTAAAGCAATAGGGGGTTGTGCTGCAAAATCTTCCATGGAATGATATACAGTTCAGGTCCAGTTTACTCAATCTTGACCGCCCAACTCAAGCATACTGCATGCAAGGTTTTTATTCACTTCATACTCAACATTATGGACTACCACCAAATGTTTCAACAGTAATGGGTAAAAAAAAAAAAAAAAAAAAACAGTATACATCTACTGTATCAAAAGGAGTTTTCCTCCCTGTGACTTGTCTATTTATTTTTCTCAAAGTAACTACAAAGTTCGAAAGCATTTTGGATTCAAATTGAAGAGAAAAAAAGAGCCTGTGTTGATTTTTTTCCAGAACTCTACAGTTTAATGTACTTTTTAATATACTAACCTGCCATTATATTCTTAATGCTTACCAGTGGTTTGCATCTGGTGTTGAACCCTCAGAGTATATGCTGGGGCAGTCTTCTATTTATGGTGGTCGTGACACATCTATGTCTACATCCTGGAGAGTGTTCTCGAACAGTTGAAAATTGATTTTTCTTCACAACTGAAATTATTCTTCAGTCATCCACTACAGTGGTCTTCTGTGGTCTACCAGGTCATCTGCTATTGCTGAGCTCACTAGTGCTATCTTGCCTCCTAACAATGTATCAAACAGTTGGTTCTGACACACCCAATGTTTTGGCTACATTTCTGATTTCAGTCTCATGATGGTCTACTTTACTGGCAGTAACACGTATTTGGTCCTCATGTTAAGAGACAACATCAGAAGACTCCAAATTCTAATTCCACACCTAGAATCAACACTAGACCTTTTGATAGCATTCATGTGTATGAATTAATGATGCAAACACACATAGCTGTCCAAGAAAGAGCTGAGCAGCCGACTGTTCAATCATTTTTTGCTCCCCTCAAATGGGGGACTAAAGGGCTGTGATTCTTAAACGGGTCACTCAATACAGGTGCAAATACTGCACATACATACAGTGGGCTCCATAATGTTTCGGACAAAGACATAGTTTTTCTTAAGTTGGCTCTGTACTCCACCATTTCAGATTTGTAATCAAACAATTCACATGTGGTTAAAGTGCACATCCTCAGCTTTTATCAAAGCATATTTTATATACATTACAGCAGAAAGAACAAAAGAAATTACAGCAATTTTTATACATAGTGACCCTATTTCAGGGCACCTGTTTGGGGTCATTTTTGGGACATATTGTGTTGTGTAAATTAAAGTAGTCATGTTTAACATGTTTGTTGTATATCCTTTGCATGCAATGACTTCTTGAAATCTGTGCTCCATAGACATCACCAGGTGTTGCGTATGTTCTCTGGTGATGCTCTGCCAAGCATGTACCGAAGCCATTTTCAGCTTCTGCTTGTTTCAGGATTTAAATCAGAGAAACGACTTGGCCAGTCAAGAATTGCGATTTCTTTTCGCTTTGAAAAACTGCTTTGTTGCTTTAGCAGTATGTTTGGGATCACTATCTTACTCTAGTTCAGTTCTGAAGTCTTGGTCGTGAAGTTGTCTACCTCTTGATGACTGATTCTGTTCTGTCGGACAGGTGTTTGGGGTTTTTCCAACATTTCTACTGTAGAGGTCTTCCTTAGCCTACCAGACCCATTGTTTTTATTGAACTCACCAGTGTTCTCTTTCTTCTTAATGATGTTTCAAACAGATGATGTTGGTAAGCCTAAGGTTTGGCCTATGTCTCTGAAAGTTTTTTTTTTCTTATTTCTTGGCCTCATAATGGCTTCCTTGACTTTCATAAGTACAACTCTGATCCTCATGTTGACAAATGGCAATAACAGACACCAAATGCAATAAAACCTTAGAATCAAGATGAGATACTGAAAACTCTCTTCTGCCTGCACTAAGGATGTAATTGAACACGCCTGACTAATTAGACATACGTTACGACATTTGTCCCAAACATTTTACATGGTGAACACCAAATGTATAAACATGCCAGATAGTTAATGTTGAGAATCTGCATTATTAATACGTCTTTGTCCCAATAACTATAGAGCTCACTGTATATACTAAGCTATGTAATTCAGAATTTTCCTCTAGGGCTCAATAGCAGTACCATACTTGGAATTCAAACCTTCAACCTTCTGACAATGAACCTTGTTTTATAACCACTGGTCGAGCCTGCAACTGGCACACAGAACCAAACAGACAACTCTTTCCAACCATACACCACTGCAAACAGGAAACCCCCTTCCTCAGACTTTATCAACACAACAGGCGAAATAAATTACTTTTCGGGTTCATTTTCTTTTTGGTGATAAGGAGAGGCTTGAAAATTAACCACGGTATCTTATTTAGTGTGTTTGGAAATCCGGTGTAACTAACCTGCAATGGCATGTGCCTTCACTGTTGGATGTCACAAGGCAGTCTGTGCTTTGGTACACAGCTGTTAACAGGGTCAGTCATTTTCAAAATTCTTCTTCCATTTCGCTGGTTAATGGTCTTTGTGCTGACTTGTGCTCTGTGCACAAGTAGAGTGGACTGAAATTCATTTTGCAAACAGAAAATTTGTGGAAAAGTTGTCATGTCAATTTGAGCATCATTAACATTTTTCCAGTCTTTGCACTCAGAGTCCAGTTTTGGCATTTCAGACAAACATCCTTAACATGGCTATAGGGCAATGGTTGAGGAATTGCAGCATGTGAGGTCTTTACCTTTAATTAGGTATAATATAAAATATAATATACATTGTTATACAATACTATACAATGATAAGATGCAAGGATAAATTGAACTTTTGAATTTTGCTTCAGCAGTTAAAAAGCCTCTCAGAAAAAAAGGCACTTTACTAACGTGAAAGACCAAAAACGCTTGCCAAGCTTAGACAATATCCAAACATAGCTATCCCATTATCACAGTAACATTTAGAATTGTGCTATTTAAAACAACAGGGCTTATTACTTTGCTAACTAACATTAGGTACACTTAGTAATGCTTTCAAGCTGCCTTTTAAAGCCTGATGCCTAAGGTTATCTGATGGCTAGCAGTTAACGGAGGCTGCTACTACCTAACTATACAGGTATGTCCTGAAACAGGACAAAGAAATGGCAACATTGTCGTTTAATATCTATTGATATTGATTGACTACTGTAATGGCAGCTTAGTGGGAAATTGAAAAAGATAACCAGTCAGCTCAGTGAGAGGTTAGTTGTCCAACTGGCAGGCTGACAGCTAGTATCAACTTCTTGCAAAGGTATGATTAATTAACTCAGAAACAGGTAACAACTCAACAAGGTTCTGCTGAAGTGTATGACTACTGTCATCTGACAGCCTGAACAATGTTGCCTGTAATAAATTAATCAATGTATATAATCCATATATATAATCAATATAATAATCAATATAAATAAATAAATAAATAAAAAGTGGACATGAAAAAAAACAATGAATCAATTAATAGATTAATCTTTTTTTACCCCTAACCCAATCATACAGTAACTTTTCTCTTCTCAGTCAGTAAGCAAATGAGACCGAAAGCGTCACTCATGCAATTTCAGATGAACTTAAAATATCCCCAGTGAATGTTGCATAAGCTGATAAAATTGTTACATTTGTTTCTCATTTCCTGACCACCACCAGCACAGAGACATAATTCGGGTGGGCCTGTTCTTCACAAATTCAGTTCCCCAGACCACCTCTAACTATTGATGGTAAATGAGTAAGTAAGTAAGTTCTCAGTTGCCAGCCTGGTTAATTTTTACATAATAAACTGAGATTAACCAGTTGACCCCACATGTATAAGCTTGTGGAATGACCATATACCTCCTGTTGGTTTTTTCCCATGCTTTTGTAGGTGTTATATTTTTGGGGAAATCTTAAACTGGTTCTTTACAGTACATCTTCTTTCTGACTGAGCAGAATTTTAAAATGCCAAGCAGATTATTCAATCAAGTAATCAGTAGTTGTGAAACACTTTAAATGTTATGTTTCCATGCCCCTGAAATGGTGGCAGCTTAGTTGTCACCACATATGGGGTTTCAAAACACTTAATTTCAACAGTGTGCTGTGGAGATTTCACATGATTACATTAGCCAGGGGGTGGGGGTGGGGTTCATTTCATTTGTGTCATAAAATGTGCTCATTGCATGTACTCATGCAATGCAGAGATCTCACGTTAGAGTCCCTGTGCACCCTCCAACATGCAGACCAAACCTATTTCAACATGTCCTTCGAGTCGGCTTACAGCTGGGCGTGGCTTCCGTAGTCAGCCTGGCCTCCTGTACCGCATGCCATGTGATTGCACAGTGGCCTCTTGAGGGGTAGCTCAAGCCCTGCCTCAACCCACAGTTCTACTCAGCTCCACCGTGTACTTATGTTTTATTTGCACCATTTACAGAAATTGCAAACTCGGAGCCACGAGGCCCCCAAAGGGTGGATATTAGGCAGATCTTCTCTGAAAATAAAGTTTTTACTGAGCGGTATCAGCAGAGAGAAAAACCAATGCAGATATATTTCGGCATGCATTAACACCTTCTTTCTTAGTTATACGGAACTGTGTTGAGGCCTCCAATGGCTTCCTTCTTTCTCCCTGGGGTGTACACATGAAGCAACACAGGGCTGTGATCCATTATGCACACCTGTGTTCTGCTTTGCACACTCAATAGCACATTATTCCAAGCATCCTGGCTATGATGTTCTTCATAGTATGCTTTAATTTCATTCAATTTTGAACACACTTGTGATGTTGTGTAAAAACACGTTCTTGAGCAGTTCCTCACAGTTCTTGTTAACCTGATCCTTCCAGCTACCAAGTGAATTAGCTAATATGTTATGAATAAATGTCTAATTACAGTAGACAAGCCAGTCAATGTGGGCTGAATGTTTTTCCTGCATAAATATTATTTGTTATTTCTAGCTAGATACTTATGATGCTAAGCCAGTTATACTGTGGCTATTTCACTGCAGTTATTACCACGGTCACTTAAGGTGTGATTCAGTACTGAATATAACACTTCTAAAAGCTTGTGTCCTCATATTGAGAGACAACAGATATTTACTTCACACCTAGAATCAACTCTAAACCATTTCACTTTCTTGTGCATGAACTAATAATGCAAAGACACACAACTGGCCAAGAAACAGCCGAGCAGGCATTCGTCCAATTACCTTTGGTCCCCTAAAATGAGGGAACTATGTATAAAAATGGTTGTAATTCCTGAATTGATTACCCAATATGAAGGTAAATACCCTCAAGTTAAAGCTGACAGGCTGCACTTTAACCTCATAGTCATTGTTATATTCCAATTCTATGTTTTTCCAAATAGTTAGGGTTTCCCATGGCAGTCATAGGAAACCCTATGCACCAACGTATGTCACTTATTGAGTCAGGTCAGCTCTGACGACTGTACTTGCTATGCATTCTATATAGAAAGCAAGTATGCTTTATGAGCATTATCTAACATGTGTCATGTCATCCATCTCCACCTGGTAAAGGGCACAATGCACAAGTGCATTTTTCCTCAGTGTATAGTGAGGCAGACGGTTTTGGATACAAAGAAACATCAAAGGGTTGCACAGTTGCAGATATGCAACACTCAATTGCACGCACTTGAAGACGCAAAGTCTCTAAATCTACCATTAGACCTCACCTCCATAATAAAATTAAATTAAATTAAATTGTGAATAATTTTGGAGGGCACTGCATATAGTAGATTCCATGATTGGTAATCAGCATTATTCGTAATTTGTATTAGTAAAATAAAAGCAAGATAATGCCAGATACAACTTAAGGTAAAAGGAGATTTCCTGATTTTTAAACATTTAAACTTAATGAATCCCAAAGTTAGCTGAAATGTAGTGTACTAGACATTCTGAAACTACACTAGTATTGAGTTTCCTGACCCTTTGACATCCCCCACCCACACACACACAGAACTGCTTGCACAACCCACACACATGCATCGCTTGCAGCTACAGTACTTGAAATTTAAGAACCCTATAAGCATGTCAAAGTGCCCTGGCCCACAGGCAGACTAATGTAAAGGTAAGAGGGGGGATGTGGTCAATTATGTGCAAATAGACAGAGGTGGAGAGAAAGAAGGAAACTGTATACGGAGATACCATCATGACTTGGAGATAAAGGGAGACATAATTATTCAAGCCCCCTTTATCTAGTGTTGACATTCAAGTTAATTACCAAGTGATAGCCCGAAGTGCGGTGAGAATGGATTTCAGCCAACCGATGGGCGACGGACGCCTCGAGGCAAAGTTTCAGCTGCACTGCTGACCATGTAGAGAAGTTTGCAGTGTCCTCTGAATTCCATGGTGAGCCAGTGAGGGGGGCATCATTGAAGAGTCAGAGTATAAAATAGTCATACCTCACTTTCCATCTTCATTTGACATCTTCACTTTCACTTCTTTTTCCATTGTTTGAGGGTCACACTGTTTTAAATCAGTAGAAAGGTTAGCCAGCAGCTACGTTATATCATTTCTTACATTTGGAAAGTCTTAGTTTTCAATCCAACAAGTCATTTTACCTAAATTATTTCATGAATTTTAAAAGTCATATTGTTCTACTGACCCGTTTGCATCATTGCTGTTTTAATTTGGGAGGGTGCAGACTAACAGCTAACCTTCAAAACACAAGAAGACTGTTATCACTTTTTCCAATTCTGTAAACTGCCAACTGAACTGCATAGTCATTGTGCTTAAAGAAGTTTCCAATCATCCAGAGGAGTCTCTATGACACAGGTCCCAGAAGACTAATGGCTGGACTTCAACAGTCAACCTAAGATGCAGCACTGCATGGAGAATCTGCACTTTGACTGGACCATGACGCAAGAGCTCTCAGTGAGTCATATCCATTCTCCTTGAGGTTTAAGTTCAGACTTAAAGAGGCTGGTGATTATTTGCAAGGGACTCACTTTGGGAAACTTCACAATCTCATTACATTCTCACAGACAGCACTGTTGTTGCTGTCGCTCCACACCAATGACCGAAAGTTGTAGTTGGCCATGTTCAACAACTGAATTTCACAGAAAATAACTTCATCCCCACCTCTTGTATGCTTTCCATTGGCTCAAACAAATTGCAGCTCACATTCCTTTTTGACACAAAAAAAAAAAAAATCAGAAAAAGAGTAGGCGCGTAACTATCTTGGAATTATATGAGACTTGAAGACTAAAAGAATTGCAATATTTTCCAAACGAATTCACAGACCTGATGGAGAAAGCCCATCTAAATGCTTAGGCTCTGAGATTGCAGACCGCCTTCCTCAGTCCCTACATTAAGGGTCAGCCACAGTCATCCATAGATTGCTGGACCAAAAATTGACTGGTTTCTTATTCCCCAGCACGGCACAGATTACGGTATTTGAGATGCACCGGTAGAATGAGATTCCAATTTTGCCCCAAGCCAAAGCAGCCATTCCGCAAGCCTCTGCCCCCGCAGCGTAAAATCAGAGTGCGCTCCCATCTCCGAGTGTGTTTGGAGAGATTGCACATCTCCCGGAATGGCGCTTCAGTCTTGGCCCCTGTCTCATTTCAGATACTGCGCTTTTCGTTTGACCCCCTCACTCCCAACACTGCCTCAAAAACATTTCCTCCTCCTTCCCCACAACCAAAGAACCCACGGACCTATTCCTGGAGATGGCCCCCAGAAACACCTTCCGGCGTCCTTTGAACACCTGGCCCCAGATATACAGGGGCATTCATTTAACTGAGATGGCCACCACTCCAGCCGCATTGACCGACGCTCCTCAACGTTCCCCTTGAAATGCATTCCACATGCTGCATGCATGAACTCCTTGATCCTGTTAAAAATTCCAATATTAATGTAACCTCCACATATTTTTTCATCTTTCATCTCCCTTTTATTTCCCAGGCATGAACAGTTTATTAGGAGGGCACGGAGAAATGCGAACATCTTTTTATTGAAAACATTAACCCTGGGGAGAAAAAGTTCCATTGGGTGGGCTGTGGTCCTTTCAGGCCCAGCATTATGCATGCACATATAGACTGCTATTTTTCACCTTTCCATATCAAAAGGTCTCCTCTCCCATTTGTCCTTTCGGCATTTCCACCACAGAGTCCCATTACCCTTCCCTTTATGTCTCCTGAATGATCTCACATGCAGGCACACAGTAGCTCAGACCTTTCTGAAAACAGCCTGTCTTGCAAATCTATCGAAACACTTCTCAATCTAAAAATAATAATAATAACAATAAAAATATATTGAAATTCTCTTTTGATTTAGTCAATAATCAAATCTTCGTCTGATCTTAAAGGAATGGTCAGGACAGGAAGTTTGGTGAAAAATGTTCAGCTAAAGGATGAAAATGAGTCTTCAAGTTCTGTGACTACTTTGTTGGCCTTTTCCCGCTCTAGTGGAAAACGTTGTTAGTGCTGCAGAGGAAACTGCTCAGTCAGTATGAGATTGAAGGACACAGAGAGCAAATGAGTGACTGATTAAGTGAGTGTGAATAAGACAGGGAATGAGTAAGTAAGGGACATGGAAGTTTATACGGCAATTACCTCCACAATCCACCAATGAAATTGCAAGATTGCAAAAATCACAAAGGTATTGACATTTTATTGCTGTTATTAGTAATTGACAGTTTATACATTCAGGCTGAGGACTATGTGTAGTAGCCATGGACTGAGGGCTATTACATTTGGTGTGCAGACATGGGCTGCCATGAGATGGCCAGGAAAAACAGGAAGAAATATGAAGAGGATAACATTTTAATTCTAGGTAGTTTTCCATTGCTTTGTGGCAGTACTAAACTAAAGTGCAATATCACATTCTAGTTCTCGCGCAGCACAAAACTGCCTTCAAGGAAAAAACATTAGCATTCTTTTGTGAATTTACTTTTATGTAGTGCTGCTGTCAAGAGAAGCAGCACTTGTCTTTGACAGAAAAATTTCAAGATCACCAGATGAGCTTTGTCAGCTAATTAGGGGGTATTACAAAGTTTTGACATGCAAAAAAGAAAGAGGAACAAGATTTGTCATGAAAGTCAAAGAGGATTACTGAACATTGCTCAGATTCTTTTCCACCTCGAAATCTCTGCGTTAATCTCAGCTCAAAATGTCTGTCAACCAGACATGACGATTCATTTTAATAAGCGATTGCCTTTCTTGGATCTCTTCCTTTGTAAAAGAATATATAGAATATAAAATAAATCATATAACAGTTAATTTGGCTTTTTTCAGCTTTTATTATTTTTCACATTTCTCAGAATCTGTATTCAGAATCTGACCAATGCTTGATGAAAGTTCCAGGACATTAGCAAATACAAGCTGGAAAAGGACAACTGAGCAAATAATACTCTCAAACAATGTTTTTAAAAATGTGTTAAATAGTTTTCTTAACATTTTGATCATCCAGAAGTAAAAGAAATGGCAAAAATATTTGATCATATGATATATACATGCATACGGTATGATAAATAGAAATAGTATCAGTTTTTATATTATTTGCACACTATTCAGCTATTTTTGATTCCCTCTGCAGTTCAAAGCCTTTTGTGCAATTTGTAGTTACAAATCACCCAGGACTCAATCCTGTGACCTTTGGGCCCAGCCTTTGGCAGTAGTGCATATTTTTACCAAATAATTATTTTTTGAAATTAACTATTTTATTTCTATTTCTTTCAGGTGTCTCACTATGTGGATGTAAAATATATAGGAATATAGGAAGTAGTACATTGTCTTGATGAGAAAAAAATCATGATTAATAATATGCACATGGTTTATGCAGATTTATGCATTGTGAAAATGAATTTTTGCTTTCGATTGATTTTATCCCCCTGTGTGTAACATCTCAGACACAGACTGAGCAGTTTCAGCTTGGGGTACTTATCATTTCAACGCTGGTTTCTGCCGTTGTTGAAGCTCTACAGTCTTCCATTAGATGATTTCTTATGATACCCTTCAGAAAAACACCCTTTGGGTGGACGTGTTAAATTTCTGTTATTTTATTATTGTGTGTTATCATGTTAAAACATTTCAAGTGCAAAGGCAGACAAGGCAAATCAACTAGCTGTAGTTCTCATAAATTGAAATCAGCTTTTTTTATTTTTAGGGGTTATTGTTTTGTATTCTTCTTCTTCTTATTTTATTCTCTCTCAAGTATTATATCTCCTAAACCATAAGATCCAGAACTAGAAAATGTGGTACCATAATCTTTTCATCACCCACTACTTAGGCTATTGAATTCACCCAGATTAGCCCATAGGTGGCACTGTTACAATCATTTTGTTAGTTAGCTAGCTTACATTGTTTCTTTTGGATGTGATGTGATATGTAATGTTGCTATATAGTCACGTCACATCACATTTTAAAGAAACAAATTAAACTAGAAAGGTTACAATTCCTTCAGGAATTGTGTGGGCTTGCTTCAAATTCAAACTGGCACTGTCCTCAAGCCTAAATACATTTCAATGAGGGCACATAGCTCAGAAGAACCACAAAACTGTCCAGACCCACAGCACACCGTAGCGTTACATATGCAGCCGAGGATCAGCAAGTAGCAAATATGATTACTCATATCCTAAAAGTGTCAGGAGTAAAACTTGGCTAACTATATAGCTAGCCAGCTATGGCATGTCCTCACCTCTGTAACGTTATTTGTTGTCCTCTGTGTGTCCATACATCTCTATCGGTGGTTGTAGCGTCCGTGTGTCCATACATCTGTATCGATGGTTGTAGCTGTGTGTCACCAGCTCCTACTCATGCGTGCAGGATAGCATCCGTACGTGGGCTGTAGCTGTGTGTCACCAGCTCCTACTCATGCGTGCAGGATAGCATCCGTACGCGCTAACTAGGTTAACTAAAGTAGGCGAAACGCTAACATGTTAGGGTTAGCTAAAGTACCGTTAGGCGATAAAGCTGTGCTTAAAAATCGTGCTGTTGGAAGTGCGTCCTACTGAACGGCTATGAGTGAGTGACCACCTGCGCATGCATCCTACTAAAGCATTTCACTAAACGTCCATGTGTGGAGTGACCACAGAAAAAGTTGAATATTTCAAAAAGTTTTGAATATTTCAAAAATCTGAATACAAGCAACAATGTCTGGAACGAGCTGGTCATTTTGGTGCAAAATGTTTGAATGTAGTGCAAAAACTGTAGGACTAGTTAGAGCTATTAAAATTGGGCAGAAAGTGCAGATAATAAAAAAATATGAAAGATAGCAAGAGTGGGCTTGCCAGAAGCAAACATACAATGTATTGTTTCTGATAAAGCCTCTTACAGTTAATGAAAGCTATTTATCGGTGACAAAATGGCTGACTTACCACACATATAGTTGTGCCTTTATTCAGGAGATCTCCTGCTTTTTCCTCACGTATAATTGCCTGAATCCACTTTTTTATCCTCACTTTTTCTGCAGGAGGACATACAATTTTGCTAATTGTACAACCCACTCCAAAAAAACTTTTTTTATAATCTTGATAATCCACTGACTGCTAATACTCCATGGAGCGCAATGGATTACTTTCCGCCACTGTGGGGGCATGACCTATTTATGCACTGTCCCTACAGGGCACAATAATTTTTTGAAAATTAATAAATTTGTGAAAAAAATACTGTTGTCTTTTAGACATTTAAAACTTGCTGTAGTGATCTATTTTCTCATCTGGAACATATTTGTACCTTATTTGTTCCTGCCATCATGGGTGAAACCTATGAAACTTACTTACTGTGGTACAGGGCTCCTCTCTTTGTCCACTGTGTGATTTTGGCCATGATTGGCTAGCTAAGTAGCGTAATATTGGCTGCGTGTGTTTGGAACCTGTGTTGCCAACCCGTGTTGGAATCACTGCTTGCATCTTAATTTATTATTATTATTTTAAAGATAGTTTTGAGAATTACATGTATGGACTTTCATTAGCAAAAATCTATCAAATTACAATGGTGGTAGATTATGCTTATAACCAAATTCTCTGATAAGTACAACAGTTTCTCCAGAACACTTAAGGACCTCTGTTGAACAGAGAAGTGCTGGAAAACAAACTGACACAAAGCTTTTCCCACTCCCCGCAGAGCACCGTGGTTAATTTACACATCATGATCAAATTATCGATAATGATGCCTTAAACGTGACAAATTGTTATTCACCAGAAAGCAATTTTCACTTTCATTTCATGCTTTAATTGTACTTTGTGTAATGGTAATGTTTTTCTTCTTCTTTTTTGTTCTTCTTCTTCTTCAAAAGACACACTTTTGAAACCCACCACACATCTAACATTCGCTGCTGTTTCCCCGCTATTGTTCGGAATGTGATAATTGTGTCATTTCAGCTTCGGCTACAGACATAAACGGCAGCACACTCCAGATTGCGATTATGAACATGTCAAAAAAATCTTTTTGAATGTCGTGTCAATGGTTAGTTAAATGGCAGGTGTGGAGACGCAAAATGAATGAGACCCCGCACGGTCTGACGACAGCTGGCCAGTTGGCCTGGGGGCTTCAGAGATTTTCTGATCGCTGCCAAGATTCAGCTGAGTAATTGAAATGATCCCAATACGTCACACGGGTCAGAGAGACTGTCGGAAGTGGTTCGAGGTTCTTTTATGGTGTCAGAGTAAAACATCCATCACTTGATATCTAATAATGTCTTCTGGGGGCTGGGGGGGCTGGGTGTTTGGTGGGTTTAAATATGTGGATCATTCCAACTTGCTTCCACCACTGTTCATTGAACCTGTTACCAGACCACTGAGCTCAACTTATATTCCAAGGTCTGGGCTCACAGACAATGCTATAAAGGACCCAGCGTTATTCGTGCATTATTGGTTGTGGGAGCAGGTCGGATGCTGTGGAAACCTGTCCTACCCGTTAATAGTGAAAAGCTTGCATAACATTCCAGAATCCGCATACTGTTACCCGGGATACTGCAATCAGTCGCCTTGAAATGCCACATGGCCCACCATCACCGTTCTTAATAAAGGCACCCTGTGCAGAGCTGGAGAGAACATGAAGCCCAGGAGAAGTATGTGTCAATGTTGCAGTGACATTTCCAGAAAACTATTGGTGAAATGTAACTATTTGGCAATATTGCAAAGCCCAACAGACCCAAGTTCTCTCTCCATTAACACTTACACATGAAAAAAATAAAATAATTTATATATATTATATTATTCCAAATAACTAGATAATTAATTAATTATCTCTCATTTGTGTGTATATACATAACGATTAACTAATGTTAATTAAGTCGTAATTAATGGATAGTACATCTCAAAGCACTGTATATTTACAGTTCATTGAATAACCCGTGTTACAACACTGAACACAGCAATGCATGGAACAATCAACCTGTATTATGTAAGACCAGGTCATTTTAAGTGCCATACAGTCAATGGCATGCTTTATCTGAAACTAGGAACAGATTCACTATATCTGATATCTTAAGGCGCATCATTCACAAACATTGTGCTTCATAGTTTGAGAAGGCTTCCCTCTTGTGGGTCTAGTTAATTTATAAACTAAAATATAGCTGATGAAATTATTTATGAAATCACCCTCTAGCGGCTTATAATAATAATAATAATAATAATAATAATAATAATAAAATAATATCATGGGAAGATTTGATCAACTATAATGACTGATATTGAATAATGAGACTGAACTCTTCTTCAAAAACTTATGAAGACACATCACAAAGCCAGGATAACACAGGAAGTTCCTGGGTGGCTCATCCTGTTCTGGTCCATGGCTGGATCTGGTATCAAATCCTGGCCGTGCCAGTGCAGACTGTGACCTTTAGCCCTGCGGGTCGATGCACAGATGGCTCTAGCATCGCCCAAGGATGAGAAGGTCTCAGTTGGCCAGAGTGCCAGAATCTCATTGTGCACATGTGACTGGTTAATCTGGCATCCTTAAGTTTATCTGTTGATTTGCGCATGAAGTGTCTTTCCCAACTTGCAAACAATCCCTTAATGCAGATGTTCTGGAGACATTAATGTGTCTCTGTCACTTCTCCTGTCACTTATCTCTTCATTTCTAAAATTGAAGGCATCTACTTCTTTGGCTCCCACTAGATGGGTCTGACCTCTATATGTCACAAATCTAGACATAAGACGGTTGGTGATGAACAGTTTTGTCCCACTGCTCCTGAGCCAATCTTTCACCGGCTGTTTGGCCTTGGGCAGCAAGTGTCTATTTCATCCTCTTTGGCCGCACACACAGGGCCCTCATTTGGATTAATCAAAATTAAGACCCCCTTTATTTCTAAATGATATGTCAGGGGATTGGTCTGCTCGTTCGGTCAGGCAGTTCTTTTGCAGGAAAGCTCATAGATCTGGATTGTAATAGCGAATCATTCCTTAAAGCTTTTTTAAAAATGTGCCTTCAAACGCTTTTCAGCGTCTGCTGGAGGAGAGAGAGAGGACCCCTCCATCTAGGACTGGAGAGTAAGGAACTGGAAAAAAACCTTGGTTGAGCATGTAGGCTGTTCCAAATGGCATTCATCAAGGAAAAGATGAGGCATATTTGAGGTCTATCAATGTACTCAAATCTCTCTACTCTCCTTTAAATGGGGCTTCTGCTTTATTAATCTATTGATTAGCATATGCAAACTGTAGAAAAAAAATGTATTTCATCATCCAATAGTGTAAAACATAAATAGCCACTGAAAACTTACAGTGTTTTCCAGTTGTACCTGTTTTTGTAGTAAAATATATTTTATAGTTCAGAGGGAAGGAAACCTATCTGAATTTGTAGCATTTAAATAATGCGAGGTTATTACTTTTTCAATGGAATAACCTTTTGGCCTAGAGAATCTTATTAAACAGACAGCAAAAATAGCCATGATGCGCTTCATTTTCCCAAAAGAAAATGGCCTCTTCGTGGGATAGGTCTAACAATCCTCAGGCAACTGTGAAACAGACAGACACCTTTGGAAAGGGCCATTCTCTGAGATTTGGGGCCTGCCTGCCCTTCGCCCCAGCAATTTCTAATGTGGGGTGCACCTGTCAGAAGGTCAGACAGGATCAGCCGGGGTTGTGGGGGGCCTCTGACCTTGGTGACAGACTACAGCTCAAGCAAGGATGATCACCATGGGTACAAATCTAAAGAAAACCGTGGAGGTGTAAATACAGCATTGAATAAAGCCTTTGTAGAAAAAAGAAAAAAACACCTGACCCAGAATAATCACCTCAAAAAAAAGAAAAAGAAAAAAAAAAAGATGGTCAATGGGTAAGAGGCAATTAAACTCTCAGGAATGCTATGTCACGTACACAAACACACACATATCAGCTATGACTTATTACACGCATAAACACTTGCCCTTGTCTTGCATTGTTTACATGCTCCACATTTACACAGCAGTATATTTACAGAGGCAATTAAGGCTATGTGGTACGCTGCCCCACCAGGGACTTGAGCCTGTAACCCTCTGGTTTGAAGCCCCGCCTTGCTCAAACTCACCCGTGCCCCATATACATGTGAAGCCCAAGTGGGCCTACCAGCACTAGAGAGAGGGGAAATACTGCAGGGAACAGGTCCAATAGGATTATAACTCAATCAAAACAGCTTAGGGCTACTTTAAGTAATTATTTCATTTAAGACTGGACCTGTCAATAGAAACCACAAGAGATTAATTGTAAGTAGGAATGACTACAGCAGACTATTTTTACACCTCTCTCATCAGACTGCAAGAAGTGGTTGATTTCTCACAGGGGCTAAAGTACAAATGGTGTAACAAAAGATGTGTGTGCAGTAATTCAGCAGTCAAAATGGAACCTTTTTTAAGTTTAAGCATGTGTTAACAGTGAGCTGTTTCCCTGGTAGGAAACCAAATTTTTTGAAATATATATTTTCTCATTATACAGTATTTACGGGAACAATTCAGTTTAAGTACCTTGATCCTGGATACAAAGGCTATGTCCAATCTGGTATTTAGACTTGTTCTAGTTACCAGGGCTCGGTGTTACCAGGCCAATAGCCTATCCTGGGCCACCGCCTGGCCACAGTGCCATCCCAGTTGTGCATGAGGATGCAGTGGGTTCACTAGGAATTACTAGAGACTGAAATTGTACTGGCTTTGAAAATAAATATAAATGAAGGAAGAGCTTTGGGAAGTGGTGTGGCAGAAGGAAGTGTCCAATTATTTTTTTCTAGGCCTAAACCCCCCCCCCCCCCCACCCCCCATGAGCAGAGCCCCCTCCCCTCTCCCCTTTCCACTTTCCCCAACCTCAGTCTAAACCTTCAATCCTGGCATTTCCCCGTTATTAGCTGGTTCCAGCTCCAAATCCCAAAGGACCGGTTAGGAGAGGAGCGCCATGGGAGCAAGGCTGAAGGACTGAGGATGCAGGGGCTCTGAGGAAGATACAGGGAGAGCAGGATGAGAACAATGTCAGGGGAAATCCTGAACATCTGAACCAAAGAAGAGATAAGTGAAGGTGGAGGTGGAGGGATAGTTAAATTTAAATATTATATACCTTAAGTTTAAGGTTTTTTTAAACCACAGGTAGCCTAATACTATTGGCAAAACATATGGCAAAGAAGGAGCCGAAGAGATAAGTGAAGGTGGAGGTGGAGGGGTAGTTAAATTTAAATATTATATACCTTAAGTTTAAGGTTTTTTTAAACCACAGGTACCTAATAGTATTGGCAAAAAATATGGCAAAGAAGGAGGCGTTAGGCTTAGATGTGCAGGGCCAAGTAACAATAATGGGGCCAGGTTATTTCTCTTGAGTAATTGCATAGAAGCTTAGTGTTCAGTACACACTCAGAAGGGTCCAGCTGATGGGCAGTAATGTCAACAGGAAAAGACCAGGAAGATAAAGAGACACTAGCAAAAGAAACCATTGTAAAATTTCACAACTACAGAAAGAACTCTGTCTACAGATCTAAAAGAATGCGCATCTGTCTTTTCCCAGTATTTTTGGTCCAGTGTTGGTGGTGCTTGGCCCAAGGGCACAGATACACATCCACACATGCCCCCCGAAGAGTGTTTCTGATTTGTTGGACAGGTGTTTGGGGGTTTTTCTTCATTATGGGTGAGAATTCTTTGCTCATCTTCTTTGGCCTACCAGGTCTGTTGCGATTATTGAGCTCTTCAGTGCTCACTTTATTCTTAATGATGTTCCAAACAGTTAATTTTAGTAAGCCTAAGGTTTGGCCTATGTCTCAGACTATTTTTTTCATATTTCTCAATCTCATAATGGCTTCCTAGATTTTCATTGGCACGGCTTTGGTCCTCCTGATATCAAACACCAATAACAGACTCCAAGGACAATCAAGTCTAGAATCAAGACTAGATACCCAAGGCTCTCTTGTACTGGCACTAAGGAAGCAATTGAACACACCGCACTAATCAGAAGCACTTGTTAAACCATTTGTCCCAAATATTATGATGCCCTCAAATGAGGCTGTGTATTAAAAGCACCATAATTTATACCTGGTTAAACCAAAGTGTACAAAAATTCCCTTAAATAAAAGCTGAGAATGTGCACTTGAACCACATGAGAATTGTATAATAATAATAATAATAATAATAATAATAATAATTTTGTTCAGAGTTGTAACAGTTCAGGAGGAAATGCCAATTATGACCGAGTGACCGCATCAAATTTACAAATTGGTTGTGAAGAAACTTGCCACATTTTCCAGTGCTTTAGGAACAAATGATAAAATTCACTTTCATCAATCTTGCAAATACCATTTAACCATTCAAAATCGCTAATACTCTGCAAATTTATCTGAATTACCCAGTCAATACATGATTATGTCAATTTGCCATTTTTCCAGTTTTTTCCCCCACATAATTAGATATGCTGTGTTCCATATACTGTTATTATCTATAAATTTAGCAATTAATTTGACTTTTTAATGTGTATATTAACTGTCATTGTCTACATTAAATTCAGAACTGTGATTACCAGCTAAATGTTTTCATCTCAGTATTTCAGATAATTACCATAAAATAGGAGAAATATTGCCTCTGCCACAAAAGGTTTAATTAAATGTTGGACATGGATATTGCTGTAGATTGTGAGGCATACATAATTGTGTGACACTATTATCTGCTTACACTCATTATCTATTCCATGTGGAATTTGATGGACAAAGTGGTAAAGTTATCTCACTGTGTATAAATGTAAGAATAAAGTCCATGTTCCCTCCCTCCGTAAACACACTACACATAACCCCCCATGGTATGAAAAAGGGGGTTTTTTTAAAAATTATTTTCTTTGTCTCTGTCCTATTGGTTCTAGGCGCTCAGTTGTACCCTTAAGATGGAAATGCTAGGAGTGACAGGTCAACAGGACATACCGGCACATCAAACAGGTTTCCCATGATGTCCAAAAAGTATCTTGCTAGAATTCCTTTTTTTAATGTTCTGTGCTTAAATTACATTAATGCAATGTATAGCTTCAAGAGCATCAGATGTTCTCTCCATAAAAAAGTGAGAAACAATCATTATCACTGCAGAAATAAAAGCATAATGGGTCCAAACTATAACAGAATGGCAAAGATTCTGTTTTGGAAAATCTTCAGAAGCAGAGCTGTTATCCATATCCGTGTATAATTCATTTGTGATGACTGTGTGCTGAATGTAGAGGGTTGGTGTAAACGTGTGATGGCTCAAAACACCGGCCCTTGTGTCTGTGGCACCACTGTGGTGAATGACTAAGATAAGTCACCAGATACTCCGAGTCACTCTTGTCTGTTGATATTTTTGCATGGGGCCATTTATTTGTATGGCTGTGAAATTTGGATGCATCTCACACCACTGATTTTCAATCAGTTCTTTAACACTTTGGTGCATTTTGCCCTCTAGCGTAAGCAGGCAGGCTTATTTTCCCTGTTTCCTTAATGCGGCACAGGTTTATGCATCTGTGCAGCTCTACATGAGGGGTTTATGAATACGATAAGCCATTTAAATTAAACCCTTCGACCCTTGGATCTGTATAATACCCTCTTTCTGGCAATTCACTTTCTTTTCTCGTTAAGAATTACTTACAGAATTCTGCTCATTGCCAAACATGAATAATTATCCTAAACAGAAATGTTAATCTATTAGTACATAACAACACAGTTGTTTTAAATATGTATTGTTGTTTGGATCTGTACTTTGCGATTTTAGATTTGAAATCACAATTTTTAAATTTGTAATTTGCACATTCTCAGATTTTATTTAAGGGTATATTTATACACATTGGTATCACCGCAAAAAAAACAATTAAAGCAGTTTATACATGGCCCCGCATCCCCATTTCAGAGCACCATTTTTTGGGACAAAGTTATGTAAATGAAAGTAATCATGTTTATAAGTAATCATGCATATCCCTTGATGCGATGACTACTTGAAGTCCGTGACTCATTGACATGTCTAGGTAAGTATCTTCTTTGGTGGTGCTCTAACAGGCCTGTACTGCATTCATCTTCTAAATACATTCTCAAAATATTTTTATTTTTATTTGGTACTCCTATAATTCAGGATTAGGCATACAGAATAATAATAAAACATTTTGAGAATATTGAGAATATTTTGACATGTTGATGGGGGTGGGGTATTTGATATAAACTTCAATCAAGGCACCTCAATCAATGGACTAAACTAAATACCTAATGTAAGGACAGGGAGGTTTCAGCGAGGGGGGGGGGCGGGATGGGTTGGGGGAGAAGGAGATGAAGACGGATTGGGAGGGTGACAGGCAGTGGGAAACCAAGCTACTTTTAAGCATTCTTCTTCTACGAGCATGCAGCATACAATATATATAATTCTACACCTCTAAAGTCCTATAATACCATTTCGTTACCTAGTGTCCCTTTGGAGTCTACAAAGGGCCTTTTTGGAAACCTGGCAAGACATAGCTCAGAGAAAAAGCTTTAGTTGTCAGTCAGTTTGCTTACATACTAAGAAGAACTGAAAATGCAAAAATTGATTCTGGCTCTGACGCTTCCCAAGACTGATGGTTTATCTCCTTTGGTTAAATCATAGGTTTGATCATGAATGCCATAAATTATTTTTTGGTGGTATTGTCATCAAATTTGAACCAGGATTTGTTCAGCATTGTGGCTGTAGTTGCATTGTGTTTCTAAGCCCACCAGGCACAGTCACCAGCATCTGTATCCAAAAAAAATATTTTATGTGAGGGAAAAAATGTCCACTATGTTTAAGCTTCTGATACTTTGTTTCAGGATTATTTTGAGTAATTCTGACTCTCGGAAAACAAATTCTCAAGGGTTACCTTTTAGAAGAGACCAAGCTTATGCCAATAGTCAAAAGGGTTCAAGAATAGTAACCATTTTATTTTGGACATGTCATTTTCAGGCTTGTGTTAAAAAAGGGGGTGCTACTTACAGGGTTAACTTACAAATAAATGTTCTTCACAAATGATGATTGTTGTGGTCTCCAAACTGTTAGTGAAGACACTTGCTTGTGTGGTGACACATTTCATTTTGAGTTAAGATCAAATGATCATTGAATCCTGGCCTTAAAGATTATTTTGCTTCCTGTAAGTTTTATGCAGATATTATTGAGGAGTGATGATTTTTTACAGTTAATCGATGTCACACCTGAACTTTAAAATTAAACGTTTTGCTATTTCAGTGATGTTGCCTAAGTTTCAAAGGGCACCAATTAAGGTACCTTGATAAACTATGAATTGTTTATTTAAAGATATCATATAATTGTATGTCGAATGGAAGCATGAAATTGTTGGGAAAGGTCAATAAATATTTAAAATAGAACACTGGGGAAATGGATTGCCTGGTTGTACTGGAAGTCAATGAGCTGCAACTAAATTGATTTACAAACTGGCATGTCCGACCAAAAACTTTACCTGGGATTTTTTTTAGGGAAAATAGCCAAGAAAATGACAGCTGTTTCAACATCCTCCATTTATCTTTTGTACATCTGAGGCGTTCCTACATAAGGACCATATTTAATATTTAATGATAAGCTTAGGTCATTAGATCCAGCTTGACTTGCCACTTACCTGCAAATTAGAGAGTATCCAGTACTACTGTACATCAACCCAAAACTTCAATACCCTTAGGGCCTCTGCCTCTTCTATATCACCTACTAAGCTGTTCTATGTATTGACTAATGTCACATACCCAATTTCCATGTGGAATTCACCTTTAGTTATTTTCCACCTATGACTCTTTGTTTTGTTGATATAATTCAACTGGAGAAATGTTTTGTATTTCATTAAACCCAATTAAGTACTAGATTTAGGACTGTGACAGACATAACAACTAATAACTAACAGTTAATTCTGAAAATATTACTAGAGATAAAGTAATCATTTTTAATACGAACAACCTACATCTCTTGGCTATGATTTCACACCATAATGGAACTGAGACATACCATTCCCTAGCAATCTGACTGAAAGTACTGAGAGTGAAATGTTACTGTACACTTTATCCAGAGGTTGTGGTAAAAACTAAAGCAGCACAGGATACACATAACAGTATTAATAGCTTTAAAAGTTAACACAAAGTAAGGCAAATCAATACAATTACATGTTCGATGATACAAACAGTCTTTAATTTATTTTTTGATAACATATGTTATCACTATGTTATCTAAATTTAAAGTTCTGTTAAATGAATGTACAAAGATCCAGTCTGAATTGAACAAATCCAATCAATTAGTTAATTAGTAGTTGACTGACAGCAGGCTAACAACCCTGTTTGGTTTAACCCGCAGGGGGGGTGTCTACACTTTTGCCCGGTTAGCAATCCCAGCAAGCTAGTACGCAATATCAAAACCATACAAACGGTTAGTCACTAAATGACTGTTTACGATTACATACATTTGGATTCCTTGACATACACACACAAAACAGTAGCTGAAAAACATTTTCGGTAAAAAAAAAAATTCACTTGCATTTAGCTAAAACGGACTTTTGGAAATATATCCAAAAATATTTATTGAACTCTCCCGCCGTTCATTGGAGACAAAATGGTAATTCTGCATGTTTGACCTGAAATATGTTGTTCAAGCTTGATGCATCTGACTTGTGTTATATTTCACCCCAAGTTAGATTTTGCCCTGCTCTACAAAGCATTTGCATACAATTACCCACAGAGATTTATAGGAGAAACAGAAATATATTCACCTGACTGAAATGAGCAACAGTGAAATGAGCAACTTGGCTAACAACATTCAACAACATGTTGGCTAGCAGCAAGTACAAATGCAGCATCACTAAAACACTAATTCAAGTTAATTATGTTAACAAAGCACACATTCTATACAAAAAACAGCAGGTATGCAATCCACCAAATTATGGATACACCAAGTACACCTATACAGCACCAAGAGTTTTGGACTTTTCAGGGTTTCCAATAGAAGTAACCACATTGACCGCAATTAATCATATTTCTAAAATGTGTTCTCTATCATTTTACATGCAAACCCCACATAATATCATTTCATGACTACGAATGGGTATTGTATATTTTCACGATGTCCATGTAAACAATAACGTTTGAAATGGTATAGTGCCAAACCTGGTAGTCTACCTTCTTTTTATGCTTTGTTTGAATCATTTGGGCAAAATACAGCCACAGTTAAGACAGTTTCGCACTTGGCATTTTGACCGAGTTTAACGTTAGCTGTTGTCACTCACTGGGCTAGTATAATAATGTTAGTGAAGAAGAGAACGAGATGAAGCTCCGAAACCTACGCTGTGATTCAGTCCAGTAGGTGGACCAACCAGTTGTATGGTAACAAGTGCCATAGTGCTACCGAGTTTCACTACCCAACCCTATTCATGACTGACTATGTGATGTGGTAACATTAATTTTTTTTTCCTTAAATGTCCCATTTTACTGTGATCCCTCAATGACTCATTCAAGGACCCTCAACATTTTGGAAAACCTTCCCATGGCCCGTAAGTTGCCCAATTTCTCCCTTAATGGTTCAGAAAGGAAAAAACTCTCACTGAATGTAATGAGAGCAAAATGTAACGTCGAGTACCTGTCTGACTCTACAAAGGTGGCCTAACGGAATCATTCCACCTCGTTTCAGGAGGGAGCTTATTCAAATATGTCATTTGCAATCATCACAGCATAAGGAGCTTACAGTTAATTAACAAGCACTCAGTATCCATTCAGAATAAGCATCCCAATGAAAGCACTTCTGCAATTACACAAAAATTAATAAGAAATGAAAGTGACTGCACTCCAGTATCAAACTGCCATATGGCTTTTTCTGGCTGCTACATAGTATCTGAGCTGAAGTTAAATTTTTTAATATCCTAAAACATCTAAACAAGACTGTCGGGATGTTGCCCTGTGTATTTTGAATGAATGAATGTGCAGTCTTTCTAGACTCATAGTAACATGGGGGGTGACTCACCCCACAACAACAAATATCAAATTCTGGTGAACTCAGAGACAGAGCGACATCTCTGTTTTAAAGGTTTTTTTTCTCGGGTCCAGCATACACTTTTAGAGCCGGTTATGCTCCCAGCACCCTCCGCCCAAACAGCCACAGACGAGCTGGCTTGACAATTTCTGCCTTGAGTAAAGTGGCTCCCAAAGAGCATGGTAGTCCTACCTGCTAGGGATCCCACCGCTGACACCATAAAGTTGCGGACAGACACCCGGGCACGGAGCCAGATGCAGTCATTCCCAGACCACAGTGACAATGGAGGGACATGCTACTAAGGAGGGGGAGCTCAGTGGTTTATGAAAATTGAAATATAGAATCTTCTATATCAAAGTTCTCAGAGTGCATTAATACCTGTTGTTTCAGAACATTGATAAGTCATAATGCATGTGGTGCAATTCAAATGCTTGAATGTACAAGTTCAGTTGCAAGCTATAACTCCTCCCCCCCACCCCCCTTCATTGAAGAATTTTAGATCTTTCATATAGGTTCTTAGCATTTTGATTCAAAAAAAGTGTTGGAAGGTTCAAGTAAATGCTAATTTAAACAGTAAATTACCTGAAATGATTTTCTATGTAATTACTAAATACATACCGAGTTCCCCAGACGAACACACACACATGCACTACACTTTCAAGTATTAGGGGAAAAGCTAATATTTTTTAAACCATACCACAGAAATGTAAATCCCCTTAGATCCTGAACTTAAAATGAGAGGCATCTTTCTCTGCCTAGTGAGCCAGTGTTTGCAGGGATAACATGGACCAGAGGGAGCATTGCATGTCTGTACCAACAACGTTTTGTCCGTATTATTTTTAGTCCAAAGGCAACTCGAGTCTGACTTCCTGAGGGGAGGAATAACTGCTCTCAGACGTAGTTCTGTGGCACTATGGAAATAGCTATATTTCTATAGGAGCCTTCAGCTCTCTCTCTCACTCTCGGTCTCTCTCTCTCTCTCGCTCTCTCTCTCTCTCTCTCTCTGTGGTGTGAGTGTATGCAGGTCCCTCTCCCCCCTTGCTCTGCACAGCAGCTTTGAGTGCTTCCAGCTGCTGATTCTGAATACCCTCTCGCCCCCCCCTGCCCCACTTCCTCCTGTGGAATGCTTGCCAGTTGTTTCCCCCCCCCCCACCACCACCACCACCACCACCACCCACTCCCTCCTCCTCCAGCCCCGCTCCCCTCTCATGAAAATAGTTTTATTTTCAATGCAGACTGTTTGGACGTGGCCCGTGATTTATCGGTGCGCACAATCGGTTGTGTTTGCCGGTGCGCGGCCGCCTCTTTCACGGACGGGGGGGTTGCGTCAGTGGGTTACCGGGGGCCAACAAAAACACCTTGCAGCATGTGCGCGGCAGGAACAGCCAGCTAAGCAAAACAGGACCGGGAGTGCACTCCACGGCGGGCGTTCTTCATGCCGGGGTCCATTCGGTTCACCCTAGTCAAGAGGCCTCTGGCGGTTGCTGTCACGTATGAACAAATGAGCCGCTGAAACCTGAGAAGCTTCGGTAGTGCCGTGGAGTCTCTCCTTGTGAAATAAGTACCATTTTCCAGGGGATCATTTGCTTGACTGTAGAGGGGGGGAAAGAAAGAAAGGTCCTGCTTATGGAATGGGGAGTGTAACCATAGCTGCTAAACTCATATTCTTCCTTTCTGGTCTCCAATCGGGGGGCATGCTGGCTACCTTGGGCTCTACATTTAGAAAGGATTTTAAGCCTCTTTGTCACGCTTCTTGGAGCACGGTCTGCTGCTGTGAGGAGGGGGTGTAGGTCTACAGCTGTCTAGCAACAAGAGAACCTTATACTATGCCGATTGTGTGTGTGTGTGTGTGTGTGTGTGTGTGTGTGTGTGTGTTTGTGTGAGGTATATGGGTGATTATAGGTATACATGCAAGGTATACATGGGATTACCGGTATGCATGTGCAGCCTATTATACCAGTGATTATAAGTGTGATAAACAGTTGATTATGGGTGTATGTGCAATGGTGTATAGTGGATTATAGGTATACATGTGAGCTCTGATTGTGGGTATATATAATACATATCCACATGAAGTGGCATGCCATACTGACAAGGACCAGAACTCACAGAACAGTAGAAATTTGATTCGTATTAGCCATGCAGAATAAGGTCAGCCTCAGCATTTACGCAAATAAATGCAAATAAAAGCTCTTCACTCTGAATGCTGCGTACGCATGCGAGAGGAACAGAGGAGTCGAGATGAGCTCGCGCCATGCTGCTCCAAATAAGCTGTAGTGAATACCTCTCTGCCAGTCCTTCTCAGGGGAGAGGAGTTTTTTTTAAAAAAAGGCTATTATATTCGGGGGCGGGCGCCCTCCCGAGTGACAGCGACTGCTGTGACGGCTGGGTCTGGGAGCTGAGAAAATATCACAATTCTCAGATGTGTCGCCAGCGTGAAACTCACACTGCGTGGCCGAGTTAAGATATCTGGTTTAAAGCAACAAGGAATAATAACGATAATAATAAACGTCTGGTCTGCGTCTCTGCGTTGGCTGGGTCAAGAGTTCTAAAAAACAAACAAACAACCAAAAAAAAACCAAGAACCCAGATGGCCTGTGATGACAACAGGTGGAGGAGTGGGTGATAACCAGAATATGACTACAGCAGTGACATGGGTTTGGCGACATGGAAAATTGTTAATTTGGGGTTTTGGGGAGCAGTGTTTTGAGCCATGGGTCCTGGACTCTTGAGCTGTTGATTTCAGTCATGGATGGAGAATCACTGTTATACCCTTGAGCAAGGTGGTTTCCTCCTCCTCCAACTTTATTAATGGGTTATGAAGCAAGTGAGAGCACTAAGTCACCTTGGATAACGGGGGCCTGCTAAGCAAATAAATACAAATTAATTTATGTATCTGAACCAGCAGCATTTGATGAATCGTGCGCCATTTTCTCAGGAAGAAATAAGGTGAAAATTATAACCAGAGCACAGGGTTTCCATGCCTACAAGCACTCTTCATTAGATATATTGTTAATATCATTGTCACAGGAGTGTCCTTCAATAAGAATTTTAATCAGGTTCAATCTCGCCACTGTGTTAGATTGCAAGGTGACCATTAAAATTACTTAAATAGTTACTCAAGGTTCTATTGACCAAGAACCTTGAGCAGAAACTGTAAATATCTAAAATATACTTTAGTGCAAACAAACTACTGTCTGGGCAAAACATGTACTACAACTGAAATAATATGAAATTATAGCTAAAACCTCTGAAAAACAACTACCATATAATGGCCAGTAGTAGTCCCAAAAGGCAATGCAAAATTGGCGATTGCGTAGGCCAGGATACTGGAGGGTTCCGTTGGTTAGGGGTCCTCCAGGGAACTTTTCAAAGTAAAAGATGAGCCCCCAAGTGGTACACCATTTTAGTAACAATGGCGAATATGTGAATAAGTTCAACAATTATTAACCTGATAAAAATCCCCTCCCCACCCTCAGAATGAATTAAAAACATAAATTATGAATCCATTTTTTCCCCTTTCAAAGCATTCTGTTGATGAAGATTCAATTTTCATACAATGTAGAATGAAGAATCAGGTGTTGTAAACATGCTCAGGCAAGTGTTAAGTGCAGCGCCACACTGCTTGTGACAGAAAATCCCAGGAAGAGCCGACTTCAGATAAGATTTTCAGTCCCACATATGAGATGGCATATCACAAGTTGGAGCATTCATGAGAATAACATCTGTTTTGATTCTATCCACGTATCCCTCTCTTATCGATCTAAACTGCTTGTGCACATATATGGAGCACTGCACAAACTGCACAAAACAGGCCTATCTTTAAACATCCACCACTAACAATATATCGAAGTCCGGGGTTAGACTTTTTCAGCTTGTGTCAAGCTGTAACAAAAATGTAACCTTGTGATTCTGCAGGAGATGCTAACGTAAACACAGTCACACACACTTGCACGCTTCCTGCTTAAAAAGGGCTGGGACGGAGGGAGGAAAGGTTCTGGGGATTTGGGTGGCTGAAGGTTTTGGGGTCCGTGTACACTTTTCTTTCTGAAGACTTGCAACACTTCCAGTCGGAGAGAGAGTGGGCCATATTTTTGCATGGATGCTTACACCCCAGCTCCCCGATGAGAAGCCTATGGACTGGATAGGTTATTATTCCGGACATCGCCCCCGGCCAGATGTGAAGCGTTTTTTTCCCCCCTCTTCTTCTTCTTCTTCTTCTTAATCTTGCAGAGGTGTCTTTTGGCCTTCACCCCCTTTCACATGTAATGAGAGACCATCCGGTCTGTGTTGTTTTCCGTCCGGAAATTATAAATTGCCAGACGCTGGCCTTCGAAATGAATTTAAGATGAATTGGAGGATAGAGGACTGCCAGACACTACGGGAGGACCGTTATAAGACTTCAGCAAAAAAGGCAGCGGTTCCTGCAGCCGTCAAAGCGCAACCCAACACTGCGTCTCCTCCATAGGAATTGCCGAGTGTGGGGCACCCCCCCTCGGACTCCCCCAGCTATATATCAGCGGAGATGGTACCCCCTTTGCACCCGGTGAGGAGGTGCTCCGTCAAATCCGTGGCACTCGCCTGCTCCGTGCATCCAGCCAGGAAGATGTAAATCACCCTGCTCCTGTCCTCCATGTATAAACTCCCTCGGATTTAATTGCCCTGGCTTCTACAAATAAAACACACGCTGTTAAACACGTCGTAAAGTGCAAAAGCGCACATTCATTTTCATCAAGTCTTTGTCAAAATAAACCCTCTCTCTTTTTTTTGTGTGAGTGGCACAATATTATGAGAAAGGATTTTTATTTTTTTTTTAAAACACAGAACCCCGGAAAATAAATAAATAAATAAAACTTTACTTACCCGAAGCACTTGGGAGGAGGTAAGTTAGCTGACATGATTGACGGGTACCCCAAATGAGAAAGATAAGTACTAGAATTAGTAAACAGTAGTGCAGTAGTGCGATTTCTGTGTGAAAAATACAGGGTACAGGGCTTTCTCTATGTGGGTGTCTCTCTGTTTAACTTTTTTTTATTTAACCTTTGTTTATACAGGGTAGGGTGCTCCACAACCCCCCCCCCCAAACGTGCAGGCTAACCTGCATATCTTTGGAGTTTGGGAGGAAACCGGAGTACCCGGTGGAAACCTACACCGGAACGGGGCGGACATGCAAACTCCACTCAGAAAGGCCCCGGGATTCAAACCCAGGACCATCTCGCTGTTTCGTCAATTTGGATAAATTGGTAGTTAAATATATACGCTTAATATATGTAGCCATACTTGTAAACACAATTTGGCAACGTAAGGTGTCTTTGTTTCTTGTCAGCTCTAGCACCGAGGCCGTTCAACGCAGGAGTGCTTACAGCGTCTGACACAAATCTGCAATCTCCAGTTGTGTTCAGAGAAAATCCAGGCGCTTTCAGCTTGTCTTGAGGGATTTGTAGAAAATGAGCAGCTGTTCCCGGTTTCCCCCTCCTCACCTTTCAAATAGATTGCACACAAGCACAAAAAAAAAAAAAAAAATTATTTTTATTTTATCGTCTTTTCTTTCTATACAGGATTGACCATTTATACGCTGGGATGCTGAAACTGTAATGGTCATGTAATGGTAATGGTGATCTATGTTACAAAATAAATCACAGACAGGGTTTTAACAGGCGATCTGGTTATCTGTTCTTAACTATGCCCTGTTTCCAGAAAAATGAATAAAAAACACTATGTTTCAGTTTTAGAACACTGTATGACTGACTGAATCCCCCATTGAGTCAGTAACCAAGTACAGGAGTAACTCCTGAGGCAACAATATTTCACCACTAGGTGGTGAAAACCTTGAAAAAAGTAGCTGTCACTGAATACTGCCCGGTCAGTTCTTGTCTACAATAATTACACATTTTATGTGATTGTTATTATTATTTGTCAAGTTGGAATGGGAGAGAAGTACCCTGCCATAGCCCCCACCCCCCACCAAGTTTACAACCGCAGTGATTGCAGGCAGGTCTCCGTGACGATGAACAGGGGCCCTTATCAGGAGCGAGCATGCCGGCAGCAGCGCTTTTGAAGATTAGCTCGGAGACAGAAACACAACACCGCTCCCGTTCTGAGCGCCACTCATTTTTAGCCCCAGCCGCTCCGCGGGGCTGCCGTAATTGGCCTATTTCCTGGCTGTGTAGTACCTGGCCAGCTTTAATTGACTGCCCGCTTTATACATGTCCCAACATGCTTAAATGGGAACCAAATGCCAAGGACAGGGGAGGGGCCCTAACAGTTTGAGTGCCGTACGAGACACTAGAGCAGAAAATGTTTGGGAATTCAGGAAGGAAAAGGTTAGCGTGCAGTCATGAGGTTAACAAACAGGAAAAATATTGTCTATCACTGGGGCATTAGAGACATAACCCCTGCAGATGTTACACCTGATTTATGTACCCACAGGTAAGGGTTTTCATGCTCTCTCTTAAAATGTTCAGAGATTCAGGAAGGAAGAGTTTAACATGCAGTCATGAGGTTAACAAAAAAGAAAATATGGTCTGCCACTGAGGCATAAGAGGTATGCTCCCTGCAGATGTTATAACTTGATTTACATCCCCATACATACGGATTGCATGCTTCCACTTATTCTTACCAGTTGAGTTCCTTTGCTAACCCCTGTGATGCAAAGTTTCGAAGTGTAATGTCAAATCTTCTGCATTTCAAAGGACTGGGTGGGGGGGGGGTTAAATATACAGAATATTTGGAAGGACATTCCAGTTTATTTATTATTATTGTTCTTGTTGTTGTTGTTGTTGATGAGGTATTGTAAAAAGATTGTTTTGGGGGATAGGGGGTGACCAAGTTGTCAAAATATATATATTTTTTCAGTTTAAGATGTTTTGCATGTTCAGTTTTGTATGTTTTTGAGTGATCCAGAAAGCTTTTGTGTGCAAGTCTTTTAGATCCATACAGTTTTTTTTTTTCAAAAGTTTGTGTGCAAAAGAGTGTGCAATAAAGACTTTTAGATACTTACAAAAGTTTACGTAATATGCCAGTGAGTGTAGGGCTGTCAACAAGATTAAATGTTTAATATAAGTTTAATATTACAAAGCAAGAAAATACATTTCAATTAACTCCAAAGCAGCTTGTGCAGCACAGTTATGCCTCTAGAGGTTGTATGTGTGTGTGTGTATATGCTCTCTTTTAAAAATGACATTTAATCTCATCTTTTGTTGGAACTTTTCCCTGTGACACAGTTTGCTGTGCTCATGAAACAGTAGTTCTAGTGTTGCAAATCCTCATCCATAAGTTCAAACTTTAATAAGAAACAGCAACATAGCTGAAACTCTCTTCTGTTTTATAGTCAATGTGTACGTAGCTTGGCTAATATTTAGTATGCAAGAACATTCAGTGGGGTAGCTACACCTTGGCTAGGCCAGCTGCATCTTAACCATGCTTCTTTGGTCCTTGCGAGTGAAGACCCTGCATCGTTTGCAAACGGAGAAGAAAAGAAATACGAGTGCAAATTAAAAACAAATTTCAATGTTTATAATTGTGAATAAATGCTATAAAATTAATGTAACTGTACAACAAGCTTTGGAATTAGTTTGAAGTGTATTTTCTTGCTTTAAACCACAAACATGTCGACACTAGCAATTGTAAAGCCAGCAGGTCATTGCAAACATGTGTAAATATCTAAAATACCCTTCATTACACACAAAAAAGCTGCCAATCAAAAACATGCAATGAAACTCTCTCAAAGTGCACTCTCCCTTTAATGTGATGCTGCAGTTTGATTGACTACGTTTTTGTGTTATACCTGTGCACACTATTTTCCAAGATGATCATTTGTATTTTATCTATACAGATGTCGTAATGGCACCAATACCATGTCATGTTTCTCGCACCTCTTGACCAGATCATTAAAAATAGAAAGTATTATCAATAACTTCAAGTATAAACAAAAAGCATAATCATCAAAATTTCTAAATTTCTGTACCCTTTAAAACACATTTTTAATTTGCTCATTTGTTTCTAATTTTAATTTGTTTTTGTCTATAAATCCATAAAAATGGTGTTAAGGCAGGAAATGGTAGTTATTGCCTTCAGTTCATTTGCATATAAAAAACATGCATGCATTCAAATATCCACACTTTTGAATGATAATGAAGCCATCCTTTAAGGTTCTCTATACCATCGACACTACCCCAAGTGTAGTTGGCTTCAGGTACTCGCATTTGAATTGCCTTCAAACTGTCACCAATGAGTGATCTCTTATCTTATCTGGCCACAAACAATGGGCAAGGCATTTTTGAAGTGGATTAATTATCATGATGGGGTATGGTGATGTTTGACTTATTTCTGGAAATAGGATAATTGGCTTCTTGATTGAGGCCTACAGAAACTAAAAGCCAATTTTTTTTTGGTTTTGGCGTGGCCATCACTGGCTTTATCCACCCAATACTATGGGTGAGTTCTTTCTTCTTCTGTTCAAGGTTAACTGAGCTTACAGTTTATTTTAGTTTGACAATATACAATTCAGCTTCAAATCATATGCAAGATAAAAACTTGTCAGTGGCTTACTGACAAGTGAAAACTAGGGCCCAGTTTAAATCTCTCAGCTATCAAGCAGCATTACTTTTTTAACGATTTAGAAATGTTATCTTGGATTTCACTTACAGAGATTTAAAGTTTAAATATGATTCACTTTTGTCCCTCAAAGTAAAAAATACAGTCAAACATTTACACGACACCCGGCGGCGTATTGAGGTAAGAGTGAGATACTGTACAGTTTCCAAGGTAAAACTTTTTTTGAACAGTCCTTCATAAGAGCTATATAACTCTTTTACAAAACACTACACCGTCCATGTAGTGTTTTTCACTCATAAATGCTTATATCTGTCATTGCAATGATTCATAAGATGTGTTAATTCACCACTGATATAGCAAGTGACATTATCATGACATACCAAGTACTTATGAAGGAATTATATAGCATTTATGAAGGAACATTCATAGAAAGTATTACTGCTTATAACGTTCTCAGTTGAAGCCATAACTGTAATGGTGCCAGGTTTCATCATTTGATTTGTGGCGCATGATACATTTCTCTTGAAATGAAACACTAAACTGGCAAATTCTGCTTGCTGCAATCCAGCCTGCACATTATTTTCCCACCAGGCTATGTCATTTACCTTTAAAACCTTCCCACTGGCTTTGTAATGATGTAAAATATGCAAAAGGGGCTATTCTTAAAACACTCAGTGAATTGGGGCCTTTGTTCCAAAGGGCCTGGGGTGCATTTTGGGTTTAGAAGCCTGTCTCTCCACGGCAAGGTTTGCTATGACTCTCCTGTTCTCACACAAAGCAAGGCAATAGGGGAACATTAATGTGTCAGAGAGGTGAAGGTCTCACCCACACGATGGCAGAATGTTGGGTGAGGGTCTCCGCTCAGCTGTATGTGCTGGGTATGTGTGTGTGCCTAAGTGCGCCTCTGTCAGGGAGTTATTACAAGAAAAAAAGAGGGAAAAGATAGAGGGCAAAATATAAAGGAGGAGAGCGAGGCAGAAATAAATGCATGTTACCACAGTCCTCCACAGGGTCTTTCGGAGGAGGATCTGGTGTGCATGTTCATGCAAGTTGTCCCTCCTGTCATTGTCACGCCATCCCTACCTCCCCATGTCACATGCGCCCACACCCGCACCTGCTCACATCCTCCTAACAGAGCTACAGGGGACTGAAACATGACACAACCGCTGTGCTGTCACCAGCCAGCCAGGGCAACCCATGTGGCTGCACCTCATCTCGCCAGCTCGCTTCTCCACCAAAAGTCCCTCATGGCACTATCTCCGGACCTCACTTTTTTATGCAAAACACCCTCAGATGTGTTATAACCAACATATAGCCTTAATGGACCCTTAAAACTCATAATAACACCATATACTCTGTAGAGCAGTTAACTCGTCCAGGTTCCCCAGTTACTTTTTAAAAGTTTGTGAAAACTGAAAGTGTTTGAGTTTTTTAATATGTGTGAGCAGGGGCAAATGATTTTGATGATTTTTTTTATGGGCAGATAAAACAAAAGAAATGGAGAAAAAAATATATATTTTCAAAAGTACCGACAAATACAAAGAAAAACAAAGGCAAATGTATTCAATAGAGAGGAAGAATTAAATTAATATCATATATTTAAACAGTGAGCTCCATGATGTTTGGGACAAAGCTATATATATATTCTGTACCTAATTTTAGATTTGTAATCAAATAATTCATATGTGGTTGAAGTGCAGGTTCTCAGCTTTTATTAAAGGGTATTTTAATACATTTTGGTTTCACCATGAGGAAATAACGGCACTTTTTAGGGCACCATAATGTTTGTGACAAACAGCTTCACAGGAGTTTTTGATTAGTCAGTTGTGGTCAACTGCTTCTTTACTGCAAACTTAAGAGAGCTTTCAGTATCTAGTCTTAATTCCAGGCTCTCATATAAGCAGTGGGAGGTCTTTCACAGCGAATAGCTGGTGAACAGGAACATTGACATGACATTGTTGAATGTTGCTGGGTCAGATACACACCAAGAAGAAACAATTGCATAGGCTGACTACTCCCAGCTTTAAAATAATATGTGAATCTTAAACATTGGTTTCAAGGGTTGTAACTGAGCACAACTGCAAGTTCTCGTAATACATCAAGTTTCACATGAAATTTCGGGATCTAAGCATGGAGAGGTGGCTAGTTGCATGTACACACTAGTCATTGCAGCCTCCTGAAATATAATTATGGAGGACATTGCAGCAAAAGAACTGCCCTGCAAGTATGAGTGGACATTGAGGAAGTCCTAAAACACATTACAGGACAGTGCATCAGCTCCCACTCCTTCATGCCACCTGCTTTTTATGGAATATGCAAATAAACTGTGCATTGCCATCCTTTCTTTACTATTTTGTTTAGGACTTCCAAGTTATATAACAAAACATAAATATTTTTTTCTTGTTTCTTCGTCTTTTTCCATTAGATCATTCCATCACACCAGGGGTCCCAAACTCTGGCCCTAGAAAGTCAAAGTCTGCTGTTACTCAATACTTAATAGGTCAATTAAAGCAGCTTATTACATAGTTAATGCCCTTCAGTTGCATTCTTCTGTCTGAGTCAGTTTAGGATTTTAAGGTGAAAACAGAATACCAGTCTTCCCTGTGGCTTTCCAGAATCAGGATTTCTGGCCTTCTCAGCATTAGATGATTATAGAGGCACCAAGCTAAAAGAAAACAGGAGCAATTTGTGTTTAACTACTGCCTAAAGGAAGTCAGGATGCTGAAATAATGTGCATATGTGTGGCTTCATCTGCAGTCAACAAACAGCGTGTCATCCACAGCCTCACCAACACTGTTGTGAGCCCAGGGGCTGTCAATCAGGGACTGAATGCAAACAGCTGGATGTCTGTTTGTCTGTCATTCATCTCCCCAGCAACCAATGAAGACAGGTCCCAACATAGCAGCATGTCTGTCTGAAGGAGGACAGGCTCCAAGTGGCCAGGGCAATATTACAGGCACCATGGGTGCATTAAAAAGGCAGATCACCTCATAACTTTTCCAAAAGGCACTGATGAGGGACACACTTCAGGATGTCATGCTCTGGACTACATCTCCCATCATGCTCTCTCTGAAATTATTTGTGACGCTCTGTATAATTAATTAATACCAGGCTGGCATCCCCCATAAAGCACTGGGTATGTGCGAAATGCTTTACTGTCTTTGCTTGACAAAAAAGTTCTCGTGAGTTTTCAAGCGATGTCTTCCCCCATGTTACTTTATAAAGCTTGGAATAAGGTGGTGGAATGTTCACAGAAATTCTGAACAGAGACACTTTAATCACCACCTGTGATTCACCTCAAGATCGATGCAAAAAAATCACATTTGTAATTAATAATGGTCCCACAGCCCATAAAGGAATGCTCATTCAATGGGAATAAACTTTTTCAGTGACATTTGAAGCAGGGTAGACAACAAACTGTGCATACTTTCATGCCAAAAGGCATACGGAACACAGACACTACCTGGTAAAACAGTTATTGTCGATGTACACCACAGTATATCAGAGTACGTGAGAATATTGCTTACCTGTTTATTAAATTATAAATGTGATTAATTGCGCTTAACACGTCACAGTGGCTGTGTCGCAATTAAGAGCAGTGAATTGAAGGGGAGCATCACTGCCATGCTAATAAGCTCTGCATATAATTGTATTTATTACAGCATTGTCACGGAGATTGATAAGTCCTTTTTCTACCTCGTTAATCTCTCAATAATATCCGGAGCGGATAATTTTTCGCATTTTATTTTTAACGGTTTTTATTTTCAGTGCCTCCAATTATGGCTGGGGGAAAAAAAACAGAGCCTCTTTATTCATTTTTTGTCATATGTCTCAACCCCCCCCCCCCCCCACACACACACACACACACACACAGACAGACGGGATCCTGTAGATAATATGTAACCGGAAAAAAAAGCCTCATTGTCTTCTGGCCTGAATAGGGAAACTCTTAGGCACTCAGGAGATAAAGTGGAAACAAAGGGAACCCGAATTGTACCAGGTTGGGCCTTAATGGTGGTGATTAGCAGCAGGGATAACATCATGGCCTCTCTGCCCATAAGAGGCAGAGACAGGAGGTGTCATGCAAGTGGCTTTGGAAATGGGGGTGGGGGGGGCAGGGGGGGGTTGATGTGTAAATTGGAGCCCTTCTGATGGCAGGGCTGGTGTGCATTCATTTGTAAAACACTTGGATGACCCACCCACACTGGCCCCTGTCCCACTAAAAATGCCTGTCCCACAACCTCAATAATGACCACAGATTATTAAAAGAAGGGGGGGGGGGTGTCTCCTGCTTTTGGAATTACAATCTAGGGGTGATGGAGCAAACTGGAGTGGCTTCAATTATAGCACCATGGACCAGTCTTGTTTTTGGATTCACCAGAGCATCAGAAATGCAAACCTCATGGGTTGCACAAATAAAATATTTTTATCTTGATTCGTGGCTGTGGCGTGGTTTGTGGTGGGTGAGTGGGAGGGAATTAACATTTTTTGTTGAACTAGCCTGGAGACACATTACAGGACTGTACATCAGCCCCCACCCCTCCACCTCCCTCCTGAAATCACCCAAATGCAACCCTGGACCCTCACACCACCTACATTTATGGAATATGCAAACAAAAATATGAACTCTGCAGTACTATCCTTTCTTTTCCTATTTTTCTGAACTCTGACATTATCTGACATTAATCAACACTATAGCTTGAGGAGAGAAGAGCTGCTTCAGCCAAAAGCACACTGATGGCTGTTGAAAAAATAAATTAAAAGATAAACAGATGATGATAAGTGCTGACTAAAATCAATCACTATGAATGGAATCAGTAAACACACATTTTTCATTATTAGTGGTATAGGATACATAGGTAGTACAGGATAACTGGGGAAAGTGCACGCAAGGACTGTGTTTTAGCATTACAGCTTTAGTAAGCCAAGTATGGACTCTCACTTAAATCACCAAGCAATCACTACATGAAGAAGTGAAGTGGTGCTTCTTTTACCTTAAAATCTAAAAATGCAAGTGATGTTGTTTACCACATGTGTACAATAATAATAATAATAATAATAATAATAATAATAATTGATACTGACCATTTTTATTCTGTATTTTGGCAAGGGCAGAATTCTTATTAAAATGTTTGTAGTCCACAGACTGACATGTCAAGAAACAGCAATATTTGTGCCAGTTGTTTTTGAGACTGCACATGTGGAAGCTTGCAGTTGTTCCTGGGATACCATTTTGTGAATTTGCCATTTTTTTCCTCCTCCCGGGGGAGTGATAACCAAATACAGGGCTCAGCGGTGTAAGGGGCAACTGGAATGCAGCCAAGAACATGGCCATTAAAAGTCCTATTTAGAAATCTTTGGTGTATCCACCAAACACTTTTCCTGCCATTTTCCTGGAGAAGTGCTCCTGAGTTAGCAAAATGCTCTTTTTGATCTTCTGTCTCTCAGCAGGAATGATAATATATAAAAAGAGAAAGCCCCCAAAAGAATCAGTACTTTAAGGAGACAAAACAATCATAAATGACATCACATGGACAGCTAGGAATGGGTTTCAAGCAAGCTACAAAACTACATGGATATTCATTTAAACCCAGAGGGAAAAAAAAGAATACAGAACAGTAATGTGCTAATGATGACAAGTTTATTCAAACTTTTATCCATGTCTTAACTTTACTCTAGATTCTTGACCTCAGAGAAGTAAGCAAACAAGCAGCAGTGTTTACTAATGGTATTTAGTGCGCTTTTTATCTTAACCTCACCAGTTAAACATGTCCAAAGGCCCAAACCTACTTTTGACCTGCTCGGCCCCCTGTTTGTTTCCCGAGAGCCAGCTGGATCAATATTAAGGCGGGAAAGGAATATTCTCCCCCTCAGGAAATCAATTTTTTGTTTAGTGTAATCCACAGACATCTTATCCCTTGTTCCAGTCAGAAGTGCTAATATCCTAACCTGGCCTGCAGATGGCAAATTGGAACTGAACCCGTTTCTAGATTTCTAATGCCACGCATATCACATTTATCAAGGGCCAGAGTGTCGTACAAATATTTATCTTCTTTGTGTTTAGCTACATCGAAGTGCACCAGGACACCAAGGCAACCCCTAGACATAATATAAACGATCCCGCAGACCCAAATAAACTGGGAATATCTTTTTTTTTAAACTTCAAAAGCAGTGGTGCCTGGTGGACTGAGATGCATGTTATTCCCACAGCAAGGGGAATCTTGGGATGGAGACATGTTTAAACAATTCAATGCTTTTCAAGAAGCCTCAAATAAAATTCCCCCATGTGAGTCAGAAGAGACATAATTCTAAACTATTAAGGCTGAAATACAGACAGTACAACCTGAATTACATACTGTCGAAGCTGCTATATGTAAGGTATGCTCTACAATGCATGCAATGTGACATTAAATGCACATGATACAACCTGAAATTCAAACAACTCAGCCTAAAATACATGCAATTAATAACCTAAAATGAAAATTGAAATTCAACACAAAGATTATAAAGTACAGCCCCTAATTCAACCAGCAATATATGCATAAAAGCTTGAAATGCATACAGTTCAACCAACAATGCATGCAATGCATTTGGTAATACAAGCTGCAATTCAGCATAACCTGCAGTACATGACCTGCATCGCAACTCAAAATCCATACACTTTATACCGCCAATACTCCATGTACGCTTGTCACCTATACTTGTTGTTATAAGGATTAAATTAAGTGGCATCATCACATGTGCTGGTAACCTGCAGTGTTTCTTTATTGACAGAGCAAGCGAGAGCACTTTGGCACATCTGCTCTGTTTGTTCTAAGTGAGAGCCCAGCTGTGCTCGGCCGTGGCAGGCACTGGATACAGCGGACCTCTCATTTGCCCCAATCAATTCCTGTGCTGCGTGTGGGAGAGTTTGTGCGGTGTATGACTGGGATTGGAGGAATGCCGGTTGTGATATCGTGCCATGCTGTTGAGGTGTCCCCCTGAATGGGAACACTTCTCTACTTCCAAGCGTTACATTGAACTGATTGCGTTGATATACGTTTCACCCTCATATGAGCCATATGAGTGGATGATGTCACTTTCGACCACTTGCCCGAAGGGACCAGTTAATTGCCAACCTCACTAGCAAAACCCAGCCAGTGAATCTGAGTTTCTGGTCTTGTAACCCACTTCAAAGGAACCACAGAGATAAACAAGTCAGATTATGTCACCAGTTCAGGCACGCGAGTCAATAGACTGAGTCCACCAGAAAGATGCCTTAAATCACTCCCCCCCCAACCCCCCGACATCAACTCAACCACCCACATACATACATACAGAATCGGCGCAGATGCAATCAAATGCAGACACACACAGTCTCCCGTCTCACACCGCCCCCCCCCACCCCATCACTCATCCTGTCCCTTGTGTGACAACAACACAAGTGCATCTTCACCCCTTTCATGTTTTCTGAAACTACAGAGGGGCAAGGCTTCGAAAGGGAAGAGCGCGACTCCTGAAGCGTGACTTGTCAGCGGGTTGCATCGGGCGCACGTGCCACATATATGAAGAAACGCCACGCTCCGCCGCCGGCATGTTGAGAATGGCGACGGGCGAACATAAACGTTCTTACACGTGTACGCTGCATCTGGAATTACCTTTCAGGCTCCAGCATCGTCTTGTGCTACACGCACTCGTGCATACTGAAAATGAACGTAACGTGAGATTTGGCTTCTCCACGTGCAAACAGGTACGCGAACGCACAAGCGAGCATGCAGAGAAACACGGACAGTGGTTTTGTCACTTAGCATGAAGATATCAATGGGCTTTTCTACGCAACTTCACATGTTTGCATTGAGGAAATTTGGTGAGCAAAATCCCATAGATACGAAATGAAGAACTGGTTTGAGTTTTGCACTCAAAGTACAAGCTCATTCATCACATTTTTTTCAATTAATATACCTCAGCAGGAACAAGAACAGCATTTCGCTGTTAAGATGCACACCACATTAGGCTGAAATGGATACAATATTCTCAATACTCAACACAAAATCCATTGTCATGACTGCAGCCAGTGCAGTGAGTTGTATGCAGATGAGGATGGCCCTATTTCCAGTTTGGATGTTGGGGCCAAACCTGCCCTGTCACAAACAACAGCAAACAAGTCTCACAAACAACTGTTTACCGGTCGAGATTCCCAAGACGAAAAAGTGTTTACAGTGCTCCTAAAATAACTTGTCATGTTGCCAATAAATGACACTCTCCAATTCCCACTTTCTCAGAGTGCCCCACGGAATGCCTCCCCCTTGACCTACAAGCAATTAAGGCCTGAATTGATGGTGTAAAGCTCCTAGCCCTGATCTGACCCTCTCACTGTCACACTCTCAAAACCTCTCACCATCCCCACATTCAGTAAGCAGTGGGTATTTATTATGAAGTTTAGGATAAAAAATTTGTTTTGCATGAAAATCTGACAGTTTTGGTTCCTACCCATTCATTTAGAAATAACTTATTCCCTAGGATTTAAACTGACTTAGTCCCCATAGGACTTCACCTGTAGAACAAGGCATTTTAATTTTTTGCCATCTCAAATTGATCACTTGACTGATTTACTTAAGCTGATTGCTTTGCTGGTTCAATGAAGCTAATTGCTTAGCTCGTTTTGTGAGGATGATCACTTGACTGGTTAACTGACACTGAATCATTTGATTGGGTTACTGGAGCAGAAAATTTTGTTGGTTTACTGAGGTTGATCACTTGTCAGGTTATATATTGTGGCTGAGGACACATCAGCACCCTTTAAACCCTCCCATAGTCTACAAAATCAAGATGCTTAGTCACTTCAAACCTAAAAAAAACCCCCTATATTTACAACATAGCCATCACTCAGCTAGCAGAGAAGAACTTACTTGTCAAAGACCTGTATAGGTAGCTATACATTGGATCAGTCTAAGCCCTCCATTCACTCCACTGCCTGCCATCTAGGCCTAATGATTTATAGGCCCTGCGGCTATTCGTCATGCTGTGTCTGGCAGCTTCGGTGCTCATTAAAGACATATATTTTTAATCACTGTTTACCCAGTCAATAGCAATGATAATCAGTCCGAGGCCGCGTGATTTCGCTCTTTCACAGGAAGCCTGACAAATTAGTCACCGGAGCCCGTCGTCTGTTTAATCAGGATGGTCGAGGGGGTGGGGGAGTGTGTTTGTGTATTTTTAAAGCCGTCTTTTCACCTTCAAAGACCTTCATTAAACCGGCAGCATTCGACGGCAGGGCCGTGCGCACGGCAGGGAGCGCAAAAAATCTCACCCCCAACACTTTTTAACACAGGATAACAAGCATAGCTGCTCATCACTCCATCAATTTACAGATGAAACCGGATACCCGGTTCTGAAAACTGTAGTTGGAATCAGTTTGAATCAGTAAGATGATGGTGCATGGCAATGGGCCCCACGCTGGCTCGCGTGGTGTTACGGCACCTTGGGGTCATACGCTTCTGTCACTCAGACTGATGGGTCCCACGGGCAACGTCGCCCATGCCTGCCTGCGTTTCCCGCCACAGCTCCAGAAACCGCCGACGTAACCGCGCAGACAGCTGGACTGCTTTTTTCTGTCTACAGAAGGGCATTCCCATCATGCTCTGCGTTGTCTGTCACACGTATGTGCGTATCGGCGCCGGAGGCTGACACAGGGCTGGAATCACGGTGACACTCATATTTGGAGTCACCAGGGCAGCAAAGGCTTCCCCAGGACCCGCTGGCCTGGCCCTCTATGACACTCACCCCATCCCCTTGTGGCCCCCTGCATTTAAACATTAACACTACACTGCTTTGGGATTGGGCCTTGCTGCCCCTCTCTGTGAGCACAAGTACTTGCGCTGGGCCTAAAGCACTTCTGCTGTTCTTAACAGATTCCCTCTACTGCCGCTTCGCTGTAGCTGCACCACTGGGGCACCAAGCCATAAAGTAACAAATATGCTCCTATACAGTTCATTGTTCTCTGAAAATGTCAGCTGCCATCTCTCGCCGTTGTGTTTTTGAATGAACAGACACAGCTGTCAACAAAGTTTTTTTTTTTTTTTTTTCTATGCTGAAACTGTATTATTTGTGTGCCATTTCGGTGCAGTTCACTCTGTATTCTGCACTGACATTTCAAGTTCAAATGGCTTCATTTGGTCATTTTTATTTTTAGGAAAATACATGTTCTAGTAGTGTCTGCTAACCATTCGAAACATGCAATGAAATGCACCTTTGTAAGTCACTTCTGTTAAGAAAAACAAACACACATACACACATATGCATTATATCTAGTCACCATCTACACATACAGTATATAGTATATATAGCCATCAAAAAGGCACAAGAAGAAATACATTTTCTGTAAAACAATTTCCTGCATAAATAATCTAAATGATCCTTCACACTGAAGTACAAGCCTAGATTTCTCTGTCCTATCTGCTGGCTGCCAGGCTATGCTAATTCATCTTCAGCATTCAATATCTATTGAGAGGCTGTGATTGTCTGGCCAGCCTCGAATCCTCGGGACCCCCAAACGCCTTCCCCCAACCCGTCCAAATATTATTCTCCCCTCCCTGATAAAAGTGACACTAAGCATCAAGCCATCACTAACCTGGTAATCTATTATAGAAAAGAGCAGGCCAATTTAACTAAGGAACCAGTCACCCTCTAACCTCGACCTTGTTAATGCCATAGTGGGGAAAGTCACGCTTTTTGAATCGCATTTCTGGCCAGAGAGCGGAGGGAGGCTTAATATCGAAACCCATAATCCCCCAGCTGAATTAACATTAAGCATATGTTTGTTTGAATGCCTATTGTGATGTTCCTTGAGCAATGGAGTTGATGGAGTGAAATCTCATAGCCCATGCTACACACAGGTAGTCGCCCACAGTATTTGAGATTATTCTTTTCTCAGTTTTCTGACATGAAGTTTTCCAACACTGCTGGTGATAAAAATAAGAAATAAACGTGGCATTAGCCCAGCACAGCTGCTTTAAAACGACAGCCTAGGACGAATGAGGGAGAATAAATGGGGAGGGAGGGGGGGCTTTCATTTGTCCTGAAAGGGGACCTGATATTTACGGGACAAAAGAGGCCCGGAACAATGTCCCCAAACACAATGAGACATGGGGTGGCAGGAGCACTCCCCACTCGGGCCGCTATGAATGACCGCCGCATTCCTCTGGGTCCAGATGCAGCCAGCTCTGTGAAGAGGTGGGGGGGGGGGGGGCATCTTTACATTGCCCCATTACTTCTCATCTTTCTACCAGACATCTTCACCCCCCTACACACCATCCACCACTGCATTCCCATGATCCTTTTCAGATCTCTCCAGCCACCACCACAAATGTCTCTGGCTTCACATTGTGTTTGGTCCAAAAGGGATCAGAATTACTCTAGATTATTTTTTCTTGGCCTTTATTGTAGTTGGGTCTTTCCAATAACATTGCTGCCATTTTCAAACATGCTCTTAGATGCTCAAATATGCATATGTGCACTCATATGCACATATATAAATAAACATGCTGGAGAGAACTCGAAAAGAAATCATTCATCCCATCACCTCAACCTGCTAAACCAGGTTCCTCTGTTTACAGTCAAATTTCCCTCCCATGTTAATTGTTCTCCTCCACCTCCACATCTGCTCCTTTTTCTTTCTGGTGTTCTATTTTGTTTTGTTTGTGATGTCTTTTCTTTTCCTTTTTTTTTTTTTGGGGGGGGGGGGGGGGTGACAACCTTACTCTAACAGCCATTACATCACAACATCTATTTAGCAGATGCTCTTATCCAGAGAGACTCACAAGACAGCCAGATAAAACATCCCAGTCCCCAAGCCCAAGTTCAGACGTGCCCAGTGCAAAGTCTGTTTTCATCAATAATCAATAAAACATATTCAATAACATTTTGTTTGGATGAATTGAACTCTAAGTTCACTCAAAGGGACAACATGGCCTTATCACATTGCTTTTTCACTGAATCTGTCCCTCTGTAATATTTTGGCTACGCTTAGAATTAAATAAATAAGCACCGCATAATCAAAGCTTTATTTGTTTATTAGTTTATTTGTTTTACTTTAATATTTGACATTTAATATTTGCTATTTGCGTCCAAGTTCCTCCTGTTGCTGTGGCGGACAGTGCCGACTTGAAGGAAAGAGAGAAGACCCAGGTAAGAACGGTTCGCAGACGTACCAAATCGCCTGATGAATATGTACATTTGTGCCGCGTGATTGAAACAGCATGGGGCCGGGGTTTACCGGGTTCACTCCGAGGGCGGAGCGTTTCTGCGCTTCCTCGGGGTTCCCATAGTGCTCATGACGTTGCCTGAACCCCCTAAACATCTGGGAGCATTATTCCTCTTGGCTGACGGTGGCCCGAGTCTTGTGCACGCATTATGCCTAAAAATTGCAAGCAAGCAAGCGAACTTGGTGCTCATTCTGAGTGGGGGTAGTCAGGGCTGATATACCTCACGAGCTCTGGAGCCTCCAAATTGAAGTGTGTGTCGACGCCGTTGGTCTTCCAGCCTTAGGTATTTTGTAAGACTGTATCTGAAAGCATATGTCACTATATATTTTCTATTCTATAGATATTTGGAATGTATCATTTATGAGGCAGGCATGCATCATATATCTGCCGCTCAGTTATGTGACTATAGACGGCACAATGCTGCAGTACGGTTAGTGTTGATTGATGCAGAGGTGTATTTCTCACTGATGGCTGCTGGTGGGCACCTGGCAGACAAGGCCAATTGTGTCATGCTGTGGACTCCAATACAAGTCAGATAATGATTTAGACCTGGCTTGAACCTGCAAGACCTTTGCTAAATGTGTGCGATTCCAGTCCTGGAGGGCTGCAGTGCCTGTTGTTTTTTGGTGTGTTTTAGCATTTGAGCGATTGATTTAAGTCATTGATTGGCTGAAGAGTCCACAGAGTTTGTTTCTAAAGCTTAAATTGGCTGCTGATGGAAGTTAAACCGTAAACATCTGCAGGCACAGCGGCTCACCTGCACTCGAGTTGGACAACCCCAGTAAAGTCTATAGTTATTTGGCAGAAAGGAGGGCACCATAGACTATTTGACACTGCCTTCAGTTGCTATTGCCTAAAAAGCAAAGAATTCACAACAACACAGATGGCTCATGCTCAAATTAATGTCACACACCAATGATACGAGTGGGTATATTAATAATGCTATTGTAGCCACTTTAGTTTCATGGCAGATATTGTTTAATTCTGATTCCTCTCTGTCGAAAGCAGACAGAGCTGAGTGTTTTTGCAGGGTGAAGACGATTCCTGTTTTGAGCAGGAGCTGTTATAAACAGTTTGCTCACTCCGTTCATCTTCTTCCTGTCAGAGCTGACTCATAGTGCTATTATAATATTTGGAGAATAATGCAGTGCTATGCTAGCAGTGTCTGTCTGGCATCTTGGTTAATGTTTTTATGCTGATAAAAAAATTGATCACAATAAAATGTCATCTCAGGAAAGGAATGGCTATTTTCCTCCACGTCTGACTAGCTAACCTAGCAGCTATAGCTACAATACAAATGATCGACATACTGGTAACAAAAAAAACAAAAACAAATGGGAGTTCTTGCTTAAAAGTAGCTACTAAGTTACTTGGCAGCGTTTAACAAACTACAGAAAATTACATCGATTCAGCAGATGCTCTTATTCAGTGATGTACATGATCAGAGATGCACTATGATCAGAGAAACACACATGTATTTACCTTATTGATATGAGCAGTGGGTAGTAACATTCACAGACTGGTGAGTAAAGATGCAGAATCACGAAAGCACTAGTGCACTTTAACTATGCCAATCAAGAAGAAAAGTACAAATTCTAAATACATATAGACTGAATATCATGCAGTCAAGTCATGCTGCCAATAATGAATCTTGTGAGGATGTGGAATATATTTTCCATCTTCCATCCAATCTGATAAGATTAACAGACAAATGGTCCTAAGTAAACATTCATATTTGCTGGCAAGCAAAGAGCAAATCTAATTGAATTGGAAGTTTTGCCACAAAATGCACTTTGTGATTGCATTAAAGGACAACGAATGTGCATATGGTGGGTGGGGTTCGGCTTGTATTCATGCTGAGGACTGCTGCTGAGTGACATGAGTATGGTTCATATATAGAGGGTATGCACATGATGTCACAGTAGGTGGAAGTCACTGCGGTTACACCCACTGAGTGGCAGAAAGACTACTGAGTGATAGCGTTAGCGTTCAGCTTGAATGCCGTGAAAATACAAAAACACATCTAAAATGGGAAAGAGCTGTTGTGCGATTGACTGTACAAATAGATTCAACAAGAAATTGGAGCTATCTTTTTTACAGACTGCTGAAAGCTAAAGAAATGGATCGCTGCAATTTGCAGAAACAACTGGGATCCAGGCACCGAAACATGGATTTGCGGTTGTCATTTTGTGTCAGGTATGTTGGATTTTTGGGTAAAATCATACCTTAAGTTAGGTAGGCTGCTGTATTGACTACTCATCAATTAAATATTTAGCATCTTTCATTTATATTCTGTGTAACTGTAAAGTTTTTGTCAGCATTTATTAAAAAAACATCCATGATGATGAGCCTTGTGTTCTACGAACAAAGGGGGGATGGTTAGATAGTATTAGCTAGCCAATAATATAAATTATTAAGGTATGATTTTACCCAAAAATCCAACATACCTGACACAAAATAACAACTCCAAATCCATGTTTCGGTGCCTGGATTTGAATTGTTCCTGCGAATAGCAGCGATGCATCGCTTCTCTTTTCTTTAGCGTTCAGCAGTCTGTAAAAAATAGCTCTGATTTCTTGTTGAATGTCCATGGACCACTGGTTCTTTGGTAAGTTGTAAGGATCACTGTCGAGTCCAACTGCCTTTAATCTAAGCATATAATCATTTGTTTTACTCCCGGTTTTGCAGTTTCCTGTACTAAAGGCAGCCATGTCGCAACATGTTTTGCCACTCAGTCCCGACTGAGGGGGTGTATTCCGGTGGGAAAGTGACATCAATGCATACCCTCTATTTTGGAATATATTTGAGGAATGCACTTTTTCATGAAATACTTCGTCTTACATATTTAAAATACATTTTCAAAAGTTTGTTTTTAGTTTGTTTTCTTTGTTGTAATTATTTTATTTCCTTAATATTTTATGATAATTTCCCAATTGTATTTGAAACAAAGCATTACCCACCACAGACGTATCTTCATAGGAGATTTCTTGATATTTTGGTGGTTTGAGTGTGGTTGTCTGCTCGGGCCTTCATATTTACACCTTTTTTATCCCCCTCCTTTTTTTTCTTTGGAGCATATTAAGATCCTGCATAGATTTTGTCTTTTTACTGTTTTTTTGGGAAGCAAGAAAATAGATTCATATTAAACATTTTTGTTGGAATAGAAACCATTGTCCTTACAGATTATTGAAGATGGTGTAGAATAATAATAATAATAATAATAAAAAGTGTTCTACTGATTTTAACTACCTGCCCAATATATGGAAACGCATGATGATTGTTGTATGTCCTGTTGAATGAATGGTATATGTCCTTGAATTATATATGAATTCAGATCTTGTACGTGCAGTCCACATTAGAAGAGGTATAGATTTATATCTTAGACCTTCTACAAAATTATTAAATAAAAACCAGGTTGAGGCCCCATTTATGTCACAGGTTATGGTTTTAATGAATGAACGGGTTCAAAATTTATACAAAATATGGGAAAATGTTCTTCACAGATTCTCCGTTCAAACTACAGGAAGTTCAACCGATGGCTTCCCAAATGTCCCCATGTCAGTGATCATAAACGCCACCCTTAATGGTTTATGAATCTGCCTGGATTTATGGTTATTAGCTGCACAGAGGTTACAGCTCACCAGCGTTGATGGACTGAAACACTCGGCAGTGCACCTGCTTGGTCATAAAGGCTGGGGATGTAGTTTACTCCCATTCTTATAGAAATTCTATATCCATCAAAGATAAATCAGCAGGCGTCTAGACCATCATGATATGTTTATTCTGCTTCCTGGCATCCACTCAGCTCTAGTTTAGCGGGGGACTCAGCTCAGACTTCAAGGACCAGAGATGTATCAAAGGCCACGTGAACATCAAACTCTAAAGCAGCTACTTGGATTTTAGCCATATTTTAAACATTTTTTTATGTACATCATCCAATTTTTACAAATGTATGTACACATCCATACAAACACACACACACACACACACACCTACACACACACACACACACACACGCACGTATAAATAAAATTTAATTAATTATTTTTTTTCCAAATACCCATTCATCCAGTCACAGAAACTTGAATGAGACCATTTTTTTTTTACTCTGGGCTTCCAAAAAAAACATAGCCACAAAAGAACAAACAGAAGCTGCGCGGGCAGGTGACAGGAAGGCTGATGTGATTTTCTGCAGGGTTTCTGGCGGCAGTCCCAGTGGAAAAAAATATTTCCTTTTGTCCAGGGTTAGAAACACGGGCTCCGATGGGCCTGGGGTTGTCATAGAGGTGCTGATCTCTGCTGAGAATTGATTCCCATCATTCTGAGCTGTATGGACTTTGGCTCCGCCCCCGCCTGGCAGAGCACGATAAGGACCGAATGAAGAGAAACCAACTTACTGGAGAAGTGCAAAACTATTATTGTGCTTCAAATAGACCAGCTCTCACTGATGGTTTGGTGTGTGTGTGTGTGTGTGTGTGTGGGTCTGTGTGCATGTACAGTGCAGGATTGACTGTAGTTTCTGATGTGACTTATGTGTGTGTGTGTGTGTGTGTGTGTATGTTTATGAAAAAGATGAATGTAGTTCTTTGCAGAAGAGTTATTTGTGAATGTGAGTTTTATGTGATTGCGTGTCTGTGCTATTTTGTGTCTGTTATTGTGTGTGTCAGTGAGATGTACGATTCTGTGCCAAAATGGAATATGTGTGGCTTTGCGTTTGCCTGTGAGAACCATTTGTGTTGGCTTATATACACGTGTGTGTGTGTATGTGTGTGCGTGTGTGTGTTTGTGTGCGTGTCTGTATGTTTATGTGTGTGTGCGTGCGCTTTACTGACTCTTCTCCAAAAGGAAGCCGTATATTTTGTCTTAATGCCCCCGTCAGCCCCTCCCCACTCTGATTATGAGTACTTTGCAATCTGCGACAGCATGATTGATGCTCCACTTTCATGAGGAGAATTCTAACAGTGCCTCTTCAGAGCCCCGTTGCACACCCAATTATGCATCTGAGCCGGTAACCTTGAATTTATGTCGCCATGGCAACACAAACCCGGTCATGCATTATGGATTATCATTGAAATTCTACACCCCTACCTAACATAATGAGAGCCCGGGACTTAATCAAATCAGCCATTCTGTGTGACACAAAGTGAGGAGCTGGCGGTTATTGTCCCACGCCTGGAGGAGCCGGAGCCGGTCTGACAGGGAGCCAGCAGCTGTGGGGGTCTCGGCCCCTGATAGATGGCTCCCATACGCGGCCAGTGGACGGGCGGACAGATGGTCCACAGCGACTGGAATTTCCAGCTCAGGCGGCAGCTGTCGGGGCTCACCTCTGCCATCCCTCTTACCTCGTTTTCACGGAACGCCGAGCGGAGAAGGAGAGGAGGGAAGCGGGGAGGCGGGGGAGGGGCGCCGGCTGAATTTGCACCGCGTGGAGCTTTCTTATTTATTTTGATTTTTTTTTTCTTCGTCTTCTTGTTCTCGGTCCCTCCTTCTCCCCTTTGTGACTCGACTGCAGGGCTGGGGTGAAACCTCCCCTGAACTCCCCCCGCCCCCACCCCCCTCCCTGCCCCCATCCCCAACCACCTACCGCCATGAGTGGATGAGGCATAAAATAATTCTTTCTCTCTCCCTCTTTCTTTCCCCCTCTCTCTGCTGGTACCCCCTACTCCACACTGCCTGTACGCAGCCCAGTGACAGATGACATAATTGTGGTAAATCCTTGTGCTGAATTAATGCAATCTATTTTTCATCTCTCTCCACCAACCCCCCACCCCCCAAATCCCCCAGCTAAGGCCATGCCCTGGCCGTTACATAAAATATCGACTGCGCTCATGTGTTGCCCTCATTGTCTGAGCATTTTTATTGCCCGAAAGGCAAGGTCCGAGCGAACAGTTTCACCCTGAGTGATGTAAGTGCCACGGCTCTCTGTCCTCGGTCTTCCCTCTCATTCGCTATCAGTCCTGAGGCACTGTGGGTAACTTGGAAATGGAAACGAGCTAGCAGTGAGCCTCCCTTTTCTTCAGACAGGGGCTTCCTTCTGAGTAAATCCAGACCCGGAGCCAGGAAGACCATGGGTAAACCAAGAGGATCTTGGGTAAGCCAGGGGGATCATTGGTATTTGCAAGGAGGCCAGTTCAATCACTTGGAATCAGCCACAGACTGACATGCAGGTGCGGGACATTTTTCTTGTGTCAACACAGACCTTGGATAACCCTAAAAGATGATGTACAAATTATGTTAATTCGTAGTTTCACATACATAGTGCTGATGCAGTCATCCAAAAACAACATACATGCGGGTTCTTTAAATACACTTTTGGAACAAAAAATAAATATAAAATAGGCTTGAATTCAGTTGGCATATGTCCTTTACTTGGACTCTCAATTAGGTGGAAACATTATTTTTTATTTCTCCATAACGTTAAAGAAAATATATGATTCCACTTGCACTTATTTGAACCCAGGACCATATTTAATTAATGTTGCACTAGAGGCATTTTAGAGCTTATATTATAAAAAAAGAAAGAAGAAAAAGGAAAAATAGGAAATGGCAATATTATGATTTTTCAATCAGCCGCCAAGCCTGTTTTGTCAAACTTTCTTAAATACTTATACAGTATATGCCTTTGCTGCCTATTGTGTGAGTCATCCTATCTGCAATCTTCATTATTTAAAGGTGGGCCTGAACTGTTTTATAACATGTACTCAGTAGATTACACTTGATTTTACTGTTTTAAACATTTTTAGAAAATTTCTGGTGATTTTGTTAGATTGGAAGCACATGTTAAAAACGGTCAACACAGTCCCTAACATTACAAAGCCTGCTAAATATATGTCAGCTTAGAGGCAATGCATACCTGTACACTTAAGTGTTATGATTCTTACAACTGCATAGTTATTTGAAAGTGATGACAAGTTCCCTCGAGAATATGACAAACTCACAGACGTTACGGCCTGTTGTTAGGGAGGTTGTCCACGTCCTTGCAGGGAGCTGTGTAGCAAAGATATGATGAGGGATGAGGAAAAAATATCTGGCTTTCCATTTAAATTGAAAATAAGTTCTGAATATATCTCCTGTCACAAAGTCAGCTGAGCATGTCCCATGCAGTGGCTGAACAAAGGCCTGTGTACCGTGGACTGGTGAAGATGAGGCAGATCAGTGGAGACAGGAAAGCTAGCCAATCCAGTCATGCACAGGCTCGGAGACATCTTTTAGGTATGTTGCAAGAGGTCCGTGCTGCCGTCATTTACACAGCACTAACATGATTTACACTAGTAAAGTGCTTGACTAAATCACATCATTGAATACATTTAGTACAACGGATCCCATTAGAAAAACAAGACATCAATGCTGAGATTAATTAATAATTTATGTTTCTGGGATTCAATAGTTTAATTATAGACCGAATTACAGCAGCATATCTCTATGTATCATAATGTTGTTTATGGGTATATTCAATTTGAATGAGTATGTGAGGGTCACATTAGCCATTAAGCTTTGTACTTCTGACATAATAAACTGCAGAACATCAAAACTCCATACTGAAAGCATTTCCACTATGTCTAATTACATTAATCTACTTGAGCAAATGTGCTATTCAAGGGAATGAAGTATACAAGTAAGACGCACACTCTTCGGCATTACTAGGCTATAGGATGCCCATGAATCACATAAAGAACAGTTGTTGTTTTTTTTCTTTTCTTTTTCTCCACTGAATAAAATAAAATAACATAAAATTCTGTCCTGCTTTATTATTGCCAAAAGTCCAGGCCAGGAAAGGCAAAAGTATTCAGAGAGAGAGAGAGAAAGAGACAGAGAGAGAATTCAAATTAATACGTTCAATAGCAGCAATCCCCATGACCAGGATTCAAGCCAGCAACCCTTTGGTAATGACCCCCCTCCCCTAGTCCAGGGGTGCCCAATACGTTGATTGCGATCGACTGGAGGCCATGCTGGTAGATCACCTGCCATTTAAAAAATGCATCAGTTAAAATTGTAATTCTTTCCATTTCCATCCCTCGTTCCTAAGATGTCTGATGAAATACAGGTAGACTTGATTGAAATTAAATGTGACCAGACTGCTGCTGTTGAGAACTTTGTTGTATTAATGATATAGACACAGTTGTGCATTCAAAACTTCCAGGTATGGTCACATAATAGTCCAATATTATGTGACAGTAGCACAATAACTTTGCCAATGCATTTTATATGGGGCAAAGAGTCTTGGTGCTGACACGAGGGTATTTCACTTTCAAAAGTGTTTTTGCCCAGATGTGATACTGGTCAAATGGTTTCCCTTTTATGCATATGCTTTATACAACTTGGCTTGTATTTTTACATGATAGTAAAATTTATTTTATTATAGTAATGCCTTTTATGTTGCGTGGGGCAATTGTGGTGGTGATATTAAATCTGGTCCATTTCAGGCAGGGAATTTTGTTTTCAATGTCCGATGGATAATGATATTTTAAATCTAAAGCTGAGATTTTTATTTTCCAGATATGATACTGGACTAACGTTTTTCTTTCATGCCAATAAAGGTAGAATTGTATTGATATTGGAAATAGCTAAACTACACACTAGGCAGGCTGAAGGCTACTGAAAATACAGTGCTAATAGCTCTGTCCAGTACAAAATATCTAAAACACTACTACACTAAAAAATAGTTGGAAAGTGGTTGCACACAATATTATTAGACTCAAAAAACAAATAATTGGATTTACTTAATTAACAATTGTTATATTTACTTAACAAATTATGGACAGAGGTTGGACGCAATTAAGTTGCCTGTATGTGACATCTTCAACTCAATCAGTTTGATAAACAGTTTCACAGCCTATTTAATAATATTGCATGCAACCTCTGTCCAATAATTTGTCTAATTGAGTGTAGATACAGCATAGTGAAAAACAATGTTCAGTTTGCTATTTATCAATGCTAGTTTAGTTAGCTATAGGCTTGCAATGTCTGGTATGAGTAATTGATGGGAGAAATGTATGTGCAGTTTTTAATGAATTCCTATCTATCAACCCTATATGAACCAATATCACCAATGTAGTTTTTGGTAGATCACATTGTGCTAGCCATTGGAAAAGTAGATCACAAGCCAAAAAAGTGACCCCTGCCCTAGTCCACCAGTCCACCCAGGGCTTATGCTGTCAAAGCTGTGCATAGGCCAAGGGCTTCTAAGAACCCTTGTTGTTAGATAATTAGTGAAGAGATCACGCTAAAGGCAGGAGAGGTTTCTTTCTTACAACATAGAGCCTGCACAGAATTCTCAGGCCTTCCACCTGGGCCCCTGGCTCCAGGCACCAAACTTCTTGAGTTCTTCTTTCTCTCTTTCTCATATACATTTCAGTCCAAGTAGTGAGTTTGGCTTTTCCCTTCTCCTCCCTTTTGCATCCATATCAGGGAGGAAACACCTCTGATGCCATGCTTCCTCCTGAAAGCAAAGGTTAGACAAAGACTAAATAATTATTTTTGATTTCAGGCTTGTTTATGTAATGTTGAAGGCCAGAGGTCGATGTGTGCTTATTTGGTATTCAGTCTGTATGTTGGACATAACCAATCATTTACATTGTTAAATTTTACCATATGCCTATTTATTATCCATGTGCCAATCAGATACAGAAATATGTTTTTGAACAATTTTTGTATAAAATGTAGGGATTGCCCCTGCTTTCTTCAGTTTGAGCGTGTCCGCCTGGTTGTGCCGGACTGTTTCTGCATAAATAAATCCTGTTTCTTATATGAATATACATTGTCATGTCTGGTTATTATAAGGGGATTTTTTCTCTGCTCAACAATGCCATGGACAGTGGAACACTCTGCGACACTCTGATTGTTGTGTAGTCACCTCCGGACAAGCAAGGGCTTTTCAATAGGTTAGAAGGAGAGTTGTGAGTGTAGTTGGGGCCTCATTTGCATTGAATTAATTAAGCATAAGCAGAGCTTTAAACATGGTTAATGACCACCCGTGTATTCATATTCTAACGGTCAAAAAGGTCTGATGAGTAGGCTCTACACGCAAAACCTCTAAACAAAATAAAACTAAAACAAAGGACAGTGCATTACAAAGACCTTCCCACCACTGTGATACAGATCAGCTATAAATAGTTTATTTCCACAAGCACTCTACATACAAATAGCCAATTCAAAGTCTGTTTACTTATTTTTATGTTCTTTCTGTATTGATGAACAGATGCTCCCACTAATAACATCAATATGGCACCCATAACTGCCTGCAGTTGTAACAAGTGCAATAATGGACTGTTGAATTTTGGAGCCTTAGACTGCAGTATATGTCTGTTGAAATACATTTACAGGATTAAGGATTAACTTAACTTAACTTAAAGTAAACCACCAATTAACCCACGAAAGCCAATTTAGTAGTTAGATGTCTATTACATCTATTACATGTCTGCCGGTTTAGGAATTTAGGATGTGAGGTAACATTACTATTGAGAAACCTGAAAGACACTGCATCTTACTTATTGTGCCAGTTGCAGTTCCTATATGAATCTTCTGGTGCAAACCAATTGAAAAAATAGTATACTGAAGTGTATTAAACATTTAATTTAAGTGTACATAAATGTTTCATGTGTCCTTATAGTTTGTGTACTTAATTTAAAGTATGCATAAAAAGTATATTACCAAATATATGTTTTTAGGTTTAACTTTGGTGTGCTCAAAATAAGTATATTAAATTGAATATACTTATAGTGGTACTTCAGTTTACTTAAAAATAGTACACTTTGGTTTAAGTTGTACACTAGTGTACTTCAAGTGTACTAAATTGCATACACTCATAGTGATATTTTAGTGTACTTACAAAAAGAATACTTTCTTTTCATCCCTGGATAACATATTACTTGTATACTTTCTTAAAGTATACTTTAAATTCACTTACTTAAGAGTGTATCATAACATCTGTTTGAAGCTCACAGTGGTAGCGCAGTGGATAGCACTGTCACTTTATAGAAAGAAGGTTAAAAATCGTGAACCTGTGTGTGCCCTGCAATGGACTGGCTCTGTATTCTGGCCTGTTAGCCAATGCATCCAGGGACAGGCTCCAGCCCCTGGCCTGATGAGTGCAATTTCATTCCTGTATTCATGTTGAAGACATTTTCACGACTCACTAAAGTTATCTATTGTGCTGACTGATTGCTACTGTTGGCCAGAACTTTAATTCTGCAAATCTCCAAAAGGACCTCTCTTTCACCTGTCATATCCCATGGTCCTTTGCATGACTGTCAGTAAAAAAAAAAAAGCTTTTCACTTGTATTTTGTAGAGCTCCCCTGTGGTTGGGAGGCCTTGCTACAGTACATACAAACATACCCAGAAAATGTATGCTCTGCATATCAATAAAAAGGCACTTAGGTCTTATCCAATAGACAAAAAATAAAAATTCAAGGAAAAGCATGTGTGGGTCAACTTTGAAAATGCATAATATGGCCAATGAAACATTTTCCCTGGGATACATTTTTGAATACTTCAATCAACATATGGGCCGTGATGTGCACAATCTGTTATGTGACATTGTACTCACATTACCTATTTGATGCATCATATTGTTACTGTCATGAACAGATGGAGTAGCTGAATGAATCACAATAATGACATTCTTAAGCTATGATTACTGTAATAATTATATTATTAGGGTATTATAAGCTATGCAATTACTTATTAAGGGCATGCATGTGCATCTCAGATCAAAAGGAGTTCTTCCCTAATATTTATTACACAATTGTTATATTTTCTTTATTTAACCATTTCTAATGTAATCTTTCAACAAATCCTTTAACTAAAATTCTATGGGATCGTCATGAAACAAACATTGTAAAAGAAAAATTTAATCTAAATTTCAAAGCATTTGAAACATAACATAATAAAATAGTAATATATGATATGATCTTGATGTTAATCACTAAGTGAAACATGCTCTGTTTTGTATTATACATACAACGGTTCCCAGTGACAGAACATGGTTAGTAACATCCTGTGCTGTACCGATCACATGGTCACTCGTCACATGGTCTGCTACTTTTTATGCAATTATTAACTCATTTGTTCATTTGACAGGGGCAGTGTACACATGCCGGCTGTCCCAAAATTACCTATCAAGCAAAATGCCATATGTTGACATTGGGCAGGTATTTATTTGATCAATTAAAGCACAAATCACAGGTAATTCACCTAGTTTCCAGGGTAAAAAAAAAAACAAAAAACAAAAAAAAACAGTGGGATCAGGGCTGCAGACCCTGTCGGTGTTATGAATGAGCTGAATGCCATAGTGCCAAGAAACACTGGGCCATATTTTTTATGATATTAATGGCTTCCAGAGCACTCAAATGGTTTACATTGACGCAACACTTTGAAAAAGAGAGACTGGAGGATTTGGACCCATCAGAAATAATGAAAATGACTTAATATGAAGCACCCAAAACAGTGATCGGCCAAAGCCTCTACCTTGTAATGGACGTACCAGAGAAGAGCGCAGAAACAGAAGTAGCGGTGCAAAAGTTAGGGGTTTATTGTTCCCAGCACAGGTTGACCTCAAAAAATGTCTCAAACCAACAAGGGGGAAAAAAACCAATGTGTAATAAAAATAAGAAGAAAAAAAAAAAGAAGTATCGAATGCTTAAACAACAAAAACGTCTCTAGATCTGCTCTTGCCTCTTAAAATACAGAGATATAAACTACAGCAGATTAGCAATTATTCAACCTTTGGCTTAACAGTTTCACAACTTGGCACTCCAGAAACAAGACAAACCCAGGGGCCCAAAATACATGTTGTCCAGCACCAAAAAACAGAAAAAAGGGGGGACACAAATATGTAAAATAGCTATTACAGGTATTTGAGGAATTACAACAAAATATACATATACAATAGTTAATATTTGTATTGTATTTGTTGACTAATAATTTTGAAAGAAGAAAAATAAAAACATTTTAATAATAATTTTAAGATGACAGTGGGTCCTGTGGTCCCCTCGGGCCATGGATGCAGTGGACTGATCGGCCCTCCCACTAGGAACCAAATAAATGTTCCTTGTTTCCGCCCGCAACCCCTTTTGCGGTGGACCCGTCTGCAGGAATGAAACTTAAACGCAGGTAATACAAACAAACAGCGATACACTTACATTATCGTAAAAATTAACCTTAAACTAAGTGCGTGCACTCACTTAGTAAAACGAAAGTAAATAAAAGATTGTGAAAAACAGAAACTGTGTGGTGAGTTATTTTAAATGATATGTATCAATGTACTTGGAAATGTATGATAAATGGGGTGAATTGGTCTTGGCGCAGCGACCTGTCTGTGCGGCTCGCTCTGCGGCCGTCACATACCTTGATGTCAGAAACCTGCTTATGAAATACCACAAATGCATGGGCCATTTTAGACCATCTCCTGGCAATTTCCAGTAACATTCAGCATTTTATAGTATTCCTTGAAACTTCACATCTCTCTGCAATTTCCTATGATACCAAGCAATTGGGTGATTTTCTCTTCAAATTCAGCAGCTCCAGCTATTCTTCCTTAATATTCAATATCTAACTGTGCACGCTGAAATGTTCAATCATACGTTTTTTGTAACTGAGTTTCTTTGAGGGATTAAAAGTACTCTGCCAGAGTCAAATGTACTCTGTCAAAGCTGATTTATCTCTGAACCAATTACTGTGTAATTTGCCATCATAATAAGCATCTCTTGGTAATTTTACGGGCATTTTCAGACACTTTCAGGGTAATCATGTGTAACCTATAAGATTTAGCTCCTGCATATATTGATGTAGGTGTTTTCAGGCAAGGCAAACCTATAAAAGGGCTGGCAGTCGTCTACACCATGGCCAATTTGGTTTCTCATCTATTTCCGTCTATATTAAGTCAGCTCATTGTTCCCAGAAATGAGAAGATATCCCACATTTAATAATTGCCTACACTGACAGCTCACAACCTCTTGTCCTTGGTTTCAACCACGATTGGCCACATTGCTTATTAAGTTGCTCAGAAGGAAATGGACATCATAAAATGTATCCATCTCCACTGCATTATTTGTGTCCTTAAGCAAGATCTAATCTTGATATCATATCATTTCACAATGTAGGATGCTCATATTGTTTAACAATGTCCGATGCAGTAGCAGGCCAGAGAAAGGGGACCTCTGTACCATCCAGATATCCGATTCAGTCTACATTTCTCGCAACAGCACTAGTGACTAGGCAAAACGATGCTCTCAACCACTTATGTCACAGCCCAAACGGGGTGGGGGTATAGGGGTGGGACTTCATTAAGAGATTGATTTTCATATTCTATGAATCAAGCTCGCATCAACACATCATATGCATAAAGAATTATGGCGTCAGGGTTAGTGCACTAATGCCGTAAATCTCTCCAAATCCAAGCAGGAGCAATTCTGCCTGTAGAAAGAGAGCTAAATGTACTCTCGTGTATGAAACATGAGTAAATGTTTAAAACATTCAGTTCAAATATTTATTTTTGTCTTTAAAATGTACTTTGAGATAGCATATACAGACCTATAATTTCTAACCTTATAAATATAGGAAAAGTTTAAATGTTTGGGCTACATGTGGGATAAAAAAGGATAGTTTGGTTAAGTATGGGGAAAAACATTAATACTGGAAATTATTATTATATGTATTATATGCCACATTTGGCTTGTAATTCAAATGTGCCTTATCAAGGTGAGAAACAATATCCCATTAGCCAAATGGAAGAAAGTTTGCAGGCCACAGCATGCACAAATGGTGTTTCCTTTTGTGAGCCCCAATACATTTGCACTGTAAGACAATGAACCCCTATTCACAGAATCACCACATCCTGTTCTGTACAACGCTGATGTCTTGGAAAATTTGACTTCACGTTGCAGCCAGACGCAACGATGAAGTGATTTAATGTCACCCAGTAGAGTAAGTGCATTACGGCACAATTTGTGTGAGTCGGCATTATTAAATCTCAGTGGTATCACTGGAGAGAAACGGAAAAACAGTCTCCTTGAATCTTTTTTTTATTTAAAAAAAAGGGGGGCGGGGAACTTTGATTTAAGCCCTCAATTTCAAAGTATATTACTCTTCTCGGCGAAGTGCACTTTCATTTGGATAATTCAGTACACTGAAGCCACGTTTGTGATGGACATCAGATGACCATTTGAGTCAGATCCAGACACATAGGAAGGAAATTATAAAGTGCAATTTGTGAGTGGAAAAAAAAAAAACCGCGGACACATTTCACTGACGGAGGCAATTTCCGATCCATTTTAGCTGCCGATATGCATTTGGCCCCTACTTCCCATTTTGGGATATGTCATCTACGAAAATCAAGGCAATACCATAGTTGTGTTCTTAAAAATCAGCCTTGAAACAAAGCACTGTACTACAAATAATGGCTAAGACTTTGTCAGTAAAAATTCAATGTATGATAACTTCCAACAGTGTATACCATCCCATCCATTAGCCATGTTTCTTATATCTATCTATCTATCTATCTATTCATCTATTTTGGAGATAATTTGTGATGAAAATAGATTATACTGTTTGAATTGTTCAACAGGCAATGGACAATTCTTTGTTACTCTACTCTTTTAATTGGAAAAAGCACACACAGACACACACACACACACCTTGCCAAAATAATTTTTATGAGCCAAGAAAGGGCCCTTTCAAGGGAGGTGGGGCCCTACATGCAGAGTGTATCTTACACAACAAAGCGGCTCAGCTGATCATACTGTTAAGAAAACAAATGTTGGTTGAATCCAGGACTACATAAGTTCTAATAATACATGTAATATATATGGTTATGTCACTTCAACAGGGGAAAAGGGAGTCTACTGTATGGAATTAATTAATCCAATGTTAAAATGGTAATATAGAAATAAATTACCATGTTTAAATGTCAGTAAGATTAATGGTGGACCAACAGTCATAGTGTTTATGTAAATTGCAAATTCCCCTGTTATAAACTAAAGGGCTTCCTAATAGATTTTGCTTACCTTTCCAGTTGAAAGTTACGAGCACTGGGAGAATTTGGATTGGGCCTCATCCGTGGTGACACATTTGGCTCCTCAGTGGCATGCACATCCACAGCTTCTCCTCTGAGAAGCCGCCTCGTTTGCAGTCAGAATGAGCGAAAGCTCAAAGAGCCAAAAATGTTATAGCAGTAATAAAGGTCGAAAAATGCTGTCACTCTGGAGGAGGTGAGCGGTTTGTGCTATTGTGTGGAAGGCAGCCTCCGTGACAGACAGGCATTGCAATTCAAACAAGTAAAGTGCATTCCATGGAGCTTATTAATCAAAGAATAGTACATTCTTCAAACAACATTAAAGTATAAAAGTAGACATTCAGGCTTTTGTATCAGTAGGCTGTCCTCTATCTTGCTAAGGACATTTCATGCAACACATGAAATTTGGCTGTGTAAACACTTCAATTTGGCTGTGTAAAGATTTTATATAGGCATGATTGCCAAGTGCTGCAGTTATGATAAGTAAACAAAGTGCAAACTAATCTATACTTTGATTAACTGCATGCCTAAAGCCACAGCCCTTGAGTTGTTTGGCAGTCTTCACCATTTAAAACAGAAAAGGTCTGCATACAGTGTGATCGCGTACAGAAGCCTCATAGCTGTAGTGAAACTGTGTCATGTCGTGGATTGCCGGCCTTAATGGACATTAGCCTGGCCAGATCTACAGTCTCTTTAAAAAACAGTCATGCTCTGCAAAAGATCCAGGGTTGATTGAGATGGATTTACTGCGCAGAGACACCCAGCATTCAAGGGCACGGAAGGCCAAGCCATCATTCTTGCCCGGTGCAGGACTCGTGTCCAATGTCACCACTCCTGCTCCCTCACTAACAATACGGATATCGCTGTGACTTCATTTACATTCATCCTGGAAGAAGGAGATGAGGAGTTAGAGAGACATTCTTATCTACACTGGTCCACTTCACAAGCAGGAACTTCCTGCCCTGAACACCCTGATACATTTTTGAATGAGGCAGAAGACAACATTGATAGTGCCATTAAATGGTACCTAGGGTATGTCTTTGGAGAATTACCATCACTTTTGTTCCACCGTCTTCCTTCAACATTATGGATTTGTAGCTTTGCATAACTTGCATGTTATGTTCTCTCTAAAAAAAAAGAGGTATGTAAATTATGATGTATCAGAAAATGTACTAAATATTAACAGTTGTGTCCCCTAATCTACTCACTGTGTGCTTGGAACATCGGAATAAAGATTTGTACAGGGTCCAACGCTAAAGTGTTTTAATTGACTTTAAGTCTTGGCTTTGTCCCGAACTCAGCACATTTGAATCTTACAACGTGAAAACCGAATGCATCCAGCTCCTGGTCTAAATACTTTTAGCTGACATTCACTTCATTTTTTTCTACTTTGCTGAATTTCAGTAAATGAAGGAAAGTGACCCAGCTGGTAAACCTGTGTTCAGGCAACCGTACGATTAATGAGATACCCTGGGCATTATTTGTTATGTTATATATCTTATTGATTGCATTGTCTTTGATCTCTGTGAGCACAGTCTCCCTAGACTCACTCCCAATCCCCTCTAGGAGGAACTGAAGGTTGTGTGCTTATGATATGTGGGGTTCCAGCTTGCATAGCTGCCCCCCATTAGATCAAAATGTTACTTGGACCCGGCATCTCTATGCACGAAGGGCTCATGAGAAAGAAAAACAGAAGGTTAGAGAAACTGGTATTGCTGTGAATCTAGGTGCAATCACATTTACACGATCCGCTTGGGCTGGAAGGATTTCAGTGTCGCTACATAATTCCATTACCATACTGCTGCATGGGTCAAGTCCATGTTTTTGATTGAAAAGTAAAACACATTTGTATGAGCTGACTTGAACATAGTGTCAAAATTCTTGGCTCTTGGTTGTTTTGATTTTTGATTTTTTTTTTTGTATTGCTGTCCTTGTGTCTATCATACTATTCCCCGAAAAAGAAATGACGATGCACCTCATTGAATGGCATTTTGGTTATCTTCCCATCTCCACCCTCCAGCACTCATTGATATGGTAATATCATGGTTTTGTGTTTCCATATGTATTTAGAATTTGCACTTTAGTTCTTGATTAGCATAGTTAACTCGTACTTGTACATCAGTGACGATTCATCTTTATTCATTGGTCTGGGAATGTTTTTAGCAAAGGCATGCACTATTTCTCAAATTAACCATGTGAATGTACTTGTTTCTTAGATTGTAAGTCACCCTGGAAAAGGAAGTCCACTAAATGAATGTAATGTAATATAATGTAGGAGGACACTTCAGGCTGGTCCCTCCAGATCCACTTTTAGGGTGAAAGCCTGTCCCTCATTCTCCTGTCACAATGAAGTGATGTGGTTTTATCTGGTTCTCTGTTAGAACTTACTGCCTACAGTAAAGTGTACAGTGTTACATCAACTCTTACAGAGTGCATCAACTGTTACAGTCCAACTGTCCTGTCAGTTGTTAGTGCCAGAAAAGTCCTATGACTTAAAAAAAAAAAGAATTAAGTTCTCCTTATTCTACTATTACTGGGGTTTTTATTCCAAGAATGTTTAAACAAAATGGTAATACATTGATTGTGTTGGTTACATATTAAATTCATATTTAAGGGATAAGGAAATATTGGTGAAACAGTGTGGAAATAATTCTACTCCCTCTTCACCTGTAAACTGTGTTACACTTACAAATCCTGTGCATAAATTCATAAGAAAAAATTGAACTCTTCATAAGAGCTATGTAACTCCTACGTAATCAGTATCATAATGCTATATAAATATAAACAGACATTTATAACCATAAGCACATATCCACAGAGCCATATGTGCACAGACATACACGTTAGACGCATAGATTTTCTTGCCTACACAGAAGAGTACATACGCATACTCGCATATGCCCACGCACTAGCGTACCTTAATCGACAGTCCCAGCGCTAGCCGGGTGAAATTCAGAACAGATCTCCCGCCGACATAGTTAACGTTAATCCCGGCCCGACCGTCCCTGCTGACATCACCTCTGACACTTACAAAGGATCCCCGCGGCAGTGATCCGGGGGCCCCCGCGGCCCCAAAGGAGTCGGCAGGAAAGGTTTTCGGGGACTAAGCTGTGCCTCCCCGCGAGTGTACAGGAGGGTGAGGTCCCAGACAGCTTGACTGATTAGCACAGCACGTGACCGTTGGCCTGGCCCGGCGCGCTTCTCTCCTGATGAGATTTGACGATGCTCACCAAGGCAGTGCAGTTATTTGTCTCCTTAACAGATGTGACTTCCACTGCGTACGCCCTCGTTTAAACAGCTGGATGCTTTAGCGATGCGATTCAGGTTAACTGCTCCGCTCACGCACGCAGGAATTCAAACCTCCGATCATCTGGTCATAATCCCAGGGTTTTGTGTTTACAGCTTTTAAAGCTTTTTTAAGTATCCTATTTATAGCCGACTTCCTGTTGTCAGGGACATATTTCATATAATCAAATAAATGTTGTTGTTTTTTTTTGTTTTTTTCCCCCGCTGGGCTAAAACATGTGTTTGTATAGGCATAACATTAATCTGTGTTGGAAGCCAGCTATTGATTATATATTGTTAACTGTAATTCAAACAGTAACAGTTTTATTAAACTATGACATTGTGTATTGTATTGCACATTGTTGCACAGCTTCCCCCATTAAAATCTTCTGTAAGCAGTATAAACGTAGCTAGAGGTAGCTTGCTACATGCAAGATCTTTGGTTTCACCAACTTCTGCTTGGTTTGAAATGGGCTTTGGGCCTTCTTGCCCTTCAATGTGTCAAGCTCTGTGATGCCCAGCAACTCTGCATATTCTAAGATGGTGGGACATTCTCCTTCCTACCACAACACCAAGCTGTGCAGCAAGTGGCAATCAAATCAAATTCAATAATTAATGATGAAGATCAGCATTGCCAACTCCAATACATTTTTTTTTTTTTTTAATTAAAAAAACTTTGACTGATTTTACATTTTATAATACCAGAACATTTATGTGTGTACGTCCTCACAACTGAGCATGTTGCCGGTGGTTACCGATTTAGACAAGAGTGGCAGCTTTCCAGGCCTATGGAAAGCTGTGGCACCTGAAGGGAATCTCAGCTAGAATGTCCCGGCAATGTGGGTTTAACCTGCTCCACAAATGCATCTCTGCAATCCACAGGCACCATAGACAACGGGAGCCCAAAGGTTATGAAATGAGATTATTTATTTATATATTTTCATAAAAGGATTATGAGCAGTCTTTTGTTGGTTGGATAAAGAGATTAGCTCGCTAGGTGGTGGATCCAGAAGCTGTTCAGGCAATCTTCCACATTCTGTTATAACCTGACAAAGGAGGAAAGATGTCTTTCGGTATGTTGGTCTCATGTAGGCATTGTGGTGACAAATGCTATAAACCACCCTTTAAGGTGTGACAGTGTGCAGTGCAGTAAAGTGATGTGTGACAGTTATAATTCTTCCAGATAGATAAAACAATTTAATTCTCCATTTTGTATGGTGGTTATTACATTGTGACTTCACACAGTGGTGCATGTAGCTGCCAGTGTTACTTTGTGTTTCTAGTGGGGGGCAATGAAGTATAGACTTAAAAGGTCTGTTTAGCAAGACACTTTTCAGTCATGGGTATTTCCTTAAATTTGAGAAGCAAGTTTGAACCATATATTTACTGTTCATAAATATGGTATGTAAAATATTTCAAAGTAACTCTTCTTAGATTTGTTTTAAGATGTTAAGAAAAAAAGTTGTAATTTGTAAGTTTTTTTGTAATATGCTTTAAATAAACAATTGAAAAACTAGCGAAATATTCCACAGCCTGCTAACTGCACCCAGAAGGTCACCACCCTCCAAATATTCTGCTTAGCTCTGCCAACATGGAGCGCTTGTGGTACCCACCCCTGTAAAAAAAGGCTGTATGAATGTAAGGGATTGTCTAGTCAGATTTAGAGGGTGATTATGAGGCCAGATGTTGAAAACCAGTTATACGGCAATCTGATCAGAATGCTAATGTAAACACCAATACTCCTTCAAAAAGCGCCATGTAATCGTTTATCATCACAGGACCTTGGATTAATGTCTCATCTGAAGCACAGCACCTCAGCGCGGTGCCACCATTGCTGCACTGGGATGTTTTGGCACAGAAATAACTCCAGGAGGAACTTGGCTTTCTCAAGAGGTTTGCCATTCCCATAATTTACCAAGCCCATAACTGCTTAGCTTTCGTACTTGGATATGAAAACCCTGGTTTATGTGTGGACAAAGATCTTTCTGTTAATTACTCACATAATAGTACAAACTGTGTAGGTTTCGCACTTTCACTTCATAAAATTTTAAGTTAAGTTCAAATATAATAGAGACTGGCTCTCTCGAGTTGCTGTATATTATGTATTCAAGTTTTTTTGAGCACCTTTAGAGATTTGATGCACATTTCATAATGCAGTAATTACAAGCAGAAATCAGTGGCAGTTAATTTGAAATTGACTAGTATCACATTAGATGCCTTCAGTTAAATTAGACAATTAGAATCCAGAATGAAAGATTCAACATCTCAAAACAGTGGGAAAAAACAAACATTTAATATGATTTGCTAATATGCATCTGGGATCTTGATGCATTATTAAAAGGTTTTATATGCTCAAAACAGTTGCACTATCACCTTTCTACTTACTTGTAATTATTGACATCCGCATGATGATCAGTGTAATTTCTTGTTTGTAAATCAATACATTGCTCTGACATCATGTGTTTGAGAAATTTAATTTGAACTTTATTTCAGTTCTAGAAATATTGAATAACCTGCCTGCAGCCCCTTATTTGGTGGGTTTATAAGAGCCATTATCTGATTATTTATTTATTTACGATAAAAGGACGGTTAGAACATGCACTCGCCATTAGCGATAATAATAGAAAATGCGTACCATATCTGACCACTTTGACTCAAAATTATATCTATTTCCAACAGATGGTAATACGCTGCCTACAATTAGACTACACATGGTCAAGATCTGTCCAATTCTGGAAAATAAAACTGACATATTTGCAAGTTATCTGCCAGTATCTGACAGGAAATTGGCAGAGAAGAACCACGCTTGGCACGGACCACCGCGGCAATGGCACGCGTCCATCTGCAATCTCTGCTGCCTGCCCGTTCATTGCCCACTCATATTTCAGTTTACGAACACCATCAAAAAACAGTTACTGCAATGCACACCAAAAGTGTTAAATAATCCAAACATTCATGATTAAGAATGTGCAAAAAAAAAGCTTGCCAGAAAGTGTAGAAAGAGCAGAGCGCTTCCTTCTCAGGTTGGGTGCGCTCTCCTGTTATTTGATCACATTTAATGGAAATATGCTTCATTTAAATTGGCATATACAGAGTGGCATTTTTAAACATTGGCAATAACTTAGTACGCCTTCACCACAATTAAATGTGACCTCTAAAAGCAAGTGCACATTTTAATTTTAATTAAAAGCAATTGGTGTGTTTTTGTGTTGATGATGAAAGAAAGAAGCCCAGTTAAGAATAAGCAACTATGCTGAAGAAAGAAAGCACTTAGTATGGGTCCCATTACTTTTTTCTACTCATCTCCTTTCCTATACTACCCGCTACCACTCGTCTGCTACCTGGAAGTATGTGGAGGCAAGGAGGGGAAAAGACAAGTGGGAGAAATGAGAGAAGGATGAGGCATGAAGAAAATTGGGACAGCTTGGATACTTCCCGATACTCAAAAAATGTATCCTCCTTTCCTCCACTACCACCTTTTCTCCACTGAGCCTCAAAACCCAATCTGTGTGCCCTCCCTCCCTCCAGTGTCCGACTATTGGAGGAGACAAGCAAAGTGGCTTATCATCACCACCCAGCAAAGGATAAATTGATGTATGCTACAGCGTAAGTCTTTTCTGGGGGACGTCATTGTGCTCATGCCCAAAGAGATTGAGAGACCATCCCACTGAATCTGGCATTCAAACTTTAGAAAGCAGAGGTAGTAGAGATTGCCAAATTTGTCTGTAGAATATGAGCCACTAACATGAACAGGCTTTTGTAATCCCTTGTAGGCCTTCAGGTAGGATGTTGTGTGTGATAATAATCTGAAACACGCACAATTTAGGCTAAATGTATTGCATAACGGGAGAAATTCATGGTAATTTCTCCACCGGCTCTGCTCTGATAGTGTCAGACTCTGTGGGACAGTCTTTTTTTGCATTCGATTAGTGTCCTCAACTCTTAAAAAAAAATCATGTGACCAATTAGTATAAACATGGTGTTTGCATTTGGGTGGTCATTAGAAACTGGTAAGTTTATCACGTGAACAATCTGTATGTCCACTGAGATGTCAAGAAGCTGGACAAATGAGATCGCCCACTGCGAGACTTAAATAATGGAAGCCACACATGAACTCGGCTGTCTTGACATTAGCTGCATTTACAAAGTACATAAAGTACCAACAAAAATTGAATAAATCTCATTCCCTAACCAAACTTTCCAACTATGCTTAACCACATTATGATAGATAAATTAAAATTTACTATATTTACCATTAACCTGTTACATTGTTGCTATTGTCCAGCAAATGTTAACAACAATGTGAGGTCAGTGACACGTCACAACTGGTTAACTGGTATCATGGAACTTAAAATTCAACTTCCTGGCAGTAAACTCGAAAATTTACGAATTTACAAGTTGACAAGGACTGGCCCCAGAGATCGGTTTCTGGGACACAGAGGAGACAAGGTGGTAGGGGAGGAAAGGAGGATACATTTTTAGAGTATTGGGACGCACCCATGGTTACTTTTCTAATTATATAATGGCGGAAAAGGAAGCATTTATTTATTGCATCAAGTGTCTGTGACTTGACACATATTTAAATGTGAGAAAGTTCTTGATGAGAAGGAACAGACAAGACCCAGTTGTTATTGCAAGGGTACATACGAAAACACAAAATAATAACTATTATGTCAACTGCCACTGCATTTTGGAAAGGATCCCATCAAATTCAAATAGTATTTGTTTTTTTTTTTGTTTTTTTTTAAGAAATAGCAATGATTTTCTAGTTTGCTCGAGAGAGAATTTTTTAGATATCAAGGTCACATTAATGACAGGTTTGCAGGAGTGTAACAGCAAATTGCGTTGGTGCCGGCTAGCATCGGCTGTGGACCAGAGTGCATAATGCTGTGGTAGGGTAGAATACAGCAGGCTGGGGCCTGGGGACTGCCTGCACCAGCTGCGTGGTCTTCTGGCAGGGCAACCTGAACAGCCCAGTTGGTGGATTGTGGGGTACAAAAAAAATAGTCTACTGGCTGCACATATATCTCAAAGGGTGTGTATGCCGGTGTAAAGTGATACAGGGTGTTGCAGTAATGGGATAGGCCTTAATGATTTTTAAAATTTTGATCAATCACAAGCAAAGGGACATTTTATTAAGTTAAAAATGTATATTTTGCTTTGAAATAGTATTTTTTAACTTCATTTAGATTAACTTTATTTTGTACTTATATTGAATAACCATGCCCACAATCCCAAATTTGGCTTATGAGGCCCATCATATTTTAACGATAAAAGCATGTTTTACATATGCATGTGCCATTGTGGCCTGCGAAATGCAAAGACGCAGTCTGCTGGCTCAGTGAATGCGAGAGTGAATCTACAGAGGGTGCTGCAGCAAAGGGGTAAGCCTACAGTAGCGACTGGGAAAGCCAAATTGTGGAAAAAAAAAATGTGGGAAAAGCACAACACAGCACATCTTGTGTAGACACAAGGTAAATAGACGGGCTCTATTCTGTCTGTAGTCCTGACTACGATTTTAATGCGACAGGTTTTTTTTATTATTTTTTTATTGAGATTCTGCTTAAAGGGAGAGATGGGGAGAGCGAGGCGTCGCGCTAGGAAGAAAGAGAATAAAAGCAAAGGGGAAATCTACCCCCACCCCCAATTGTTTCTGACACACGACATTTTCTTTAGGATTCGGGGAGGAGCGGGGGTTGGGCACAAGGGGTCTTTTATCTTTATTTAATGATTGAACAAACACGGCCTCAGCCTGCAAACCCCTGCTTCTGTGGGTGGGGCTTCCCCCCGGGGGTCACAGAGCAGCTTTCTAATAAGCATCCCTCACAAAGGCCCAATATTTGCTTGGGCTAGCTGGGCCCGGCGAAAAGTGAGAGGGGGGGAGGTTGGAGGTGGGGGAATGGGGGTCTGTCAGATACCAACAGGAACAGATGGAGTTTGATAAACCCTGAAAGGGAGGCATTACCTGCTGAAGTCGCCGAGCCAGCCGCAATTATCACAGAACTCTGGGTTCATTGTCGATTAGAGTGGCAGCTAAAGCGCGCGGCATCTGTGACAGATGGCCGGGTTCCAGCGGGGGCCCACCAGGCGGAGACGGGGGCCCGCCCAGAGGCCATCTTTCAGCCCGCAAGCCGCACGTTTGTCATCCGCACAGAGCCGATATCCAGGGAGGAGCACCGAGCTCAAACCAGGAGACTCAATTCAGTGAGACAGCCACCCAGATCATTGAATGTGTGTATATATATATACTATGTGTACATATATATATATAGTGCTCCATAATGTTTGGGACAAATAAATATTTGTTCTTGATTCACAATTCACATGTGGGTAAAGTGCACATTCTCTGCTTTTATTTAAGCGTATATTTATATAGCTGCTCACAACATATGAGTAGAAAAAGTCATCAGTAGAAAAAGACCATTTGGCTCATAGATGAAAGTAGGAGTATGACAACAATGCTAAACATTTAGGAAAATCTCTCAATGATTGAACACTTTTTTTTTAAGCACCAACGTCCTTAAAATAATTCATTATAACCATGTCCATGTACTGTGTCCTATTCTCATTGTGATTTTCATAGGCTCTGGTCTGATATGTTGTGATATGGACAGAAAAATCTTCCTTGATCAGCTGTCAAGCGATAACATAGACATGTGCTTGCTCACGTGACAAAAATCAAACTGACAATTCCTCAAAATACCTTACAAAGAATGGAAATGGAAAAGTGCCATTTGTTCTCACTTTGTGCAGATTTCAGAATAAAGTCAAATGTTCATTCAAATGACCCTGAACAATTTCAGTTGAGAAAACCTAGAAAATATAGGTGCATCAAACTGCATCAAAATTTTAGATTCATCCACTGAAACATATTTTTCAGTATATATATATATATATATATATATATATATTTTAAAGATTCAGTATATCCAACACCTTATTGCTGCTTATTTCTGTCCACTCGGTGCATGTGAAGTTGTCTGCTCTGTGCAAAAAATCTCTCACCCCCCCCCCCAAATAAAAAAAAGTTGGTTACCTTTCAGCTATTTCCCATGTTTTGCCCTGGTCAAAAGCTTATGTTACTGAGTATTTATGCAACATGGCTGTCCTTTGTTTGATGATCCTAGGCTACTAATATTGTAAACTAGCTTGGTAGCAAGCTACTTAACCTCACTGTCTTACATCCATCCACCTATCCAATTTCTAGCCTGCTTATTCCTGGTCGGTGTTGTGGGGGGGTGGGGTCTATCCCGGTGGGCATTGGCCAGGGGTCAGGAATCCAACCTGGACAGCTCGCCAATCCATCACAAGGTACACACACCATTCACTCACACACTCATGCCTACGGGCAATTTGGAGTTTCTGCATTGGCCTGCCTGCATGTCTTTGGGCTGTAGGAGGGGGCCCACACAGTCACAAGGGGAGCATGCGGGCTCCACATAGGGGGCCCAGGGCCTTCTTGCTGTGAGGCGACAGTGCTATCCTCTGCACCACCGTGCCACCCGTAGTACTTGCTGTGGTACATTTACATTTAGGTGTTTAGCTGTAACTCTTTTCCAGTGACAGAGCTTACATTTACATTTACTATAATCATTGTTACATCATAACTGTATGTATAATCTAATTCTATTCTCATAATAGCAAAAGCAAACTTAGACTAAGTTCAGTTCTAATGCATATTTATTTTAGCAATTTTTCCATTCTGATGCACAAGGAAAGTAAAAATTGTATTTAATGAAAATCCCCCTTTATGAAAATTAACATCTTATCCAAATTAACATAAGTATTTACACTATCTCTTATACCATGTGTGCTTACCCTGACCCTTCAAAGCTTCTGAATCTTTTTCAAAGAGACATTTGAATAATTTTGAAATAAACTTGCGGGCTGGTATTCCAAACTTGATGTGGGACATCCCAGAGATTGTGAAACTATCCAAAAAGTCCCTTCAACTTGATGCACAGTTCTTGTTTTCTTTTGCATCGTATAACAATGCAAAATTAAGCCTTTACATTTAAAGATACTGGTCTAACCCGTTCTTGCAATGTCTAACCTGAATTGAGGCTGAATTCAATCTAATGTCAATCTTTTTTCTTTAACTCTGAGGCCAGAATTCAATTTACAGAGCCAGAGTGTCACAGTCAATATAAATATTTCTAGCCTTGTGTTTGTTACTAGACAATATCTTATGAATCTAATCATTATAAGCCACAGCTGCCCTGGAATAGTACAGTTTCTATGCAGAAGGCGATTTGAGTGGTGTGTGTCCCCAGACACATTTGGGTTAGATGGGCTGAAATTCTGTTGGTATTACTGCGTATGTGGAGTCTGACTGTACATACTGAAAATATACTTTGGATGAGATATTATCTATCTATCTATCTATATCTACATTATATCTATTTGATCATCATCTATCTATCTATCTATCTATCTATCTGTCTATCTTTCTGTCTGTCTTTCTATCTATCTGTCTTTCTATCCATCTATCTGTCCTGTTTTACAGCTCCAGGCTCCTATGGGTCACTAGGATTCATCAGTAAGATGCCTTGCTCTGAGAGTTTAGACTAGCTTTCCTGCAGTCCACTGGAGAGTAGCTTGCTAATAGTATTATAGTGATTCAAGTTAGAGAGCAGGTTTATGCAATATAATATATATACATATGCTTTATGTAGTGTTGTACTTGAATATTTTTCGATATTTCTTTAGATCATCAATAAAGGGGCTGTTGATCTGTCTTGGTGCGCAATTCTTCGGCTTCAGCACACTGTTTGATTACCCTGGCTATCCCTATAAGTGTCCAGGTGACCTGCCTGCTTGAATACAGTTATGATAAATAAAATAAATCATATTAAACATCCTCATGTCCTAGATCAGATCAGCAGTGCCACTCTGCTGGGTTTGGATAAAAAACAAAGTCAGGGATAGGTATTGAGTTACAAAGGATTACATCATGATGTCTGTGTGAGGATAACATCAGCTGACTTTCAGATGGACTGTACCACCCCCCCAGGCACCCCCCTCAGCACTCCCCTACCTTCCATCATGTGCAGTGAGCTGCATCTGAGTCACTGTCTCCTGTTCTCAAGGGAGGCCCTTGGACCCCCTATTCAAGCCAAGTCACACCAGCATGCTTCACTTTCAGCAATCACCATCATTAATCACTCACACACGCACATGCATGCACAAACCCCCTCACATCCCCTCTCAAACACACACACACACACACTCACACATGCTCACACACCTGCACACATGCACACACACACACCCACGGACACACTCACACAAACACACACGTACACACACAAACACATACACACTCATGCACAAACAAGCACACACAAACACGCACACACACACACACACACAAACACATACACACCTACACACACACGCAAAAACACACATACACGCACGCACACACTCACATGAACACACATGCAAACACATGTACACACGCGCACACACATGCACACACACACACGTACACTCACATGCACGCACGCACGCACACACACTTGTATATTTGGACACACACTAGCATCCCAAATTGGCAGGAAAGTGTGGGGGGGGGGTGTGGGGTGTGGATGTGGATATTGGGAAGAGGGCAAGAGGCAGGGAGGAGAGGTTTTCTCCTATTCCTCTGTTCTGCTGATGAAAGATAATGCTGTTACTTCAGCTACAGCCTCCGTGCCCTCCCCCCTTCCCATGCCACAATGGGTTATTCCTTATTCTTTGCCCCACCCATATTTTGCAGTGAAGCTCATGGTCAGCGTTCATCTGATATTGCGATTGACCCATCCATCTGCCCCAACAGAGGGAGCAGAGGTCCCCTTCCCTGACAATAGTCATTGAAAAACAGGAGTAGTGCTGTCGCAGCCAAGCTGGGGCCCTGTCGTTAGGCAGAAGCACTCTAACGCAGCCCTCTGATTGGTCGCATCACTGCACGGAGTTTCAATGACTTTTTTTTTTTTTTTCCAGACGTGACCCCTACTATCATGCAGCTTTCTGGGAAATATTGATTTAAGGGGAAGGTACATGACACAATGTGCAGATTGAGCACTGCTGTGTGTCTTAGCCCAGCCATTTGCAGGACATTGTTTTCACCACGCGCATATGTGTTTAGTCAAATAAAGAAGAAAAAAATCAATCATGTGAAATCATCGGATCAATATGTATAGAAGAGATATAATACTATATCAATACTTCTGCTCAAAAATACCCCTGAATCAATATGTGGTAGAAAACAAAAATATCCTGGAGTCCTGGAGTCTCAATTGTTTTGAAAAAAATAAAAAGGACAAAAACCCCTCATTCTAACGATTCTAAGAATCAGTGTAGGCAGCAAAAATTTATTTTATGTATAAATGTTGGGAAGATATTTTTTAATGCTATTGTGAGAATTGCCCCGCAGATAGACAGGTATTTTCCATACAGTGACAGACTGCACCGCTATTTGCTGGTAAAATACAGCATCACAGATGAGGTATTTGGAGGTAATACTCAATAAAAGTGTTTTTTTTTTCTTTTTTACCTTCATAGCCACTGATGACCTTAAAGTATTGTTCTACTTCTCTGTGTCTGCTGTCTCTTCATAACTGGGAGAGTCTTTAACCGTTGTTGTCTTTTTTTCAAAAGGAACAGTCAAGGAAAGGTTCTTTTGCAATCCGGTGCTTTTTCCCCTATACTTTTTTAATTAGATTAGAAAGGATTTTGTCTCTGTGCAGTTTCTGGGATGAGAAAAGCAGCCACAAAAGACGCAGTCAACAAGATAAGCAGTAATCCCAGGGCTGGTTACCAGCCAAGGATGTTTTATCCAGCTACAGACATCCACAGAATGCACCAACGCTAAGCCCAGCAAAAATTTTAAAAGATTTTGTCAAGAGGATGTGGCCTTGTCATTCTCTAGTGAAGCAATTGTGCCAACATCAGAGGATTTGAAAAATGAAATTCTAAAAAAAGGAAAAAATCCTGAATAGGCACTGTTTTCATTGGCTGCCATTATTATATTCTGCTGCCCTTTCTTCTGCCCCCAGTGGTAAACCACTGTTATTGCAGAAGAAACTGGCTGCATTGAATGGGGAACTCTAATGCTGTGTCTGCACCCTCACAGCTCACATGCATGAATATGTATCTCTTTATCTCCCTCCCATCACACCCTATCGCTTTCTCCCTGTCCAGATGTGTCTATCTCCTTCTTTCACTTACTGCCTTCATCTCTTGCTCCCCCTCCCCTCTACAATCTCTTTTGTCTGTCTGTCTCTCTCTTTCTCTCTCTCTCACACACACACACACACACACACATGCACACTCTCTCTCCTCTTCCTTGATAAACTCAGTGTCTCCAGATATTAACATGAGGCCTGACTCAGTGTCTCCAAGCATCATCCAATTACGTTATCTTATTTAAAGAATGTCCTTGTGAGCCTTGCAAAGGTGTCCACCAAATCTTAAAGCTCAAACAGCTCTTCCATATTTATAGATATATAAAATGTGTGGCTACAGTCTCTAGCTACAATTCAACATGTGTTTGTTCAGTTAAAAACTGAGAAGAACAGTTGTGTTGTGTGTTTTGGATTTTTCCCTTAATTCAGAAAGCATCCCGAGTCCTATATCTTTCCTAACACTACACCACGTTCAGGTTTCCCCCTGTGGGACCCACAATGGTAAACAGCTTTAGTGCCTCCCCTCCGTCAGTTTCTTCCTCTCCCTTACGACAGGAACAGCCAATCAGATGGCCCACCCTTTCTGATGATGTAATCTGCCCTAATTCACTCTACGCAATAAATGACGACGGTCTCCTGATCAGACAGCATGACCCCCTCAGAGCTCACCTCTCACACCCAGGTCGTGCTGGCTGGCAGCAGGGTGGATCTCTGACACCTGCTGCCCATTGATGTCACTTCTCACCAGGATGTGTGTGTGTGTGTGTGTGCGCGTGTGTGTGTGCGTGTGTGTGTGTGTGTGTGTGCATTATAAAGGGTCTGATCACACACTTTCCATTTCCTAGGGGGCACTGTTTCTTTCCCTGACTGCAATATATTTTTAGTTCCAATAACTCATCAGGGAGCAGGCTACCCACAAGCAGCTCAGACACACTATAGAATTTCAAATTTTGTAACGTTCTTATTGCATATCAGCATCAAGGTTCAGTTGTTGTGGGCAGGGACTTCCACAGACAACCAACCTTTAATTACTGCACCCTTGCCATGAAGTCTGGTCAGTTCATCTTTATCTCTGGGACACTACTATATACAACAAATGGTGAGGAGGAGGTTTTTTTTTGGATGGGGGGTGGGGAGTCTCAGCACAAGTCATTAACTGCATAAGGTTTCTCAGATCTCATTCTCAGGCTTCCCATCACACTTTGGGAGAGGAAACAGGAATCATTTTGTGAAAAATGTCACCGTTTTAATTGCATCTGCGGTATTGACATTGCGGGTGCAATGACAGAGGCTCAACACCACAGTGTGATTGAACGGTTTCTATTTCTGATACAGTCATTTTCACTTGAAACACAAACACCCCATTCACAGTCCTCTTGATGCTACGCTGCAATCTACACAGGTATCACCTCTCCTTCTATAACCTGCTTAATATAATTTTTTTAACAAGTGTTACTAATGTTACTTGTCTTGAAACGTGCGATTGCGCGAAGAAGATAATATCTCAGTGGTGGATTATCCCTTTTAATAGAAGCAGTATAGCCACCGAGTATTCACTGCTAAAGAACCATAGCGCTGTAGCCATGGCAAAGATAACCCCATGGGCTGTCATGTAGACACTCCCATCATGGAAATATTTAGGGGGTTGTGGTGCAAAAGAATACCACCCACTCCCCCCCCCTACCCCCCCCCCCCCCCACCAAATAAAAAAACAAAACCTTGTTTTACATTTTGGGTGAGCAAATTTTGCATGTGAAGAAAATCTGTATTGGGGTGAAAGGATTTGGATTCTGGCCCAGCTCTTTATTCCGGGCCTCAGAAAGCCATGTGCTCCTTAGTTGATTATCAGGAAAAAGCACACACTCACAAACACAAACATGTACTGCAGATACATACATTCATACATACATGCATACAGACATGCATTAATACATAAACACGCACACACTTACAAACACCCACACACTTATTTACACAAACACACACACATTCATGCACACACACATACATAACCACAAAGGTACACACATACACGCACGCACGCACACACACACACACACGAGCGTGCACACACACACCACTCAGGTCTGGTCATTAGAGAGCCAGTAGGAGTGCTGATAATGTAGCAGACAGCTGAATGGGGGAGTCTGCTCCACATATATTGCCGCAACAATCCAGACATTTGCATGTGAAAGGAAACAGCCACCAAGTGCAATTTAAGGCCCTTGGATGTTGACTCTGCCATAGATTCTGCTCCTGCACTCCCTTCACCTCTTGCACAAATTCAAAAATGGAACACCCCACTCCCCCCTACACCCTCAATGCTGCACCCCTTCCTATAAGGGATGGTAGCCCCTCTTACACAAGAGCACTGTAATTTAAGTGCATCTTCCTCATAGGGTTTCATCTCCAAGCATATAACAGACAGAGAGAGAGAGAAAGAGAGAGAGAGATCTTACAAAAGAGCAAGCAATTTGCACAAGCTGCCTCTGAGATTTGCCTGTGCGAATTGAAAGTTTCCATCTGTTTGATGCTGTGGGATCAATGCGCATTTCATTTTGTACACTTTAACACAGCAGTGCGGAGCTGTTTATTAACTTGTTTGCTTATTTAGAGTGCTTAGCCCCAGGTAACTTGACAAGAAAAATGTCAGATTTATTATTTAAGCAAGAACATGCAACTACTTTTTTAGTCTCCCTTTCCCAGACATAAGCATATTAATCTTAGATGATTAGTGCATTGTCACTCTCCACAGTATGCTATTACAGTAAATACAAAGTAGGCCAGTTATTATTTATGGATTTACTTTCATGTTGTAACACAGCTAGGCTTCCGAATCAATCTCCAAAAGTTTTCTGTATTCTATTCTATTGTATTCTTTTCTAGTTTATTATTTGCTATATTGTGAGCGGGGTAATAAGACACAGATATGTTTGTGTATTATTTTGGAATTTGTTATCACATTGACTTGAGTACATTTATAGCACTTTCAGTTCTCAGCTTTGGACATTCTTTGGAAGGATGTTAATTCTTTTTCTTCATATACTATTACTACTACTAACACTACTACTACTACTACTAATAATAATAATAATAATAATAATAATAATAATAATAATAATAATAATAATGTCTGTTGTAAAGGCTTGTAATAACGTTACGTTACCAATGTTACTCCAGTATTTTTATTCCATACCATCTCTCTTCCTCACCACCACATCCTCTTTCACTGACTGGACACTGTGCTCTTGTAATAAGCTTCAGTAAATTAGTTTGTCCTTAATGTCAGTGCTCAGTGATCTGCTGATTAATTATGTGACTGCCTTACAGTACTGGACTTAAGAGTAATTCTAAATGCACGGGTAAATCGGTAAAATGTGGTAGAAAAAAAAAAAGTGTTGGTGGGAGTTGGCTTCTTTCACGACACCATTGTCAGACTGGTAATTGACAGCCTAAGTGGGTCAGTGGAGTGGATGGCCCCTGGTTAATTTATTTTCTAAGACATATCATCCATATTTATGAGCGCCCGCTGTTTAGTCTATCAGTGCACATCAAACTTGCTGTGTAATTGTACTTATAATCACCAGCGCTGTCTGAGTGAACAGACCATTACATTTACTCCTCATTATTTTATTAATTCCTAACTCCAGAGAAAGGCAGAGAGAGCAAGAGAATGAGATAGATACAGAGAAACAGAGTGTGTGATTATAACACATCATATAATACTTAATAATATATGATGCATTGATGCATGCTTATACATATGTAATTTCATATATATTTTCTAATATTACAGTGGGGTGTTCTGTCACAAATTTTCAGTCTTTGGCAATACTCATTTGCATTCCATGGTAATAAAGCATGTGAGAGACAGAGAGAGAGAGAGAGAGAGAGAGAGAGAGAGAGAGAAAGGGGGAGGGTTGGAAAAGATGGGGTAGAATTTTTTTGTAATCTGGTTGTAGGTCTGGTTACCATGACAAAGACCAGACTGCCGATGACAAACCATGCGTCACCGTCCCTTTCACCCCGTCTGTGACTCTCCGTGCCCACTCTCCAGGGCGGGTCCCCTCAGTCACTCCCTCATTACCCCTTCTGATGGCCCCAGCAGCTTGCTTCCAATGTCATCAATGTGAAAAGCGGGGCCATCGGACTGAACCTTGGGGCCTTTTGTGCTGCAGGGTAGAGGTCATGCAGCCGACTCACTTCGAGCTCACAAAGGGTGGCAGATTTCCCACTCAATGCGACACTGCTGGCATCTCTTCAGTGTTTGTTTAATGGCTACGGAACTGGGCTTGTGACCAAAAGGTTGCTGGTTCGATTCCCAGGTAAGACAATCCTGTCATTCCCGTGATCTACTGTAGGTGCTTAACCTGAATTGCTTCAGTATATGTTCAGCTCTATAACTGCGTAAAATGCATAGGTTACTCTGGATAAGAGCATTTACAAAATGCCTGTAATGTTCTGTAAATATACAACAGTACACACACACCCAACAGAGGAAGAGGAGAACTGCCTTAGGGTTCTAGAACTGCCTGCTTTTAACTGTGTGTCAATGTTATTTTTTTAATAATTAACATGAGGAAACTCATTGATATACTGTATGTTATATATCACCTGTTAGTGTCAGGTACCATTATTATCAGACTTAATTCCTATAACACCTTCTTACCTGGTCTCCTTATAAGGCAGTAACAGCGTGTCTGTACATTACACTGTGCTCTGTGTGTATCTATGCACTGTGTTTTCCTTCATGTATGTGCTGCACATGAAGGCCTATACAAGAAAACATTTGTCTGGTACATTTTACCTCATTACATCAGACCCAATAAAATTATTCCCTTCTGAAGTCTGCTGGGTTGAATTAGTTTCAAAACCACCTTCAGGAATATTTTTGTCAGATACACCATTCAGGGCCCAAAGATAATAGCAGTTTTTGTGCAAATTAGAGTCAGAATACTTTTTACCATCATGGCTAATGGTGTAATTATCTGCAATTTTGGTCCAACACACATACATACATTACCATTTGTTAGAAGTCTCTTGTTGAGATGTTTTTGAAAAAACAACATTATTGCCTGATTCAAGCCAGCCTAATGCTCTTCCCTGGCATGCCTTTTCAGTACAATCGGGTCAGGTTTCCACCACAACAAGGCTCTGAAACCCTAACTTGCATGTCTCATCAAGGAACTGTTGGTACTCATACAGTACAATATCATTCCTTTAAAAAGGGAAATTCCCTCAAAAGAATCATGGAATCATCATGCCCCGTATCTGCTTTGTGGGTTCTGTGTAAAATTCAAGGACTGTTTTGAAAGCAGTATGTAATACTTAATGAATTTTGTCAATCCTGGGAGGAATGTGGCATGAGGAACATTTGCAGAGTCAAACACACCTGCTCCTGGGGGCAGTTTATACCAAATTCTCTCTGATCCTGCATGAAAGGTGAAGAAATTAAAGTGTGTCATTATTTCTCAAGCTTCTCAATCCCTGCGCGCCGCTTCATCGCTGTCTAAAGTTCAACATCACTTGAGACCTCTAGAGTTCTGATTTTTCAATTCAACTTCTGGACTCTCATGCAGACTTTAATGATTCAGAAACAAAAGAGGAATGTTCACTTTGTTCCCTTTGTCTGAAGAACAGTAATTTTTAATAGAGCATCAAAATGTTAACTCCATATTAAAAAGAAACCCACTGGAGTCTCCTCTCCCTTATGTTAATCTAAACTTTAGGCTTTGTATTTTTTTCACCTGAATAACAGATGACAGAGATACTTTCACTCTAGTGCTCTCTGAATAAGAGTATACCTTCATGAAATATTTGAGGGGGAATAAAAAAAAAAGAATTAAAGACCTTCAGATTTTCTTTTTGTTCAATTATGAAGGTCCCCAGTCAGTTAGCCGTCCACATTTAAATGGCTCTATGGCAACCCCCACTGGAACCTGTGGACTGCATGCCAAAGCCACATTCCTCCTTCCACCGACTCAGGTCTTTGCGAAATTGACTGTGGGCCGCAGTGTGAAGAGAACTAGGCTGGTGACATCACGTGTTTCAGAAGGGAAATTCAGATGTCTTCACTCTTCTGAATCAGCAGTAGAGAGCACACATGAAGATGGATACAGGTAGTGAATTGGATATTCCAAATTAGGGAGGGAATTGGACATACCCAGCCCCAAGTCGGGCACAAAATTTTTTTAAAAGGGAAGCCGATCAGCATTTCATCAGTTAAGGGTTCTTTTGGTTCCATGATAGATTGAGGTGCATTTTCCTGGCGTGGTTTGGGTATACTCAAGTACTGTAAAGGCAAGGTCAAAGTTAACTGTCGATTAAGTGTACTTATTGATATTTTCACATTGTTAAAGAATATCCACCCTACAGAGACAGTTGTATTTCAAGATGACTATTCAGCCTTGTCATATCTACAGTGAAATTAATTTTTTTCCGCATGCACTCAACCTGTTCTCATCATTATTTTATATTATGTTATGTTAACCTTCATAACTGCTCAAAATGGTTAGTATAGATATAATTCTGGCAGAAATATTGGTTGGAAAGATGAGTAAGAAGCTAAATGTGAGAGCTTTGTTTATTCGATGGAAATAAATTAAGATACAGATACCGAGGCGGCACTTATTTCTGCTTGACAGGTGAACTTGTGTTATTGCCCAATGTACGCTGGAATAGGCTCCAGTATATGTACATACATATAGTGATCTCCATAATATCTGGGACAAAAAGAGCTGCCCAAGACTGCCCCACCCCCATACACACACACACACACATGTGGCAGCCACATCTATGACACACGGTGGGGGTGTGTTATGTTGTTATGTTTGGGCATGTATGGCTGCCACAGGTAGCGTCTCACTTGTCTTCTGTGATGACATATCCTGAAAGAATGAATTCTGAAGTGTACAGAAGCATCCTATCTTCTAGAGTTCAAGCAAATACCTCCAAACTCACTGGACGGTGCTTTATCATCATGTTGAAACCCAACATACAGTGTGAACAGAGCCAACATTGCATTTTAAGCATGAGACAATAACAAGCTGGAAGACTGCTCCACACAGAGTGGAATCTGATTTAATATTAATTTACTGGTCATTATTATTTCCTCTGTGGACAGCTTAAAATGCTGGCGATTTGCCCTTGGCAGAGAAAAATCTTTGTACAGTTAAAAATGATTGTACTGAATTTGTAAGTATAAAAACACATGCACACACAGACTTGCAAATGTCCACACACACGCACACACACGCACATACACACGCACATACACACAAATGCTGACACACACACACACAAGCACGCTCACAAGCTGAGGTGCAAACACATAAACGCTCACATGCCCACACACAGTCACCAGCACACACACCCTCATCATTAGTGACATGTTGAAACTTGAACTATAAAAAGTGAGTACATTACACAGAAGTGCCACATGGTCATTTTTTGAGGTTACAACATGACTCTTTGTGGTTTCAGAGAATTAATTAAAGGGAGTAAAAATTCCTAATGCATCAAGGTGTTTGTTTTCTGCCTCTACTTCAGATTCAACCTATGGAAAGTCCCAGACAGTAAAGCTAAGAGAACAAGGATGAAGAACTCTATTCTGTATCACTGTTTTTTTTCATTAACACAGTTGTGACAGTCTTGGGAATGCATTTTGTAATCTGTTTGAGTTGTAAATCAAAGATACATTCTGACCTCTACCTTAGTGTATGGCTGAAATTGAACTTCCTTCTGAACATTGATGAACATACGTTGCTCTCCTGAGAACAAAGATTGTGTTCCAATATCGACTGAAGTATCAATACAGATGTTCTGCAGATGTTCTGGTGGAACCCCAACCCCAGAGCCCCCAAACCTCACAACCGCCTACCCCACCCCCTACCCCCCATCTCAGCGTGTCTACTAAAGGCAACCCATTCATGTAGAATCTAAAAATAAATGTGCGGAACAAAATGTCCTCCCTTATGCCTTTGATGTTGGAATCTGCAAAATCTAAATTCAGCTCTTAAACTGAAAGAACGAGCATACATCTTGAAACCTTGAAACCCTTGAAAAAGACTTGAAACCCAACCAGTCAGTTCTTTTCTAAAAATATAACCCAAATCTGGCTCCAACAAAACCCGTCTGCTAAGCATGTATCCCCCGCTTCTCATTCCCTAAGGCCTCTGTCTGCACTGCTGAGACAGGCAATCATCTCGAAGAAGTCCAGGTGAATCCCACCATCAAGATGAGCTCGTTACAGAACAGGAGGCTAAGCGTGTTCCTTGATTAATTAATTGTCTGCTGTTTTCTCCCTGCTTGAACTCAAGGCCAATGCAATATTTCACAGGGACAAATTGACTGAGGATTTGACACCGGCTTGACCATAAAGCTAATTAGGTGCTCCAGGAGAACCTCAACCTCAGCAATGTCTGAAAGAGATATCCCTGGGTGATTCAGAGGTGAGGCCTGGAACCTCTTAGAACATCTTTATTGGCATAGAAAGAAAGCATTTGTGCAGCCAATTCATACACTGAAGTAATCAACAAATTAAACATTTAACTTCAGTACCACGCAATACTGCACATTAAATAATTTAACTAAATAACTAAATTATTTAGCATTTACTTGACATACAATGAGCTACATAATGATTGGGATAAAGACATTTTTTCTTGATTTGGCTCTGTACTCCACAATCTTTGATTTGTAATCAAACAAGCCAGATGTGCTTAAAACAAACATACTCAGATTTTATTTAATGGTATATTTATACACTTTTGTGTCACCATGTAGAAATTACAGAACTTTTTTACATGACCCCCCCTCCCCTTTCAGGGCATCATATTGTTTGAACAAATTAATGTTATGCAAATGAAAGTAGTCACTTTTAGAACTTTGTCGCGTATCCTTTGCATGCAATGACTGCTTGAAGTATCCTCTCTGGTGATGCTCTGCCCAGTCTATACTGCAAACATCATCAGCTCCTACTTGTTTCCGGGCTATTTGATTTAAATTTTCTCTGCAACAAATGAAACACATGTTCAATTGGATTGACTTGACCAGTCAGGAAGTTCACAGTTTTTGGCTTTGAAAGACTTTGTTGCATCAGCATTATGTTTGGGATCATTGTTTTGCTTTAGGACAAAGCACCATTCAATGTGTTTGGAGGCATTTGCTTGAACTTAAGCTGAGGAGATGCTTCCATACGCTTCAGAATTCATTCAGCTGCATCATCAGCAGTTCCATCATCAATGATGACAAGCGAGCCTGTACCTATGGCAGCCATACAAGCCCAAACTGTAACACTGTCACCATGTTTCCCAGATGAGGGGCGTGCTTTGGATTTTGAACAGTTCCTTTTGGGGTCCACACTTTGCTCTTGTCTTCACTCTGATACAGGTGAATCTGGTCCTGAAACCCCCGGGTCCTCACATGCACATAAGAACAAGCCTGGAATCACAAGAGACACTGCATGTCTGCCAAGCAAGACCCAGAGGTGGCAGTGAAGAGGAGAAAGTGGGAGAAAAGAGGATTCTCCATAGAGACTTAAACTAAAGCTCTCACCACTGGGCTTTAGTGGAGTTGGTTGAGGTAAGGAATTCAGTGAGTGTGTAGGTTTGTACGAAACCATTCTGGAGAACTCATTGATCGAATAGGCAGAGAGAAATATTCCACGAGGAAAGCAAACGTCTCTTTTTAATCTTGAAATTTCACTGAATATTTTTAAATTTGAAATGCCAGAAATAAAATTAAACATATAAAACATCCCCTTTGTAAAATGTTTGCCTCAAACTACACCTGCGACTACACTAGTGTAGACAAATAGATGCTGAAAAGCATTACTCCTCAGATATTGCTAACAAGCTGACACATTGAGTGGAAATAGTCTTGAGACATGATTTGCAGTTTTATATGTTATCTCCAATCTAAATTATTAGATATTTATTAGATTTTTCTAATTAAACCTCAAAAATTCTGAATGTAGATCAGTCACTCTTGATTCACAGATTAAGCTGGACTGGTGGACACCTTTCTTACAAAAATATTAATAAAATCTAGCCATTCTGCTAGGGTTGCTGTGAAATTGAAATCTAAGAAAATCTAAATTGTGTTTCCTGGAGCAATTTTTCTGTCTTTTACAATTTTATTTGGAAAGATCCTACAATTGAGCCATAAGAAAGTGAATATAAAATATATTGTCGTTCAGTTTCCTCACACATACAATTGTTTGGGAGGAGAGAGTGTTTGCCTCAGCCTAATAACCCTAGAAACTGTATTCTATCTAGTGTGTGGCAACTCACTTTTGTGGAGTACCTAACTAAATGTTAGTTTGTCTCTGTCTGCAAAAACATGGTCAAAGAATATAGCTGTCATGGTTCTGTGTTTTCCTGTCTGTGTTTCCCTTGTTGGGCCGCCAGATGGCGGCACTTCTGTTTTGTGTCCTGCTCCCCCCTGTTAATTGTATGATTGTTTCCAATTGTCTCGTTATTCTATCATTGTTCCCACCTGTGTCTTGTTATCCCCTCCTTTTCTGGTTTGATTGTTTTTTGAGTTCACCTGTGTCTTGTTACCCCCGTCTATTTAAGTTCTTTGTTCCCTTGACTCGGGTGCTGGTTCCTTGTGTTTGTTTCCTACTTGTGTTTGATCTGTTTGAAATGTACCTGCCCTTGTACTCTGCCTGCCTGTGTTCTGTCCTGCCTGTGTTTTTGAGTTCCTGTTGTTTTCTGTTTTATTAGATATTTTTTGAGTTTGTGTTTTTGCCCATCGTGCCCTTTTTTGTCCCCTGCTTGTTTGCCTGTCGTGTAAGTAAAGTCTTTGTTAATTTTCCCTTTTTGAGTTTGTGTTTTTTTCCCTCTGCGTTTGGGTCCCCCCTACCCGTTACGTGACAATAGCATTACTGGAACATGATATTTTCCATGCAGATACACAGTCAATCTTTCAGTTCAGGAGATATATTTTGCGTAAGCCTGGCAGAGTTGCTCCTTATGCTGTCCCTGCCTAGATTGTTAAGTTTTCATCTGATGGAAGGCTTTCTGTTTAATTGCACATTTATGCCCTTAGTCATCAGAAAAACAAATTTGTCCCATAATGCTAAGTAAAAGAAGAAAAACATGCCTTCAAGTGCCAGCTGTCAAAGCGAAGACAATCTAGAAATGTACATATGCGGTGATTCTGGAAAACATTACAGGCTACTTACCTACCGTACGGTCGCACTCTCTGTGTGCCTGTTATATTGGATAGACTGCCTTTTAATGTGACCACAGTGAAATTTTACAGGCAATATTACCACGTCTCATGTGAAGCGTGTGTTTAATGTAGCCAGGAAATTAAATGGCAAGCGTTCATTTTCAGGCTTTACTTAAAGGCAGAAATGTCTCTTTTCTGAGATGCGTTTTTGATGCTCAATGCTGTGCTCACCCAGATGCACACTAAGCACATTCGACCACTGATGAAAAAAGGTTCCTTTCTATGCAATGGGGCCACACTTATTACATTTATATTTAGGGCCATGGATTGTGTACCCCATGCTTGCTGGTAGCAACCCCCCAAGGTCCACACACACACACACACTGTCTCTCTTTCTCCATCTTAATGGTGCGATTCAATCACGCCCAGGTCTTTGGAAAATTGGAGAGTGGGTCTACAGCAAAGAATGAGTGAAGGCAGAAGAGTGTTAAGACTAATTTAAGTTTTCATGAGAGGAAAAGCAGCAACTCGTTAACAATTATAATTAGATTTGCCCAGGGTAATGCTGTCATTAACTTCATCAACCCCTTAACCCCACCCCCAGCCCCCCAGCAAAGTAAGGAAAAAAACTATTCATGTACTGACGTTACTTCTATTTGCTGATATTAATTTAACCAGGAGTTAATTGAAAAAAGCTGCGATGGTCCGGAGGGGAGCAGGGAGGAGTGACGTTTAGCAGTTATTCCCTTCAGTCATATAATTTCTGTATAAATCTGTATGATTTTACATCTCTAAAGAGTCAAGAGTCACATGATGATGTTTATGTTCTGGCACCTGTCCTGTATATATAATACCTACATCAATAATAACCAATGATCCACACATTTAGTAACACACCTATGTATTTGAATGTACTGTGTATCTTAAATATATTCACAGACTTTAAGTCAGCTGTACCGGCCTAATTCAGTCTTTTTTTTCAGCATGAGCCAGAGTTGAGTTCTAGCTAGCTTAACTTAGAGTTGGTTTCACCAACAGAGAAACATTTCTCATTTGGAGTTAGTATCATAAAACATAGTATAAATAATACTTGAGTGAAATAACATGGGTTAGTCTTGTTTTTTTTGTTTTTTTTGCCCTGGCAGGTGCTAAAAAAAAGGTATTAAGTTTTCCAGAAAATGAGTGAATGTAGGGACCGTCTGGGTAGTGTATAAGTAAAAGCACTCGGCAACCACTGCAGAGACCAGGGTTCAAGGCAGCGGTACTTCCGGCTTAGTCAGACGTTCCTACGACAAAGTTGGCAGCGTTCACGGGTGGGAAGCCGGTGAGGGTATGAGTCCTGATCGTTGCATTAGCAACTCCTACTGGTTGGTCGGGACGCCTGTCCAGCGGGGAGGGGATCTGAGGGAGATAGCGTGAACCTCCACGCGCATTACAATCTCCCCGTGAAACTCCTTGCCGTCAGGTGAAAAGAAGGGGCTGGTGACTCCACATGTAATGGGGGAGGCATGTGGTAGTCTACACCCTCCCCAGACCAACAGAAAGAGCATCGACTAGGACTGTGATACACACGGGCAATTGGTATAACGACTAAATTGGGGAGAAAATGGGAAAAAATGTCAAAAAAGAAAATGAGTGAATTTCAGTTTGGTAGAGATTGTAAGCTTTGGCTAAAGCCATGTAGAAAATTTTATCTAGTAAGCAAATGGGCTAAAAGACAAGGAAAAATATCTAACTTAGGGTTTTTAGGGTTAGTCTGTTGCCCCTGCACTGGTACTGTATTTACAGACTGCCCCCTACACTGGTGCTGTGTTTGCAGACTTCCCCCTACACTGGTACTGCATTTACAGACCTTCCTCTGCACTGGCACTGTATTTACAGACTTCCCCCTACATTGGTACTATATTTACAGACTGGCCCCTACACTGGCACAATATGAACAGACTGCCAACCCCTCTTCCCTCTCACTGGTACGAACAGGCACTGATGTGAACATGCCATCCCCCAGTGCTGCATCTGCCCCCGAAGCTTCACCTGGCCCATATGGTGTGAACTTCACAGATGAGAAACATGAATGCCCCGAATAAATATGGGGCCGGTCCCCGCGCCTGGCGGGGCCCTCGTGGGACCCCGGGTAAATGAAATGCCTATCAGTCTATGACACTGCAGATGCTGCATACAATTGGCAGCTTCATGCTTCATTATTCTTGGATCAGATATAGAGACAGGGCCTCTGGCAATCACGCTTTCTCGTCTGAGGGAGAGGGGCATTTTGGATTGAGGTGGAGAGGAAACCAATTCCACGGGCTGAAGGAAATGATTGAGAGGTTTTTTTTCTTCTTCTTCTTCTTTTCTCTTATTTTTTTAAGCCTGAAATTTCTCAGTGTTTTCTGTAGAGAAAGACACACTGAACAACGCAAGTAAGCATATAGGTCCTTTAGAACAGCTCTACAGCGAAGAGGGAAAGAAAAAAATACAATGTGCGTTTCGTTAAACTGAAAAGGGTAATGGTTCGCGTTTCAAAATGAACCTGTCTCGTGACGCTTCTGTTGTAGTGTTTCACAGTGTGGTGCATCTCTTTCACCTCCATGACGCAGAATGTCAAATGCACTCCACTGTAAGAAAACTGTAGCAAAACCGAGTGTGGCTGTTCTGTTTTATTTTCAGAACGTGCATCCTCTAATCACTTCAGAATGTTTAGTTAATAGACGCTTGACCCATGGGGAAGAAAGGTTTAAGATGGAGCTTTCTGGAAGCAGCAGTGCAGATAAGGATGGCCACGTCCTTTTTGTTTGCAATTACGGGCACTTGAAAAGAGACAAACGGCAGGTTATGGGAAAATGACTGGTGCTCATGGCATCTCCTGAGTTTGATTGATGGGTGTTATCTCCTCACAGATATGGCACTATACTTCCCATAGAGTGAAGTGGCAATTGTATTTATCGCCCGCGGTAATATTCTTCCCCGCAATATCTAATTACTATGTAATTTGCAGCCTTTTTAAAATGAAACAAAAATGATGATGCTAAAATTAATGGGATATTAATTCAGAGACGCCACCGATACGCATTTATTTAGCTCTTTCTCTGATAAGCCATGCAATGGAAATGACAATAACTCTTTGGCTGAGATATGCTTATTACAGTAATTTGTCTGAGCTGGCTGTTTTACTTTTTCTTTTGTCTGCTGTTTTGTTCATTAGAAATTATAGGCTTGATTTGTCAATTGTCGTCATATTCTTTATGTACTAGTTGTACATCACCGTATTTTCATTACAAGGGAAATAGTTACAGAATATATGTTGTTCATGCAATAACTCTCTCTCTCTCTCTCTCTCTCTCTCTCTCTCCCACACACACACGCACGCACGCACGCACGCACGCACACACACACACAAAATAGAATGGGCTTGCATCAGGTTGCCCGTTAAACCCCACTGAAGTCTAGACTACAGTGTGATTGAATGCTGTAATGCTGTCCATGCGTGAGATAAGATCTAAAGCTCCCCAAATCATGTTATGCCAAATGTTAGCTGTTGTGCTGTGTGTGAAGGCTGAAAAAAACATGACAATACATAACAAAGAAACCATACCAGTAAACCAACCATTTTCTTCATAAAACACTATTACAATGCCATTATGTGGGGGGAAAGAATGCTGTTCCCATTTGTTTAATCATAGAAAGATAATATGAAAATGTGGGACACAAATTGGACAATCGAGGATTTTTTTTTTCCTTTTAATAATACAATGTGTCCCCAGAGGAAATGAGACATTGTATTTATTTTTAAGATACACAAACACGAGAAAATAATAAATGGGTTAAACTGCATTAGCTGTGAAGCAAAGTTTTAAATGGTGATTAAGGAAAAGCTCAGCTTTCACAATAGATTACACTGCACCCTACCACACTGCACCCTACCTTAACTTACCCGTGTTCAGCAGTTGTCTACGATCATGAAAATGCACTTTTGTACGTCGCTTTGGATAAAAGCGTCTGCCAAATGAATGTAACTGCAGATAAGCAGAGGTGAGGGAAAACACCAAAAATGGGTGGAGTTAGTGTGTTATTAGTAACCCAGTAATTTGAGCCACAATGCATTGCTGAGGACAGTAAAGAGAGGAAAGTTCTGATTCAATGATTGAAAAATATGATACCACCTACTATAGAGCTCAATGAGCCTCAATCTTCTGTCACTACAATGCAACATGATTCACACTGCATGACCACATTTGACATACAGTAGCATTTAACTGGATACCATTAACTGAAATGTATCTCAAAATGATTACCTTTTTCATGGACAACATGGCAAGTTTATTTGTTTATTCCCAGGAGGCCACAGTCCTCCAGAAATGGACACAACAATGGTCTGCTGGTAGGAGGACCATTCTTAATCTAGGAGGCAGTCCTTTAACAGTTGATTGTCATCTCCACTGCTTTACTTTCTGATAGCAGACCATTGTAGCTATGATTTACAAAGCTGGCAGATTGACAACTGTTCCAACATTGGACCAATAGTGGAACTGTATTTTTGAAGCAGGGTTACTGTATATTGAATTCAGACAATGCAATGCATTGATGATCAGGCCTAGTGCATTTCTGTTAGTTATATCGACAGTAATACTCAAAAATCTGCTGGTAACCTAGCACTGAGTCAGAAACATTTGGTATTAGAATGGCTTCCAGTGGGCTCAAACTTAATCATTAAGCGGTCAGGAGGTAAAGGGCTTCTATTTTAAATGAAGAAGTAAGGAGGAATAATTAATAATGAAAAATGAGGTTTGAAAATTAAAAAGCGCCCTGTCCAACACTGATTAAAACCCAGAATGATCTGTGAATAATTTATCAAAATGTGCCAGTGACAGTTTGCTTTAGATAGAAAATTTCATAGGTCCACCTTAACATTTTCATTTTTAATGTACAATTAATATTAAAATAACAGCCCAAAAGAATTATGGATTCGATTACTATTACTGTACATGAAAACCAATGGTACCCTTAATACAACATTTTATTTGGTGTCCCGTGTTCATTGTTCTAGTGATCTTTCATGATATCACCAAAAGAAATCTGTTATTAAAAGATATATTCTACGCAGCATGAATTCAACAAGGTACTGGGAACATTCCTTGGGGATTTTTGTCCATTCTGACTTGATAGGGTCACATAGTTCCTGCAGATTTTTCAGCCACACATTCATGTTGTGAACCTCCCTTTCCACCTCATCTGAAAGGTGCTATATTGGATTGAGATCTGGGGACAGTGCAGGCCAATGCATAAACAGAAGTCACTATCATGTTGATGGAACCAGCTTGAGAGGGATGCATGCTTTGTGACATGATGCATTATCCTGATGGAAGTGTACGTTCAAAAAATGGTAGACTGTGGCCATAAAGGGATGCACATGGTCAGCAACAATACGCAGGTATGCTGTGGCATTCAAATGATACTCAGTTGATATTAAGGGGTCTAATGTGTACCAAGAAAACATCATACCCACCCTTATAACACCACTAGCAGCCTACACTGTTGAGACAAAGTAGAGTGGATCCATGGATTCATGCTGTTTACACACAATTCTGACCCTATGACCTGCATACCAGGCAAAGTTTTTCCAGTCTTCAATGAACCAGTTTTAGTGAGCATGTGCCCACTGTAGCATCATCTTGCAATCCTGCCAGCCTGTGCCATACAGCCACTACAGATGATCCAGAATGCTGCTTCCCAACTTTTCTTCAACCTTCCTAAGTTCTCTCACGTCACTCCCCTGCTGAGGTCACTCCACTGGGTTCCAGTCGCCACCAGGATCAAGTTCAAAATCCTGACCAATGGCGTAGCCACGGGTGTGCCAGGGTGTGCCTGTGCCACCCAAAGAGGCAGCTGGCACACCCAAAAATCAGATGCAGAATGAATTTGTAGTTATAGCCTTACTAAAACGTTTTGCTCAAAACTTATTATTCTCTAATTATAATAATTGTCAATTTTAAAATAAATTCTAAATTATTTTTGTCAAAAAACAACATCCACTGTCATGCACAGCCTGCCTACCAATCAAATTTTCTAAAGGTTGATGCACGCACAAGTAGCCACGAGCATCATGGGAGACTAGCAGTGTAACTCCCCCTCAACAAGTGCGACTCCTTCGGCACCAGCGCCTGTGGAGACCGAATCAGAGGACGCAGAAATGGCTAACTCTAAAGATATCTCGGCAGTAGGCGAACCTGCATGCCAGCCCAAATTGTGTGCTTTCCCAGTCACCCAAACAGTCAGTGGAAAGAGTTTTTAGGCTAAATAGTATGACCGGTACCATTGGCTAGAGTAGCCTATAGTATTAAACTGGACGCTGTATTTTGTCAACCTTGCCGCCACTTTAACATTGATGTGAAGGAGGACAGATTTAGCAACAGGATAAAATCCAGCACAAAAAATGCTCACAGGAAGACTAAATAGTCTCTCATTGCCAGCGTTTGAAAGGGAACTTACAGAGACTTTGGACTCTAATGAAATAATTGAATCATTAAAGGCCAAGCCATGCCGTCTTGCCCTTTAAGCTGTCAACTTGCACAGGTAGGCTGTGTCCCAATAAAGTTTCATGTAAATGTCATTTGGGGGAATGTTGTGTAGATTCTAGTCTTTCCTAGTTGTTATCTATTCTATTGTAGGCCTATTTTGTTTTATTTGATAAGCAAGAACGATTGCACTGTGACATTTAAAATAACAATCAAAGAATGGACTGTACAATAACTAAATCACGTTTTATACTGTGTTATGGCTATGTTGTAGGCAAGCCTATATGGAGAGTAATGGATGGTTATATTTTTGTGGAGGTGCACATCAGTCTAGCCTACTCTGTGTTGTAGAGAAAATTAAATGTGGCACACCCAGTTATTCTGATGCACACCCACAGTCTTTTTTCTGGCTACGCTAGTGGTCCTGACCCTTGGTTACACTGCAGCCAACAGAACAGCCCCTGCCTACCTACAGCACATGATTCAATCCTACGCACTAGCTCGACCATTCCGCTCTGCTGTAGCAGGACGACTCACACTCCCTGTCATCCGGGTTAATGGTTCTAGATCGTCCCTATCACGGAGCTTCTCCAACCTAACACCCTAGTGGTGGAACAAACTCCCTGTTCCTCTACGAACCATTCAGTCATTGCCTATCTTCCACCATAGTCAGAAGATGCATCTATTCAGACTGTACCCTGGACTAACTATCGCTTATTCCTGTCGCAGTTTCATGTTACACATGCACCTCCGTCCAGGACTTATATTGTATTTGTATCGTTATCTTGATGTTGTAGCTCTTTGTCATGCCTCCTAGTTTGACTTACCATAACCTTCTGACCTATCCTATGCTTACTGTGTGAACTGGACTTACTATGTTCATGGCTATGAATAACTGTCACATAAGGAGTATTGTATCTTATCAAACTTGTGTTTTTTAGTCGTTCCAACGACCTTCGGTATGCACTTATTATATGTTGCTTTGGATAAAAGTGTAATGCCAAATAAATGTAATGTAATTTAATCTTCCTGTTAGCTGAGAAGAGTGCAACCCAACATGGTATTCTGCTGCTATAGGCTATCCACTTCAAGTGCTTTTTCCCACAGAACTGCTGCTTACTGATGTGTTTTGTTTATCATTTACCATTCGCTGTAAACTCTAGCGAATGCAGTGCATGAAAATCCCAGGATGACAGCTGTTGCTGAGATGCTGGAACCACCACGTTGAGCACCAACAATCATACCATGATCAAAGTCGCTTAGGTCACGCTGAGCTCGCCCATGCTAATGTTTGGCCGAACAGCAACCAAACCTCTTCACCATGTCAATATGTTTTATATACAGTGAGCTCAGGGACAAAGACTTTTTTTTGTCATGTACTCCACAATTTTAGATTTTGTAGTCAATCAATTCACATGTGGAGAAAGTGAAAAATTTTAGTGGACCCTAATCTTTTGGACAAATGACTTCACAGGTGTTTTGATTAGTCAGATGTATTCACTTGTTTCTTTGGTGCAGGTATGAGAGCTGTCAGTATCTACTGTAGTGTTGATTCTAGGATTTTGGAACCTGTTATTAGGGTTTGACAACTTGAGGACCAGAATTGTACCAATGAAAGCCGAGGAAGCCATTATCAGAAATAAGAACAAAAAACTGTCTGAGACCTATGTCTCATCACAATGAAGAACCCCTAAACACCTATCTGACAGATCAGAAACACTCTTCAGGAGGCAGGCGTAGATATGTCAGTCATACTGGCTGTAGAAGACTTCACAAACAGAAATACAAAGGCTACACTGCAAGATGCAAACAACCAGCTATCCACAAAAACAGGATGGCCAGGTTACAGTTTGCTAATAAGTAGTACTTCTGCTAATAGTTTCTGCTAATAGTAGCAGCAAAATTAATTCTGAAGTGTACAGAAGCATCTTATCTACCCAAGTCCAAGCAAATGCCTCCAAACTCATTGGACTTTGCTTCATCCTGACATACTTCATATTGCAAAAATAACAAAAGAGTTTTTCAAAGCCAAGAACAGGAACATTATTGACTAACCAAGTAAGTTTCCTGATCTGAATACAATTAAACATGCATTTCATATGCTGAAGACATAGCCAACTAGCAAAATCATAGGCGACTAGCCCAACTGAACCGCTGAACTAACAAGCCGAGGCTGAAGATGGCTGCAGTACCAGCCTGGTAGAGCATCACCAGGGAAGATACTCAGTACCTGGTGATGTCTATGGGTCACAGACTTCAAGCAGTCATTGCATGCAAAGGATATGTGGAAAATTAGTTAACATGAATACTTTCATTTAAATAGCATTAATATTTCTCAGACTGCAGTTGGGGAAGCATGATTGGATGCTATTTGCTTAATTGTGTCATGCAGCACACCTTCATGGAAACATTTGCAGTCGTTTCTCCACTCATTTATTCAGGTTTTTCCTTTAATTTGTCACCCGTCTTATATATATATATATATGTGTGTGTGTGTGTGTGTGTGTGTGTATATATATATACACACACATATGTACAAGCCTGCACATATGGGGGTGGGTGGGAAAGCTTTCAGAGGCCCTGTCACTGGATAGTGCCCAAGAGAAAATCCCAGTGAGTCGCTGCTGAGGGAAGATGGTGACTCACACCTTCCCTGAGTGATGTTATGGCCAATTATGCATTGCCCCAAGGGGCTTGTAGCCACAGTCGCCACTAGCACCGGTTCGATCCAAACAACTTCTCGGCTAGGTTACCCAAAGTCCCTCTCCCTTTTGTTCTAGCTAGTTTGTTGTCATGGATGTAACTGTAATAAAGCACTCAATAAACTGAATGGGGATTAAGTTACAGCGTCTTCGAATACAGCAGGGAATTGCAAGTGTTTTGTCACCACATTGATTCTGTTGACATCTTAGGTGCTCGTTTTGAATGTGAATTGGATGCATCTATCGGGAGAAGGGGAGAAGCACCATTTATACAAACCAACAAACTATCCCAACAAACCAGCAAACTATCCCTTGCCGCAATTGCGCAAGCCCTGTGGCTGCTCTTAAAATGATCATTTATGCAAAGGACCTCCAAAGCAAAAAAAAAAAAAAAAAAACACTGAATGGCTGCTGTACATAGGCAACCACAGTACAGCTAGTGTATCCTGAATGAGGCTTCAGGTTACATTCTGCAGCACTCAGTTGGAGATGGAAGGCATCAGCAAAGCAACCGGGTCACCACGTTGCCTGGTAACAAGCTTTGGATTGACAAAGAAAGTCCACTCTAGCACTGGCTTTTTTTGTGCGAGTAATCGATATGACAGGCTTGATGCAATGATTGAAGATTAGTGGGGAAGGCCACGCAACGGGGATCATTTTATAACGGCAAAAGAAAGGATAGGGTTTCTGCACTATGCACCTCTCTCACTCTTGCTCTCTCTCTCTTTCTCACTCTGTCCTGTAGGACTCTCTCTGTTCCTGTGTGACAAGTTCCTGCAGCCAGTCTGTAGGATAACTAGAGCACAGACAGGTATAGATGTGACAGCTTTGTATTCTTAACATTGAACATTCTGTCTCCCTGCCGAAACATTCCAATTTGACGCATCTTAAGAACATTCACAAAGGGAAGTGACCAAGATCAGTTCTGTGGTGATGGATGTTCAATGGTGTAACCAGAAATCCCTGTTACAAATTAACCTTGACTCTGCAATTCCACCACAGATTCTATTGACAAACCAGATAGCCAGTTCCTGCATCTCTTCCACCCTGTCTGTTTCCAAAGACTTAAGATTTTACTTATTTTAAAACCAACCTTGAGTTCATAGTAAACATTAATTAAAATCCACAGGAATGTCTTTTTTGCCAAATTTTTGAATTTTTGAAGAATAACATCTCTAAATTGTATAAAAACTGGGGAGGCTCTAAATAACAAATCTTAATTTTCCCCATACTTGGAAGGGAAGTCAGGTAAATTCCCTTTACCATCAACCAGGGCCTGTTTTTTTATTTTTCAAGGATAAAATCTCTTGCATATGTTAACGTAAGAAAAGCCATAGCCACATTCTGCTGCACTGTGAGGGCTTTTGACATTTCATTGTTATTCTAGCTTTGTGACAAGAACATAATACCTCCAAGCCTCTCAGGTTGCCAGCATGCACTGCAAACACCAGGCGTCCTTTCAGGTTGAATGACAGCTCAAAACATCAACATACTGTAACTAAGAAAAGAGCCTGTGCACTATCATGGCTTTTAATTAAAAACATTATTGTTATTATTATTATTATTATTATTATTATTAGAAAATGTGCCACCCATCTGTGAAGGTCTGGTTTCGTCACCAAAAGAACTGAACAGAAAGAAGGAGAAGATGAACGGCAAAAAGAGAGCAAGAGGGTGTGTGGTATGGGAGGGGTGGCAACAGAACGATTCTGAAATGAAACGTGCGATTGATGCAGTTTTGCGGAAGATCAATGCAACACCGGCAGGCCAGGGACGGGGAAGCGCTCTCGTTTCTAACGGACGTGGCTGGTAACCGGATTCCCGCCGGCTTGGGACCGAGCGGGACTGTGACAGGGAGGAATTTGGGCCGTGGGAACCTGGGACATAGAGGGAAAGGAATGCGCTAAGAGGGCCCAGTGGGAAGATGAACGGTGGATCGGCATGACCCGTGCTGATACCCCCTGTCGTCACGCCCATTGGTTCATGGGGGAGGGAGGGAAGGTTGGGGGTTCTAATTGGGGCCTTTCTGTGCTGACAAGGTGTGGGCGTTTTTTTTTTTTTTTTTTTTGACCAGCTTCCTTTCTTTGGCAGAGTACGAAAGGAGAAAACCTCAGAGAGGACTGAAATTTCTAGAATTCAAATTTTCAGTGACACACGTGCAACACAAGCTGCTTAGCAGCTATTGGGCTTTTGAACCCATGAAGACTTTTAATACATAAACTCAAGCTGAAAATGACCTCCAGGCAATCTTTGATGCCAGCCCTTGTCATATAAATTTGCAGGAATATTAACAGGTTAGGTGCCTCTTACAGACAGCCAGCAGCCATACCTCCCTACCTCCCTGTCACTTGCTAATGCTTGATGGATGAAGCAAGCAGTGCTGGGCTTGGTTCGTGCTTTGGTGTGAGACCTCCTGGGACAGTTAGGTTGCTGTTGGAACCAGTAGTAATGGTTGGCTGGCAGGGGGAACTCTTCCCTTTGGACCGAGTAAAAAGCTTATACCCCAGGGCTGTGGTGGGGAAACTGTGCTGTTGGAGAGGCTATCATTGGAAACAGGCATTGAACCAAGGTCCTGGATCACTGAAGTAATTAATGATTTCCTCTAATGAAAGATTGGCTAGCTCTGTCATGTCTAGGTCTGACATGTCTACTCAACCACTTCCGTACAGGCTTAATAATCCCTCTCTCACTGCCCAATGTGTTTCTTAGTCTCCGGGCTCAAAACCGCTATTGTTTTATCATTAGGTTGGTGCTACATTGGTTTTGGTTGAGAATAAGGCACCCTCCCTCTCCATAAACCTGTGATATACATTGTTTCATTTGGTGAGCCAGAGGGAGTACAGTTCCCACTGTTACTTAGCGCTTAATTGATCAGTTAAAGCAGCTCATTACACAGTTAACTTACCACGTCTGGTTTCTTGGGTTTGAATTAGTTGCTCATTTTAAGGCGGAAAAAATTGGCCACCCTGCGGCCCTTCACAAAAGTGAATACCGCCAGGTGCTATATAAATGTAATCCATATTTTTGAAATGAGACCCAAAGGGTTCCGTGATGGGTCTCACCCCGAGCCTTGCATAGAGGGCATTCTGGTGTGTTTTTTTTTTTTAAGGTAAGCAGAAGACACAGGGGGAATCAGGAAAGGTTCAATGAGGGTCACTGGCATAAAGAAAGGCACTAAATGGGGCTGTGCTGCCTAGAATCGGCTTCTTTGCGGCAACACAATGAAGACCTAATCTCATCATTATTAATTTAAATGGCCGGTATTTCAATCAGATTGAAGTGAGTTATCTCTGCTAGTGAGGTGAATCCATCACGCTGTACCGTCTGAACTCAGACACCAGCTGTCCAATGTACTCACCTTCGAACCAGTGCCTACTTCACACCCTACAGGTCACACAAGTAGTAGCCTCCCAAACCACCTAGTTAGTTGTAACTTTTATGAATCTTTTGCAGATATAAGCCCACCATTGCCAAGAGGAGTCCAATTTTGTCAAGCTACCAGGGCCCAAAACTGCAACTGTATGACTCCGCAAGTGCTCGCGGCTTTTACTGACCTCCTCTCAATCTGCTCTTCAGACAAAACACGAGAGACTCATACAGCGTTCAGTGATCCCAATGCACAGAGGCCCTGAACATAGCAGCACTTGCCATGTGACACTTACCAAGCAGGAATGTATAATAAGCATTAAATTCATTGAAAGACAGGGAACAGAAAAGCCAATGTTGTGTCTAAGTGGCACCGCTGCAGTGGAGGGGAGGGATTTTATGAGCGCACACGGAGGCCCCAGTATTCACGGCTGCACCTCTCTCTCATAGGGCCTATTATTCCCCGGAAAACTGCTTAATGTGTCTATTGAAGGAGAGGTGATGAGATACGCAAAGGATGTATGCAAGGGATGAATCCTCCGCTTACAGTGGGGGTTAGCCTGCAGTTCTTCAGTCGCACGTTTCAGTCTGCTAAATGAATCCTGCCGTTTTTTCCCTGATCTGACAGAACTCCTCTTTCTACCCAGGGTGGAAGAAGGGAAAAATGTATAAGAAAGGAAGTAAGAGAGAGAAAAAGAGGGGGTGGGGGTGGGGGGAGAAAGTGACATGTTTAAATTAAATTTAAAGAATCAAGCTATCTTCCCCAAGGAAATATATTGCTAGAGATTTGCTATGAGCGTGAGTTTTTGAAAGATATCTAGTTAGCTGCTGTCAAAGTGAGCATATATAATTTGGACAGTGTAAGAAAAAAGCAAATTAATATGAAAATGAAAAGCAAACAGCACACAAACCAAAAATGAACTGAACAGAACGGACATAGTTTTCCTTTATTCCTTCCTTCATCAGCAAGGGCTCTTCCTCTCTATGAGGGGCAGTCAAGGGAGAGGCAATGACAGAACAAGCACAACTTTTCTCCCCCCTTGTCTTTAGAATGCAGGATCCAACACAGGTAACAAGAGTTTCACATTTGTGTGAAGAAACAGTACCATGTGTGTTCCATGCATCAACGCCAAATCATACAGTATCTTTAAATGGTCCATTTGGTATCTAATTTTGTGTTGTTCATAAAGATGCGTTTGTCTTTGATATAAATTAGTTTTCCTTCATATCAAAGTAGAAAATTTAACAATGTTAAAGAGGTTTTCCAGCAGTGTGTACATAGAGTGAAACATATGAGTTCTGCTGTGGCTATAATTTCCTTCTCTTTTTTTCTCCTTCAAACATTAATTACTTGAATTAGTCATGTAGGTTCCACCCAACATGACCACAGCGACTGTCATAACTAAGACATACATACATTTCAATCAATTAAATGCAATTTGGCATTTTTATCTTCTTGGAGAATTTCACTAGCCCCAATAATTCAACTTCAGAAAATAATGTTTGAATAATTACGGATTCTAATTACTTTGTGCGAGGAGCCTTACCTATCCCTTTCTTTAATGGCAGGCCTCTAATTAGCATATTTTCATTACCCCAGCAAATGAATAATTTACAGGTCCCTAATAGACATGAATTATTCTGTTTTGCATGGTGATGGCTTTAAAGGAACGATGCCTTCAATTTGCTCGTCTTCAGAGGCGACATGAATAATTAGCGCCATCATGTCTGGCTTCTCTGCGACTGTCTGCGTTGTTCGCACTTCCACTTTAACACCATGCCACCCCTCCAACCCCCTTTAAAACACATATCTTGGATCTTGATTGGGGGCTTTCTTTCTCTGTGTAATATATGCTTAAAGCTTCTTCCATTACATCATCTGCAGTCCAGTTCATCTCACTGAACACTTTCCTTGGGATAATTTTTTTAAATACTTATTGAGATTTTCTACTTAAACAAATATCACATTTAATGATGGTGGAGTTATACAATATCCCCCCTTCATTGTATTGGGTGTTCATAACCTGACATAATATGCACTATATGAATGCAATCCATTACTATTATTGTTATTCTTTTTTTTCAGCAATAGCCGTCTGGGTGTTGTTCACATTTGGGGAAGAGACAAAAACAGTGCATTCAAATCAGGTCTTATTTTCCCCCTATTCTGGCCTCTGAGACTAAATATCCTGCAGAAATCATATTAAACTGATGCTAGACTGCATGTTCTTTTTCTTCTACTTCCTGGAGTATTCTCCAAATACCGTAAGAGCAAAATGAGTCAAGCTTGTTTTAAGATGCAAGAAGCCTTGCTTCAACTGAGTTAGCAGTTGAAGAGGAAATAAATAAATAGCTGTTGGTCAGATAAGTGAGGCCTTATTGATGCTTGGCTCTGGAACTTTGCATTTTTGATCCCCCGCTTCACTCTCTCATTAAATGCATTTTAGCAGAAGTCTTGAGCCCTTCAACAGAATCGTGAGTGGTTAAGGAGAGTTTAGCTTTCTTGATGGCAGGTAAAGATACTTTCTCAGTGCTGTGCCAATGGCTAGCAAGAGATACATAAATTAGCTTAGCCTACTGTGCTATTGTGGTACCTGTAGGCTTCCAGTGTGTGGATGAGCCCCACAGACTGGAATTGAATCCTGACCACCTTGGTAGGATTACCATTGCTTTTGGTCCATTGGGCAGATCTGCAGGCTGTGTGCACCAGACAGACAAAAGAGTATTCTGCTCTGTTGCAGCGGCAGTACAGCTGCACTGGGGGATTCTTGCGTTAATGCCTAATTATTTACACTAATGCTTTTGATTTGCTCCACATAGTGGGAAGTTGCCATAGAGATACAACAGAAGTGTTTCAAATGTGCTGTCATGGATTCAATCCAGCAACTTTCTACCGACCGTAGGCTGGATCCAACGGATGCCTCTTTTCAGTTTTCGGTCAGTACAAATGTGTTTATAGTTCAAAATAGTGGCATTTTGCAAGTTTATATCACTGAACTATTGTATTGTTATAAATGTCCACATGACCTGTCAGCAATTTCCATTGACAAGCAAATGACTGATTGTGCCAATACAAGCTGTAGAGGTCATATTGATTGCTTGTCAAAACTCCTGAATTTAATGCTTTGTTCTAACATGTCTGAACATTTCTGATGAACCATATTGATATTGTCGAGCACATATTGCCTTGTGATATGAAAAATGTTAAAAATCCAATAAGACAATAAAACTAAATGTAATATACAGTATGTACCAATATAAAATTGATGACAAAAAAGAATGTTGGGAACACAATGCACATGACAACATCAATGAGATTTCAAACACGGTGGTGATAGATGATGCACTGAAACTTATTAAACACATAAGTGTATTTGAATGTTCATAGGGTTATCAAAGATAACTTCAGGAAGCATCCATTATAAAAAAACAACACACTGCAATTGTGTGTATTAATCTGTGTGATGGTATGTATAATGGGTATTTGTGTGTGGATATTTGTGTGCATATGCATCTGTGTGTGTGTTTGTGTGTATGGGTGTGTGCCCTGTGGGAGAAAGAAAGAAAGAAATAAAGAGAGAGACAGACTTGGCATATTTTAATAACCTTCGATAGTCATGCATATGGTCAATTTTACTTGTTAAATTCTACTCTTACGGTATAGCACATATTCTTTAGCACCGCAAAGGGCAATAGTGCCATTGCCCAATTATGAACTCCTCACTCTTGTCACAGTGTGAGGGATTCATATAGACCTGTATGTCTGACACAATGTGTCCCTCATCATTGGTGTCAGACCTCTGTTTTGTTTCCAGCAGGCTTCCCACCACTGGAAACATGTGCCAGCCAATCAGCTGTGGTGGTGATGTCATTACCACTGCCTTACGGGCATTTTAGATTCTTTCAGTCAATCAAAAATGTACCTTAGCAGATCCATGTTCTATGCAAGTACTGCAGCAAATCTGGCTGGAAATTAATTCCAAATGTACATAAATAAAAAAATTAAAATAAATAAATGAATAAAAGTAGTCATGTGCCTTTACAGCTGCTGATAATGTTGCCCTGTTGAAAAAAAGAGCGGTGGACAATCCCATTAGACTTTGGAATGCCGCCTAGTCATTCATTACGTATGAAATGAGGAAAAGAAGGGAAACAAGCTATTAAAACTAAAAAGCCATTAGAGAAATGGTTAACGAGTTCGGCAGCAGCAGGTGCGCGTGGCGAGCCGTTTCAGATGCTGCCGCTCTGCCCTGACCCGGCTCTGTTTGTCCATTACCATCCCAGAGTTAGCTCAGGCTAAGCTACCATCTTTGTGAGTACCCTGGAAAGCGCATTGGACTTCTAAACAAAGTTTTGTCGCAGAGCTGTGTGGAGACCACTTCCTGTAAAAAGTCTAAGGTAAGTTCATGCACAGAAGAGTTAATACGGGATTACAAATAGGGGAATAGGGTAAGTATTCACAGTATCTAACACTATTGTTAATTCTCTTTCAACAAATTTTGTATCCTCACCAAGGCTTTTGGATAGATACAGAAGAGGTGTGATACTAATATTTCTGGAACTGTCAAATCTTAGCTTGTTGGAATCACGCTTTTGACATCTGCGGGGATGACACCTTTGACCATCTTAGCTATTTTCACGTCAACAAAATTGGCTGATCTCATTAGGGCTAGGCAAAACACCGCGACGATAATTATCGAATGAAAAAATGTCATTTCTGCTCATTGGCTGTCTTATGAAGTTTGGTTGTTTACTATCCCACTAAGTATAATTAAAGCGAAAAAGACAAAAAGAAAGGTAATACACCAACATGCTGGTGATGACCATTATTCCGTTTTATAATCACTGTGTTCTACGATATTGCCTAATCTGATTTCATTTTTAAATTCCCTAACAGTACTGTGTGTGTGTGTGTGTGGGGGGGAGAGAAAGTGTTATAAAATAAGTTTTATGTTCTACACAAACACTTGCATATTGCTGTTTTTTTCCACCATCAGGGATCCTGTTAAATAGGAATATCAATCAATCTGCTGTCATTGCCTCCTGATGCCATGAAGAAGTGACACCATAAATTAAAGCGACTGCTAAGATAGGTCTTTTATACAGGTGGCTTGTGCCATACTGGCATCTGCTAGAAAAATGCATGAAAAAAAAGCAACCTGGAATATTGTGTCTCACATCCATCCATCAAAGTAATTTTGGACATCATAAATATGAAAATGAAGCCTAGCTGTTCATAAAAGCATCTGCCCCCACCCCTACATTTTGGTTCCAGTTTCTTGAAGGACTAATGTTTAATATTGCCGAAAGGAGTGAAACATGCCTCTTTGTCTTCCTGCAGTTGCATGTCATTAATAGGTATCTGCATTAAGAGTCAATATTATCGTTTTAATTGCCTTGCAGACACCTTTGATTTACAAATCAAATTAGAGCGGTGTACGTACTTGCTGAAGCAGCTTATGTTCAGCATTTCGCATTAAAGCTAGCTAAGAAATTAGCAAGTGCAAGTGACCATGAAATTCAGGAATTGAAAGCTCTCTTCAGAAAACAAATATTCTCCCAATAATGTGGCTCTTGTTTTCTTTATTTTGTAAAAAAAATGTTTAATTAGTTAAATCTTCAACATGACTACACATTTTTGAAGAATTTTGCATCTTGAACAATCAGGCCAAATATACTGAAATGCACAAAAGCTGTGCAGTGCAGATTATCAAAACAAGGTGGCAGGTAGCTAATGGTTTTTATATGTCACGTAACTTTCATTGATAAGAACACAACTAGAAGATGCTTCACACACCAACAAAAAAATTCCAGACCTTATGGGCAGCACCTAGATATGACTTGTCAGGGCTGAACACATTCCAGGAAATGAATGACCTCCAATCAGGTCCAGCCTTCTGAAATGCAAATCGGGGCCTGCACGCGTCGAGGTGGCGCGAACAAAATAAGGGTGCCAATCTTATGCAAACATCCACATTTTGCAACTGCCGGAAATGGTGCCAACGCAAGCTTTTGTTCCATTCCTTGAGATTTGAACTTCCTTTCTTTAGCACACATTGACTACGACCATCTAAGGCTAGCCTGCACGACAGTCCTTTTCTTTTTTACTTCCCACTCCCAGAGGATCTGGATCACCTACAGATAGTGTAAACATATCATAAGATGTAAAAAAAAAATGTCCTCATTACCCGGACATTTACCAGAATTTTCTTTTAACTTGAGTTTTACCGTCCTGACTGTTGAGCACCTATCCAGTCCTCTTACATTTAGCTGGCTTGAAGTGCATTGGGCATGTTCTGTGTGCCTATTTTCCACTTGAGTAAGACTTGTCATGGGTGATGAGACTGCAGTAGTCTCTCAGACAAAAGAAATACCCTAAAATAGATATAGATGGCAGAATGATTGAGATGCACACAAATTAGAATATGTAGGTCTGAATATATTAAAGAGGTTATTAATTATTTTCTTTTTTCTTCTGCTTCTAAAACTTTTTTCCAAACATTTTTTTTTCCATTTCAAAATTATTAATGATCCTGTCTCTCTGGGGTTATGATAAAAATAAATGAATAAAAAAACATTTTTGTATCATTGTTTCTTGAATAAGTCAAACTTGCACCTGTCTTTATTTGCACTGCTGAAAAAGATATCTGCATTTCTGTCTAACAGTGAACATTTCTTGATTTATATTTTTCCCCTTAAAACAAAATTCACACCTTAATGTCCTGGCATTATGGCTGTATGAGATATAACAGCTAAATTATATAAAAAGCCATTGCCATAATAAGCCTGAGAAAAAAAAAAATGGTTTCCAAACTGATGGATGTTCCTTGGATATGTAATGTAATAATTTTTTGTGAAAGGCTGAGTTGTTGGGGGGGCTCAGGAGGGGTTGCTTGGGTGTGGTGATATAATCTCATCTCAGAGTCTCTGGTCTCTTCCATTCCTGCCTCCATTTGAACAAGGAGACAGGGAATCAAAGATTAGCCAATATTAGATTTTCATACCCCAGTTAGCTCGCATTGGCAGTCAGTTTACATTGGGGTCTGCACCTCAACAAGATAATGATGTTTGGCTTGTTTGAATTTCAAAACAACATATAGTGGACTTAAACATATAGTATGATGATCATGCCCTTGCATTTGTACATGCATACATGATCACACATGTGTTTGTTATGTAAGTCATGTAGACATACATTATGGGACATGCTTTCCTATTTTTCTGACCTTTGCTTTGAGTAAGCATCCCAGAATACTTTGAGGACAGAAGTATCTCACAGTGCCTTGGGAAAAGCATAGAATACAGTAACAATTACACATTTCAGAGTGGATTATAACATGATGACATGCTTACAACAAAACAGTAAAACATTTTCCTTGACGTTTTGATTGCCTTATTTCCAGAAATCTCAGTTAGCCCTAGGGACGGACTGAGAACAAAAAATCAGTCCAGGAATTTAGATTAGTATGACCGCAATATTTGTTCAAATTAAAACACCAATACTCACATACTGTCTGTGTTCTAACCCACAGCAGTCTATTGCACAGGTTTTGTATTGCCATATGTTCTGCCGCACTCAAATCAAAACATCAACTTCAAATTTGACTGTGGCTCTCTCAATTGTATTCCTAATTATAAAAATGTAAATGGAATAGCAGTTTGCACTTAATCTCCCTTTTACTTTCAAACTCTGTTGTGCTGAATGACACTGTGGCAGTCACACCTGGTTTGTTTACCATATTGGACCCTGGGTTTTGTCAAGCTTATTCTTTCCCAATGGTTAAAATGCCAAAGCCTACTCATACTGTAGAAAAGCTCACATGAACTATGATTGGTTGAAATACCATAAAACTTATAATAATACCTGGTTTCTAATTATAGCAGAGGTGTGGTGCAATACATGTACAAAGGCCAATAGCTGGGCTCAAATAATGCTGTTTCAAATGTTACTTTTAGATGTCACGTCTTGCCAGCCAACTATGGCAATAAGACTCCATTATCTTAGCTATTAATTAAAACTAGCCGGACTTTTTTTTTTTTGTACAAATATCTACAGAATGCATTGTAGACTTTACATTCACTATAATAGGCAAAGTAGTTATTTAGCTGCATTCTAGTTAGCTAGGTGGTTATGTCTGCTATGGAGCCTAGCTAGCCAGCTAACGTTGTGTGGACATTGTAAGACTTCAATTTATCATGTAATGTTAACTTTATTGCATGATGCTGCACCTGTTCTCCCTGATCTGGATATCCCTGGCTTGACAACTCCTTCACTCTCCCCATCACCAACAGCAAGAGCCAGTCACAGCCTATGGCCGATATGATTCATAATTTTTGAACATTTGTTAGCATCTGTCTTCAGAGCTTTTAGCTTTTTTTCTCATTATTTCTCTGCACTACATTTCCTTTTTCTCTCCATAACATACCTTAACAAAAGACCCGGTAAAGACTGAATGGAGAAACTAAACTTCAGTGATCGTGATTGTGATTCACCAATCATATTGAGAGAAATTTCTGAGCAAGTTCAATCAGGGAAGGGAGAAGTCACACCTGGAATGTGGTGTGTGAGTGTGTGTGAGAGAGAGAGACAGAGAGAGAGAGAGAGAGTGTGTTTTTTGAGTTTTAACAAACCTTTATTGTACAATACACAGCCAATGGCACCAATAAACCAAAATTTAAGAAAAAAAAAAAAAAAAAAAAAAAATATATATATATATATATATATATATAAAAAACAAAGGGAGAAAGAAAAACAATAGGACGCACAATTAACATAAAGCATTAGTTACACCATCATCTTAGTATGCTGTTAAATACTAATTCTCCTCCCTCCAGCCTACACACAGCCTCCCCACCGATTCTGAAAAACACAAATATCCTGCATCCTACTGTAGTACTCAAAGTCTACTGACGCCCTTGATCTGATGAGAGACTTATACATCTCAATTCTTACTACAATGAATGCCAAAAATAAACCCTTGAATGGTAAAGACTACCCCAAGAGCAGCCACCAATGAACTAACCATGCTTAAAAGAGGACGGAATCTAGTACAGTCTTTAAAACAGTGGAATGTTGTCTCTCAAACACCACAGAAAGGGCATCCCTTGTCCACTGTGGGGTTTATCAAATAGACAAAGGCATTAACTGGCACAACACCATGGAGTACTCTCCACTGCAAATCCCCTGCATATTTAGACAAGGGCAGTTTATACAAGTTAGTCCACGCAGGCCGCACCTCAGCTCCCACACCCAGGCTTGCCCTCCAGGGGGGTGTCAACCCTGTTGCCCAGCCTGTCTCTATTGAGCACCTTGACCGAAAGACTGTATAACCACCGGCTTCCTGCAGAGTCTAGAGCAGACCCCTCCGCTCCCTCTGCAGTTGCGGGTCCCAACAGCAGCCTTGGAGCCATCTCCCCAGTTTCTGTGTCCCCACTGTCCCCCTCTTGCAGTACCCGCCAGTCCTCTGTGGTTAAGGCACTCCTGTACCTCTCCAGCATTTGGACAGCCACCCGCGTTGACCTCATGCCCAGCCGCTCAGCCAACCTCCCAGCATCTGCCGGGTTGCTTCCTACCAGCTTAACCAGTTGCCCTAAGGTAACAAGGTTAGCCCCTTTTAAAAAGTCTGATAACCCTGGAGTGGCTGCCGTGGTGATGTCCAGCCGTGCTCTGTATACCAACGGCTCCTCCAGGAGCCACTTCACAGAAACAGGTGACACTGACCTAACCACATCCATCCGCCCCAACACCCTTAGTAGACCTTTGTAGAAAGGTGGCACATCATTAAGTGACAGTTTTTTAATGTTGAGGAGGAACAGGGGAAAGCCTAGATCCAACCCTCCCACTTGTCTCAAGACGAATTCAGCAAGCTGCCTCCATGCAGTTCTATCCTTAGCATATAGTAACCTCTGAATCCAGTGCAATCTAAATGCTGCTGTTCTACTGGCCAGATGTACCAACCCTTGACCCCCCTCCTCCCCTGACCAGATTTGTCATGTTCTGTGGTTTGTCTGTGTTTCCCTTTTTGGGCCGCCAGGTGGCAGAACTTCAGTTTTTAGTCCTGTCCTTTTACCCTGTTTAATTGTATTATTGTTTTCAATTATTCTATGATTGTTTTTGGGTTGTCTCGTTTTCCCTTCCCTCTCTGTGGCCTGATTGTTCATTGTGCCCTCCTGTGTCTCGTCAGTGTCATGTCTATTTAAGTTCCCTTCTCCCTGACTCAGGTGCTGGATCCTTGTTTGTTTTTTGTGTGAGTATTGGATTGTGATGTGGTTTGTGCTCCTTCTTGTTCTTGTGACTCAGTGTTTTGCCGTGAGTGTCTTCCTCCCTGCCCGTGTTCTGTTTTTGCATTGTTTTTTTGAATTTCTTCATTTTCCCTGTTTTTGCAGTGTAAAAAAAAATGACTTTTGTCCTTTTTTGACTTGCCCTGCGCGGCTTCGTTTTTGTTCCCTTTTGTTTTTTGTTCTAATTAAAAGCAACATTCCTGGTTTTGCGTTTACATGATGGATTTTGAGTGTTTTTTGACTCCGCGTTTGGGTCCATTCCCTCGCCCACCCTGACAAGACTGTGCATGATCCGACTCTGGTCATTTTTCTTCTCCAGGCTAAAAAAATATCTGGTTGGAGCATCCATTTCAGAAGTACTCTGAAATCTTGATCTCACCAATGCCCCCTGTGCTTTAATGTCCAACAGGTCTGCCAAAGCGGCCTTTTTAACATTGAGAGTCTGAGAGTGCTCTCTATCTCCAGTAGCTCCAGTACGAGCTTGGAGCTCCACAATTTCTGTCTCTAGGGACTTCATAGATCTGGCAATCTCCTTGGACACGTTAAAAGTGTACTGATTACAAAGCTGCTGAATCTGTACTTTCCCCACATCCCACCACTGCTGGAGGGAAGTAAACTGGGTCTTCTGAGACCTCCATCTCTCCCAAAAGAAAACAAAACAGTTTTTAAAATGTGCATCATCCAACAAGGTGTTGTTAAAATGCCAGTAAGCACTTTTAGGTTTTACTTTATAAAAGCGTTGGCCAACACCAAACAATGATCGGAAAAAGCCACCGGTACAATGGTACAATACAAAGTACAAGTTTGAATTATTTGTGCGTGATGCTCAAACACATAAAACCTATCCAACCTGGCCTGAGAGATGGAGCCCTCTCTTACATGTGACCATGGGTATTGCCTGGCGCACCCATGTAGATTGCGCCAGACATCACAGAGTTCATGGCATTCTATCATTTTTGACAAAATACGACATGACATATTTGGCTCTACATGATTCCTATCTAGTTCACTGGCTGTACAATTAAAATCTCCCCCAATAAATACATACTCATCTTTTGTACATTTTCCCATCACCTCCAATAGTTTGTCAAAAAAAAGGTTTCTCTCAGCCGCTACCACAGGCACATAAACATTTGTAAACACAAGCACCGTATTCTCAAATTTTGCTCTTACTTTAAGAAGCCTCCCCTCAACCACCTCTTCCACTTCATAAGAAGAAGACTTAAAACACTCAGAGAATAAAATAGCTACTCCTGCACTGTTGGAACTCTTATGACTGAGGATAACAGTCCCCCCCCCCACTCCCTCTGCCACTCTACAGCATTAGTGTCACTACTATGTGTTTCTTGTGCAAAACATATGTCTATATGCTTGATCCGCAGCAACTCATAGAGACTAGCCCTTTTCTTTCCATCTCTGGCACCATTTAGATTAAGTGAGGATATTTTTAACCCACTCATGAAAAATATGATTAGTAAACACCAAAGAAACTGCCGTTTAAATGCAGATTGTGCTTTATGACTGTGGCAGTTGTATTTCATTGGGAAAGGGAGTGGATTTCACTTTTTGCACTATTTTTTTTAATCTGTAAATTTCCTGATTGCGTAGACATTCCCCCTCTGTTTGTTTCATAAGAAACTTGGCAGATTGTAGAAAAACAATTCTATCAGGGAAAAAAGAATCGATCTGTACATTTTTCTTCCCCTTGGTCTCTGCTAAAAAACTCCTCATCTGTTCAAATGTGCATTCCTCCTCTACGTCCGTACCATTCGAAGATGCATCAGATAACTCGCTTTCCGAGTCTGAAGACGCCTTGCCAACCTCGTCACTGCTCTCAAACAGAGACTGCGCCGCGGCCCTTTCGCTTTCGCTAGCCCTACTCGCGCGCCCCACCCTCCGTCTTTTCATTGCTGGTACTTTAAAAAGCGCGTTGTCATTTTCGATATTTAAGTTATTTTGAACTGTAGCTGACTCGATTTCCGCTGTCGCGGTTTCCTCAGTCAAAAGTTCTGTCTCGTCCCTGTCTTTATCAGCAACTGATGCTGAGGGCGACGCCTGATTCCTTCCCTCTTCCCCCGCCTCTGGGGCCTTTTCCCCACTAGCCTCTCCAGAGCACTGCGGTGTTGGTTCATTTACCACCGGAGTGTTCTCCTTGTCTTTATCGGTCTGTTCAGTAGTCTGCTCCGGACATGCACGTACCAAATGCCCCTCTTTCCCACAGCGAAAGCATTTCATTGACTCAGTTGTTACGTGAACAGTGTAATCAAAATTATCAATGTTAAACACAAGCCTAAGATTTAGTTCTAACCCATTCAGCAAAATCATAAGCACCCGTCTCCTAAAAGAGACGATGTGCTTCATTCCAGGATCTTTAGCACCAAGATTCATTTTTTTAAACCCCGAAACTTTCTGACCGCGGCGAGACAATTCTCTCGCCAGCTCTTCGTCTCTCAGAAATGGAGGGGCGTTCAAAATGATCACCTTTCTAGCTGGGTTAACAAGGGGGAAAACCGGAGTACGCATATTGTTTATCACAATACCCTGTTCAACCACCGTGTTAACCTTTTCCGACTGGTCAAGAAAGAGTACTATGGCACTGTTCATTCTTGACGCTGATAAAATACTGGCATGACCCACAACGTTTCCAACAGCCAAACCACACTCCTGCACAGAGCAGGCCACGGCCGGGGCGACCCTCACCCCATGCCACCGAGTGAGCTGCTCAAAACCCGTGCTCACGCCCTGAGCCATCTCAGCCAGCGAAACCGCTGGAGGACGCCCAAACCCGCCAAACCTAATCTGTGGTTAAGAAAACAATTACGAATGAAAAAAAGAAACGGTGCAAAAGAAAAAGAATGGAATAGGTGAACGAAACTCTTACCCAAACATGCACGAAAGACAGATTAGAAAGGATTCCAAAGAAAACCGTGTCAATCTCACAGACTTTCTCACTGACACGCAGCACTCTCACCCGTGCTCCCAGCATGCAGAGACAGAGAGAGAGAGGGAGAGATCGCACCATAAAATGCATTGAATTTAAGGTTAGCCTGCCGCAGTTAAAAAATAAACAAACAAAAAATTAATTATAATACTCACAATAATAATAAACAAGACATATTGGCCCACACAGATCTAAACAGAGGAGAACACCGGGAATATTCCTGCACGCGATGGCCAGTCCACACCTGGTTAGCCCCCATAGTAATAACAGTCGCTCAGCATTCTATTTCGAATCCACAATCTCTTTCTTTTTACAAATAATAGCAAAGCTTCTTTTTTACCAAACTGATTATTTTGTGATTCCAGAAACATCATCATTCTCCTCCCTCAACCACCCCAAAAACTAAGAGCATTTGACAGAGCATTGCTGATTCTCTCTAATATCTGTATTTTCATATTTAAATTTTATATGCCAAGTTATAGACAATCAGCAGTGTTCTCTGTCCAGCAGTACAGGTTATAACATCAGTTAATGGCATGTTAAATTGCACAGCAGGGACAGAGGTGGAAACTGAGCCCTAACAAAAGCCCTAATGAAAAGTGGAACCTGTATACCAGGAGTACTTCACAAGACACCTTTCACAAAGGCCTTCATTTTCCTGCCATTTCCTTTCTGCAGAGTTCAAAAACAAGACGCACATTATGAAGACTGGCTGTCATTGATTTCAGTGAGCACCCTGTACTTTTTTCTTCACAATCAGCGATTGTGACATTGAGTGGTGTGGACTACTTTCTCATTTGCCTAAAAACCTCTAAATATAAATATACCATACATCTATGTCATGTGTATATACAAGTAGGCATGCAGATATGTATGTGTGTGACACATGCATGCATGTGTATATATGAAGCTGAGTGTTTATCTTCAGTGTATTTGATACATTTTGTACTCCTATTCATAGATAGGAACCTGGCTAGCAAATCCTAGTAGATTAATGACCAGGGCCACATAGCTTTTCCTGAAAATGCCATCTGGGAAACATTTAACCTCTATTTTAGTCCTTATCATCAAGGTAGCCTCTCTACAAGCACTCTAGCAATCAGTGGTAAGTCGTCAAAGCAGCATAACCTATTATACACGTAAGGACCAATTGAGCATGCTGTCGCAAGAGCACAATCCAGGGGTGTCCAGACTTATGTGAAGAGGGTCAGTGTGGGCGTAGGTTTTTTGTTTTAGCCCAGCACTAAAATATCTGATTGAACTAATCAAGGTCTTGATTAAGATCAAGCTTCATTTATTATTTGAATGAGGTGTTGTAGTGCTGAGCTGTAAGAAACGTCTGCCCAGCCACAGTGGCCATTCTTGGATCAGGCTGAACACTCCTGCGGTAAACAGTTGATTAAGTGAGACTATTAAGGTATCACACTGTATTTATTGCTTTAACAGTAACTTCAGAAAGTCCTGTATTGACCACAAAATGGACAATCGGGGTATCTTAATAGTACTGAATTGGAAATGCACTGATCTGCTGGAAAAAAACATTATGCTGTATAACATCAATGAAGAATGTAAAAAAAAAACTTGTTCCAGTTAAAGGAGACAAAACCATTGTTCCACGCTCCTACTCTACATAGGTCCCCTAAGTGCAGCCTTCATCGCCACCCCCCACCCCCCCACCCCCTTCCCTTCTCACCCCACCAAAGCTGAAAACAAGATTATTTCAGCCGTCAGAGGCACAAGCTTCCAGCCGTCTGCCGTATCTGCATCTTCCAGACATCCCTGCTGAAGAACACTCCCCTCGGGAGACGCCGAGCGCCGTCCTGCACGTACGCGCACGCGGAAACCCGCGGTGCGTTAAAGAGCGACGCGCTCACAAGCACGCATTAGCATACGGGGGAAGCTGGCGCGTTTTACGACGAAAGTGCGTCTCGAAGCACAGAGGAACACTTATTGTTGCGAGTCCGGTTCCTTAGCTCCAAGCACACCTTGGCTATTGCGGAGAAAGTGCGACCTTCTTGGCTAACACTAAATTTATACAGAGGATTGATAGAGGTTCGCTGAGGCGTTTATATGTTTACTTTTCGGAGCCTTGTCCAGTCTGCTGGCCCTGGCTTCAAATATTCTGGGTTTGGGGTTACGTATACAGCGCTAGCCGAGCTGGCTCAGTAGGGGCCTTTGCTTTAGATGGCAGTGGTCAGCCCCTCCCCCTGGTTTTGTCCATGGCATTGATTGGGAGTAATGGATCTGGCTGGGCCTGATAGTGCATGATGCAATCGTCAGAGGGGTTTAATTATGCACTTATTACATGTGGGATTAGGTCTCAGTGCAGGCTCCAATTTACTCGCACTAATTTAGAAGCAGAGTGCTTAAGTGTGTATGGTCACAAAGATGTTATGCTGCAAACACTCGCACACACAAATATTTGTATGCTTTCAATACACCAAAACAGTGATTTAACACAGAAATATCATTATTCATGAAGTATAGTGATGAGTTATTTCTTTTTGATGAGCATTATCAGACATAACACAATCATTAAGTGCAAAAAACGTGTGCGTATTTGTGTGCGGGTGCTGAAATATAGTGAAATAGAAGCACATGTTTGGTAGTGTACAGTATACTGTACTTGTTGTGTGAGAATATTTATGTGTGTTTGTGCGTTTTTGGGTCTGGAGTGTAATATGGGTTGTGGTGAAACAGTTTCGCATGGTTATATGACAGCAGGGATGGGGGGTTCTTCCATCACACTTGGCTTGCTGTCCCTTCAGGCCACGCGAGATGGTAATGGTGGCTTCATTGCATGTCTGAAGGCACACGCTACACTGAGCAATGCTTTTCAATTACCTGCACAGAGTGGCCCTGATGAGAACCCCAGCCGTACTCCTGCAGCAAAAAAACACACGGGTCAGCCACGCGCAGAAATAAAATATACCTCACGTCATTTACTCTGACAGTTGTCCTTTAAGTTATCGAGTAGAGGTCATTACTGATCCCGAGGAAGCAGCTCGCCTTGGCAACCAAAATGTTTATCTTCGACATTTAATTTCTTGTTTTCGTTTTTTTTTATTACTGGAGAGTAAGAACAGTTTAGTGTAAGTGCATAAAGCTCACAGCATTTGTTGCTGTTTTTACGAATGAATAAAATGTTCTTTGTTATACGTATTATGTTATTTGTCATTGCTGACTGGATTGGCTTTCAAAATGGACTTGTCAAGAAGGAAATTTATGTTGCATCCATGCTCCTTCACTGCCACATCCTGTGGAATTTCTTGCCTTCATTTTAATTGAATTCATGCACGCAATTTTTGCCATGTACATTTCAGACATACTCAATCATAATCTGTCGTTTTCACTTTTACATACATTTTTATTTTTTTCCATACCTTTAAGAAGAGGAGAAACCCAGATTTCTTACAATAGTAACTCCCAATACTAATCAAATAATGTCCTGTTAAGCCTAAAATGTCTCATTTTCTGCAGTCAGGACATGTGAAGCCCACCATATTCAACAGGAATCAAGGCACAGAGTACTAGAATATTCTCTGTGGCTGCATGAGACACACACTTAAAGGGATTTTGAAGCTCTTACCTCTTACTATTACTGTTGTCAAAGTGCATGCTGACTCACCATCGTTAACGAGAGGCAGCCATGACCACTTTGCTTTTCGGAAGCAGTGGAATGGTCCTTCACCCCCCTCCCTCAAGACAGTCCCAGGACTGGGCTTCCTAATTGGCCCATTGCTCATCATTCCTACCTAAACTCTTGCATTGACACGTCATTTTGGCGCAAAATGACATCGGACTTGGCGGTCGCCCACTTGGCCTGGCTTTGCCCTGAGTGTGGGGCCTAAATAAGGCCAATCCATCATGTTTCTGGGAAGGTGGGAGCGATAAAGGGGTTGGGGGTGGGTACTAGGCGGGCAATCTCCATGGCGTCACTGGATTAATTAGGCGCATCTAGGGCAGAAAGGCTAAAGGGACTGGGAGAGGAAGACTATAATGGTGTCCTGTAGGATTTGGCAGGGTTGTTTGTAACAAAAACCACCAGGCTCCCCCGCCTCTCCACAGCCTCCCTCAATCTCTAGGAAAGTTCAGAGGTAAAAACACCAGAAGTGTTTTCGTGGTGATATTGTTTCATTCATCCGTCGATGAAACTGATCTGTCTGTCCATCAATGTTTTAACCATTTCATCTTTATGCTTTGCCAATGTTTGCATGAGTCGTCACTGCAAAAGGGGACTTGTTCTTTATTGACTGATGAGGTAAAATAAATGAATGAATTAATAGTGAGAAAAATATAGGGAGCCTGTAATTGAAGAGCAGGGTCTTTTCACAGAGCCCAGAATGGCATCATTAGGACTGGTGCTGACTGGTTTTGCTACTGCAAAATTGTATAAACCTTTCTTTTTTTTTTTTTTTTATCAAAACCAAAAGCCATTATCTAATATCAGAACAAATAAAATAATAATAAATACTATAATGTTCTCTGATAAACTGCTCCTGCTGCAGTTTACATCTATATATGTCCTGCATTCACACCATTAAACAATTACGGCAGCCACATCAGATCAAATATGGTGTAACAATTGAGGTTATCATTTTTTAATCTCACGTATGCTAATGAGGCTGTTTGATTTTGTTCATGCAAATGAGAATTTAAATTAATTGTAAAATATTCTGGAACTTGGCCGGGTCTGTTATGTTTGCACACTAGAATAAATTATGAATACACAAATAGCATAGCACATCGAAGATAATTACTAAGAAACCCTCCTTTGCCATGCAAATACACCACTTTGTTTTCTTTTTGCAATGATCAATTATAACAGAGCAGGTAAACACCATCAAATTTTGTTCGACCCATTTTATTTCTCGGATCGTGCACCAGAAAATTGCATTTAACTGTTGGCCCATGCTCATAATGGGCACTCATTTGCATCTGTGCAAATAATTGCTGCGATTCTTTCTATGTTACTAAGGCTTGCTGGTGTTAACTCTGGTGGTCTACAAGAACAATGTTACACTAGAATGCACTGCCATTTTGACTAATAATGTTTTGGCATTGCACCAACATTATGCCTGATATTTCTTGTCCCCTGAAATTCATGTTTTAATAGTTCTGGTTTTCTCTCAGGCAGCAGTGGTCACACTGAAGAGTTGATTTTAATCTCTCCATTTTAGTAGGACAAGGGGCATCAAAGCCAATCTGGGCATGGATTGGGGTCAGAAGGAAGTGGTAGCTCAGCACCCTGCAAACTGAGGGTTCTTTCAATCTAAGACCCCATTTGGACACATGAAGAACAATCTCTACTTCTCAAGGGTTGAAGACGGTTTGCCAAGATATGCTCAATGGGCTCATATTTCATAGCTCAGATCAGTTTTTAGGCTTGATCTTGGAATCAGACAGCTGGGCCAGGTGTACATTCCGGACTGCACCATGCATCGAAAGGTGGCTTGTAAGGTCTTACGATTACATTATTATTTGGCTGTTTAGCCAACACACTTATCCAGGGTGACTTGAACAGGCTTCATTTATACATTCTTTTATACAGGAGGATATTTCACTGAAACAATTAAGGTTAAACATCTTGCCCAAAGGTACAACAGCAGTGTCCTGTCCGGCATTTGAACCTGCAACTTCAGGAGCAAGACTTGCAATAGCGATTGGGTAGCAACTGTAATAGACTGTCGCCACAATCGGGGACTACCATAAGATAGAGAGGTGAATGGTCTAAAAACTTGAGTGTTTGTGTGTTGCATAAGCCTGGCATTTTCAGCCTCTGTGGTTTTTAAAGAGTTAAGGGCTTCCAGGACCATCGCACATTAAACAGGCTGACGCTTCGTTAAACAGGCTGAACTCGCCAAATTATGTTCATGAAAATAAACATGGACAGATGCATTAAATTGAACACTTATATGGAACATAGAGTCAAAGTTAAGGACACATTTATTGGATCCAGGCCAAAAGGATATTAAATAACTGAAGAAATTTTGAAGCATTAGTCCTCTTGGGTAGATTCCCTTCCTCTAGCCATCCACCAGGACTAAGTGCTGTACCTTATGTTCCATGGAAGCACAGGCTAGAAGTTTACATCAATAAAAAACCCTATGAATCATAACTTGTTTGTTATGGGACTGAAATGAAAAATTTCACCATGCCAGCTGAATGGTGATCTTTTAAGACTTGTGCATTAATAAGTGACTGAGATGTGCTTTTCAGACAGTATTCTCAAATCTTAGCAAGGGCCTTGGCTGTATATATTCTTACTTACTAAGCTCAATTATCTTGCACCAAAAAAGATAGTCCATTGCTGTTTATATACAAGTTTGTGATTTCTGCATGTGCAACTGCATACTGTATGTGCATGCATACTTGTGTATGTTGCATGAGTCAGTCGTGTGTGGACACTTCTGAATTATTGTCACAGTTAGGCATCTGTTTGTGTCAGCATGCAACTGTCTGTCAGATAACATGGGCTGGTTGGGTCCAACAGGATCCATATCAGGTTTCAGACATGTGAATTGGTTTCAGTCTTATGAATTTTTTGAACTTGTTCCACTGGCAGAATTATATGGAGCGATACGTTTTGGACACTTCTTTGGCAAAACAATCACATGCAGCAATCAGTCTGATATTTATTTGCTTTCATAGTGGCAGAGGTTTGCCTTTCAATACCATTTATGGCACTGGTATTTTCACACATCCATCCTGAGGTATGCGGTACTTGCTCAGTTTGATTCCTGTGAACAAATTTTGCAGGATCAGTGCGTTTCAGCAATTATCTCGCCTCTTGTCGGGAGGAAATGTGTGAGCTGCCAAACCATGCGAGGGCATTCAGCGGTAATAAACATAATACCGTTCGCTTAATTAAAACCATGTGTGAAGCTCTCGCAGACAGATAAAGGCCAAAAGAGTTTGTTTCCAGTCGGTTCGACGGAGGGCAAGACTTCAGAGGGTTTCCATAAAAAAAATTGAAAAATTAAAAAAAAAACATTTAGCTGCAATGCTTATGCCAGATTAGTGCCTCTCTTTGTGCCTGGTAGTCTAGCTATGTGTGGATCATTTGGCTTTTGTTTATGTATAACGGTTTGCATACAATAAATATCATTGCCTCTCATATGTACAAAAGGAGACACCCTGTCCAGAGACAGAGACTGTGATTCAGTTAAGACATTGTCCTGTCTTAGATGTAGTAGTAGATGTGTTGCATTTTAATGCGTCTCTGCACAAACATTTGTTTGAGTTTTAGTGATAGCTGAACTAATCAAATTGCATTAGTGAAAGGAAAAAAAAAACATCTTGCTTTGAATTGATAGTCAAAGCTGAGGACAATTGTTGATTGAACCTCAGCCAGGGTTAATGAAACAGGATGGAGACAGCCCTGGATTTAATCAACGTTACCTTAACGTCGACCCATAGTAAAATTCAAGTCTGTTTTTTTTTTGCAAACACAGTTTAGCCTGAATTTTGAACTTGCCGAACTCTGTTTTGAATGTTTCTTAAACTCAAATGTCTACACCTACATGTAAGTACCAAATCAGCAGAAAACCTTGTACCCAAATGAAGCCGCTTAGTTCTAGTTTGCCTCCAATGCGTGAATGTGTCACAGCTTTGTTAATTAACTGTTCACTGACGGTCAAACTGGTATGTAGTTGATCATGATCTCCCCCCCTCCGTTCCGGGGGCTTTCATAACTGCCATTTAAATAAGCCCAGGCCATGCTCGGGATTTGCTCCTGATTTGCCTTCTTATCACGTTTTTACGCACAGATTTATGGAGTTAATTTCAAGGAGCATGCCTAAAGGAGATTACCTCCCCATATTCTCGTACTTCTGCTCATGAGCGATTCTGTTTATTCATGTTTTATATTACAATGCTCTTTCTACAGACACCGTCACGGCAACCACCGGCAGAATAAAAAAAAGGGGGGGGGAATGCAATTTATTTTCGGCTCTGCGTTTGTTGGTGGGTCCCGATAGCATCAAAGGGAAAAATGAAGTGAAAACGAGACCAAGCACCTCTGCGTATAAGTACGGGATAAATAAAATAATGTAGTGCATCGTGCACACAGTTACTTTTAAAGTGTTTCTTCGACAATATATGTTTCTGGAAAGAAACAGAAATTTTTTTTGAGTGAGCGAGTGTGTGTGTATATATATATGTGTGTGTGTGTGTGTGTACAGCGAGCTCCATATTTTTCATAATTTTAGATTTGTATTGAACAAGTCACATGCGATTATTTGATTACAACAACTGTGGAGCGCAGAGCCAATAAAGAAAAATAAATATGTTTTTGTCCCAAACATTATGGAGCTCACTCTTTGTTGAAATCACACCCGATGCGAACCCAGTACCCAGTGGAGCAGCTATGCGCTGTTTGTGAAGTGCGACGACACCTAAGGGCCCTGAATCAGAGCCCACCTCGCATTACACAGCACTGAGCCGCCAAACTGAACCAAACGCGTCTGCCTGGCTGGGTTATTTATGGCAGGATTACCTCATATGTCTTTGACGGGAGGAAGTATGTGCATATGCATCAAAGGCTCTCATTACCTTGTTTATATGGATTTATCTGATGATGTCTGGGCTGATGTAATATTGTAAAATATGTTTTTTTTTTTGAAGCAGCAGTGACAACAGCATTAAGTAGTTTGTTTGTGTGAGGTTGGGGGGGGGGGGCAATGGTGTGTATACACTGAAGCTTTCTCCACTATTGTCCATATTCATATCACATTATCTTCCTAAAAAAAGGTAGAGAGTAATTATGGATGGCTTGGGATGGGGGGAGCATTGGAGGAAGATTCTTCCTTTAGGAACATAAATGCCCTGGCTTCTGATACAGTGAGAGGGCAGTTGGAAGCCTGCTTATTAAGAAACCAGATGACAGTATATTTCCATATTCTCAAAAGCATTCATGTCAGTTTGACATCTACACACATGCAAACAGTAAAAAAACACCCACAATGAGACATGTGTCCACACTCTCTTTTGCACAGGCACACACACACACACACAACAGACAAATACATACACATGCTCTTACATGTTGGCACCCACACAAAGACATACACACACAAATGCACACATACATATTGATGCTTGTTATTTAGTCTGACACCATGCCCCTGTAGCTGTGTTTTTATGCACCACTAATTCCAGGCACTAAACAAGCCTAAAATCAATAGCAGTTTGTTCAAATATTCCTTATTCAATGTGGTTATAACTTCTTGAGCCCAACAGGTTCTGAACAGACTATGCTCTGTGTTCTACGTCCTTTCCACATTCTCTGATTTCATCTAAGCGGATCTTGAGAACCCCAGGGAAAGGGTTTGGTTGGATGAGCCTGACACACACCAGACTGATTTATACATGCTCAACGTGGCCATCCATGCACTTTCCCAGGGTTTTTGTTTCCTTGAATAGCCTCTCCAGACTTTTACATTTGCACTCATCTCTGCTTATGTTATGTTTCCTGGGGACATATAAGGTTTCACCAAGCCAGTGCTGAGCTGCTGTGTCTGGCAGTCTGGCTCCCAGAGCTATAGGTAAAGTATAGCAGTTGGGCTGATTTGTGGGCCAACTCGCTAATGTCTATGGGTTAATATGGGTGATGTCATCCTGCATTGTGATTCATAGACAATAGAGCTATGACTCACACAATGGCTGGGCTACTGGCTGTGCTAAAGACTTTAAGCAGGGCCAGCTATAATGAGAATGACTAGAAAAAAAAAGCCTTCAGTACTGCAAACATGCACACACACAAATGCACACGAACATGCAGCACACAGCATGCATGCTTGCACACACACACACACACACACACACACACACGCACACACAGTAAAAGGAATAAATCACACCAATCTTGATATTCCCATACACACTGGAATAGTGATGAAGCAACACTTCTATCAATCAATCAATCAATCAATCAATCTTTATTTATATAGCACATTTCATACAGTGGCTGTAGCCCAATGTGCTGCACATGACCGAAAGACAATGCTACTAAAACATAAGTAAACAAACAGAGATGAACAAAGGCACAAAAAGGCAAAACAACAAATAAAATAATAAAAGAATAAAACACTTCACTTTTGCAATGCCCACGCACCACAAATATTCAAACATGTTAAAGAACTGATGTATTTTATTCTGTATATGCACATACCATCTTCCAAGCGTATAGTGAGAGGGTTTTTAAGAGTTTACAGTACTATACTTGTGTTTGAATCAAATGCTGGTCTCACACTCAACAGTGCAGTTGCATTATGACATTCATTGTTATTTTCGTTGATGAAAAATATGATGAAAAGTACTAACATTATCATCAACAAATACAAATAAGATGAAATCCAGCTAAAACCAGCTGGGATTCGAAGCTGGTATTTTCTACAAGTTGTTTTTCTACACTTCTGGCTGGTCATAGCTGGTCTGTTGCTGGGCATAGCTGTTCTGTGGCTGGTCAAAGCTGGTTGGCTAGTTGGCTAAGCGGGTAGCGTAAGCTGATGGCTAAACTGGCTGACTACCTGACTATAGAATGTTCAGCTGGTGAATAGCTGGTCAACTAGCTAAAAGTGTCAAAAACACATCTTAAACCAGCCTGACCAGCTTAGCTTGGTTTACGCTGAAATTTTCAGCAAGGTATTGTTTGTAATCATTCTGTCAGTCGGCTGCTGTTTTGTCAGGGTGGCTAATAAAAGAATGATCATCTACAGAGATTTCTTCATTAGCTTGCTAATGATAAAGCATTTGACAGATTCTGTTTAAGGCTTCACTTTTTTATACTAAAACATGGCACAGATTATTTTGCTATGTGATACGAGTGGTGTTGTTATACCATCTCAATTGACCTAAACTGTGTGTGCTTGTGGGATTGTACAAGACGTAACCTGGACAGTAAATTGTACAAAGGACATTATGGTTACAGTCAGTTAGACATTTCTGTCATAGTCAACATCTATTGGCTGAAACATGTAACAGGCATAACATTGTCCTGTGGCTTGTATGCCCTTCTCGTTTCCCACTGGGCCTGCACTCTCCCAAATATGTTGGTTTTTCCCATAAGAGGAAGTTATTAGATTATTTACTCCTGAGACATCACCCCCGCATAGAGCAAGATCTATGACATAAAGAGAGTTCTAGAATTAGTAATATTCCTTCCATATTCCTATAATTAGTGCAGATACTGTGCAATAATAAAGAGCTATTAGATTAATGTAAGAAAGTGTGATGATTGCAGCATCTGTGTGTAAATGTTAGTCAGTAATCATTTGTAAGAATATTCCAGTGAAAAGAAAATTGTGAAAAATGTTTCACTAGAATTTGACTAAAACTGTTATTTCTCGTTGACTAAACAACTTTTTTTATTGACTAGTTTGCATCAACTAAAACTAGACTAAAACTAACAATATTCAACTAAAATGCGAATAAAGCTAAAATGCTGTTTAGTGAAAAGCTAAATCTAAATTTGTTATAAAATGTTACACTACATTGTACATTTGTGTATGTGTGTGTGTGTGTGTGTGTATGTGTATGCTTCAGCATAGGAATCTGTAGGAGTCAATAGGAAAGGTTGAATTTTAATGTGGAAGGGCCAAGACCAAGGCTGAGGGCATGCTAAAAATGCCCTTAAATGGACATACACAAAAATATAATAGAATCCATACCATTCACAGATAGATGTGAGCAAGAATAGCTTCTGAAATGAAGCATGAATATGATATGATTTTAAGTTCCTGTCTTTTTTTGTCTGTGTGAAAGTAAAAGGGCTTTCATGTACTGTACTATGTTTTTTTTTTTTTTTAATAAACATTATGGTTGGAAAAGTGTGAGCATGTGTTAGGAAATCTAAAGTTCTGTTGAAATCCTCTATACCAACCTGAGACAATAACTTTGTTATGATGCATAACTAATCCATCAGAAGACATAATCCGCTTCTAATTGGGAACATGTGGGAATGATATGTGTAATAATTGCCTGTAATTGCTTTTGTACATTTGAAAAAAAGACTAATTTTTTCATTAATGAGCAAGCGGTAGGAAAAAATGGACATAGATGTTCAGGGTATTTACAAATATTTACACACAGAGTTGTTTTTACTAAAAATGTAATCATGCACTCTAAGCACTACCAGCAGGGACCACTACAAGTGCATTGATTTGTATATGTGCACAAAACTGTACCCAAATGCAAAGTAGTGCTCAGGCACACACACAGACACACGCACAGCTCAGCTTTCATAGAATGCACTGTAAACATTCCATATGCCAACTAGTGCATGCACACTTTCTGTCTCGCTCACACTTTCTCACTCACACTTAAACACAGCCTCACACACATACTCTCTCTCTCTCTCTCTCTCTCTCTCTCTCACACACACACACACACACTCTTACACATGCACATGCACAGACAGTCTTTCTTGGAACACACTCTAAACATTCCTCGATATCGCACATTGCAAGGTTCCCTGGCCAGCTTGCTGTGTACAGAGCTCACCTTCTCCGAAGGAATTATCAATTATAAAGAACCACGACAGAGCCCCACTAACCAGCTTTATTTTTCCTTTTCCAGAACGACCAGATATAGACCTTAAGGGGCATTGTCACAAGGCTCTGGAGGCACAGCAACTGCTTTGAGATTCTGTCTGTTGACGAAGATAACTCACGGGCCCCCTATCCCATAGGTGACGCTTTGGAATAATCCATTTCACATTCTGGTTTTATTCCCCAAAGCGGCTTTATCCCATTATCACAGATATTACACAGATGTACACTGGTGTAATCCACACAATAAGAACCTGATACATTTCATAAAATCACTCACAAGACAACCAGCACTACCAAGTTGGCCAACAAAGGCGTTAACTTAGCAAAGGGAAGAGAAAGTCTTTGTTGCATTGTGTGAAAAAAAAAAAAAACATTCTAGAAAGTGAAAAACAATGTCTATGGCTGTTTTCAGCCTCAAAATATTATTTCAAATGCATACCAAACTGAAACCTAAGGATGCTGAGAGTACTTTTAAAAGGACAGCATAGAAAATGTGAAGCACACACAGCATAAAAGACCAACACATTTACCAAAAGTACATCCAGCGCAATTAATTTCCTCCTTGCAGAACAATTCTCAGGTCCATATTCACAAAGCTTCTCAAACTGGGAGTGCTGATCGAGAGTCATCTGCTAATTTGAATAAATTCACAAAGGCAAGTGTTCCTGGTCACTGACCCCAGTTCAGTACTCACACGTCTTTTGTGAATATGGACCTCAGTTTTTTGAGGAAGAACAGCAGTTTTGTATTCCACCATTGCATTTTGATGAATCAAATCAAGCTTCAGGCAGATGGCTGGATCTGGTTCAGGCTGTCAGTGCTATTTGGACCTGGTAAAGACTGTACAGATTTATGGCTGACTTAAAATAAGGAGAAGCAGTAGCTGATTTTCTGCTCTTCTCAGGTCAGGCCAGGCAATTTCCTTGGAATAATAAATAATAATACATAATGAGTGCAAAAACAATACATTATATTGATATAGCACCTAATCATCAAACTGAAAGCACCTAACAAAATAGCACTAATAATAAAAATAGAAGGGATGCATATCAGCCGATAATAAAATAGCAATCTGTCGATTTCAGGCCCGAAGGGCGTGATGAACAGGACAAAATCATGCTTAAAGCCCTTCCCTTGACCCCACTGGTGTCCTGATCCATTAGAGAGAAAGACAGAAAGCTGAACACCTTTAGTGCATGAATGAGTTGGATGCTCTATTTGTTTTAACCATTAGAATAAAGTATATGCAGCCAGATGGCATGAGGACATACTCAGAGGTCAGAACATACTGATCTCGGAAAAGGAGAAACCAACAGGTAACCTCTATTCAGGCTGCTGACAAGACAACTAGTGGGGTCACAGCATAGAAGAGGTTATGGAGCAGACCTTGTAACCACTGTAGAAAGGTGTTTAGAGAGGTTTTTAGAAAGGAGCTTACTGTTATATACTTATTCTGCACTCCTTCAACTTTGAAAGTGCAGAAAATGTAAGCTTGGTATAAGAAGATGGCCTCTGATATGTCTTATGCCATGTAAATATATCTCCAAAGACCACACAGCCTGTAGAATTTCATCTTTGTTGTCTTGATTAATAAGTATGATAGGGTTTCCCACAGAGTCTGCTGTCATATTCTTAGAGTTCCGATTATATTCACTTCACTTCCTGTTGCATTGTCTTGACAGCTGTCTTTGTTGGGCCAATCCACAGAGACACAGCCTAACATGTCGAGGGATAGGATGATCCATGGCAACTCCCTCAACGACATTTGTATTTAGCCTTGTTTCCCATCCCCTGATCAGAAGTGTGCTTCCCAAAAGCATTGTGTACCTATGGTTGCAAGTTCCATTGAATGAACCATAGTTAGACAATTGGGAGTTCTGAAAAACCTTTCTTTTCTCTTTGTAAGTATAGACTGACTGTGGCTAATTAGATGTGTCAAAGGCTGGACTGGATTTGACCCTGTGGCACAGCAAAAAGTAATTGTAATACTGAGCCACCGGAACAACTTTCGTTTCATGTAAATATTAATGAATGCTCAGTAAAAATAATAATTGGTAAGAAAGTGAATTAAACATTAAGGCACATTTCTGAGGATGTAGCATAATTTTTCAATGAAGTATATGTATTTTACTGAGTCATGAATAATACTGAGGTACTCCAAGTTTCAAATGTTTTATCCTAAATTAATATACATAATTTTGGTATGATAGAACATCACGGCGGTGAGTCGAACGTGCAGGTTCTTCCTGTACAACATCCGGAGAATCCGCCCCTTCCTCACCACCTACGCAACCCAGCTCCTGGTTCAAGCGATGGTCCTGTCCCGCTTGGACTACTGCAACTCGCTACTGGCTGGTCTGCCAGCATCCGCCATCAGACCCCTGCAGCTCATCCAGAATGCTGCAGCGCGTCTGGTCTACAACCTCCCCAGACATTCCCATGTCACCCCCCTGCTCACTGACCTCCACTGGCTGCCTGTTATGGCTCGCATCAAATTTAAGTCCTTGGTGCTTGCATACCAGGCAGCTAAGGGGTCAGCACCAGGGTACATTCAGAGGATCATCAGACCCTACACACCAGCCAGACCTCTCCGTTCGGCCACCTCTGGACGCTTGGCACCTCCCCTCTTCGCGTCTGCACTTCCCGCTCCCGTCTGCTGTCTGTCCTGGCCCCTCGCTGGTGGAATGACCTCCCCGTGACGGTCAGAACAGCAGAGAATCTCACCACTTTCAAACGCAGACTGAAGACTCATCTCTTCAGGCTGCACCTCTCCCCACCCCTCTCTAGCCTATAGTTCAGCTCACTGTATCTAGCTAGGATAATTTGATTATGTTAGTGTATCTGGCAGGATTGTTTTTGTATGATTAGGTGTGATTCCAGTGCTAGTTTGTACTTGGTAGGATTCTTGCTTGCTGAACAAGCTTACTCTACAGGGTTGGAGTCCTGATCGATGTGGTCACTTCTGGCACTACGATCCTTACTTTACTCTAGTGTTTCTTTTGCGCCTCTACATCATGAAACCTATGCACTTGTTGTACGTCGCTCTGGATAAGAGCGTCTGCTAAATGCCTATAATGTAATGTAATGTAATATAAAGCACTTAATATTCCATTATAATTTTTGTCTTTGTTCATGACACAGTATGAGATTAGGAACCCTTCATCTGCACAAGTAAGCTTTCTGAGAAATTTTAACACTCCATGGGCTCTATAGTGTCATTAACAACATTGTTCAAGTTACTGTGGTGCGAACTACAGTGGTGCCAATTTGTGTCATAGTCACTACAGCTTTTGGGAACATTTGTGATGAGGTTGGTAGTTCCTATAATGATCTAAACTAAACTTTATTATAGGACAGAGGCACAAGCTGATGGTGAATGGCATTGTGTAAATACATGACTGTGAGATGCATCTTGATGGATTTTGTATAGATTTAGATATATATTGATATATTTTAAGTAATGTTTGTGTATTTACACAATGCAACATAACAAGTGCGTGAGCTTAAACCTCTGTCCTTTTTACAGCACAACTATAGGACATAACAAACAAAGCAAGGCTTAGGATAACCACAATGGATATTAATGCAGTGAGCCAGAAATAAAGTCTCATCTGGGCGGTTGTGCTGTCAGAAAGGGAAAATTGCAACACATTTGCCTGCTCTTCACCCAGTCATTATTTAGCTACCAAAAGGGGGGGGGGGGGATTTCCCATGGGCAGTTTTCATATTTGTTTTATCTGAAGTCCAGCGCTTGAACCGATTGATCAAGTGTTGATTGAATGAAGTTTACAAAGTATAATAAAAAATTCAGCTGTATTTGGCTCAACACCAAACACAGAGCTTTATAGCCTGATTGCATGAATATTCATAGCAGAGAGGAAAGGTGGGGGAGAATAGACAAGTGTTCTTACATCATTTGGGGTCTCCAGCGGGGGCCCAGAGGGGTCATGTAGATATAGATATCTCCATGAACTCAGCGGGTGGGAGTGTAGGAAGCAGTAACTAGATGTTTGTGATCACAGAAGTGCAGGGAACTAACCCGTCCCTAATGTACTGAATTTGCCTAATAACACACAAGGTTGCTGATCTCTGGTTGAGAGTGAGTCCCCCCCCCACCCCAACTATCATTACCTCGCCCCCCCACGAAGCAGAGCCTCCCAAAACAGAGTCATGTGACCTGCCTAGATGTATCACAGAGGGAAGAGAGAACAACAATCAGAATTTCAATGAAAATACACAATCAAAGCTTTGTATTTATTTATTTATTTATTTATTTATTTACTTTAGTTTTACATTCAGTTAAATTATATCATAACAGTGAATGCATGTCATGGGAATCTGGAGAAGCATGTCAAAAATGAAACACTGGTAACCTTCCGACAATTATTTTCTTTTCTTTTTTTGAAGTGTAATGAGGATCAGTGGGAGTGCAGCATATCTTCTGTAACTAGTAAAGATGGGGAACCAAGTCCATTGCGATCATTGATTTTGCCTCTGTGGCTAGGTCTATCTGACTGTTTCAGTTCCCTGAGGAAAACTTAAGTACCTCTGTAGCGAGTTTGTACGCATCACATATTTAAGTTGGTTGAAGCTACACACATACCATATATTCCACCCTGAAGACTCGATTTTTTAAATACTGAGACAATGCCAGTCATAAAACTGTGTTTTTGTGTTGTCAAGTAAAACTAATTTCATTGTATTAGCTGATGAACATGGATGGGTTAACACCATTTTTACAATTATTTAAAAAAAATTAATTATATTTTATATTTCATAAAGAAGAAAATTATTTACAACATTATACAGATATACAACATTCATTTGCCTCAAGCTTGTGCTCTGTAAGCAATTGTGAATATTTCTGCATTGATTAGTGTGCTTTGTATCTATCAAATGTGTGTTTTTAAATACATTTGTTTTTTCTGGCATAATCAGTCCAGATTCAGTCAGCATAATAATACTGCAATTAAAAATTGCAAACACCCTTTAATAGAGAATGATTGACAGCAGGAAACACTATATAAGGCAGAAAAGAAAGGAGCGAATATGCTGCACATCCAGAGTCACATTCCTTTGATGTAATCTCTAAATGTATAGCTTTTGATTGGCCAGTGCCTCAGACAGCATTTGACTCGTTCAGCTGAAACCATCAGTGGAAGGTTAAACGATAACTTAATATTCCTCCATTATCACTCTCGTTTTCTCAGGGAAGGAAGTCTGACACCACTGACTCAGTAATTGATTTTTTCAGCTCACACACTTCTCAGAAAAAAAGGGAATTAAATTTTCTTTCGCTTTCTTTCTCATCCCTCAATTTTCAGCCAACTCTATCCTGGCCCCTGTCCTGGTTTTGTCTGTCACAGCAGACAAATGCGTATGCAAAAACAATATTTTATTTAATTGAACGTCAGAAGGGAATTCATTAAAAAAAAAAAACAAGAGATTAGGTAGATTCCGTTTCACGTAGAGTTCGACAGTTAATCGAGGGCAGTCAAGTTGAACTGACTTCAGTGAGATTAACACATGCTAATGTGAAGACCTATACTGTCAGAAAACATCACATTACTTTCATTCATACCTACACAAAGCAATGGGGCCTTTTCAGAATCCAGATACATGCTTAAGTAAACTTAAGTCTGAAATAGCAAACCGCAACGTTTTTGCACATCTAGACTTGTGTACATAATCAGCAAGCAAGGGAAGGAGGGTGAGATGAGACATGTGGGGTGGAGTTTGAGGGTGTGTCCCATGTTAGCAGGGGATGAGTTCACTCATCCCCTGAGTTCAACTCCCTTCGTCCACACACATTTTACACACAGAAAGGTGTAATATCTACTGCGCCCCATCAGGGAATGTTGCATAGCTACATAAGTGGGTTCAGTATTTTTTTTTATAGAATGCTAAGGCAGTGATATATATTTCTAATTATGAAAGAAAATTTAGATCATAGTATCATTGTTCAATTCCAAAATGATTACCATCAGCTACTAATGAGTTTGGAAATAAGTGATAATGTTCTTCTGTACTTTGCTTTTCTGCTTGGACGAGCAGTCATTCATATTTAAAAGCTTGAGCCACCTAATTACATAATCAATTTTCATATTTAATCTTATTGTCTGGGATTTTTCTATATGCGGTGCAGACAGATACAGAGCAAAAGCAAAGCAGATGCAGGAATCACAGAAGAAGTGATGAGTACATATAATGATTCCTATCCTGTGCTGTTTAAATACTGCGCATGAAATAACAAAGCACTGAAAAATGAAATAGTCATAACAACAAACAATCTATTAAAGCCACATAATAGTTTTTTTATTTATTTGCATTTTCTTATCAGCATAAAACATGAGTTCAGATGCAGCATTGCTTTGTGGTCTCTGCATTAGAAAGGGTCATTTGGGAGTTTTGTTACTGACACAGTCATGTAAAAAAAGACAGTACAGAAAGTATTTTCCTAACGGTGGGGTCATAAACCCTAATATGTGCTGTGTTGACTGGGACCCGTAGATCCCTGGATGTAGCCTTAGGGTACTTCATAATTTCTTGGAGCATCATACGTTCTGACCTTTAGGTGAATTTCTTGGGACACCCACTCCTGGATAGATTGGCAACTGTCTTGAATGTTCTCTATTTGTAAATGATCTTTCTCACTGTGGGATGATGGACATTATATTGTTTGTATATTGCTTTATAAGCTTTTCTGGACTCATGAGCTGCAACAACTGGTTTACTGAGATCTTCACAGGCATCTTTCATCCTTGGCATTCTGTGTTAAACCGAAACCTGAACGCTCAGGGTTGATTGCAGTGTGCCTTCAAGTTGGAGACTATCACAGATTATACTCTTTACTATTTAATAAAGAAATGAAAAGTGCCTTTACTGAACACAATAATAACACATTATTATTCGTTTAAGCAGAATGTGTTTGTCTATTATTGTAATTAATGCAGAAATCCAGGTAATTCCAAAGGGCTCACAAACTTTTTCTTGTTACTGATACCTACGAGGTGCGACATAATGACTATTGTACCTTATCGGACCTGTGTTTTGTAATTGTTCCATTGACCTTCGGTATGCACTTATTGTACGTCGCTTTAGATAAAATGCCAAATTAAATAAAACGTAGTGTCTCCCCAGGAGACCTAATATAGCCTACACTTTAGAGTAACGTTGGACGTTTTGCTATTTGTAATATTCAAATTAAACCTATTCACTGTCACCTAGAAGCCATCCATCAGTAATGCACCTGTGACTAAGCGGTGACACAAATCACAGTTGCTCCAAATGTAGCTTTTGTGTGTGCTCCCACGACACCTACCCACAGATTTTAATAGCCTACTGTAACTGGTATCACAACTTGTGCTCTACTCTTTTCTACATACAAAAGTGTGTTTGTACTCAGTCGGTGCCCTGATGGGGATGAGCAAATTATGAATTGCCCCAAGGAATTTTGGGAGATCAAATAGTGCATAGAAGTTTTACTTGATGCCTGTGTTGGGACTCAGGAAACGAAATTAAGTCAGTATTTGCAATACGTTGTCGCTTTTACAGACGCATCTGGATGAAGGCTTTATTTTTATTCAATAGCAACGTCTGACAACCCTGAGAAAGCTGTTGGTTGTAAGGAAGCTGTCGGCTGCACACAGCTCTCAGCCCTTGCGACAACAAAAAAAGTTCAGGAAAATATGCTTTACACTACACACCTTAGCAAGTCTTTTGGGACATCTGTGCAAAGAAAGTGAATAATCTTAGTCATGTTAGACCAGATTATATTATATGACTGCGCCCGTGTTATTAGTTTTGATTTTTGCATATCGTGATTCATGATCAGTAGCCTACAACCTTCAAATAAGTACTTTACAAACATTGTGGGTGTTCATTACAGGTTTGCTAGAAATGAAATACATAATTTGTAACAACTATTTGAAAACATGCAAATAATACTACAAATAAAGAAATTTTCACCACATGAACCATTAGCTGACATTTATTTTTTTAGGTACAAATGAAATAGACAGTGCAGGTAGCTAGCCACCGAGTCAGATTATCCACTTTTGTCTGACACACACTGAGAGCCATCTAGTGCTGTTGTATTCATTGCATATTTATTTATTGAGCTGGGTGAAAGTATTAGATATTCAATACTGCGAAAATTGAAGATGAAGATAGGCGTTAAAAAATAACAACAGCGGCTGCTAAAGAAAGTGCAGCTACACAGTGCAGAGCCGTCTGGTCACATGGTGTAAGGTGAAGGTGGCTGGTATCCGCTGATGTGGAGGTTTTCAGCAGGAGGGACTGGGAATATGGTTGCCAAGGACGAGGTGGACAGAGCCAAATATAGACAGTTCCTGGAGAATAACTTGTTTCAGTCTGCATGAGGATTCTGACGGAAAGCAAACAGCATAAACTACAAGGGAACTACAAAACACAAGATGGTCAGTATTCTACAATGACCCAGCCAAACCTCAGACTTAAATCCCAACGAAAATTGGTGGCATGGCCTGAACATTGCTGTCCACTGAGACTCGCTGTATAACTTAGAAGAGTTGGAGCAAATTTTCATGGAGGAATGTAAATACTTTTGTAAATCAGAAATGTAAGTCATTGAAAGACATATTACTGAATATAAAAAACTCTTGAGTTGGTGAAGACGGGGGAATATTTCATTACAATTATAAGGTGTAACAGAACAAAATCTGAAAGTTTGAGGATTAATACCTTCTGAAGGTGCTGTAGAAGGTTCATTTTACAAAAGAGGTGGTCGCACAGCCTCGTTAGTCGGTCAGGGGCTTGGAAGGCATTGGTAAGTTGCAACCAGAACATTGCAGGGTCTTATTCCTAGAAGGGCACTGCTGTTTCACTGAAGAGCAAGGTTCTTGACCCAGGTAATTTCAAGAAAACTACAGGTTTATAACTGAATAATACTGTGAAGATGCACCGGAAATGAAGTTAAATAATGACCATAGGGAATGCAGCAGTGAGCCTTGTGTCACATGTTCAGTGGTCGCCCTTGAAAAAAAAAAAAAAAAATTACCTCCCAGATTTGAAATGCAAGCCAAATATTTACATGGAAAATGTTTGATAAGCTTAGCAAAAAACATTATTGCAGATGTAGGAAGGGACGTGAAAATTGCCTGGTGATGGTCATCATGCTGCAAGGCGCGGTACTCCACGCAAAATATTTTTGGGGTTGGAGTATGCAGTGCTTTAGCTCCTTTGAGATAATCTGCATGCCATAATTCAGTTACTGATGAGGCATGAGTAAAAATTCCAGATTCGCTTAAGGAGTGATTTATTTTAATTGACACTCTGGGACCTGTTATTACACTGAGCCAGAATGGGTCACTGCTTTAGAAGATTAAGGTTGATGTCAGGAGTCCATTTTTACCGTGTTTGTAAATTCAGGCCAGGAGTATACAGATGTGCTCTGCAAATTGGAATATACTGAAGGACCCCTCCAGAGCTACCTCCATACCTCCTTTTTCACATAGAGGCATTACCAGGTTGATGTACAGCATGTATGGGAGGGATAGCTGATGTGTGTGTGTGTGTGTGTGTGTTTTATCAGAGGGTGATTGTGTGTGTTTGTGTGGAAGGTTGAGTGTGTGTGTGTGTTAGAATGGGTGAAGGTGTCTGTGTGTGTGTGTGTGTTTCCATAGTAAGGTAAGTGTCTGAGTGTATTTGTATGGGAGGGGGATTGTGTGTGATTTTATATGAGAAGACGAATGTGCATGTGCATGTGTCTATGTGTGTGTTTGCAAGTGCTTGTGTAGGGAAGTGACCATTTATACGGGAGGGGATGCATGTGTGCATGTATATAGATGGGTAATTGTTTGTGTATTTCTATGGCAGGGTCAGTGTGTGGGTATGTTTGGTCTGCATATAAAGTAGAGTGTGTGGGAGTATTTACAAATATGGCAGGGTGTGTGCGTTTATATGGGAATGTGAGTGTGCATGAGTTTATATGGGAGCAACAGCATGTGGGAGTGTGTTTGCACGGGTGGGTGAGTGTGTGGGTGTCTTTGGTTAGCATGAGCAGAGTTTGTGGGAGTATATTCAAATAAGTTAATTAAATATATTTTTACGGAATCCGATCGTCCATTGTGTTTTGCACCAGGCCGAAACTAGTGAAAATATTCCAAGCTGACAAGGTACTTACACACAAAATGATTGAGAGGGCACGTCTGGTCATCATACTGCCAGGGGTTGCCAGACATGGAATAACTGTCCCCTTCCGTCTTGTGAGCTGTGGCACTCAAGGGGACATGCATACCCCTGTGTGTGTCATAGCATCTGGTCACCGAGATAAGACCCCAAAAAATCCATAATGGGTCGTATCACTGATCAGCTCTCACTCTGGGAGCCGTGCACACCAGCCTCCTTAACCCTGCCAGGAATAATTTTGCATGGAGTGTTTTTCCTGCTCGTGCAATTTGTCTGAATGAATGAAACTGAATAATTTTTCTGCAAATTGGTAGGGGGGCGGGGAGTCCAGAGGTGCATTTGTCATTGCAACTGAATCTTCTTTGTGTAAGGTGGAATGAGGCATTACATTATGTGACTGGCATTTGGCAGATGCTCTTAACCAGAGCAGCTTATGGAGTGGCAAAGGAGAGGAGTGCCATTCATGCCACCAAATTGTGTCCCTGGCCTCACATGTTTCCAGTGTAGGATAAGTGAACAGGATCTTTTACCTCAGTTATCCAGTCGAAACACCACTCTTCAAACGGCACAGAGAATGATATAGAACACAATTGTGTAACTTCCAATAGTCAAACATATCTTCACTCATCTGCTGTATTCTAGCTACGTGGTTTTTCAACCTCACTGCCAAAGGCAAAGTCGATGCCTAATAGACAATCATTAACATTAATCAAACAATTAACTATCAGGTTGAAAAGAAAACCAGCAATACTATTCTCAAGGGCCAGATTTGAGCACCCTTACTCTAGAGAGACAGAGGGGATCGAGACTACCTGTATGCAGCATAACCATTTAATACGCAAATCTGGCATGGGGTCAAAGAGCATGCACTTTTCTGTGATGAGCAGGCTGTTATGGTTTGATCGACCTCAACTGTTCCTCCAAACACACTCAATTGAGTATTTCCAAAAGGCCCTTTCTTTATTTCACCAAAAGACAAAAGCAAAGAGTAAAGCAAAGAAAAACAAAATGCGTGATGTAACATTCTATACTTAGACACTTTGTAACTTTGATAATGTTGCACAAATGTATTACATTAGCAATGCCCTCATTGGTGGTGGAGATAATGTGGCTCTGAGGAGAGTTTTCATTTAGCTGATTCCATGTGAGAATGATTAAAAAAGAACAAAACCATTTTTTAAAATAAAGAAACCTTAAATATTGCCACATTTTCCGCATCTCTACATCATTCGTTTTCTAATTCTGTTCAGCATTTTTGTCACTCACACACACACATCTAGCCAAACATCCAGATTTAAAATGTTTCTTCTGCATCACTTCTGTAAATAATTGGTCATGGGCCCCTATTTTTGTGACAGTGCTGGAGCAAATGTGCCAGGGCGCTAGTGGCATTTCTTCCCGTGGAGACATACTTTTCACCTCCACCTGGTTTGATAATTTCACCATCTGCCATAAAGGTATTTTCATCAACGTAGGTTGGGTGGCACAATATGGGGAGTGTCAACTGAATGTGCACATATGAACACTGAATGCACGGTAAAGACAAGCACACAAGCCTGTTCGATGGATGTAACACGATTTCAAATGAAGTTTGGTGATCAGAAATAAAATGCTTTATGGTAACTTATGGCAGAATTCCTTTCACTGCAATTGCTACTTATTTTACTGTTACCTTGTTGCCTTCTTTGAACAGGCAACTCTCAATTTGTAGCTGTTGATCTCAGTAGAGCTGTTTTTTCAACCTCTGCTTTTTAATCGTATATCTTTGTTAATAAAATTTTATTTTATCATTTTATTTTTACTGTCTGTCTTTATATAAGAAAGCAGGGAAACAGTTCAATAATAGCACCCAGAGCTTGATATCGATTTGACATAAATGTATGCAACTTCCTTGATTGACTGGGATAGACCTGCACATCCATCATTCGAACATAATTCAGGTGGAGATTATGCATTGTGTCATGTAAATATCCTCGTAATCTTAAAAAAGTATTACTCTATGTATACAGGTTTTAATACTACAAAGCACAATCAAATAAATTCAGCTAAACAACTAATGCAAGCCATGTCTTCCTCCCCTAGTTCTTACACCATCTTGACAGCATTGTTTTTTCCCATAAATATGCACGTGAAGACTGTATCTGGCAGATAAGTGTATCAGACATGACAAACAGCAGTCTTCTAAGGCCTCGATGAATAAGTATTAAAAGGAAAAGAAAGCAGCCAATCTGATTGGTTAAAATCAAACCAAAAACTCTCACCATTCCTACAGGTTATTTATCCTCTTGCGTCACATGTTTTTTTACAACTGTGCAACTGATGTTCTACAGCCGACTCAGGAAATTTTAAGAAATTGGTTAAACATGCCTGCTATGAGTTAGCCCTAGAGTTTGATAAATGTGCCTTGACGGGCCTGTTTTTCTAGTTCTGACAACTTACTAAAACTTTTTGTTTGTGTCAACTTACATAACAGACATGTCCATCTGAAACAGCCAAAACCAACAGACATCAAAAAAAGAAAAACAAACTTACCAAAACGGCTCTTACAGTTCAGCGGGGGCATGCGGGCCATGTTTGTTAGCTCGTGAAATAGCTATTTTCTGAAGCATGAACTTTTACAGTCCAATGGGTTCTTAGATAATGATCGGCCATCAAGGAAAAGGAATGGAGAACCTGACATAATGAGATATTGTTTCTCTCTTATATTTCCTTTTTGCTAAAATGCTTCAGTCAAGCTGAAGGAGCCGCATGTTAGCAGTAATGGATGGACCTGGGAAAAAAGAACAAAAACAAGGGACAAAAAAGTGCTGCGTAATGTGGACCTAGGAGAGTATTACATTAGTTGATGTCCTGCTCTGGCATTTTCCGCAATGGAGCACAAAACAAACAGACAAGACCAAGACAATTGAAAGAATTTGCCGTGATATCAGTCAAACCTTTCCGAAGAGTGCACAGATGCACATTCGCACACTGGAAGCACCGCAACAATTGGGACGCAGCAGGAACTACTGGGGTAAAGCAGAACATCTGGTGGAGCTATGACAAACAAGAAATGACAACAGCCATTTGCATCTGCAAATGAGTATTTATTGGATCTGTTATTAGGTGTGCGTGCTTCAACGTGTGTTCCTGCATAGCTTGCTGTGAAAATAAATTACTTTATAATAAGTAATTAAAGAACCACTGGCATGAGCTTCAGTCCTGAATTGGTTTAGCAGTCATTACAGGATTGTTAAGTGATTGTGGAAATGATGTAAAATGTTAAAGCATTATACTGTACACACACAGCATACACACATACTTGCATATACTCCTGAAAATGCCAAATGCATTTTTTGCACTTGCAAAAATTCTCTCACAGAAGTATCAGAAACGCACAAACACACACACATCTCAAATTTATTCCATCTTTGAATGTGCAGATCGGTTGATGTGTTTAATATTTCCAATGAGAACTAGGAAAACCAGTAATTGTAATTATTTTCAAAAAACACCCTAGCAAATTTAGTGCCGTCTGCGTCCAAATCAAGACTTAGTGCCCAATGGCAGTGCAACAAGGCCAGCGAGGCAATCGGAAGGACAATGGAATCTGAGTAACATCCACTCAACTTCTCTGGGTGCCTACTCTGCATTGGTGAGGCAGCCCCATCACACAGCCACGATAATTATTTATTTATTCACACACGTTCCAGTCTCGGCAGATGACCCCTGCTGACCCAATTGAAATTGATTTTGTCGTGAAAACCCCCCTCTCTCCGGCTCAAATTAATCTCCGATCAGCAGAAGACCGGGAGGCCAGACGCAGACTACAAAGACCTCAAGTACAGAGGGTGTGGGGTGGGGGTGGGGTTGGGACGGGTGGGGTGTGTGGATAGTTTGCAGAGAAGGTATTTAAGTTCGGAAAGATGAATGGTTACAATGACTTACTTTGATAGAACATCTGTAGGAGCAGGAGGGAGAATGACAAGGGGCCTGTGAAAAGCTGTAATTTAATAGCCTAATTTCCTGCCTGGCCCTGCAGAAAAATCTGTCTGGAGCTGTCAGCTGATGAAAACGCTCCAGGAAGGATTTGATTTGCTCCCCGGCAGAGAACAAGTACAAGCCTATCTCTCGCTGCTATTCCCTCTTCACACGCTGGCCCCCCCTGCACCTCCCATCCCCAGGGTCCCTAAAGAAAAGCGGAGTGTCAGATGTAATCTCTGAGGAACCTCGTTTTCTCCAGAAAATTTCTAATCAATACATGGAGCACACTTTGGGTGTAATTTCTTTCAGATATTTGGCTGTTTCAGAGGTACTTGGAGGGGTGTGTCTCTAAAGTGGCTTCAGCCTCTCATGCTGGGCCACAGGTCTCTCTTTCAATGCAGTTTTGCTGCTAAGGCGCACCCATGTCAAAGCCCTCTCTGATTGCCCAAAGTGAAGGTAATTTATCGAGTGATATTCCAAGCAGCTTGATAACAACAGTCTGACTGCATCCTAGACTAACTTCCTGGATTTCAACATACAAACACTGACAATGCCACTGTTCCATTTCCATTGTCCATTCTGTCCACAAACTTAGTCTGTTCAGTTAGTTTTGGCGATTGCTGAACGCAGAACATTGAATTGTTTTTGGAAATAAAAAACACACACATGCAATTACAAGTAAAATGCAAGGGAAAATGTTGACTCAATCCAGTCTAAAGTCTTTATGGTTTGGGGTCAGTCTGCCCTAGGTAATTCAGTTGAGTAGTTCAGTTGGGAAGATAGGGAGACGGTCTCACCCTGAACAACAGACCTAGCATGTGGACTGTAATCCCTCTTTAGAAAAGCACCCAATTTTAGACATATGTCTGAGATAACATATTTACAGCCCTTCATATGCGATGAGAACAGATTAGACGCAGATAAGGACAAAGGCTTCCGTTCTGTCTGGATGCAACTTAATTAGGCCATAATTTTTTTTAAATCTGATTTTAATCACAGCTGAAAATGGATGCTTCTCAAAAAGAAGTGTATTTTTGCCACTACTTGTCCTCCTTTTGATGATCCAACTGTGTTTAAAAGAATTTAACCAAACAGACGCACACAAACACAACAGTGAAATGTCATAGCTTCTCTGAGATGTGCGACTGGGGAAAAGGGTATAATATTTATACAATACAACAATGGTTCTTGTAGACACGTTGTTCCACCTGTTGTTACACATGCTATTAATCTCCAGATGATACATAATACAATTTACAATTCATTTTTAATCATCAATTTCATGTCATTAGTGAGAGCATCTATCCAAAAATAAGTGCAAGATACAAGATAGAAAGTGGTAAGTGAAAACCAAAATGGACTTATCTATGGCTGCCGTTACTGATTCTCCTTAAAACAGAGGGCAGACATTGCGTCATCCGTACAAGCTCTGCTCATCAGTAAATTCCAAACACATGAGTAGATTCCAACCGCTTAACAAAGCAAAAGTTCACAAACCTGCCTGCCTCCTCAACAACATTCCTGGTCTTTCCTGTGGACTGTAGAGAAGAAAGTGCACGCGCCAAATTTGCAGGCTTTAGTCATTTGCATGTCTGTCTTCCAAACCCAATTTGCTGTGATCAGTTTCGATTTTACTGCTTATTCGGTGAGATCTGTAGTAATTCCACTGCTTGTTTGCCATTATCAGTAGTCATTTGCTGCAATTTGTTGTGATTTCACTGCAGACTTGCTGTTATGAATAGTAATTTTGCTCCTTATTTGCAGCAAATCGAGGTGATTCCAGCACTTTTTTTCCCCCTTGTTAATGTGAGATGCAAATTGGCAAGCCTTGAAAGGCTGGATGGTCTGTTCTAGCCATTAATCATTCTTATGCTCTTAAGTATTACTTATCCTACGCAAGTTTGACACATCATTAGTTTCGTAACCACTGAAACTAATTCAAAACTCTTGTGAAAGAAAGCAAAGCTTGGACCGTTGAGTGGTGCACCCAAGTAGCAGTTAAATCACTCATGCAATCCCGAACAAATCCCAGCCATGCAGAAGCCAGGCATAACCAAGTGTCCAGCAGAGGACTGGCAAAGGTCAGTTGATTTACCATGCCTCATAAGACACTCCGAAGTCCTCACCCTGCTGAATTTATGAGACACTGCAGCATTTGGGTATCCTTACAGTACAATTTGAGCATTCAATCAGTGGGGGAAAAAAGTAAATGAAAAATTAAACACTGACTTGCATTTGTCATTCACCATTCAACACAATGGGCATTGCATCATATAATTAAATGGAGGTCGTTCTCACATAATGAGCAGGATTTAGGGATTCATGTCAAGAGCTGCAAGTTTAAAAATAAAACTGATTAATATTCAGTGCTGAAACACGAATGGCATTCACTGATGTGGACAGTCCCCTCAGCCTCTGATTATTTTGATAGGACGTTTTCTTCACCACTCAGTAATAGGGATTAATGTAGAGTGAAATCAATACAATATTCCTGTTGCAGATAGCCCGCAGGCACACATTCTGTCTTTTGCCTAATTCAATAATGGATATCAATATTTTATTTTCGAAGTGGCCCATGTGAAGGAGGCTTGCCGCAGTTAGATTAGCTTAGCTTGGCTGGCTGCTTTTCCAAGAACTCCTTGTACAAACAATTAAAATTAGCAGATCTAAATCATTAGACAACGCTAACGAACTGTCTCAGACACCACTTCCAAAGCGGCATCACAGCAAGACACCTTACAGAGTGGTTGCACATATCTGAGTAAAATTATGAATTATTATACACACAGTAATTCACAACAATGAGCATGTTTTTATTTCTTTTTCAGTATAATTCTAATTGATATTATTTGTTTATTAGTACTTATATTGCCAGGGTTAGGGTGGGGGCAAACTGGATAGAGCCAGGTTATAGCAACATTAGTTCCTTTCGATGTCTGTCATCCAAATTGAAATGACCTTCAATCAAGCTGAGATGTATTGTGAGATCTGAGTGTCAGAGAGAGGAAAGGAGAGAACAAGCTGAATATTGTCAGTGGTATGACAAACCATGGAATGACATAACAGAACCAGAGATTGCATTTAAAGAAAGAAGAAGAGGGGGCCTAGTGGAGATCCTTGGGGGACACCAGTATGAAGACAGTGGGTTTCAGAAAAGCTACCATCCCAGAATACTCTAAGAATACCCTAAGAATACCCCTAAAGTAGCTGTGCCCGACATCCCCAATGTAGTCAGGGTACAGAGAGGTTGCATATGGTAAACAATGTGAAAGGATGTAAAGATGGTCATTATAATTAAGGCCAGAAGAAAGTGAAGATGCTCTAGCTGATGAAAGTACTCCACTAATGGAGAGAGTAGTCCCTATGGGATGGCCAGCTCTGAAATCAGACTGAAAAGGGTCACCAAGGTTATTCTGTGAAAAGAAGTGAGCGTTGATTCAGCACGTTTCAGGGTTTTGGGGGGAAGGAGAGCAGAGAGACCGGACATCAACTCTGGATGGTAGAACTCCCTGAACTCAAGAGCGATTATATTGCTGTGAGATCTCATCTTTGGTGTGGTGATTGATGGGAATGGCCCGGATGTGCAAAAGCTTGCTTGCCTGCTCATTATAAAATTAATATTACTTCTCACATGTTTACAGCATACACACCTGCTTGTATACTGTAAGCAAATTAAACTTTCCACGCCTATCAGTTCCTTGTCATTGTGACTCCATACATAGCATTGCAGTATTGTCAGTCAGGACAGGGGTTTTCTAACTTTTCTAATCCAGGGACCCCCACCCAGGCTCAAAAGCATCCAGGGCCCCCCATCATAAGTTAATAACTGTTATATCAAAAAAAAGTTTTATATTTGTATTTCCCAAAATCTAAGACATAAGTGCATATCAGGTCTGACCAGTACCATCAAGGATCCCCAGGGGTCCACAATTTGCCTGTTGAAAACCCAGGTGGTAGAAGATAATCTAGCAAACTGATTTTTTTAACAACAGACGGGCTAGGTAGTACCAGAAGCTGTCATTTAAAAGCTCACATTGACAGCGCACGACTTCATTAGCAAGATGAGTTCAGTAGCAAGATAAGTGGCCCTGCTATTGAAATTATATTGCTTTGATGTGTTACTGTAAATATTTATTTTTATTGGAGGACAGGCTTAGCTGTTACTATAACATATTATATTGTACCTTATACTACTCAAGTCTGAGTCCTGTACTACAACACTGTCCTGCAGTCATATATTAGCACTCATATGGAGGTAGCCAAAGCAACAGTTCTTTTTTTTTTCTTTTTTTTTTCTGAAACTACAGATATGCTTCCATGTACAAATTTACACATTTCCAAAATGTGAAGATTAAGATTAATTAAAGAGCAAGGTGCTAATCGGTTCACAGCCTTTCAGGAATCTGAACTTAAATAGCAGCAATATTATTTTATGTTACACTCCTGCAACACCTCTCACTGCAAGCCCAAAAAGGAGAGTAGCGTGTTTTTTGTTGTTCAAAATCTTTTTTGGAAAAGATGACATGACAAATGACTTCCTGTTGAACAGCCTGATCTGATCAAAGTCTCTCACCATTACCCCTACTTCCACTCCATCTCTTCCACACCCTACCACCCAACACGAAACTACCAGCTGCCCCACGGTCTGCTTCCTGTTTAGCCAGAGGCAATGCTGTCAGGAGTTTCAGAAGTGTTTAAGGGGATCCTGTAACGGCCAAGTTAGTGAGTCAACCTGTATAATAATAATAATAACAATAGTAATAATAATAATAATAATAATAATAATAATAATAATAATAATATGTTTATTGTAATGCATTGTACGGTTATTATATTATTCAACATTGTATGACAAGTCCCTATAATGCTTGTATTTTAATATTGCATTTTATCTGTATTTGCTTCATAGTTGCATTGTAAGTTGCACTGCAGTATTTGCTAATAATAATTATCAGTGGTGATTAATGGTTAGGTAGCCAGGCACGCAACTCAAAGGTTGTGCGTTTGATACCCCTCTGCGGTGCTGCCATTGTATCTGTGAGCAAGGTGCTTGCTGAATTGTTTCAGAAAAAAAGGTCCAAGTGGATTGTATGTAAAAATGTGTATGCTGCTCTGGAAAAGAGTCTGTTAAATACCAAGATGAAATGTAACATTCTCTCTTATGCTGGGTCACTTGTATGGCTCCCATGCTTAGACATTATTCATTAATGGAACCTGCTTGTTTTATGGAAACAATTCAGGTGAAGTGCCTTACTCTGGAGCACGACAGTTGTAACATACTCCCTTAGCAATCCCTTCGCATGACCATGTCCATGAAAGCACAACCGGCTTGCACAGAAACAAGATAAAGTAATAATCAGTGTTTTGGTTTGTCCTGATAGCTTCAAGGAGTAGCAATAAAGTCACCAAAAGAAACTGTGGTCTGAGGAAAAACAAAAACAAACACCCAAGGGTGTGCTGGCGAGTTGTGAGTAATTACAGGGACAGGAAATTGCTTTTCTGCTGAATACACCTGTATTAAACGCCAGCAAGAAATAGTTCAGTGAGAGAAGAAGCATCAAGCGTGTTAAACATAAATTTACAGGGTCACAGTATATCATCTTTGAGTGATTATAGAATCTTCATGTGCCCTTAGCTGTGTTCCGTGAGCTGTTTTGGTACCCTTGGTATGTTTAATGCTGACTTTGGAAAAAGATAGAGTCATCTGATCCAGAAAATAATTATATTGTAGAGGTGGTAAGACTGCAGAAACAGTAACGAATGTTGGAAATTGGTTGGAATTAGTTTTCATCCTCCTTAATAAAAGAACAAACATTTTGGTACTGTATGATGGACAATGGAAAGTTCAGTTCAGAAGGTTCCAGGAAGAGGGGTAGCTGACTTCTGACCCTTGACCCCTGACCTCTCTATCTTGCTACAAGGCTTTCTCTGCAGATCTTGCCTCTGCAGGTGTCTGCAGGTGTACCTAGTGAGCTATCATCAATTAACACGTGCCTATGAGAACTGAAATATAATTTCATTACCTTCACTTTGCTGAAGATTAACAAGGTGAGCTCTGGAATGATATGAAAAATGTTCAATCTAAATTCAATTTATTTTTTCATACCTTATGCACATTTTTATACTATATCATTAGCCAACAATCTACATCAATATTAAGCATAAAGTATACAGTGGCATATATTAATTTAGTGCATTATAGCATGTTATTTATAATTAAAGTCAACATTCATGGATCAAAACTAAAATTCAAACTAATTCTAACCTTAAGGGTTAAACAAGGGTTTAACAAGAGTTGTCTAATGCCCATGTGTTTCTGTGTAGCTTTTTTTTTTTTTAAAGGATTGCTATTAGTCCCCTCCACAGGATATTGCCCGCAGGAAAACCAGGTAATGTCTAATCACAGAACAATCACTCACATTAGACACTTGCAGTTTATACTGGTCGTCTAATTATCACCTGGAAAGTAATTAGCACAGCACTGTAGAGGGTTACCTTTTTTAATTTGGATTCTGACACACACCTACAGCCTCTCTCCTCTGGCACAGCATAAAGCTGTCAGAGGAATTGGGGTGGAGTGCTCCACTATGTTCACTGAAAGAGAGTATTACTGACGCCCTGGAGCTTTGGAGATTTATTCATGGGGAAAGGAGGGGGGGGCACCGAGACCTGCGCTCCTTCCAACAGTGGCTTCAAAGCAATGCCAGGCATGTACACTGCATGCATGAGGGCACCCACGCAAGTAGCCAAGGCCCCCATCATTTTGGCTGGAGTGCCCATCATAAAAAATCACCTTCATTGAAAAAGTGGCTGCTGTGCCATCAGAGCTAATGAAGTGCCTGTCCCGGGGCTGTTACCTGGAAGCACCTGACTTTCAGTCTCTCAAACACCGCTGGACAGTTTGTAATGCTCAATATATTTGGGCCATTAAACTTGTCAATGAAATCACTGAGAAATACTATGCCGCCGTTGCACCTCCACTCAGAGTTGCTGCCTGTGAAGTGTCCCAAAGTACAAGATCGCTTCTAACACACATTTACTTAGCCGGTGTAATCAGTCTCTGTTAGTTACGCAGTCATTGCAATTAAAAGGTGTGTGAGCTGAACAACCACAACAAATACACAAGAACTACTGAAATAATAATAATAATAATAATAATAATAATAACAATTATTATTATTATTATTATGTATTACCATAATGTCAAATGAATAATCCAATTAGCTTGTTAAGGTTAGGGTTCATTTTGTCACCCAAGCCATATTTTTAGTTAACTAGAAAGTGCTAGCTAGAATGCTGAGAACAATGGAGCATGGGAAAGGCCCTAGCTAACAAGCCCTTTTGGAGCACTTTCAAAAGGAGATGTGACATTATATTATACTGTTTGTATTAAAAAATAAATAAAAAAAACACTAGTGTGTTAATGGAGTTTAGTTGTAACATTAGTGCTAGCAAATGGGAAAAGCAAATACTTCTAAACCAGTCCCAGGACACTGAACTCAATGAAATGGAGTGGATGTAACCGCTTGCTTCTGTTGCCAAAGTTGTAGAAACCAATATGGCTTCCAGTGCCCCGCACCTCTCAATTTCCACATAAGCTATAATGGAGAAACTCATGCCTTTTCCTACCAAATGAAGGGGTTTTTTAAGCCATATTTTCAACCCATACTTATATGCCCATTATTCATATAAGAATCGGAAGCAATTTGCGATTTACTTGACACAATTTAATAATAAAGTTATAGTCAACTTGTTTTACTAACAAGCAGCCACTCCCTGCAGTCTCATCTGCAACTATATCTCCAAAGCATGGCACACTGGACAACAGAATCTATCTGGGAGTCCATAAAAAATATGCCTTCACCAATAAAAATAAATTTTCTGTAATGGCGACAAGATACAGCCAACAATACCCTGAAGGTATGCTATTACAGCGATTAAAAAACATGCAAGCTAGCTAAAGTTACATTGTTAACTTAGCATAGATCCATGGTGTAGTTTGTCCGCTTTGGATGGAGATAAAAGGCCAGTGGATTGGGCAGCAGCAACGAGAGGTATTTCTCCAACGAAGCAACAGGACACAGTGGGTTCCATGACTGCTCAAACATAAATCCCCGTAGGCTCTCTTTGTTTCTTTTGCTGGCATATTTGTGTATTTTTTTGTGCATTTGTTGAATGACAGCATTGCGTACTTCTGACCGTTCTCGTCCTGGCGGATGATAAATGATTCGGGCTTCAGTTGGCGGTTGCCCTCTTTAGCTCTGCGTCCCATATGCAGCTTTACATCGAACCAGACTTTGTTGACAAGACCCTCAGGTGTGTTTGGTTTCAGTGCCTGAGAGTGCTTGGTTTTCTGAAAGTCTGCCTCCGTTGACGCTTGGTGGTGGGATGTTTTGTCACGTCCTTCTCGGCAACGTTTTTTTCACTACTCCAACGAAAACGTTGTTGCTAGTGATAAACTCGGGATCTTTCAACAGACACCAGGATCGGCTGATCGGTGGATCATTGATGTACTGGTTAAGCCCCACAAGTAGGCTAACATAACTGCTGAAACCATAGGGTTCGCCTTTCCTGTTTGTCACAGTGGCATAAAACTGACGGAGAGCCTGGTTTAGCTCCATTTTGGTGATTGTTTTCAAATCAATAGCCAGATCTTTCTCGGCACACCAGGTCTGAAAACAGCGAACGGACCACATAGTCTGTTTAACGGTCCCGGCTTCGTTTCTTGACTTTTCCAGCTCTTCAGTTTCTCTCTTATTAATTTCATTGTGTCTCCTTTCTTCTTTATCTTCCTCCTCTATTCTGTCCACCTCTGTCCACCACTCATCCGCACTTAGCCCACCCAGTAAATCAAAATTCACAACAAAATCTGACATTTTGAAACAATTGGTATAGGTGACTAATTGGCACAGCAATACTAAAATGTGTGCGGTCACAGGTGCGTGTTCATAGAGTCTTTTACCACGGCTTCAAACGCGGCTCAGCCAACTATAATCAAGGAGCAGAACTATTCGTTTTATAATGGCACATTGTACAAAAGTCATTTTCTAAGTCTCTGAGATGCTCACATCTGGAATTATAAAGCCTTAATTCAAACAACCCCTAAATGGGAAAGGATTGATCAGATTTGGCATCTGCACGAAGGGGTTAAAGAAATGAAAGCACTCCTGTTACAGCAAAAACTTCTGATCAGAGTTGAATCTGAGTGACTGACCCTGACATTTTTATCTATGTCCCTGTGCAAAAGGTATTCATTCACCTCAATCTCATGTTACCGGATGAGTGGTGGACAACAGAGGTAGTCTGACTCTCTCAGTATTTGTGTTTATCTCCTCTTAGCAGCACTTGCTCTCCTCTTGCACTGTGTGGCCTGTAACATGGAAAACAGTCACATGGGCTGAGTATCGGATAAGTACACACACTTCTACGACATTGCTCCTTGCGCAGGTTTCTGACTTTGGAAGCACACTGAGCGATTCATAAAAAGGAAATAAAAACAGGAATTTCAACTGGTTTCTTACCAATTCCGTTCCTCAAAGAGTTTACAGAATGGGGGAAAAATCAAATACAGAGAGTTATTATGAAAGACCTGGAGGCCTGGGTTACTTATTTAAATGAGCACGAGGGGGAGGGGGTTGGAATCCATGTTTTCAAATCTTTTACGTACCCTTTACCTTCTCTACTCCGGTGATGATTATAGCCATCCTCCCATGTTTCCTGAAATAAATTATTTTTCATAGACCTCTTTAAATTAATGAGCCTAGATGAAATATCACTTAATTTCGAATTTAATTATGCGCTATAATATTTCTTTCATTGCTCCGGCTGCTCACAGCGTGGTCTTTGGACGGCTGATGAATGCTCTAGGTGTGAGGGAAACATTAACATTTATGGGGGAGACCACCTAAGAACGCTCTGAGCTCAAATCCAGCAGGCCAGAGACAAATACAGGGGCCAAGAAATCCACGGTGCTAGAGAGCGGTATTTCACTATCCAAAGAAACCGGAGCGTGAAAGGAGGATTGAATTGCGTGCACCTGTCCCTCTCCCGTTTGTTGACATCTTTGCTTACATTCGCTTGCAATAACAGAAACGGCTCTTGTAGTCACACTGACAATATTTAAACCGCTACATCGAAAGTAACCGCCTCATAAGAGAATTGTACGAGAATTGTGCATTGTACTTCTGTCCAGAGTAATTTACAATGAGAAAAATATATATATTTAGCTATTGTACTGTCTACTATTTCTATTTCTATTCAAAAGATCTATTACATTGACATGGTGCTTAATTTGACCATTTTTACCATTGGACGTTAAAGTTATTCTGCAGCTCATGTTGTTTCCACTACAGGCTGTACACAGTCTGTGTAAAAGTAGAGAAGGATTTGCAGTTGTGCAAACATGCAGCATGTTTCATGTTCCTCCCGGAGACTGTGGTCTAGATTCTGTAAACGAAAGGTCGCCCAATTTGGGTCAGAATTAAATATAAGCTTTCTTTTTTTTCACTAACAGTTTCATTAGGTCAGAAATTGCCAAGTTCATCAGAAATATATTTTTGTGAAGAAAAACAATCTGTTGGGCACTTTGCAAATGCACTTGCATTGAATGTAAGTGGACTGACCTCTGTGGGTGTGTGGATTACCTAGAGAAATAAAACAATCATGAACACTGTAGAATAGCTATCAATTAGTCAAAGACTAATTCAGAAACAATCAAGTTATAAATACTGAAGAAGTTGCATTTATTGTTTGTGCTGGCAAAAGCAGTTTTTGTGAATTTGACTGGATAGTACAAGTAATCCAATTCAAATGACATGAAAGGAAATTGAGATGTCTTATTTTCAGTGCTCAGCAATTTTCACAAATTCATTTAAGAGTTGCAAACAATATACTAACTTCATTACAATTTTCCAGATAACCCAACCAGTAAAGTTGTTGTTTTTATTTTATAGTGCTATGCTAATGCTCACAGCCAAGAGAACGTCCTGTACTTGTACATTGCTTTCCTGTCATTTTCATCATTGTGGGTTTCATATATTTCCAGGCAAGATGCTCATGGCTCTAACTCCACAAATTGAAAGTCAGCCTATTTAATCACATAGTTGAATTCAGAGGAACTGTGAATCCTGGGTAATATGTCTTAATGTTCAGTCTCTCAGGGTGGGAACTTTTCTTTATTATACTGTATATTACGTGAGTGCAAGCACAAATAACTAAAAGAATTAACTGACTGTGAAACTTGCGATAAAAACAGGTGTTATTATTATGGTTAAATAATAATTATGATGATTAAGCATTAATTGATTATGAATAACTACATACAATATAAAACAACCAGTGAATCACCTTTTCTTGGGATCATTTTCAAAACAGGTGTTATTATGGTTAAATCATAAGTATTATGATTAAATCATAATTATGATTAATACCTTTGTCATTGTTAGAGTTTTAAATGAAGATTTGGAAGAGATACATTATAAGCAAACCCACACACTATTACCTCAGTTTGTTAAAAAGGGGTTGGAATTTTAAAAAAATTACCACACGCCTTCTTTTAGCTATTTCTGGCATCCTTCTACCGCTCTATCACCACCATTTAAAAAAATAAAATAAAATTTCATGTTTTCTCCTCTCCGTCCTACCCCCTTTGTCACTGATGTCCCAGTGGGGTGGTCAGTAACCTCCTCCTCTGGGCCAGGAGAAATCCCAAGCCCAAGACTAAATGTCTAAAATACAGTGTCTGACATTTCTGAACATCTTTTAGCATGCATCTTTTACTTTCTACTCATTACTGTATTATGAACTTACGCAAGAAGTCTAGACACACACTGATCGCACATCGGGTGCAATGCATGTTCAAATTTGGCTGCCTTTGTTTACAGCGGTTGGAGTGCGCGGAACTCCACTCCGGAGCGGAGCAGGCGAGGGCGGAAGTTTTCCGTAAGACCCCCGCTGACGACCCCATGTTGATGATAGATTTTGAATAATGCAAATGTGATAAATCACGCTGCGCCCTACGTTTTACTAATTAATAACCATGAATCATTTGCGGCGCACGTGAGCCGCAGCCAGGGATATCGCTGTCCGTTTGATGCATGGGCCGTACCGAAGAGCTGGCACCCGGATCGCCGTCCTCAGGGGGCGGAGTCTGTCTCTGAGCTACCAGCGAGGGCGGGGAAGAGGGCTCAGCTCCTCCTCCAGGTATAGGAATGCCTTGCTTCAATCCCTTTTGTGTTTTCAAAGCTTGGAACTTTAACACAGCACAGAACACAGTGATTTAAGATTGACATATCATTATTCATGAAGTACTGTATAAGTAACTATTTGCTTCCTTTTATGGCTATATTTTATAAACAACGATAACATAGACGTTCTAAATGATTCACATTTATGTACATTTACATTTTAGAATAGTCTGTGTCTGAGCAGCGCTAGTACTTGCTCTAGACACACCAGGCACTGCGGGTGCAGTGGGAGATGCAGAGGCAGCTCTTTCAAATCTTAAGGATTTCATCTTTATATATATATATATATATATATATATATATATATATATATGGGCTGTTGTTAGGTAGCTAGCAGGTCACGCCAAGTAAGCTAGTTAGCTAGTCTCTCTCACATGTGTTCCTGCCAACAAATTAGGTTTGTCCTGGATTTGTAAAAATACAAGGCTATAGGTAAAAAGGTAAGTCAACAGGACAGCAAAAAACAACTAACTTCAGATTTCCTTATCCCTCTTGGTTTAATTGTTTTTAGCAATCATACGAATCTCTCTACCTGCTTGTGTGTGTGTGTTTGTGTGCATGTATACCTCCCAGATGAGAAAAATTACCTGGAGCCTATCCCAGCATGCATTGAGCACAAGGCAGGAATAAACCCTGGACAGTTTACCAGTCCATCACAGGGCACACACACCATTCACTCACACACTCATACTTAGGGGCAATTTAGACTCTCCAGTTAACCTAACCTGCATGTCTTTGGAGTGCACTACCGTGCCTCCCAGGTGAAATTTTAATTTGAGTCATTGGAATGGCCACTTGCATTATGCAGACCTTTTAAAAAAAGCTTGCATTTTCAACTACAAATTGTTTTATAATTTGATAACTAATAATCAAACAAGGTGTAATCAGGATCTCATAAGCACTTTTTTTCTTGTTTTCTAATAAATGCAAATGTATAAATCCATTAAAAATCATGTTTTACTGTGTGCAAGAAATGACCATTTATTTTACATTGTATGCTGTTCCTTCTGAGCTGGTGGAGCTAACACACAGTTATAGTTAGAGTGGGATGTGTATTTTTATCATTGGAAAGTATGACTCATTTGTCTTTAATATTTAATCCTGGGAATTGGAATAAATTATTATTATTTTTAGTAACCTGGTATTTCCATGATACCACGGATATCCACAAATACCATTGGTCAACTTCAGGAAGAAAAAATGTCTATATATAACACCATTTCTGTGTGGTTCCAAATAGGGTATGTGGGTTCTGATATATCCCTATACATCAATCAAACATTTAGTTCCTGTTTAATAATTTTGCCTTCAGTTCAGTGGAGATAACATATGAATTAATCTAACTGTGTTCACTTTTTACTTTTTTGTTGTCTGCGACTTGTTGAGAAGTTTGGTGATAAAAATGGCCTAGTGTGAAAATCTAGCAGCCCTAAGTGTCTGAATTTTTCCAATCACCCCCACAAGGAGAGAGGCCCAATTAAATCACTAGTAGATTACTGTAGGTAGAGCTGTGCTCGTTTGGGTGATGTCACCGGTGCTGTTTCGGTGATTTCACCAGTGCTACTTCGGTGATGTCACCAGTGCCGTTTCTGTGATGTCACCCAGCCAGGGCACAATAGCTGGCGCTGGGGACTTTCACTTGGCTCAGAAAGACATACTTTTCCACCCTCAGTCATGCACTTCGTCACTCACAAAGCAAACCCCCAGAAAGACCAGTCAAAACAGCCACTTAGCTACTGCCTATACCCTGGTAGAAAAACAAATGAATAAAAAAGCTAAATAAGCTTAGCATAAATAACATTTCCTTTCGTTTAGATGGTGTAGTTTGTGAGTGGATGGATGTGCTTCTAATGTCATAGTATTTGACTCACCCGGTATGTGAAGATTGTGTTATTTATTTATCTCTAGTGTGCCTAAGGCAGCTTGCCCTGCTCTTTTAGGGCGGGCGTACATTATACGAGTTGCGGGCTCCTGGTTTTTTTCTGACCAAGTCCAAATCGTAAGAAAAACGTTCGCAATTCGCAAGGTATGAGATACCATTCCAAAACGATTGGACTGCTTTTCTGGTTCCCAGCTCTTTTTTGACATGGCACAGTCTGCTTGAATTTTTCAGGTGTGAGAGGTCATGTGAGCTGATACTGTGTTTAAATTCCCGTTGACCAATCAGGAGGGGGCTCCGTGTATGACGTTTTGCCTGCCCTGCTTTGCAGACTGCAACGTCACCTGACCTGGTCGAGAGTTTGTATAGTCTATGCCAGGGGTCAGCAACTCACGGTCCTCAAGGGCCGAGACCTGCTGGTTTTCCACCCTCCCTTTGCCTGGGAGTCAGGTGTGAAGACAGTCTGGCCAATAAGTAGCACTAATTACCTGGGAGAAAAGAAAACCAGGGCTGGATTTGGATTTGAGGGCCAGAGTTGATGATCCCTGGTCTATGCTATCACGCGACCAGTTGTCACAATCTGAGCCTCATTAAATGTGAGAGGGCATCCAAACTCCCACCATTGTAACCCACGAGAAAATCACATAATGCACACCCGCCCTGATTGCAAAGACGTTATTGGACTGGTCCAGTAGGCCATTACATTTACTTTGCTTCTTGATTCTGTATTGTAATCCTAAACCTATAATCCAAGGCATAGGTTTCTCAGATTTCTACCAACCTTGGGTGTGGTTTTAGGTTGTATGGTTATGGTTTGTGTGTGTGTGTGTGTGTGTGTGTGTGTGTGTGCGTGTGCACACATACATGTGAGAGAAAGAGGGAGAGAGAGAGAGATGTGTGTGTGCATATTTGTATGTGTGTTTGTGTGCATCTCTGCAACTGTGTGCGCATAGGTGCTTGGGAATGTGTGTGCGTGTGTGTGTGTGTAAAAGTGATGAAAATGTGCTGAAGAGAGTGAAATCAGCGGACCACATACCTGTTTCTCAAAGACATGCAGACATGCACATTTCTTACGGGACTCCTGTCCCGTGTAGTGTAAGCCTTTCAGAAGACTGTCATCGCGGCACGTTCCCTAAAATACGTACCTTCAGCATTACTGCTGATCGAAGAGCTTTTCCCTCCGGCAGGGCCTGAGCCCAGCTGCACGGAGCCGTGGAAACAGAGCTGAACACTCAATAATGGGCACTCTGCATTTCAAATGCGGCCCGCCAGACAGGTGCATCGGACTTAGCGTGTTTCCGAGGCTCGATTAAATACCGACCCATCAAACGAGCGGGAATGCTGCGATATCACTTCTGACATGTCTAGCGTGTTCAGCTTGGTGCAGCGATGCGACCCGGCCGTGTAGTCATAATATCCAGGGAGGCTTTCAGCATGGTTACGAAACGATGGTTAGGACAGACTGTGACATATTGTATCCAGGCATTGGTGGCAATCTCAAACAGAGCAGTTCACGTTCCTTAAGTGCCTTGTTTTACAGCACTTTGTATTCGGCAACGAAGCATGGATACAACAGTCTGTTTTGTTTCTTTTTTCAGGGAAGCTTATGCATAAATTCACAGAGGACCGGTCTAGAGATGCAGTGGGGGGCATTCTGAATTAAGAGCAAAGAAAAAAAAAATAAAGAAAACAAAAAGGGAGCAACAAAAACCGACTTTGACACCGATGACAAGTAAAACCAGAACTGTACCAAGCCCACACATATGGAGAACGTTCAATATTAATGGCTGAACAAAAAATCTATGCTGAATCTATCTGCCTCTGAATGCGAGTGCTGTTCTCCAGTGCACGGCATGTGTGAGGCAGGTTTTAAGGGTCTGCCCGGCTTGTTCTAGTCTGAGATGCTTGCTTTTTTAAAAAGCCCTATTGAGCAGCCGGACAATGGCGTTACGGGCGTGACGATGCCACCGCTGAATGGGCCGCTCAAAGCCGCAGGCTGCGCTGTCTGATAGCCGATTTCATGCAGGGGAACCGAGGGAGCCGCTTCCAAACACAGCGAGATAAAACACGCCAGTCAGCCCTTTTTACGAGATCATTATGGCGTCTTCAGCGCTCCTACAAAAAAAGTTCGACCTCGCCCCCCTTCCCACCCCCGAAACGAAACGACGCGGGGCCTGGGCATCGCTTCGCCGACGCGGTAATCTCGTTAGGGGAGCGTGGACGAGGTCGCACGCACGACGGCCCCGCCTCCAAGAGCACGTTTCTCCGGGTCCTCGGCCTTGTAAGCCTCCCAGCTGCCTCCGCTTAGTGTCACCCGCCACACAAAGACGAGGGCCGGGCCGCGGGGACGGGTTCACCCTGCCCCACGGCGCATTTCGCGCTTCCCTCTGAATGGCGGAAAAACCGAGCGCATGCTGCTCTCTCTCACGTCATGCGAGATAATGCCGTAACGCTGTGCAATAAAGAAAATAATAAAATTAGTATCAATTCCCTAATTCTGTTAAAACATGAAGTGCCTCAATTGTGGGTAAATTGAATCTGGCCCTGAAAAATTCAGCTTGGGCAACAAGAAGAATTCTCTTTACATGTCTCTGACATTTACATTGGAGTGACAGATGACTATTGTGCTCTATAAGGTTGTTAATATTTTTGGTGGCTTATTCAATTTTTTGTACTTAAATTAAACTGCACTGTCACCTGATATACAAAAATCTTAAGGGTCATTGCATTGATGGCATACATGCAGAACCAGCTCACAATATGGTGTACTAAGCACTAATTCATAATATGGCATGTAGTAAATATGAACTTGATGTTGTGGAGTCAGTAACGATTTTTAAATCCAGCTTGTAATGTACCGCAGGACACAAAAAAAAAAAAAAACACTTGCATAAATGTGTTAATTAAAATGAAGTGCAGTTATGCGTATTAAATGGAAGCCTTAGCCTTTGCAGTTTGATTTGGTGTTTCTGCGTAGTGTCTGTTTTAAGGAGCCAGACTGCAAACTATCCCCCAGGGTGACGAGAGCCACCCCAGCCGGTGTCAAGGTAACAGGTGCGTGAAATGTCAACAAACGGCACGGCTCGTGCTCCTTCTCCGACACCTGTCCTCGCCGCTCGCCCCGGTGACTCACGGGCTCGGCGGCGGTGACGCTACGTTTTCCGCCTTAACCTCGCCGTGAGGTTGCATCACGGTTACTGATGCGTCATCGCCGGGTCACGAGAGACCAGGGAAACAGGAGCTATTCGATGGCGTGTAAACCCGGCAGTGTGACATCATCCCTTCACTGCTTCTGCCTTGATTTGCAGCGCCCCAGACTGGCTCTCTGGACCCTCATTCAAAAAGCCTGAACAAATGTAAAGATCGCTTTTCACCACAGACTTGCATTTTGAGGTGGCGCTTGTTTGTGTTTTTGTGTGTGTGTGTGCGTGCATGCGTGTGTGAGATTGGGTGTTTCAGGGATGATCACTTATGAGACTCAGTTATGAGACTAAAAATATATTTGGGCATTGAAATATTGGAAGAAAGGAAAAAAAGCTGAGACAATTTGTTAAATAATGAATCAAAATAAATATTAAAATTGTATCATGATAAAAGTGGACTCTGTGAAGGTTAGAAATACCAGGGCAACTATAATGTTCATAACTTCAGAAACATTTTAAAGGACTGGAGGACCTCATGAGATTTTACTCTTATGATGATGAAGGACTTCCTGCATGTTGTCGCGCTGACAGGAAGATGAGCATTATCTGGGATGCATGTTACTCATATTACCGTCAGCCAGGTGGGTGATGCCGTTGTGGGGGAGGGGGGGGGTGTCTGAGCAGCAGCTCGGAGGCGCGACGTACGCCCCCCCCTCTCTCTCTCTTCTCCTCAGCGAAAGAGAGCTGCCGGGAAAGAGGCAGTGAAGTAATATCCACTCAGCAGAACGCACACTCACCAGAGTACAGCAATGTCATCCGCCCCATCGCACAACCCCCCGCATCCCCCCTGCCTCCACCCCCCCCCCCCCTCCCCCCGCCCCTCATCCTCTCCCCCATCCCCCGCCCGTCCTCGGCCGCATCCTCTTTCGGAGTTCCGCGACGGAGACGCCGGGAAGTGCATTAGCCTGTCGGGACTTCGGAGGGGTGCGGGTTCCATCAGATATGAGATAATGCGTGACTGCCCCGGCAGCCGCTGGGTATTCGGTGCCAGCCGGCTCGCCGTGAACGGGAAGCAGGGAGTGACATCATGGGCAGGACTCGCAGAGCAGCGGAGGGCGGATTAAGCCCCCGAAGAATCACGTCACCCTCTTCGGTGATTTTATCTGGCCGGGCGCAGTGAAGTCAGGTGAATGGGTGTGTGCTTAAACTGGTGGAGGGGAGGGTGAGTGGAAGACAGACCTGAAATGCTCCCACAAGATACCTTAAGAGACCTGACACTTCCTTCTGAAGTGGACCGAAAGGCTGATTCATTACGTGATACATGTCACCCTCAGGGCCCCTCCCATGACTCACTGTCAGAAACTCATGAGGACAGAATCAGCCATTCACTTGTCTCATGATGTCATCCCTCCACATGTCATCTCATGGTGGCTTGTCATGGAGGGTCTTTTTACCAAAGAGTGAGGGTACAGTGACCACTGAGGGGAAAAAGTGTCTTAAAGCACCGACGCACAAGGCATTGTGGGCCTGTCACACCAGGACTGCAGGTTCAAATCCCAAGCAGGGCAATGCTTTGAGAAAACCATGAAATGTATGCAGAAAATACCCAGTTTTATAAATGGACCACTGTGTAAAAATGTATGCTGTTTTAGGGGTATGGATAGCAAATGATCAATACAACCTAACAATAACAAAACTTCTGGATTATTTGTTTCTGTTAGCCCTCATTACTTTTCACTGCGGTCCATCAGTCGAGTGCACTTCAAACATGGCAGGCAGACTGCAGGCACTTCATTGACCAGAGGGGTCGCTGTTGCACATGAGAGCTGGGACAGACCTACCGAATGAACCCTCCCTCCGCAGGCAATACAGGTATAGGCAATATTTTATACCAGATTGTGTCACCACACTTTGAGGATGAGCTGATGAGCATTGTTTATTTTTGAGTAATGCATTTCAGCACTGATTAGTGCTAGATTACAGCCACACATTTTTTCTTATTTTCTGCACACTTCCCTCAAATTGTGAATTTAAGCAAGTGTAACATATTTCATACATCAGGTGTCGTCATTTCAGCTGCCACCGACCTTGCGATGTTTGAGTGTAAAAAAATAAGTGGTGCAAGCTTTTAAAATTCACTACTCAAGACTGAAGTGGGGAAAAAAATGTAATAAGTAAAAGACACCCTGCAATTAAACTGAACCAAGCCCGGTTCATAAATAGAGGAAAAGCTATGAGAAGTGCTTAATTTAGTGCTTTCCTGTAATGAGTTTTGCTCATGGTCATGGAGAGAGCTCCTCCATTGATGGAAACCAATTTCAAACACGAGATGGAAGATGAATTCAGATCGCGCGCTCGTCTATATGATCACTCACCTAAAAAGGCAGGTCTTCCATATTTTAAATGGAGAGCCCTTTTGCCATGATAACTGTACTTTGTAATAGCTATCACCGTGAAATAACTCTGATTCCATCTGCCCCATAATCAATATCTTTTGACTGCCGGGATTGATGAGTACAAAGTAAGACTATTAGCTTTGGGTGTGGGGGTGGGGGGGGGTGGTGGTGGAGTGTCCAAATCTGAATCACACTAGACTCCTTGTTATTCAAAGTAATAATGTAAAATGAAATAATCTGCCAGCCAATTCATAAATAGCTGCGAACGATGGACGCCATGCCCTTAATGAATATGAGAATTATCTTGGCATCGATCCCCTCCCTGTGGGAAAAACGGGGGGACCTGGCGGCCCTTTGGTTTCTGCCAGACGGGCTGCATTGACGTTTCAGTTTAAACATGAAAATATGGCTGACGCCTGAGCTGTTGGACTGCGCTTCCTGAATCACGCACCTCCCCCATCCCCCCAATGAATTGAGGTTGTCAGGGACGACCCTTTTAAAAGCGGCAGGGAGGCGTCGGGAAACATTTTTCATCGTAGTGCCAAAGGTTTTAATTGAGCGCCGAATCAGTTCCTGCTGACAACGCAAAAATCGGATCTTAATTTAATCGCCATAATGAGCTCGATTGTGTCCTGATGCCACTTTGACATATTAAAGGAGCCTCATTGCATTCATGGTAAAAGTCTTCAACACTACACAGTAAAATGTTCGGTGTTACAGTAACTCAACACTGATTCCACACTGTAGATCCCTCTTAGACACATATAAACTGCTTTAAGTTAATACTGGACATTTTATTGTGCAGCAAACTAACTTAAAACTGTGCTTACAGTGTACTGAAAAATTGACTCTTACACTCAATTAATCTAGAAGACAGTGTTGGTGGTGGTGAGGGGGCAGCGGACTTTTAAGATGGACTTGTGTTTCATTATCCCAGAAAGCAAAGAATTAAGAATCAAGAGTTGCACACGTCACAAGTTACATGGGGCACTTAGGTCTTTAAGGACAGGGGATGTTTAAAACGAATAACATTGCATTAAATAAATTATTGCTTGAAAATAAATCTTGGTTCCCTGTTTACCTGTATGTAGGTCTGGATATTTCTGTACCTTCGGAGCTGGTGATCTGAGTTGTAAGTTAATGAGAAACACTCTCCTCACTTGCTCTTCTGCAACATTATTACCATCATAGAGACAAATCATAGACAGATTAATTACAGCACTTCCCGTCATGCAGCCTGTCGTTCCAGAGCACAGTGCTGCCAGATCCACACGTGTCCTGGAAGGCTAATGTAATCTGAAGCTGATACTTTGAACCACCCCTTTGTTGGTGCATTTGTTGAAGTTTTTTTTTTTTTTTTTAATGCAAAACACTTTTCTTGAGTCAGACTTGATTATGATGATCAGGTCCAAACTCGCACCGAAAAATCTGCAGGTTCCGGATCCTGGCTTCCTGCATCTTCAGGGAAAAAAAAACACTCACTGGTCTTCACACTCAAGCACACAAACATGCACACAAACATGCACTCACACACACACGCACGTACACACTGACCCACACGCTCACACATACACAAGCATACAAACACACACGCACATGCACACGCACACACACACACACTGACCCACACACTCACACATACAGACGCATACACACACACGCACATGCACATGCACACACACACACACTGACCCACACACTCACACATGCAGACGCATACACACACACGCACACATGCACAGTGCACAGACAGCCCCCAGAGATGGAAACGGACATTCTTTTACACAAAGGTAAATGATTGCTGTGGATGACAAGCCTCTGCCCTCATTCTGTGCTTGAAGACAGACGGCATGAATGATGATAAATTGCACCTCACGTCTGTGGCATCTCCACAAAGGGCATCTCCTGCCTAGACAGTGCCCTCTGGTGTTAGCTTTCACAAGTGCGTTTAATTTTCACCCCCAAGTGCAGTGCACATGCTCTCAGAACCCCACTGTGGGGGGCTCACTACCTAATGAATGAGCAAACAAACTACAGGTGTAGGTGAACATTGATTTTTGTAATTTTGCAATTATTTGAATATTGTATTCCTGTATAATTAATATTTTTATATTTTTTCATTCTCTACATTTGAATTTATATGTTTAATAGTGTAAAGTGCCTGTATTTTATGAATGTAAAACTTCAACTTGTGAAAACCACTTTGATGTTCAACCTTTTTTGAAAATGTGCTATACAATAAATAATAAAATATCCATAATGAGCTCTAAAAGGTTCATACACGCATTTATAAGAAGACTTGGTAGTGTTTACATAACTGGCCAATTAACAGGAAAAATTTGAGTCTGTAAATGTATATATATATATATATAGTCGTCTGAATGCAATGATGTTGAACAAATGCAGGCTTGACTTTTGCTACAGTGTTATAATGAGTTTCAGTGCAACATTCCTACATTTACATTACAGCAGAAACTTATATTCTTATCAGCTCTTACTAGGCTAGATGAACACCTGCATAGATACAGTGGGTTTCTCAAACACAAAACAAAGTCCACTGCTTAAATAGTGTCCTTGTTTAAAATTATAATACAGAAAAATGCTGTCACACAAAACTGCATACTGAAGGGGACAAACAAATACAAGTCAACAGTATAAGTGCTTTGCTTCAGTAGGTGCACTACTAGCCAATGCACATCACTGTATCGAGAATCAAAGTGTTGGCCCCTCAGTCCTCTTAAATCCCACTAGTCTTTTAATAATGTACATCACTTGAATGAACATATCTTGTATTACAACATATTAAAAGCTTACTATTACGTTCACTGTTATGAAGAAAGAGACTTCAGAATGGACAAAAAATCTGCTTGTGCACTATTGCTGTGAAATACCTTCACTTTCACTAACATTCATTCAGACAGTAAGAGTGTCGTGTCATCTTTGCCCTACCGCAAGCCCACCCCCAATATGATAGGTAGCTGGTGTATACCTGCACCGTTGGTGACCCACTATTTCTGGTTCCGTTGTGATTGCAATTTATTGACTTCTTATTGGATACGATATCACATGATTGTATACTTTGAAAGCTTTGCACTTGTGGCCCGTAAGCCTGTGAGCTAGTAGCTAAGATGGGTGCCTAACTACATAGTAGGCTTGCAGTTGTGGATTACACAGATAGCCAACATTACTAAGACTGCAACCTAGCCAGCCAGCAGTCGTGAATTACACAGACAGTGAACGTTGCTAAGATGGCTACCCCACTAGCTATCTAGCTAATAGTTATGAATTACACAGACAGCAAATGTCAGCTGGTTAGCTTGATACATGTATAACCTAGCGGTTTTTCGTTAAGCCCCAAAAGTAAGCTAGAAGGCCAGCTATTATTTAGCTTGCTATCTAGCTAAAGTGTTTACTTTGCTATTTCAGAATCAATTCAGCTTTGATTAACTGCTTAGCAAAGACTGCTCAACTGACAAGTGTTTCAATAGGAACAGTGACAGAGCAACTCTTCCTCAGGTGACTGAGAATGTCACTGGGGACGTGATCAGACCGTTAGCAAGAACAGTCCGTCGACAACTACTTTTTAACAATGAAGAGAAGGTCTGTAAAGTTATTAACTCAATCTACAACTCAAAGGCAAAGGACATAATGGGATGGACTCCACATTCCTGAAAGGAAAAATATGTTCATACTTGTATATGAATTATATAACTGAAACTTTTCATTTGCACCTAATATATACCCTTACTTATGCATAAACAATGCTATTATATAAATATTGTTACTCACAAGTGTCTTATCATGGAAAGGAAATCCATAGTTAAAGAAATGTAACATTAATTGCAAAGAGCATTTCTGTTGCTACCAGTTTTCTTTTTTATTCCACCATGATGGAGAATACAGGTACCCTTGCTGTGATTTTGCATTTACTGTGGGATATTTGGTTATTTCAGGAGTAACCTTAAAGTTACAATCTCAAAGATTTCTGTTTCGTTATCTTTGGCGGTACCAATGGCAAGAAGCGGTAATTGCAGGTGTGTTTTTGGACCTCACTTCCCATAAATCCACCCGGATCCAACCAGTGTCGCCTGTGTGACATCAGTCAGTTGGCACCTGGGCCATGCCAACTATAACACTTACTATTTACTGAATAAAAAATGGTTGTTATAAAAGTAATGTTATGTACATACTCATTCATTGTCTAACATTTAGCTAACTTTACACTTTACTGTCTTTACACTGCTGGGCCGGGTTAAAATGCTGTAGCAGACCTGGGATAGAATTAGTGATGATCAATTTCCACAACGTTCTTTATTCACCTTTTGCCCGGTATGAACATCTTTACACTGCAGAGAAGAATTCACAGGATTCGCTGTGGCTCGTGCAATTATGTATCTCGTGCACAATAAACAGTCTTTTTTGTGAATGATTGTTGTGTGATACTTTTGAAAAAATTGCCTTGCAAAATGTTACCCCTGGTGTTTCTGGTTTTGCTAGCTAAACTGTTTGAGGATAAAGCTGAGCTGGGTGTTAAATTAGCAATCAGAACAATGAGGAACATATGAGGAAGCGTAATAAAATAATAACAACGCTAATGTCATGGTTCTGTGTTTTCCTGTCTGTGTTTCCCTTGTTGGGCCGCCAGATGGCGGCACTTCTGTTTTGTGTCCTGCTCCCCCCTGTTAATTGTATGATTGTTCCAATTGTCTCGTTATTCTATCATTGTTCCCACCCGTGTCTTGTTATCCCCTCCTTTTCTGGTTTGATTGTTTTTTGAGTTCACCTGTGTCTTGTTACCCCCTGTCTATTTAAGTTCTTTGTTCCCTTGACTCGGGTGCTGGTTCCTTGTGTTTGTTTCCTACTTGTGTTTGATTTGACCATGTACCTGCCTGTGTTCTTGACCCGCTTGTGCTTCTGCCACTTGTTTTCTGTGCTTGTGAAGTTTTGTTTTTTGTATTCTTTTAGTTTTTATTATATGCCCCTCATGGCTCTTTGTTCGTTCTGTTTTCTGTAGTAAAGTCTTGTTTGTATCGACATTTTTGAGTTTCGTGTTTTTCCCCACTCTGCGCCTGGGTCCTAGCCACCGTACTGTGACAGCTAATCCATACTGCCATATTCTTTTATTTAGTTTTCTCCGGCTTGACATCTTTACACAGAAATCAGACCCAGCTCTGCTCCACCCATACCCAGGCTTTATTCAGATCATTATAATATATTGATGAACTCCATGGCAATGTAAATAACGGTAACGTTAAGGCCAGTTCAGATCAATGATTCGCAACGAGGCGAAACGGTTTTAGAATGTTGCAGAGAAAATTGCAGCGGTGTGAACTGGTTAGTTGCAGAGTGTCTGAAGCCGTTGCCTGGGGTCTCAAAAGACTCACCTTGTCAAATCAGCAAGTGCAGTTTTAGAATGTTTACAATCAGATGTCTTGGAATTTTGCAAGTTGCATCCAGTCTCGTTGCGAATCATTGATCTGAACTGGCCTTTAGTTAGCTACATTACAACGTTGCAACAAGGTAGCATTGCATTCGAGAGACGGTTTGCGAGGTCGGTACCGGTCGGTAGCGTTAGCTAGCGTTTTTTCTAATTGTTGGCTGACATTAGATTGTGTTAATTACATTAGCTAGCTAGCTAACGCAATGTTACCTGATGTGAGAGATGGATACTGTGAGCAATGTTGTCTAAACTAATGTTGCCTTTCTTGACATGGAGCGAGCCTGTTGCGTTAGCTCCGCCTACCCTCTCTGGCGGACCAACAACTGATGGGTAATGGAAAACGCGTCACTAACTATACGCCGCTTGTGATTTTTTCCCGGGAATGTCGCCACAGACACCTAGCTCTTTAATCATAAATAATAATAATAATAATAATAATAATAGGCTCAATCACCATTGTGTTACCTAATTTGGCGATAGATAGTGACTTAACAGACATTTATTTTAATGAAAATCTTCAAGATTATTACTTTAAGTTGGAAACAATTGTTGTGTCACACTGTTGAGGCCAATGCCCAGGATTCAGTCAACATTTCTCTTTGAATTATTGAATGAGCGTTAATTCTTTTCTTCACAGTTTGGTGTGTTACTCTGGTTATTACAACTTTAGTGATGCCAAATTGTATGGTGAAGATAGGAAATAATACTTGAAGTGAGTTGAGAGTCAAAGATCAGGACAAAACCAAATGAAATTCAGACCACTCTCCTTCTGAGATCAATCACAAGCAATAGCTTGGATTGGATGAAATAGCTGAAGCAAAAACAAACAAGCTGCTTCATCTAACTTCAAGCACTCCGTCTGGTGCACGTTCGGGGAGGTTTGGCGAACCTGAATGTGTTTGCTTTCACACCGGACACATTTTTGACGGACCAACACCACAATGCACCAGGTTCGGTTCCAAAATAGTCTGATTACACTTGGCCAGTGTTTGGTAGCTTATATCCACATGCTGGTGTGATTATGTCACTGACCAAAGTTTTGCATATAGCGCCCAATGAAACAAAGCTTGAAACAAATGTTCCATTCCAAGGAAACAGTTAAATGAACTGGATGTAAAACCACCCTAAAGGCAGCCTCCTAAATTCACAGCCAATAAATAACTAAATCAAATCTGTTTATTCACAGCTGACATTCTGAAACACAGACAAACGGTAACTTTACAAATACACAAAGCAGTTGCTGTTATATGGATCTTGTGCTGCAGTCGTGCAATAATGCTGTCTGCGGCTAAGAACTCCAATAAACCATCTACAATTCCCCATTCAACGCACAGACTAAACAATCCTCAAGGCTACCTAGTTAGTTATGTTTACAGCGTTAAGAGAATTATGGTGCCTGTTAAACTTAAGATGTCAGATTTAGTGTAAGGTAATGTGGAGCCTTTAGTTTAGTCGCTTTGTGCAACAACATGGTTTCATTAAAACCGAGTCCTATCACATGTAGAAATTAACTGCAGATGTGAATATATGTGCAGAATACATCAGCATAGGGTATGTAAGGTTTAGTTTTAGGATCTTGGCATTAAGAAAGATATATTTATCCTGTAGCTTTGCATGTGTAATTTGGAACAGGGGAGTCCCAGGGCCTGTGGTAACTTACCCTGCCCAATGTTTTCACATTTAGATAGATAAGGGGTCATTCATAGTAACCTAGTACAGAGTCACATCAATGTCTGCATCAAGCTCCTCTCTTTCTAAGGAATTTCAGGTTACACAATATTCCAAGGCAAAGTAATAAGGAAACAATGGGCATGTTCCTTTGGGGGTCTTCACCATATGCTGTTTGGCAGTATCTAATTTCTAATAACTCTGCTATCACTAAAATTGTGTTTCCCAGTTAATGGCTTTTCCAAAGTATGTGGCTTTAAAAAAATCTACCTTTGCTAAAAGTATGTTTAAAAAAAGGTTAAAATAAAATAACATGTAATCAATCTTACCAAAACATTTGAGCCAAACAATGGCCATTGATGCTGGATTGCTATGGCTTGGGGGATATGACGGCATCAAAACTATTAGACAAAGTCCTGTTGATGACTATGTGTAATGACTCATCAACACTCTTGACAATATGTGCTATAAACAACAGCCTGCCAATTACACAATATTTAAAGATATAAAATGCAGCAATTTGTACTGATTTATTATAGATGGAGATATTCTACTGCAGGCCAGCCATATAGAAATGTTATAAAGTTCATTTTTTTAGAACCCTGCTTGGCTACTGTTCAGATGAACTTGGCTGACTACATAGTATACTGCACTGTACACTTGTGTGCAATTACCAATGTATAAATAAATCTGGTGATTCAACATTTAGTACCCTGAAATAGGGGCTATGTATAAACAGTGCAGTAAATTCTTTATGGTGAAACCAAATTGTGTAATACCCTATAATAAAAACTGAGAATCTGCACTTTACCCACATGTGTTTTAACAAATCTAAAATTGTTGAGTGCAGACCCAAATCAAGAAAAAAATATGTTTTTGTCCCGAACATTACAGAGGGCACTGTATATGTAACACAGTATTCTTCCATATAGGTCATGTTGAAGTACAATAGTAATTTAAATGTACATTTAAACAAATATTTAAACATTTAATTATTTTTATTCTCCTTGCATGACATATACATCTCTCTCTCTCTCTCTCTCTCTCTCTCTCTCTCTCTCACACACACACACACACACACACGGACGCACTCACACATTTACAGTGATGGACAAGCTGTGGTTTTCTCAGTCTATGGACACTTCAAACAAGCCGTCACTCAAGTTGACTGGCACAGTTTCAGAGTGCTTCTCTAGATGAGGTTTTCAGGCCAAGATTAAAAGTCCTGGCCTTGTCATCTCCAAGAACATTCTGTATCCCAAAGCCATCTGATTGTCAGTAAGTAGCGTAGCTATTGACACCTGTGGACCCATTGCCGTTTGTACAAGAAGCCATTCCTTTCACTGTTTAGGCAGCCACAGAAACACTGAACTCAACCAAACCAAATTCAACCAAACCTGAACACTACATGATTTAACTCTGTATTTCCAATATGAGAGTATAACCGAACACTGAATTTCCAAAATAAGGATGAACACTGAGCTCCATAATGTTTGGGACATTTTCTTTTCTGTATTTGGCTCTATGCTTCACAATTATAGATTTACATAGTGTGGTTAAAATGCACATGCTCCGCTTTTATTTCAGGGTATTTTCATACACTTTGGTTTCACCATACATAAATTACAGCACTTTTTATACATAGCCACATTTGCCTCCACACTTTGCTCTTGCCATTACTCTGATACAAGTCAATCTTGGTCTCAGCTGTCCACAACACCTTTTTCCAGAGCTCTTCCAGGCTGTTTTAGGTACTATAACCCTGCCATCCTGTTTTTGCGGCTCACTAGAGGTTTGCATCTTGCAGTGTAGCCTCTGTAGTTTCGTTTGTGAAGTCTTCGGCAGACAGTAGTCACTGATGCATCCATGCCTGCCTCTTGAATAGTGTTTCTGATTTGTCAGACAGGTGTTGGGGGGTTTTTCTTCATTATGGTGAGAACTCTTTGGTCATCATCCAGGCCTTTTGTGATTACTGAGCTCACCAAGGCTTTTTCTTGGTGATGTTCCAAACAGTTGATTTTGGTCTATGTCACTGACTGTTTTTTTCTTATTTCTCAGTCTCAGCATAAAATAAGACTAGATACCTCTATATGGACAGACTAGATAGCTCTGCTATACCTGCACTAAGAAAGCTATTAAACACACCTGATGTATCAGAAACACGTGGGAAGAAATTTGTTCAAAACATTATGGTGCCCTGAAAGGTGGGGCTATGTATACAACTAAACAAAATATTCTGTAATTTATACATTTATACACCAAAATGTATAAAAATACTTTTTAAATATAGCTGAAAGTGTGCACTTTAATGACACGTGAAGTGTTTGATTCCAAATCAATAACTGCAAAGTACAGAACCAAATCAAGAAAGAATTAGTCCTTGTCCCAAACATTATTGGGATGGCAGGTATGCCATCCCGCCAAGTTACGCCTTGGCGGGGGCATGCCCCCATACCTATACAGCACCGAGAGTTTGGCACTTTTCAGGGTTCCCCACAGAAATAACCACAACAGCCACAGACACTCAGCCCTTAAAAACATTAAATTCTATACATTCTGACCCCATTTCAACAGACAGAATTCAACAACAACTTCACATGTCCACACAATAAAGCCCCAAACTAAGGGGATTTTGCGTTTTCTCCTTCTTCTTCTTCTTCTTCTTCTTCTTCTTCTTCTTCTTCTTCTTCTTCTTCTTCTTCTTCTTCTTCTTCTTCTTCTCATTCTTATTTTTCCTGCCGCCTATCCCACTAACAACATGTCTCCCCATTGGACATTTCACTAACACCAGCCAAATCTCCCCTACACGACCCAATCAAAAACGCGCATACACACGCAAAATACCCATACATTTTTATTCTGAAACATTTCCCGTTCAAACAGCTAGTCCACCTGTGGCCTAGTGGGTAAGGTTACAGTCTTGGGAACATGGGGTCGGAGGTTCAAGCCCAGCTTAGAACACGTTTCTTTAACCTGCTTCAACCGTCACTAATAATTGTCTACTAGCCTACTTATCAATTATTGCTTTTGCACCATATTTACCCGCCGTTCACCGTTCAGTTATTAACCGGCTACAATATTGCTAAGCCACACGGATTCAACGGGAGCTCTTCTGTGCTTACTGGCCTGTGTTCTTTAAAACCACCGGCAGGTTTGCTAATGATATTTCACCCATTGCATAGCTATGGCATTAGCTAACGAAGTCACGGCAAATGTATTCCTTTCATTAAAAAGTTACACCAGTTCACCACTGTGCCATTTCTATTAACTAGCCTATATTTCTTCACTTGGCTACCGTACAAAACTTTCATATAAGTAAACGCCACGTTTCTATTTCTACATTCATGTTACCTCGCTCTGTTCTCTATCTAGCCACATACGCTACAAACAATTACTACTTATGTACATTCTGCAACTCCGCAATTTGAACAGCTAATCCATTCGTGGCCTAGTGGGTAAGGTTACAGGCTTGATAACACTGGGTCGCATGTTCAAGCCCAGCTTGAAACACGTTTCTTTACCTGCTTCGATCCTCACTAATAATTGTCTACTACTTCTTAATTATTGCTTTTGCACCATTTCTACCCGCCGTTGACCGTTCAGTTATTAACCGGCTACAATATTGCTAAGATATATGCATTATGACTTACCGTCTGTACGTTGGGTTATTGACCGGCTACAATATTGCTAAGCCATATGGATTCAACGGAAGCTCTTCTGTGCTTACTGGCTTGTGTTCTTCTTTAAAACCACCGGCAGGTTCTCTAATGATATTTCACGCATTGCATAGCTATGGCATTAGCTAACGAAGTCACAGACTGGTAAACCTCACTCACTCACGGCCACCCATATGCATTTCATGACGCAAATGTATTCCTTTTATTTAAAAGTTACACCAGTTCACCACTGTGCCATTTCTACTAACTATATTTCTTCACTTGGCTACCGTACAAAACCTTAATATCAGCAAACGCCACGTTTCTACATTCCTGTTACCTCGCCCTGTTCTCTATCTACCCACATACGCTACAAACAATTAGTACTTATGTACATTCCGCAACTCCGCAGGTTGAACAGCTAATCCGTCTGTGGCCTAGTGGGTAAGGTTACAGGCTTGGGAACACTGGGTCGCATGTTCAAGCCCAGCTTGGAACCCGTTTCTTTAACTTGCTTCGACCCTCACTAATAATTGTCTACTACTTCTTAATTATTGCTTTTGCACCATATCTACCCGCCGTTCACCGTTCAGTTATTAACCGGCTACAATATTGCTAAGATATATGCATTATGACTTACCGTCTGTACGTTCAGTTATTGACCGGCTACAATATTGCTAAGCCATATGGATTCAACGGAAGCTCTTCTGTGCTTACTGGCTTGTGTTCTTCTTTAAAACTACCGGCAGGTTCGCTAATGATATTTCACGCATTGCATAGCTATGGCATTAGCTAACGAAGTCACAGACTGGTAAACCTCACTCACTCACGGCCACCCATATGCATTTCATGACGCAAATGTATTCCTTTTATTTAAAAGTTACACCGGTTCACCACTGTGCCATTTCTACTAACTATATTTCTTCACTTGGCTACCGTACAAAACCTTAATATCAGCAAACGCCACGTTTCTACATTCCTGTTACCTCGCCCTGTTCTCTATCTAGCCACATAGGCTACACACAATTACTACGTATGTACGTTCTGCAACTCCGCATTAAAACATTACATTTAAAATCATGATTCACTCATAAGTATAACTACTAGCACTGAACATGAGAAAAACACATTCGTGCAATAGATTACATTACAGGTAAATAATGTGTGCAATGTTATTTGACCCTCCACTTCAACAACCAATGTTAAATACCGACTGTTATATATACCATTTGATAAGGAATATAAGCTCGCTCATGGTCACTCCATTTACTTCGCTCTATACTCCGTGATCATGTCAACCTTCACCTACATGCCCATTCTGCTAAAAACATATTGTTTCAACTACGGAATTTCGTCATTTCATTTTAATTTCTCTCACACTGTTGTTATTCTCTCATATGCAAAGCCTGCTGGGACATATGCGTCTGCTCCTATTCTCCACTATCATGTTTTCCGGTTCTAGTTTAGCAAAACGGCGAAGAGGATTCCTACCTGCAGATTAGCCTATCAAAATGCCTTATAAACCTTACAAACACTAAAAGTGCACCTCCACGAAATAACAGACAATGGAGCAGGACAGAAGGATAAACCTTACAAACACTAATAGTGCATCTCCACGAAATAACAGACAACGGAGCAGGACAGAAGGCTACACAAGTTGCGACCTAGGGAGTTATAATTCTACGGGCGTGTTGATTATTTTGTCAGTCAAGGCTCGTTGGATGGACGTCAAATCCGTGAGTACATACCATATTCCATCTGCGTTTCTGATGCGTTTACGCTTACGCCATTGCATCCTTTCTCACAGCCACTGTTTTACATATATAGCAAACCGAAACTGCTGAACGGTACACGCTCATCAGACTGTACAGATTCACACAACGATAGCCATAATCCACAACCGTTTCTTGCAGGGTCGCATTTCTCACTCTCATAATAAAACGCTTTGCAAAAAGAACTGATATCTCATAAAAAACACGTTTTCAACGTACAAAAATGCCAAGTTACTAAAAAGTATTGATATCAAAATGACGCCAAGTTACGATACTACAAACAATATAGGCTATCTTGCCTCACCGAAATGACATAAGATGTATCTCAAAGCAATGCTACCCAATATTTCCTCAGTTCTTTCAAGTCACTTGGCCCTGTGTTTTCTAATCTTACCATTTCACAATGTCATGCAAACTTTCTGTCAGATCAAAGAGACAAATATTTCGAATTGCCTCATGGAACACATTGAACATTGTACATTGAAATTAATGTATAAATTCATTAATGTACAGAACTGCTGCTGAGCAACGACAGGAAGCACATTTCTCCAGAAAACATGTTTATACTTGCTTCTGAACTGAATTTGAGTACATGTGCAAGTTATTGTATATTTGCTACGTACAATAAATACTGCATGTAAAACACATATTGTACATACATACATAGAGAACTTCTTTATCCGCATGGGGACATTTCCCTGGCAGCATCTTACATTCACATTCACGAACACACTTGTACCAAGAAACATACTATCATTCACGCAACAGAAAGCCTGGGCAGCGAAATACATAGCCCTACATACCAATACAAATTGGACATACACACACCTATTCAATCAATCTTGACTGTGAGAGAGCCATCCACACATATATTTGGCCTGTTCATGTAGTGCATGCTTATACACAGGGCCAAGTGACTTGAAAGAACTGAGGAAATATTGGGTAGCATTGCTTTGAGATACATCTTATGTCATTTCGGTGAGGCAAGATAGCCTATATTGTTTGTAGTATCGTAACTTGGCGTCATTTTGATATCAATACTTTTTAGTAACTTGGCATTTTTGTACGTTGAAAACGTGTTTTTTATGAGATAGAGCTCACAGTAACTAAACACTGTATTTCCCATGTAAGAGCATAAATAAACACTGTCGTAATTATAGAAGAGTATAAATTAACACAATCTTTAGCTCAGAAGGATATAACTGAATGTAAGGGAAAAGTCAAGCAGACAAGCTTACTCCTCTTTGTAAGCTGCGGTCCAATCTGTGATAGACATGCGGCGTCAAAGCCCCGATCAATGTCATGTATCTTCTTTATTCAGGGCAATCCAGGCAATGTAGAATTTGCTGTGTCATCAATCCACATTATTTGATTAACAGCTTGAAACCTTCCTCAAAGGTTCAATACATTGTATTTTTAAGATTTAAAAAATTGTGCACATCCCTGTATTATAATCTTGGATATATAAATGCCCATTGAGATACATTAGGAAACTAAAATTGAATTGAACCCAGATAAATCCCAATAGAAAAGCATGTATTTGTACACATTATACTAGTTAGCGAGCCTGTCCTTCCCCAGCCTTTCGAAGTACACTGGTTGATTGGGCATGTGCACTCTCCCTGCATCAGCTGGAGAAGTCGTGCAGTCCTAATTGTAATGAATGCTCAGCTGAGCTGGTGGATTGAGTACACCCAGTGGTGACATTGCCTTTTTCATTGGCGTTCATTTGTTTAAATGAACACACACAGACACACGGGCGCGCACGTACCCGCACACGCACACACACAATGCCTTGAAAAACACCCATGGACAATTTCAGTTGTAAACAAGACCAGGTCAAAACCTAGTATATGACTGGACCGACCAATGGTGTAACTTCATCACTCACTCAGTCACTCAGTCACAGACATTTACGTTTATAGGGTGGGCCCCGCTGTTGCGGTCCAGCCGAAAATGTTAGCACTGTTTTATTTTGCAAGTATCAAACGTTTCCATAGATTTTCAATGGGACTGAGGTCAAGACTTTGACAGGGCCACTCAAGGACATTTGCTTTTTTTTTTATTCTTGAGCTGCTCAAATGCAGCTTTGGCCCTGTGCATTGTATTGTTGTCTTGCTTGAAGGTTGCAGATAGTACTTTTGCCTGTACTTCATGCCGGGGAATGCTAGCAGAGCTCAAGTGGAGCGAGGAGTGGAGTGGACGTAATTTAACTGCAGCGTGGAGCGCCGTTTCAAAAGGATGGAGCATCGATCTTTTCTCTCCCTCCAGTTTCGCTCCAATGTCGCTCACTTGCAAGGTTTGCAGATAGGCCAGCAAAAAACGTGGCCTAGTAGGCCAACACTGCTCCCCTTTCCCCAGGTCATACCCCATAGCAAGCAATTAGCTAAATGTCTGTTTGCATACCAGATTTTAAAACACTGCAATTATAACTTTAGCTAATTTCTGTTCCTGTATATAGTTGTTAATTTCCGCGTCTTGTTCATAATTCCTCCAATACTGAATATATTAAATACAGGCAGCCTCAAACCGCATCAAAACTTGTAACCTATTACATGACCAGGAGTTCATTAGTTTTCCATGGATTAATAAATATGTTGAATTCAAAGGAATAAAATGTGATGTGACCAAAGCATTTTCATTACAAAAAGCAGCAACAACACACCATTCCCTAAACATTTCAGGGCCCTTCCACATAAAGTTGCTGTAAGCTCCATGTTTCCTTCCTATATTTGTGGACAGAAGGAGATAAATCATATCAGTCAAAAGAGAAAAAGTTGGGTGTCTTATGATTTATATGTTTTCTAAAGTTTGACCTGGACAATAAGTGCAAAAGGGATGTTTGCGTTACGTTTACGAGTCAATTACAGAAATATCTGGCCACATAACACCCTCCATTTGCTGTGGAAGCAGTTCCTCCTATCATGCTGCTATTGTGAAAACCATCATTGTGCACTTTATCAAACACGGAGGAGAGAACTGTGACAGCAAAGCAAAAGGACACAGAACACTCCGGGCCATTATGAATAAATAAAAACACTGAGAAAGTAAACGTCCAATGTGCTGTGTATGTTAAGGCAGGCATTGGGGGGGGGGGGGTAGATAAGTAAATAAATAAAACGTTGGCTGGAGTGTACACGCGTGTATCGTGAGAAAGTACTCCCTGGGTCCAAATGACATATCTGTGTTCAGGTTTGCTTCTGCACACTTACTTCATGCTGTTGGATTTTGTACCATAGCTCCCAGAATAATTATTTAAATTATCTTTATTTCACACCGATAGAGTGTAATCCATATTTTACCACCATAAGTCCTCAGCTCCCCAAAACAAATGTTAATAGGAAACTAATTACAGTCATCATGGCGAGTGTGAAAATGGTTACTAATGGTTCTTCACAAACATATACTTTTTTTTTTTTATCATATTCTCTGACTCATTATAATTTAAAATGATTCCTTAGGATGACTTGTAATTGTTTTCACTTGTTTGTTGAAGCAAGACACTAATGTGGAATGAATGTTTATTTTGAGAGAGAGAGAGAGAGAGAGAACCTGGCAATCAAATATTTTAATAAATATAATACACAAATAAATAAATAAACAAGACTGACGGTGTGGAATGAATTCAATTCACCAAGCAGAATAAACATTGAATTAACCTGGGATTCAACACTAAACCACTTTCCTTCTACACTGCTTGCTGTTTTCTCTAATTGCTGAAGTACTCTGTGCTGAAGCTGCGAGCGAACAATTGATAGTTGCCATTAGTAAATCGTTAGGCAGGCAGCGATAAACTATTTTTCATTGATTTGTGCCCTCATGCATTTCCGACATTTTTGAGGGAGAATTAATAAATTTACTTATAGATATATAATGCATGTTTTTTTTTTTTTTTTGAATTTCCCTGAAATCTGTGGTCACAAATATCTGTTGTGTCGAACTGTCATGCAGGCAATGTTGTGCAGTGACAGATTGCACATAATTTTTTTTTTTTATCCCATCCCCAAATAACACTGTGCAGAATAGTATTTATAGGAGTATTTCCTATAATGGAAGTAGAAGTTGAAGCCTCGCTTTTCATGCACAGAACCCCCAAGGCAATAATGTGTGCTTCGTTCATCTTACGGCAATTACTTATTGCTTTTCAACTCAATCTCCAGCCTGTCAGAACAGTCTTCTTGACCATTAACAGCTCTGAATGCTTTTTTAACATCATGGATGAAACACTTTCTCGCTCTCCCCTTTTTCTGATGAGAGTCGAGGAAGGAAAGGTAACTACAACTTGGAAAGAATCCAGCAAGCTTCCACATTCTGTTCTCTCCTGCAGAGTCTTCCAGCAACAGCCGATGTGCATTTTTCCCAGAAAATAAGCACAATAACAAAATATAGCCATATACATGATGCTTGTATTACAGCAAAAAGTTTATAAAAATGTTTTTCTCAATTTTTTTCTTCAAATCTACTACTTTTACTAACGCCTACGCCCAAGCACCAGGGTGCACGGAACCTCAAAATCAAATCCAAGTGACCTTGGAGGTGAGTTTCGCAGGCCTAACTGTAGCCTACAGTGGTGACCTTTGCCTTTGACCTTTGAACCCCACCATCTCAGATTCGCATCTGGTTTATTTACTCTGTTTCGAGTCAGACAGGAACTAGAGGAAAGGATTTGGGGTGAATCTCTAAGGAATGGGGGCCTCTGGCATTCAAAATATGAGAGAAACATAAAAAAGACTCAACATTTCACCAACATATTCCTAAAAAGTTAGTCTTTGCTCTGTCTGTATTACCATATTCACTTATCCACTGTCGATCTATAACTTGACATAACATTAATTTAGCAAATGATCATATCAAAAGTAAATTACAGTATAAGGGAAACATAAGTGCAATCACCTGATTAAAAAGAATAGTACCAGATGTGCTCAACAACATTCTTAGAACAACAAGTAAAGATGCAACCTCACTAAAGAACTATTGTGAGTTAACTATTCTAAACAAGGGCCAAATTACAAATTATAAACACATGCGGACTACACCCATAGCAAGCCTAAGATGAGAAACATAAAGCTGTAGTGAGGTTTGGTCAGTTTTATTCAGAACAAATTAAGTTAAACACCTAGTTAAAATTATGCACGTCACAATGGTTTGATATATATTTTATTGGTTATAATTCTGAATTAACAAATAATAGAAAATAATAATTAGAATATATGAGGTATATGACTCTTAATCATGATAATTCTACAACGGCTACTGTAAATATAGAAGCTAATTGAACTAAAATGAACTTTATTTGTGTTATGGGTTAGTGACACACTAAACTATACTTAGTGCCCTGTTTATTGGGTACACCTGTGCATTAATGTAAATAGCCTGCGCTTCCAGTTTATTAGGCACACCTGTGTGTTAATGTAAATAGCCTGTGCTTCCAAACAGCAAATTGTGGCCGCAACTCAATATACAAATCAATATTTGTTGCTTCCGAATTTCTACTATATTATTTGTATTCCGGAGACCGTCCAGGCAGCAACAATCATGAGGATAAACTATAGCTATAGTCGACTGAAAAAAACTTCCATAATTTGCTTTTGTTAACTGACTTGTGATGCAATGGGCGGAGTTTGTTTGTGTTCAGGAGCCACGGCATCACTCACAGAACAGAACACACGCAGTCGTCTTGGAGAAAGAGCTCAGCCTGTTTATAGCCTATGCTTTGTATACTGCTAAGCGAATTGTTGTATTTCGACTACTGTGTTCATTTTTTACTAATTACTTATTGGGCACAGCAGTTGCCTAGTTGTGTTGCCTTTTTGTTTCCTGTTGGGTGTCCTCACCTATTTAGAAACTTAAAGGACCATACTGGTATTTTTCATATAAAAACTAATTTACTAGAAATGTTGTGTACTTTACATAGCTGCAAAACAATTTTAGATTAAATGAAATTAGTTAAATTAGTTTTTCCTACCTTCCAGAAAGCCATTGGTTTTCTGTTCATTTCCATACAGTATGAAAATCTACTTGCAGAGTTGCTTGAGATAGGTAATCCATCATCGTCAAAATGACATCTGGATTTTTTTTTGTTTTTTTGTCAAAGTTACATTATCGTTGCATTTCATGTGGATTGGCACGGCCAGAAGATAAAAATGTAAATACAGGACAGAGCTTTTAATCAATTGCTGACATTCTCTGGCAAGTATGTCCTGTTGCAGTTAGCTCTATTGTTAGCCATCTGCTTTGGCCCTTTCATTTCCCATTGGGTCTGCTGTTTGACCAGAAGATAACGTTAGTGTTGTTATGTTGACCGTCCAGTAGCTAACTTTTGTTTCTTGGCTATACTTTTAAATGTGTTTTGCTACATGAGTGAGTCAGCTGTCCAAGGTTCTGGCAAGTGCATGTACTCCTGGGAGACATATTCACTAAAGTCAGGTTCGCAAAGAGGTTCCAGTCAAGGAAACTTGGATGTGGATTTTCACTTGGGCCCCAGCCGCAAGGGTGATGCTGGAGGAAAAGTCACTTGTCCTCAAAAAAGATGTCAAAGGAAAATAAACCAGCTTAGTTTATCTTGTGGATGGTGGCTGGACAACTCTGTCTTGATGATCAGGCAAGATGCGGGTTGGGATGCACAGCAAAGTCAGTCTAGGTTCTCAACAGTGCAAAAAGTTTGGAGAGTTTTTATGGTGGGAACCCCATGTGCATCCTTCGATTGGGGTTAGTTGATAGTTTTGGGGCATCCATGCTTTTGATTGGCCTGTTATTTTTGAACCATTTCAGTAATTAAACACCTATGGATCAACCATTTCCTATAACTATAGTGTTTATGCAAAATAAATCCGGTTCCCCTTTCCTTCTCAAGGGGATGTACATGACCAAACTGGTACCAAATCAATGGAGTGGTCTGTGAGTTAATTACAGGATCAAAAGAGTAAGGGGACAGGCATTTATTTATGGGTTAGATTCGGGAACATGTCAGTGATGTCCAGAGTTCAGTCTTTTTCCTGAATGCGTTTATTTTGTCATTCGCTTCCAAAATAATGGAATGAGCCCCATGAATAAACAAAAGTCCATTGTGAACATTAAAAATGTCAGACAGGCCAGTCTTGCCACCCATTCTGAGTTTGAAAAATACCATCCCAAATTGGGTTTGCGTTCAGTCTTGATGTCATGTAGCTGATCTCTGAACTCGAGCACTCGCTTGATCACTTTAGCGTGTGACAGCCATTGCACATCTGAATGAAACAGTAGCTTTTTGGGAGTTGCACCCATTTCTGTGCATAGTTTTACAAAGAGACATGATTTCAGAGGTCATGACTTCACAAAGTTCACCACAGCTACAGCTACATCCAAAAAATAATGCAGTTCAGGTGCCATGGACTTCGATGCAGGAACATGACCGTGAAGCATACAATGAGAATCTTTATCACAGCTTGAACCTGGCTAACAATTCCGCTCTTGTGGTCAGTCATTGCTGCAGCACCATCAGCGCAAAAAGACACACACTTCTTCCAGCTCAAATTTTCCTCCACCATGAACTTGTCTAACATTCTAAATGTCTCTTCACCTGTAGCTCCCCCTCTACTGTTTTACAAAATGAAATATCAACCAAAGGTCTGCCCTCCCGTGAGTATTGAACATAAACTAGCAACTAAGCTGCATTGTGCATTAATTGAGCTGCACTGAAAACTGTTCACAGGATCTTAGCCTTTCGATCAGTTGGCATTTCACGTCAAAAGATAGGTCCCTGATTATTATGTTACCATATTATTGGACAGTGGTATAGCCTAGAGCTTGTTTGCTGCATCCTCCCTGATCATCACTCTGCACATATCCACTTCTGGAAGTAGTAATTCTCAGCATTGGCATGAGGTTTTTTGCACTTGGCTATTTGTAGGGCTGCCAGGTAACATGTTTGCTGCACATTCTCTGGGATTGTTGTGGTATTTGTCATTTGTGTTTTTGTTTTCCATATTCCTCTTTCTTTGTACTGGAAATTTTGTATTATTATTTATTTATTTATTTTTTGCATGTTCTGGATGAGCTGTGATGCGATGGGTTTAGCGCTTCATAAGATAAAATGTTCTAGCCCAAAGTCCATTGTGGTCTGCCATCACTGTGTTTCATGAAACCATATTTTTGGGTATTTCAGATTCATCGAATTTTCATAATTTAAATTTTTTTGCACTAGGCTCTTCCCTATCATTATTTTCATTTTACGGACTAGGGCCATGTCTGACAAGAAACTTATCCATTTTGCCAGCTTTCTCCATTTTACAGATTAGAACCTATCAGCCTCATTTAGTCCTCATCAAGAGCTACCTGTAGATAAATCTAAACTAATGTGACTAATAACAGCCATAAAATGTGTCATTACTTATTCAGTCAGAAATAAGCTGACATGCAGAAGTCATGTGTGAGAAAGTGCACCCTTACTGCTTCCATATCAATTAAGACGGTAGTTAGAACTATGTGCTGCTAATATACTGTAGTAAACACAATTAGTTGATCATCAGGAAGTGGTATCACATGTAAAATCTGGCATGTGCTATTTGTCACATACAGTTAGATTTACCTACTGGTAACACTTGGTGATGGCTATGCTGTAAGAGGGTTACTTATGTTCTAATATGTGAAACCATAGAAGTAGAGGGCCTACTTCCTTTTTCAAATCACTGCAATAAGAGGAAAGCAATGTTGCGTTATGATGTTCTGGCATATATTCACAACACAACAAGCATTTTTTTTGACTGTGATGTTTTCCTGAAGCACCAGTTAGAGTATCTGTTAGGTATCTGTTTCCAGTTTAAGCATCTGTTTCATCCAACTGGCTCCTTCTGGACTGCACAAGAGTTTACAAAATTCAGCCTTCCACTTCCTGCCTACAACATATTTTGAAAATGTTCTCCCAAGGGTAGGCCTGTGTTAGTAATTGCAAATGCAAACGTTTACCCACAGCTGCCAGCGGCCTGTTTATTTGTCCATATTAAAACAACTTGCAAATCAATACCCAGCAATGTATCTGGGGTAGTAATTGTTCTTCACATTCATTTAAGCCTAAAGTAAACCCTGGCTAAATGTATTTTTGCTACGTTTGTCAAGAGTATTTTTTTCCCTATCTCCCAATGGAAAGTAGCCTCAGGCGACGATCACAAAGGGCTAAAATGGAGTCACATTCTATCCATCAAAAGAAAGGAATGGCCCTCGCTTCCGATCAAAATTACAAAACCATTATACGGGAAACTCTTTCTGAGGCTCCACTTGCCTGTCATTAAACATGAAGTTTCTAATTTCCCTCTCTGAAGGTTTCGTGTAATTGCTGCCTGACTCGTATTTTCTTTTGTCCTGATGTTTGCCTAAGGAAATTGCAAAGAGACTTCAGCTGTGTGTCATTTCAGAAGTCTTATTTCAGCACAACTCCAATCCACCCGTGTGAGCTTTTGCAAACTCTGAGAAATAAATTACCTGCATGGTAAGTGCTGCATGGTTTTCAATTCTTAGACAATGCATTCGATGGGCATGTTATGTTAAAGTCTTCCTTGGAATTAAGGACAAATGTAAGGTATTTGGGTCAAATCTGGATGATTGGAAACAGAAGTGGTGGGAAATTGTTGTTCTTATTAAAGTGGCTGGTAAATACTATTCAAAGCTTGCAGGTGTAATTCCTGCTGTAACTCCAATTCTGTTTCTCCAGTTTCCAGAGCAATAGTCATTGAATGTTGAGTCTCGTAATAATTCAGATTGAGAATTTGGACCGGAGAATGCTGCGATTCCCCCGCCTCTTTCCTCTGTACATCTGCAGGGCACGGCAGCTGTTTCCAATGCCAAGGTCTCATTGTGAGCGGCCGGCCAACTTTCATCCTTCAGAGCGGTCTGGAATCTATTACGAGACACAGCTTCCACAGACCTTTTTACAACTTTGACCTTCTGCGTTTACAAATGCTGAATGTGCTGTTTTGACTGTGACTGAGATAAAAATAATAATAAAAGAGTAGTCCCAGGTTGCGATGCTTTGCTGTTAAAACGGCAGGAAGCAGTTTGTTTTTATTAAACTTTTGAGCTTGTGGTTGAAATGCTGTATAAAGAGAGAAGGCCTGGAGATACATATAAACACAAACAGGCTTTGCTGTAATTTGGTTCCAGACAAGCGATCGTGTGACAAGACGGCATGGCACAAACATAAAATGCTCATATTTCTTCTGTAAATTATGAATTCCTCTGAATGAGTCTGTGGACCAGATTAATTATTTGTCACCTGCACGCCCACCTTTTTTAAAAAGGAAAATCTTGTGCTCGAACACATAATTGTTAACCTTTAATGCAAGCCTCCCTGATAATAAGAACCAATGTTTTTTTTTTTTTTTGCCGTTTAACATTGGTGCCCCAAAAGTGCAAAAACAGCAATAATTCTGGGGGCTGTTTGGTGGCACATTCTGCTAAGGTGCTGTCCCATTGTGTTTTTTTCCAGTGCAGCAGTCACATTGGGTGATGCAAAATTAGCTGTAGCATCACTTAGGGATGAGAAGGTTTCAGTTGGACGGGATGGCCAATTTTAATGATGGATGGGAGGTAATTCGATTCTATTTAAGTGGGAACTGTGATGGACATGTTTTGTTTTATTTGTTTTGTACAAAACTTGCTTGTTGGCTCTTTTTCTAGCTATCTGAGCTCATTTGGAAACTTTTGATTGCAGTTAAGAAATGTTTTGAGACTATTACCAGCATCAAATTATTCATTTTTTGTTTCAAAGAGATCTATCACAGCTTGAAGAAAGAAATAATTATACTTTTATTTTGCATTAGAGCAAATTATCTAAGATGAACCTGGACAATTATATCCCCATGAAATTCATATTTTTATCTTTTCTTTATGTTTTAGTAGTTTTATGCATGGAAATGACAAGGCACCATGCAGAAGGAGCTACATGCCCATCACAGTAACAACATAAATGAGTACAGAATAAATACATAATTTAAGACTTGTTCATTGAGATTGTGATGCAATGTAATGCAACACACACAGTTGGCCAAGAAACAGATGAGCAACCAATTGACCAATTAAATTTTCTCCCCCAAAATGTCTAAAAATGGCCGTAATTCATACATGGATCACCCAATTTCAAGTCCAATGTGCTGGAATACAGAGCCAAACTAAAAAATATATTTTTTTATATATTTTTTCTCAAACATCTTTTTTTATTTTTTTCCTCCTGAATTTAGACTCGCCAAGTGTACTGCCTCCCTAGTTGCTGCTGTCACCTACCCCAGAAGGGCTGTACAGCATAAGTACAACAAACAGTACTACAAGAGAGCTACTGACCTGTTTCTTGCTTTGGTCTATGGGCATCTGCCATGACACTGGATGCAACTGTAATCCAAGGAAACCTGATCAAATTAAAGCTGCCCAGAGCCTGGTGGGGGAAGGCCAATTGCATCTCACCTTTGATTTTCAACAGGAACTGTGCTCTCGGTTTGGCCAGCGTTAGAAGTTAACTGGTTCAGAGATGGTATGTGTTAGCTGACGTTTCAGCTAATCTGTGAGATTTGGGGAAAATCCCAGCAGGCAGAGTAGATTAGAAAGTATTGAAGCTGAGCCGTAATTTGAACAAAGCCAAATTTACTGCAATCTGACCTGGCATGTATGCACAGGATCAGATGAGATCAGCGCATGCTGAGTAGAGCTAAATTTGATGGACCTTGGTGTAGAATGAATTAAAATTTCTTGATGCATTTAAACATTGCCACAGTGCACCTGGTCTGCCTGGTCCTGCTGTCACCCACTGAACAAGGATTACAACGGAATCTGGATCTGCTGGAGCAATACTGTCAGAACTAGGCCCTGACAGTAAATTTGAAAAAGACAAAAATTATGATCATACAAATAATTTACTCTAGGAAACAACGCCCTAGAACACACACTATGCTATGATTGCCTTGGACTAAAAATCAGTGTATCCAAGAGTTTTGGCCTAGCAGTGAAAGAAAAGAAAAGGTATTTTAAAAGAAAAGGTCTGAAGGTCTTTTTATGTGATTAAAAAGAGATTCCAAAAAATAAACATTCCCATTCGAGTCTTCTCAAAAATCTTTGATAGTGTCACCCAGCCTATTATGCTATATGGAAGCGAAATATGCAGTCCGCTTAGTCAGCAACACTTCACAAAGTGGGAGAAGCATCCAGTTGAAACCCTGCATGCCGGATTTTGTAAAAACAACAAGTACATAGAAATGCTTCTAATACATGCAGGGCTGAATTAGGCATATGTCCGATTCTCATTCAAATTCAAAAAAGCGCAGTCAATTTTATTGAACATCTAAAAATGAGTCTAAGAAACTCCTTATAATTCATGGCACTCCAAACCCAAAGGATCTCCTCAATCAGCCGGTTCTGAAACTCTCTAGACTAACAGTAACACACACTTGCACAAACCAGCTTCAGATCAGCACTGCTTCACAACTGCCCATTAGAGTGAACCAAATTATAAAACACATCAAAACTCCTATCTGGACCATTGGAACAGAGAAACACAAAATAAACAGAATTGTTATCAGGCCCTAAACAGAAAATACACACTGGCAGAGTATCACTGCTCTGTCAGATATAAAAAGCAGAGATGGATCCTGACCAAGTACAGGTTCAGTGACCACACGCTTGCAATTGAAATAGGCAGACACAAAAACTCATGCTTACCAAAAGAAGAGCGAATATGTGCTCACTGTAAGACAGGAGAGGTGGAAACAGAGATGCACTTCCTCTTTACTTGCACAAAATATTTACAAATCAGAAAAAAAAATATTTTCAGGAATGATGAAATTATTATTTAATTTCCTTATCATAAATGTGCAGTTATATCAGGAGAAAGTTCAATAGTCCCAATTGCAGCATAGTGCATTTCAGCCTGTCATAATCTCAGGGACAGTGAGTGACCACCCACCCCATATAAACATTTACATATTTATTGGTTTACTTATTTTGCTGTTGTTGCTGTTATTGTTATATATGAATACATTTATCATTATTATTATTTTACATATTATTTATATGTATGGTTTGGCAATAATTAGATTTGTATTTCATGCCAATAAAGCAACTTGAATTGAAAAACTATTTAATCTGGAGACAAAGATTGAATTCTGTATCATGTGCTTATACCCTGGTCAAACTGTATATACTACACAACTGCATTTTCTGCTTGTGGAGGAGGTTGGAGAAGAAGACAGCACATGGTAGATTATGGCCGTAGCGCATTAATGAAACAAGAAAAATGTTGTGAAATCTTATGACTTCCATAGCCTGCTAAACTAAAACAGTACTAGATTTAATAAATACAATGTTTAGTAATACTGAATTCAAATAAAAGAATCAATAGCAAAATAATAAACCAATATTTTAGGTCTTTATACAGCTTCAGTTAAAATACAACATAAAACAACAAATGAACAGTCGACATCTTCCTCCTCTGATTAACAAGACATTTTAACATAATTTGCCTGTGGATGCTTTTTTGAGGTGAGCGGCTATTAAGGGGAAAAATAGCTGATCTGATTGGCTGCAAAGAAACCACACCCACCCATCTACATCTAAAAGTCATCCATGCTATATAAACCAAGCTCCTGAGTCACAGGTGCATTATCATTACTCTGGTCACACAATTACCAAAACTGAGTTAGAAAAGACTTTCATCATCATTACCACAAACAATTGCAGTTTCACCTAAACAAAATGGCTCCTTATGTCACTTTTTAATTAAGTCATCCCTGACATTATTGCTACAAATTTAAGGAACTTTTTAGTGCTTTTTACTCTGTGCTTAACTCTGAATTTGCTGGTTCATGCTTAGTTGCAGTGAATATAATTAAATCAGCTTGACCCAGTCCCACAGATGGAAAATGTGAGTTCCTGTGTCCTTGTTTTTTGTTGTTGTTGTAAAATCAGTTATTCAGTGCTTGGAGACATGGGTGACTTTTACCATGAAATAGTTGGCATTATATACTTAAAGTGGATTAATGTACATTTCCAATTACCTAATTCCACAAATGAAAATGTGGCTGAAAGAAAAGAGGTAGGCACACACACACAAATATACATTCTTGTGATAACTGCGAGGTCTTGGACTGCCTGGTCTCTCTGTGGTGCACATCAGTTCTAGCAGCTTCTGCCCCTCCTTCTCTTGAAAAACCTACAGAGCCCCTGGGTGAAAACCTCTGCCGCCAAGCTTGGAAGAGGGAAACGGCAACAGAAAGGTCACAGAGGTTACCCCAAGAAACATAACAGAGACAAAGAACGATTTCTTGAATCCTCACCACCAGATGCACAGCGGCCAGGATAAGCAATGCTGTGCTTGGACAAGGCAACGGGAAGCCCTGCCAGTGTGGTGTAAAGGCTGTCTAAATGTTAGATGTTGGCAGAATTAAGCAATAACCCACCCTTACTCAGTTCCTGTATATCCAAGTAAAAAATGCATATGCCTGGTTAATTCTATTGTAAGCAGATTCATGTTGAGAAAGAGAGGGATGTGGCAAAACAGTCGAAACGCTGTAAATGATGGTTTTAATAGTAACTAGACACTTCAGCATTTGGGGTGTCTCACAAAGGGTGTCCATTAAAAATCTCTGAATGAGCTCACTGGATTCTATGTTTTAATGAAAAAGGCAAACATTATTTACAAATCACTAGTAATAGGCTACCGAATGTGATGACACAAATGTGTGTAAACATTTGTGCCATTTTAACTAGTATTCATATTATTCATTTGAATGTAAAAGTCAAAATTCCCATAAAATTACATTGATTTAATGTTTCATCAGCATTCCATGTAAAAACATGTTTGCCCACTTGGAGGAAAATACACTGAACTGTAATTCCACGTGCTCGCTGATAGGTCAGCCAAGCAAAAGGCTGCATAGATAAAACTAGATTTTAAAAAGTACGTAAGCCTCAAGCCAAGATGTAACTCAGAATTCAGTGGGACATGCCTTCTTCTCAGTGACTCCTCCTCAGGCGCATATCTATCACGTCTCTACTTAACTCACTTGAGCCTCCAAAGATATGCACAGGGGGAAAAAAACACTGAACTTGTGAGGAAGTTTGAGTTTAGCCCTATGCGAGTATACATTACAGAAAATGGTACAGTATCTAGCTCTCCACTGAGAGCTCAGACAGTTTATGCTGGTACTTACATTAGTATTGGATTTATTTCTCTCAGTTTGTCATTATTTATATGCTTAGCCAACACCTTTATCCTGCATGACTAGCATAGCACAAACATTCCTGTGTATCCATTTTGCAGCTAGACAGAGATATAATTAGTTCTGCTGATTGAGGATACATATTTTGAACCTATAAACTTATAAAATTCAAGTTTACTTCCAGTTGTGCCAAACTCTCACTCTGAGTATAAATATAAGGATGTAGTAACGTAATTGAAGGTTTTACTTTTTAATTTCTCTATTATCTGAAAAAGTCAGTAAAAACTGTGTAAAAAAGAAGATAGGAAACCATGTAAAGAGATGCGTAAGTCCCAGCATTCTGTCACCCTTTCTGAAACAGGCGACTCCTCTTGTTACAGGCCTCTACACGGGCTTCTTCCTTTCTTGTTACGTATCTTTCCCACTCTGCAGTATGCCCCTCCCTTTATTCATTTATTTGTGAGGTTCTAGCTTTTTATTGGGGGGAGCGCAGTCTTGCATTTGCCTGGCACACCACAAAACATTCCACAAGCTATATATAGCATAAACACGGCACAAATTCCCCCACAGGTCAAGCTTAATTAATCATGAGGTTTCATGGTGCCTGCATGGTAGCTTGCTTAAAAATAGATAGGTCTGTGTTAAACATAGCTTGGTTAAAGAAGAAAAATATAATTTCACTACACTACCCAATAGAAATGTCAAAAAGCTGGACCATACTTTAAATAAGAGAATGGTATCATACATACATACGTATGTGCAACTGTAATTCTGCTTAACCCTCCAGTACAAAACTAAGAGAATACTTTTTTTAATAATTCGCCATATATTCTCCATTTAGGCATCAACTAGAGGAGTATTACCAGTAAGCACTGTGAGTCCAGAAGCAAGTTGTTCTCTGATAAATTGCCAGTGCGCACCACTTGACTGTTCCTAGATAGGAGAAAGATTCACTGAGTCAAGGCCAGTAGCCTACTATTACATGTCTGCTTCATTAAACCAATTTAAACTGCTTACATTTGTTAATGAAAAACTGGCCATATGCAGGGCTTAATTGTCTTGAGAGGCAAGCTGGATCAAAGCACCCTCCAAAACATATACAGCAGTACCAGCTCTGAAGCAGTGGCCATGGTACAATGGACTGTATTTCTGTTTGTTCAATAATCACAGAGATTGACCATCTGCCATTTTAAATAGCTATGTGAACACACATGCACACACACAGACTATTGAAAGTATGAAACTATTTTCTTTTTGTCTAATCACTAATCGTTTCCCTCCAAAAAAAAAAAAAAAAACAAGCTTGTAACAATGGCTTGACAAAATAAAAATATTTTCTTGTGAATAACACTAATATTTCGGTCAAACATTTTGATCCAGCACGGGGTCCGTGGTGGATGCACAACACCCATTGCACTCACTCCAAAAACACCAACTATCTATATATGTATGTTTTTAGTATGTGCAATGATCATTAATTTTTATAACGCTCCTGCTGATGCACAGAGAACAGAGAGATGCTACACCACCAGCTCATTATTTCATAGGTTGTCAGAGGTGGTGGGGGCGGGGGGTCGGACAGGGGCTAACACTGCTGAGAGAAAAAATAGGGTGGGGGGGGGGGTCAAGTCCACAGGAGTGCTGTGGAGCACACGTCTTCTGAGTCACACAGTGCACCAGTTGATGGGGTGGAGATGAGGGGCAGGGAAGAGGTGGGGGTGGGGGGGGGGGGGGGTAGGTGGGGGCTGGGGACCAGCAGGGTGTAACAGGGTTAGGGGGTGGGCTTCCATACCCAGAAATCCAGCCATGGGGGCGAGGGGTTCCCCGCTGTGCTCAAAAGATAGCAGCTGTCACTCAAACGATCATTAGCTGAGAAAGGCAAGGCAGCAAGGCTCGCTGGGGCTCATAAAAGAAGAGTGGTAAATTAGAGCCGTGATTGGACATGGTCCAAACCACTATAATCGGTGCCTGTGAATCACGGTGACATGTAATCAGAGTTTTAATGGCACCCACCGCCCCCCCTCCCTTACCCCAGTTCCCTCCCATTCTACTTTAGGTAAATCCAAATAAAAGTAATCTAGAAAATATTGTCCTTTCTATTTCCCTTTTGAGTAACATTGGGTGTGTTTACATGAACACTAATACTCCAATCGTGGCAATACTCTGATTATTGAAATGGTCACGTAAACGCTTTTATCTTATTTATCTTCCTATCTGTTATCTTTATCGGAGATAATCGCTGTATTCAAAACCCGATTAAGATACCTGGATTTTTGCCCAATTAAAAAAAAAGGCAGAAGTTAAAGATCCCAGATGAAATTAAGCATTGCTGTCGTATAAACGGTTTCCATTGAGCATATACCAATTACGGAAAGAATCATATAAGCATGGCTATTAGAGTAATCACATTACTTATATCAATGTGTGCATAATCTAAATACTGAAATAAAGTGATTTTTCACAATAATGAAAGTATTAGTGCGCATTTAAACATAAGTGTCGTGTTGTTGTTGACAAACAGACAGTGAAATGTTTAGTCTTATTTCCACTCTTCCTGAGTTGATATACATCCAATAGAGATGCATCTTGTGAAAGTAAAATATAGTCTATAGTTGATTTAACAGAACTGTGGATAGTGGAGTTACATCATTTTGGTGATGAACTGTGTATGTGAAGGTAAAAAAGTACATTAAATGGTTTTAATCAAATGGTTTTTAGACCAACATTGACTGAATTCATGCTGACATCATGTTTTCCCACCGATTATTCAAAGAGGTCACCTTTATTCACTGTCGCCCATGTTGTGTGTTGAACACACGGACGCCACTGACTTGAGCACATCCATTTCTCTCATTCTTTTCACCCCCCGCTGCTTTTCCTGCCCACATCCGGGCTCCCACTCATACCGTTACGGAACGGTGAAGACTCAAACACATTTGCCCATTCATTAAAAGATTGACAGATATGCAGAGCAATATGCACACCAGGTCCACTACGTTAAAGCCGGAAGAGCCAAAATGAGCAAAAGAAAGTGCAAGAAAGAAAAGAAATCGGAACAAATCTAAAGCAGAGCGTGAGAGAAAATCCCCCTGTTCCTGCCAAACAGCGGTAGTGTACTGCGGTAAAGGTGGGTGAATGTGGGAGCTGTAATCCAGATGAATTTACTCAGAGACCAAATAATGAAAACATGAAATAAACAAACATTGCGTGCAGTGGCATCACGCTGCGTTTCCCTAGCAGTCAGCACAGATCACTGCTTTTCACACTCCTGTGCTCTGCGTTCTCGGCCTTGTGGCGCTAGTTAGCCAGGACACCCAGTCGTTAAGCCCACCTTCTTCACTCAGGATACCTGCCGTTAGGCCAGCCACAGAGCCACATCATCTAACCATGACCCGTTAATATTAAATACCCTTTATCGATTGCTGCTTGGCTATCGTCATTCATAGCTGTGAATAAAAGAAAAAAAATTAAAAATAAGTGTATACACGCCGGCAACCTGGACTGCAATTTGACTGACTGTAGATTGATCATCTCACACTCTGTTTGAGATATACGAATCAAAAAGAGTAATTACCTCTGTTATTGATTATTAATTCCTTGCATGTTGCCGATCATGCCATTGTAACATACCTGCCACAGCAGTAATAAAATTCTGTTCATCAGTAGCTATGCTATGATCTTCAATTTACAATTTATTCCAATGCACTGCAAAGAATAATCAGTCAGAAATAATTAAATAAGTTATATAGCCTACAATTACATTACATTACATTATAGGCGTTTAGCAGACGCTCTTATCCAGAGCGACGTACAACAAGTGCATAGGTTCATGATGTAGAGGTGCAAAAGAAACACTAGAGTGAAGTAAGGATCGTAGTGCCAGAAGTGACCACATCGATCAGGACTCCAACCCTGTAGAGTAAGCTTGTTCAGCAAGCAAGAATCCTACCAAGTACAAACTAGCACTGGAATCACATCTAATCACACCTAATCAGACAAAAACAATCCTGCGAGATACACTAACATAATCATATTATCCTAACTAGGTACAGTGAGCTGAACTATAGGCTAGGGAGGGGTGGGGAGAGGTGCAGCCTGAAGAGATGAGTCTTCAGTCTGCGTTTGAAGGTGGTGAGATTCTCTGCTGTTCTGACCGTCACGGGGAGGTCATTCCACCAGCGAGGGGCCAGGACAGACAGCAGACGGGAGCGGGAAGTACAGACGCGAAGAGGGGGAGGTGCCAAGCGTCCAGAGGTGGCAGAACGGAGAGGTCTGGCTGGTGTGTAGGGTCTGATGATCCTCTGAATGTACCCTGGTGCTGACCCCTTAGCTGCCTGGTATGCAAGCACCAAGGTCTTAAATTTGATGCGAGCCATAACAGGCAGCCAGTGGAGGTCAGTGAGCAACCAATACCAATACAAATCTATATGCACCAATACAACCAATACCAATACAAATCTATATGCACAGGAGTGGTATTAATGCATGAGGGAAAATACTGATACAAAATAGTATCTTAAGATATAGCTTTCAGTCTTTTAAATTCATTGGGAGAATCCTTCCCATAAACCAGTTGCACTTTTCACAATTATGCATTCTTAATCAGCTGGTCTGCACATTAGTCTGTTTCATAATATTTTCATCATACCAGCAAGTATAAGGTTGCAGAGCCCCTAAAGGGACATGGATGAGAAAAAAAGAAAATACTTTTTACATGTCAATCATTTTACATGTTTTTACCAAACACAGATTAGCAGTGAAAAAAATGAAATATGTTAGATTTATAGAAGACGGCCCACCTTAAGGGAGAACAGTGAGATTTTTTCCTCCCTGTACACCACACTTGTTGACTGTCCTTTCCCCTTTTGTCTGTGGTGAACATTTTAAACAAATTTTTCCTGAGAGAAAAAGGATTTCATATGACACTGAGATTTTGTAATGGTTTATTCATTTCAACCATGTACTTTTTTCATATTTTGATCTCCCTCTGCCTCTATAGACCAGCTTCCTCTGCAAAATATATAGCTAGCTAGCCCTATCAATCTCTCTCTCGCTAGCTAGCTAGCATTGGGTGATTGCGTGTGTAAATGCCTCCCATTTAAAGAATTAGTTGTTACAATTCTGAGACACTGCAGCTGCAACAGGTAGCTATGGCAGCGAATGAAGCTTAGAATACTAAATTTAAGAAGCAGTACTGTAAATCTTGCCTCACTGCAAAAAAAAATGCACCTCTTTGACTTCATTGGAGGAAATTGGCGGGGGAGGAGGGGGAAAATGATCTTTTAATGTGATGACTAGTAGGAAAAGGGCATCAATACCAACAACAGCCAATCATCTACAGTGTTACTGACCTCATGTGACATCCTAGTGCCTTTCAGCTAGCAAGCTAGCTATCGCCCATACACATACAGTTAGCAAAACTGCTCAAGAAGAATATTTGACCTTTTTCTGAATACAAATTCTAACAATGACTAAGAGTGAACCTACACGTAGTAACATAAATAACAACAACAACAATAGTCTGAAAAGGTCGACCTGCGACCCCAGCAGTCGAGTGCAGCAAAACTAGCATTAGCTTGGCAGACCACAATGCTGACAATTGAGAATAAACAGCGGGCTGCCACCACATAACTATTAGCACCGCTGCCAGTTTTGAGCAGCCTTACCCGACAATGAGTTCCCTGGGAGAGGATATGGGACAGATCTCTGACCTATCCTGTAACTAATCCTTAAATATTGACAACACAAATTAGTATTTCCTTCGGCAGTACCCCTTGCTCAAAATCTCTTTCTGTGCCCCTAGAGGGGATGCAAAATTTTTGCCAGGAAACGTAAAAGTATTTAAAAAAATTTTCTCACCCATGTCCCTTCAGGAGCTCCGTATAAGGTGCTTCTGCATCAAGGAATTAAAAATAAAATAGAAAAAACCTCGTCGTCTGCTTTTAGATATTCATCAGAATGAACGTGTTTATTTCTGAAGTCATATATCTGCATTAAAGCTTGAATGTTCTTCTTGAAATATGCTAAATGTTTGCTCTGTAATCAGTGTTTCGTGATTTAACCACTTAATTTCTCTATTTAGTAGAAAATCCTTCTGGTATTCAGCCCACATACAACAAACAATATTTGGGCCATCACAAAGCCAAGCCATTAATTCCAATGAAACTCTCACAAAACCACCTTGTGCCTTCTCGGTGAACCTTCTAAATGAGCATGTGCCTTACAGTTTCTCCCGATCTCCTGGGGACATGATAGGTAGGTAAACAAGGAGTTGTCACTGGTGATGTATTTTACTTAAGCATTTTCGCGTAATCTGAGCCGTCTCTCGGAACGGCAACGGAGAACTGTACGTTTATGGTGATTGTGACAAAGACGACAGACCACAAACTCCACCCGTTCAAACTTATGAGCTGACGGGACCACGGGCCCCTCCTCTGTTGCCGAGTCGTGGAAAGAAAAAAGTTCGGGGGCCCGCTCACTGCTTCCCTTGACCCAATCCATGACCCCAAATTAACCGCCTAATTAAAGTCCATAAAAGCCCCGGCTCTCCGTCTGAGTTTTAACTGCTCTGATTAATCTCACCGGCCTCACACTGAAGTTTGAAACAGCGCCAGGAACTCAAATAAAGCACAATCAGGACTTCAGTGCAGTTCTGTCATTGGTGGAGGACTGAAACTCCCCCAACCCGCCCCCAATTGTGAAAGGGATAACCTCAAGTTTAAACAGTCGTTGCTTCTTTGATATTCGTGTGTTGTCTACTTGGACACATATAATTGGCTTCCTTCTTTTGATTATTTTATGAATTTTCTTGTTTTTCTTTTTCATTTATCCCTGTGTTGAGTCAGCATCTTGAAACATGAGAAAAGCACTGTAATGCAATGTGCTACAGTTATATAATACGTCCAGTAAAAACTTGAATCTACCTTCACAATACAAGCCCTCCTGAGTATATCCTGATAATAATTTGGACAGCCTGATTCAGGCCCCTGTTGTGGCAAATAATATTTAAAATTATTATTTTAGCAAACGCAGCCATTCCTTTATAATAGACTTCTCATCAGCCTTTGTGCAGTCAGTTAATAGCAGGAGTCTACATCAAGTGAAGCTTCAACCCATCCAAATCGTGCATTGCTCATAACATTGATGAAATAATTTAGGCACATATTTTTATTTCCAACATTTAACTTCACTTACACATTTTATGGAAATGAGCATGTTTTAAATTCCCCAGCACAGGGGTAGAGGTTATTCAGCTAGTTTATAGTCACAGTGCTGAAGTATCCACTAATTATGTTTGTGGTTAACAGAAGGAAGGAATTCATCCACATTAATGAAAGAAGTGCCAATACCTTAATTGGGAATATAAAGCATACTTCTTCACATTGGAACAAAGGAACGTCATTGGTTATTTTCATTAAAACTTACTTTTCAACTAATATATTCATATATGAAAAAGTCTGAAATACAATATGATTAAAGTTATTCATTTTTAAAAGCAAAAAAAAAAAAAAAAAAGAATTTTAGCGTGATTTAAGAGAGTGGTAATGAAGCAAGGGAAGTACACTCTTGAAAATAAAGTGAATGTCATGTAATGGATTTAGCATAATCCTGAAAACAGATCTTACTCCTGTCTCTTGTAAAACCAGAACCATACTTAATAGTCATAAGCTGTTTAAAGGATGGGAAATGCAGCATATAAAGAAGTATAAATGTAACTTTTGATATAAAGTATACATAAAATGCATAACCATGGACTAACCATTGTCTGCATCTGTCTTCGAAGTCCTGAGGCATGCTTTGATTTTTTAAAATGCTGCTGTAACAACTGGTGATGTTACGCTTGATACTGAAGCTTCACAGCGTGCATCGCAATTGTGAAGTAGTTTAGTCCAAAGCATTGCATCGATGTTTGTTTTGTATGATAAAAAGCATGTGGTAAATGACGTCCGAAGCTTAATTGGGTCACACGGCCACCTCACTGTTTCGGTTTAGTCTCAGGTTTGGTATTGTGTTTGAAGCAAGTTGTAAGTTTGTAGACATGGTGGGCTACAAGCACATTCACTTTTCAGCAACAAAATAAATTTGTTTCCGCTTCGAAACTCACTTTCATCCATTTTACTTTTAGTAAGCTTCCATAGAAACACAGAAAGAATGTTCATATAATTATATTTTAAAAAGTAGACTAAACTTTTGCAACAGAAATAAGCCAAGGATCGAACCCCTACATCCCAATGCCTAATGCTGTGGGCTAACCGTGCACCTGTAGCTCACTTTGTGTACACCATTTAGTGCATCTAAATTTATTGAATGGTGGTCATTTCAATGAACAGTGGTTTAACACAATCGGTTTGAAAGCTTCATTGCCTCAGAAAGGTTTGTTTCCCTATCACTAGTAAAAACATTGGATAGAACCAAATGAATGTCCAGGTAACTTGAGCTTTTGCTGCAGCTTCCCCTTCATAATTGAATATTAATCAAAATGCAATATTTTTCACATTATGTACGTGTCAGGATAGAAGGGCTGCAGCAAGGGAGAGCTGGCAAGATAATTGGCTTGGCAGAGTTATGGGGTGGAGGAAACAGGGCACAACTGTAGCCAGTTAGAGCTAAGCGGCACTGCAGAGGCGGGGAACTCCTGGGGTGAAGAGTGAGTTCCTCGGTGGCAGTATTGTATATAGTTGGGCTAATCGGCTATTTTACTGGGAGTATTTTGGGAAATATTGTTGTGCGACATTGTTTTTAACTTGGGGTGAATGGTATACTATTTGACCAAAAGTATCCTGACACCCCTTAGTCTGGGGCTGTTTTTAAAGGTTTGGGCTAGGCTCCTTAGTTACAGTGAAGGCAAATCTTAATGTAGTGACATTCTAGGCGATTCCAACTTTGTGCCAACAATTTGGGGAAGGCCCTTTCCTGTTTCAGCAGGACAATGCCCCGCTGCACACAGCAAGGTCCATATAGGTTTTGTCAAGATCGGTGTGGAGGAACTTGACTATCCTGCAAAGAGCCCTGACCTCAACCCCACCCAACTCCTTTGCGATCAATTGGAATGCCAACTGCATGCCAGGCCTAATCGTCCAGTCAGTGCCCAACCTCACTAATGCTCTTTTGGCTGAATAGAAGCAAATCCCAACAGCAGTGCTTCAGGTGTCATCCAGGATGCAAAGTACACAAGGTAGGCTGACGTGTGAGGAAACCTGTGTACCAGAGGGGGATAAGGAGCAAAACAGTTGAGTATCATTAATCAGGTATAGTGAACAGGTGTTCAGTCGGTGAACCAGAAAAAGTACCGAGATACAAGCATCTGGAAATGCGGAGAATAAGCATCGGAAAATGAAGAGAATACACAAAGAGAGGGTAGGCTGGAGCCAGCGTCAATGTGGGGGAGGCTAGAAGACTGTGCTGGAGATCTGAAAATGCAGATGTCTACTTTCATGTCAAAGGAGGTTGCAAAGTCAGATGTAGTGACAGAAGAGGGAGTTGGGGGAGATGTTGGGTTGAGGGGGGAGAAGAACAATGGCATGATGCTTGACTCTTATTTAGTTGGTTACGGCATGATGCTATGAATCTGTCACTCACATATTCAAGCTTCACCAATAAAATGATTTACAAAGCTTTACTAATACACATAAAGTTGTATAATTGAGAAAATTGGATTACTCGCTAATATGTGTGCAACATCTATAACTTTCCCTTGCATTGCTTTTCAAAGCTTCTGAATTAGAGAATTTTTTCATTCAAGTTCATTTGAATAACTCTTTCTAGCTTTATAGCCTTGTAGGGCTAAATATCCTATAGTGACCTATTATAGTGATTGTAAAGGTAAAACCGTGAATGGTGTTAGACTACATTGTATCGGGCTATTATGATATGCATTAAGCATCAGCAACAGTATGAGAAATCTGTTGCATTGTAATATTGACTTCTATAAGTCTGAACAATTTCATCTATTCCTATGTGGGGTTAAATGGTTTGAGTTCAAATTATTGCGGGGCTCTGATCTATTGGGGCCAGGTCCTTCATGACCCGAATGACCAATACATGTTTTGGTCTCATTGCATATCTCCTCCCAGAGCTTGATGCAAATAAATGCATTCTGTCCTGCTAAAACAGTCTCTTTGAATCTGAGCAAAACACTCCTTTACCATAGTGAATCGTTTTCCGCATTATAAATTGAGATTTGTAATAGTTAGCTGTAGTTATTTTGCAATTTTTCCACTTTTAATCCTTCTACCAATCATCCCCCAAACTGCTCTTTCTCCCACCTTCTCCATTCGTTTTTCATGGTGATACCTAGCTGTGTGGCTAGGTAGTCTAGTTGTGTTACTCCTAGAGCTATGGAGCAACAGATTTCAGTTCATTATCATTATTTTGTAAAATTATCAAGTCTGTTTTCATTGTGAGCATGCCAAATTTGACCTGTATATGTGCCCTCTCTGTACACATAAACATAGAGAATAAGGGTAACGTTACAGTGTCATTTTTTTCAGTTTCCTAAGAATGATGCAATTCAGAAGAAATGGGTGGCGATCTGGAAAAGCTATGGCTACACTGGCACACACTAACCACTTTTATACAATCATGAGGTTTTTTTCTTCAATGCAGATTTTATGTCTGTCTTTAAATGTGTGTTATTTGGAATTAATTGGAAAGCACTAATGCTCTTCTGGAGTGATGGAAGCAAATCCAAATTTTTTTAAACTGTGAATAGGGGCAATACTGTTAAATGTAAAATGCAGTGGTGATGCACATCAACATATCGTTTAACACAAAACATAAAGACTGTTATGTATTGGCAAAAATGAATTCATCAATGGGCTATCGTCACTGCAAATGTTATATATGACAAGTACTAACCATGAAGATAGATGTTCTATATCTGCTGTGTGCTATTCTTGAACAATTGTTTTGGCTTGACAACATCAACAACATCAACAACAACTAAACATTTATTTCATATTGAGTTTTGTATGATCAGAGGTTCAAAAACAGTTTTTTCAAGAATACAACGTGTTTACATACAGACAGCGCATTGAATCATGGAAATTGTAGTTCTTCAAAGATGTTAACGGCAACGTTTTTTTTTTCTTTTTTCTTAAATTAGACAGATATGCTTGATTCCCTCACGTTATAGCTACATTTCTGGAAAAAAAGAAGTGAAAACTATACAATCTGATGGCTAGGTCACAAGCTAAATCCATTATTATTCCTAATACTGTGGTCGAGACCTGGATCAAATACGTATTTGTTTTGGATTCAAATACTTTTCTATTCTTTACTGATCTGGTCTAGTGTATTGGAACCAATTAAATACTCTCAAAAAGTGCAAATCCCATGTTCTGGTCATATTGGCAGACTCAATTTCATCCAGTAAAGATCAATAGATCACAGAAAAGTATTTTAATTAAAACAAATACGTATTTGAACCAGCTCTGCTGCGGCCACAGTGATCTAAACGAATCGAGCTGGCTAGCTATGTAGCTAACTATGTGTGACAGAGCTGAATAGTTTGCTAAGTAATGCAAGAAAATTGGGACAGATTAAGAAGAGATGCAATGCAATCACAAAATAAGAACCATTTCTATAAATGTATGTTTGAAATTCAATATTGACATTTTATTGTTTTTGTTGATTCACTGCTGAAAGAACAAGACCAGATCAAAACCTAGTATATGGCAGGACCTAACACACATGATCCGGCCGACCAATGGTGTAACTTCATCACTCACTCAATCACTCAGTCACAGACATTCGCATTTGTAGGGCTGGCCCCGCCGTTGCGGTCCAGCCAAAAGTGTCAGTTTTTCATTCTGTTTCATATTGTTTCACTTTGATTTCAAAAAACCTGTTAAGTCACGACATGTGAGAATTCACATCTCTAAGTACAAATTTTGGGGTGCTGGACATTCATTGAACAGATACAAATTGGGTGTGAGACCAGGTTGGATACACCGTCATAACCGTGAGGTCAGTGAAAGCACAGCGGATTTACTGTGGCTGGGGTGACCGCAGTTCTGCCCTGCTTCCGCCATTGCTTTGTATTACGCGGTGGCACTTGCGGCGCATTGTAATTTCACAATCCCCCTGCTAATTCATCCAGAAACGACATGCATTATTAAGCCAGATGGCGCATCTTTAAAAGGACTCTTGGAGAAACAGAGAGCATGGGCAACAGTGTTTTCATTTCATTTGCTGGGATCATGAGAAGGTTAGCGCGAGCGTTTTAGCCCTGAGAGGCGGGGAAGCGAATGCTGGCTGCCGTGATCAGAAGATCGTAGCCGCCTCACGCTTGAGTCGTTTTCTTGAGCGTGCTTCACTGTGTAATAGCAACGTGAATGGCCTATAATCAACCTAGAATTGGGCATTCTGTGAAACAGTTAGTTCTGACAAAATTCCTTTCACTGAACCCAGATTAAGTCTACTCCTGGACTTGAAAGCATGCTGCATGGAGTGTTTTTAGTAGTGGGATGTCCACATTCATAACTCATTGTACAATTCACAGAGGTTAATTCGAGCATACACTTTTCCTTAAGGCTTTCCTTTTTTCCATTGCTTTTGGAAGAAAAAATTGCATTGTAGAACAGCAAATGTTAGAATTTTGTTAATCCATCTGTTTAAACTGTTCATTGCTAGATTTCCTTAAAGCATTGATTTTTTTTAATTAATATTTATTAAATATTTAAATATTTTATCACACTATATGAAATGTTGTCGCAATGTCAGTTTAGTCCATCTTCTGTTCTGTTTCAAGTACAAAAGCAAGTGATACAGGACATCTCACAGATCTCCTTGACTAAATTCCTGTTTTCAGACACTCACCAGCACACACTGCAAATAAATCAAGCTTTCAAAATTTCATTACGTAGCTATATTTTACTAAGAATAACTTTGCTCTGTGAACATTCTTGACTGCCTGTAAACATTGCTGGTGTTCAATGGGGTATTCTTACAGACAGGTCATGCTGATAGCATTGCAGTGTATTAAGCCGGCTTCATGTTCCTTACTGTTGGTGTTTATGCATTTTCACCCATGACCACAATCATTAAGGCCTGTATTTCAATGAATAATTTTGTTTTCCAGTTCAATCTCGATTAAATGCAGCCCTTTGCTTTACATTTTCAGGGCTACGCGTTATTTTCAGTTCCTGCGGAACAGGGGAAAGAGAACTTTGGTTGAACTTGATATTTCAAGTGACTCAGCGTGTCATCATTGTGGTTCAAGAGGAGAGAGCAAGGAGCAGGAATACATGGCAACCACAATCACTAGGGAAGGGGAAATTGGTTGCCTCGGTTAACAGGCTTCACAACAACGATGTGAGGCCTGTTAATCGAAAGCACACGGAGAGTGACTGAATACCAGAAAAGCACAGAAAAGAGCAAGGACAGTTGAGTGGGCAAGGAGTGCATTTGTTCAAGTCCTTCTGATTGTCCGTGAATTAGCCCTCGTCCCTCCCAACCCTTTTCTTTATTGTCTTCCTTCTTCACTTTATTTTTTTATCACGATCGATGAGGCATGTGAGTGGTGTGCCTTTGTGATTAAAGGAGTCGGGCAAGAGGCTGCCTCCCAGCGCGCCGAGCACCCTCTCTCGACCTTTGACCACAACCTTTAGCATGAGTGTGAAGGGGTGTTACTTCACGGGTCTCCCCTGCATGCGACAGTAACAGTGGATGCCTCAAAAATCTCAAATATGTTCTGTTTAATCTTGTCTGATGCAAAGAAGGATGAACCAGGTTTCATTCTTATTGGTCATGTGAAATTGGGCCAAGAACAGTGTGGGAGGGGCATAAACAAGGGTCTTTTATTGAATGGGGACAGGGCAGCAATCTGGACAGGGAACTCATCTCCCATGGACAACTCAATGGGACTTCTGGGTAATTACAGTGCTTAATCTCTGGCTCTCCATTTCCAGTACAGTCATGTATTATTAGGTCTCGCTGACCCACACCTGTTTTTTTTTTTTTTTCCTGCAACTTCCTTTTCTTTTTTGCGGTGGGAGAGCAGGGGCTTATCCCACTGATGTTGCCAAATAAGGGTTGCCACTGTTTATTGTGATAAGTTGCAGTAATGGACAAATGACCTGCCACCTGGTGCACTTAGAGACTGGTGTTAAAGTCCAGTTATAAAAACCTCTCCCGGCTCTATTGATTTACTGACACTGTTTGATTGTGCCCCTGAGGTAGGGGCCCTGCTAAGCCCGACAGAACTCTTACTGTTTTACAGTCCTTATTACAGCAAACAAATAAATCACCTATCGCATTAATTCACTCGCCCTGCCCCCTACCTCTAGCCCCTACACTCCCCCCACCCACACAACTGACAGCCCAAAAAAAGTGAATTCATTGAGGCCCCTTTTCACCGTTCATGTGTGCACCAGGTGGCTGGGCCACCGCCTTTGTGCCAACTTAAAAGTTGAGTTGAGGCTTTGATATTTTTTTTTTCTTTCCAATTTTGTTGATTTTGTTGTTTTTATATTTTACCCCTAACAGCTGAAGGAAAATGTCCATTATATGCTTAATGGATAATACAGATGCTCTGTTCTTTTAATGATGCCACACACAGCCTCTGTGTTCTCTGGAGGTTTAGCTGCTGCACGGCGAACGAGGGTAGAGAAGCAACTGCTGCTTTGCGTGCCCGTTCCAGGAAATGCTGATGCTCAATCTAAAACTCCCGTGAAGTTCCGTCTCCCGAGGAAAGAGTGGTGAACATTGCTCTGTGTCCAGAGAGTTAAAGGTTGATACACACACACATTGTTGAGGAGGGGTCTTTAGTCTGCAACTAAAGTGATCGGTCCTTTACTAATTAACTTTAAGTAAGCGCAACTTAATTAAGAAATTTACTGTAAGCAGGGAATGTTTCATTTGGAGGTGGTGTGACAGTGTAAAGTACATAATACCATTCATTAGCTGATCCCTTGGTCTATTACCTATTGACAATTGCTGCGTCGGGCTAAGTGGATGGAATTTGATGCAGGACAAGCTGCGTGTTTTTTTTAAAGAGACATTAAAGGTTTCTAAGTCTGTTTGGAAATACTCAGTGAGTCCCCATGCTTTCCCAATTAGGCCCATTATAATCATGCACCACACCAGATGTCCCTGGTAATGTGATCTGTGTACATTTTTAAGCATTATATTAAACGGTACATTGTGATAGCTATATATGAGTGAGAATGCCCACAAGAAAGATGTGGCATCTGCGCCTTCGGATGTTCTTAACATACAGACTTCTCTGTGCTGTATAGCTGGTGCTTGAGAATATTTAAATTCAAATTTTGCGAGCCAATATTGCCTCAGGATTGACTGCTTCCAAAAGAGCCATCTTAATGGGTCGGATAGTTTGGTGGCATTTTTTTGAGATATAAGTTGAAGAGATGTCCTAGCGATTCTACACCAAACCAGCATGAACATTTTACTACTCTGAACTACATGGTAAAATGCTTTTTATTAAGAACCTTTTGTAAATAATTCATCTCTTTCTTTATTAAGAGAAATGATACTTCCAGAAGTATATCATTTTATTATATCATTATTACCTGTTTCCTTTCTTTGTGAGTCAGTTCATTTTCAGAAATGACATGTCTGTTTTTTATTACCAACCTGATGTGTAAATCTGACAATATGAATAAGTTATTAAAAAAAGGAGCGCATGGAGAATGTGTTTAAGTTTGTGCTAAGCATTGGGAGTATCATCCTTTCGTAGCCACCTCCTTTAAAAGCAACTTGACATTTATTGCGCATTTACAATTTGTTCATGTTAAAGTCATTATGAGTGCTGCCCGGACGGTAAATAATGCAGGCCAAGAGGCCCATGCGGCCTGCAGGCTTCCCTGTGGACGGCCGCTAACCGGGAGCAAGCGCATCCCAACTTGCCTCGCTTCACACGCGCAAACGTCTCCCGTCGATGATGTCATCTTCAGAGGGGCCCGAGCGCGACGGGACACGGCTCGCTACATCTGAGGTCGGCTCGGATCAGAGAGCCAGAGCGGACGGCCAGGAAGGAGGGAAATCCCGAGCCGCCGGAACGGGTTTGTAAATCTCCCTTCTTCCCTCAAGTTTTGATGTCTTCATCTAAAACGGGGACTTTGGCACGCACTTTTTTTTTTCCCTTTGCCTTTTTGACACGCTCGCTTCCGTTTGATCACAGCGGGCGCATTTAGGGGCTTTGAAGGTTCCGGTTCTGCCAGCGCGGCGGGCGGAATGGGGGCCCCTCGCGGGGGGGCGGGGGGGGCGGTCCACATTGCCTCAGTTGGCGCTGTTGAAAGGGATGGGTCCCAGAGTATGCACTCACGTGTGATGTTCTGCTTAACATTTCACCACCCTCCAAAAGTGCTAATCATTCAATTTTATATGAGACCAAACTCAAACCTTAAAAACAGATTCTCCCAGTCATAAGCTAGTTGACTTTCGTGCTGCTTTACCAAGGTTTTAGTGATATTTTTGAAGTTCTTCCTGCCTCAAACCAGCCTCTAGCCATACACTGACCCTCAGCCAGCCTCTAGCCATCCACTGACCCTCAGCCAGCCTCTAGCCATCCACTGACCCTCAGCCAGCCTCTAGCCATCCACTGATCCTCAGCCTGCCTCTAGCCATACACTGACCCTTAGCCAGCCTCTAGCCATCCACTGACCCTCAGCCAGCCTCTAGCCATCCACTGACCCTCAGCCTGCCTCTAGCCATCCACTGACCCTTAGCCAGCTGCTAGCCATGCAATGACCTCAGCCAGCCTCTAGCCATCCACTGACCTCAGCCAGCCTCTAGCCATCCACTGACCTCAGTCTGCCTCATGCTCTACAAACATGCAAACATGCTCTACAGGCTCAACAATGTCCCACTTTTCCTCAAGTCTCGTCCAAGTCTGCCATGTCAGTAACTTTTATGGACTGCGTGCTTCCACGCCAGGCAAAGGCAAAGAAATTGAATGAATTATACGAATTATTCTATTTTGGCATTTTGACCACGTTTAATGTTATCTAGCTTCCTAACAGTCCCTGCTGTCACTGTGTCAACGAAGTGAGTGTAGTGTTAGCTAGTGAAGGCATGTGGCATTGAAATAACCAAAATCTGCACTGCGATTCAGTTCAGGCGGTAACAGTCGTATGGGAACCGGTGCCATAGGGGTACAGGGTTACCTATGGGAAAGGAAGATGGAATCAATCTTTAAATGTTAAGGTTAATCACAATATTTATGTTCATTTACATTCATTTTTTGGTCATTATTAACATTTTATGCATACAAGGTAGGTTGACTGAGCAAGCGTGCTCTTTTACAGCAAGGTCCAGATAACTCCTCCTCTTCACATTAACCCAACCCTAACCAGCATGTCCTTGGGTTGTGGGAGGAAACCCACATGGACCTGGGGAGAACATGCAAACTCCACACAAAAAAGCCCTGGCTGGGATTCTAACCATGGACCTTCTTGCTGTGAGGCGAAAGTGCTATTCACTGAACCAGCACGCCACCCACCCATGTAGTTATCCTGCCTACTGCAATAGAAAGGCGTTCTTCCTGAAAGTGAAAATCCTGGGTTTACACCAAAACATCAACAAACTAATCTGGTTAACTTAGTCACGTACATGAAACAGGGCCCTGTTTAACAGAACATGAAATTGACTCCCCATTCCGACAACAACGCTGTTTTTAGAAAAAAAATCTGCAGGATGTAAGGCCATACAAGAGCTGGAATTTCTTTTTTACATTCAGCTCTAATACTGCAAATTTGTCACTTAGGATTTTGCAATGTATATTACTTTTCACAAACTGTGTATCTTGGTGTTTCATTACGGTTAAACCTGCCTGTAGTTATCACAACTTACCCAGTATTGCTTATGACTCCTAATGGGTAGAGGGGGTGATTCAAAGGAGAAAAATGAATTAAATAAACATAAATGGGCTCAAACACCCCTCTTCTACATGTAAGAAGGTATCTCCCAACCCCATTGCAGGGTTATCACAATTGGAATAGACACACCATTGTGTAGCTGTTCCTAATGATATCTTCTGGACTATTGCCAAGGAAATTTTCTTTTTTTCCAAGCTCATATATTGTATAAGGGATCCTTTTGTGCTATTTTTGTGCCCTTTATAGGAAATCACATGTACAGTACTTTACCACATGCACATGGTTCCATTCAGAAACTGCTCAGAATAGGACAGCCTGTTAGCACACTTCTCATTGCTCCTGACTTTACCATTCTATGAGCCTTCATTAATGTAACTGACATGTTTCTTTGCAATGCACTCTTGATACTCTTTGTGCCAAACCCACTGTGAGGAACACGTCATCAAATGAAATGCGATTGGTTGATTGGTACTTGTGACGAGAGGGTGGACCGAGCATAGTCATTGGCTGTTTATACATGCCGACTGCTTTACGGGTCCTGGCCCTTGTGCTGAACAACGGCTCTGTCAAACCACTTCAAATCCAGGAAGAGGATCGGCCCCTTTGCTCTACTCAACCACAACCTAAATCTCCCAGCAGTTATCATGTGAGGCAGATGTCAAATTGAAAATGCAGCTTTGTATCAAATTTCCTGTTGATAAATTCCTGGAATTCTGGGCTTCTTGTCCTATTAAAAAACTGGTCTAAATTGTGTAGAGGCGCGACGTGGCCTGAAATTGAATCCCGGCCATGCTCTTGCCAATTGTGGTTGGTAATCCCGCAGGGCAGCACATAATCTCACTTAATGTTGCCCAGAGAAGGACGGTTTTCGACTGCAGAACTGATGTGCGCTGCAGGTTTTTTAACGAAACAGGTTTTGTTGGAGTGCGCCCTCCTGATCCGGTAGAGGGATTTTGCAGGGAAGTAAAGAAAAACTATCACAATGTTGTTACTAGAATTAAAGCTTGATCGGAGCATCTTGAGCTGTAGACTGCATGCCTTTCAAGCACATGACACCTTCCTGTTTCCTGTAGATCGTGGCGGCCCTGTGCCATTGGTTCCTTTGCCTGTTGTTGTTTCTGCACACCCTCCTGATGCCATGGCAGGTAGCAGAAATGCCAGCTGGTCCTCAATAATGGGCAGTGTGCCTTTCTGTTTTCATTTTTTCAGCTGGGAGAAATGTGAAGCTCACCTATTGAGTGGAACACATCACTATCACACCACAAATGTGCACAGACAACCAGAGGCATTGTGTGTGTGTGTGTGTGTGTGTGTGCGCGTGTGCAGTTATGTGTATGTGTGTGTGCATGCGTGTGTGCATGTGTCGGGGGGGGGGGGGAGTCATATCTATTGCCTCTATGTCAGGTTTACTGTGTTCCAGACCTCCCCTCACATCAGACGACGGAGGGAGTGTAATTTGGAGAGAATGCCCCGAATAGCATAGTGACTGAGGAAGTAAATTACTTGAAGACAACGGAAAGGACTGTAATGGAACTATGCCTACAACACCTTAGATTTCTGTGACTGACCAGAGAGTCCTGATCCGCAGTTGTACTTCATAAAGACTGACAGACAGTAAATACACAACAGCTCTGACTGATGGCAGTTAGGATCTTGGAAGATATTCGGCATCAGTTTCAATGTGACGGAGATGTGAATTGTTTTAGTCAAAGAGGTATCCAATACGAGAAGTTTGAACAATAGCCTGCTAATTTATTAAAAATAATTATCTTTTATTACAGCAAATTGCTAACATTATTATTATTATTATTTCAAAATATTAATGACCTGTAATAAAAATAATTATTCCAGTGATAAAATGGGATGATTCACAAAGATTTATCATAAACAGTGCTAGTCTACTGTAGGCGGAGTCAGCTATATGAAAATGGTATAAAGTTCATTTTGTGGAGCCGTGCTTGGCTACTGTTCAAATGAACTTGGCTGACTACATGACGTACTGCACTGTGCACTTTGCCAGAGAGCGTGCAATTACCAATTTACCATGGCACAAAAGCAAATGGATGCACAAGATGCACTGGCGACGCTTCAACATTTGGATTAAATGGAGCTAGCCGCACATACAAATAGCCTGCTAATTACAAAGTGGCTAATCGAATGGGAATTTCCCCATTATGAGCCGTAGCCACCGGCCGTCTCGCGGATGCTATGCTCTGGGGGGCTCTCATTCACCTGTGCATCCGAGCATAGTTCATTTTTCTCCGAGCTGCAGCACCTGCTGTCTCATGTGCGCTCGGCCCCCCAGGCCAATTTCATCACGAGGACTCCATGTTTCACTCGCTCCCGGCTGCAGTGTCTTCTGTCGCATTGCGCGAATTGTTTGTCACATATGGGTAATGTATCCATCAGTTCAGTGCATTCCATCACCAGGGTTTATTGGGGAGGATGCTGCGGCAGGGGATGGGGCTACTTTGTATCTACAGCTACACTGTTGAGATTGTGTATATAATAATTAGGACCTATAGTTGTAATGTTCTCATACCGTTCGTTCGATATTTATAACATACACATCTCATTCTGTTTATCTAACACTTATATTTAATTGCTTTATACAGTGCATACTAGCATAGCCATAATATAGTCATAATGCTACAACATGTAATGACCTCACCCCTCAATCTCATTCCCCCTCTCATTCCCTCTCTTATATGTACTCTCTTCCAGGCTCTCTCTCTCTCAGTGTGGGCAAAACAATGAACTCCTCGCATGTTGGTCTGGACCCCAGGCCAACAGCTCTCTGGGAAAGGGTGGGGGCGGGCATCCAAGATCCCATCCCAGACCAGACCTAAGCTGGGAGGCAGGTGATAAGGCTAGGGATTTAAAGAGAGGGCATTGGTCCCTCACCCAAATTTGCATTTAAAGGCCCTGCAGTGATCCTTAGGCATATTCCAACCTCAGCAAATCAGAAAAACTGCAGATCCTAATATATCCTGTTTTTTTTTTTTTTTTTCTCAAGCTGGACCCAAGCCCTGCTGAAAATACCGTATAGAGCGAGTGTTAAGATTTTGATTCCGGGTGCCAGCTGAGCACAGTGGCATTTAATTAACCGCAAGCTACTTCTGTGAACAACTGAATAATATTCACAGGGTGAAAAATCCAGCATTCAAAGCAACCACTGATACACAGCCATGCTGAAACAAGAATAAGGCCTGCTGCATTGTAAAAAAAAAATGTCTTTAAAGCTACAATGAAAACGTGGTTCGTTTCAACATTTAAATGAAATAGAACATATTGGTGTGTTGGAAATGACGCATGTGCAAAAAAGTGCAAAATCTGTACTGTACATTCCCTCTTGCTTTAATATCCATATTTAATATCCAACTTTGCCAACACACTGAGCACAGTGTGAATTAGGCTCTTTGATAGAAGGTTTGAATCTTATGTAATCTGCCCAGTGGTGATTACATGTTGTTTGAAGTACAGTAGACATATACAGGGCTGTAACAGTTGTCAAAGATATGTGCTGATAAACCTTGAGAGGGAGCATGCTGATGTTAGCACTACGGCTGATCAATGTAATTTCCTGTCTTTTGAGACTTTCGGCAAATGTAACATTTCACTCAAAACATCCTCAGTTTTTGCACCAGGAAATTTAGGAAGTTTCATTAATACTCAGTATTATTATGCATGTAAATTACGGAACTGGGAATTATTACCATATGAAATTTAAAACAAGTATTAGATTTTATGGTAGTGTATAAAATGTTGATATCATATCTTATATAACACTCTAAATGCACTCCATTCAGCCAGAAGATCATTAGTGCGGTTGGGCAATTAGGCCTGGCTCGCAGTCGGCTTTCCAGTTGAACCCCAAAGGTGTTGGATGGGGTTCAGGTCAGGGCTCTGTGCAAGCCAGTCAAGTTCTTCCACATCATTCTTGACAAAACCATTTCTATATGGACCTTGTTGTGTCCCTTAGGGTATTGTAAATATTGCTGAAACAGGACTGGGCCTTCCCCAAGCAGTTAGGGAAGCACAGAATCCTCTAGAATGTGGTTGTGTGCTGTAGCATTAAGATTTGCCTTCACTGGGCGTAGTTTACACCATGAAAAACAGCCCCAGACCAAGGGGTGTCCCGATACTTTTGGTCATACTGTGTATGTACATTGAGTATAGCACCACTGGTGTGAGAAATAACCCTCCCAAACATACTGTGCCTGCATTCAGTACCATCATACAAAGTCACCATTTAACACCCCCCAACCCACCACGTTAGCTACCACCTTACTTTCTAGAAGTAATCAACCACACAAGTAACTTTAAATTTCTCATATGTAAGAAATAAATCATGACAGATTGTCCCGTTAAATAATAAAAACTAATAAAAAATAACGTACGATGGGGATCGCTTGACCACCACCAAAGTAAATTATTTTACAATAACCGGACAGTCCGGAGGGGTTTATTTCACTTATACAACCAACAATGACTATATATGGTTACTTTAATATTTATTGATTTTTATAGATTTAATCACCTGAAATGGAAATATTTTTCCGTGGCCGTTTGGGCATATTATTTTACCGTTGTCAAGCAAAACTCTCGTTGGTAGTTCTATTTAGACCGCTGTTATGCGAAAACTCTGGTTGGTAGTTCTATTTGCATGGTTGTTAAGGAAAAACCTCTGATCATTCATTCCATGAAAACAATGATTCTATCAAGAAAAAATAGTTCCTTCCTATTTTATACCATACAATTAGCACTAATTTTGGTCATTTTTTTCTTTACATTATTTAAGACAACTGCATGAAACCATAACTCAATCAAAGGAATCTCCCTAGCTCTGTCTTGCTTTTTAAAATGTGGTCATGCAGTGTAGACATAGAGTTTCTCCAAGACCCTCTAAAATCGGGTTTGCATGCCAGCTAGCTTTCTGATTTGCTGTCATTTGTCACCTAGCCAATATTAAAACTCAGCTGGATTTTAGGTCAAAATGGTCTCACGGCATGCTTTTTATCCCGGCTAGCTAGCTAGCTAACAACTAAATTATATTTAAAACAGCAGTTCCTATAAACGCAGTCGTTAACGAAGATACAGAAGAAAATGCGTCCCGTAGCCATGAGTTAAATACGGAATACCTATTCTACTGTCCAAATAAGGGACGATTCAGTATTTTGTGGGATGGTTGGCAACCCTAAATGAAGCCAGTAACTAGAACCGTGATTCAACTTTGCCATCAATTGCGAAATTGGACATTTAAAAGGGGAGGGGACGTAACAACAATTCAAAATCGAAAGAATAATGTTGCTGTTTTAACTGCTTTAGAATGCTGGATTTTGTAGCACATTGATTTTAGAACTGTTAAAAGGCAGAGGTATCCCTTTACTGAGAATGAATGCCCACCCTTGGACCAATCATAATTGAGTATTCAGTCAAGCCGTTGTATAAATACAAGTTTTACTTTCATGGATCAAATGTAGGCCTAATGGAATTTCCTATTAAAAATAAAAACTGAATGCGCATTTGTTATGTTGGTTCTTCAAAAAGAAGTGCTGCTACGTTACACAAAACATTAACTCCATAACTTAAACCATAACAGTTAGATATAGCTACGCTTTCCAGAAACAAACTCTTCAAGATGTCATCCGTCCAACTCGGTAAAAACGGAGATACAGGGCAGCTAGCAATATGGTTGCAACAGAAGCAGTGTGTGGCATTCAGTCCGGTGGTGAACCGGATTGGTCTCGGCTGCACTGGCTTGTGGAGAGAGCACATACACCTGGATTGCGTTAATTAATCAGCCAAAGTGTTTAAATGTGAGTTGCTCTCCACAGTTCGGGAGCCGAGACCGAGAGCACACACCATTTTGTTTAGTTTCAGTTTTGTTTCTTTGAACACGATGGAGAAAGTAAACCGCCTCTGAAAAGTAGGTCCAGTGGAAAGCCTTTCTTAATTGTCTTTCTTATTTTAGTTTGTTGTCTTAGTTTATTGTTTTCATCCAGAACCCGTTTGTTTATTTCATTTTGTGTTGGTGTGGGTCCGCTCTGTCTCTCTCTCTCTCTCCATGTGGCAACCAACGGTGTTTCCCGGAACTGCCACATCTCCCTCCCAGGGGTGTCACACTGGCGTGTGACATTGATATTCCAACTTATTGATGAGCATGCAATTAGCTATATAATAGTAGCCTAGGATAAAAATGTGCATTTAGCTACAACATGTATGTAAAGTTATATACATTTATATCCAGATAGCTAGCAATATGATCTGAAATGTTCGTGCTAGCTAGCCAGAAATATCAAATTAGGACAGTTAGCTAACGTTAGTACTAGCTAGCCAGACATTAGTTCCCACCATCAATCCTACTAAAAATACCTGTTGTAATTAGCTATCTAGTTAACAGATAGCAAAGACAATATAGTACCGAATGTTAAGAGAACTGGCTAGCCACATGGTTTCACCCTTGCTTTAGAGGATCTGGCACATAGTTATACAGTTAATTGCCTCCTTGCCACTTCAGACTGAGCCAGTGTATGACTGGTCGGTGATTGTGTGCCTGCATGCTGGTCACTGCAATGCAAGACTTAACAGCATCTGGTCATTGTTATGTTCATTTTAAACTTTAGAATGATGGAATTATTAAAAATTGGTGAACCTAAAAGCGCTCAGCACTTGTCGAAAATGGCTGGATTGTAATTAATATATTATCACTGGGTGTGTTGCAGCTGGGTGTGTTGCAGCGGAATTCATTCGGCCAATCAAATGACCTCTTTTCATTCCCTTTAGGCTGCAAAAAGTCCTGGCTTACTGCCAATTTCTGTGGTCTACTACTGTTATCTACACATTGCTTTTGTATTGTTATTGCTAAATAAATGCACACTGTTACTCTAATCATGCATTGTTTTACAAGGTAATGTCTACATGATGACAGTTCACATTGGCCTATACCTAATAACATTGCATGCAACTGCTATCCATAATTTTCTTTAGTAAATCCAACTTTTTTTGAGTGTGTGGTAGGATACTTTAATAAAACGTCCACCATACACTGAAATAGCCAACACAGATACTAGTTTACATGCACATTTAAATGGCCAACCGCTAATGAATTATTTCACCTAGCGACATTAGACATTATGCATTGATATTGTACTCAAACATTTTGACAATTCACCCAGTAAGCACATATCCTCGCCGCAACATCTGCAATCAAATGTAATCAAATTAATCGGTACGACATAATATGTACAGCGTTTGTTCACTGGTCCTACATCCCCGCAACATCGCTCTTCGAATCCTTAGTATTTAGAGTGTTTCTTGCCTTCTGAAGACTGTTTCTGATTTGTCAGACAGGTATTTTTTCTTCATTATGGTGAGAATTATTCGGTCATCAACTGTACCTTGGTGTACCTTGGCCTACCAGGCCCTTTATGATTAATGAGCTCACCAGTGCTGACTTTCTTCTTAATAATGTTCATTTTGGTAAGCGTAAGGTTTGGCCTCATGTCTTTTTTTGTCTTATTCCTCTGCCTCATAATGGCTTCCTTGGCTTTCATTGGCACTGCTCTGGTCCTCTTGTTGACACATGCCAATAACAGACTCCAATGGCAATCAAAAGCATGGAAAAAATTCTTGATTCTGAAAGCTGTTTTATACCTGCACTAAGGAAGCAATTGAACATACCTGACTAATCAGAAACACCTGTGAACCCATTTGTCCCAAACATCATGGTGCCCTGAAATGGGGACTATTTATAAAAAGTTTTCCGTAAAAAATACCCTTTGATAAAATCCGAGAAACAAAATGTGAATTGTTTGATTACAAATCTAAAATTGTGGACTGTAGAGCCAAATCAAGAAAAAAAAAACTCAAACATTATGGAGCTCACTATATTGTACTGTACCACGTATGTTTGCATTGGTCCGCTCTCTAATGTAAAACACCAATATTTGAACCTTGATATTTACGCCGTTTACTAACTAATCTCAATGACATTTTTCAGGAATATATATATATATATATATATGTTCATCCTCCCCCTCCCCATTCATCCACTCCTGAAAACCAGCTTTATGTTGCTATTTTTATTGAATGAGCATCCACAATCAGCTGAATTAATTTCATTCATACATAAAAATGAGCGTGTTCTATTTATTCTTTTTGAAACAACTCGAATCGAATCGAATCGAATTCTAAAGAACAATTCATTCCTTGCTTGATTCTTCCATGCCTTCTATTCACTGGCCATAGCATTTCTTATTATTTCAGTACAGATGGCTCATAACCATTACAGCTGCAATGATTCCATGACCGTATCCTTTTTCTGGAATATAGAAACAAATTTGAAAAAACTACAAATATTACGCTCTTCCTTTTTGCATGGTATCCATAAGATAAAACTGTGAAAACACACAAGGCTTAAGACTTAATTGCAGAAGCCACCTGCTAGACTGTCTCCGTCAAAGGGCTATTTTCAGTAGGTGGGCTACGTTGTGCTCCTTCCAATGTCCGGATGGAGTCTGAAAGATTAATTCATACCTTTTCCAATTGGATGTATGTAATTTCTTTTGACAAACACCAGGCCGGTGGGGACGGCTCCTTCATTAATAGTTAAGACAATGTTTCTGACGTTACTCAAGCACCAGTAACACTGCCGTGAGACAGACCAGGGCTGGAAAGTGACCCAGATTCCATCTCTGCTCAAATGCTTTTAACATGGGGCAGCACCTGGTATACAATATTAAACTGTCACAGCTAAAATGACAGCGTGAAGCCGGCATTAAAGAATCACCTGCGACGGCGAGAGGAACAGCAATTAAATTGACGTCACTTGAATAAAAAATAAAAAATGAAAAGAGGGCAGAGCTTCTGTAGAGTTTTCAATTCCCAATTTTCCAATAGTCTGGCATTCCAAATCAGAATTCCATGCCGGAAAAAAAGAAAAACAGGATTCAAATTTTGGTTAAGAATTTAAGTTCTTTATAAATTCAGGATGTGATTGTGGAGATAAACAATACTGGTGTTTCATTATGTGGAAGTTAGTTCCAAGACTTAACAACAGATTCTGCCTTCCATTAGATGGTTAGGAATTAGCTCAGGCCTGCAATATCCCTGTCACTCATATGAGGGGGTGAAAATCATAGCTCCGCCCCCATCCATTCACTATGCTTATGCCTTTGTATTTTACTCATTTCCAGAGCTCATTTCTCATTTCTCATACTCATTTCTATCCATGGCTTACATACAGTGTATTTAATCAATTTTTATAAATTCTCTTTTACCTAAATTATTCTAAGCCTGAGCCTCATCCAGCCTACCTCTCAACACTGACCACCATGGACCACAAGACCCATATGTGTTCAGAACAGTTATTTTGAATGTGTCCAACTGAACAGATGGTGATTAGGAGCAGCCAATGATTCTACACCAACTGCATGTGTTGACATATAGTGTATTGTAAATGGCCCTGAATATACAAATCTGGACTAATCTGTGCATAAATAATCATCACAAATTACCAGGTCAAGCCAGGATTATATATGTGTGGGGCAATAACCTGTTAGTTTCACTAAATGCAGTGCAACACAAGATTAAAGGTGGAGAGGAAGGAAGCCACCCGGATTCCGGAAGTAAGAACAGCCTGTATCCAGGAAGTACAGTTTATTTGGTGGTGTTCATGACCAGAGGAAATAAAAGGCAGTTCACCTTTCCTGGCATTTTTATATGGAGTTGTTAAACCATATAGAATCAACAAAGTAAGGAAACTCTGGGTCCAGCAAAGGAACTGTAGATCCAGGAAATAAGGAAAAGAACATTCCAGGAATTGATAAAACATACACCCCAGGAAGAATGGAAGCACACACCTCAGAAAGTAAGGGAAAAACACTCCAGGAAACACTGTAAGGAAACTCGGCACCAAGTAAACAAAGTGATTCTGTTATGGACCCTGAAGAAAGAACTTCACTTTGCTTGCTGTTGTTTTTCCTCTCGAGTCGTTGTTATGCGGAGCTCAATTATTCTGTTTGGTTCATGCTTTTTACCAAAACCAGGGAAACTGACAGAAAGGCAGACCCGTCACGGCGGACGAGTGCACCGCGAGACAGGTGGCAGCATCCAAAGCGGGCCGAGGGCGAAAGCCGATTCATTCTGCATCGTATTAGCCATTCCGTCTGATTTTTGGCGCATAACGCACTTTGCGGCCCTCGGACGGGTGGAATCACCTTTATGCATATGAAAGCCATTGCTTGGGGGACGGAGAAGCCCGAGCGAGGAAGGCCTGCAATTTGCTGTCATGCTTGATGTGCGGGAAGAAAAAGAAACACCCCTCGCTGCCAATCAAGGTCTGTGAAATATCAAAATGAGATTTCACAACTTGGACCCGGCTTCCAGTCACCACTTAACCCAGCACTTGTTCACTCTTCCACACTCTGACTCTCCCCCAAGCCCGACAATGGCAGCTCCTCGCGGTAACGACCGCCTTAATGGCTGACTGCTCAACATAACCCTGTCGGTCAAACCCGGAGACAGGGTGACACCTGACAGGTGTGTAATTGCCGTAGGACCATGGCGAAAAACGGGGCGGATGATCCTAAAGGCGCCGTAACGGTCTCCTGCCCGTGGCTCTGGCTGTCAAGGCGGGGAAGGGGGGGATTCTGAGCGGCAGCCCGCAATGCGGCGCTCTTTCGGAGCGAATTGGCGTAGACTCCCGCCAGATCGGAGCCCACCGCCCGCAGCCTGTAAGATGCGCCTGTCGGCATATTAGAATGCGGCAAAAATGGAGAAGGGAGAGGGAGAGAGAAAGAGAGAGAAAGTAAAACTGCGGTACTCTGGATGTCTGCTCCTTCTTTCCCGCCTCCCATCTTGTCTCTTTATAAAACCCTGACACTGCAGAAACTCAAGCTGGCTCTGTGGATTTGCTAGCCAGCGGCAGCTCTATCTATCTCTCCCTCTCCCTCCCTCGTACAGTGCATATGTTTGTGCAGCAAAATAAAATGCAGTAGTTGCCATTGTGCTTTGAATATTCTAACATGAGGCAGGGATTCTTCACAAGGGCCCATTAGTGAGCTCTAGGCAGTGTACTGTAAGTCGTATTAAATAATAAGTAGAGAGCTGGGAGAATGTCTTAGGTTTCACAGGCTCGGTGGAGAGCCTGGTTGAAATGCTGAAGTGCACGGTTGGATGGCCGTATTCAATTTCAGTGCGGGTAGAGTATAACTGTGTTATTTGTTGGGGGTTGAGTTTTCTGATATGGGGCTACAGGACAGCTGTTTGGGCACATGGTTGGTTAAGGGGGTTGACTGTTGGCATATGAGGGTACGGTGTAGCAGCATGGTTGGTTGGGGGGGTGTTTTCACTAGTAATTAGCCCTGCTTTCATCTGAAATGACAGGAGGAGAGAAGGAAGAGCGAGACACCAAACCAAGAGGGAGCGGTGCAGAGCACTTCCCCCATTTCCTGGCCCAGACAAAGGCAGCCCGCCTGCAGGAGACCATGTGCTTCTGATCAAAGAGGCAGCCAGCCCAGCTCAGCAACCTGATTGCTCCTGGATAGATTTGTCCCTTTGATCAGAGAACTTGGTGACTGCAGGCGATGCGTATGCAAAGAAAAGGAGAGAGAGGGAGAGTGTGTGTGTGTATGTGTGTGTGGGAGAGAGCGAGTGTCTGTACATCTGTGTGTGACAGAGAGAGAGAGAAAGAAATGGAGAGAAAGACATGTTGAAAGAGAAAGAGTGTTACGAGACGCTCTACCCTGCAGTAAAGCATAAAAAGGCTGTATTTGTAATAATTACTGTAGTTAATTTGATGATGTTATTATTTTACAGACTTGTATGGGAATGTGGTTTCTTAATTTCACGCCAGCACAACAGTGCTGTCTTGCTTGTCATGTTGATTTTGATGGCAGAGATACATTAAAATCCCATAATCCTGTTTGGTGCGTGAACAGCTTGGTAGACGTATGTTTTTAATGCATCAACTTCATTACTTCCCTTCTAGGATTTGAATATTCCATATTAGAACATTTGTGTGTGTGTGTCTGTGTTTGTGTGTATGTGTGTGTGTCTTTGCATATGTATGTCTATGTGTGCATACCCTCTTGATTCTAGACATGTGAACCCAGCACTAGAAACAATAGATGTGAGTGAGAAAGTCAGTTGCTCCCCTTCAGCAGCAGCAGTGTCTCTGTCTTACCAGTAGGTGGTGAAAAACATCACTGCTTCAGAGAGCAGGGCCAGAACAGAAAAACCCCAGAAAATTGTCCAGTTCAACTTTTCAGTTAAAAGATGAATGGTAGGTTAAATAAATGTTTTTTTTCTTCATGAAAGTGATAACTAGTTTCACAGAGTTAAGATTTTAAATTCAAATAAACAGGGTTTTCCTATTGGGTATTCATATGATGTTTCACTCTGATACACATTTGGCTGATATGCCAGTTGTTTAACGCCTTCATAGCAGTGTATATTACAGTGACAGCAGACATATTAATGAAGAATTAATGTAAAGTGAAGCTACCCCCACCCCCCCACCCCCAACTGTCTGGTGTGGCAGGCCTCAGTGTACTTACATTATTGCCAGCCTTTCCATGTTTTCTTTAATTGTGGACAGCAGAGTCTTAATATCTTAGCCATGTACACATGTTCTCTTCCTGAATATTTTACAATCATTGTGTGACTGTGTGTCACTTGAGGGACTTTTCCATTTGAAATGTTACAGAGACAATTTAATTAACAGCTTAGCATGAGTCTCAGACATAAGATCATCATAAAATAATGAATAATGTTGAGTAGAGTATCATCATGACAGCAAATGGCAGGGATCCGCCATATAAAAGAAGCAGTATATTTAAACTAGCCATGGGGTTCAAGCAAGAAGGGTCAGCATTGCTGCTGGCCTTTGTTCTAGCCCAGCACTTAAACATTTGAATCACAGGGTTAAATCAGGGTTTTGATTTCAGACTGCGATTAGTTGATTAGCTGAATCAGGTGTTTCAGAGTTGAGCTAGAACAAAATATGTACATACTCCATGTCTTCTGAGATAAAACTATATGCCCTTGATCGAGCCACAATTGGAAATACAGTTCATAATGTTCTTTGATCTTGTCTCTCAGTCATATATGTACTCCTTGAAACTAAACAAAATACGGAAAGTACACAGTACCTTTATTCCATCATCATGAACAATCTTTGTATGTTACATTGTGCTTGGGACTAAACATCAGAGAATTATGACGCTCTGTATCCTGAGAATACTGTTCAACAATGAGCTTCCCACGTAGGGTGTCTTCCATGCAAATACATTTTTAATCAAGCGCCAAATCCCCTGGTGTGAGCTGGCATTAAGATTTTATGAAATCCCAGAATGACAGTCAAATGACCAAAGAAAAGAGTCATTCTCTGCTGTGTTTTTTCTTCCCCAACTCTAGTATATTCAAATTTTTCCCTTTGGAGAGGGAAGAATTTACTAGAATTTTCAGACTATCATGTTTGCTGTTAAAGTCTCAATTCTTCTGTAACTGACAGGATGACGTGGGTGGGGGAAGAGTGGGGGTATTGCTCCCAGACTTCAAAAAGAGAAAGGTTAATTTATGGACGCAAATATCTTCATCCCCAGTTTCAATTAGCCGGGGCGAGCGCTATTTTCAGCGCAGGCCACAGCACGGTGCGGCTCGCATTTGGAAATGGGGCAACGTGATTACGTAAAACCTGGATTAACATATCTGACTGCTGAATTTAGGTCAGTCTCAGATGGCGAATTTAGGTCATTTCTGACAGCTGATGAAAACAGAAAATAGTCAACGGTCCTGGAATTATATATTTATGAGACTGGGGGGGGTTTGGGCCTTTGGGAGCGAGCGAAGGCGAAACACGGAGCATTCCCCCCATGTGTTGAGTGCTGTAACGACAGCTCCCTGTTTCCCCCCCCTGAGTGATTTCTGTATTCAACCCCTCTGCCTGGCAACCCCAAAGGGCTCGCTCTACCTGTCTATATTTCACCAGCTGTTTCCTTTTATCGGATCACACAGGGGGAGTTAAATGTTGTATGATTAGGATCTGAACAATCTGAGGCAACTACGGAGGAAGTAAAGCACATAAAATGATTTACCCAGAGGGCATTTCTTCTCTCTGTTTGCATACAGAATCAAAATAAAATCCATTCTTCAGACAAATGCTTTATTTTCCTGTATTGAGGATGCTTTATGTTCCTCAGTTAATCTACAGCATCTGTCACTTGGTGTTGACTAAAGCGATAAACCTTTTCACTATCTTTTGCTTTATTTACTGACTTACTAAAACATTTGATAGATTTTCAAAATTCAAATCAAATTACAAACATAGTCCATTGATAATGGAAACTACTTTTAGAGGAGTGTCTCAAATTGAACCCATTTAGTCATATTTAATATATTCATACAGTATATTTTAATTACTGTAAGCTTCCGTTATAAAATAAAAGTATTACAGAATTAAATAGACCAAATATATTTTATTCTGTCTAATTATGAATTAGTTGCAGTATAGATAATACAATACCTGTTGTCAGTGCATTTCAGATACTCCTTATCTGACCTGGGTGCATGCACTGAACAATGGACCAAATCTAACCCTATTTATATTATTGCTACATTTACAGTATGTACTATAGTTCAGTGTAAAACTCTTTTTCAACTGCCTGAAAGGCAACAGTGATTACGATTTGGTGATTTTCTTCTCTAACTCTTCTGTTTCTCTTTCCAGTGCAGAGATTAATTAGCAGGCGGACGCCTTGTTAATACTTGGACTGTAAACTTGGTAAATCAAGTTACTGCTGATGCTGGTGTTGATGGGCACATATAAGACTGCTAACAGTACAGAAAATAAAAGCACGGGTGTGCTGAATGGGACACTTTACTGTAAGAGAAGCCACCATTTGTATGGTACATTAAATCAAGGTCCTCACTTACAGTGGTCCTTAAAGATCTCACAGCACTTATTGCAAAGAGTAGGAAAGATTATGGGACTTTGGAAATTCCACACGATGACTAGTTCTGACAAATCAACGCGATTCACACGCTATTTCACTAAGCTTTGCTTTTACTGTGGCCACATCAAGACATTTGCGACTAGGGGAACACATTTAACAAGTGCCCGTCTTCACCATTTACCATGTAAAGTTTAACGAGCACCTCTTGTGTCATCCCATGAATTATGCATCCATTATTCTATTTTAAAAGGCACAAGAAGCATCCCTCTGGAGCAGGCACAGGAGCCATCTGAAAGAGTTGGGAAAATGATGAGCCCGAGGGCAGAGAAATGGGAGACGCACCTCCAACGAAAAAACAAAGATGAGGGCACCAGGGTCAGCACGGTAACGTGCTACATTCTGAGTGAAGAACATCGAGACAAGATAGTGAAGAACAGAGAGTTGGAAGAATAAAAAGAGGATAACAATGACTGGAGAACAAAATGAAGAGCGTGAAGAATGGAATAACACATGGAATAACAAGCACAGTGCTCACAGAGTGAAGAACACAGAGGGTTAGGCAAACAGGCTATGTCTCAAATGGTCCACTAATTCCCTATGTAGTGGACTATCTAGGGTGTCAGACATTTTCTAGTGTGTCTTGTGAGTTGTATCAAAATTCTTCCCCGATGCAGTGCACTGAAACCAATCCAGACACTAGTATGGAAAAAGTGTAATATTAACTAGCCAGCTAATGACAATTGTGCTAAGATGATATATTTTGACATTTTAGTTTGAAAGAACATTTGTGTTATTCTTCAGTAATGTTACAGGAAACAGGTTTTACTAAACTGTCAAGCCGCCTTTAAATATGAGCTTGTGCACAAGTTAGCTAGCCACAAGCTATTTAGCCTCTAAAGATAGCTGTCATACATTGTGTTTGAGCAACAGTTCTTCCTGCATTGCATATCGTGAGGTAGACTAAAGTTACATGTTTTAAGAGGTATTGCATCTGATATTACAAAATAATATCACAGGGAATTTGGTGTCTGAATTCGGCTTTCACCCATCCACTTACGATGAAACTTATGACTTCGTCCCACTGGGGAAACCAAATCTGATAACATTACATGAACAATAGTTGTAAAACGGAACTTCTATGGAAAAAGAGACATATCTTTCTTTACAAGTTTGCCCGTTTATGTCAAGCGAAAAAATAGTTTATTCATGTTTATTGTTTTTGTCACCATGTCAATAACAAATGACACTAACTGGCAACACATATTCACTGGTTAGTTTTGGGATATGAAAATTGATTTCCAAATGTCGTTTTGTTTAGTGTACTGGGTATATACCCACTATATATGGAATGAGTGAACAAGTAAGCCATTAGAGATACAGTTAAAGACAGTGTGAAAGAACACAGAGGGAAAAGAATACAAAGAGGGGAGAACCCAGAGAGTGAAGAATGCAGATAGCGGTGAACAAAATGACAAGCAAAGAATGAAGAATGATGGGAGGAAAGAAGTTGAGAACACAGGAAATAAAGAACACAGAGGGTTATATAGACAGAATGGAGAGGAAGAGGGAGTTAGCTTTGCGGTTAGAGAACTGTGTGTGTAACTCTGAGGTTGTGGACTCAATTGCCAAGTGGAACACTGTTGTTGTATCTTTGAACAAGGACATCTCATGACTCATTTAGGTTAATAGCCAGCTGTGTAAATGGATTGTAAGTAAAATGTTAGAGTATCTGCTAAATGTGTTTCAGTGTAGTTGTCAACAATGTCTAATCCAGTGTTTGCATTTTCCTCCACTGACTTTCAGCATACTTATTCTTACAAGTGCATAAAGTGCACTGTTTCAGGGAAATTGTTTGGTGGTCATCTGATTGGTGGTCATCAAAGCCATCAAAAGGCCAACACAGGTTTAATACCAACATCAGGTTTTTAAAAACAGGCCATTTAATAATTGGTTTGAATCCTGGAGATCAGCTGGGAGGATTACCTCATATATTATAGTGTCTGCATCCCCAGTCTCTGGAGTCTCTCTATCTTTTACAAAGAGCACGAACAATAGATGTTGTAAATAATTAGTCATTATTCAACTGTATTTCATAATAGTCTATATGACACTAGTTCTATCTATAGCCACACTAGACAGAAGTATTTGAAATATATAGATTAAATATTTTATCTTCTGAGTCCAGTCAGAAAAAAAGCAATATCAGGACATTGCAAGCTATCTAGCAGGACACTGTTGGCTGGCTAGGCATGCATGCAAGCTATCTTCTACTACTGTTCTCTCTCACACATGTTCCCTCCCACAAATGTTTGTACTGGATGTGGATGGTTCAAGATAAAAGTATATGTAAGTAAAAGTGGGAAGCGAAACACTACCGACTTTAGAGTTGCTGACACCTGCCAAATTTATATTTGTTAGCAATCAATTAGTCAAACACATATCAATATAACTGAGCTGGCAGTCTGTCACAGTATCTCACTCCCTCTGTTTTTGTAGCTAGACATGGTCTGTGCCAAAAGACACAACATCAGTGAGGGGATGTTGAAAGGTGTGTGGCGGTTTTCAGGCTGGAAGATGGCTTCTGACAACCCAGTTCAGCTTAAACTGCTTCTAGCACTCTTAATAAAGGTATCGTGGTGTGTTAAGGAGTTAATTAAAAACGTGTTTTATTGTCTGCAAGAAATTACCATTGTTTTATTGTCATTATACTGCTCTCATGGGTGTTTAGCTATTACAGACAATTACCTGGGGCCCAGCTGGCTAAAGGTAACCTTTCACATAACCAACAGTATACTCTATTTGATTGAACAATAAATGAGCCTTTATCTCCTCAAGTGACAGATTTACTAAAAACATTTTTTTTTTAAAGTAAAAACACTGATCTTCACATTCTACATGCTGTTATTACATTACTGAGCTCAGACTTTTTTAAGTTTGTGTATATGCATTGTGAGTGAGAGATGCATACTTAAAAACTCAGCTGGCCACTGGCATAAACACTTATTTGGGCCACACAATTCAACTTAATATTTTTTTTATTTTTTTAATGTCATTTAACAGTTTATGTTTGAGCACTCTGAGGGCACAACAATGTTCTTGTTTTGGGCCATGAAAACCCAAGGGTCAGTTCTACTGAAAGATAATTTCAAACTCAAAAATGTAGTTTCCAGTCATGCATTTTGTAAGTAATATAATCACATTCAGTTTGAATATTCTGTCCGGCTTCTACTTGGCTTAAGTTAAAGTTACAGGATACTGTAATACGTGTTGTACATATTTGTTATGGGACATTCTGAAGTGACCCTGCATAATAAATATTTCTATACAACTGCATCTGCTTAAGAATGCACACACAAACACACTCACGCATACACACACGTGTATGCACACACAGACTCCTTAAAAAATGTAGTATCAAACAAACAATTACTTGTAGACACACATAAACATACACACAATTACAAATACAAGCACAAACAGAGCAGAGAATCTCTCCCTCTCACACACACACACACACACACGCACACACACACACACGTCCACGCACACACAGCAGGGGGACGGGTCCAGGGCTCCGGTTCAGCACCCCGGTGATGGATGCATTCCCCGCAATGGGGCCGTTATCAGCGAGACGCAGATCTCAGCCCAGCCTCTCTGCTCTCTCAGGCTTTAAAGCTTTCTGCCCCCCACCCCTTTTACCAAGGTCACTCATTAATACTCCCAAGCTTTAACGCTGACCCCTGACCTCTCTGCTTAAAAGCCTCGATCTCAAATATTGAGCACCCAAGCCCCCGGTCTCCGTGCTCAACCCCCCCCCCCCCACCCCCCCCCCCCCGCTCCCTCCCACCCCTGGCGCAACGTCACCGCCCCAGTCGCCAAGGTCAAGAACTGAGTGTCACAGCCCTGAAACAATGGGGGGGTCCCCCTCCATATCCAGGGCCTCCTCCCAGAACCCCTGTCAGATTGATAGGCTACGCGGGCCATCTCCGAGTCAATCAATTCCTTTCTATCAGGGACAAAGCCATGGGAACCCGACGTCCGTCCGAGAAACACAGCTCGTTCATTTCCTCTTTTTATGACTTGTTTACTCCCCCCCCCCAGTTGTGCGCTTAAAATTTTCTGCTGTGAAAAACCTCAAATATTGTTGATTAGGGCTCCGTCCGATGTATCGCGAGGTGTGATTACAGACATCAGTGAACTGAAGATAATCACAAGGCTGACTGTGAATAGTTTCAGATGCTTTTATGGAATGCAAAAAAAAAAAAATCCAATTTTGTCTTTTTAAAATGAAATTGTTGAACCTATAAATCATTCAAAAACAAACAAAAACATAACCCGTGACTTATTTTAATACATTAAAGTAGGCGCATGTATAATACACAGCCTTCTATTTGCAGTTAAAAGCAAAAGTATTGTGACCGTGACATAATTTTGGTTGTTTCTGTACTCCAGCACACTGGATTTGAAATAGAACAATGAATAAAAGGTTAAAGGATGTATAGTACATATTAGAAATAAAAGGTGACAGTCTGTGGCCAGTGAGGGCAGGATTCAGTTGTGGTCCTCATTCATGCCGCAAAGGGTGCTTTTTACTGAGTGAACTGCCAAGCTGCCCACAGAAAATATTTATATATGTTATTATTAATACAAATAAATGAAGCATAGACATATATAGACAGTTATATTTGATATATTTTTAATGTTATATGAGGTTGTAGATAAACACATTGAATATGCTTTCTTGTTTATTCCCCAACTTGGAGTTACCGGTAATTGTTGGTGTTTTTTATATGAGCACGCATTCTAAAACACATAAAGCCACCAACTGATACTTTTCATTCAGTGTTCATGCAGTCAAATAAAAATATTTTGGGTATTTTAGCGAACCTAACACTTAAGCAGTAGATACTTTGGTGGGTGCTGTGCAGTTTGGGAGGTACTGTACAATGCTGTACATGAAGTAAGCACGTCTGGCTGACACTGCAATCTCGATGTCCTCCCACCACCTGAAGCTGAACCTGGAGAAGGCAGAAGACCTGTTCCCCTGGCAAAGGGGTTTTTGCTGATTGATGTAATCATAGTACATCCCTCCTGCTAAGATATGAATCATGGTGTCACCTTGGATGACCAGCTGAACTCTTTGGGACACTCTCTGGGACAACATCACAAGGATCCATCCCTTGTTCACACAGGCGGCTACACAGCTACTTGTACAAGCCCTCCTTACCTCTCGTCTGGACGACTGTATTATCTTGTTGGCCAGTTTACCAGCCTGTGCTATCATGCAACTGCAACTCGTCCAAAATGCTGCCCTCCTGGTCTTCAACCAGATCAAATCTCTCACACAATGGCATACCAAGCTGTGAACAGCACTGGTCCTTCCTATGTCCAGGCAATGATTATGCCATACACTCCAACCAGACATTTCTGTTGTGCATCCTCTAGGCAGCTGGCTGTTCCATCTCTTCTAGCACCCAGAAGCTGGATCTCGTGTCGCTGGCTCTTCTCTGTCCTCATTCCCTAATGGTGGAATGGCCTTCTCCAGTCAGTCTGGAAAGCAAATTCATTGGCTGTCTTCATTTTAAATGTCTAAAAACTCACCTTTCCAAACTGCACCTCTATGTTTCTAAATAAAACTTTCTTTCCCTCATTTCAGAGATCGTGAATCATGCACCTTAACTTTGCATATCACTAGCTCCAGTGGTGTTTTCTTACCATGTCCAATGCACTTTTGTAAGACATTTTTACTAAAAGTGCCTGCCAAATAGCTAAAATTGTGAATAGCAGAAACTGTATTACAATGTTAATTATTTAAAGACACAATCTTTTACTCTGGAATTCATCATTGTTCTAAGAACAAATTTCACCCAACATTGAATAATGACGAATGTCCTTTAACTTTAAGATATTGGAATAACAGCTCATGATTATTAGGATGGCAAGGTGTTTGTCACAGAAGTCGCGGGTGTCGTGGATTCCATTGGCATTTTGCCAGTTATTTCCCTGTTTTTTGCTTTGTTTTTCATTCCCATGATTCCGTATTTTTCAGCAGACCTGGATGGTAAATGTCAACCTTAATGTAGCATACAGTGTACATCTATATAGGCTTAAGCATTTTATCTATATCACCAAATGCTGGGATAAACAATGTGCAACAATGTATACAGATTCTGGAATTCCCTGGATTCAATATTTACATCTTTATCAGTTGTAACAGATGTTTATCAGATGTTTGACAGCATCTGTCAACAGTGTTGATGCCCAGTGTTCCTTTTCTTCTTTCGGTAACATTTTTAGTGACCACAGGCACTCCATTAAAGACTCAAACCTTGCAATGTACAAAACTATCTTCATTATCTTCTAGTTCATTGCTTCTCCATGGACAGCAGGGCTAAGGATTCATTTTTGTAACTAGCGATCTATTCTTTTGTATAAAAAAAGCACAGTGAAATGAAATTGTAAATCTGCATTTATTTATATCAGTATTTATATGTTAATGTTTTGGCCTATAACACTTTAATTAAACATTTGATACATTTTCTCAAACACCTGAGAGTATTGCATTTATTCTTGTTTAAAAGTTTGAGGTACTCGGGTAAACACATTGTTTAGTCAGTGGACAGGATTAGCTATACAAAAGGAATCTGGTAAATGATGAAAACAATAAAACAAAAAAGTATAAATGCTTCTCTTTCCGATGTCCTCCAGCAAGAAAAAAAAAGTTGTTAAAATGGCATGGCGTTCTAAGCAGGATTCATCGCACTGTTTTGATTTTGCATGTCCCGGTTAAGGAACAGGATAAAATAATGCTCACGCCCTGGGGGAAGTTATGACTCCGGTCAGCGTAATTAGATAAATAATGGATTCAATTGCTCAAATCCCATTTTCTAAATCCATATGCGCATATGTACACAGATATTGCCTTTGGTGGAAATAAAGAGGCGGTGGTGGGGGGGAAGGGGGTGGGGGCGGGGGCAGCATGATGGTGGTGTACAATGGTCTCCTTCATTCTTGCACACAGTGCAGTTTTGAGATCCGTGTCTCACAGCTCTGGAGTTTCACATAGTGGCCTGGTGTATCACATATCTCTCTCTTTTCCCTTTCTTTCTCCTGCTCGGTTCCTTTTGGAGCAGAGGTCAAAGGGTAAATTAAAGCAGGTCCTGTTTAGAGCCTGACGGCAGGTCTTGGTAGTCAGAGCCCCAGTCCCCATGGCAGCGCACAGCAGGGGTGGCCCCATAGGACAAAGCCTCAGTTTGTTAGCCCCCCAAGAAAAAAAAAGACACAACAGAGAAGCTTATTGGGTGCTCTTTTGACCTTTTAAGTCCTCTGAGTTGAAAAGGGGTTCGAGTTGTACCAGCCCAAGCTAGGATGTTTCTGCAGAGAGGAAATTTGTAGGAATTTCAGGCCCTGTAGTTCCACAATATGCTGATCTGGGTATTTTCTGTCTTTATTTTTTTAATTATATTTTACGTTTTATTTATTTTTATTATTTTTTGTGATATCCGGCAGGTGATCAGCTTGTTTGTAACGTCAGGTCAGAGACCGCCAAACGCAAAACTTGATTTCACATGAAAGCATATACACACAATTATGTGGGTATAGCTGCTCAGTGAATTTCTCTGCCACGGTTTGATTCAATTACAATAAGCCAACAGAAGATTACATCAAAGCACTTACTTGCGGCTCAGGAAGGTAGAGGAGGCAGAGAAGATAAACGAGATTATGTGTACATGCCGTCTTAAATCACGCAGTCCAGAGTTAAATGTCAATAACCACAGCATTGTTTAAAACAGCGTTTTGTCTTCCAAAAACATATCTATCATGTTCAAAGTGGGAGCGTTCTGTTCTTATAAATGACCAGCTGATGCTGTTTTTTATTTCCATTTAACAAATACTCAGTAAAAAGCTTACAAAGATCTGGTTTCAAATCTAAAACGATGGTGTTGCAGGACACAGTTAGCTATTAAAGGTTTACTGCATTGTGAAAATACAGAGAGATACATATGAGATACGTTGCCCGATTACAGATAAGGCTGAAGTTTTGTACATTGAGAAGCATTAAGCGAAGGTGCTGTGAAGATGCTTAAAGATCTGCAAAGAGAAGTTAATTACTGAAAGGTTCATAAAGTTCTAGTGCATGTGAGCGATTCACAAGAATTTTGCTTCTTTTTCTGCACATTTATTGTCGTTGTTTTATTTATCATTTTTTATTTTTGCTTCATGAATCCATGCTCATCGCATTCCTTGCTTCTTGTTCTTCACAGCAAAATATGGCGAACCCATTTAGGTTTCTATGAGGCAGAAAGCACACATCAGATATAAATTGCTGCACCATTCATGTAGTGGTTTCTTGCTCCAGAATTAGAATGGGTGGGTCGTGGCTTTGATTTGATTCCAGATGTTTCTGCAGAGTTCAGCAGTTGCAAGTGGAAAGCATCACTCCGGATTAATGTCTGCGGTCACAAGGCTTCGCACTGTACGCTCAGGCCACTGTCCCTGTTTGGTGATGTAACCAGCAGTAATTTGGATCAAATCCCCTGTGAATGTTAATGTGCCTCCAGAGAACTGGCACATCTGGCTGCTTTAACCCTACAAACTCTGTAGGCTCATGATCGGTGGAGTTGGGAATCGCAGAATTGTTATCCATTTATGGGTTTATGGGTTAAGTTTAATGGAATTCTCTGAGTTTGCTGACCTAGGGTGACCATTTATTGGATTTCAAAAAAGAGGACAAGGGCGGGTGGGCACTATGACTGTAATACAAGGCTACTCACTTGTTTATATACAGTCTATGAAATGAGCAAAGCTTTCACATTTTTATGAATTTATAAATCCTGCTTGGACAGATATTTTTGATCCCAAAAAGAAGACATGTACAGGAGAAAGAGGCCAGTCTAGCAGATCTCAAAATCATTTTAAAATGTTGCTTAACAGAAAGCTCTTTAAACTCTTCAAAAAAGGGCTACAAATGTCTTTTAATTTGGCGGTGGGGAGATCAGATGCTCTCATTTAGTGGCCATTGAGAACTTTTCTCATAAAATAAATGATAATAAAATATAATAAAATTATAATTTAAAAAATACTTTTTGTGTTTACTCAGTTTCCCTTTGTCTAATATGACCAATCAGGAAGGGGGCAAATACTTTTTTCACAGCACTGTACTGTGAATATGTTACAGTAAGTTACTATGAAGTTTGCTGTAAAAAAATACTGCAACTAGTAGCCAGTAATTTACTGTAAATTTACAGCCAATCTTTTTACAGTGTACAAATAATTGTAACAGCCTTGCCATGCAATGTCACATGGCATTGTGTCTTCATGGCATCATACCTTCATCTCTCTCTGTCTCTGTGAGGTGGACAGCAGAATGCAGCAAAGTCCCAATGTGTCCCATCATGCCTCAGTGTGCCACACTCCACACATGCTCTGAACCAATCAGTCAGAGGAAACCAACAGTGTTTGAACAGACAGGCATCAGAGTAATTATGTACATTATCACATGTGCAGCAATAAATAGCGTGTGTTATTCCCCTACTTTATTGCAAAAAAAAGAAACTACCACTGCAAAGATTCATATTCCCAGAAGTACCTGCTTGCTCAAATTATACAGAAACATGTAATGTGAAATCGAGCAAACAGTAATTGACAATAATGTGATGCAATGATGGATGTGAAACCTACAAACAAAGAAGATAGTGTGTAATTGCATATTTACATGCAGATGTGAGTTACAAAGGAGAATATGTTGTGGAAAATGTTGAAAAACTGTATTTCCCTATCTTTGAATGCAGTGCACATTTTAAAACTGATATTTTTGCATGAACAAAAATCAGCCTTGCTGACTTTACCCATAATTGTTAGTTTAGAATGGGGTTATCACAATTAAAGGCATGTTACCTGGCGACTGTTTAAATAGGCTTAGAAATACTGCACAATGAATGAGCAATGGAAAGTAATATTGTGCAGTAAACAGAGTCCATTGACTGTCAATAATGATAGAGGACTTCATCACAACAGGACCAGGTCACGGGACACATTCCTCCTCATCGCCATTCGATTGGCTCATCTGTTTTTGCTGGGATCCATGAGCACTTCCCCTCAGGGAGTATACGCATGGCTCTATAAAACCTGCGGTCAATGGCAGAATTTGGCAATAAATTTGAGATCCTGAAAAAAACAGTCCTGTTTATTACCCAAAAACCACCATTTACCATAGGATCTATAAAATGGCTGCTTGCAATTTTCCTTAATCATTTTCTTAAGCTCAAAAGTACTATTGTTGTGACCATGATTTATAGTGGAGTTACTAGGGGGAGGGGGCTTGTGTTAATAGGTTACAATGGTTCAATGCTGCCTTTTTTTACCTTGAGCTGTGACTTCTATGTGTGTATGGTTCATTCCCATCAGGTACAATAAGCATCATAATGTTTCGGACGAAGGCATATTTCTTTAAGGACAGATTCTCAGCTTTTATTGAAGGGTATTTTTATACACTCCGATTAATCAGGTATGTTCAGTTGCTTTCTTTAGTGCAGGTGTAAGAGAGCTTTTCACATCTAGTGAAAAAAGAGAACACTGGGGAGCCCAGTTATCACAATGGTCCTGGTCGGCCAAGGAAGCCATCTGCAGTTAATGACCAAAGAATACTCACCATGATGAAGGAAAACCCACAAACACATGTCCGACAGATCAAGAGGCAGTCGTGGATGTGTCAGTTACTACTGTCCACAGAAGACACAAACTGAGCTACAGAGGCTACATTGCAAGATGCAAACCACTAGTTAGCCAGAAAAACAGGATGGTCAGGTTACAGTCAGAGTTATGACAAGTGTGGAGACCAAAAGAAACTTCCCGAGATCCAAAGCACTAATGGCTAGTCAGCAATTGACAACACACTAGTGTTGCCCATTTTTGGAATTTGAAAATTCACTTTTGAATTCAAAGACGATCCAGCATCCTACTTCCGAACCCAGGACTCCTTTCAGTTGCTTATTTTATCCATCCTTGCCTCCTCAGTCCTTGCCTGACCCAAAAATCGTTGTGGTCCACCATCGTTAAAGACATTCCAACCTGTTAACTGCTCCTTGAAGGACCTAGGAGGCACCTGAAGGACATTTGAGCAAATAAATATGAGTGCTTCCTTTACGGAAGTATATTATTTGCAGAAGTAACGTGTGACTTATAAATGATCCACCTCTTCCCAACTGCCAAATCTGTAATTGACATGGCATCAAACTGATGCTTGAAAGAGCAAGGATGTTCCATTTGCCTAATGCACGTTTCCCTGATTCCACCATCCTCTCATCCTTTCCTTGCATTCTTTCTTCCTAGTGCAAGTGAACTATGTAAAAATGCCATTGCTGTATGATCTTATATGATGGCAATTACAGGAAGTGACATTATGTGAAAAGCAATGAATAGCAAAGGCCTGAATCAAGCACAAGTTGCACCCCCTGGAGGTTGATGAGTGCAACTTTGATGTAAATAACCAACAAACACAACCAACCAACAACTCAGCAACTAATTCAGTAGCCTGGTAAGGGCATAGATCATGTGCAGAGCATTTAAATGACAATAGATCTTAATGCATTCCTGTAGAGCAGATTAAGGTCTTTGTGCAGGGCACCTAGGAACTTAATTCAGTTTAATGGCTTACGTACACGAAAAGAGCCTATATTTATAAGTATACCAGTGTGAGAAAGTTTATTTTACATCGCCAATCGTGCAATCCCTCCCAGATCTGTTTCTGTCCTGAAATACTGTACACATTAAGTGCAGGCAAACAGCAGGCAAGCCATAAAATAAATAAATAAATAAATAATCTTTTGATTCCGGGGTTCATGTTTTGGTGTTGGCTGGCTTTGAAGTGTGATTCACACTGTTGTGTATGCTTCCTTTGTAAGAGTCATTGATTCACTAAAATTTACAGGTAGCTCTTCTGGTTCAGTTCAAAGGTAGGGCCTTTTAATAAATAATGACGTGTCTTACGCATCGATCCGATTCCTCAACGATTCCGGTATTGATATGCGGGGTCCTTCAGCATTCACTTTCATGTCGCTGGCTTTGAAGCTGCAGATTTCTTTTTTTCTTTTTGCTCACATGATTTTTTTTTTTTTGCTTCCCAAGCATTCAAGTATTAGATATCAACAGGCCTTTCTGTCCAAGTCTACACCAGGACTATCAGCAAAATGGGATAAGCAGTCATACAGTGAGAGTGGAAATCAAAGTCACCAGCAACATAGGTGGTAACGACGCTCAGGATCACATTCCTTTAGAGGTGTAGAGGGAGATGGTTCTAGAATGCTGGAACACACTGTTGAGCCTTCTCGGAGTGATGGGCATTATTCAACGAAGCACCAGTTTTGAAGAGAGTGTCCATCCGATGATCCCAGGGACGTGCCTGTACTCGCACTCAAGATTGTTGCAGTTATCCAAATTTATAACGGATGGCACTAGTGGCATAATATATGATGTGTTTGTTTGAGGATGCTACAGGAATATTCACTCTAGTATTTGACACAGGGATTGGCACATCGTAGTATGTGCACTAATAAATGGCCAGGCTGAATCTAGGAGGTTAGCAGCAGATGAGTGGGCTGGAGCATCCTAGCAATGCTGCCCCTCAAACCAGCGGGGCCAGAAGTGCAATTAGCAGCCTAACCCATTTGACCACTACAGGGTTAGAACATCAATTAAAATTTGGCTGGGGCACCAGTGGAAGGGTTCTCTGTAGTTCCTGGCTACTCTGGTGGCTGAGGATTGTATAGTAGCTGAATAGAGCTTCTGGAGGAGTGCTCATCCTAATTTTTTTGGCACAGAGACTACATCTTCTGTGTATTGATAAATAGTTTTTACTGCAGTCAGAAATGGACAAATTGTAGCAAGCGCTAGTGCTGAAGGAAGTGGTCCCAGCCAATGAGGGCTAACCCCATTGTGTATGGTCCCTGAGAGTGGAATAAAGTGGCAGGATTAGTTTAAGTGTGCATTCTCAGATTTTAAGGGTATGTTTATGAACTTTGGTTTCACCATGTAGAAATTATAGCACTTTTTATACATGAATTTGGAATTTTGGCATTTTGTTGAGCCTGAGCAGATGAGATGCTTCTGTACACTTTAGAATTCATTCTGATGCTGCTAACAGCAGTTACATTATCAATGGGGATAGGTGAGCCAGTATCTGTGGCAGCCATACATGGCCAAACTACAACACCCCCACCATGTTTCACAGATGAGGGGTGCTTTGGACCTTGGGCAGTTCCTGTTGGCTTCCAACTTTGCTCTTGTCATCACTCTAATCAAATGCAAGTGAATATTGGTCTCATCTGTCCACAAGACCTTTTTCAGGAGCTCTGCAAGCTCATTTAGGTACTTTTTAGTAAACTGTAATGGCTCTGGTTTGCATCTTGCAGTGTAGGCACTGTAGTTCTGTTCATCTGTGGACAGTCGTCACCAAGTCCTCTTCTTGAAGAGTGTATCATCTATCGGACAGGTGTGTGGGGGTTGTCTTTATTATGGTGAGAATTCTTTAGTCATCAACTGCAGAGATCTTCCATCTCCTACCAGGCCCTTTGCAATTACTAAACTCACCAGTTCTCTCTTTCTTCTAATCTAATGATGTTCCAACCAGTTGATGCTCCAAACAGATGGTTTGGCCTACACCCATACACCCACACACACCCACACACACACACACACATATATATATATATATATATTATGGGTGGAACTCATTTGAAAAGCAGAGATAAACTTTAAAAAGGCCTGTAATTCACCCGGAGAAGGAGCAGCCAATCAACTGGAGAAGCTGCCATTACTCCAGTTTACAGATCTGGTCTAATATTTTAAAAAGTAATGATCATGAAGTGTATTTCTCTGATGCAATCACAGCTGGTAGACTGTGGAATGATAAGAAGTGACTGGCAGTGGGGGTAGCACAAACTTCAAAGGAGAGTCAAATACATGAAACAACAAGACTTAAAATGTATCATTTCCATAGCAATTTAACATTTATTGGATACAGTTTTAGAACTTATGCCTTCTCACTTGGGATAGGGCAGTGTCTCTTTAAAAGAAATCCAAGAGGATAGCCGGCATCATTAACACCCAACTCACTATCCCTTTGAAACCAATGCCATGAAAGATGCCATTAAATTTTCATTTTTTCATCAGGAAAAGCAGCAGCAGACTATATCCACGAAGAAGTTTTCACAATCTTAAAATATTAACAAGCTATATATGTAAAGTATTTCCATACTTCTAAGCTGATGGGCTGAAATCACAATTTTGCTGGATGTTTACAGGATGCAGCCACCAAGGCTGATTTATTCTCCCAAAGAAACTAAAGCCATTTAAAGGTATTTAAAACACTTCTAATTGTAACATTTTATCATAGGAAAATGCCATTCTTAAAAACATCAGAAATATATTTACATATAATGGTGCAAATCAACAGCATAACAGTAAGGATGCACCGATATATCAGCCCATGATCAGTATCTGCTGATAAACTAACAATTTGCACAATCAGCCATCAGCATCGGATTTAAAAACAAACAATTGTAATCCAAGAGTTGGTTTTCATTTGCCTGTCAGGAAAATCAGGCCTGGTGGGCTGGAATTCAGGAATCATTTGCGATTTGGAGCCTCTGCGGGGCGCTGTTCCGAAACATGAATCAACTGCTGTGTTGTTGCCTGGGAAACTTGATGCGATGAGACCAGAGACACGCTAGCTTTATCTGTCTTCTCCAAGGCATCTCAAAGTGAAAGTAAGTTTCTGGTGGAACCACAGTGTCACTGTATGTCACTTGTTTGCACTGTCAATAGTACAACCTAACGTTAACTCTTTGTATCAATATGGTAGACTATTTCCTCCATAATCAACTTAGCTGGCTCCCGTTGTGCGGATACTACCTCTTATAGCTAGCAGCCGTTAGCTGTCAATGTCTTGATTGATCAGTTTGAAAAAGTTACCCAGCAACTTCACATACTAGCATGGCTTTACATTAACTTTTTGCTCACCAGGCATTGTGACTTGTTATTTTCCAAAGTCATTTGCCACACATTTGCATTTTCACTGGTCAAAACCCCCCTTAAAATGTAATAACCATAAAAAAACAGCCCCAGGCCATTATTCCTCCTGCACACAGTTGGAAATATTCGCACATTTGGCATTATGCAACCCATATTCGTCTGTCAGACTGCCAGATAGTGAAGCATGATTCATCACTCCACAGAACGTATTTGCACTGCTCTAGAGTCCAATGGCAGTGTGCTTTATAGCACTCCAGCCGATGCTTTTCATTGCACATGGTGATCTTGTGTATGGCTGCTCAGCCATGGAAACCCATTTAATGAAGCTCTTGGCTTCACGGCTGAGCTGACGTTGCTCCTATACGTTTCCACTTCACAATAAAAGCACTTACAGTTGACTGAGGCAGCTCAAGCAGGGCAGAACTTTGACGAACTGACCTGTTGCTAAAGGTGGCATCCTATGACAGTGCGACGTTGAAAGTCACTGAGCTCTTCAGTACAACCCATTCTACTGCCAATGTTAGTCAATGGAGATAACATAGCTGTATGCTCTATTTTATGTACCTATTAGCAATGGGTGTTGCTGAAATAGCCAAAACTGTCATGATTCTGGTTGCTATTCCCCTCCGGACCATGAGGGGTCCTCAGGACACTTAGTTCTCTGTTGTACTCCCATCATGTGTAATGTGTTGTTTCTGTGCTTTGTTACCTGTCATGATTCTGGTTGCTATTCCCCTCCGGACCATGAGGGGTCCTCAGGACACTTAGCTCTCTGTTGTACACCCATCATGTGTAATGTGTTGATTCTGTGCTTTGTTACCAATTAGTGTTGTCACCTGTGTCTTGTTAAATGGTGTATTTAAGTTGCCTGTTTTTCTTAGTTCCTTGCTCAGTCTAGAGAAGTTCCCTGTGTGTTCTGACCCTGACCAAGCCTGCTTTTGAGTTTCTTCCGTATACAAGAGACCTTGCTTGTTTTTGTTTTCTACATTTTTATTGTTAGTCTGTAGTGGTGAAGCACTTGACTCCTACACAGGAAGGCCTGGGTTTGAGCCCCGGCTTACACTAAACTACTAATTAGAAGGGGTGTCCACATATATTTGGAAATGTGGTGTATGTCTTTAAGCTTGTCTATCATATGTTCGATGTTCAAACAATAAAATCATTACAAATGGGGCAACACAATTCCCAATGAAAACTGCATTCATTTCATACAAAAGCCGAATGGCTTGTAGGGTTATTCATCGATATCAAAAACAAAAGGCACAAATCAGTGCAAAAGGGTGAGCCTCCCCCTATGAAAAACACGGCCCTCATTCAGCATGCACACTTTGGGGGGCCTTTGTCCATCAAAGTGCATTGTGACCTTCAGATGTTGATAGCGGGATGCCACGGTCCATGCATTTCCACATTTATCAATTCACTGGGAAAACAAGAACAACTTTATTATGTGGATATATTGTCCACGGTAAAATAAGGATCTTTTTCTGTTCGAGCAGAATAACATGCTCGTTTTATGCATTGCTTGAGGCATTTGTTAATTAAACATGCTAAAAGCATAAATGGGAAGTCAGAAGCCGTCTGCTCATTGGCACACTGCTGTTCCTCTTTCAGTGTCCCCTCACTAATGGTGTGTCTTTTATACCATAGAAAAAATGTGGAAAGATTGTACCTATAGGGGTACAATGGATTGTCAGTGGGGCAGTATCCTCAAAGGTATGACCATTGTAGCCTTTACCCTTTTAAATTAATATTCTGTGGTACAAAATTTGACCTATTGAGGGAACATTAAGAATCGTACCTTAGAGAACAAACACAAACCCATACCGTACCCCCTTTTCTGACAGTGTTGAGACTTTGCAACTCCCAGATAATTATATCACACATGATGAGATATATCACACAGCTAATTCATAAACATTGTGCTATTAAATGGTGGGGGGGGGGGGGTCATTTTGATTGGCCAAAATGAAAGCAAACCAAATGTATTCCTTTCAAACTAACCTCCTTTGAAACTGCCCCGCAAGTGTATTTCCATCTCCAGTTATAGAATTTCTGGAATTGAATTTGACATGCCGTGATTCAACACTGTCCTGACTTTTCGATTACTCCTTAACTGCCAAACTCGTGCCCATCGTGCACACAGGTGCAGGGGCATAAAAAGCTATTCAGTGTGAGGGGAGAATGTATTATTATTATTACAGGATATATGCACCGTTTGTAAATACCACAGTAATAACCAGTTTCTGAACAAACTGAATTTTCAGATATTTTGTGCTTTATATTACATGTGTTCCCCAATTCAATTATTCAAATTGCATAAGCTTGCCATTTAAATGCACGGCAAAACTTTCGTGACAAAACAACGTGATTTCCAAACAAATTATATTTTAATGTAAAGTGCATTATGAATTGCAGTTGAATGGGGTCGATAAAATCACTTTTTGGCTTGTCTGCTTTTTGACCAGCTGTGCAAAATAGAAGAGAACCGTGACTGTGTGGCCCAAAATGGTGGAGCGGCCTGGTCCCAGCTAGCTGGAACCATCATGAAGGCCAAAGGGGGTCTCCTTTGGCATGTTTGCACTTCTGTTTTGTGAACATTTGTTCCAAATGAGACACCCTCACATGCTTGAAGGAAGCTGTCAGTCAGTCTTGTTTCACATCAGTAACCCCAATGACAGGAAGGATTAAAGGGAGGCAGGAAAGGGTGAAGCATTCACTCTGAAATCATTCCCTCTTCTTCACTGCATACGCTCACAGAAAGACTCTGTTCTTTTGTTATTATATATGTACTTTCAAATATATTTCTTTTCATGTGAGGTTGGAAAATACTGATTTTATGTTAAGCACAAACTGCAGGGCAGATTGTAGTTATGTATTGTCTTACCATTAGAATCTTATCATGTGCAATGAAGGTAATTGCTATTATGCTCAGGTGAATTGTAACATGCAACACTATACAATCCGCACTGAAGGGCTCCAGGGAGCGTTTTCTGAAAATATCAGCTCATTTATCATTTATCAGAATAAACAATAAGCAATAATTTTATATAAAGTCAACCACTGATATGGGAGATGCAGAATAAAGCAAGGATCGAGGCCTTGAAGTGGTTAGAGAACCCTTTGTGTCAATTGCTGTCACAATAAGTTTACTGAAACAATGGGTTTTTTTTGACTGAAGGAAGATTCAAATATAAACTGTCAACTTGACAAAGGTTAGAATCTGCGTAATTTATTTGAATTTTTAAAAAAAACTTGCATTAGCACTTACCTCCAGACTCAGAGGCATGTCAATGTTCAAATTCTCACTCTTGTTATGATATGTCTAGTTTTCTGTGCTATACTGTCTCTGTAAGGCTTGTACAGTGTAGGTGAACATGAGAGGATGAAAAGCTTCTTTAATTGCTGCCAGATCTGAAATGGTCGCCGCCCTGGTACCCCGGCTTTCAGATGACTGAAGCAAACATGAAAGAGTCTGTCTGCTCCTCCAAGTAGAAGGCACTTGCTCTCTCTTCCAGTCAGCACAACAGTAAGATAACATGCATTTGAATCTGTTCCTTTTAAAATATGGAGTTGAGTGACCACACAGTAATTTTTCCAGTGTTAATTCAGCTCTAATAGAGTTTATATGAGTCCAGGCTTGGTAGATGGAACAGCAGCATGAAAGTCCTTTTTTGTGGTTATTTATATATATATATATATATATATATATAATGATATATATATATATATATATATAATTGGCTTGTATCTCAGTGTATTTGCATTATAAAATGTACAGACCTGTCCACACGCATAAGATGGCAGACATTTAAATTGAAGACTAGCTGCACTTTACTGCATGGAAATACAGTTGGACAGGGCCAAGTCTTTAACCGATGCACGCGAAAGGACGCACATCTGCGCTTGGCTTGGGTCATATTTCAAGCTCAGATGCAAGGCTGATCAGTTATCTCCTGTTTAAAGAGAACACGCCGGCTGTTTCTGGTTTCACTCCAACATAACAGCACTCAGCTGGGTAGGAAATCTCCCAATTGATTCTGCTCCTGGCTTGGACAAGGACTGTCAGTCTGAACATGAAAGTTAACTACTGTAGGCTAAGTTAAATGCACACATGTCTTTGGATTGATGAGATACAGCTGAAAAAATATTTCCCAGTTTCACACAGAAGGCCAAGTGTTACTTCTCAGCCATTACAAAATCTGTCGATGCTGAGCAGCGTTTCTTATGGGCAGGTTTTCGAACAAACATCAACACACAAAGAAGTCAACCAACTGTTGATGTTGATGAAAGATTCAACTGCGCCTATTTCTTTAATGTGTCACCACTGCACTGTTTTCAGTTTGGAGTGTCTAATGTGAACAGATTTTTTTAAATGATTTTTTTTACAAATGCTTTTTAACACTGTAACAATGCTTTTCAACTTTTCTCACCAATGTACAATGTACATGTTTTTGGTGAAAGTTTTAATGTATTGCCACATCTTCAAATACACTACACTCCAACATGTGATAAATGTCAATGTGTCATTCTTCTCCATGCACCTAATTAAGCGGAAATGGAGTGATTAGTTGAGATGATTTCCAAAATGAATTAAAAGATTGTTTAGAACATTGTATTCTAACCAGTGTGTGTAACACATCTCCAGGAGAAAGGAAGTTTGATGGGATGAAAATATGGAATCAATAGGTGATGGAAATGTTTGAGTTTTTTTTTTTTTCAGTGACAGGGTAATAGTGCGAGCCCCATCAACAGAGGAACTGCAACAACAGGAAACAAATCAGTACTGCCGACTGAAGAGGTGCATGATGGGAGTGGATAGCATAGAAACAATTGAGCCTGTTAATTTGTCATCTACAAGAAAAGACTGAACCATTGTCTGACATAACTTAATAGGAAGTTAGGCAGTGGTTGGCATTCACAGGATAAATGCTCTTTCAAATAAACACAATCGCATCCAGTTTGGCAAGTTGCCAAAGCTGAACGTACCGAACTGTGGTTGTGAAAGAGAAATGAACACTTTTGTTCAGTTGTGCATCAAATTTGGCAAACCGTGTTTGTGTAATAAAATTTTTTTGATTGAATCCAGGCCGATGTCTCTGTCCTGCTGTAATACTCCAAGGCATGAGCCGACATTGCGTTGACTATACAGACCGACAACACAGCAGTGAATTAATGACAGTTATTTTGTTTGTTAAAGGTGCCATGTAAGTAGAGTAGGCCTTTGTGAATTAATTAGAATACTTAGAATGCTTAATGAATCTCATTCACACATTCTATCCTTTGTTTTTGTGCAACATCCCAGAGATGAATTGCATGTAGAAAATTAAATTCTATACACATCAAGACTTTTTTTTTCTGAATTTTCAATAAATCACTTCTTGACTGCAACTTTGGTGCACTTGAATGCAACCACCCACACGCACATTTCTTGTTTATACCCATTTCACAGTCACAAAGAACACATAGTCCTTTTGTTAGTTTAGTGAATATCAGTGTTAATCCTGTCAAATTGACTTCTCTTCTTCCAAGACTACAAGTTTAGCATTTCTACTGGACATTTTTCTCAAAAACTGGTTAACAGCTTAGGCCATGTGCTTGGGCTATACAATAAAAAAGTTTCTCTTTAACAAGGTGAAGGCAATTAATGACTGAAAAACATGAATCACTGCTTAGTTGTGGGCATGGTTTTAGGTGTGTTTTAATTCCCTGTGAAAAGTTTGTAAGCTGTCTCTTAAAGCAGCTCATAGAAGCAGGGCAGACACAGTGAGAGATGATTTATGGGTTATAGGCACATAGTAGGGGACAGGCCTGGCTAACTGTCCAGCTGTCATTCATTAAAGATGTCAGGGTCAGTCAGAATGCCATTGCATTAAAACCTCACCATGATTATGTTTCCCTTTTTTCACTGATAATATTTTTTTACAACGCCAGAAAAATAAAACAATATGAAGCCAAGCCTGAGGACCTCACAGTACCCCCAAGCCCGCCCACCCCCCCCACTCCCCCAGTCCAACATATACTCTTACTATAATGGCATTACAGATGTGACATTCTAGAGACAGCCTCTCCTCTGTCATGACAATGGCATACTTCTGTCTTCACTAAACACATACATACATATATATATATATATATATACACACTCTAAGTGAAACAATTCCTGAAGAATTGTAGCATCTGCTCACTAAAACAACTACACACACACACACAGATACACACACATGTATACACAGGTACACAGGAATACATCTATTTTATTTATGCACACATGCATGTACATACCAATTGGTATGATATTATATTATATTTATTGATAAACACAGAGAGCTCTGTTTTCTGGAATCAATATCACACAGCGCATGTGACCAGAAGTGAGGAGTGTACAGCTTAAAGTGTGTGATACACCTGGAAAATGGGCTGGATTATACTAAATATATTATTGGTGCAGCTGGATTCATTAACAGCCAAATTAATTTTCATTCTCTTTATGAGCCATGCACGTTGCACAAGGTATACTGCTCGTGTTTTAAATACACTTTTTTCAATTAACCTCCTGGTTCCAAATCAGCATAGGTTTCACTTGTATTGCTTACTCACAGACATCGCTAAGCAACAAAACAGCAAGTCTGTCTATATGATTTATAACTGGTCGACAAAAGACATAAAACCTACAGAAAATAAAGATTGGCTCAAAAAGGTTTCTTTACTTTTCCTGATTGACATGACTCCACAGACAAAATAAGTGGATTTAAAACATGACAAACCCATAACTCATCGAATCCCACATACGTACCGTTTTTTGGCAAAAAAAAAAACAAAAAAAAAAAAACATGACCTTTCTACTTGGTAGCTGGTTTAAACATCAATGCCCAGTATGCTCTTTTGAACATATTAATGATCATTTTATGTGGTTATTCGCATATACATCACAGTTGTAACATTGGACTACGTTAATGTTTGCTTAAATTCTACACAAACCATCACCTCAAACGTAATGTGACGTATGTAAAAGTAATTGAGACAAAGTAATACATGTTCAAGTTGATTATACAATTTCCATCAGTAAGATGTGTTAGAATGCTCAGTTAAGTTAGTATAATGCATATAGGAATTTGTAATGATTATTACCTGTTTAGCTCAAATGCAAATTATTTCCACATTTTTGTTTTATGTTGATGTTATGTTTATTACATATTACATTTATTATGCCGAAAAGAGAGATTGCATTAATTGTCAAACTAACAGTTTATAAATGCAGTCTATCCATAATTTATGCCAGTATACTGCAGCTATCATTTTAACTACAGCCAATTAAAATGAAAATATTGTTCAAGTGTGTTTATTGTAATTCAGTTCATTACAGACGGGTGTAAAAAAGGAATGAACTGCAGTGTCCCAGGGACCACAATGCAGTATAAGAACAGCCATAAACAATTAAAAATAGAAATAAATACAAGAATCAAAATTATAAAAAAGAAAAAAAACAATGAAGAATAAATGCAAAGTATGCATTTTTCTATTTCTGGGATTTGTATCAAATTTGACAGCATATGATACACGGAAATTGTTGATTGGCTTTTGAATATGTTGTGATCATGCACACATTGCATGGGGAACCCCTGAAATTAGCAGTCCACCTTATGCTGGGCTGCGATTTACACCATAGACCTGGTTTGAGCAGGCGGGGGGGTGAGGGCACAAAAATTGCCCAGACGAACCAGAATTTTGAGCTGCACCAAAATCGCAGTCCGCTTCACAAACTTGACTGGCACGCCCCCAGCAGCGATTCTTCCCCAACTTCGGCACACACCAAGTCAAGAAATTACCTAATTTCAGCTCAGGTGCGTCAAAATTCTTAACAGAAATACCATTTTGTCAGTGCAACAGCTCGCAACCCGCCATGCACTGGAAGGAAAATAAATCCCAAAGACTCATATGCACACACAAACGCACATACATACAACCATCCCAATATATTTATTAGAAATATATTTAAACAAACAGTGACATGCCCAATAAAATTTGAATGCCAGATGCTTTGCTCATATTAATTCAATCTATATTTAAAAAATGTTATATTGATAAACATTAAAATAATTAAGACCCCAGTTTTCTTCTTGCACTATGGGCACATAAGGCCAAGGTCTTCTATTCAGTACCTATTCAGAAAGGATCTGTGCCACAATAATTAGTGATATTGTACTCAGGCTCTTGAATTCACAACAGGTTTTGTGCGGTAGTTCACAACAGGCCAAGTCTGCTGTTTAAAAGGGGTAGTGTCCTTTCTGGTCTTGTAGTCAGAATGTTGTAGTGTCTAGTCTTATGCCATTGTACCATCATGCAATGTTCTTAAGAGTATCAAAACGTATCATGACATTTAGAAATCTTTTATGTATCTACATCTTTTTTCACAGGTACTGGTTTTTACCATCCAATACTATTCTTAGCAGAAGTTTCCTAACATAGCATCTAATAAAACAAACACCATGTTAATAAGCACTCATGCTATGACAGTGAAAGGCCAAAAGCGAAGTCTTGTGTTATTATTGAGAATTCCCTTGCTTTGTCACACACGCTTTTGATATGACACAGATGCTAAACACATTTTCTCAAAATGCTGAATGTTTTTCACAGAATTAAAATTTTAACAATGCACTAGGTGTACAGAATCATCACCGTCTGTACCCGAAAAAAAAGTAATTATCCATGGATTTAGCATTAAATGCATCCTTACTATGCATGTCATTCATAAAGAAGAAAAGAAAATCGTCATGCTGAAAAAATATATATATTTGATGTATAACAATAACTGCATAGTTAAAGTGCAGACTGTCAGCTTTATTTTGATGGTATTTACATTCATATCAGGTAATCCCCCATTTTAGGGGACCAAAATAAATTTTACTAATTGCATTTATTACTCCGCAGCAAATACTGAAATAGTCACATTTAATTCATTGGTAGCAAATGCTTTGCATTCAATGACCGCCTGAAGTCTGTGACCAATAGACATCACCAGATGCTAGATATCTTCCCTGATGCTCTGTCAGGGCGATACTGCAGCCAACTTGAGTTCCTGTTTTTCCTGAGTTCCTGAGGCTTTTTGCCTTCAGTCTTGTGTTCAACAAGTGTTGTAGCATTCATGACAATGTACTTGCATACAAATGAACTGGCATGAATTTAACACAATTAAGGATTTCTTTGATTTAACATTTGTGAATGAGATGGAAACATCCTCACTGTTCCCTAACTACATTTTGTAATTACACTGGTGAGTCCACAAACATTTTTACATCTACTAATTGGTCTGCAAGCTGAAAAACTGTGAGAAGCGCTGGCCTCTTAAACCAAAATAAATAAATAAATGAACAGTGCTGAATAACATGGATGTGCACTACTGCTGACATTAAGGAATGTGGGAATATGGCTGCATGTGGTTGTGCACATGGGTTGTATGGGCCTTAAGCTTACTTTTTTATTATTTTATTTTTTTACCTTTTTACACTATTTTCTGCAAGCTTTTTCTTCAGGGAAGTAATAGTGTGTACAAAGCCCTTACGGTTTCCACAAAATTACACTGAGGGCTTTGCTGGCTGCACTGCCATCTTTTGGCTGAACTGTGTAACCACCACTTCCTCGGGTCTGGTCTGATGCGTTACTTGCCTGTGGCATGGCACATAATGGCACATAATCTGCAAGGACAGGATAGTTCCCTCCTAAAACAACAGACTTAATCAAAGTCAGCACCACCTGTCCAAAGATAATTGGAATATTTTTGAGGTGAGCACACTGTGTAGGGCAAACTCAAGAGGCTATCTAATCCAAGCAGTGGTGACTCTGCAAAGAGTGGCAGGCCAAGTGATAAAATCAGTGTGTCAGATGCCTCTCTCACTTTTGGTGAATATTTCACCTCTCTCTCTCTCTCTCTCTCTCTCTCATGCTTTCTGTCTCTCTCTGATTTCTTTCTGCTTGATATGTCAAGTCATCAACTAAATTACGTGTCATTCCCAATTTCCAAGTTTTTGCTTGAATTTTGCTATATTTATTGTCTCCTAATTTCCCATTGCCAAGCTTGGTTTAGGCCTGCTCCATTGCTGCAGTGTCCTCAGAAGGAGAAGCCTGTTAGCATGTGTGTCCTCTGAATGCATGCAGACACCTCCTGCATGCAGACTCTGTAGTCCTCTAACCGACCTGCACAGGCACAGGAGCTGCCTCGGGCGCCTGTGCACCCTGTGCAGCCGGCACGGGCAAGTCGCCCACAATTCATTTAATGCATTTAATGCATTTAATGAACATCAATCTCCTTGCTAATTAGCGATAGCAATGTACTTTATTGATCTGGTCGTGAATATGTGCTTCAAAACAAGCGTAAAAGCACAAAAGGCACACTGAAGGAATCAAGGCAAAAGTGCACACATATGTTGGATTAAATGTGCTGTAAATGTCTAAACAGTAAGCCCTTGACATTAAAGTGCTGATGTTTCCCACACGGTCGGGGTGTAACCCCTGGTGAAACGGCTCGCTTTTTATGTTTCATGCATGTCCTGTGCGCCAGATGGTCCTCCTTGCGCTTGATTTATTGCTGGGCTTAGACGAGGATAAACAAATTGTCATCGGAGTTATTATTGCAAACGTTGCAACCCCCTCGTGGAGGTCAGAGTGGGCTGTGAAGTTAGGCGCAATGGCTGGTCCCCTGTCAAACCGGGGTTCCTGCAAAAAAAGAAAGCACTGCAGCCTAAATTAGCACTGGAAGAGTTTAAACCGCTAACATGCTTGCGCTAAATGTTGCAATCGCATCGGAGAACGTGCTATGAGAATGTTAGATTCCCATTTGTTATATTATTATTCAGTTGTGAGTGAGATAATGTTAGAGAACAAAGTTCTCTAAACAGCCATATTTATTGTCTTGTTAATAAATACACCAAAAAAAGGTTTTCAGATGTTTGTTATGGTTATTATTTTGTCCTGAGAACCACAAATTGTCAGCTGGACACAGCCTGAACTGGTTATGAGTAACCAGAATGCCAGCTCATGAAATCAGCCTGGTCAGTCTTACAAGTACTCCTCTCCAGAGATGCCTCCCCAGATACTGCCCATGTAATCACGGTGAGCTGTCAGCAATCAGCCTTTCACTTCTCAGCCAATCAGAAAGCGGGAGGTTGAAATTCAAGGATCATTTTGAGCTTCCGTGTGAAGCAAAGCAATGCTGTCATCAGCCATTATCCAAAAACGAAAGGATGCGAGTGCGAGCCGTGCAAGAAATCAATCAGAGCAATTAAGAAGGATTTGTACACAGATGCTCGAATTCAAACACGAGCAGATGGTTGTGCTACACCCTTTTTATTATTTTTAAATTAAACCATGTTTTCAATTATACTGCTTCCAGTTCATTCCAGTTAAGTTTGGAAAGACCCCTAGCATCTGCCTTCACTACCGTGGTCACTATTTGCTGCTGGTTGAAGAAGAAATACCATACCATGTATGACTCAACCTTTGATTGAGAGGATATAACTGCCTTCTGGAGTGTTTTTTCTTTCTTTCTTTCTTTCTTTCTTTTGCACAGTATCAAATTCAGTGACACACACACGCACGCACACAAACCACTGGTGAAATGCAGGTATTATACTGTATGGAATGGTGATCAAGATTCAGATTCACTAACGGGACTTTATTACATTTGTTAAAAATGACATCGCAGTAACCACAAATGAATTGCAACATGAATAATAACAGCAGCAATGACGAATAAGGAGCACATGTTAAAATGGCTGTAAATATGTTGTGATAACGGCATTTACTAATCCTCGCTCTCCACCGTGTGCATAACCATTCACAGGTTTCTCTCTCAGCTCTGAAACTGTGAGAATACAGCCCCTGCCAGGGCTGGCAAAGGCACCCCTGTCTGGCCCCCTGCCCCCGCCACCACCCTGATAAAGCTGCGCAAATGTTTGCCGACAAGCGGCCTCTCTCGTCGGAGGCGGTCCCCCGGCCGCCAGGTTCGCTCCTCTGTTTCAGCCGTTTATTTGTATTTTTAATAAGTATTTGCCCAACGGCTCCAGCCAAGGTCAGGATAGGGCAGCTCGGGAGGCGACGCTCACAGATAAAACAGGAATAACGGCTTCGGCTTCAATGGAGACATTATCGGCGCGGTTAGCGCTTTTCTCCGTCTCTCTCACGTCTGCGCATTTATTATCCCGGCGGTGACTGATAAGAACGAACGCAAACGTGGTTTGTCACAGGCTGACAGTGTCTTCCGAGAGAGAGAGGGAGAGGGGGAGAGAGAGGGGGGGAGAGAGTGAGAGAGAGAGGAAAGGGAGAGGGCGAGAGAGAGAGAGAGAGAAAGAGAGAGAGAGAGAGACTTCTGTGTTGGTGATGAAAGGGAATATTCCAGGGAAATATCAATAGCTGTTATACAAGCATTGGTCTCCAATCAAGCGACAGTGGCACAATTTCAGGACTGTGGGGAAAAAACAGGAAGTGTATTGATTTTAATTTATTCTTAATTTAGTGATGGATAAGGGATGAGCTAAGAGAAATGCACTGGTCAAATAATTACCAACAGTTATTCATTTATTGGACTTTGAAAGAAATGGGACACTCAATATCAATTTAGCGTGGAAATGACTTTTGCAGATTTCCTACTCAATACGGCACTGAGAAGTCATAAAAAACACACACACGTACACACTCATTCACCAACACACACACAAAGTCATACAGTTTAAATGTGTCTTCTCGGGATGTTAACTTTACACATTAAGATACGTTCACTCCAGTACATGAATTGTGATGGGACACTGTGCTGTAGGACATCCCATCTTTCAAATGAGACCAAGGTCCTGATTCTTTGTGGCCATTAAAGACCCCATGACACTCAACACAAAGAGTAGAGGGTTCCTCGGTGTCCTGGCTAAATTCCCAATCGGACTCTCTCAAAACTTGCCACCCAATCATCCCCTGATTCAATCGGTTAAAAAAATAGTTTTCTCTCCTACCTTAGCTGATGTGTGGTGACCATTTTGGTGCAAAATGGCTGCCGTGCATTACCAAAATCACCCAAATTGATGGTGGTTGAGGCAAGTTTTTACATCACTGTAAAGCGCTTTGAGTGTGAGAAACGCGTTGCTGTATATAAATGCAATTATTATTTTTATTATTAATAATAATAATAATAATAATAATAATAATAATAATAATATTACTACTACTGCTACTACTACTACTATAACTACTACTAATAATAGTTATTATTATGGCAATAATAATGATAATAGTAATGAATTTAACATATGATGTGATTTTGGTAAGATTACTGAGATAAGGTGTATTTATTCCCTGTAGTTATGTGGCTAGTTAAGGTTTCTGATCGCTGAACTTGCCAGACTATTTGTGAAGATAAAAATTCATACCACACATTCAAATTTAAGGACACATTGACTAAATTCCAGACTAGATGTCTGCAGTTGAAAAACCTGATGAAGAGTCACCTCTGCTTTACCAGGTCTTTTTACAGAGTATCTCCCCTACCCTTAAGCCCTTTGAGAATGTTAATTTGCTGCTACGCTTTTGCTCCCATTATTATTCATGTCCAACATATAGTGGCTTCCCGGTTTTTTTGTTTTTATTCCACAGTAACTACCATACTATTGGTAGACAGGTTTTTAAAAAATATTGAGAAATCCAGTATGGAATGAACACTTTACACTGGATGGATTATAGTGGCATGGAGGTATATGCACAATCGTAACTTATTTAGTCAGATTTCTGAGTAAGAAGGTTAAGTGCATCCCTAACATTGGAAATATTTAACACTAAGCATTGAGGGTTCTTTGACAAAAGTTTGCTCTTACCTTACCTAAGGAATGCTCTGTACATTGTCTTAACCAGGAAGGATCATTTAAAGATGGGAAAAGAATACACTGATAGAATAAAAATGTCTCTTTCTCAGCCAGATTCTATGTAATCTTGGCTTGAGGAATGAAATCCATACACATCTCTCTCGCTCTGCCTCCACAAAAATATACTTTAGGTCATTTATTGATTTATATGCCTGGTCTTTTCTCTGGACCTCTCAGACCATGGATTTTACCATTATTGCTACCACTGCTGTTATCATCAAGCAGGTTATACAATGCAGATGTCTGCCATGAAATATGTGGCGATTCATAGATCCGATGTGGTTCAACAAGTGATCAATTTATTGAAAGCTTGAATTTTAGTGTCAATCCAGATATACCTATACTGTGTCTACATGCATTGTCAGAGCATAAAGCATGCGATCTATTTGTCATCTACGTCCATCTACAGAGGAACCATGGCACAAAGAAATTAGGCCTAGATTCAAGAGTTTTTCTTCACCTTGTGAGTGTAGCAGACAGACTTGCCACACTGTGCTTGTGAATAAAGCATTGTCACTCTTGCTTTTATTTGTAAATGAAAGTTAAGGACAGATATTGATTGAATCCAAGTCTTACTGTCCGTTCACATTTGTCTCTGATGGACAAAATATGGAGGCTGTAAGCCCATGGCAATGTATGTCAGTCACGGGAGTCATGATTAAGAATGCAAAGGTAGAGAGAATAGCAATCAAACAGCTGAATGTGATCTCACTGATTCATCTCCTTGGCCCTTGCGTTTAATAATTCAGGATGTTGAAAGATTAAGTATGGCCTGCTTGACTTTATTTTTTTTTCTTTCCTGTGCTTGTTATGGCACCAGCATGAGAGTGAATACAGTACTGCATGATGCTGCATTCAAAGGCACTGCTAAAGGTTATATAAAAGGTTTATGTGAATTTATATTGCTGATGTTTTTGTAGTTTATTATACATCATTTAAATTTAAGTGGCAGATGACAAAATGTAGGTTACATTAAGAACTGATGATGATGACAATGATTAAAATTATGATAATGATGATGATGATAATGATGATGATTATTATTATCATTATTATTAGTAGTAGTAGTAGTAGTAGTAGTACTAGTAGTATTAACAGTAGAAGTTATTGCAGCGGCAGAATTATGAACATCATACTGACTAATCTAGCCATTGCAAATAATGTTTTTCTCATTTTTTTTTGTCTTGGTTTTGATTGACTTTAATATGGATACATGTCTAGAAGAAGGTGGGGGTTTTCAAGCAGGTCCAGGCAGCTATTTTCAGAATTCCTTGACAGTTTCAACGCCTCCTTGAGTGGGGCCAAATCTAAGAGGAACGACATGCCTACAGTCACTCACCTCTATCACTGGCATGTAGGAAATGTGTATGTAAGAACACTGGGTTCAACATGTTTGCAAAATTAAATCTGTGGGTTGTGAAATACTGGCAAGCTATGACCCCCCCCCCTTCTCCCATCACCTTACCCAGCATTACACCCCCCGAGCCCAACAGTGTTTACCATAGCTAAGTGATCTAGGCCAAGGCCGAAGCTATCATTCAGGCTACGGTACACAGCACCCACAGGGACGACATGCTAAAAGCACAGCTCCAGCCATAAAACTGTCAAAACACATCACCAGACAGCGCGTCGCTCCTCGCCCCGTGAACCGCACGGCCTTTCCCAAAAAGCGCCGGCTTTCTCCCCTGCGAGCCGCTAGCCGCGCTGGCGTCCGAGGGAGAGGCGTAGCATCGCGCGAAGAGCGAGGGGGGATGCCGCGAAAGAACATGACGGTGCATTTTAATTGCGAACCTACCCCCGATTCCTTTACAGCTGGAGTCGAGGCAATAATCAATTATTTACTTCCAAAATGGGTCAACAGCTTACTCTAGGGCTCTGAAGGCTGCGGACCACATAGCTCAGCATGGATGCACAATGACTGTGCTTCGATTGCTATCAGTCACCTGCTCTACGAAAAACTGCCGACCACGTGAAATTTTATTCTTCTCTGAATACCGGCACAATGGTCTAACAAAGTAGGCGAAAGAAAAAAAACCTGGTTCCCAACACAGTTTAAAGAAAATTGGTAATCTTGCAAACATTGCAATTATTAAATATTTATACTGCACTAAATGGCTACGCGTCGTAATTGGATTGATAATGTAATGACATTGTGATTTAAGCGTGCTTCCTTGTACTACGTAGTATTAAATAGCCACTGCATTGCGGGTCTGCAGTGGCCGTTGACTGAAGGTGGAGAAACATTTACCACAGTGTTCTCACTTTAGCTGGCCTTGAGATTAAAATGTTTGGGCATCCCTGACCTAGAGTAATGCTTTACAGATCTCAGCAGGCTTGTCAATCATCAAGCAACCCAACAAACAATCCCCTCTCTTTGTCATTTCCTGATGCACATCATGTTTGAGTTAATACAGTCCTGGTTTGCATGTAGAATGTTCATTAAATCGCAGTCCTAAACTGTTACTACACGCTTGACAGATATCCTTATTCAGGTGGACCGCTTGAATACAGTTATGCAGAATTCATTTTTTTTACGCCACTTATCTATTTATCCAGCTGGCTATCTGAAGCAGTCCGAAATCTTGTAAACATGCAGTTGTGCATGTTTACAGGCCGCGGGTGACACTTCATCCTACACGGGCTGCGTTATTTGGGATTAGAGATGAAGCAGAATTTTTTTTTTCCTGCCTGGCTTGTCACAGCCCTGAATTTTAGAGAAGCGGGGAGGGGGCAAGCAATCCCTCCGCACATCAAAAGGCAGGCGCTGTTACAGCCTTTAATTTCCCCCCGAAAAAAACCCTCCTTTCTTTATTTCTTTCTTTCTCCGATATCTATATCAGCCTCCCCCCTCCCCCCTCCCCCAAATCAGTCCATGCACATGCTCTGTGAGTTCCAGAATTGAGGTTTGTTCCACGCATTCTCCAGCTGGGGTGCGCCAAAAAAAACCCACGACCCCGCCCCCTCCCCGCACCTCTCTCCGTACCTCGCCCCCCCCCCACGTCTAAAGCAATCAAGCCCTGAAAAGCAGGCCCTGGATCTCAAAGGCCATCGGGCTGGGGGCCGTCGAGGCAGGTGCAGTCCGCCCGCATGCAAGGCGGTGATTAGGGGAAGTGGTCCTACAAGGGGCCAGAAGAACATCTGCGCCCATTACCCTTTGCACAAAGGACCGGGGGAGGGGAAAGAGGAGAGGGGGGCCGGGAACACTCCGCTCTTGAACATGAGCCGGGATTCGTCTGAGTGCACCCTAATTTAAGGCTTTCACTGCCACACGTCATTAGCATTTCAAAACAGAGCCAAGGACTCCCGATGCTAGGAGAGAGGTGGGGGTGGGGGAGGGGGACATCTTTGTATAAAATTGCCAAAAAGGTGGTGTAAGCACCTTGGCGCAAAGAGCAACCTTCTTTTTTTTTACTGTGTTTTGTGCCTGTACTTTTGAGAGAAATACATGAGGGAGAAATTATGTAGGAAGTAGGGTTGGTAATACTTTGTCCATTTATTCCACATTGGACCGTATAGAGAAATGCAGTCATTAGGTTTAATCAACAATGTATGCTGGGTTGAGCCGAGACATCCAGCTCATACACACTGCGTTTACCAAGTGAATAAAATTCTTCGTCCCATTGCTGGGATTTGGTAGCTGGTTAAAGAAAGAAATCAAAACCTGCTTTCCAGACAAGAAAGGCCTGGAGCCCTTTGGAGGGATGAAGGAGAAAATGCATACGATTTATACTCAGAAAAGTTAAAATAAATAAATAAAACAAATAACATGTCCAACCTATCTCAAACAATTTGAATGACTGTACCTCCAAGTGTATGAAGTTGGCTCAAAACATGGTTAATGGATAGTAGGAGCATAAAAAATACAACAGCCACGCTGGTATCTGGTGATTCCGACTTGTACACAGGGTAGCACTCTTTTTGACGTGGGACCCGTGGGATTCGATATTATTTATTTAAATGCCACGGGCATATATCTGTTTGCTTAAATATTCCAATTCATTCTGAGACAGTAAGTGCCTCACTGAAGTGAATTATAAATGATGAATCACTTCGTTGAGTTATTAGCTATGACATCACAGATATATGTCACAGTCTATCTGTCATTATTTAAAATAGGTAATGTTCAGAAAATAAAAAAGATAAATCATGGTGGCCTAGAGACTATCTTGGGAGGAGATTGTGTTAACCCTTAATAACTGGGACCTAAAAGTCCCACATTCTGGTATGTGTGCAGGAAATTTCACATGAAAAAAAAAATGCACCCAGGTGCAGCTAAATACCCAATCCAGCTCTTTCAATATGGCCACATATTCATCCATCCTGTATAATTGGCTTAATAAATGTCTCCCCCTCTGCCCATCATGTGTGATGAACATTCTGTTGTAAAATGGCTGCTGTGCATCACCTGGGTGGGTCTCATACATTCGTGGTGGGAGTGTTGAGCCTTGCCCTGTGAAAGTTCATTGTGATGCTTAAAGGCAGCATATACTGTACAGTAAATGCATAGGTGAAAATAATATTTTGAACCCTATATTTGTGTAATCCTGTAATCATTAAAAATTACAAACCTTACCAAAAATGCAGAGTTGGTTTCTCTTCTTTTGGAATTTTTCATTTCTTATTATATGATGTTTATTTGATTATTTGCTTCCCTTCTGTGGTAATGTAGAAATTACACCTTTGGGGTGGAGAGTCAGAATACCATAAATAAAATGAATTATTAGAGCTAAGTGCTAAGTGGTTAATCAGGTAGTGCGCACATTACATTTTTGTAAAAAATGCTGTTTGTAAAATAGTTTTTTTTTTTACTGATCAATTTGTACAGAGGATTTCTGAAACTGACAATCATAAATTGCATATTTCTGAACAGGCAGAGAAAATTACTTAGAATACTGCTGCATTTGTGTCCCTGTACTAAGTGTGTCTGTAGACTTTCACACAACAAATAAATTCTTGCAGAATACCAAACTTAATATCAGAATAATGACACTTAGGAAGCATTCATATTGCACATCTGTGTCTTTTTGGCTTCTGTAGGTATGAATATGCATAAGGTAATTTTGGTATGATGAATATGCAGCACATTATTTTTTTCACAGATGTGTCAGCTCATGATATATGGCTATAAAAGTCAAATCAGCATTTTGTCATGACCCTACTTCATGACACAGTATTTCAGATCTTTAACCAAACCTACTACAATGTGCATTGTTTAAAAAATGTAATACGTTATTATTATTATTATTATTATTATTATTATTATTATTATTATTTACATTTTTATTTTGTATTGCTTTGTACATGACATTTAATTAATTTCAGCCACCACAAAAGCCACAGTGCTATATATGGATATATATGGAACCAAGCAAAAGTAACTTACGTTATGTAGAGGTGTGATACTCAAGGTTAAGAAAGAAGCCAATGGTGCTTTATACGGAGTAGAATCTTCTAAAACAAAAACCTTAAAACCCTGGAAGAACAGAATTCTAATCAAGTTTTTCTGTGACAAGGAGGAAATTCCTTTAAAAAGCGTCTTATCAACCTCAAACTGTACAGAATATTATTTTGGCCAGCATTTTTATGTTATCAGTTATTCACCTATTATATATGTTTTTGTGATACCAGTAAAATGTGGAAAATAAATGATATAAATTAAAGCTATTGTATGAATGCTGTCATGACAAGCACAAAAGCCAGGACCAAGTTTGCTATTAGGCAGGGGCGTGTCTACGAGTGGGCTGGGGTGGGCGTTGCCCACCCAGAGATAAGCCTTGCCCACCCAGAGGAATCATCTGCCCATTCAATGAAAACGCTGAAGAAATCACCATTATAGCTATTTTTTTTAGCCTTTATAGTTTTCTGTAATTTTGTCATTGGTCATCAAAAAATGCACTGCTTTCCTATTGGCCATTTTGAAGGTGTGGGTGTGCTTAGTCAATGCTGCTCCTTTACATTATCGCCAAACCACGACCAGTGTTGCCAATTTAGAGACTTTGTCGCTAGATTTAGTGACTTTTTGACCTTCCCTAGCGATTAGAAATCTTATCTAGTGACTAATGATAAATGTGGCGACTTCTCACAACTTTGGCAACCTCCATTCTCGTTGTCGAGCAACAGCAAAAATTACCTTTCACCGATTTGTGAATGACGTCACGTCTGCCTTTCCTAGTGCTCTAGTGTTTCCCATGTTTATAAAAGTAATGATTGACCTATGTAGAATCAGCCGTTACAGATCTAACAGATACTGTGCAGCTCGACCAACGTCATTGGAGGGCAGGGAGACACAAAACCTACGCTATGCCTATCGCCGTGCGTGGCTTAACATGTTTTTTTATATGTAAATTATTACGTGGTGATGTCATACATATACAAATTAATGTAGGATGTCGTCTAGCCACTTCTAGTGACTTTTAGAGGAGGCCTTAGCTACTTTCCATAGAAAATAGTTGGCAACACTGACCACGACACTTCTTCACACATGCAGTACAGACATGGTTAAGTGAACTGCAAAACCTGTTTGTAGCTAGCTGCTCTCAGCAATCCAATTAAAACTGTTAATACCTTTGATTCTTGTTCATTCTTTTCTCTGGTTCTTATAAGTTATATTAGTAGTCTTGTATAGTTTCACAGTTGAGTTTGCACATTTTGCAAGCTGCATGTTTCTCTTAAGTTACCAGCTCACTTGGTAGCCATTGGTTTAGTGATTAGCCAGCTAGCTAGCCAGCATTTTTGTATAGCCGTTTCCGTGGATAAAATCGCATTTATAACTGTTATTTTCTGTTAAAAACATTTGCTTCATATTCAGGGAGATAGCCAACTACTCTCAAGTTAGATGACACATGTAGCTGTTTAATAATACCATCACACTGTTTCAGGCTGGAAAATAACCCGTTAAACCAGAGAAATTGCTGAGTTGTCTTAGAATCTTTATCGCCGCAGAATGCAGCAAGGCTGGCAGCGTCGGCATAGCAACGGACGCAGCAACAAAACTTGCAAGCACATTACAACGGGTACAACAGCTGTTTTAGAATGTCATTGCATCGGTAATGGCCTCAGACCCCCCTACAAAAATTGGATGCTGTAATTGCATTCCTATTATTGTATTGTATTTCCTTTAATACATATCAGAATTATTCCAGAAATATATTAATTCCTTTTTTAAGAACTATAAATGCAAAAATGAGGTAAACATAAATGAATAAACAAAATAAAAAAGAGATGAGATAGGAAGGAATGCTTTATTTTACTCACAGACTACCGGTGTCAAGCATTCAAAATTGTTACTTATTACTGTAAATAAAATTGAAATAAGGTCCTTCTCTTGTTTCTTTTTTAGCAGAAAAAATATATACCACTTTCTCTTTTACCTACAGAACTGAGCCTCAAGATATATTTCTTTTTTAAAATGCATGCGATTACCTCCAGAAATAAATAATTCAGGAGCGGATGGAATTGTCGTTTAAAATTCATGCAATGCCCTTTTTTCTGATTACCAAATTGCTCCTTTGTGTCAGAAATCCATTGATGTGACTGGGAGAGAATGGTTTCCAGTCCTGCTTTTTTTCACAGACAATATTAGCATGTCACCAATACCCCAGGATGTTTGATTATAACAACTGACAACAATGTAATAACAGTGGGAAGCTGCAGGCTCAGGCCTAGACACATTATTTCTTGTCTTAGCAGAATACAGATGGAACAGGAAGACTCCATATGCTAAAATGCCTTCTAGCAAAATTGGGTGCAGGTACCTTGTTTTTCTCTTCCCCGTAATACCTAGGTCTAAAGCTTCAAACTTTGTTGTCCAATTGCTCCTGTTATATGATGCTTTCCCTCCAAGAGGCATAACAGACTAAACACATAATCCAGAAAAAAAAAAAAAACAAAGACATGGCTTTTTTCAAAACTAGCAGTGTCTTTTTTTCCCTTCACTTAACACTGATTTTCTGATTTTGAGATTTGTCAAGTTGCAAGGGCACCCTCTGTCCTCCTGGAGGAAGTACTGCAGCTGAGGCATATGCGCTCCTCTGATCTCTGATGAATCTTCTAGCCGCTGACTGTTCTACACACAGGACACTACAGAGAAGCTGGCTTCAATTTGATCGCGCCCTGAGGGCAACTGGTAACCTGTGAGCACCCAATGCATGGATGGGAGGGCTTACTACATCAGTTATCCAAATAACCCTGGCTGACTGGCAGGTCGAGACAAATTGCGTTCTGCCACCGTGGACTCCCAGTCACAGTCAACTAATGAGGTAACATTGCCTTGAAGAGCGACCATAATGTTTTGCTCTTTAAAGATGTGCCATACTTGCCGTAAACATGAATGTGGCATTTTCTTTGGAATCTTTGTGGTCTTTGCATCATGTAAATGGAACAGGGTTCGGATCATAATCATAACCTTACTTAGATTAACAGGGTTTGAGTTGGTAGGGGTGTCACCATGTCATGAAAAGAAACTTGAAGTACTGTAAGAACAACTCATAAGTATGCATGTACTATATATATATATATATATATATATATATATATATATATATATATATATATATATACATATATATATATATATATATATACACACGCACACACACTCACCGGCCACTTTATTAGGTCCACCTTGCTAGTTGGTCTTTTGCTGTAGCCCATCTGCTTCAAGGTTCGACATGTTGTGCGTTCAGAGATGCTCTTCTGCATACCTTGGTTGTAACGAGTGGTTATTTGAGTTACTGTTGCCTTTCTATTAGTTCAAACCAGTCTGGCCATTCTCCTCTGATCTCTGCCATCAACAAGGCATTTTCGCCCAGAGAACTGCAGCTCACTGGATATTTTCTCTTTTTCAGACCATTCTCTGTAAACCCCAGAGATGGTTGTGCGTGAAAATCGCAGTAAATCAGCAGTTTCAGAAATACTCAGAAATACCAGCCCGTCTGCCACCAACAACCATGTCACGTTCAAAGTCACTTAAATGACCTTTCTTCCCCATTCTGATGCTTGGTTTGAACTTCAGCAGATTGTCTTGACCATGTCTACATGCCTAAATGCATTGAGTTGCTGCCACGTGATTGGCTGATTAGATATTTGCGGGAACGAGCAGTTGAACAGGTGTACCTAATAAAGCGGCCGGCGAGTGTGTATATATATATATATATATATATATATATATATATATATATATATATATATATAAAGGTACATTCCGCCAGGTTGCTGGCTCTAATCCAAGACAAGGGAAATGGCAGGAGATTCTGATTTGCTGTGAAAGCTAAGCAAGTGCACCGCGGGGGGGCCGACGTCTCTATGTGCCTTTTACAGGCGACAAATGGAAAGAGATGTGATTAAAAAGTCATGGGCTCCCAGCAGATCATTTATTTGCTGGGGAATCTGGGATTTTTGACCCTGCCCCTTCCCCTTCCTGCGGAAGAGCCTTGATTTGATTTTGAGAAAGATCCAGGAAGACATCGCAATGCATTATGTACACCGTTAAAACAATTGCATCAGATCAAATGGGATCTGGCGTACATTGCAGGGTTCAAAGCTAGGTCTCCATTCAGATGCCCGACGGTACCTTTGGAAAAGTACAGAGATTTCAGGATTTCCCTCCTTCCCATTTGAAAATGGCCTCCTTATTTTTTTTCTCCCTTTGACCCAAGGTTAAAACCACATAGCTGACAGGCGCTCAATAATTTTGGAGAGTATTGACCAGATAGATAATGCACCAATCAGAAGACTACTATAGTCAATAGCAAAAAAAATTCTGGTCCTATTCAAAGCAAAATTGAGCGAACAGCTCCATCTTAATTAATGAATGACATTTTAATTATAAAGTATGTAGGATGTGTCTCCTGACTGATACATATAGACATTATTTAATGTACATTGGATTTCAGTTGTTCAGTCACTCTCAGATGGAAATTTGTATGCATACGTTTGTTTCCCGTTTGACACAAGAATACAATGGAGGTGCATAGAGCTGGAAGGTCACAATCTCTAATTGACAAATCTGCACCCAACACTTGATAACGTTTCCCTCAGGACGCTCTCTGAAGAAAAGGGGACTGTGGGAAGGCGCCAGGGCCTGCAGTCAGCATATCTTACAATCTGCTGAAGATCAAGCAAAACGTGGGCCGTTTGGGTTAATTATTGTAACAGGAAACCAATGCAATCCGGTATCCTCCGCAATACCTATTCAGGGGGAAAAAAAATACTAGATCAGCAATAAACACAAATAGGGCCAAGGGCAACGTGTATGAGCCTTTGTCTATGAGAGAGTGTGTGTGTGTGTGTGCCCTTTTTTAAAAGGAGAATCGACAGTTCTCCCCCTTATGTATTTTTCACTTTATTCAGCCTGGTAAAAAAAACAGAGGGGTTACAGATTGAGATGGGATCACAGTACAGAAAGTGCCAAGTTTGGGAATCAAACCCCCAGCCACACAGAGGAATTTGTATATGGGTTGAAAAACAGCCACACAACAGATTTTGTCACATAGATTCCTTCGTTCATGTTTCCATGTGTGTTATTGACTGTATGTGTGTATGCACAGTGGGTGAGCATATGTGTCAATGTGCACGTGCAAGTAAACGTATTCATGTGTGTGTAGGTGTATGTCTTTTTACATGTGTATGTACGCATGTAGATAGGCTATGTTTGTATGTATGTGGGGTGTGTATGTGTCGTCAGATCTTTCAGCAAAGGTCAGTGAATGCCACACAACATAATTTGTGGCATCTGCCATCTGAAATCTCCGCACCACTGCCTGTGACGGAACGCTGTGACCCATGCCTCACTCGTGTCCCGCCTGGTGATCTCCCGGAACCCCTGTTAAATTATTTATCAGCTTATTGAACTGCGAATCGGGTTCTTTAAGCCTCCGCTCTGAGCTCCGAGCTTATCCGTGATGCGATCAGGGCCTAATTTACGAGCCAAATAACCACTCGAGGGCCCGCGTTTCAATTCCTCCCTTGCGCGGAGATCGGCGTTTTCGCCGGTCGCTGCCGGGACGAGGCAGCGTCCACAGAAACAATTAATCCTGCCGCAGTTTAAAAAAGCGTGTTTGCTTTACTGCTTACTAAAATGTAACTAGCGCCAGGGATTTATTCCAGCGGTTGGCTCGACTGTTTTTCTTCAGCCAACGCACACGGCTGCGGTTCAGAATGCTTTCGGCCCCTTGAGTGCCGCGTTTAGTTTTTGGCTCGCGTTCCTAGCGGGCCGATACACTGCGTGATCCAGAATAAATCTCCAACCGTGCCTGTGTACGTGGTTCGACGGGTCAAGGCATAATCGACCGCATAGTCTCACCCAGGAGGCAAAGTTACAGCTTTTAGGGTATATTTGGCATCTGTGCCTTTTTTCAAGAGCAGAAATCCCAAGCTGAACGAAGATTCCACTAAAGTTTGGAACTGGAACAGTTCCAGGAAACTAGATTCGCTCGCAGTGTGGATGGAAGTCTGAGATGTAAACAAAAAGATGCACCAGGGAGAGAGAGTTTCTCTTCTATATCTCGGAATGACTGAGGATATTGTACAGCACAAGTCACATGAAAGGTGTGAACAGCCTTAATAGGCCAGGGGAAAAATAAATGTTTGGAATTTGACTATTAATTACAGTACCTTTTGTGCCAAGCAGGGAGCATACTAAAATATTAGAGGTGTTGAAATGCCTAGTCTCCTATGTCCATCTATAATGAGTTAGTGACAATAGGTTTTGTGCTCAAGGTATGATTTTAAAATGAGAAGAATAAAAGATATAAAGTGATAAGGATTTGTATCCTTCTGAGTATGAAGATAGCAGATGAAAGAACATAATTTTGCAGAATGAATCGGAAATCAAAAGCCTTATGGAAGTAAGAATGAAAGGTTCAAATCTGCAGGCCAAATTCAATCTAACCATCTAACTGATATTTTGTATCAATAGCAGGTAATGCATCTGAAAAAGCTTGTTGTGGTGGTTGTCCGTTTCTTACCTGCAGTTACCGCTTTGAGGCTAGGCTGTTGTAATAGTGTGCTCTACGGTGCAACCGGCACGGTTTTAAATCGGTTACAGCATGTCAAATATTCAGCAGCCTGGATTTTCACCTGGCCAGATAGCGCATCACCCCTTTTCTTTTTAATTTGCACCGGCTCCTTGTCAAATTCTGGATTGACTACAAGGCTCTGCTGCTGACTTACAAGCCTTTGTAATAGGCTGGCTCCGAAACCCCCCCTTCCCTCCATGTATCTGTCTGCTTGTGCAGAAGAACACTTCTGAATGCCAACACCAGCCTTATCGCCAGTCAATTATTAATCTAAGTAAACACTCTTCTAGTTGTAATTATTTATGTGCTTAGCATACACTCTTATCCGGGGTCGCAACACAGCTTATATTACACACACGGTATTATCCATTTTTATGCCTGGATATTTACCAAAGCAATGCAGGATAGGTAGCTTCCCTAAGAGTGCGAGAGCAGTGATCCTTTTAGGCTTTGAATATTGATTGGGATTAAAATTAGGGTATTTTTCACAGCCGTTGTTTTGTCACTTCCTTCGTTTCGCGTGCGCAATTTTTTCTTGCTCTGCAAATTCTCAGCGTCGACCCGAAGAGAGGGAGATCAGCTAGCAACAAGAGCCTGCGCTGTCAATATGCCATCGACTTTCTCCAGATATATCAAAGGTCGTGCCTCATTTGCTTAATATCATGGTGAGAGAGTTCTATTGACTTTCCTTTTCGCTCATCTGCTGAAATGATGAAAACAACTCTTTTTTCTGGCATCCCCTGACCTCGGTTCATGCGTGTATGTGAGGGCGCATGTATGCGTTGGCCTTTAGGTCTCTTTACGCCTGGGTGTGCATGTCGTTCACGCTGATGGGTACACAGACGGAAGAACAGCACCTGCTATAAGGCCATTGACCTTCAACAGGTAACAGTTCATTCTGAACAAATATGGTACCCAAAAAGCTTAACCTTTACTATGTCCCGGAGTTTAGTGATGCATTCTGGGATACGCGGTGCTCCTGTCTCCACCAGGACAAGACAGAAATTTGTAAAGGGTAGATGAATTGTCACCATGATTCCAACTCTTTGTTCCTCAAAATGATGTTGAGAGTTTAATAGTAAGTTGTTGTTTTTTCCAGAACAACTTCCTGATAAATGATATCATTACTCTTTCTTCTTTCTGTTTTTATGCTTTTAAGTGACGTACAACAAGAGCACTACATTAACAATTATTATGATTTAGTTTCAAGAACCCATGATTCTGTTTTTATTATATTCATATTCTGTTAATTTATTCTCATATAATATTCATATTTTACCGATGGATTTTTGTTGTCAAAGAGAGCCTGACAAAGACAGAGAAACACTGAGAGAGAGAGAGAGAGATAGAGAGAGTGGAGGTAACAATTAGCCTCAAAGTCGGAATGATTGACTACTCACACTACTGTTACAGGCCACTGTACTTGCACCTCAAATGGACTTGGTCAAATTAATCACATCCATCTCAATGCATGTGTCAAGTCTATCACAGTGAGACGGTGAGATGAGCTGGTCTGTCTCATTATCTCGCTGATTGGTATCATCACATGCCATAAGATGTCTAAGTCCCATCATTAACCGCATCGGACTGGAGACAAGCAATCCAAGTCAACATCCTAGCAGCAAGGCCTATCAAGACAATCCCAATTATGCACAAAACAACATTTTGGCAGACAGTCATCAGACATATTTGTCTTGGTTGTGAGTCAGTCATAATTAGAATAGAAGAGAAACATTGTTATATTGGTTTATACAGTCCTGTTCTCACAGTGACCGTTTGCATGAACCTAAACCTGAACACGTGTACAGTGAAACACCTGAGGTCTTTTTTTAAAATCTACTTACTTATTAGTTACACCATTAATAACAAAGGTCAGGTCAATTAAAGAATTGGACAGGGACTGCACACTATTAAGCTTGCGTAACACCATCATAAGGAAGACAAAACATCTATTATAAACAGTGAGTATTGCAGTATTACAGCACACAGCAAATCTCATAATGCTATCCTAATATTTACACAATTATTTTTACAAAAACTGCCTCAAGATATTAGTGTTCAGTATGACAAGTACTGTATAATATGTTGCCATGACTGGCTTGTATGCCATGTTTATCACAGCATTGTATGGGCATTAGTTTGTATAGCCCAAGGAGTGTTAAAATACTACTACTAATACCACTAGTACTACTACAACTAATAATAATAATAATAATATCTCCAGGCCTTATTGGGATAAATACCTGCAAGATACTTAACCAGGATAATGGACTGCTAAATTCTGCTGACAACACTTGTGGTGTGAGCCATTTGTGTCACCATAAGGCCTTTTCTTTCTGAAAAGACATTCCTTGTGGAAAAAAAAACCTTTCAGAACCAACCCCTACTTTAAAGCTTCAACTATTCAAAACCACGACCGGGTGTTCTCGTAAATCCAAAGATCAGATGTAATTCCTTTGATGCGCCTTTTCTTATTTAAATCCAATCATCGTTTAGGGCAATTTGGAGTGTAAAAAAAGGATAATAATGAGAATTCAGGGGGAACAAAGGTGGGAGTGAACGTGTACTGACCGCTTTTGTTCTGTTTGTGAAGTGGCAGGGTAATGGAGAGGAAGACGAGAGGAAAAGACAGAGGGAGAGGTGGGGAAAGCCATATTCTGCGCTCTGGTTATCTTTCAGGCTCTGCGGGATAATCACAGTGTGGGGACGAACGGAACGGGGAGTGTCAGAAGCCCTGCTCTTAAAATCAAGGTCAAAATAGCATCCAGGGAGGGCCAATAATCTGCTTTGAAACACCTGGTAGTGCAGGAAATGTTGATGCATCTCTCTCCCTCTCTGTCTCCCCCCACCTGCCCCCCCGGTTCTGTTATAAATGCATACACAGTAAATGGCACAGATTAAACATTTTGCCATTATTGTTAGCTATTTATTAGCTCGGTACAGTAAATTGCTTTCAAAATCTGACCTACAGTATTCTACATTTATTCAGTGGGAGAGATACTGCTGAAGCAGGCAGGTTATCTTCCTCACTTAAGGGTACAATAGCAGCGACTCACTCAGGATTCAACGTTCTGTTTCCATACCACTGTGCAAACACTGCTGCCCATAAGCAAAATATTTCATTTCTGTTGCACAGTGTTTCACGAGATAAGTACAGTTCATTTTCCCATGTTTTTCCAGCCACGTATGCCAAATATAAGCAAGTCTAATCCCTGTCTTTGCATGTTAATATTATGTGCAAGCATACAAATTGGCTTGATTGTCACCGCCAAGGTTGTTCTTTGCCTTACAGAAAAAGTAAAGTCTGGAACACGTTGAACTCTCCTCTCGTGGTCAGACATTATTCCAATTTAGGTTGCAAAAACCCCTGATAACTGAAGATAAGATGCCTGCCTCTTGCAAGTTTGCTTCTGTGGTCCATTGCTGTAGTTCTGAAGAATGAGATGACAGAACAGTGTTTTGGCGATGGACGGCCACTGACTGCAAGTACAGCCAGTCCAGGGAAACTTAAGTCGGACTTGTTTTTTCAATACACTTTAATAAATGGAATTTAGATTGTTTTAAAGTAGGTTTCACGGCAGTTCACCCGACCTTACACGAAAGAAAGTCAAACAATACAGTAGTCTGTTTTTTTAATTTAATTTAATTTTTTTATTATTATTTTACAGATTTTCAAACATTATGTATCAGCTACATTTCTGTATTTCGGTTTCATTTAAATGCTTTTATCTTTGTCACTTGACAACAAAACATAAGATCTTTCTATGTTTGAATCCCATTACTGTTTGCTAGCTCTCAGCTCACCTTCTGAATAGCTAGGAACTGAACGCCCAGGCCGTAGTGATGGATTATATAGCCATGAAGGAGTATGTATGCAGTAAATAATAAAGGTCCCAAGATGGAGCCCTGAGGGACATGCTGGGTAACTGGGGCAACATCAGATGTACACTTGCCAAGGATGACAAATAGTTTCAGGCCAGACAGACTCAGGCCTTGAGCAAAAAGGGGAAGTGCCAGCGATGCCTACATGATCCCCCTCCATTTTCTTCTGTAAAAAAGCAACATGATTAACACTATCCGGTGTAGTGTTTGGGTCTGGTGGAAGATCGACGATTTGAACAGACCCTGTGTCCAAAGTCAAGAGCAGATCATCAACTATCTTCTCTGGGGCTGTTCCAGCACTGTGTGCAGCTGTTAAATCTGACTGGAATAGCTCCAGCAGATCATTACATCAGTAGGAGGCAGCCTGCAGCAGCCGTTCACAGCTCAAGATGCAGCTTTTAGCATGATAGGATAAGAATATTGGACCGGTGCTGAAAAAAAAAACACTTCCAGCTAGAAAAGCCATTCAATGAAAGGCGAAGTTGTATTATTGGGGTGGTCTTAAATTTGTCATTCACATGTACTGTTTTCATAACTGACAACTGTTTAAACCGATCATGTAAACAGCCTTGCTTTACCATTATTTGTATGCTGTTCTTTATGCCTTATGTGTACTCCCTGGACCATGCTGGTCATTTAGGGAATTGTGAAATGAACATTTCACATCAACTTAATTTACAATCACAATTAAACACAAGTGTTAATTTTTATAATACAAAAACTATTTCATACATTTTGGTGACTGCTGAACTCACCTAACTGTGTTTGTGAAGAAGAAAAAAAGATAAACCTTTACTTTACTTTGGTTGCAAAAGTTTACAAAACAACAAATGTTGCTTGAATCCATGCTATTTTAGATTAGTCAGAGTGAGTTTATCTCCAGTTCATCATAATTTTCCCTGTACAACTGCAAAAAAAAAAAAAAAAAACTGACCAATGACAAGACACACGTCACTACATTGTCCTCATGTCACTTTGCATTTGTTACTTTGGAGTTTTGATGTACACTAATTTACAGTAATGGCAGTAAAAAGCCAGGCGTTAACTGTAGATATAGGTATTCATTAGTGGGGCTGCCTAACTGATCTACTAAAGGTGGATTCATCTTGAATGCAGTGGTTAGCGTGGCCACCTCTCACCAGGGAGACCTGAGTTCAAGGTCCTCACCAGATCCTCACCACATTGGTATTAAGGTACATTCACCATTAGAGCAGTGGATTGTGCGGCAACCTCTAACCCCGGTCCGATCCTTGGTTGTTACATAGGGTATACAGTACAGTTCTCTTTTTCAATTACAGTACTATACTATGTTTGTATTTACAGTAAAATAATGGATATTTCATTTCACATTACAGTAATAACACTGTAAAGTAAGTTTCTAACAAGTTGCTATATTGAAACTACAACAACGGTCACATTTCTGGCAACCGCCACTCAAGTTTCCATACTAGCCCGCCTGCACATGAAAGCCATTGTAGTTTCAATATAGCAACTTGTTAGCAACTAACTCTCTAAAAGCACGTAACAGCTTCAAAATTCAAAATGGTTGAGAAATAAATGGGTGCAATTCATCTCGTAGAACAAAACGTGAAACTCTCTTAGGCTTACGTTAAACCTTACGTTTCAGCAGAAAATGAAATCCCTATGGAAAAAAATCATTGGAAACCTGACGAGGGAACCCATGGCTCAAAAATGCAAACTTACGTTCGGGTTTTAGGACTACAAACTGTAACACTCTCTTAAAGGGGGATTGGTGGAAGTGAGTTAAAGTACATTTTGACAGTGGTATCTGGAAGTATTGTTTCCACATGGAGAGCTATTAATGCCACTCTTGACACTCTGTAGACAGTAGGGAAACTGCAGAATGTAGATGAGCTGAAATGTCTGTTCTCATCATCAAACATAGTTTTGTTTGATGTTGTCAGCTGAAAGGTCACGCATGCTGGCAAAATGCTGACTGGTTGAAGTACCGATGCTGACAGATCATCTGACTTGAGCTTCAAGCTGACTTGAAATGAGTCTCGATTTCTTCAGTCTGGCTGATAGTTTTCCCTGTCACTTGCAACCCTGCCACAGAACATATTGGTGGGTTACTGTTCTTATGTTTCTTATCACGTTTCACCACTGGATTACATGTCAGGAAAAACTATGGTGGCAAAGTCTCTTCTTTTCCCAACATCCGCAACATGGATTTGGTTCTGTATGGTATGTTTGTGATAAGGACATTGTCAAGTAGCTGAGTGTGAATGGGGAAGTCCCTTTTTACATTTGAGAGACATATCATCTCCGGCGTGAATTAAATCTCACACCTCATGATTGGACACCGCCACAATCAAAATTTGCACCAAAAAAACTAATTGCAAAAGTTTTATTTTTTTCTTCTGTTCACAAAGGCATGTTTAGTCTGTCAAAATTAAATCTAGTTCTAGCAGACAGAAACTGAAGACTGATTGAAAACTTGTAGATCAGCTGTCATACCGTGACCGGTAAGTCTTCAATAACAGTTGGCTGGCCAGGTGGTTGCTGTATATTGGTGGTGATTGAACTGGCTTTTCTCTCTTCACTTTAGATCACAATGAGACTGTGAAACACATTGGAATGAAATCTATTATTATGATTATAAGCCTCTCATAACCTCTCAGTCAATCCTTGTGTATCATAAAATGCAGAGTGTCATACATCAGGCAGAGAATGTCAATTGAGCCCCCCATGTTAGCATGACCTTGCAGGCTTGATGGAAGCTTTGAGGTGCCAGTCTGCCAGGATGCCAGGAGCCAGATGTCCACGGCGTTCCATGGGAGAGTTAGGGAGTCCCAGTCCTCCACCAGCCGCCCGTCACGCTGAGTCAGACTTCTCCGCTGCTGCCATATTGGCTTTTCCCCCACATTCATAATCAGGACCAACGTCCTGGGCCTGTAGACGTATCGCACTTCTGGGATTGATCTGGCATTCGACAGAGGGGGCTGCTGTCCACCTGCCGGCCCTGGAAAGGGGCTATGGATCCAGCTGCAACCACAGAAATGAAATAAAAAACACGTAAAACAAGAGACACAACAATGCGTGGCATTAGAAACACTGAAAATTAAGAGGTAGTGTATTGATTAATTTAAAATTAATTCAGAATTATTAAACACTTTGTAAATGGGAAAGTAAATTATAATATCATAATATGGTAATATAATGGCTTTTGGTGAGGGCCTACATTGCCTACTGCTGGTTCATTGAAATCACTCTGTAACATCGTCAATTGTTAGACATTTGGGAGTCACCCATTACCCTTTAACGGAAATGTATTTCATCACGTGGAAATGTTCATGTAATTTGTAAATTCAATAATTTCTGCCAATGTAGGCTTGAAAGATTACATAGATTATAGATTACAGGGAATGCTGTTGAGGTTCTACACCTCTGCAAATGAGATGTGTGGCTCTATAATATACCACACGGGGATTTTTCTCCAGCGCATGGGACTGTCAGCAACCTGTCCTGCTCGGGCCTTGTTACAGACAGTTTCGCTTTCCACTAATTCTACTGACTGCAGCCACGTGCATGTTTCCATTGTGCAGGTTGCGTCTTGGAGACCTCTTGTCCATTAACCTCCCCTTTGGCAGGAAATTGAGTTTCGGACCGGAGTGGATTTTTTCCCCAGTAGAAAGCGATGAGAAAAATCCGGGGGTGTTCATCGAACAAGCGCGGTGACGGAAAGTCTAATCAACCCTTTTGCAAATAATCAAGGTGCTAAATGATGGCCATATCCCTGTGGATCTGTACTGTGTCATAGAACACCCTGGAGAAAGCCTAATCTATAGTGGCGGTCAATAAGGGACTGAAATATCTCTCCCACTGAGCACCTTAGTGTCACTTTTTTAAGTCTAAGGAATAGAGACTGTCAGCTCAAGGAGCCTATTTCTCAACAAGATGCAGTGACACCAGCGGTATTTTATTGCAACTGGAAAGGCAAGAGTAGACACAGTCAAGGACTTGGGTAGAATAAAAAAAAAGAACAAGTTAGCTCCATATTCAGTAAAAACAGCCAAGTCATTTTCAAGTAAAGTGCCATTTAATCAAACAAACAACAAAACCGTCCCAGATTAATATACCACCGCATGACAACCACAGCTTCAATAAAACCACGTCTTCAATAAAAGGGCTATTCAATCTCACATCATAATAGCACCGTATAACAATGAAGACACCCTTGAATTTTATCAAAGCCCACATCTTAATGGTAAATGTGGGAGAGCAAATGAGAGTAAGCTACGATTGGACTGTGCCCCATCCATGCATGATTTCCACTGCCCAATTAAATACATTTAAATTAAACATTCAACATGCGACATTACACCTTGCAATTAGGACAAGCTCCGCGCATATTTATTTATTTTAAGTGTACGGTCGCGATGAAAATCTGAATACACGTACAACGTTCATGCTAACAAATGACACAATGTTTTTGTACACTTTTTCTTGCCATATTCTCACATAAATTATTTGTTTTATGAGCAAGGGGTGGATTATAATGGATGTAGCAAGCCCACTGAAAGGTGAAAAGACAGCACCAGAACTATGGCGACCGCGCTTGACGTGATGCAGCAGTACCGGGCCGGGCTCGGGCGCGGAAACGCCAGAGCTTCGACTGCTCCAGTCACCGGGCATTATTCATTTTTATGGCTCTGCGGCAGACCGGCCGATCGCAGCGGCTATTAGCCCCTTAGATCAATGTGTTTTTTGTCTCGTAAAGACGGGCTGGATATTAGAAAGCGGAGTTATCGGGGCTCCCCAGCACGCCCGGGGAAAGTTGATTTGTAACGCCCGATTACATCTCCTTATTCCTCAAGCCCCCTCCCGAAACACACACGCGCGCGCGCACACGCACACGCACGCACGCGTGCACGCACAGCCATCCCCTCTTGAGTGAATCACAGGGCCACCAAGAGATGGGCTGACTACAGAGACAGAGTGCGGTGGGGTAAAGACAACAAGGAAATACAGTTCCCTACACCAGAGGGAATGCATTGTCCTGACCCCCCCCCCACCCCCACCCCAACAGACATCCCCTGACAGCTGGGAGGAGTACATAAATTCTCAGTTTCATCCCCCCCTTATCTCCTGGCATTACACCCATTTATCAGTCTGTAAACAAAACCTGTCACCCTCCCCCCATACACACACACACACACACATACACACACGCACCTCCCCCCCTTCCTTAAACTCACCATCAGATCCAGTTAAATCAGAGCAGCCTGAAGGTCAGAGAACACTCATTAAAAGACTGTAACATGGCTAATTGAAGCTATTACTTGATGAAATGAAAGGACGTTGTTTTCTTTGTTGTTTTTTTTTTGTTTTTCTTTTCAGGATGACAAAGAAAGAAGGGTCAGAAAGGGCTTCATTATGCCATTATCAGGGTAAACAGGAAAAGCGAGTGTCTGTATCGAGGCATGAACAGGACACGGCCCCCGATGCAGTATTTATGCCAGAACGCGACCTTCATTTGTGGCGATACCTTCCAACACAATTGCTATTACAGTCAAACCAAATGAAGCCTTTGTAAAGAAAATGCTTTACAAGGCTAAAATAATGCTGTGGAGATGGGAACATATACAGTTCTTTAGGAGTGTGTATTGTTGTTTTGTGTGGACTTTTCTTAACCTGGCAACCCGGGCCACCTCAATAACACATGTATTAACAATTATTAATGGCGGAACAATCCAGTGTTATTACGGTACCTCAAGATAAGAAAGCAAATTAGTTTTCATAGAACTGTTTAAATGTGCATACACATGCTGCCCAGGCACAGACACTCACACAATATATAGGCTATATACTGTACTTATACAATTTATGCTGACTATACACCTCCCATTTCAATTACATTTCATCTGCATGCTTGATTATCCTGTACTGTATGTTTATCTGGTAACAGTGACAAATATAGGTCTGTACACCAATAAGATGAAGGTGCTTATGTAAGCACAACTGCCGTGTGCATAGATATGCCGTCTAGTTGGGTTGCAACCCAGTAAAAGGTTCAGTAAATCATCTCCCTCCCGTTCCCCCCTGAAAAAAAGATCACAAATCTTGGACACCCACCCCCCACGCAACCCCCGACTGAACAAAAACCTCATGAATCTCACTGCTTTATTGGGCCGGCCTCTCTTTGGGTGACACGGACTAACTCCGTTACCATATGTGAGAGCTTTCCAGTATCCAAGCTCCCGCTTCCCTCTAAACTAAATAATGTTTGACTTTTTTGGCTTTGGAAACTTTTAATAGAGTTCATTCAGCAATCAACCCCAGAGGAGAGCAGAGGCGAACTCTGACTTTGAAGTATCGATCCTCTCACATGTTTGCCGGCTGAGGTCACCACACTCCTTTTGCTCACCCTCCCAAAGGTCAATAATGTCAATACTGTAAATGAGGTAATTTTGCTGGGGGAAAAAAATAAACATCCGCAGGAGCCCGGTTCCAATTTTCCCAAACTTTACATGCGTGCCGGACAATTGCGGCCAGGCGTCAAGCTGTCATGCTCAGGTGGCAGGAAGAGAAGATTACACTCAGAGCCAGCCAATTAGATTTATTAAAATGTGGGGCTGGCCAGAGAATAAACAAGCGGCCCGCTGTCAGGTCCGGTTGTAAATCGTGGGCTCGTGGACAGAGGATTAGTGCCGCTTAACCCTTTCTTTCCCGGTGAACAAACAGCTACTGGACACTGGAAACCAGCGTCTTTGAAGGAGCCATTGCGTTTCCCACTGTTGCATCCATTTCATATGAAAACAGGAGTACCCTTACAGCTTGATTGTTACCCTGTTCCTTTTTTAAATTTAACATTATCTTCACATTTCACTGCTCACTGGACAGTAGTCTTGCATATGAAGTTTGAAGGGAGTATGTGTGACAGGCTTTCTTTCACATTTAGCAGCTGTTGAAATTGTTGTGTGGTCCACTCGACAGTGCTGACTCTGCTGTTATGTAGATATTGAAGTATGGGCGAGAATGAGCACGGGACCTCTGACCCAATCAATGAAAAGCCAGCAGCTTATGAAAAGTACACAAAGAGACACTTCAAACGGTACGGTTTGAAAGTCCGGTCAAATTCCACATTGAGTAGAGCCAATACCTGTGTAATTAGGTGTGCCTCAAGGGTAGCACGTTGCTTTACTACTTTTAGTGGTGAATGTTATGACAGTTTTATGTAATTTCACCGAAGCTGGCATCATCTGTTATGCCATCTTGAGACAACTGTTATGTCATGTGTATGACAGTGTTATGTCAGCTTTATGTCGGTAGGTTCAATTAAAGTGTTACTTCAACTATTGGGTCTGTCCACATTGCTACTTGCACCGTACTTACAACTGTATCTGTACTGTACTCATAAATACATCTGTGGCTGCTTTCTCTGCTGCAGTCAACACTGACAGTCACAAGTCTTGCTGTTGACTTTTCCCCCACATGATATTCAAACTTCAGCATTTGTATGTTAAAAGTAAAGTCACTTTATAGAATAATAACTATTATGTACAGTACTGTGGAGAAGTCAGAGACCGCCCTTTGATTTATTCAGTTTCCCACTCAATTCAGCCACTGACTGCAATTTTTTTCAGTGTCAGACAATAATGTAGGAAACATACATTTAACTTAAAAGAAAAAAGAAAAGCCTCTACTACTACACATTATATAAAATCTCAGTACTTTCTTTTCTGCACCCTACTACCTCTTTTGGTGTTCTATCCTTCCTGTCAACACACAAAACAGAAGTCACAGCTGTGTACTCCCAACAAAAGTTGTAACCAAAATTGTCAATGAAGTTATGTTAGAACCCTTTGCCTTCAAATGTGACTCTAACATTCAAACTACCTGAGCTGCTTTGCAGATTTCATCATCATGTGCATTCAAAATGCCTAAGGGAGATATTTCTTATGATATGATAATTCAACAGCATAAGAAAGGTGAAGGTCAAAGGAAAATAAGTGAAAAAATAGGAGTTTCCAAAAGAGTTCAAAAGACTGTTGCAAGATACAAAAAAAATGATACTAACAACCGTGGAAGAAATGTTAGACAACCGAAATTATCATGACAAAGAAAGCAATTATATTTTATCTTTGAGACATAAAAAATGAGGCTCAACTCTTGCTTCAGGTCTGAAGAAATCCAGAAGGTGTTTCTGTCAATCCATCCACAGTGAGAAGACAACTCAATGCTATTGGTCAGATAGTATGAGTAACTGTCAATAAGCCACTACTGAGGAAAGGAAATTAGGAAAAGAGAAGAAACTTTGCATGTGTAAATGAAAACCGAACACCTGAGATGAAGAAAATGGTTTTATGGACTGATGAGTCTAAATTTGAGACTTTCAGAAGAATGAGAAGGCTATTGTGTTTGCCACCAAAGCCATGAAGACTCCGGGAACCATGTCCCACAACCATCAGTCAAGCATTATGGAGGATCTGTGCAAGTTTGCGGTTATGTAACAACATCTGGAGTCAGTGACTTGGTTTCGATCAAAGTTATCTTGAATGCTGATAAACACAAGCAAATCATAACATATCAGGCAATACCTTCTGGACAATGTTTGATTGGAAGCAAATTCAGTCTACAACAGGATAATGGCCCCAAGCACACTGCTAAGCAGATCAAGCTGCTGTTGCCAGAACAATGGACTAGCCACCCCAGACTCCAGACCTCATTGAATGTGTGTGGGATTACTTGGATCGAGAGAAGCATAAAATGCAACCAACTACTAAAACTGAACTTCGGATTTGTGTTTAAAAAATTTCCCTGTAGATTGTTTTTAAAAACTCGAAGCAGGTCTTCCGACAAGAATGGAAGCTGTAATAAAGGCAAAGAACGGACACACTAAATACTGAAAGAATTGATATAGTACATAGTTGTGGGCGTTTTTGTATGATTTTATGTTAATATATGTTTTCTGCAGTATTTTCAGACACTGAAAAATAAAAATTTTTTCCCACTGGAAATTAAAGAAAGAATGGTCTGACTTTTGCACTTTTACTGTATAACAATTGTTCCCTAGTTACAATGTAACTATCTCTGTAGTTACAGTGTATTTAAAGTTGAAAATGGAGCTGAAACTACAGGGAAGTGCCTGGTGGATACATCCAGTGTTCATATATCCATCAGGTACTGATGACATGGTGTGTATCCTGCTAAAATATTACCCTGGGGTTCAATCCTGAATCTTTCGATGTCTACCGTATATATAGACATGTATATGTCACCCCAATTAGACACTCGTCTGACATGATAATTGTGAAGTCTTTTTCCGGAGAACAGCCTGAAGCTGCCGACTGACACATCGGCACCACGCAGCGCTCTGAGTTTACTTTATATCAGTAGCCCAGTTCTGGGCTCCCTAGCGGCTCGCCCGGTGAAGACACTCACGATGAGCGCAGGCTGAGCCCCGGCAAAAAAAGAGTTCCACCGCAGAGCCGGAGAACCACATCTTTCGGCTCGTGTTCGTGGACCACTATCTGTGTGGTCGCAGGAACCTGGTTTACTTCGGTTTTTCTCACAGAACATCTGCAAAACCCTATCAGCCAAATTTGGAAAAGGGGTAGAGAGACCATGGGCAGGAGAGTTGCGCTCAGCTGAAATGCAGACGGTTTTCCTGGGTGGTGGGGGGGAAGTGGGGGGGGGGGGTCGCTCAGACACAGCTCAGCAAGTAGACCTCTGACACCACCTGGGAAATAAACATCTGAAACACACGGGCATAAGGAGGGGGGGTGGGGGATGGATTTTATTGAAGACTTAATCAAGGGGAGGGCTTTTTTACTTTTTTCGAGCCGGGCACAATTTAGATTTGGATTGGATTCTGTCTGACACAGGGGTTATCAATGTTCCTCACATGAGGGAATAAAATTGGATGTTTGTTGTCCACATTCCCAGTCAGATCCATCTCTGGCGGGGCAGCCCGCACTTGCCCTAGCATGCTAGTACTAAGGGACAACGATTGGGCCTTCCAAGAAAAATGAGGAAGTACACAGATATGCTACGACAAGTAGTTTATCTGTGTGCTAGCCCCATCGTGTTAGTGTGTTCAATGAAGGAAATCATTATATCAATCAATAAAATCAATCAATAGAATCATGTGATATTAGACGAAAACATATGACATCGCTCTTAGCAAGAGATCACTGAATGCTTCAAAGGTCGCATTTTAAGAAAACATTCCAAGTAACTAAATTGAGTAGTGGTAATGTGAGAAGATTGTTAGAATAAGAAATGCATGAAACAAATTTCAGTTACAATGAAACTTTAAAAGCAAGAGTTTATGAACAGTTTACCATGTAAAGCAGGGGTTTCAAACTCCATGCCTGGAGGGTCACGGTGTCTGCAAAGCTGGGCAAAGCATACCAAGAAACAGTTTGGCCATCTTTGAGACCATGGACAGGTAAGCCAGCTCTGTGCACGTCAAAGATTATTATATTACTAAGTTTATATGTTCATAGATGTCAAAAGGCACTCTCAATAACACACGCACATGTTCCATCATAGAAATAGTTGGTTTGGAATGCTTATTGGGTATGAATGAATTCAGAATGCACAAATGCGCAGTGAGCATGCTAGCACAGTCACATAGACATCAAAATACGGAAAAACAGAATGAATTATGGACTTACAAACAACAAAATCAATACACAGAGCACATATTACATGCTTTACATATGAATTCCCCCCCTCCAAAGGGGTGCGTGTCTTCATAAACATGTCCGATGTAAGAAACAAGACACACCTGTGCTGATTATCAATCACCCTCAGCAGTGCGTTCTTGTAGATGAGGCTGGGGTGGCCTCAGGATTCAGTCCTGGGGGGTGCCAATACACCAAGAAAAATATTCCCACTCAGGAGTCCCTAATCTGATTATTTCCCAACGCAAGTGAAAGGAAGAGTAATCGGATAATTAACTTCTGTGGAGAAGAGGTCCAGATATATCAGCTCGAAGGCTTTTGCAAATGTACCGGTAGGATTTATCGATACAGCACTGATACCGCCCAGTGGGCACTCTGCTCTTTGTTACCGTATGACAGTCAGAGCACGGCAAAACTATGGTTAACTGCTAACGGTCTAAAACAACACATTTATGAACTACGCGCACAACTTTGTTCAAAGCATTTGAAAGTAAAGCGCCTAAAATATGGACCAAACATGCTTGAAACAAAATGAACTTCATCATTCAACTGGTCTGATGAGCTTCCACCCCACGTTTTTCAAGTTGCCCAGGGGAAGACATTATGTATTGGTCATGGCCTCGGCTGCGCAATCTATAAATTGAATCCATAAATGGAAATGAGATAAAGGAATGGGTAACTTGAAATCAGAAAGCAGTGTGAAAGAGTAAATGCAAGTATAGTTTTCATTGATTTTGAGAATTTGAGAATTGTGCCACATGGCACGTTTGTTTTATTAGGGCCTGGTGTGGCTTGCTATCATGCTAGCAAGAAAAAGGTAGCACGCATTGGAATTTTAGCCCTTTTTCTTGAGTTGACTTGTCATTACATTGGTACGTGCACAGATAAAAACAAGAAAGAATGTTCTGGAAAACGCCATGGACGATTCATAAAATGTGTCTTAATGCAAATAATATAGGTTGCAAAATATGTCATTCTAATATGATCTGTTAACATCTGAACAACTGTTGAGAGAACATCTTTTGGTTTTTCATTAGCTTAAGCACTGGAAAAACCTGCTGCTGATTAACATGCAATGTTCAGTTTGGCAAAAGAAACATTTTGAGTTTGCTTTGAAGTGGACAAAGCTGTGAATATTGCGTCAAAGGCTTCCTCGTTTGATATCAGGAGCTTTTTTTTCAGACCTCGATTTTTTAATGAGCCGCAAAGATTTTAATTTAATTTATGATCCAGCCAACATATCCCCATGCCAAATACAATTCCAATGAGTCTTTTATGGAAAAGCCAGGATATTAAATATTGTTGGAATGTGGTAGCGAGTGCAAGAGCCAGGTGTATATCTCCCTATAATTAGGCCTGAATTGAGTTAAACCTGAGTATAAAAAAAATAGTGTCACGGTAGGTTAATGTTTTTTTGCCGACATCAATATACTCAAGTCGAGCTGCCTGCCAGCCCTGTCTCTGAATTGCGTTAAGTGGTACCAAATGCATCAGTTTATGATCAGGTGTAAATCATTGCCTTTCAATTTATCCTCTGACATCAAAGGCGTTTTTTGGAGCACGTCGATCCTCGCGGTGGCGTCCAAATAAGAGACACATTTTCTTCCCGAGTGCATGTGTTCACGAGGACGTGGCTCCAAGCCGCCTAATGAATTTGAAGGGGTCACCGTGCGTCATGCTTTGGATCACCTTGAGATGTCCAAACACCGAGCCGCGTTGCACAGCTCACCTGCTTTCGGTCCCGAGGAACAGGTGGAGAGTTCAGCCGGTCTGTTTTCTTGTTTTTAAAATCGGCCTGGTAACACTTTAGAATACCGTTGCATGAATTAACACAAACTTGCTTTAATTTACAGGAACAAATCACTTGCTAATGTATTTACAAACCATTAGCAACAATAATGTGCATTATGTAAACCATAAATGTGGATTAGTTAGCCCCTCACAGCTCAAAACAGCAGGGGAAAATAAGATGATCAGCTCATTAATTTCTGCATTATCGAAACATTAAAGCAATCAAAATATGTTCCTGTGCATTATAATCATTATATACAGGATTAAAATGGCTTCCTTAATGAAGATTACTTTAGTTTATACAAATGGAAGTACTTTTTTAATGATTTGTTTATGTCAATGTTCATGTTAATTAAGAAAAATGGCCTGTATTTTTCTGCCTTACAAAGGTGTTTATATTCTAATATTTCTTTTTTGTTTGTTAGCCCACTGCTAAAACCTTGCATAACATTGTGGCCCAGCACATTATATACAATACAGCATAACCATTTGGTTCAGCTCAACAACACTACACAAATTATATTTGATTTTTTAATATTTTTCATGTTGACAGCAGGGGACTCATTGTCTCTGCTAGTTTGAACCAGTCAGACATGCCATTTGATGGGGTTTAATAAAGTGTTAATCGTCTGAATAATTACGATGCTGGAGCCAAAGTTGTTTTAATCGGTCTCTGGATGCAATTATTGCCTTCGTTCATGTATTATACATCGATGTTTAATAGCGAGGCCCCCACTAATAATGACAATAATGACAGTGACAATACAATTAAAATGGAGGCTAAGTGGAATTCAATATAGAAAGCAGACTGAAATCATGCAGCAAGTCTGTAACCAAGTCGTGCTATGTCTGTAAAATCAATTTGCATGCTTATTATGCCAGATAATTACTTTAAGGTGGCATTAAAGTCTATGTTATAATCATCGTGTCTTCTTAGAAAAGCCACTTAAACCTGTCTCCCCAACACCCCCACCACCCCCCCCCACCCCTCGCCCCCCCAACTGAGCCATCACCACCATCCTCTACAGATTATGAGATCCGTCAACAAATAAAAACATTTGGAAAAAGAGCTTCCGCTGCAAGCTCTATCCATAGCCTATTGTTGTGGAAGCATTTGCAGTTGTGTACGGTGATGAAGACCACCAACTGTTTCCGTCGGATTCTGCTAGTGACAATGAATACCGTCAGCCCAGTCACGATTATGAGTGACTACCGCATGGGTAGGCAAAATGTCTAGTGTCTGTGGCTGCTCACTGCATGAAAAAAAGTAAGTCTTACTATCCTACATGCTCTACAAACATTGTACATTTTACAATTCTGACAGAAATGTGGTCTTCCTCAAGTGCAGTGCTGACAAGAACACCTAGTTTAAACACTGAAGTATTACACTCTCTCGGCACAGAACTACTCAGCTCACACTCTAATCCAAATTTAGCAAAGTCAGGGATATGTTCACTGCATGCATATCATGTGATTGGAGTTTTCTTTCCGGGTTCCTACAAACATGTTCAAAGAACCAATGGTATCATGGATTCTCTTAAGAGATGGTTTCATGAAGTGCAACAAGATGCAGCCAAGTAATGAAACATACACAAGTTCTGATGCAACAAACAAGAAAAAAAAAACCTGAACATTCATGAAAGAAGCCAAACCCAGGAAGCCTTGTAAAGACAATGACTAACATTCACAGCTGGGATCTCAAGGACCTCAGTATGATCTTTGCTCCCTATATAGTTTGCCAAATACTTTTAAAAGACTGCACTGCAGTGCTATAACAGCAGCCAGAAATACTGAGGATGCAGGTAATTGCCTCTACAGTGAATACACAGCACTAGCAGTAAATTGCTCAATATAAAATTCCCAGAATACTAAAGCTGTAAATCTGACCGCAGCTGTCATTAGTTGTTTAGAAAATGGACAGAACAACTACCCTTTTGGGAAAATACTGGTATTTACCTCGGATCTTTAATGCTAGCCCAATCTGAAAGTGTATCAAGGTGATTGAAAGGCTCTTTCTGGTGATTTGACAGTTTGTCCAGCACCAAGTGTTATTGGCTAAATACATTGAATAAGTTGCCTGATAAATAAAGTTCACACATCTGAATGGGGCTGCCATACAAAAAATGAATATAGTCAGGTGTGTGAGCGAAACAAAAAATTCTATTCAGTATTGGACATCTATAAACATTAACTGGTTTAGTTTGACTGCATGTGCTGGGAAGTTTGATTTACTGCAGGATTCACTTGTGCAGTACTTTAAAAGGGAAGCACACGGTAATGGATCTTGTATGATAAAATTGCAGGGGTGCAGGTAATATTCACTAAAATAAAAAAATCTCCCAAATTCATTAAGTATCTCAGTTTCTCAACTAGAGTTCTGCTGCTTCTCATATGAATGTTCAACGCAATGCTGAAATAAAACTAGTCTGTACAACACCCATTGCCTCTATTGATAGGTACTGCATAGTCCTGTCCAGATTGCTTACACAGACTTCAAACAGACACTCCACACTGCAAAATGTTAATTCGACTTTAACAGAGTTCATATTAGTCCAACAGGAACCATGTGTACACTGTAAGTTAATTTAACAGGCAACATTTTACTGTACACTAACTTGGACATATTTATATTATTATACATTACATCTGCTCCTTTCCAGAGAAGGAGCAGATGTAACGTATGCTTTTTCAGAGCAACAAAAAGCCGTCCATCATTGTTGCCACTCAATGGCGAACATGCGCCATGCACTGTTCCCGAGTGCAAGGCAAGGACATCACATACGTTGCTCACCCTAGGTCCTGGCTGGTGTTGCTTTAAGGAAGTCTTCAGCTGCATAGACTAAATCAAAACATCCACAGCAAGTCACCTTGAGAATTGCAAGGTTGATGCATGCTCACATAAGGCAAACACAAAAACAAGCATGTAGCAGGATTCCGTCATCATTATGCAAAAGGGATATCAAACGTAAGATCTGGAAATGTTCTTGTGGTATTAGATTAATTATCAATAAACTGTGTACAGGTATTAAGTTATTCATGCAATATAGTCTCATAATGCAGTGTGCTATGGTGGAGGAGACAACTCATCATCTGTCCTAATTAAGTGCAAGTGTTTTTTTTACAGTGTACCAAGTCAGTTTTTGTCATGACTGAAATTGCAGACTGTTTGTGGAGAAAACAGTGAACACAAGCACTTAATTGTGAGTCAATGTATGACGGTTTATTGAATCTACCTGTTTCAGCACAGACCCTAAGAAGTACCAATGATTGGTCGAAACATTGGAATTCAATGTTAAGTTGTCAAACCAGGTTTCACTGAGGTGTGCGGTGCGAGACGTGCAGTGCCTCACACAAAAGGAAGAATGATACTCCTGAATGATCAAAAGTGCTAATTCTATTTTTTCCTCTGCATTATTGAAGAGGAAATAAATGAAACATTCATGAGATCATGGGCCGCTTTAATATTCATAGAAATTAACTTTATATTAGTGAAACGTGTCAGATGCACGACAGTGTAGAGGCCAAGTTGTGTTGATTAAATTTCATTGTTTGATTTATTTGGAGTGGGGGGTGGGGAGAATGAGGAAAAACCATGGAAAACTTGGGACACCCAATCATAATTGTGTGATCGTATTATGACAGGCATATCTATCTATCTAATACGCACAACACATGCACCGCAGCTGCTGACCAACCTAATGAGTCAGTACTACATCCAAGGCTTAAAATACACACATTTATATCAAGACCATCTTCTGAGCTTCTGAGATAATGACTTGAAGGAAGGAACAAATTGTTATATTATTTATCTGCTTCGCAGACACCATTACCCTGGGTGACTTATACCCCTTTTCCACCAACGCGAACCTAGTTCTGGTGCTGGGCTGGTGCTAGTGCCGGTTAGCAGTTGGTTCAACTTGTGAACCTTCTAAGAACCAGTTGTTCACGGCTGAGAGCACGTCATTACGACGTGTTACATCTATACGCTCCGCTTCCAGCAACATCGTTACCTATTAAAATGTATGTCCTGTAAAAATAAACTGTCTAATTGTAAAAAACCAACTTCATACATATACGTGTAGCTGTATTATTACAGCCTTATTTACTATATCAACTTTAAGACAAGCAATACGCTCGGAATTATCTCATGGCGACCCATTAAATCCAATGGCGCAGACGTTGCTTCATAATTTCAAACTGCTTTCCTAACGGCTATTTTGCATCCTGCGACTTTGGTTACAACCGTGAGTATGTACGGATTCCTAGACGTGCTGATAGCGACCAGGCTTTCTCATATTAACCTCAAATACGCAAGACAGGAAACTTAAACAGTATGCCAGCAAATTTATGTCAAGTTCCATTCATTTATATGGGGTGGTCGATACACGTCCCCTTAGCAACCAAAAGCTAGCGCTGGACCACCTCTGATCTATTTGCTGGCACAGAAAAAAATTGCGAAAGTACTGAAAAAATAACCACTGGAGGATAACAAGGACATTTTATCCTACATAACTAGGTACAGGTTGTTACGATATTTCGCCTATTTCGTATAGTTGCAAATAAGTTTACGTTTTCCTGTCTGCTGAAAGAAGGTGGTCAAAAATAGGTGCTCTACCTGGCGGTCACAAAGTTTTAGTTGGTCTTGGTCGGTCACGATAATCCCGCCCCCAGCCCCTGACGTAAGCGGTTCTCGGTTCTAGACCGGCCAAGTGTTGGTGCCGCTTTGGAACCAGTTTTCCTGGCCAAGAGCCGGTTCTTTTGCTGTCGAAAAGCAAATAACTGGTTCGTGATTAGGCACTGGCTCCGAACCAGCCCTCGAAATACCTTGGTGGAAAAAGGGCATTACATAGCCAACATTTTTACATACCGTCCATTTATACAGCTAGGCACTCAAGGACGCCATTGCCAAGTTCAAGGAAACGGTGATTGTGTGCCATCTAAGGTTTGGTCCCACAATATTCTAGATCCAGTGGAAGTATCTAACCCACCATAGTACTCCTAATTGAGGGTTTATGTTATAATCACTGTTGTACATTTTAATGCCTTTCATTGTAAGACATCAGCTATGAAAATCTGATAATGCTTTTAATCTGGTGCATCCAAACGTAGATTTTTTGGCTTATGGCTTCAGTGGTAACTTCTCACCCAATGGAGAACACAGTTCAAACCAAAGCAATTTCAAAGCATACAAAAACTTGTACCCAAAACCACCTGATCTTGATTATGCATATTTAGGGAAACTCTACACACAATGCCATGAATGAATTTCCTTCTCAATCTCTAATCAGATTTTGACTCACCAGAGTGGAAGCTTTGAGACAGTAATAAATAAGCTAACTGTCAGGTAGAAAATATAACCAGCAGTATTACTGTTCTTGAGGGGCATATTTGAGTAACCCATATAATGTTTAACAAAAAATGCTCTGTGATGCCGTCTCTGTGCACAGGCCAGCATGGTCCTGAAATTGTTCATTTTTGTCTTTACTCTGTAATTATTAATACTGGAGATGACTTCCTGTCATGCTTTCAATAATAGCCTATCAATACTTTTGTGTATGCAATAAAACAGCGATTCACAGGGCACATAAATGCGTCAACACCATTAAATTACATTTTGATCGCAAATGATTGATTGAGTGATCAATCAATTAACTGGGTTGTGTTTGTTGATGTTTCTATGGTTTTCGACGTGGGTAGCAACCCTCCTATTGGTCTGTAGTGTATCCACCCAATAGTGATTTTGATTGGCGTGTGGGTCCTAAATCACATTCATGCTTGCCTTGAAAAAAAGGAGTCCCTACAAAATGGAATGCCCCGCCATGCAGACGTGCGCTAATTAAATATGCAGCGCAGATGAAGGCGGAGAGAGAAAAGAAAAAAGACCAAACGCTTGAAAATGGGCCTCTGTGTTTCTGCTCGGTGGCTAATTTTGCTCTGGCTTAGGGGCAACCTTCTTTCATTATTTTCTTGTTAGGCGACGACTCCCTGGTGGACTGGAAGACGGCCCCTCGCTGCTCCTCGAAACAGACACCCGTAGAGGGGCGCGGGCCACCGTCTTACCTGGCCAATAGAACTAATTAACCACGGCTTCCTGTTGCCGACCCCCACCCCCATCCTCCACCACTTCCCATCCCCTGCAGGGCATGCTGGGATGCGTGAAGCATCCTAAAACCGCTTCATATAAAGGGAGAGGGTGTGGAACTGTGGAACTAGTGGCACACTTTCTAACGTTAAAAATCATGCAATAAATGTTTTTCAATTAAATAATTAAGGATGCCATATTTATTCAAAACAGTTAATGAACTGTTTTACAGTGTAACAGAGCATCTTTGCAAACGCAGACAGACCAGAATGCCTGATTTGTCCTCTCCAATAATCAATAAAATCACATTTCCTCTTTCTGTGGCTGTGGTCGGCCATGTCAGAGTCACTGAGAGTCGCACCGAATGAGTGCCTGACTCACATTCACATAAGGTTTTCAAAACCAGGCCTAGACTAGTAGTTAAAATGGACCTGCTCGATCAGTGAAATGCAATCACTTACTGAAGCGGCGCCGGCAGGATTTTCTCCCAAGGTACGCACCTGTTTGCGGAGTACGAGCTGCACATACCTGGGCAGCCTCAAGGTTTTTATGAAATAAAAAATACAAGTTTCAGACTTGAAAGACACAAAAAATGTAACAGAATTTGAAGGCCCAGACGTCTTCATTTAATTGTTAACTCTTGTATTTCAAACAATTTCACATTATCTGACTTACTGGTCAATGGCTTGCCATATACTATGGCTTTCCCGCCTTTGTTCACTTTGTTTTCCCCTGTAGCACTGCAGCATCCAGCTTTTGTGAGCAAACATAGTACAGCATCAGTGAGCAGCACCTACGCAACCCTAGTGGCCCACTACTCAGTTCTTCATCCGATGAAATATTTAAACAAATCTTAATGTGTGCCCTCATACCATAGACCTCTCATGAAAAGCCAATGGACTGACAATCCAGAGCACTATAGCTGGGTAACAGCATGTCAGCTAATCGCTAATGAATGTTTCTTGTCAATTGTTTATATTACCCTCGCTCGCAAACCATACTGTGATGCCATGTAAAAATAATTTAATTCAGTTTGTTGGAAGGCAGCTATGTAGTTAATATCGCATTGAACATAACCTTGTGGTTCTTCTTTAGTCAGTAGTTCCTTAGAACAGTGGATCCCATCCTTGGTCCTGGGGCCCCACTGTATATGCTGGTCTTCTTTTGTTGATATTTGCTTTGTATTTGAATTCTTCATTATCAACAAAATGGTTCGTTTTTGTGGCCATGTGTCCACACTCTCACCAGTTAGGAGTCTATTGATTCATCATTCACCTTAAAACATTTTACCACTATTTTTATGTATTTGTTTGTGATATATCACAATACGCACAATGGCCACATGGTGCTTTTATTCTTCATGGCATGCATAGCTATTTCTAGCATAATGTGGCTTAAACCACCAGAAGAGCAATTAAGAATAATTTACAGCTTGTTATAATTCAGGTATTGCAATTGTGATTGGGACAAAACCCAGGGTGCACAGGGGTGGGGATGTGGGGGTGAGGTTGGGCGCAGAACTGAAGTTGGAACCTTAGAGAGCTTAGAGAGCACATGGCTGCTGCACAGTCCATGCTGATTTAATTCTCACAGCTCACAAACTGTACCCCCCCCCCCAAAAAAAAAAAAAACTTCATAACTATACACAGGGGTTATGCCCTTGGGCATAGTTCATTAAATGACTGCAGTGTATTTATAAACTGTTCCTACCAGAATGCTATGGCAACAGACTAATGTAAAATAAACTGTGACCTCACCATTATAAGCATGACATGATTTGGGCTCACCATATCCATCACTATTTTTTTTCTTTGATTTTTTCAGCCGCTGGAGTTACTTCTTTGCCACCTACGCGGTTATAACATCCGGTAGTCCATCTGTGAGGAACTAATGTAGCAGGGACCTCTGCTGACTTCGACCCACCCACCCTACCCCTGGCAAGACAAGCCCAATTACTTTCATTCAAGGATGTCATGGCCAAGGCTGAGACTTAAACCTGTAACTATAGGGTCTGACCTATGATTGTGATGAGCCAGAATTTTTTTTCTTGCTTTTTTTCAATTCTTGTGCGCTCCACAAATGGAAAAATTCACAAAAACAAAAAATAAATTCAAAGAAATGCAGTATAGATATTACATTTTGGAATATAGTAGACACTCTTACCTAGAGCAACTTAAATAGATAACATTTTTTTTTACATGCAATCCACTTATACAGCTGGGTATTTTACTGAAGGCATTCAGATTAAATATGTTGCTCAAGGGTGCACCAGCAGCAGCAAAACTGGCAATCCAACCTGCAACCTTTGAGTTACAGACGCAGTCCCTAACCATTATTAGCATTATAGTACAATGCAGACCTCTTATCCAGAGTGACTTACGATGTAGACCAAATCCCAGACTGATTTTCAGGGTTCGATTCCCATCCAAGCCAGTCACTTAACCTGAATTGTAATTTGGAATGCAAAGATACATAAATCAGTTGTGTGTGTCTTCGAAGTCACCGAAGAAATCTGCCACACTTAAAGTCTGTATACAGATAAGCCAGTGAACTGATATGCCTGCATTTTTCCGTTTTATTTAGTATAAATATTAAAACAGTGCTCATACACTGCAGACAGTTAAATAATCTGTCCACATTTTTTTTGCAGTACAATTAAACTAAGCTGTATGTTTTATGCAAAGAAATGGATAGCATTTCTGTCATTGACAGAGCGTACTCATCAGACTCAGAAATATCATGGTACTGCATTTAGAAATAGTGAAGACCTGAATGAGGTTCAGTTCCTGAGGGGGGGAAAAAAACAGAACAAACACGATGCTATCGTGAAACATTCATTAATATTTATGTTTTTTATTTCGCTTCACAACTTAATCACCGAAGGCAATTCTCATCGCGTATAGAAAATGGTTTATCGATAAACAGAGCTCGCACCAACTCCCAAGGCAACCTTAAGCTCCGCGCCGAGCCGATATAGCTACGGGGCCCTCTGTTTATGTGTTGTGTCTGCTGTCTGCTTTCCTAAGCCGTTATTAAAAGGGTCGTTAATTGCACCTAATTGAAAACAAACATAAATCTACAGGATGCGAAGTGAAGTCAGCTCCGCCTGGCAGGGTGTAACTTAAAGCGCCCCGCGCGAGGCAAAGCAGGCAGCACGCTGGCTCTGTTTATTTAATAATTTAATTTAATGATTTATTTATATTGCACCTTACACACAGATATGCACCCCGAAGCGCTTATTAATACGTAAAATGTGATCAAGCCATTAACACATAAAACGAATGCAGCATCGTTAGAATCTCATACAGGAAAGCAATATTATATAGCGGCGCATTCAAAAAAATCCAGACATTTAACACCGCACATTGTATTACTTACTTGGAATGACAGACGGAGCAATCTGCACGACAATGCAGTCTGCACAGGTTTTTCACCAATATTGGACTTTTAGGCTGATGCCTGAAGAGCAGATATCAGTGGTTTATCTGATAATCATCATTGCACATGTATGCCATAGCTCATCTGCATGTGTTTCACAGTATTTGTCCTAAAAAGCAATTTGATTAAAAATTAATCTGACCCAAAACATTTAGTTGGACATGCAGTATCAAGCATACTGGAGCAGGTAGAAGTGTTCATTTGTTTAAAATGAATTTTACATGAATTGAAAATCATCTCTCTCTCTCTCTCTCTCTCGCTCTCTCTCTACAGTTAAGCCCAACCTATTTGACGAATAGGTTTCTTCTGGCTGGAAATGGCCTAAGAAGGTGACAAAAGACAGTAAGAGATATTAATGAAAAACATAAATATTTTTTTTTAACATTTTGACAAAATATTCCATGTCCAAAATGATTCATATCCTTTCTCAGTAATCAATGGCAAAGCATTTATTTGCCATCACAGCAGTCAAACGGTTCTTATAATTGCCAACAAGCTTTTTGCACATCTCCACTGGGATTTTGGACCACTCCTCTTTTGCGAAGATCTCCAGGTCCTGGAGGTTGGAAGGCTCCTTGAGGTTCCCTCCACAGATTCTCGATGGGATTCAGGTCTGGACTCTGGCTGGGCCACTCCAAAACGTTGATATTGTTTTCCGTTAACCATTTCTTGACCACTTTGGCTGTATGTTTTGGATCATTGTCTTGTTGGAAGGTCCAGTGCTGCCCCAAGGCCAAGTTTTTCTGCAGACTGCCTGATGTTTTCCTCCAGAATCTTAATTGTAGTCCTCTTCTTATGATGCCATTTACTTGGTTGACTGGCCCATTGGTTGAAAAACACCCCCAAAACTTTACATTCCCACCACCATACTTGACCGTGGGGATGGTGTTCTTGGGGTTGAATGCTTCGCCTTTCTTTCGCCAAACGAAAGCCATGTCCCTGTGTCCAAACAACTCTATTTTGTCTCGTCCGACCACAAACCAAAAGCTTTCTTCTTTGTCCAGGTGTGCTTTTGCGAAGGCTAGGCGAGTGTGCCTGTCTCGGAGAAGTGGAGTCCTCCTTAGTCAGTGTCCATGGAGGAAAGGCTTGTGCAGTGTCTGCTGGAATGTCTGCCTTGAGATGTTGGTACCAGAATTGCTCAGATTCTTCAGGATGGCCATGGTGGTGATCCTTGGATTCTTATTAGCCTCTCGTACTACCATTCTTGCCAGCGCAGGGATCACTTTTGGCTTCCTACCACGCCCTTTGAGATTTTTCACAGTGTGGAACTCCTTGTACTTTTTGATGATGTATTGCAGTGGTCACTGGCACTTGAAAACACTTGGATATGGCTTTGTAGCCTTTCCCCTTCTTGTGAGCAGCCACAATGCGCAACTGGAGGTCCTCACTAAGTTATTTGGTTTTAATGAAAGCAATTTAAAACATTGCACACCTATTTCAGGGCATCATAATGTTTGGGACAAATGGCTTCACAGGTGTTTCAGGTGTGTTCAATTGCTTCCTTAGTACAAGTATAATAGCTTGCAGTATCTAGTTTTGATTCTAGCCTTGTTTGCCTTTGGAGTCTGTTATTGGCATTTGTCACCATGAAGATCAGAGTTGTGCCAATAAAATTCAAGGAAGCCATTATGAGGCTGAGCAATAAGGGAAAAAGTAATCCTTAGGCTGATCAAAATCAAATGTTTGGAACATTATTAAAAAGAAAGGGAGCACTGGTGAGCTCAGAAATCAAAAAGGGCCTGGTAGGCCAAGGATGACCTCTACAGTTGATGACAGACGAATTTGCACCATAATAAAAAAATTTCCCAAACACCTGTTCGACAGATCCAAAACACTCTTCAGGAGATAAGTTGTGTCAGTGACTACTGTCCACAGAAGCCTTCATGAACAGAATGACAGTGGCTACACTGCAAGATGCAAACCACTAGTTAGCCACAAACACAGCATGTCCAGGTTACAGTTTGCTAAGAAGCACCTAAAAGAGCCTGTAGAGTCAGTTTGCTAAGAAGCACACTGAAAAGTGAGGAGGACTGTAAAAGTCATCTGCAAAACATGGAGGTGGGAGGCTGTTATGGTCTGGGTATGTATGGCTTGCACAGATACGGGCTCACTTGTCCTCATGGATTATGTAACTGCTGATAGCAGCACCAGAACAAATTCTGAAGTGCACAGAAGCATCTTATGAAATATCTGATCTTCACAAATGCATCCAAATTAATTGACCTGAGGTATAAAAAGTTATATCATTTCTGCATAGTGAAACCAGTGTATAAAAAATACCCTTCCATAAAAGCTGAGAATGACAATGTGCACCTTAACAACATGTGAATCGTTTGATTACAAATCTAAAATTGTGGAGTACAGAGCAAAATCAGGAAAAAAAAAATGTTTTTGTCCCAAACATTATGGAGCTCACTGTGTACATATATATACTGAACAAAAATATAAACGCAACACATCAATTTCAAAGATTTTATTGTGTTCAAAGGTAATAAACGTAAATCAGTCAACTGGAATAGATTCATAGGTATCTTGTGTGACCACCATTTGCCTCATGCAACGCAGCACATCTCCATTTCATTGAATTGATCAAATTGTTGATTGTAGCCTGTGGAATATTGTCCCACTCCTCTTCAACAGTGGTACGAAGTTGTTGGATATTAGTGGGAACTGGAACACGCCGTCGTATGCGCCGGTCCAGAGCATCCCAAACATGCTCAATGGGTGACATGTCTGGTGAGTTTGCAGGCCATGGAAGAAGTGGCCATCGAAGGTGAGCTCTTGCCCACTCACGTCTATTTTGTGACGCCAAACTGCAAACAAATCAAGACCTCGGTGAGGACGTTAAGCACAAAGATGAGCTTCCCTGAGGTGATTTCTCACAGTTTGTGCAGAAATTCTACAGTTGTGTAAACCAACTGTTTCATCAGCTGTCCGTGTGGCTGGCCTCAGACGATCCCGCAGGTGAAGAAGTCAGATGTGGCAGTCCTGGGTTGGCATGGTCACACGTGGTCTGCAGTTGTGAGGCCTGTTGGACGAACTTCCAAAATCTCTACTCGTTCTATGGTAGTCTGACCCTTCTCTACAGTTAAGGACATTTGACAGATAGGTGTCTACTGGCTGGATGCCTAAAGTGACAAAAGACATTAGGAATGTAATGAAAACAAAATATTTTTTAACATTTTGACAAATATCCTTGTCAAATGATTCACCTTTCCATATCAATGGCAAGCATTATTGTACAGGATCAAACGGTCTTATAATGCCAACAACTTTTTGCATCTCCACTGATTGACACCCTTTGCGAAGATCTCGGTCTTGAGTGAAGTCTTGATCCCACAGATCGGGTTAGGATCTGCTGCCATCCAAACGTGATATGTTCTGTTAACCATTCTTACACTGGCTGTAGATTTGGTCATGAGAGAAATAAGATCTTTGTGAACAAATCTTTGAGGTAGTATTTAAACGCATTAAAAATGGCTACAAAAATAAACATCCCATCATGCTCTGCGGCATGTATAAAAATGCTTAACAGGCCCAGTTGACCTCGATTTTAGATCAAGATGGCAAGAGGAAAAGATGTAAGTGACTTTGAAAGAGGGTTCATAATTGGGGCACGGATGGCAGGAGCTTCAGTAACAAAGACTGCTCAACTAGCTAGTGTTTCAATAGGAACAGTGACTAAAGTGATATCTGCATTTAGATCTATGGGAAAGACATCAGTAAATAGGGTCGGAAATTGTGGTCAAAAGCGCACATTTGATGACCGTGATGCTCATGCATTAGTGTGATATGTAAGGAAAAACAGAGGAGCAATTCTTCCTCAGGTGACTGAGAATATAAATGCAGGACGTGATCAGACTACATAGAGAGCGACATTATAGTAGGGCTGCAGTGGATCAAGCCCTGATTACAAAGACCAATGCACATTTCAGAGTTCATTAGGCACTGGTCTTCAAAGATGTGAAAAAAAGTGATATGGTCAGATGAGTCATCCTTCACCATATTCTCGACAGGTGGACGAGTGCATGTTTGGTGTACAGAGAATGGTACGGGCCTGAAGACAACCCCTATGCTGTGGGAGGCATTTTCCTGGCATGGTTTGGGTCCACTTGTTCCCTTACAGGGAAGGGTCACTGCAAATCATTACAAAGTTACTCTGATCACCTTTATCCAATGATGAAACATTTCTATCCCGATGGGAATGGTCTCTTCCAGGATGACAATGCCTCCATCCACAGCACATGAGGGGTCATTGAATGGTTTGATGAGAATGAAAATGATGTGAATCATATGCTATGACCTTTCCAGTCAACAGATCTCAACACAATTGAACACCTATGGGAGATTTTGGCAATGTTAGTGCTGTCCACCACCATCATCAAAATACCACATGAGGGAATATCTTACAGAATAATGGTGTTCCATCCCTCCAGTAGAGTTCCAGAGACTTGTAGAATTTATGGTAAGGCACACTGAAGGTGTTCTGGTGGCTCATGGTGGACCAATACCATACTAAGACACTTTGTTGGTTTTAATTTCTTATATATATATTTCTTATATATATATACATATATATATGTGTATGTGTATATGTGTGTGTGTGCATATGTGTTTAGTCATGTAAAAACTTCTGATCTAGTTTAATCTTATACTCTGCCTTGTGTCATTATTTAATTTCTTGCTGACTTTCTGGATCCTTGTAAAAGAGATGATTTCATTCCAGTGAAAAAACCTTGTTAAACAACTACACCCATAAAGAATCTGCAGGCAGTGCTTCCAGTTAAGAGAGGGTAACGATTCAAATGTTTCCAGAATACTATGATGGAAATCTCATATATCAAAGTATAAAACATCATTAGAGGTATTATGGTTAATTCCAGAGGAAATGGACGTCAGAACCCCTGTTCTCATGAAGGCAGAATCTGGTTAAGTGAAGGTAAATGACATAAGCCGGCTGGGGACTCCGCCAGACTGCAAACAAGCCTGCCTTCCCCATGGGCCCCTCAGGAGCACTAAGTTCAGGCCATGAAGTTGCGTCTGAGGTATCAAACCCCTTTGTAATGGGATTAGATTTCAGGGTGAGGCCTCCTCATTTCCTCCTTCTATGCCCCCCCCTCCCCACAACATAACCACAGCTTCTCCCTCCAGCAAAGAGTTAATCTCTCTCACCTGGAATTGGGTGTCCGAGGGAAAGAGAACACCCCCCACCGCTGCCCCCATGAAGCAAATGAAGTGGTATTCGTGGTGACAGCTTGGCAGTTAAAGAAAAAGTTCTCTCAGAGCCCTGACCTCTCTCAGGGATCAGAAAGAAAGGGTGAAATGTGAACTGTTGCTATAAAAATAAGAAATAATAATGATCATATAATAATAAAACATAACAATTATCATCATCATCAGCTGCAGAAACAGCAGCATCCTCTAAGGAAATATGTATATTATAATCACATATAGCTAAATATCAATGCTGCCAACCAGTATGCGCATGCTTACCAGGATTGTTATGCGCAGTGGTCTCTTGGTGTTCAGCAGGTATTGCAGGTGTATATGAGGGGGACAAAAATGCCGTCATACACAGTTGTTTAGATGAAGTTGCCTCCAACTCGGTAATACAAATTCTGCTGTATGTATAAGTGGGCCCTCACATTGCTAGCTATCTTGTGATATCTAAGCTCCATTTTGCAAACTGCAGGATCTTTTGCCGAATCTTCTCATGAGCTAAATAGCATGTTTTCCAACCATTATTTTCTTTATGTTCAGGTGAGGTCATCTCTTCAGACAGTTGGTCCTGTGTTTTTGGCCTCAACATTGTTGCTTTTGTGATGCTTGGCTCAACTGGAAAAAAAAAAGGCTAATAAGAAGAATAGAGAGTTTTAAGGACATGTTGGGAAAGAACATTTGTCCTGACAACCCTAATCCACACCTCTGTTTTTGAAAAGACCATGCAGCATGTTGTTGTATGGATGCTGAGCATGCACAGTACTCTCCCCATCAAATCCCTTAGACATGACACTCCAATCAGTGTGACCAAACTTTGGCTCTGTCATTCACATCAGAAGTAAATTGTTGTTTGCAATCAGCTACAGTATAGTATACAGTATATATCTTCTCCTATAAATCCCAAAAGTCAACACACAATACATGCTCACCAACAAATACTGCTCCACACAACCCCTACGAATGCACAGTGCTGCATGAAGCACTCACACAAATACGCACTACTGCACAAACCTCCTAAAAATGCACACTACTGCCCTACACACTGACCAACACACTCTATTGCCCAACACACCCCTACAAATGCACACTACTACCATACACACTGACCAGCACACTCTATTGCCAACATACCCCTACAAATGTACACTACTGCCATGTACCCCTACCAAAACACTCTACTGCCCCACACACCACTACAAATACACACTACTGCCCTAAAACCCTACCAACACATGCTATTGCCCCACACACCCCTACAAAAGCACACTGCTGCCCCTCACACCCCTAGCAACACAGTGCTCTGCCACAGACGCACCCAACAAATGCACAGAACTGCCCTGAACACTCCACAGCGTCATAATGGCCTGACCAGCTCAGACGTACCAGCAATAATGTTGTTATTAAAGCTGAAATATTTTTCATTCAAATCAAAATTGCTTCTATTTTCATTCGATTTTTGCCTTCTCCTAATTTTACTTTCAGTGCAACAGTGTGTCCAATGATCCTTCTCCCTCTCGATGAAGCGCTCGAGATTCCACCACAGGAGCCTCCCGTTCGACTTGCAAAGCATTACCTGCCATATTATTGCATAAATGTAAACATTGATCTATGGTTTAATATTTGCGCTCCGGCAGCAATGACAAAGTGTTATTAGCTTGATAGAGGGCTAGAACGCGCACACACGTGAAAGCAATTATTTAAACAAGCCGTGACGGTAAATATATGTACACGTCCCAGGAAAATAGGCTTAAGCGAGCAGAGATGAATAGCTGAATTAGGTATCTCAATCGAAAAGGGGGGAGTGGGGGGGGGGTGAGTAATGCCAATATTTTATTAGAAGATGCACCCATTAAAGTTGTTATGAGGTTACGTAAAGCAGGTGATTTACAACAACAGTAGACCGGGAGATGAATACATTACAACCACCTATAAATGATGCGCTCCCGAAGGCTTAAGAGCTGATGTATCTGCTTGGAAGGAATAAAATAATTGCACCCTGCTGTTTTATGTCGGAAGTGAAAAATCTGTCATACAACGGCAGTGCTTTGAGGAGTCTAAGAAACCTATGCATGGGTCTAACTAAGAGCAATGAGACAACAAGCACAGTTTGTGGTAAATTATAGCTGGAACAAGGGTATTACACATACACACACACCCGCAATCACGCACAAACACACATGCACGCACATAACAAGGCAATGTGTCCATTCCAGAATGGACCAGAAGGTGGGAATGGTGGAACCCTTGCGTACTCACACACGCACGCACACATGTACACACACAATGTGCAAAATGCAAACATTCACACACGTTGAAACAGGTACGTGCACACACAAGCACAAATGTGCGTACATCTAAACAAGCACACACATTCACACATACTGTGCATATTACACATGTGCAAATGCATACAAGTGCAAAATCGCGTACACGGATATACCACACAAGCACGCTACACGCAGTGTATATATTCTCTTTCCTCACTTCCCACTGTCTTCAGGGAACAGTATTTGGTAGAGTGTGAAAAATGCATAACTTGGAAATGATGTGCAAGTGCAGGGGATATTCCGGCGTGTCGTCCCACTATAGAATGGCGCACAAAATGTGCTATGCAGTACCTTTCCCCGTGCCGTTTCCTGCAGCCGGCTATTGTTCCTAAGCTGCGCCGTCTTGCCACAGGCTCACTAATGAGATAAGATGGTCCGCTAATGAGCGCTACAGCAGGGGGAGACAGCTGTGTTGCGAAGGTCAGCCGTTTCATCACCAAACATGCTGCTGGACTTCAGGAGTCATTAACGAATAACAAACAGATGACTTACAGGAATGCTGCTCGTTTTTACGGGCCTCCGAAGGATTTTGGCTCTCCCGTACACGTTAATGAAGGCTGCGGCGTGGGAGCGATATTCCAGTCCGTTCAGAAACAACAATCCGTATGCTATTTATTTTTTTAAATGTGTATTGCAGTTCTGAAACGTGTATTTAATTTAATGTTTCATTAAATGTTTGTTTTGAAAAGCATTTGCAATTGAAGTGTAACCTATTGCTTTTGAAGGGAAGTTTTAATGCGCAGAACTAACTTTCCCGGAACAAACATTCGACCGGCGATTAATAAAACAAAGTTCCCCGGTGGCTATTTATGCTAAAGTGATTCCAATGGACAGAGGAGCTGCTTTTACACCAGCCGAGCTTGTGGGCCTGTTAGTCAGGCCCTTGTATTAAATCCAGCGCCACAGTCTTAGACAACTAGCCCCTATCATTGCAACAATTAGCAATCCTTTTTTCAAGTGCGCCGGTCCTTTTTGTGTTGAGGTTCAATGCGTCGCTTCAGGTTAAGGTTTGCAGGCTACACGCAGCTCCTCAATAATCACAGTGTGCCTTTTTTTCCCACCCAAATAAGAGCCTTGTGTAAAATAATGACCCACGTTTGTCTTTTAGACACAATATTAATCTCTGGCATCACTCTGCCTTTCTCTCTGTCATTTTGTTGTGCTCAGGTTAAAACAGACTGACCTTCCTTCAGGAGAAATTAATTAATTGTCGGTACACATTTTATTTGTCGCATGAAAACCTGCCTCGTTGGTGAAATGTTTGCGTGAGTGTCAGCGTTTTCCTTTATTGGCGCGAACCCTAAATGCTCGCATTTTTTATTCCAGAAGGGCTTCGCATTACGTGTAACGCCCTGTTAACCGGTGATAAAGTGAATTTCATTTCAGCAATATCCAGAAGATGTAATCAACCTGCAATTTGCTAAGTGCACAAAACTATCATTTTTGTTAACATTGCATATTTGCTTGAAAAAAAAAATATTGCATGCCAGAGTGTATTAACACCGGGACCCCTAATAAATCTTACCATCAGGCCTCTGAAAACCTTGTCACCGGTATCTGCCCTAATCTGTTTAATACTGTTTATATCCTCTGAAACTGCATATGTGGTGGGGAATAACTAATGTAATTCCTGTAATTTGGTCATAACAAGGCAATTTGTCCATTCCAGAATGGACCAGAAGGTGGGAATGGTAGAACCCTTGTGTACTCATGCACACAAACACACACACACAGAGACACACACACGCACACACCTATCCTCTCCACCTCTGTATTGACGTGTCATTGGAGATGCAAGCTTCAACCCCACGTCTTGTGGGCATGGCAACCCCATAACTCCTGTCCATTGGATATCTCATTGACCCCAGGGGCCAGGGGCTTGGGGAGCGGACCCTCGGGAAGCGGTCTGGCTTTTTACTCACTTAAAGGAATTTTGACATATGAGGTTTGCCGTATTTAGTCAAGTTAATGAAAGTGAGGGCCGAGTCATTAACCCCAGGGAGGCAGGGGAAGGGGCTTGATGCATTCAGATTGGCAAAGGGGCAATATTTCAACATGACAGGCATTACAAATGAATAATTAAGTGTTTAATAGAATGTTCTAGGGGAAGAGTATTCGACCAAGAGAAAGAGAGAGAAAGACCATGTAAAAATGATCATTCTCCAACCGACTGCTCAGGAAACCTTCATCAGCTAAAACTGTGGAGCGCCGGCGAAAAAAATCTCTTCCAACCTAGTGAATGCGTTTTTTGGTGGCCTAAGTGCCACAGCTACAGCTATCGCGCCTAAAAAAGTGTTTTCGTGACAAGAGACGCGCAAGAGTGGATCATGAAAATTTCAGCGGAAGATTTTTAAGCGTAGCAAGGCCGCCGGGAGCGCTGGGGGCCCGCGCGTGTTTTCATCGCGCTTAATGCTCCCCTAATGCCTCCAAAATAAATAGTTAACCGTATTAGCGCGAAGAATCCGGAGAGAGGCCCGCGACACTCGGGGCGCGATGTGTCAGCCGCTCGGAACCGCCGCGTAGAAGGGAGACGAGAGCTAAATGAAACGTGCGTCTGCGCGTCTCCGTGGCGGTTTGTGCTCCGGCTAACGCGGCTTTAAAAATAGCGCAACGGGTAAAAGTAAACACTGCCTTATTATCGAAGAGTCACCCTGAGTGCCTCTAAGTTCCGACACTGTCAAGTCTGACAACTTTCTTTCTGTGAAAAGCTACATTTTTCTTTTGTTCTGCACTTTTCTGCATTCCTTTTTATACTTTTATTATTGTGACAAGCGTTCAGGCAGGATATCTAGCAAAAGCCGGTTTTCTTTTTTAGTATGGAAGCCCACTTCAACGTAAAAACGGACACACATGCACTGCGGAAAGTAGGAAAAATGGCAAACCTGATAATGAAAATGGTGATTATTATTATTATTATTATTATTATTATTATACTTCCTAAATCACAATCATTGTACTAATCTGCTTTTATTTTGAAGAAAGAATGTTTCAGTTTTATAGCATCAAACTCAAAACACACTCAACTGTTTAGACTGTTTTCCACAACTGTCCTAAGGGATCATACAAGGAACTGTGAAAAACTTTTGTTTTTTTTAAAAACATTATTTTAAAATAAAATGCTAGAACTGAAAATAGTGTCACAACGGTTATGTGTTCATTCACATTCAAAAAATATGTTCTAACACTATGCCCTCAAATGAAATGTGACAGCTTCAAGCTGAAAAAAATATTTGGGCTTAATGTATTGATTTTGATGAATTGCCTTGCTAATGCTGTACAAATGATTAAAACATATAATGTATCCGCCTCATAATTCTTCAAAGTAACAATAGCAGCAATTCTGAATAAAATTAAAGCCGCAAGCGGCGTTGGGAGGGGTCCAAGCATTGGCACTATTGCGCCCCCTATGGAGCAATTTTAAAATGGTTTTGTCCTCATGATCATATACCTTCACCCAGCATATCTACTGAATATCATGATGATTGTATAAAATATTGATGACTTATAGCCAATTTTGTGCTAAGAGACGCTGTCGGATCACTTAGTTGCGTTGCCATGGATGTGTCCTGGCCGCTTGCCGTAAAGGCCTTTACTACGTCGTAACACTTAGATGGCATGTCGTAACACTTAGATGGCCTGGCGTGTATGTAGAGCTGCAGCGCTTCCGCACCGCAACTAAAAATGGCATGGGACTAGTGTTGTGACAATACCAAAGTCGTTTAGTAATCACGATACTCAATACTGAAATGATACTTGAAACTTAAATGATACTGATTCGATATTCGGTACCTAACGAAACTGAAATTACTTTAAGAGAACAGAAACGTAATGTCCACAAGGGTTGACCTCATTTTCGAATTTCGAGGTTTATTAACAACCTGGGTTATTAACAACCTTTAAGTTGAAGCCTGTTCAACATATTAATAAGCATAGTAGTAGTAGTAGCCTATAGTGTTACAACACCAAACAATAACCAAATGGCTGAAGCTAAGCAGGTGTGGGCTTGGTTAGTACTTGGATGGGAGACCACCAGGGAATACTGAGTTGCTGCTGGAAGTGGTGTTGGTGGGCCTGCAGGGGGCAATCTTCCCTCTGGTACAAATAAACCCCAATGCCCCAGCGCAGTGACAGGGATAAACAATATGGCAGACATAGGTGGTCCCAATAGCAAAGTTGTAGGGCACATTCAGATGCATCGTTCTATGAAGTTTTGTGTTGATCTGACTTATGGTGTGGGAGCTATGACCTTTTAAACATTACCCTTTGTTCTAGCGCCACCATCTGGCCAACATCGGTTTAGTGCCTGAGTAGTGGGGGGCCATAGGAACCCACCTACCAAATTTGGTTGCTATAGGACTTACGGTTGCTAAGCCTCAGACACTTTTAGCAGAGAAAAAAAAAAAAATAATAATAATCCTAAGAGATACAATAGGGTTCCACCAGCTTCACTGCCTGGACCCCTAAAAATACCTATTCCATTGCATCTGATTTCTTCAAAACCAATTCCCTGGACTGAACTATGTTAGCTCATAATCCTCCATCCAGCAGAGGGCAGTACAGTGCAGATTTCAGGACTAGTGATCAGTCATCTTTTACTACTTGAATGTCCAGCTGTATAAATATGAATTGACATTAGATTCCAAATCATACAGTAAATTATTCCTGGATAGTCAGTGCCACCTGACCTATTCTATATTTCATGTTTGCTGTACAGCAACATTTGGCCAGTGAGAAATTGTATGTCTGCTAAAGGGGCTCTAGATAAGGTTGTTGTCTTTTAAGTTGAGCAAATAAAGAAATAACAACACATATATTTTAATAACGTGTGTTCTTTACATAATAATTGTGTATTCTAGAGCAGCTGACTTTGAAATATGTGCAGAAGTAGGCTAATTTAACTTCCCAGCAAACTGACCTATGGTGTCTATATATTTCTTGTTTCTGTGTGAGCATGAGCCAGGTTTTCATGCATATTCATACATGCATATGGCCAGGCAGCATGATGTCTGTCTCATTTCTGCACACCAACACAGCCCAATGCAAATATGCATCCAGTCAAAGCAATAATGGATGTATCACAGAATCAGAGCCAAATCCTTGCAGATTTGTATGTGTGTGTGTGTGTGTGTGTGTGAGCACGCGTGTGTGTGCATATCTGTAAGTGTAACACAATGTCTGTATGTGTATATATATGCATTCAAGTGTGTGTGTATATCTGTATGTGTCTACATGCTGTGTGTGAATGTGATTGTATGTACATATTGCATGTATGTATGTGTGTGAGCTTGTGTGTGTGTGTGTGTGTGTTTGTGTGTGTGTTCATGTGTGTGAGTTTGTGTGAGCGTGTGTACCTGTGTGTTCATGTGTATGTTTGTGTGTATGTGTGTTTGTGTGTGTTCATGTGTGTGAGTTTGCCTGTGTTTGTGTGTGTGTGTGTGCGTGCGCGCATGTGTGCAGTTGTCTGTGGGTGACAGCTGAATTGGCACAGAGGAAACTGCAGTCTCGTAGCAGGCCTCTGTCTCCACCTGACTGCATCTGCCCGCTCTGCTTTGGGCCGTCCATAAATTAGACGCCAGTACATCTGCTTTGCAGCGCGACGCTAGCTTGTGTGTGTTCAGTGGTTTTGGCGTTTGTGAAAAATTGAGCTCAGTTTGCTGAGTTGAATTCTTTACACCCCAAACCCCACCCTCCAGCCCTTTTATCACCAGCACCTCCCTATACAGATTATATGACAAGGGCTTATACAATGCTCCTCCACTAAGGCCATTCACCTACTGAGGAAACTGGAGAGGAGAGAGTATGGCCCCTTATATAAAAAAAGAACAGATGTTCGGCTGAATAGAAAGCACATGTGTTCTGCTTTTCAGTGCCAGTGAAGCCGGGCATGATGCTGTGTTTCCAAAGAACTAATCAGCCTCTGTGTGTAAACACTGGCAAAGAAAGGAAGGAACTAATCGCATTTCGGTTCCAGGGGGAGGAGGGAGGTTCAAGCAGTAGGACCCCATTAAAGCCTTGTGACAGCCAATCAGAATCAGATGCTGCTGTCGAGTTTCGAAGGGACAGGTATTTTAACAACAGATTCTTGTTTGGATTCGAAACAAGCTAAGGGCCGAAGGAATAAATTGTCATCTACAAGAGACAGAACTTGTTCCTGTGAGCGATGTATATTCATCATCAAATTAGACGGTCTGAAGGATTTTGAAGGACTTTGGAACCTGCCTTTTATGCTCTAATTAACACAAGTGATTCTTCAAGTTAATTAGATTGTGAAGATCTGTTGAGGATCTTAGCAGACATTTCCTGCCCGTAGGGTGTAAATTGCTCATACATACACACACCCCACCTATCCATCATACCATATATACCTTACCCTTTTATTTATTGCAATAAAGACACATTTTCAGATAATTATGCAGATAATACATGATAATTAAGTATAAATTTTTCTTTAAAGGTAGCAACTAAGGCAGTAAAAGGTAGTAAATAATACACTGTTATCAGACACGTAATATGATTTCAATGTTTGCTGTCATCATGCTACTTTTCGGTCAGAGAGCTGTAATGAACCGTTCATGTAATGTTTATAACTGTCACTTAAATCACTGAAGAGGAATACATTCTATATAATTTCACCATTCATTTGCCAGTTTATTACCTATTTATTTCCCGCTCCCTATCTGTTTGCCAACTCCTTTTCAAATAAGTCATTCTTATTTAATGAATATTCATTTATTCAAGAGATTTTTTTTTTCCTAGTGTTATAATCCAGTAATAATAAAGTGTGAGCACAAGGCTTTAAAGGCAAGGCCTTTTCACCAAAATATAAATGATAGATGAATAAATGCATGAAAATACCAGGAATGTAAGAAACAAGTGTACAGCTTTTTCAAGAATTTAACAGAAATGGCAATGAATGGGAGAAGGGAGATATTCTGTCCATGTATTGATACTTGGCTTCCAGTAAGTATTTTTTGTCGTATGATTGACCAAGCAAAAATCAAGTTTTAAAAAATTCACTTATGGTGAGTTGTGTATGAATGTGTTCACTGTCTTCTGAAAGAAAAGGCCTCTTATTGGGCTCAAACCATAGGTGTAAACTCACAGATTAGACAGACTCTTAATACTCAGCTTTAGTAGTTTATTTCCCCAGGATTTGAACTTTTTGATTTATTTATTTTTGTCAGACAGGACCTGGAGTTCCCTTTCACGAAAGGCACTTGTGTAATTCATGTAAAAGATTTGGCTCTGCCTTCCCACCCAGTATTTCTTAATTAAGCATTCCTCCCCTAAAGCAAGGAAGCATGCAGAGGTAGGTTTTAAAGGTTTTACAGAACTGCATGAGCAATGGAATCCAAATAAAATGTATGTGTCTTTAAACAAAGGTACATTAAAGCATTAGGCTACATCTGTAACATGCACAAGCAGAGTTAACCTTGTCCTGGTGATTTTCTATGTAATCAGAGTAACCAATGAAACAAAATTAACTCCTTCATGTTTATTAGATTTCCGGACAGTAGGAAGTAATTGTGAAGTAGCAACAGTCTCTTTTCCCTCAGTGTTGCAGGGAACACAGAACTGAACTCAACATGCTTGAAAAACTGCAAAAAAAAACTTTTAACATTAAAAGGCGAGCATTGTAAATGTGTTCTGACCAATGAAATACAAGCTGGAGTGTCAACCATTTGATAAAAACTCATTTTCATTTGCAGGAACATCTTACATCTGTTTGTCATAACTCAATAAGACAAGCAAAGTAGACTTTATTGAGATGTGGTGCCAGATTAATCTGGAGGGTTTAAATTGTAATTGCAAGTGCCTTTCAACAGTCTATGTGCGTTTGATTAAATCTGGGCCATGGTCCCCCCAAAAAACCCTCCCCTCTTGCTGAGATGCAGTAAGTCAGAAGTTTTAGGGGCACGAATTCTGGTCGTGACTGGAGTAATGACTAATCAGCTACAGAAAATGATTTAACACTGATTGTTCTCTGTGAAATTGTAGTGAACAATACATGTAGGTAAAAGCACTGTTTTGATGTGTCTTAAAATGTGTAATATCAGTACTTATACTGCTTAACCAACTACTGTGTTCATTACATGGCTGGCTAAAAAGTTTGATGCAGTTTTTAAAGAGAATTAAAGCCAGAGGCTACAGCTGAACCAAATTGAATTGAGTATGGAAGTATGTGAGTATGCATGACAAGAAGACAGCAAGGCAGTCCGCTGACATCAAAGATATCTGACCTTCCTGCAATGAATAGGATGGAAATTTGGGTGGCCGTGCCTGTGCTAGTCCTCCTCCATGCTTGTTTCTTCTTCAGTTTTCTCAGATATTTCTGGTATTTCACTGCAGTTCTAGTTTCCATTTCTCATCATCCATCCATCATCTATACCCGTCACGGGGGGTGCTGGAGCCTATCCCAGCATGCATCGGGTGAGAGGCAGGATTACACCCTGGACAGGCAGCCATTCACTCTCACATTCATACCTATGGGCAATTTAGAGTCTCCAATTAGCCTACCTGCATGTCTTTATACTGTGGGAGGAAACCGGAGTACCCGGAGGAAACCCACACGGGAAAACATGCAAACTTCACATCAAGAAAGTCAAAATTCGAACCCACGCCCTTCTTGCTGTGAGATGACAGTGCTACCCACTGCACCACCGTGCCGCCCCCATTTCTCATCAGCTTCCTCAAAATGTAGCACAACCAAATGATAAACACATCTGCAGAGGCCATCTTGAAGAAAATGACCCACAATCCAATGTTACAGCAGTGGGGTCTGAGTTCTAAAGGAACTGTGGTGTGAACAGGTGGTCTGAGATCTCATCAATACTTAAGTGGACCAGAATACCTGAGTCCACCTACAATGTGAATGGAAAGAAGGGCATCATTTGCAGCTGGTTCACTTTTTGGTTCAAACTTTTATTTATTTATTTGAGTTTAGTTCATTTGAAAACACCATTAAGGACCATCTTTTGCTAAGGCCACAGTCCTGTGTATCCTAGGCTTTATTGGTCAACCTTTCACACATTTGATTTTTTTTTATTTTTTTGCCCATAACCCCTTAATTGGCTGTAATGTCCAAATCGGATGGCCAAGATGGCCGTGTCTCATTGCTCAGCAGTGACCACTGCATGTCACTTGGACACCTAAAGCCTGCCTGCTCAAGCTACACTTTTAGTGCCTTTTTATGATTCATTTCAACTTCAAAAGGAAGCAGCGGCTTCATATGGTGTTTCGGAGGAGCGCAAGTGCTTGTCTGCATTCTGCTAAACTGACTGCAGAGGATGCAGCGATGAGTAAATACAACAAAATTCTAAATTCATTCAAAATTGGGAGATAACAGAAAAATTAATTCAAAAACAATAATTAAGCATGAAAGCCCAAAAATATATATATTTTTTATTATTTAAATTGAATAATTGAAATAATTAAATTATAACTGAATAATTTTTAAAATGTATATAATATGAATAAATTATCAACAGAATAGATTATATTCCAATTGTACATGTGTAGGAGCAAAGATCATGTTAATTAGTAATGATCAAGTTTGGAGCTGGTATGGTGAGTTTCCCATTGAGTCTTGTGTGAATCAGAGCTTGCTGCCTGCATCAGACCACAGCTCGCACTCTGAGCCCCCGAGGAGAGATAAGCGTGGGTCTCTGCCACAAGCTCCAAGCTGCTCAGGTGTTTCCGGGCAGATTTCCCGATAGCCAGGCTCAGCAGGGGCCCAGGTTAATTATCCTCAGGTGAGCCTTTAAACAGCACAAAAATGAGCCGCCAGTTTGGAGAATTTTTTTTGCCAGATTTTTCCTGCGATCACACAGAATCTGGATGCTTAATCTACGGAAATGTTTTTTTTAAAAAGAGCATCGTGTGTAGGCCGAAAGTGACAAAGGTAGAAAACGGTGAGACAAAGGAGTGTCTTTCATCTACAAAAAGTGATAGTTTTTGCCCAAAGAGCTGGAAGCATTATGCAGAGTGAGTGATGACCCTTGCCACGAGTGAGCCAGGTCATGAGAACTGATGGCTCACTGGGGCTAAGAACGTGACTTACAGAAAGCCATTTGTAAGGAAGCCCATTGATTAACATAATTGTATTTAGAATAAACCTGTGTAACTCACTTATTGAGCTATATCGTTGAAAGAAGGCATTATCCGTCTCCTTCTGCATAATCAATCCCCCGACTGGGCAAATGGCAAATACCACAGAGGTTTTTTTTTTATTTCTTTCTTTCTTTAATGCGCTTAACATATTAATTGATGTTACATTTGCAAATCATATAGAGTAAATTGTTCCCGGGTAGCTGGTGCGGCCTGACCTATTCTAAATTTGACACGGTGCTTCACAGCTCCATTCATCCCGCTGATGCGCCCATGAATATTTCAGACGCGCGGTGCGGCGAGCTCCACGGCGCTCGGCTCAGCGGCGGCCGACGAGCGCTCCGAACGGTCGCGCGGGCCTTCCCGAACTGACTACCCGCGCGCGCTTCCCCTGATTTAAGTTCGCTCGCGGTCGGCGAGCGTTTGCCGTCTGCCCGGTCGGCCTACCCAACGCACGTGCGCTTTCGGTCAGGCACATGTCTGCGGATATCAAAGGGGTAGTTTCAACAGGCCTTGCGTGGAAAATAATCAGTGATTTAAACCTCACTCCTACACTCCATGTGTATGGCATTTCGATGAACGGATGACCGAGTGGCTCATTCAGTACGGTAAGCACGGATTTGGTCCTAGACTCACAGTTTTGATTGCGGACAACAGCGTTAACAGACTATGTGCGTGTGCAGCAGCTCACCACAAGTGGTTTCGTACCACAAGGTGGATGGTGGGATTCATTTGGCCAAGGTTTGTGTCAGACACCCATGGACTACCAGCGAGAGATACAGTACACCTCCACTCCAATCAGCATTCGCTCTGTCCTGTAATTCTGAGTGGTAGGTAGTGTGTTGTAGTGTTGACTCACAGACTAGCACATTGGAAGAGCACACAGTGCTGCAGTGCTCTATACACTTGGTTCTTAACTTAGCTGCCAGTTTTATCAAAAAGAAAAACAATGCAAACAAGCATCACATCCCAGGAAACGGATGTGATGCACTTGTTATGTCCCTGGCACTCACAAAGCTTATTGTGTCAAATAATTAAACCATTCCCCATGTCCTATTGTCCAACCCCCAAAAACATAACTGGTTAGTGACTGCATTTCCGTTATATGTATTTGGCCATCACTGTAAGTATTGAATGTAAAAAAACAAACTTTTCTGTGCAGTTTGAAGAAATTAAAAACACCAGGAACTAGTATATTTTATTACTTCTGAAGAAGTCTATCTTAAGATATCTAATGCATTCTGCTCAAGGAATGTCACTGCCCTCTTAAATATATATGTGATTTGACGTGATTCTACTCTGAAAGCACGCCATTTTATTTGATATATACACACAACGTGTGTGTAATATGAATCGCATTAAACAAAAATGACAGAGCTGATCTGAGCATTTGCCTGCACAGTGGCCTGACTTTCATTTAAAGCTCTTATTTATGTAAATATTCATCAAGTATGTTAATATTTAATGCACGTATATATATATATATATTTATTTTTTTTCTTCGCTATAAATGTTGGCTTACGTTTTCTGAAAAGGCTGAACACAGCCAGGAATGCCACAACAGAGAACTGCCAAGAATTACAAGTCAAATAACACACAACAGAGGGCAAGCAGGTGCAGTCAGGAGCACCACTGAGTTCTTTTTATGCTCCTAAACAAACTGGTATTTGGGTCCCTTCCCTTTTCCTTTGATGATATTGTGAATCTGCCTGATGGGAGGGGCTAACTGTCTATAAGCTAAGGAATGGGCCTTCGCAGGAAGCAGGGTTCTACACGTACTGTGTATGTTATGTACACGACGGCAAGGCACAGGGTACAGTAATATGGCAAAGATATGGATGCACCAAGCGTTCTCCCTTTTCCAGTGAATAATATAATATCTAATTACCATCACGTATTCACACTTTAAAGCTTTTTTCAGGCTATGACATGTTTTCATACGGCCGGAATAGATGAGGTGATGATAAATGTTTCAAAAAACTGCTGTGAGATGCAAGAATACTCATATTTACATACGATGCAGCATAAGATATTTTTAAAGAAAAGAACTTAAATTGATATATGTTTTTTTTTTTAAATAAACAGATTTGTGAGAAAGTAGGCACCATCGACATAGACCAAGACTTTGATGGTGGGGGATTTTTACTTTCCTGATACTGGATCCATGTGTTCAGAAGCCGTGCATTACAGAGAACTCCATCGCTTTCTCCGGCGATCCCAACGTGCCCCTCGGGGTAATTTGATGGAAACATTATTCACAAATTACCTGGTGCACTGTGTGTAGTTTGTTTTTTCTTTTTCAAACCTGAAATGAATCCAAGTTTCTGCTTATGAGACATGTCTCTGTGGGAGGGGGGTCTATCATTACTGCAATCATTCCTAGCCGCTGTATCCATTTTTCTTAAATGTGCACCCCCCCCCCCTCCAAAGCCCGCACTACTATTTCTAAACCATTATCATCTAGTGCCGACTGTGATCTCCACATGCAATCTGCATCTAGTTGTAACTGTTTGCTCTGGGAATAGACGGCAGACACCTGCCCATGAGATTTCAGGGTACGCTACTCCCAAACTAGCCAGGCATATCAAAGCTGCATAGCGGAGAGGGGAAAATACATATTATAATGAGAAAGTTGGAAGGAGAGAAAAAAAATAAGAGGAGGGAGTATTTCCCACCTGGCTCTGAGGCCTAATAATCTACACGTTCATCCTTATCATCTCCGTCATTACGGTCATCTGGGAACGGTAAGCGCAGTGTAAATGAATGGGATTGGTTCGTGAGATGACTGCTTTTTGATATAATTTCACAGGAGAGAAGGTTACCACGGTTTCAGAGCGATGGAACCTGGAGGGAGGCGGTGGTGAAAATGAGCGCCTTGAGGAGGGCTGGGGGAAGCGGGCTGTGTTTTCATGGTTCTGACTTGGTCTCCATCACAACTGCGAGCGTTACAGCAGATTCAGCCCTAGGTCCTGCTTGCCAAATTTCTCATGCGGGGGCCGTTCATTGCACGCTGCGAGCCCTGGGGGAAATATTCGTGCTCCCCCCGACCGCATAGGAGTTAATATCCACTGGAGAGACACATCATGCGATCAAGGGCCACCAGTTTCCCATCATACCACGCTAAAACGTCCCTCATCAATCCTTTCAGCTAACCCAAATAAAAGGGGGCATCGGGGGGTTTTTACGATTGCTGGTTCCAGTATTTGCCTTACAGCGCAGTCTTGTGATTCGGGACAAAGCCTGGAAATGAGAGGGCCCAGGGCATTGCTTCTAGAACTTTCTGGAGCAGTTGGGCCTTTGGCTCTGCAGCGATGGCAACATTTTGTTATGAACAACACAACTGGGAATGAAGCCTGCAACCTACGGGTTGTAATTTCAGTTAGAACTGCCCCTGTCTCATGCCTTTGGATTTAGCTACCTGTGGAGGTGCTTGCACGTCATACAGTCTCAGGGCTACTGTTATGACTCATCCCATGATTATGGAGTGACTCGCACTGTATGAGAACCTATATATAGGTATATATAGGAACCCAGCTAACCTCTCCTACCCCCTGCTATCGCCCTGCAATAACTGCACAGTTGCTGGAGGACTTTGGAACTGCCAGTCTGCTTCAAAGAAGGCTGATTTCATCTCAGCCTATGCCTCCCTGCTCTCCCTTGATTTCCTTGCCCTCACTGAGACATGGATCACCCCAGAGAACACTGCAACCCCTGCTGCCCTCTCCTCTTTCTTTTCATTCTCCCACACTCCCCGACCATCAGGCCGTGGTGGTGGCACTGGTCTCCTAATCTCTCCCTCCTGGAAATACTCAGCCCTACCTCTCTCTGACCTACCCCGATTCAGTTTTGAATACCATTCTGTTTCAATCACCTGTCCAACTAATCTATACATTGTTGTCATTTATCGCCCCCAGGTCCACTGGGAAACTTCATCGATGAGCTGGATATCCTACTCAGCTCTTTCCCTGAGGACGGCACCCCACTGATCCTGCTTGGAGATTTCAACCTCCACCTGGAAACATCCCAGTCTTCAGCTGTCCTACATCTCCTCCACTCCTTTGACCTCTCCCTACAGTCATCTCCCCCTACCCACAAGGCGGGCAACCTCCTCGACCTGGTTTTTCTGAGGAATAGCCCTTGCACCGATATCACTGTAACCCCTCTGCACACCTCTGACCACCACTTCGTTTCCTTCTCCCTCCCCCTTGCTCCCTCTCACCCACCTTCTCCCCCCACACCCACTGTATCTGTCCGCCGCAATCTCTGCTCCCTCTCAACCTCCTCTCTTGCTTCATCTGTCACTGCTGCCCTCCCTCCTCTCGAATCCTTCACCACCCTCCCACTGATTCTGCATCCACCTCCCTACTTTCCTCCCTTACATCTGCTCTTGACTCCCTCTGCCCCACTGTCTCTAGGCCAACACGTCCATCTCCTCCCCGCCCGTGGATGTCCAATGCCATACGCACCTCCAGGGTTGGACTCCGTGCAGCAGAGAGGAAGTGGAGGACATCCAGAGATGCTTCAGACCTCTCTGCCTACCAATCCCTCCTTGCAGCGTTCTCCTCCACGGTGACTGCTGCCAAGGTAAACTACTATCAAACCAAAATCCATAACTACCGTTCTAACCCTCGGCAACTGTTTTCTGTCTTTTCCTCTCTCCTCAGCCAGCCATCTGCACCCCCTCAGTCCTCGCTCACTGCTGACGACTTTGCAACCTTCTTTGACGAGAAGATTGCAGTCATCCGCAACTCCTTCTGCACTCCACCTCACCCTATGCTCCCCTCCCCTTGTCTCTCCACTCCTCTGCTTACGGTCACTGGCTCCCAACTCCCCACCCCTCAACCTGTACTCTCCCCCTCCCTCACCATTTCCCCTTGTTTCTCCGACTTCTCTCCCCTCACCGATTCTGAGGTTTCACAACTCCTACTTTCCCATCGCCCCACAACCTGTGCCCTTGACCCCATTCCCTCACCACTCCTCCAGGCAATCTCACCCGAGAACTTAAATTTTATATGTTTTTTTTTTTAAAAAAACAGATTTTTGAGAAAATAGGCACCATCGAAAGACCAAAACTTTTATGGGGGGGGTTTTTTTTTCCCGATACGACCCTGTTTCGAAGCCCGTGCATTACAGGAACTCCAGCTTTCTCGGCGATCCCATGAGATTTCAGGGTACGCTACTCCCAAACTAGCCAGGCATATCAAAGCTGCATAGCGGAGAGGGGAAAATACATATTATAATGAGAAAGTTGGAAGGAGAGAAAAAAATAAGAGGAGGGAGTATTTCCCACCTGGCTCTGAGGCCTAATAATCTACACGTTCATCCTTATCATCTCCCGTCATTACGGTCATCTGGGAACGGTAGCGCAGTGTAAATGAATGGGATTGGTTCGTGAGATGACTGCTTTTTGATATAATTTCACAGGAGAGAAGGTTACCACGGTTTCAGAGCGTGGAACCTGGAGGGAGGCGGTGGTGAAAATGAGCGCCTCGAGGAGGGCTGGGGGAAGCGGGCTGTGTTTTCATGGTTCTGACTTGGTCTCCATCACAACTGCGAGCGTTACAGCAGATTCAGCCCTAGGTCCTGTTTGCCAAATTTCTCATGCGGGGGCCGTTCATCGCACGCTGCGAGCCCTGGGGGAAATATTCGTGCTCCCCCCGACCGCATAGGAGTTAATATCCACTGGAGAGACACATTATGCGATCAAGGGCCACCAGTTTCCCATCATACCATGCTAAAACGTCCCTCATCAATCCTTTCAGCTAACCCAAATAAAAGGGGGCATCGGGGGGTTTTTACGATTGCTGGTTCCAGTATTTGCCTTACAGCGCAGTCTTGTGATTCGGGACAAAGCCTGGAAATGAGAGGGCCCAGGGCATTGCTTCTAGAACTTTCTGGAGCAGTTGGGCCTTTGGCTGTGCAGCGATGGCAACATTTTGTTATGAACAACACAACTGGGAATGAAGCCTGCAACCTACGGGTTGTAATTTCAGTTAGAACTGCGATTGTCTCATGCCTTTGGATTTAGCTACCTGTGGAGGTGCTTGCACGTCATACAGTCTCAGGGCCACTGTTATGACTCATGCCATGATTATGGAGTGACTCACACTGTATGAGAACCTATATATAGGTATATATAGGAACCCAGCTAACCTCTCCTACCCCCTGCTATCGCCCTGCAATAACTGCACAGTTGCTGGAGGACTTTGGAACTGCCAGTCTGCTTCAAAGAAGGCTGATTTCATCTCAGCCTATGCCTCCCTGCTCTCCCTTGATTTCCTTGCCCTCACTGAGACATGGATCACCCCAGAGAACACTGCAACCCCTGCTGCCCTCTCCTCTTTCTTTTCATTCTCCCACACTCCCCGACCATCAGGCCGTGGTGGTGGCACTGGTCTCCTAATCTCTCCCTCCTGGAAATACTCAGCCCTACCTCTCTCTGACCTACCCCGATTCAGTTTTGAATACCATTCTGTTTCAATCACCTGTCCAACTAATCTATACATTGTTGTCATTTATCGCCCCCCAGGTCCACTGGGAAACTTCATCGATGAGCTGGATATCCTACTCAGCTCTTTCCCTGAGGACGGCACCCCACTGATCCTGCTTGGAGATTTCAACCTCCACCTGGAAACATCCCAGTCTTCAGCTGTCCTACATCTCCTCCACTCCTTTGACCTCTCCCTACAGTCATCTCCCCCTACCCACAAGGCGGGCAACCTCCTCGACCTGGTTTTTCTGAGGAATAGCCCTTGCACCGATATCACTGTAACCCCTCTGCACACCTCTGACCACCACTTCGTTTCCTTCTCCCTCCCCCTTGCTCCCTCTCACCCACCTTCTCCCCCCACACCCACTGTATCTGTCCGCCGCAATCTCTGCTCCCTCTCAACCTCCTCTCTTGCTTCATCTGTCACTGCTGCCCTCCCTCCTCTCGAATCCTCACCACCCTCCCCATGATTCTGCATCCACCTCCCTACTTTCCTCCCTTACATCTGCTCTTGACTCCCTCTGCCCACTGTCTCTAGGCCAACACGTCCATCTCCTCCCCGCCCGTGGATGTCCAATGCCATACGCACCTCCAGGGTTGGACTCCGTGCAGCAGAGAGGAAGTGGAGGACATCCAGAGATGCTTCAGACCTCTCTGCCTACCAATCCCTCCTTGCAGCGTTCTCCTCCACGGTGACTGCTGCCAAGGTAAACTACTATCAAACCAAAATCCATAACTACCGTTCTAACCCTCGGCAACTGTTTTCTGTCTTTTCCTCTCTCCTCAGCCAGCCATCTGCACCCCCTCAGTCCTCGCTCACTGCTGACGACTTTGCAACCTTCTTTGACGAGAAGATTGCAGTCATCCGCAACTCCTTCTGCACTCCACCTCACCCTATGCTCCCCTCCCCTTGTCTCTCCACTCCTCTGCTTACGGTCACTGGCTCCCAACTCCCCACCCCTCAACCTGTACTCTCCCCCTCCCTCACCATTTCCCCTTGTTTCTCCGACTTCTCTCCCCTCACCGATTCTGAGGTTTCACAACTCCTACTTTCCCATCGCCCCACAACCTGTGCCCTTGACCCCATTCCCTCACCACTCCTCCAGGCAATCTCACCCGAGATTCTCCCATTCATCACCTCCCTGGTTAACTCCTCCCTGACATCCGGCTGCTTCCCGTCAACCTTCAAGAAGGCCCTCATCTCCCCCCTCCTGAAAAAGACCACACTAGACCCCTCCATCATTGGGAACTACAGACCGGTATCTCTCCTTCCATTTCTGTCAAAAACCATTGAACGTGCTGCATCAAATCAACTCTCTGTGTTTCTTTCACAGAATGAGCTCCTCGATCCCCATCAGTCTGGATTCAGACCAGGCCACTCGACAGAGACCGCACTCCTCTCTGTCAACGAAGCTCTCCACGCAGCCCGAGCAGCCTCCCTCTCCTCCGTCTTATTACTTCTGGACCTATCGGCAGCCTTCGACACAGTCGACCACCCCACCCTCCTGTCCTCCCTATCTGCAATGGGGATCTGTGGCACAGCCCTCAATTGGATTGAGTCTTACCTCTCAGATCGCTCCTTCCAGGTAGCCTGGGCTGGTAAAGTATCTGCGCCACACCCCCTCATCACCGGAGTCCCACAGGGCTCGGTCCTTGGTCCTCTCCTCTTCTCTCTCTACACCCAGTCCCTTGGCCCTGTCATCACAGCTCATGGTATGTCTTACCATTGCTATGCTGATGACACACAACTGTTTCTCTCCTTCCCACCCTCTGACACACAGGTCTCAGCCCGCATCACTGCCTGCCTGAGTGATATTCAGAGCTGGATGGTCCGCCACCATCTCAAGCTCAATCCAGGTAAGACAGAGCTCATTTATATTCCGGCTCTTAACTCCCCTCTCTCTGATCTCTCTATCTCCCTAGGTAATACCATCCTCACACCATCACCCTCAACTAGAAACCTTGGCGTGGTGATGGACAACAGACTGTCCCTCACCGAGCACATTTCAGCAGTGACACGTTCATGCAGGTTCTTCCTGTATAACATCCGGAGGATCCGCCCCTTCCTCACAACTTACTCGACCCAACTCCTCGTCCAGGCAGTGGTCCTGTCCCGCCTGGACTACTGTAACTCCCTGCTTGCTGGCCTCCCAGCATCATCTATCAGACCCCTGCAACTCATCCAGAACGCAGCAGCGCGTCTGGTCTTCAACCTCCCCAGACATTCCCACGTTACCCCCCTGCTCACCACCCTCCACTGGCTCCCGTGATGGCTCGCATCAAATTTAAAACATTAGTGCTTGCCTTCAAAGCAGCCAGGGGTCAGCCCCTCCCTATCTACGTCAACTCATCAGACCCTACACCCCAGCTAGACCTCTCCGTTCTGCTGCCACATGTCGCCTGGTCCCTGCCCCGGCTCGCACCAGCACCCGGTCACGCCTCCTGTCTGTTCTAGCCCCACGGTGGTGGAATGACCTTCCTGTGCAAGCCAGAACAGCAGAGACCCTGGCCGTCTTCAAACGTAGACTGAAGACTCACCTCTTCAAGCTACATCTCACCTCATCACCCCCCACTACCCTCTAACATTTTCTTTTCTAAATTAAAAAAAAAAAAAAAAAAAAAAAAAAAAAAAAAAAAAAAATAGGGCGTACAATTCACACTTATACCTAAGCAAAGTTATACCTATTGTAGCTCTCTTGCAGGAATGTTGTAAAGCGCTTGTCTCTGAGTTTTGTAATGCACTTGTTGTAAGTCGCTCTGGATAAGAGCGTCTGCTAAGAACCTATAATGTAATGTAATGTAATATAAAATATATCAATGATAAATATTAACATTATGCAAGTGGACTCCATCCATTACCAAGCTGGGCCGAGTCGAGAGATTGGCTTGATCACTCAGATCTCTCATACCCAGATCTGTCATACTCTAACCAGGATGGCTGCAGTATCCACATGTATAAATAGATAATATGAAAGCTGTGAAGCTCTTTGCATTAGCTTTACCTGGATATAGAGATGGTGTAATCAAATTTGGTTCACTACATGCATTATTGTCAGCCCCCACACTGACCTCTCAATTTCTCAAAAACAAGGTCAGCAACTGAGTGAATCACATGAGTGATTGTCCAACAGGTTTCATGGAGGCAGTGCTTTCTGAATGTTTCATTGTGCAGAAATTAACATGACTTGTTACCAGAGTAGTGTGTTTGTATCTTTAATCAGCCACCCATGTCTTTGAGTGTGGTTCTTAACATGAAGGTTTTTTCAAGCTTTGACAACTGGGCAAACTGCAAGTCCTTCTGACTTCATCAAAGCAAATTTTTCCACGGCACTTAACTGAGTTGCCTGAAATAACTCGGAGAGGTGATTCCCGACCTCTCAACATTAAAAATTAGTGTTCTTATTTTATTTTTAATGAAGAAAAGCGACCCAAAAATCCACCCCAACGCCTGAAGGGGAAAAGTGGCGTAGCTATCAATAGGTTCGGCTTGCTTTTCCGACTGGTCCTTACACAGAGATCACCGATAAACAATAAAGCAGTGGACGTATGTAATTGGTATTCGTGTAAAATCATGCGACATAGACACATAGGGGTTTTCAAATAATTCCGCGCGGCAGTAGAAACATTGTTCCATTAATTCATGGAGAGGGTCCCAGAGGCGCGCGCGGCGCACCTTTCAGATAGTATTTCATTAATCTGAGGTTTACAAGGAAAGGTAGCAGCCATCTGGGCCTATTTCGCAGACTGTCTTTCAACGTGGAAAAATATTCGTGCTCTCTAACCAAAAAAGGGGAATTCATTAAGAAACACCCATCTCGAGCCCGTTGCAGATGTCGCGCGTTTGCTCTGTCTCTGACCGTCTTTCAGAAGCCGACGCGCTGTTAATTGGCTCCGGTGTTTACCTCAGACTCTAGGGAACACATGCGTTGTAGTGTGTACAATATACGCCTATGTTTTTGCGAAAATTATTTTTTAGCAGTACACTGCATAGGCGGTGCCCTAGGCAAAATTGCTTTGTAACCAAAGTTTTTAGGCTGTGGTGAAAGAAAAAAAAAAAAAAACTCACATAACCACCTCTGTCACAGAAAAAATAAAGCCAGTACCAGGAATGATACTCTCAAAAATGTTTTCAATAGCTCTAATCTAACTTAAGATATTGCATTCACATCTCTGTAAAATTCTGGCCAATTTCGTGAGGGAGACTAGAGAGCACTTGTTCCCCCCTCGAGTGCAACCTGGCTGTGTTTGAGTAATGTGGAGCTTTGATCAGGATCCTTATTACATATAAAAGCCTATCACGCGAAATTGGAAAGAGCCTTTTCCATCTGTAGGAGTCTATTTCTATGGCAGAATCTTAAGGAAGCATCCAAAAATATCCAGATAATCAGAAAGCATTGAAATGAACGGCGGTGCACTGTATTGCGGGTTCTAAATATACACGCTTTATTTATTTATTTATTTATTTATTTATTTATTTATTTATTTATTTATTTATTTAAATTAAGGAATAGACCAACTATCCACTGTGTCGCTACCACCCTCTTGTGGTCACACCGGAAAACCACCGCATTCAACAACATAATTTTAGCTGAGGTCTGCATGATGCATGCTGATAAAACGCATCAACACGAGTTAATTAACTCGTGCATCGTCCCCTAAATGTTGCGGCGCAACCTTTTTCTTGGATACTGAAATCCAACGCAGGCGGCTTCTACCTAACGGCACTTACTGAAGGATCTGGCAGACAGCCCCAGAAGTTCAGTCATTCAGTTCAGTCTTCAGCCTTAACATATAGGAGCTGTATTTAAATCTCATTCCCTTCCTCATCCGTTTGAAAGAGGTATGTGGCGGAGAAAAGAAAATGCCACCCGCTTGCAGTCTGATAGAGCTAAATTTGATCATTTTAGCTGAATGCCCCGGTAAACAGTTGCTTGAAGCATAGCGACTCTTTGTAATAATAGGGAAGTGAGAGTTTAATTTCCTGAAGCATGTGTTCCATCTTTATTAAAGCCCGGGACCAGAGCTACTCAATCGAATTCATGCTCCTTGTTCGTTCACTTGGTATGCGAGCCGAAGGACAAAGACCGGGTGCGCTTGAGGTTACAGTTTTTAAATGAGCTGTTTCCAAATGCGCTGGCGTTAATTTAGAGAAAATACAAATTCAATAATATAACAAAAACATGCTTAAAGGGAAAAGGGCGAATACAATAAATGAAATTTAATACAAAACGCTTCTTGTTCGAATACATTATTTTTTCAATAGTATAATTTGATCGAGATATGTCAAATTGAAAAATGGTTTTGACAGATCATTGGACGAATAACGAAGCTGACCAATCACAGCGTGCACACTACTATGACTGTTTAATGTCTCCATAAAAGAAAAATGTTGTGCAGTTTAGCCTAGCCTACTGATATTTAGGACATATTTCGAATATGTGTATATTCTCCAGGATAACCCTGTGGTTACTGACCTTTGACCCATCATGTTGTTGCAGTGGTGCAGTGGTCCTCTGGGCAGATTTACCTGCAGAGATTCAACAAAACACTGCGCAAATTCTTGAACATCCCCAAGCAGACAGTATAAACAGTGTTCTTCCAAGAACTAGAACCAGAATGGCAGGGGAGTCCAATCTTATCCAGAAAAGGGCCGGTGTGGGAGAAAAACACTTTTGTGATGTGATGAATTAAGACGTCAATAAGTAGAATCAGGTGTATTAGCGCTGGGCTAAAGCAAAAAACCTGCACCCATACCGGCCCCTCTGCTGTACGGGTTAACTTTTTTATGTAAGGGTGTGATGTGACTGTTTAACCTGCACCCAAGGAGGCAAAACACATGACAATGCGGTATAAGCACTACGTTTTTTCACCATGATGCCATCTCTACGATGTCACAATCAACAAAGGACAGAATGTCCACAGTGAACCTGGCATAATCACATAGATATGGAGCTATGCTCGAAGGAAGGAACACGGAGGCAAATATTGGCTGACTAAATATAATATCTACAGCTGACATTTCAAGCTTTACATTGCTGTTCGTAAAGTGTCTCAGAGCAGGTGATCGAGGACCAGTTTTGCCTTTCAGATTATAATGAATAAGTTTGTCGTGTGGACACGGGAACCCAAGCGCTCCTGTTTGCAGACGCTCTAAGAACACGGTCCCTGGTCTTCAGCCGAGGTCTCCGAGCACCTGGCAAAGTGTCCGCTCAGCAGTTCTCCATCTTGCATCGCAGTGCAGTTCTGCGCTCTGCGGCTCCCTGCAACGTGACTGAGCCGAGGACTTGGGAGACTTCCACCTACAGTGTGTGATCGTTAACATGCTAAATTCACGCTGATCGTTGCTGGTTAAGGGCTAAGCGCGAGCGGCTCCCGGGACAGAGTCTCGGAACGCAGACGATTCGCTGCGGCTTCCCCTTCCTGCCGAGCAGTTTCGCCGGCGCACGTGAGCCTTGTTCCGCCAACTGCCCGCACAGAGCGTAGCGCAGCTATCAGGGGTCAGGTGGAGGAAAATCAAACACGCAGATTTGACTGAATTTGTTACTACCTAGGCAGACATACAGAAGTAGGGTAGGATATTGGCAGTGGTAGAGCTGCAGGTTATCATCAGTGAGACTTATCACTCTCCTCTTGCCAGCACTAGCTCTACTGTAGTACTGTGCGGGTTTGTCATGACTCATGTAGGCTTCCAAAACTGGTCAAAGATGATAGAGGAAGCAACCTAAAACACTGAACACTGCCCAAAGAAGGTTGAGATTGAATCACGAATGCCGATAATGTTCCCTTTGAATTCCACATGTGCTCTTTTTTGCTTCTGTTTAATATTTGGCATTTGGGCATCTTTAATTTGGGCTCTTTTTTTTTTTTTCTTCCACTGCCCATTATTTTTATTTCTTTTCAGTAACATATTCCTTTTCGACATGTTCCCAAAATAACTCTCCTTTCTACGTAACACTACGTAGCATTGCCTGCACGCTTATTTTACATTTTTAATTTAGTGGTGGCTGAAAGGAACACAGCGGTGAGCAGAAACAGTGGGGGAAAAGTTGGCCGAGAGCAAGCCCAACTCATCTGTGTACAGGCGAAAGAGGAGGGCCCACGGAGTGACCCCTGGGGCACAGCAGTCATTAAAAGAGTGATTAAATTATGGAGTGACAGAGACAAAGTGAAAAAGGCAGCCGCTCCAGTCTGGTGAGTTAAGGATTGTGTGAGAATAATGACCCCGATCGTTCCTGCAACATTGGTTTCCACTATACCCTGGTTACTACACTCCTCGAGAAAACCTAGCTTCGATGCCGCATTTTCTCACTCAGTGGCTCTAACTGCGCTTAGGGATTACAACGTATTTGAATCAGGAAATCCCCAGAATGAAAATCATTATATCCAATTAGAAATAAATTCAGAAAGCAAAATAGTTTTTTTTTCTCTCTCGCTCTCCACTGATTCAGTTAGGCTTATTAAAATGAGCATAATTGGAGTGTAATCACTGTTCATGTGTTTGAGTTTTTGTGTGCTAGCTTGCAACCATTTACAATTTAGAGAAAGGCAAAAAGAGCAACAGCACCTGTTTAATGCCTGTGAAAAACATTGCCCCAGTCACTGTGGAATCACATATCCAGCATCAGAAAAATACCAAGAAAAAATGCATTTGTTGGGGGAAAGAAATGGTAACATTCTACCGCTGACATTGATTTTTGCAATGAGTCCAAGACGTAAGATTTTTCCCCTTATCCACAGTGTGTGCCGGTTATGTGCCTGGTATGGATTATTCTTTATCTATCAACCAGGCCCAGAGCTCAGGAAAATAAGTACTGAAGACCCAGTTAGGAATCCTTGAAGTCCTCAGGTGGTAAAAAAAGAGCCTTACATTAATTGTGTTATACGAATTCAAATGGCTACATATAGAGATGGATTATAGTACTGCTTCAGAGCGAGAGCTGCCCGTTGCGGGAACAACTCGGAGGCGACAGATATTGATCATGTGTTCAGTGGCCGGGAGGTTTTCTAAAAGGTTGGCCTCCAGACAGCTGGAGAATGGATTGCGGCCAAGAGCGAAAGCCCGGAGTACAGATTTGCATAAGCGACGAGGATCCGCTAGCTTTTGCTTCATTTTTTTCAAATTGATTATTTACTTTCTAAAATGATTTTTTTTTTAGTTAGGTTGTAAATTCACTGCTTTTGGTTTTATTCTGAAATCCACCAGCTGGGCAGTGAACTGTTGCTAGCAGAGTTAGGGCAGCTGGCACGGCTGAATCACCAGCATCTGATCAAACGGAGGAGTCTTTATTGTTCAAAGATGCCAGGGATATCCTGATGACCGAATCCCTCCCTGCTTTGGCAATGGTATTATTAATCATCATCTGGATTCGGTAACATCCGTATGTAGTTTTGACTCACAATTATGTGTTCAATTGTGTGTGTGTTTTCAAACAGTTTGGTTAGTTAATTTTGTTGTTGAAAAGAAAAACACGAATGCTTTCATTTAATATTGAGACAAAGCTAAAGATTGAACTGAACTGATGGAGTCCAGGCTCATGTGTCCTTTGATACCAGTGCCAGCTCTGGCACAGTCAGTATTCCATCCACACATCAATGCACCGAGAGGATGTTATTTGGCTGGATACATCATATGGGAGCCTTCTCCTCAGCTCTTAAAAATGAGATACTTTGTTCCCACATAAAATTTTTGCACAACATAAATTTACTTTTCCCGTGCTCATAATCACAACATATAGACAATTCTATATAAACATGTTTGCATTGTCACAAAATGTAAGTCTCTACTACTGAAGAGCTGTTATTTTGTTGTACTATTATATATATATATATATATATATATATATATATATATATGTGTGTGTGTGTGTATGTGTGTGTGTGTGTGTGTATAGCTGCTAGGACTGTGGCTATGATTACATGTTAATACTGTAATTTGTATCAGTGCATTGTGATTACGCATGACTACAATTGCTCTTTGCCGCAATATGATTGCACATCACTGCTATGATTGCATATTGACATTATGAGTACACATTACTTCTAAGACTTAGGGTAGTTTTGCTCATCACATTAAAAGAGTCTTATTGTGCGAACCCACAGGCCTACTGAAGAGGAGAAGGAACAAGAAGAAAAAGAAGGAGTAGAAGAAGAAGAAATTGAACTGAAACGGTGAAAAGCATCCAAATTCTCAGAGCGCTGCCTCTACCTCGCTGGGGTATTACAGCCCTGATCTCAAAGGAAGGCTTTATAAATCCCCACGCAGACCCGCCTGATGAAAAGCAGCCCTAAACGCTTCATAAAGCTTTCATAAATATGCAATCGGCAGGCTAAAAGCTATCGCTAAAACCTGGCTCAGCTCTCATTATCTTAACATCCACAGGGAGACTCTCACACAAAGGATACAAGGGAATAAGTAAATCCCTACATTTCCCTCTGCAGACTTCGGATCATATGTGAGGATTCCCTTTCATCTAACCGTTCCTGCTAAGCAGAGAGATACGCACCGCTCCGATGTCATCCAGCGTTCTTCAAGTGACACTTGACACGAACTTCAGGGGGAAGCACTGCTTGTGATCCTCAGTGCAGAGCCTGATATTTTTTTTGTATTTATTTATTTATTTGTTTGTTTATTTATAAAGGTGACTTATGCATAGTTGCTTAGGTATTGCACCTGACTATAGGGACTGAAGAGTCATTTTGACAATAGATTTTCATATAAATATATACATTTCCAAATGTTATTCAGTATTAAAACATAATTAATATAACCTGATGCATTCATTGACACATTATTATCTCATGGTAACATATATTCCATTTGTGTGATAGTACTTAAGTACATACTCTGAACCAATGAAGTAGTTTAATATACACAATGACCTTCCCTTTCAGTTTTCTCCTTAATGTACTGATTCATCTAGTGTTCGTATGAGGAATGTTGTATGTAAGCCATCATGGGTACAGTGCATCTCAAATGTTGTAAAACAAAAAAAAGTACTGTCCATGGTAAATGAAATATAAACAAATAAATAAATAGAGAGCGAATCAAACCCCAGGTCAACTAACTAGTAGCCGAATGTACTCGACAGTCAGGTGGTAGCATCGCTCCTGGGGGCTGATGTCATAGCGGACTCCCGTACTGAACTACATCAGCAGCTGTACTGTCGGGAATAGCAGGAGACAGTCTGACTGGGGAGCTGTCGGGAAGCATCAGCATCAGTGTATCACATTTTGCTTTTTGCCGTTCGGCAGGTAATGCACTTTCCACAGTAAATATAGCTATTGCGTAGCTCGACAGTTTACCTTCTGTATTTGCCTAAGACCGAGGGTTTTTGAGTAACAGTGCACGTACATATAAGTACACTTAAGAAAATTGCATAGTCTACTTATCCTTCCTGTAACGAAACAGAACACAGATTGTAAATCATATCACAAATAAATCCCTCATTATGACTTTAATCTCCCACAGGGCAAGCGGTTCATGATTGGAGACACAAGAGGAAGATGTCTTACATTTACAACTGGCAAACATCTGGTCGTCATGAACCACTTTTTTTTTTTCTCAAAGGCACAATGCCAAGTCCTGAGCTGTTTGCTTCAACATAAAGTTTACCTCAGGATTGTCATGTTGCCCAGTTACGAGGTAGCATCAGGTCATGTTTGAGAACTTAATAATAGAAATCTGTTTGAATAGCACACATGGCTTACTTGCACACCTACTGTAGCACATTTATGTGCTTATTTAGTGGTACTTTTGTCCAAAAGTGACTTACCAGCCCGTTATGGCAAAAACACCAGGCGCAAATAACAAGGGTACATACATAAAGCACCTGAACAGAAACATTGACACACACTAAAACCAACAAGTCCCTCCATTACAGACACAGACGGTGATGCCGTCCACAGGTTCATGTGTGTGCATTCAGTTCGCTACAGCATTGGCCAGGCATGCAGGACACACGGTGCACTCCTTCTTATATTTACATTTTAAGCACCTAGCAGCCTATATAATCCAGAGCGACTTACACAGCTTACTTTCTTCGTATATACAATCCAATTACACAGCTGGATATTTACTGGAGCAATTCAGGTGAAGCACCTTGCTCAGTGGCACAATGGCGGAGCGCCGACCGGCAATCACATCAATCTGGCAACCCTGGCATTGCAAGCCCGTTTTCCTAACCACTGCACTACACCACTGCCCGTTGCTGACATTCGTTTAGCCTGTCCTTGTCACGTTACAGGGTGTCTCAATTGCACCCCAGCACCGGTGTGTATCATTTGCCATTCATTCTGCATGGAGGGCTAAACTCCAATGAACGCCGCCGCTCAGGTTGGTGGCATTCCTTGCCACATCTTCATCCTGTAAAACGCGGCTCTACGTCAGCAGGGGCCCTGTTATCGGCAGCTAATGTGCATCGCAACGGCCGCGTGCGTTTCTCCATAAAGCCCAGGTCCCGCGTACATTGAGCAACGCCCAGATAAGACGGCGGAAGACCATTCCTTTTGACATTCACAGCGGCAGACTCATCAGTCATGCTGTCAATGGCTGAGCCTAAGCCTGGCTTTGGATATATGAGAAATAATGATGGGGTGAAAATTGCTGTAAGGCTTTAGCCTTAGCCTCGGTTCATGGGAATTGTGTACGGAGGCACGCTCTGCATTAAAAAAATGGTTTTCTTTTTTTTTTGTTTTTTTGTTTTTTGGTACCCCAACCTATGGCATTTATTTCTCCTTCTGTGTGCTTACGGTACTGTACTTTTGTTCTCTATCTGAAACTCTGTTGCTTTACAAAATGTGGCCTCACAGTTCAAACAAGGGGATGTTTCAGAAGCAGATGTGTCTCTTGGGTAGTTTTAAGTTTCCAAACAAATGCTAAATCAGTCCATAGTGTGACTATTAATATTTACATATACAGCTAATCTGGACACATGCGAAAACATGGATATTGAATAAAAACAAAATTCCATTTCACTGACTATAAACAACAACCACAGCGTAGGGTCATTGTCATGGTCCTGCGTTCCTGTCTGCGTTTTCCCTGTTGGGCCGCCAGATGGCGGCACTCCTGTTTTGTGTCCTGCTCCCCCTGTGTTAATTGTATGATTGTTTCCAATTGTCTAATCATTGTTTTCTGGCTGTCTCGTTTTCCCTTCCCCTTCCGTGGCCTGATTGTTCATGGTGCCCTCCTGTGTCTCGTCAGTGTGGTCTATTTAAGTTGCCCTCTTCCTTGACTCAGGTGCTGGATTCTTGCGGTATGTCTGCTTGTTCTGTGCTCCCCTCCTCAAATCTGCTCCATGCGTTCCGGTCTATGTTCTGGTTTCCTTGTGTTTGTTCCCTACTTGCGTATGTTTCAGACCCTTTGTACCTGCCTGCGTTTTTTACCTGCTTGTGGTTCGTTCTGATTGTTTGTTCCTGAGATCTGTTTTGTTCCCGCCCTGTGGTTCGTTCTGATTGTTTGTTCCTGAGATCTGTTTTGTTCCCGCCTATGTTTTTGACCGGTTTGTGTTTCTTACTTTGTTACCGCTTGTGTGTTTCTGTGCGTTTCTGCCGTTTGTTTTCTGTACTAGTGTAGTTCTGTTCTTGTTTATTTTTGTGTTCCTAAGAATATTTTGAGTTTGTTGTTTTGCCCTTTGTGGCCTTGCCTGTTCCCTGTGTGTGTTTGCCTTTTTGTGTTAGTAAAATCTTTGTTAATTTTCCCTTTTTGAGTTTCGTGTTTTCCTTCCCCCACTCTGCGCCTGGGTCCCAGCACCCGAACTGTCACAGTCATGGTTAGGGGAATGGACCTGTAGGTAGCAGGTTGATTCCCAGGTTGGCTTCTGCTTTTACCATATCGTTCAGGGCACTCAAGCTGAAGTGCTTAAATATCCAGCTGTGTAAATGTTCTATGTAAAAAATTTAAAAAGTATGCTGCTCTGTTATGTATAAATGCAGTCCATGTACAGTAAGTGTAAACATGTTGTGAATAAGCTTTAAAATGCTATTCATCTGGCTCCAAGAATTACTCAGGAAAAATGAACAGTTCTCTCGAAGGATGACTGCATACGATGCCGATTCCCTGCACGACAACATAAACAGCGGTGACACGTTGTCTCATTTCTCCCAAGAGGTTCGACAGGTTACGATGGATCATCCTGGGGAGGCTTTCATAGAGGAGACGGACTCTGTGACACACAAGCAGTCTGGTGGAGGTAAACCGACCACTAGCCATCGATATCTCTGCAGGAGCCAGAGAAACAGACCTCGGTCACATGAATACAAATGGTCAGAAAACATCACTGTAACCCTGAATTATTATAATTTATTTTTAATTTAATTTAATTTAATTTATTTATTTTTTTTGGGGGGGGGGTACTCTCATTGCAACACGGTTTCTAATTAGTTCCGTTTCCATTCCGCACTGCTTACTACTGGTTACTGACCGGGAGCTGAACCTGTGATCAGGAGTCCGTAGACTTGAATCCCTCCATTGCTCCACTAGGCACAAGATCCAACCCGAGGTGCTTCTGTTCATTCCCGGCTGTGAGCATGCTCAGCAGGGGACGATGCGCTTCGGCTGCGACCTCGGCAGTATCATCTGAGCCGCGTCACCGTGGTAGCGACGGAAGGAGCGCGGCGGGTTTCGACCATGGCCCTCGCCGGAAGCAAGTCAAAACCAAGAGATACGACTATCTCACTGAATCAAAGGCCAAAGGTCTCCAGCCAGGGCAACTAATCAAACTCTCACTCAAACACCACAACAGTAATGGCAACTTCTGTAGTAGATGGTTAAAGCTCTACCACCTATTTTGGGCTTTGTGTGGGTAAAATCTTTCCATGTACAAAGCTGTACTGTAAAAGAGCGTTTTTAAACACAAATTGCTCCACTGTGGAAGTACAAAGAGCCTGTGCGTACATGTTGCCTAAGCTATGAAGTTTTTTTTTTTCAATTCCACTTCAAACAAACAAATATGGACGATTCAAATGCCAAGGGAACTTGAAACATTGAAGCCCGTTAGTTGTGGATTTAATGAGTTTTTCATAGAACGTTCCAGGGTCGACAGTGGATGGTTGGCAGGCATCTTATTAATACCGAATTACCTCACTCAGCACAGAAGGCCTGCAGAAGAGGATGGAAGAACAGCAGAGAGCGGCTTTTAGCGTCCCTGAGGAAAAATGTGACATTTTCAAACCAACGTGTGGGTGGGCAGACATCAAGTGTCTCGGTTCCTTTATATCTACATTCAAGGTTTTGATCACTGAGGACACACAGCAGTTCTGTGATCATCTGTTATGCCTGAGAGCTACATGCAGTGAGGACAGGCCTGACTGGAACTAGCATGGGTACATGGCTTTTCAATGCTGCTTTAATAACGGCATGGCCTATTTTCAGTATTACAAATGATCAAGTATAGCAATAATATTTGTTTATCATAAAAGCAGCAATAACATATGCTGCTGTGTTTTTTTAAGTTTGGTTGATCCCCTCATTAGTACATGATTAGCACCATCTAGTGGTAAAATACAGATATTGTCATTACTTTGAGGGTGCCCAAAAAATAGAATAACATATTTCACAATTATTGAGAAAAATATATAATTGTACAGCAATTTTTAATAGCATTTACACTACTATAACTGTATATACATTGCATATTTAATGGGCTACCTAGTTGTTGTGGTAATGAATACATTTCATTTCTCTTCATTCATATAGTTTCCTCTCTGGGCTGTTTCGGCAAAACTCACTGACTATAACAACAAAACGTTGTATTTTCATAGCAGCAACAATCATTCCTACTTTCCTTTATATAGGAAGGACATTGGCTTCACGTCCCATAGTACCCTGCAAGTTTTCTTAAAAGCAATGTTCTTTTGGGAGAAAATAAAACTTTTTTTTTTTTTAAAGTTGAGCCATAGATTTAAAAAATCGGCTTGGTAAATTGTTACCTTGCTGAAAGCTAACCTTTGGGCAGGGAGAGCCAACCAGGCAAAAGTGTTCAGCTTCTGTGCCAGGAAGTGGATGGGAGAGCAAAGCGTTTTCAATGCATATAGATGAGACCCCAGAGAAAAGGTCCCTCACATAGATATCAATGATCTCTCACTGTAGCTATCAGGGAGATATCGGCTGACAGGGAGGAATGTCAAGGTGGCTATAAAAATGATGGATACAATTTGTAAACTTGGTTTCCCTCTTGTCCTTTGTTTCGTATTCAAGGTTTGTAGGGGAGGTCATTAAAAGAGGAAGAGAAAAATAACTTTGCCTGGACAAAATAATGGCTGAGCCAGGTAAATTGCCACATTTCCTGGCGACTGTCCCATTTGATAGACAGGCGACACAGACAGCACTTCAAGGTTTCAATGATGACAGCTCAAAGTGAAAATTTCAGAAAATAGTAATAGACTTCGGCTTCCATCCAGCGCTCATGCATTTTACTCCCCCAAAGGTACGGGAACCCATAAATCCATTACCTTTAATATTTAGGAAGATGTCCACGAGCAAATGGCCCTGTACAGCACTGTATTAGGCAACATGAAAACATCTTTATAAAAATGTTGATTTATGTATGAGGTGCTGAGCTGAGTTTCTTTCAGAAACCATTCAGTTCTGCAGAAACATGGTCTTCGGGGTCTTCTAAACCAGTATTCCCACAGGCAAATTCTCTGTGCAATAACATCCAACAGCAGCCAACCTAAACACCACCCAAATGTGTCCTTAAACTTTGTTGTATTTTTGACATTGTAATTAAAAAAAAAAAACATAGTTCTGCTGGCGTACATTTCGAGGTAGATTAGAGATGAGTGGAAGAGGTTTATTTTCCAAGTTGATAAAACGAGACAAATTACATTTTAATTTGTCAGGTGGGACTGTAATATAGAAAATCTGCATGTATTAAATGCTTCAGCACTCAGGGAGAGTGAAAGCCTGAAGATGTCCTACAAGGAGTCGTGTCTAGAGTATGCATTATATTCCTCATTGAAAGTCACTAAATTGCCTCATTCAAATCCACACAGAATTTTTTTCATTTTTTGGGGGTGTTGGAGCATTTTTAGAGAAAGATCCCAGACTCCCCTGACACAGACGGGGGAAAAAAAATAATAAAGTCACATTTTCCACATAAACACCTCCGCAGTCTGCGTCCGTGGATATTGATCAATTAATGAAACGGTGCTCCTCTGTCATCCTGTTAAAAGCTCGGCTGACAGCGAGCGTCCGTGGACTTATTATAGCGCGTATTCAAGGCGCGGGAGCACGCCCCAGACTGAGATAATAAGGACTGTATCTTTGTCTATGCGCTGTCAGGGGACTGCGCTGCGTTAAATGCTGGAGGCACTTGTCGGATGGCCTAATAATTTATCTGAAATAGCTTCCCGGGGAGAAATCCATAAGAGCTCAACATCTGGAATTCTGGAGATGTAGTCCACCGTGTAGTGCACAAATGGTGGTGGTGTTGGCGGGGGGGGTTGAGAGGGTGCAGGGTGGGAACCATTAGCTATAATGTAGGATCTGTTATGTTCCCTCAATAAAGGCCCCTCAGTACATGGTCAACGAAGTATTTTTAAAGATAGCCAACCAGACTCGTAAGAGTAGATTGTTGAATGGCTGCTCCTTTAGCCAAAATCAACACATCCATAGACAGCACTCCAGGCAACGAGGAAGCCGTGCTTTCCGAATAAAATCCAGGATAGAGATTGGGTGCTAGGAACACAGTTTTAAAACACAGCTGCTCTCAGTGTCTTAGAGGTTGTTTTTTAAGGAATAGAGCTTCCAGCCAAGAGGTTGCAGTCTCGTTGACCTACTTGCAGTTATACCCTTGAGCAAGGTTCTTCTCTTTAATTGCTTCAGTAAATATCTGGCTATATAAATGGATGGTGTGCAAAATGTGAGCTATATTTCTTCAGCAGAAGCTCCCTGATAAAAGATTTTAGGGCCGCTGTCTCCTTTCATTAAGATTAATTAGTTGTTCAATTAATTGTTCTAGGCACTAAAACAATTAATCAATTGACCATCTAATTAATCTTAATTAAGCAATATACTTATCCGTGTTCAGAAAATAGTTAGGGGAACAATTAACAAAAATAAGGTGAAAAAAACACACCTGATTCAAAGGCTTGTAAAGGCTAGCCACTGTGCAATATTTGACTGGTGTGAATGTTTGTGAAAACATTTTCTCTTGTAGGTTTTTATTCACCTACAATTTCCATCTCCCATTATTTGTGAGGTAGTGGTTTGGAACCCATGTACGTGATTCATGTGAATGCCTTCAATGTGTCAGAAACATGCTAATAATACCATGCTTGCATTAGATTTACATCAGATGAATAAAATTGACACACAATCCAAACTAACGAACGATTAACAGTTCAAAATACCTTTTACATATTTTCCGTATTTACTGGAACTACACCAGCATAAACAGTGAGTTAGCAACAGCACAGACGGAAAACATTGCCTGAACGAGATGTCTGGGGACACTGTGAAATGTTTTGTAGGGCCTAAACGTCACCATAATTTACTCGTAATCCGTCAGTATCCTTTGAAATGACCTCACTAGGCACGCTCCAGTCGCGACCCAAGAGATCACGCTCACAGTTTCCTCATTAACCCGGGTGAAATAACGCAGGCTGTGTCTTTGATGTTTCCAGACAGCTACGAAATAAAATATTATGCTTTTTAATCAATTACAGCGTTCACCTTCGGGAACGTAATTTTTCACTAGACCTGACTGGAACGGACAAAGGACAATACTAACGATTCAAGAGACTGAGATCAAGATGTTAGTTCAACCATAAAACTGAGGCCAGTTATTTCACAGCGCATGTTGCGCAGCCACCAAAGCGCACGCGCCGAGGCAGACCTTGTCTGAAACAGTGCTATAAATAATGTATGTCCTCAAATTGTCTTTCAAATCTCACAGACGTCTGGAAAAGAATCCTATTTATGTTGCGAATAAACTGAACTGATTATAAAACTTTATCACAGCCAGTGAAATGAAATGAGCCTTCATAAAGATATCAGTTGCCAATGCCATGAGGTGCAATGGAATTGCTTCAGGTGTCAGTTTTGGTGGATTTAAACGAGAATGATTGCGTGAATGCTTAAAGAGGCAATAGAAACGCCACAGTGAACAATATATATGAAGACATCGCGTGAACCACATTAACATTCGTGAAAAAGCTCTCCGTGGAAACGCATTTTACAACACTCTAGGTCAGACGACATCAGCAGTTCATCACCGCTAAATACATTTCTTCAATGGGGAATTATGTACATGCATGTGCTCATCCAGTGTGTGTTATCCATCCTGCTTTTGTTCAATTAGGGCAATAACACTGAGTGTTTTGGAAATAACGATGGATGACGCAATATCTTCTGACCTTTCGGCCAAGAATATTTAAAATCTAAAGTGGAACTATACTGCATGTCTTTGAGAAAATCTGACTAATCCTCAATCTGTCTCAAAGGACGGTTTGACATTCTGTTCTTCAAATGATTTGTACTTTAGGTACTATGGGCCACTAGGGGGAGGTCCTGAGTAGTTCTCTGTGTTTGCTATTACCACATGGAAATGCAAGAGCTACCCTGTGCCGACTGCATAAGGCTAAGCAGGTCAGGCTGGGTCACAGCCACCTGAACAGGATCCTTGCCCACCCATTAATCTTGGCTGAACTGACCACACCCAGTTGTGAACGCCCACCTAGGTAGGTCTGGCCCAATTAGTTCTATGCAGGCCCAACTATATGAATATTTCTGTCTACCCTGCTGTCATGTGGGGATTCCCTTTTCCCTGTGGGAAGCTGATCAGAGACAAACAGGGCTGCTGCATTAATATACACAAGGAGATCAGGTCTCCAGTGCTTGAGCGCAAACATGTCCATCTTACTGAGTAGACCATAGAACAGCAAGCAGTTCTAGCAAATGTGACTGCTTCCTAAACGCACGAGAGGTCTGCATGCACTGCTTCCAACTGCCGGGGAACACTGCTTGTAACCGCTTGTCCCCTGCATAATGAGAAATGGCCATCTGCATTCTGAATGACTGAGCAGGCGGAGACTACGCATACATTACCTCAGCGCAGGGCACGGTTGTCACTACACGTGCTGTGAGGTAAATCAAGATAACGGACCGCGCTGCGATTCTCCCCGCAGGTGTTCATTGTAACACTGTGTGGTCAGACTTGTAGCGTGAAGTTGGCAGGTTCACCTCCCAGGCAGGGCACTGCAAGCACAGGAATTACCTGCTTCACTTGAACTTGATGTAATATGTGCAATATGTCTGCTCTGGATAAAGGTAGCCTATGCATGGCAGTTAAATAAAAACACTTACAGGCATGTTTTCTTCTATTAATGAACAAAGAACAATCTTCCTGCTCATTCTACAAGGTCAATAACATTTTATACCCTTTTTAAACCCAAATTCTCTAGAGAAGATCAATCAACTTTGACTGAATAGCACACCCGATTCATAAATAATGGTTCACAAATAAAGAACATTTTTATACCAGCATTATTAGTGCCAGAAAAACAAATTATGAGTCAGTTCCTTGAGTTTTACAAATTTGAGATTTTTAAATGGCTATTATAGCCACACACACACAGACAAATCAAATGTTAATCCTCAATGTACAGACACACCGAATGGGCTAAAATGCAGACAAATTAGCCCATGTGTTTCTCCCTTATAGCCTTATCCACTGTTTTTGACTGACTGTTTTCAATCCAGAGAAATGTACCACTTTAGAATAACAAAAAATTAAAAAGAAGTGATTTAAAGAGGCATCCAGTTGTTTGTTTTCACATTCCTTGACATTTTTCTGCAAGGTGCCTTTAATAACCAGCCCCGGTCTACTCTAGGCCTCTTAGGACCGAGTAGCAATTGGCTGATGCACGGGAACAGGCGTCTAAGAAATCCCCATGCAGTCAGTCTAACCAGCAGGGGTCAGCGTGTATGGCCTCACATTCAAATTAATACAATTTTAAGTCAATTTCATCGAGCTGAAATAACTGCAAGTCTGCACTTGCTAATGAGGTCATGACAGCTCGGGGGTAGGAAAAAAAAAAAACTATAAATGGATCCCTGGCCATTAGCACACCTTGAAACCATTGGTCTAATTGAAGGAAAAGCATTCCAGGGACACAAAATTAGTGTGACATGAAATGCAATTTAGTTGCAGGTATAAGTATACAGATACTATATATCAATTCAAGAGGGGGTTTGGGCAGGGTGTGAATAGTTATAAATACATATATGAAAAAAACATATGAAAAATTACCATATATAGATACTAGAAATACACTTTCCCCCCCATTTTTTATTTATTTATTTTGCTTCATAGTATACACTGCAGTGCAAACAGGAAAATTTAAGAACTTCTGCAATGACAATGAGAACAAATTCCAGAAGAAGCTCAATAAAAAGAGGTACTTGGAGGACTCTGGTTCATAAACTTGTCTTCAGGTTGTTTTGTGTTCACAACTCATGTTGCTTTTACAGCCATTTCAACTGCTACCATTTGTAGTTATGTTCTATTATGTATTTCCTTTAAGTGTGCTTTTGTGAGTTTTTAAAAAAGTTTCTTTAACATTATGTCCAACAAATCAACATATCCAGATTGTGAGGCACACATTTCCTTCAGAATAATATGAGGCAGAATTTTGATACAAATGGGGCAAATGTCATTGAGCATGAATTATTCAGGTCCCTGTTAATATTTTTATTTGCCTGTGAAATTTATTACCAGATTGTTACATCCCACAAAGAAGGAATCATGAGTGAATCGTCAGTGACCTCAAATCACCAATTTGTCCTCTGCCTCCTCAGCTGTCATTAAAAACACATCATTTACTTTTATAAGAAAATAAATAAAAATAAAAATGCACAAAAAAAAAGGATGCTGATACAAATTTTTGTAAGCATTTTATTAGCTACAAGAATCCTTTGGGCAGTTATATTCATTACTCGTGTCTCTGGCTAATGAGCAGGGGTGGAAGAAAGGTGCAGCCCCTCATTTGCATAATTTAATAAGGTAGCAAGCGTGTCTTTGCACATTTCGCTGTGAGATTATAGGAGCTAATGACGCTCAGGAGCATATGCATGGCCTGTCATACACAAATGTGACATTCTACATGCAGTAGTTTCAGTGATCTTTTTAATGGGCCATAATGAGCAGGAATGTTCGCTACCATTTACTTATTTTTCTATATGCAGGTATTGCTTAAAATGGATGAACACACATGCACACACATGCACACACGCATACACACACACACACACACACACACGTATATTTGGCACATTATCAAAGTAATATCTCAAGCTTGGTTGGTTGCTCGTCTCTTATCCATAACTGCTTATTGAGGACAGGGGAAACCCCTGCATTAATTTTGCCAAAGAAAAACACACTGCCTGCAATGACTATTTTAAACAGTCAGTGTTCACTCTATAACACTCATTTTAGACTTTTTTTTTTTAATTTAGGCGATTTTACATATAATCATATTTAATTAAGTTCTTTGACCAGGTCTTACACAGTTGCCACTGCAGTTTAAGGATGCAGAATGTTGAATGTAATTTTGTCACTCCTAATACAGAGTCCAAGCTGTATCACTGATGTAGTACAATGTTCATACAATGGACTCTACAAAGCAAAGTGCTGACTAAAACTCCAGTTTCAGACCTCTTAGTGGTTGAAATAACTGTGGGTCAACCTCATACTATCGATGAAGAGTTGATAACTTTTCTGCCTCTCTACTTCCTGGTTCTACTTTACTCTACTTCCTGGTTCATTTTAAAAGAAACACTGAACACAGTTTAAAAAAAAAAATTTTTAGAAACACGTAAAACAGCTTTGGAAAAAATGGTGACCCTAGTCCATGACATGTTGACATAAAGGTACGTATGTCTCATGCTCAAGTATGCTGCATATGACATGTGTTTGTTATCACCTCCCATGACACGTGTGCCATAAAATGTCACACTGTTGAAATGCAGGAAGATGTAACCTGACACAACTGACATGCAACAGTAATCCGACCAAATATTATTATATATTAATATATAAATAAATAATATATATATATATATATATATATATTTATTTATTTATTTATTTTTTAATAATAACACAGCAATGGGTAATACTGGTCATTATGCCATGCACATGACAGCTTTACATAGAGTACAATATTTAGTATACAGTAATAAGCAAAGTGACTTGTTTTACCCGCAATAACAAATACATTCATGACCACCGTGTTACAGCAGCATTAACAACTATATTAGATAACAAGGGGAACTATAACTACTTTTTTTGTTTCATTTATTGGAGCCAGAGACAACCAACAAATGGCACAAATTAGGACAATAAGACAAAATTTAAATTGATAGTTTTCAAGCATTTCAATTGTAAATAAGAGTTAAAAGTTCAATAATGACTTCTTTTTTTTTTTGAAAATCCAAAAAAGTCTGTTTACAAGTCAATCTACATAATCTGGACAGCAGTACGTCATAAAAACAGGCTGAATTTATACTTTACAGGTTAGTAAAATGTAAAAAAAAAAATGTATAGGGATTTTTGACATTATTTCAATCTAATTTCATTTGTATAGCGTATTTTACAGCAGTTGTCACAATACGCTTCACAGACAACCCTGGCCTAAACCTCCACAGAAGCAAGCCTAAGGCAACAGTGGGAAGGAAAAACTCCCTGTGGCAGATGGGTAGAAACCTCGGAAGGAACCAGGCTCAAGGGGGAAACCCATCCGCCTCTGGTCGGCTCAGGGTGCCGACTGGTAACCAACATGTCAGTCAGATTTATAGGGTTTATGATGTATTTATTCTGCATACATACTGCACTGTATGTATTCAGATGTATGTACGTATTTAATGACCAGCTGGCTTTACAATAGCTGGTATAGGGGTGTTCGGGGGTTCATGGCTTAAAGTAAGAAAGTACACTCTAATGTATTTCGAATGCATTGTTTTGATGTCCTGCTTATGAATCTGTACTGTGGCAGTGCACCACGGCATACCAGTGCACCCAGTGTCATGCTCAATTGTCACTATTGTCTCTCCCAGTGAGGGAGGCTTTTTGACAGACTGGGATGACAGCATCTAGTCACATACTAGCAACCGGCACTGGTAGATCCAAAGCCTTGCTTGCCTGTACTCTCATGGATCAATAGTGGAGGTTGAAGCAATGAGTGCTGATAAATTTGGTTGGAAATTAAAAATTGGGAGATAAAGGGGGGGTAATGGTGGGATCTTGAGACAACTATCCCTGATCACTTACCTGATTATATTTTTCATAAGCCTCCGTCCTGCGCATTTCACAAAAGGCCTTAAAGGACTCAGAAAGGGAAAATCTTGATTTGAAGTGTTTCAAAGAACATGGCAATGGACACTGTTTATTACACCCTATTTTGCTTCTCAGAAATACAGAAGAATAGGCACAATTGCTTGAGCATAGTACTGTCTGACAGCACTGTTATTCTCAAGATGATATTAAAGAAAATAAGGGACAGCTCCTGGGTCACTGACAACAGCTCTCATTTTACACATCATTTATTCTCTAACTTTTTAATATCCACAGCCAAGGAGCTAATATATATATATATATATATATATATATATATATATATATATATATATGATCCACTCCAATATCATTATGTTATTAGTTGATTCCACTGCCTTTAATCAGCAGAGTAATTCATCTCCCGGGACAGTAAGCTTCTCTCATGCGCAATTACGCCGCGCACTACGCTTGCTGATTAGGCAGAAACACCAAAATAATTCATCAGAAAAATTGCAAAAAGAGTTCATCAAGCGTGCGACTCTGAAATCCCACTCTGGACCTCTGCTTCTTAATAATTAAACCTCGCAATTAAGCCAGCTTACCATACGGATGAGGGTGAGGGGGTCCATGCACTATTCATGAGAATACATAATTATGCGATATATTCCCGGAATTAAAAAAAGGCGAAGGAAATTCACAACGGGGCTGTCAAAATGCAGACGTTTTTATTTGGTTCATGGCGCTTTTTATCTTGCGTGTGAGAAGCTTTCGGGAGAAGTGGGCCGCGTCCCTTCGCTGGTTTCCGCGGCGCAAGCTTGCAGGTCGGTCAATGGATTCTATGGGAGGGGGAAAAAAACACACAGATGACACGTTCGTAGCCGTGTGGGGCACCAGTATCACAGAACAGAAAATGCAGCAAATGAATTCCGATTAAAGACAGGTCTGTCCACTGACTGAGCATGTGAAAGGTGAAGAACTTAAACTGAAAAGGAAGTCGACTATTGAACGGCACGACGAATTATAGGTTAGTGTTTGGTGGGCCGAATTGCCCTTGTTGGTGCCTCAGGCCTATACACGATACTGGCAGCTGCAGACAAGGTGGCCAAAATCTTGTTTTAATCTGTAGCCGTGGCTTGCTGTAGCTGTGAATAGACTGAACTGGCAGTCGAAAGGAACGTGTGCAGCGCTTCACAGAAGCGTCTGTCAAGAGCTGAACGTGTGATGATCACAGGGTGCTGGGCCAGCACCCCACACGTACCGACTGCCTGAACACTGGAGCTTCTACTTCTCATAGTTTTTCTTTTTTGATCATAGAGGTCATGGAGAGGGCTTCAGATAAGGGACACCAGAAGGCGTTGAAAATAACAAGCATACACCAGATTGGTCTGTATGGTAGGCTATTTGCTTAGTAAAAGGTTATCTGGGTGTTGAGAAACAAAGAAAAGCAGCTTTCCTCATCAATTTGGACGTTACCACAACTGGGACATTACCAATCACTTCATGGTAAGGTACAAAGTTGCTTGCACATCAATGTGTATTTCATGAATAAAGCCCCATGCTTCATAATCTGAGGATGTGGCTGGTCTCACGTTACCATTGGAAATATGTTCCTTGATTAACATTAATATGTGCAGAAAAACCTGCATATGCACATTAAAGGGCATTTTTATTTACAGTTACGATTATTCCACACCTCTGTTACAATCATACTGACTAGGTGGTATGAATGTACGATTGGACTGCATGTACTTTGGTTTAAATTGTATCCGAGTCAATTAATTATGAATGTAATCGAAACGGCTAATGACATGTCACTGCTGTTTGAAGTAAAATTTCATAGTGCTAGGCAAAATATTTCCAGAGCAAAATCCAAAAATTGCTACATTTCTCTCCCCTACATTAAGACAAATGTTTAAAAAACAGAATGTGAAAGGAAACGTATAGCTTTACTCGATTTCTCACCATTAAGTTACACGTAAAATGCGCCAGAATGGTTCAAGAAAAATACATAGACAATAGACAACATTTTTCTCATTAAAAAACAAAAAAGGCCCTTGCAACTTAATGGCGGCAGTGTCTATGACAGAAACAATGGGAAGCAGGCACACAAATTGAGTTCAGAGCGGAAAATAATAAGCATGAATTTGATTAACTTTTCCGCCCAGTACAAGCTGGTGTTTCAAAACTGATGCAGGCCACATGTACCTACCTGTGAATCACGGCGCGCTGGAGAATTGCTCGAAGGGACTGCCCCGTTTTCTTCATTTGTCTAAAATAAATAAATAAAAGAGGAGTCAGGTGGTGAAGTCTTGCAGCGAGATCGGTTTTCAAAGCAACACAAGCGACTCGTTAAGACCAAGACAAAAGATTTGAGCATTCAGGCAACATTTTAAATATTAAGTGCATGTGTGAATATTGGGAAGTGCTGACTGCCTTAAACAAATTAATACTACATTTTGATTCATGATGATGTAATTACTCTCAGCAAATTAAAATTCTTCATCCCTGATAAATCACACAAAGGAAATCTGAATTTCTAGAGAGGGATGTGAATATTCATCTTTGCAAGGGCTGTTCAATTATTTCTTGCAGCAAAAGTGTTTGTCTCAAATATATTATGCAGAGGGGAGAAAAACACAAGTAGCATATTTAGAGTTACTTATTTATGAGGTGAGAGTATTGGAGGGCACAACGGTTAATATGGGAACCGTATAAAGCAAATTAACAAAGTTGTCTGGGGAATAGGATTTTGGCTCGCACTGCAGTGCATTATCACATCAGCAAACAAAAGCTGAAAACTTCCCAGGAATTTGTCATCAGACCTAATTAGGCGCAATCCGCGGGTTCACTGAGTGCTTTATGCTTTCAAGGAAGCTCAGCAATATAAAAAAGAAATTGCAGCGCTGAATGCGTTGTTGGAATGACCGAGTCCACACACGGCTTTCCTGGTTTCTTGCTGGGTGGAATACTTCAATAAATACCTTTAAATAAATAAATACCAGACACAAAACAGCCTTTCTATCAATGTCATGTTCATGATTTACATGGATAAACTTCAAACTGACATAAAGGTTGTCATTCAGGACTAGTCACTCCTGACTGAATTTGATATAACATTCTTTAAATTGGCACATGGAATAATTTAACCATAAAATATTATAGAAGAGTGCTCACAAGCGTGTAGCGTGTTTATGAGAGAGAGAGAGAGAGAGGGAGGGAGAGAGAGAGAGACCTTTCATCTTTGATTCCCTTTTATTTAACAGTTAAAGGAGACATACTGTTATCCAAATATTTCAAACATAAAAATAAGAAGAAACAAAATCAAAACAAGAAAATAAAAACAACGAAAAACCTATTACTAACCACAGAAAAAAACAAAAGCCAATACAAGCCAAAAACAGACTAACCCATTCAAACAGTCCACTAATGACATGACTTTATAGAAGGCACTCATTAGGCACTCAAATGGCCCCCTCCGTACACACCACTGCCCATACTCTTCTGAAACCCCCATAGTCCTTTGTCATTTCTGCATGAGTATGGCTCCATTAGACTTGAAAGAACAAAGTGTCTAAAGAGCAGTCTTGCACAAAATGAGGCCAACCATATAGCCAACTTTTAAAATTCACTAAGCAACTGTCTATACGAGTACCCAGGGCCAAACACAAACACCTCTTCCAATACAAAAAACAAGTCCACCAGTCAATTACACTCCGGGAAAATATGAGCTGTTGTCTCACCCTCGGAACAGAAAGGATACACTGTTCCCCCAACTTCTGCTGATACTTGCAAACCAGGGAATACCAGCCTGCCACTCCCGTCCCGGGAAGCGAACCCGTTCTCAAACTCTTCCCGAACCGCAACAGGCAAAGCCCACCATATCCCACCCAGTTTTCCCCCAGTGATTCGCCCTGAATGAGAGCCTATTTGCTCTGCCACAGTGCATGCTGTCCTCTGACCTATCGGGCCCTGCAGGTGAGCCAACTTACATAGACCAGCTCTGGGAAAAGATAATGCAGAGCATTGGAAAAAATGGCTCCAGCAGTATTAATGGGTTACAGAAAATGGGCTCGTCCAGGACCCACTAGCATGGGACCCGACCCCAATCCAGAGGCCCCTCCACGGACTTTGTACAGCCGTCTGTACAGCCGTCAGTGCTCATGTTGCCTGGGTTCAGGAGGAACCAGCGAATGTCCAGCCCCAATCCCCCCATCCATCTCTACAAGCTCTACAGACTACAAGCTGGATCCCTCCAGCAAGACATCTTCATGATACAGCCACCTCTGTACTGCCCGCAACCGGAAAGTTGCCACTCTGCTTTCAAGATCGATAAGGCCCTGCCCCCCTTGCTGGAGTTGCTGATATAATACCCCTGCCTTCAGCCAGCGCTGTCCTGACCAAAGAGAGAGAGACAGAGAGAGAGAGAGAGACAGAGAGAGAGAGAGAGAGAGAGAGAAATTATATACCATGACTGAACACATTTCACACCTCCAATGAATCATGATGCTTTACTACCGATATCAACGGATTCTAACAGCCCCTGTAAATAACTGGGCCGTTGTTTGTGTTGCCAATAACCTTTTCAAGGAGAGTCATTATAGACCCCATGCAGTCTGAACAAGTGCTGAGTAAAACATCATCAATTTAAGGAAAATTCCTTTGACATTGTTAGAATTTGCGTATTGGTGATATACTGTAATACGCGCTCAGGGTCCTGTTTTCTTGTTTTGTGCAGTATCTCGCTTTTCAGTGGCTAAACTCGAGTTCTCTAGACGACGTGACATCACGTGGTGACATTCCACAGCAGACACAGTGCAGTTTAATGTGATTGAATCAACTCCTATATGCTCCTACTGAGAGACATTGATCAATTTATCAAGGAGACATACTGATTTTTGCCATGCTAACAGCCTCAATAGTCCAGAATGCAACAGCATGGCTTTGCAGCGGATTGGGGGCATCGCCACTTGCGTGGCCACTTTCTGATTTTGCTAGCTAATGTGAATCTAGCTGCCTGTGCACGCCGCACCCATTTATGTTACGAATAGCGATAGCATAAAATATACTTTATCCAAAGTCATGCAGGTTAGGTTAATATAGGGAGGCATTAACAGGGTGTAGGTGTGAAAAAGCACGCATGCTCAATAAAATTACACTTAATACATGCATTTTATTATTATTATTATTATTATTATTATTATTAATATCTCATAATAGGCCCTGAATTAATTGCACATTGCTTAAACATGTTTACTAATGATGTAAGTGTTCTAGCCTGGAATTTTCCTTTAAAACCAACACAAACCAGGAGAATGAGAGGTTTCCTATTTACACCCAATGGAAATGGCCATCAACAAAGTTTATTAAGATATGTGGGTTAGCATTCTGAAAAAATGTGTAAATAATTAACATACTTCGTCAGAAGGATAATCATTACTGATGTGATGATGATCTGACTCTCTCTCTCTCTCTTCGCTTCCTCTCTGTCATCAGTGAGGCCTGTACAATTAAGGCTAATAAAATCAAGGCTGTCCTACATTAAGAGCCTGGGTGTAATGTACTGAAACATGCTGAAATGTACCGGAATAGTCATAATTCCAATCTCAGCACCCCTGCTGGTTTTCTCTTTCCTCAGGAGCAAAGATTTTCCTCCAGTTTCTCCTTCTTAAGTTCCCTCTAGCTCCAGTTACCACAAACCCCAGCCTCAGGGGCTCAAGCGGTGCGCAGCTGAACAGGAGAGCGGAGCCAATGGCTCAAAGCCACAGGGAGGCCTGTGTGGACCTTCCTTCAGCTCTTATGCAAATCCAGTTCAAATCAGCCAAGGTTACTGGAGAGCTGCTGAGCCCTGTTATGTACGAAAGTAGTGTTCTATAGTGCTGTAAAACATGTAGGGGGTGACCAAGTCAAAGTAACACAGAGGCTGCTTGTCACCAGAATGCCCTGTAGAACTGAAGCTAATTAAGGTGTGTGTGCGTGTGTGTATGTGTGTGTGTGTGTGTGCCCACCTGTGCATGTACGTGTGTATTTCTGTGTGTGCGCACGCATGTGCATGTCTGTGTGTGCATGTGTGTGTGTGAGAGAGAGAGAGTCTGTGTGTGTGTGTGTGTATGCATATATGTGCAGCTAAAACATTTTGAACCTTGATGACCAGGTCTCTCTCATGTAAGTCACCCTCTGACAGATACATTCTGACAGCAACAATAGATAGGTGCAGCACACAGTGCATTTTCAGGCCTGATAGAGCAAATCTCTCCAGGGTCACGTCAGAATACCCCCACCGCCCCAGCAGGAAGGTTTTCAGTTATTGTCATGTTCCAGACAGCAGAGTATACTACGCCCAACCAGAAGTCTGTAAAGATCTTCCAAAATCAATTGTAAAAATTTAAACGTCATAGAAAAAGTCACTGTTTAATAAAAGTTTCCTCAGTAGTTCAAAGGGAAGAATTTCAGTGTAGCGCTGAAAATGCTGAATAGGGACAAGTTTAAGGACAGCATGTTTATTTGCGTCAGTTCTAGCACACTGAGCAAGAGTGATGTTCAATATTAAGCCCCAGTCTTGGAATCCCTAGAAAGATTAATATCTTGTAGCTACTTGGTAGAGATGAATACAAACACAGATCCTCCACGCAGTCTATTTTTTCCCAATTCCGGAGTGTCGGAGGATAGATGAATCATAATAAAAACACATTTTCACCTGGCCACCATATCTAGACGCGCAGGGGCATTTACTGCAGGAATGAGCCGTCTGGAGATTAATAGAGAATCTTCCCAACCGTACTGTGTTTGCAAGTTCCGGAAGCTTCTGCCCCTTGCTCCCTTGCAGACAATGACCCTGTAATGTGAAGGACACCCATGGCTCTCCTCCTGAGCGGGTTGTTTCCCATTGGTCTTCCAGGATGCGAGGCAGACCAATTTCAGCGCTTTGCTAAACTTGCAAGCGTATTCCCCGCAGCTTTCAGGAGTACATCCATTCCGCTGTCGATTCCCGCAACATAAATGGGTTTCCCGTGTTGCCCTCTATGCAGATGCGTTTCATAACGTCCCTCTGTCTGCCAAACGTCACGTCTCGTTTCTGTATCGCCTGCAGGAAGAACAGTCTCCGCAGAGGGCGAAAACATTCTTCATTCCGAATCGTGCAAACGCCTGTCAAAATAACGCACTTCACGGCGGTGAGGGTTCCTGCCCCCCCCCCCCCCCATGTTTTGGGAATCTCTGAAGGTAAATTGTGTGTGTGCGTGTGTGTTGTTTTTTGTTTTTTTTTTCCCTTTTTTCTGTTTTTCATTTTCAGATCAGTTCTGCTGTCGTTTTCTCACACCTGGAGTTACTGCAAAGGGGGGTGACACCACAGCCCGCAGAGCTTCAGAAATCATTTGTCGTATGATAGAAATTAAAACGAACGACCTTACTGCCAAACATCAGCATTCCGTTCAGGGACTGGCACTTCCTGTGCTGAGGGAGTGGTGGTGGGGGGTGGGTGGTTATGGGGATGCACATGGTCTGCCTTTTTCCTCGGGCAAACCATTTTCAGTTGGGGAGATAATTTTTTCCACTCGTCTCCCAATTTACAGCTTGTCCTATTGCTTGTCCCAATGTCCTTCATCCTTCTGGGAGGGCAAAAGCGAGGGCGGGCCATCCTCCAAAACTTCTGAAACCCCCCTGCTCCTTTTCTATTTAAATTACGCATTGCCCTGCCGGACATTTGTCCATGCTCAGCATCGGCACAGCCAGGAACTGAATATGGACCACATCACCACACCTAAAAAAAAAACATTTCGGTAGCTGGCTATTTTAACGCAGTGTCCATTCTCAATCACCTGCGTAATCTACGCAGACAAAAGACAGAGGAGCGACTCTGAATTCCACAAATTGTTTCGGGGGTTTTGGGAGTCCCCAGACTGGCCATGAAAAAATGCTCGATTTGTCATTGGACGCTCTCATAAAAAAAAGCTGTTTTAGTTGTGTTTGAGGTTGGTAAAGTTACCGTGTTAATTGTTCGAGGGAGAAGAGTAAACCCTCTAGACAAGATATCCCTCCAGAACCAGGGTTCAGTGACTGTGTTTAATTTCACAAACTGCTCCCAGCAGCCAAAAAATGCCTAATGCTCCAAACACAGGGAAAGTTTGATTTTAAAAAAATAATAGTGAAAATTTTGTCATTATCAGCAACAGAAAAAAAAAATCTTGGCAAGAGCCAAGGTATACAGAATTATGAAGACCTCTTGGGTTCAGGATTTTGGAACCCACTTCCATTTTTCATAAAATGGCCATTTTTATGATAATAATTACTGTAACATTACGATAACATTCAGTTAATAACAATGGGCTAGCTGTTAAATTTTTTAAGGCCTTTAATTTGTTACAGGCTGTTTTTGCTGTTTTATTCAGAGAGCATATGTACTGCTTGCCACGATTCAGCTGCAGCTTCTGAAATAAACAGAGTCAATTAATTATTCAGACTTAATCTAGTTCGAATAAGACAGAAAGCTTCGATTTTGCGAGGCATTCCAAAAGCGGAGACCCAACTTTCTATCTGTGCGTGAAGCAGAGACAAACAGCAACGTTTCCTTTTGCTCTCAAGTGGTTCAATAGCCTCGCGAAGGAAAACAGAGCGCCTTGCTCTGATTAATGAGCGTACACTGTCTAATGAACAGTAATCTAATGATATAACGCAGTCGCCCCCGAGCGCCCCCGGCAACACTCGCTACGGAAACCGGCGACTGTGGCTGGGGTTGATTAGAGTTGACCCTGAGTGTGAGGGAAGCTTTGAAACGCTGAACCTAACGTGGGAGGGGCAGCGGGAGGGGGGCGGCTCTCGTTGTAAAACTGATCGTGGACAAACGGGAGGAAAGAATCGCGCGGGTGGGGAGAAGAATGGGGGGGGGGGGATCGATGGAGCGATCGATGGGCGTTTGATTTTATCACAAAATTCCAAGGGAGAGGAAGGCAACTGATCAAATGTCCCCCCCCCACTCGTATCGGCGCATCCAGCCATATTAATTAAGAGGAAGCGCTTAGCCGACGGACCAATAAATCAGCCGATATCGTTAATTAAAACAAACGGTCGCGATAAACAGAAAATGTTGTGGGCTCGTATGGATATACTTCCTCTTCGAGTTAGGCCTAAATCTTTTCCACAGGGCATTGACTTCAGTGCGTTGTCCATTGTCCGTTGCTCGCCTTGGGCCCAAATACAAGTACCCTGAAATGCTTCCGATGCAACAACAAATACATTATGCAAGTTGCAAACGTTAAAACTAGCCAGATTGTGTCTAACCCACTGTTTGAATGCACTCATTTAAACAAAATTGCCTCCAGCTCCTTTACGCAACAACATTTGATTCCTTTATGCAACATTGATTGCATTTTTATGAGAGCACAACACCCCAAGTTGGACATCAAAATCATCCCAAAAGAAACTATACTGTGCCCACCTCCCCACACACATATTTCCTGAGTCCTGCCACACCTCTCCAAAAAAAAAAAAAAAATCTAATCAAATCAAATCCCATTCCCCGAATCAAACGCCCCTACCTCTTCGCCCTCCTGCCCCCAGAGAAGAAAATAAGTGGCAGCCATTGTTGTTCAGCCCAGTGATAATGATCCTGCCAATTAGCAGAGTCTAGGCTGAGGAAAATAATTCAGCTCTTTTGTGTCTTGGCTATTCTCTGGGTCTATGTTAACCCTCCTGTTATGTTGCGGGTCAAATTGACCCTTTTTAAAGTTTGAAAATCTAGGAAAAATACTTAAAATTATTTTTTCAGTATGAAACTTCTTCTACTGGCCTTAATTAGTGTAATCAACATTTTAAATGAAAATGGTTCATTTCATGTATTTGCAAACCCCCCCTGTATGGGGATTGACCCAGGAACATTTTTGCTGTACCTAAAAAATGAACAGAACAGGAGGGTTAATTCTGAATCAGCAACGTTCCCATCCAAGTAAATGTGGCAATTAATGAAAAATCTTATTGATGTGGCCTTTACCAAGGCAATAACTGCCCCGTGGAGTCAATAATTATTTAGATAAGAATTACCTTTATTACAAAAGAGCACACTTCAGCAATATTGTCATTGTGCTTAAACATCTCCCTTTGTTGTAACTGCTCTTGCTTGGAATGATGGTTTGCATTAAAAAGAAATGCTTGCTTGCTGATTGGGTCAAAGGGAGTTGATGGCTTTGGGTTTCGGAACAGAATGAAATTGCTCGGCATTACAAAGAGCCAGCCAGGGAATGGGCTCATTACTGAGTCGGACAATGCACATGTAATGATTTGCTGAAATGTATCGGGACGGAATAAATGTATTTAAATGACACCTCATTACTGTAAACCATAAGTCCTTGGGCCTCTAATGTTAAACTGAAAATGAATTTGGAAAAAGATAGCCTGAGATATTGCTTATGGGTACACTATATGCAAAGAGTGGAAGAGGAAGCTGTAAACAGACACTTGGCTGAGCAAGACTGATTCATCAAAGATATTCTAGTCCAGGTAGATGAGCAACTTCGGCGAGTTTACTGTCTATGATAGAGCAGTGCATTCTAGAATGCGAAAAGTGTTGTGTCTCCAAACCCGTTAATATGCACAAAGTGAGGCCTATATCCTGTTTGATTCTACGAGTTTTAAAGACACTGCTCATATTTTAGACAGCAATTAGAATCAGATCTTAGCCTGCTGATAAATATTCACGAGAGCTGTAGTTCAGTGCAGAACTGATTGGCCATTTCAAAGCCACGTCACGCTTCTTCTAAAGTGACTCGGACGGAAAGCGCCGCTCGTGCGATGATTGGAAGTTCTGTCACAGACTATCCCATGAAATCCCATTAATAAATCTATAGTCAGTTTAGGATGAAGATATAAGGCCTTTAATAATCCATTACGGTTTCATCATTGGCGCATGTATGAAATTTGACTTTTAAATGCCCGTTCAGCTTCCCCCAGCAGTTAATGGTGAGCATTTTAAGAGACTGGGTCTACTCAGGATAACTGCTGAATGGTAGACTGCAAAACCTCTTTGGGAGCATTTCGTTTTAATGAAAGGCATGATTCAGTCAGTCGAGCTGTAGAACACTATGCACTGAGTGGTAGCTCTGCTCGATTATAAACAACTACGCACCTCTCTCTCCATTCCAGCTGGGGGCAGTGGCAGCGTGTCGGCACCGGGGCTGAGGCGAAGGACTCCTCCAGACTCACTCGGGCTCGGCGAAGTACTGCCAGAGATCTGCCAGTGGAAAGGAAACCGAATGAGGCCAGGGCGGCATTTTACAGTCGCTAAAATGTGCTAAAACGAGCTAAGTCAAGCTGGTGCTAGTTTCACCGACCTTCCTAGAGCCCACTGAAACAGGCCTCAGAGTGCCTGCTGTCTCGGGCTGTTTCGGGTCAGCTTCACTGGGGGTCTGCTGCCCACTTCTGGTGTGAATCTTGCTGTGATTGCATTGCTCCTCTTCAATGACCTTGGCTTCAGTCTGTCAATGGAATAAGTACTCACAGAACTCACAAGACAGGCAACATGATCCAGCTTATGAGTACTTGTACTTCACTTGTAACCCTCACTTGTAACCCCAGCCTACAGTTAAATCAAGTTACTTGATGCAACTCTTTTTTATTCAAGATACATATTGCATGCCACAAGCATTTGCATTTGGTGCTTTTACAATGGATTGATAAAACAGCATTACCACGAGCCTGAACTCAATCAACATTTGTTCTAAGCAATGACTCACAACCAAAAAACTTTAGTTCTTTATGTTAGCTGGGAAGGGAATGGACTGATCAACCAACTTGCGACACTCGCATTTCAGCATAATCGCGAGTCAAAGCTAAGGACAAATGCCAATGAGTTTGTTCTGGTGATTGCTGAACTTGCCAGATACCTGTGTCTATTTGCAAGGGAAATTTAAGGATGAACGTTGATTGAATCGGGGGCCATTTTGTTTCACCTTGCTGGCTGTAGGTTTCATTTACCGCCAGCGGTGTCTACCTGATCAATGGGCAAGTCGGCCTTCATCCCTCTGTCTTCTTGTACTTCTGTCGCTCCCGCCATTTCCTTCCTCCTGCCTTTGGCTCTGAACACACCGCCCTCTGAGGAAAGCCATTAATCACTGTTACTCCCGGCGCGTTGCAGTCAGTCAGACGCCCGCGCGCCATCGTCTTTTTTATTCCTCCGTTTTTTCCTTCAGCTTCAGAGGTGATCAATAATTCCTTCAATCAATTCATTTATATAGAGTGCACGGTGGGACTGAAGGTTATTGCAAGTCTAGACGTTTACTTTTTTTTCTGTTTCACAAGTCAACCCCTGGAAAGTTGCGCTGAATATAGTATGGTTCTGACTTCTTAAAAGAGGATTACATTTTTTAAATTACATTATATTATTTTACATAAAGAAATATATTATATAAGTGTAGTAAATTATTATTATTATTGTTATTGTTATTATTATTATTATTATTATTATTATTAATAATAATAATATTATTACATAGGCTGTGGAGGGGCCTGGATACTCTGACTTATTGAAAAACAAATACAGCTGTTTCACATACACTGTTTGGAGGGGCTCCTAAGTGATGCATGCAGCTAACAGACTTGTGTAGGATCAGCCACACCTGGTCCAGAAGAGCCACATGTTCAGCTGACGTCTCTTATTACTGGACACTTAATTGATCAATTAAAGCAGCTGCTTACACACTTAACTCACCTCAACAAAAACAAGTGCTCCCCGAAACTCTCCAGGGCCGGCCGCCCCTGCACGTGCGCACAATGCAGTGAGGGGTCCGATGACCCAGCTTGAGTTCAGGTTACACAGCGCCAAAAGTGACCAAGGCCCTCATATTGAACCTCCAGCACAGGCCACTCCTGCAACAGTCACTACTCCTGCGAGCTCTCCTGACTGACTACAGCAACCTCCTACTGCTGGTTTTATGACTATAAAACTCTCTTTCATGTGTAAAACACAATGTCCCAAGAGTGTGACGTTGGGGGGGTTCGGAACCACAGAGGACCACCATACAGCCTGCCATAAGTATAGCTTTGCCTTGGCTAGACCTGGACAGTGTCCCTATGCAGACTGATACATCCAGTGCATTTTTCAAGCAAAACTAACAGTCTGCAGCCTTCAGCATTCCCCCCATTGACTCCCTTCACTGAGGAGCTTCAGAGATGTTGTGCAGACCCAAAATCGCTGTTCCACCACATAAGTGATAGCAGACATTTGGCTGCTATGCAGCATGCAGGTAACTATGGGGTGAGCGGAGATCCAAATATCACCTCATAATTTCCCCTGATGAAACCCTCAAAGCAAATGCCCACTGTCCCTGACCATAGTGCCCTATGACAGACAATGTGCTCACAAGTGGTTATGACATAGCAGCCTATATGGATCACATTGGCAACTCTATGCCCCACCTTATTCTGGCCTTATCCCACACTGCATGAATCAGGTGATGTGATGGCTCAGACTCTGGGTGATGCATCACTCCAGACCTTTGCTTTTATGTCAAGGAACAGTGGTACGTCGCCAGGTCTGGCTGTCTCAGTCCCTCTTGTCAGAGAGAGGGCGAAGGATTCTTTGTTTGGTTCCAGTAGTTCCAAGGCAGGTGTTCAGACCAGCTGCACAGCAGACTCTGGAATGCAACATGCGAGTAGGCCAAGTCAGCCAGAAGTTTGCTGACTTGGGGAGAGGGTCGGTACCTGTATCCTGGCAAGGTGGTCCTTCTGGGCAATGCTTTAGACATTCTTATCCACCTGCTTGTCCAGGTGGCTAAATAAGGACCCATCACTTGACAGCACAACCTGATCGACACAAGCAGGTCACAGAGCATGTACAAACCACTTTCCAGAAGTCCTGTAATTACACTTCTGGACCCCCAAATCGTTGATCCCCCAGGGCTGCAAGAGTCCACGGGGGTAAGTCCTGATGCCTCAAACAACAGACACCTGGGTGGTGGCTACACTGTACCAGGGCTACCACCTACAATTGCGATGCCAGCCTCCAAATTTCAATGGGATCAGAATGACTCGGGTCAATGCTCCCATGCAGTCTCTGGCCCTCTTCCAGGAGGTTTCCTCCCTACTGGAGAAGAATTCCATAGAGCAAATAGAGCCTCATGCACAGCACAGTGGGCTCAACTCAACATACTTTCCAATATGTACAGCAGCAGTCCCCTTACCATTACATGCAAGATCAATAAAAATCCTTCCATATCTGGAGAATTGGCTAATTGTCTCCCCAACCAGAGAATACGCAGTGCAGGATACAGCCATCACACTCTCCCACCTGGACTAAGTAGGCCTCACATCACGTCAATAAGTTGTTTTCCAGGGGGTGACACTGGACTGTCAGCTTATGAGAGCTTCCTATGCTAAAGTTGCATTGAGGCCATACTCCACCTGATCCCCCATTTTCAGAAGCACCAGGTATTGAGTTTCATTCCCTTCCTCCGGCTGCTCAAAGTGCTGACTGCAGCATAAGCAATATTACCATTGGGCCTTGTCCCCTTGCATCCCATGCAAATGTGGCTAAACGGTCCTGGAGTCCTGGTCCTGGTCACGCATATTCTTATGCAGACAGGCAGCACCTCTGCTGTCTATCAGCTCAACCACCAAGGGGGAACCAGGTCAGCAGCAGCTTTGTGGGTGGCACAGTAATTTCACACCTGGGCCTTTTGTCATCTGTTACTCCTCAGAGCTGTGAATATGCCTGGCACATTCAATCAAGTGACAGACTTTCTGTCCCACCAGAAGCCTTCCCTGGGGGAGTGGAGACTCCACCCAGATGTGGTGGACCAGATCTGCAAAATTCCATGGGTGAGACCCAATTGAAGTGGCTATCTATTAGGATGCATTTCTTTGGGCCATTGCATCTGTGAAATATGATGGAGAGCTTCACACCCTGTTAGCTGCATGCAAGTTGCATGCGGTGGAACCCTGATGGCTCAGGGGTCATACTGAGGCAGAACCCATCTTTTCTCCCAAAATGTCTATCTCCTTTTCAGATAAATCAGAGGATTGTGTAGGGAACCTTAACCCCCCAAGCCTAGTATGGAAAAGGGGTTGTAATGGGAGTAACAGTGCCTAGTGTGTGTACTTCAAGGCATATGTTCGAGCAACAGCCAGCCTTTGTAGGACTGCCATGATGGCCACATGATGGCTATTCCACCCGGTACAGGTCTACCTCCTGGGATGCCTTGAATGGCATACCATTAAAGAATATATGCGCTGCACCAACCTGCACTTCACTATGTATTGTTGACGTTTCTATAGATCACCGTAGCCACTCAGCATGCTGTTTCAGCAGCCTTCTTACCAGCACCCTTGCAGTCATGAGATGGTTAAGTTTCCTCATGACTATGGTGGTTTGAGCCATCTAGTGCTATAAGCACAATCTCTGATGGTCAGGAGGAATGATATATAATGAGAGTTACGCATGTAACTACGGTTCTATGAATTCCGGATGACCACCAGAGTTCCCTGTCACTCAGAATCTTGTGAGCGTCTGCTAAATGCCTGTAATGAAACCTGTAATGTAATGAAATGAGATGTGCAGATGATATGTAGATGATTTATGGGGGGCATGCTGCGTAAAGTCATCTACGTCACCCGTGACTTTGTTTTTACATGGTCTAGTGATGAAGATCCAGTGCTTTTAGCGCCGTTTCTCACGGTCAGGAGGAATGAAATACAACCTGAGGTTTTAACTTCAGCTAAGCATGCTGCAATTGACCAAGTGTGTTCAAAGACGGGCCTCAAACTGCACCTATCACTAGGATTCCCCTTGACGGTCATCCGGAATTCACAGAACCACGGTTACACGCGTAACTCTAAACACCTAAACACAAGTGTTTAAACATCTAGACCACAGAACCAGCAGTTCTGTGGTCTTGGGGTTTAAACATGAGGTTTAAATTCCAGCTAAGCACACTGCAATCGACCAATTCGGTCTAATTTACGATTTGATAGATTTATGATCTTTGAGAACCTACCTCTTTACCAAGTATGCCAGTCGTGTGCCATGTCACAATATATTCCATGCCAGTCACACATGTAGTCACAAAGGCAAATCTCATGTTTAAGAAAGTGATGTTTATACAGTAATGTATTGGGACAGTGACACAATTTTTGTTGCTTTGGCTCTGTACTCCAGCACACTGGATGTGAAATATGATAATGAATATGTTAAACTGCATGTTGTCATTTTTAATTTGAGGCCATTTACATCCACATTGGGTGACCTGTTTCGGAATTACAGCCATTTTTATACATAGCTCCCTCATTTTAGGGAAGCAAAATTAATTGGACAGTTGGCCGCCTAGTTGTTTCTCGGCCATCAGTGTGTTTGTATGATTAGTTCATGCACAAGAAAGCTAAGGCTGTAATTCCTAACTCATATTCATTATTTTATTTCATATCCAATGTGCTGTAGAATCAACCAACAAGAAATGTTTCACTATCCAAATTGACTTTTACATTTAACTATACAGTACTGTGCAAAAGTCTTAGGCACCCTAGCTTTTTAAATATAATATATAATATATATTTGGTCTTAGACTGACACACTAATGCAGAAAACAATATTTTTTGTTTTCTGCATTAGTGTGTCAGTAGAAAAGAGCAAATTTGAGATTTCCAAACATGAATTTTCCAAAAAATGAAATTTTACGGATGCATTTTTGTATTTTGTTAAATAAATAATAATTTAAGTAATAGACTACTTTTCAGATAAAAACTTGATCAAGGGTCTTCTGGGATTACCTGGAGAGCCAGAAGCAAGCAAAACAGCCAAAATATGCAGAAGAATTGTGGCAAGTTCTCCAAAATGCTTGGAACAACCTACCAGCTGATATAAAACTGCAGGACAGCGTACCTAAGAGAACTGATGTAGTTTTAAAGGCAAAGGGTGGTCACACCAAACATTGATTTTATTTAGTTTTTAACTATTTACTGCTCTTTATATTATTTTTTCGATATTTATAACCTTTCATTTCATTATTTTTGAAAGCATCTTAGCTGTACAGCATTTTTTTACAGGTGCCTAAGACTTTTGCACAGTACTGTGTATCTGCAAATTATTCTCTTTTCCAAACTACATTAAAAATAATAATAATATTTAAAAAAAGATTGCTTTTGTTAAAATATATATATTTTTTTAAATGGGCATCATTCCCTGCTTTTACGGATCCTTTTATTGGTGCTTTCCTGTCACCTATTGGTAAAATAAAGGTACTACAGCATCTTTGGGGGAACCACTCGTTGAATCATTGAGTAACGGGGTAATGCCATTTATGAAGCTGCCTCCTTAGGTCAGAGCCACAGCCTGCCCATAAAGTCTACAGTCCACAGAATTAGCAGTGCACGTTTCAGTTAAATAAAAGTATTCCTCTTCTGTAAATATTTCCAGAAGAAGGAGTTCCTCATTACAAGTAAATATCACCTTTATGATATACATGAGAATCAGGCTGGTGTGGTTACAAAAGCCCCAGCAAGCATCTGAAGTAAGTGTGCGAAGGATGGAGACGGCAACCTTTTGGTATGCTACGGGTTACAACTCCCTGTATCTCAGGACAAATTGGATTAGCTTTATTGCTTTTAGCTGCCACGGGCTAATTCCGTTCTCCAGGGTAGCTGGGACCGAACCCATCAGTGATCGCGACAGCGGGGCTCTTGTGAACGTTTCCAGACAATTGGCTGGGCTGCCTCAACCCCGAAACATGAGAGACGCGATGTCCAAAACGCACACAACACACATACACACATGTGCGCGTGAGCACCGAGCTCCCCCAACGGCATCTGCTGGAAACTGAGAAAGGATTAGCTTTTTAGCATTTGCAGGCCTCCTGAGTTAATGAGCCATCTTCCTCAGCGCTTTTACATTTTAATGGCGAACCCCCGCCCATCCCGACACGCAGACGCACGCGCGCACACACACTGGCCGACATTAATGATTCTGACACAGTGTCACCCTGCGCTTGCCCGTCCCTCAGCGGTGGCTTAATGCAGTTAAAAGGAAGCCCATGGCTCACTTTTCTAACAGTTATAATGAGTTTATAGCCCAGCTTTGGTTTGCAGGGCAATCCGGTGTCCAAGGGCCAGCCAGGGAGGCTCTAGTGAGCTGCCTTTATAAAAAGGGCCCACAGGCATAAGGTCCCTGTCCTGCTAATGCACACAAAACGCCAGAAGGGGAAAAGTGACTGAGGCGATGAGGTCGTCACCATGGTGGTTATGTGTCAAACTATGGCATCATCGCTGTCAGCTTGTAATTACTGTACTTAGCGGGTATCTCCACGTAGCAAGGTCATGACACTGGTCACTGTTTTTTTTTACTTATTTTTTTAGTTCCCCCTGCCTCATCATTCAACAGCATCTCATCTGGTCTACTGAGCATGTGCAGTCTGTTTGCACCAGTTTTGCTAGCAGCTAGCAGCTCAGTAAGTGGACTGCAGCGTGAAAAGAAACGGGCTGGTTGCAGGAACTTTGGAGCAAGTGCGTTACTGTGCGCGTAACTAAGCCTGGCCTGCCTGCCCTCAACGAATGCCCTGATTGAGTGCATTTACGGTATGATTCGTATCCTTGAGCCTGTCTGAAGCCTCAAAAGGGGCCGTGCTCTTTCTAAAGGTGGCAAACATGCTTCCCTGATGTAGGTCCATCTAAGAAGGGTGAGTTAAAAAGTCTGCACACACACATACGCACACACAAACACACACACATACATACACACATAGACAAACACAGACCTAAGGTGATTTGTGAAGTCAAAGGAATATGTATCCAAAGCCTCTCCTATATCCAGCGCACACACATACACACATACACAAAGACATAACTCTCTCTCACTCTCATGCAAACACACATACAGTACATGCACATGCTCACACATGCATATACACTATATATAGACACACTTGCAGACATGCTTCTCAATCTTCAAAAGGCCCAGGTTGTGGGGAGAGAGAGCGTATACCTGCAACCTGCTGAGAAGACGGATGTGGGGAGATGAGACGCCTACCCCCCGCTGTCAGCAGATGTGGGACTGCGGAGGCCTGTTTGTGTGGTCTCTCTCTTTCCGGCTTGGCATGGAAGTAGGAATCCGCGTGTTTTTTCAGGTTCCCCCTGGCAGGGTTCTCCACCTCATCTCCCAGAGACCGCACTCTGAACTCTGGAGACTGAGAGGAAGCACAAAAACACAATATCGCACACAGACACACGCGCTCAAACATCACCCTCACTTATATACACAAGCACACGCGCGCACATTACACGACTTTGGCTACCCTCGCCTTTGTACATCCGAACACGCGTGCGTGTGGCCGCTCGCACCCGAGCTCGTGTGTGTCTTTGTGCCTACGTGGGTGCGCGCGCACGCGTTTCGCGCTCGCGGTTAACGCACACAAAATAAAAACCCCCCAAACTTGTTCTCTGCCCCCCGTTCTTCCGTCTCGCTCTCGCGTTTTTCATTGACCTCAATTTTTTTCGTCAGCTGACACGCTCCAAAGCGCGGCGGACTCCCGCCGGTATTGAATTCATGTGTTTCCAATAGATCCTACGCGCAGTCAATCAATCACCCGGGAGCGCGGCTCGCTAATCATTTATTGATGGAACGGGCCGGCCGCGCATATCTAAGCGCATTCGTCTTATTTATCAAGCCAGATCAAACAATGGGGGATCCAAACGGGCTTAAAGGGGGAAGCGGCTTCCAGGGGATAGCTTATTCTTCGGGGCAGACGGCAGACGCGTATTGATGAGAGCGGGGGGCTCGGGAGCCGGATCGGGGAAGTGGAGAGAGGGAGAGAGAGAGAGAGAGAGAGAGAGAGAAAGAGAGAGAGTGCACGCAAAAGAGAAAGAAAGAGGGAAGGAGGTAAAAAAACAGTTGTAAGAGTTTGCGGGCCTTCGCAGATTGCGACATGCACAGCTGAATGAATTCCTTGTCGTAGTGCGCTTTGGTTCTTTTTTTCTTAGGGGGGGGGGGGGGGGTTCTACATAATCATTAGGCAGCAAGGGTGAGATCTGGGCCTCCGTGGGGACGGAGGGGGGGTTTTTGGCTCAGTGGTTTTTTTCAGTTAGCCGCTGCGCTTCTGGTCGACCCGCAGCTGGGTCGCGGAAGATTACTCGAGGATGAGTTCAGCTTTCTTCTACAAGAATTAACTTCAGGCTAATGCTGACTGCTCACCTGCTAGTACAGGGGGGCTCGGGAGTGGCACAATACTAACTCATACGTTTCTTCACTTTTAAACGTACAGGCGATGCCAGTTGACATTCCTTTGAATTTCACAGGCCTTCTGTGGGTTTCTGTACAAACTGGGGGCGGGTTCGCTCGATGACTGCAGCCCGGAGAGAAATGAGCGTTCAGTAACGCTTTGATATTCTCTCAGTGCATCCCACCTGCTCACTTTCTTGTGTGAGCTGCAAGATGAGAGCTCCGAAGCGTACATTCCTGACAAACCACTTTCCTGTGGCATCAGAGCACTGAGTGGCACAGAGCAGGAGACCAAATGGGAGCAACCTGAAATAATATTTCCTCTCTTTTTGGTAGTTAATGAAACAATAAACTGCAATTCACAACATGAGCAAAAAACACAATCAAAACCAAATGCATTCGAACAGGTTGAACAATAAACCGACTGGAACGTAACACAATTCTCTACCAATACAATACGAACAGAATTTAAAAAAACATTAAAGATAAAAAGTCAATGTTGGAGTAAAATGTCTAATGCAGGGTTGTCCAACCCTGTTCCTGGAGATCTACAATCCTGTAGGTTTTCACTGAAACCCTAACAAAGTGCACCTTGTTCCACAACTATAAATCTAATTGAGCTGCTAATTCGTACAATCAGGGGTGCCGAGTTAGGGTTGAAGTGAAAACAAAATTGAAATTGGTTGAAATAAAAGGACGGTAGATCTCCAGGAACAGGATTGGGCAGCCCTGGTCTAATGTCTAAATGTTGTTTGAAAATACATTGGTCAGAGAGAATAGAATGCCCCCTAATGAAGTCATCTGGGACAAGCTGTCAGTGATACCAGCACATGAGCAGAGCAGTTAAGGGGCAGCATGTGTAGCCAGAAGGTTGCAGGTTTGAACTGCTGTGGGGACCCTGTCGTGACATCACTTAGCTGAGCCTGCCTCAGTAAATACCCTCAAGCATAAATTGATAATGAATAAAATGCAAGCTCTACAGGTCGCTCGGTGTATCATAAATAAGTAATGCCATCTAATGTAATGTCCGATGCATGGCATTGTTCTCAGTGCACCTGGCAGGGTAGTGTAATCACATCTTGTGCTGCAGCGATGAGCACACTGGATACATGTCCTTTCCACCACCGTGCTCCATTATTAACCACTGTTACCAAGCTAAGCTACAGTACACCCGTTAGCATCAGGAACCTAAACATCACTGTGCTGTACTGACCTCAGAAACCAGTACTGACCTCATTGTGCTGTAGTGACCTCATCACCCTGTACTTATTTCATCATGTTGTGTTGACATGCTCCATACCAGTATCACCCTGCTCTAATGACCTCACTGTCCTTTTGTGACCTCATAATGCTGTTCTGACCGCATCAACCTGTCCTGACCTCGTTCTGCTGTATTGACCTCATCAGCCTGTACTACCAAGTGTGCACCATGTGCAAGTATGCATCTTTGAACATGGTCCAGGTCACTGACTCAGCTATTGCTGATATATGAGTCGCCGGTACATTGAATCAGAACACTTCCTGAGGTTTTATGGCCTAAAAGTGCTGCCCCACACTTCTTTTAAGGGAGAGAGGGAGATGTGCTGACTGGGCTGGTTTGTAATCAGTGACACTTATTAGCTGACATATGTTTTAAGAAATGTACGTAATAAAACATATTTTAATTCATATTCCTACAAAAGGGCAGAGAGATGCTAAGATGCATTTATGTCCAATGAGGTTTCCCTGTGAGGGAATGCTGACTTAGAAAGAAATTCAAAATGCTGAAACAAATGGGAAAAGCCATGTACAGGGAGGGAAAACACTCTAGGAGTATAACAAACTCCAAGATAAGGCAAATCAGGTACTAAAGTTTGTGCACTTATTTACATAAAAAAAGTAATTTTAGGACACATGTCCTAACACGGTCCATGACAGAAATAGGGAAGATCACGCTTTTAGGTCTGCGTACAGTGCCGCAGTATTGAATGAGCAATACCGGATTACCTGAAGGAGAGATTGCCTGATAGCTGTCTCTCTGCCTCCACCTTCTGGTGTAAAATGGGAAGACAACATAAATCTCAAAACAGAGGTCTACATCAGAGGTGGGAAACGAGGGCCATATCTGTTTCTGGTTTTCATGCCAACTTCTGGCCTTAATTACTTAATTAGCGCTAACATTTATGCCATCTGACATTTTAGCTACATTTCCTGATAAGCACATGAATGACAGTCAAAGACTGTCACATAGTAGAGGTAGAAACTTAAAGGGATTTTCAAGACCGGGCTTGGTACAGTGTTAGGTACTATGTAGTCTGTAGGTAATCAGAGCACAAGGTACAATTTAGTCCAAACATGGGCTGAATGGCCTGTTCTTGGTCATTATGTTATGTTATGTTGTATTCTACTGTCCTCATATGAAAAATTATATGTGTGACATAATCTTTAAGAGAACAAGTGTTGGTATATACAGCTAGTTAGCTCATTTAGCCTGGGTGATTTGGCAAAACAAAAACCTGCATACACACGGTTCTCCAGGATTGGAATTGTCTTCATTATAGTTTTACGGAGACCAAAAAACTGAATCATAAAAACTACACAAAGACAAATACTCTCTCAATAATACATTAAAGAACAGTAAAGATCCACAATGATTTACATTTTAGATAAAATGTGTCAATGCATAGCTATAATGCTAAGAGTGATTATGTGTATGATATTATGTATATTACTGGCAGCAAAAAACAATTAAGTTATGAGTTTTAAAATGTCTCCATAATAAAAATGCAATAAACCCAGATATACCCACACACATGTTCACTTGCACAAACACACACACACACACACACACGTGCGCATGCATGCATGCACGTACACACACACACACACACACACACACACACACACACAAACATAAATATTACATTCAGCAATTACTGTCTGAGTCCATTATCCGTTTGAAGTTATCCTGCTTTTAGTGATTAAAGGTCCTTACATTTAAATAGTGCTTATTGTGCACAATCAATTCATCCTAAAGCAACACCTGCAAGTCATTTTCCCACTAGATAAATTGGCAAAGGTGAAGCTGTCATTTTTCTTGTTTATTCTGAACAGACATCCAATATTTCATGCTGAACTTCTCTCAATACAAACAGCTGAATGTGCAGGTTGTTTGTGTATGTCTGTGTGTGGGGGGAGGGGGGGGGGGCGCTTCTGTGTGTGTGTTTCCATACACATTTCATTGTGTGTAGAAGCTACACATATCTTTCTTCACCATCCTTAAATGGCCACAATACTTCAGATGTGAACCCATGTGAGGGCAACCTAATCACAAGAACAAATTGTCCCCGTTTGAGAGAGTGAAAGACGTGTTTATGGTCACGGTCTGTGTCGTTCCGGTCTAAGAAAGTAGACGTCTTGCCCTTTGCAGTCCCGGTCTAAGAAAGTAAATGTCACAATCTGAAAAAATTAAGGACTAGGTGGTTGTGGACCTAGTCCAAGAGCGAAAGCCTTGTTTATCGGGTACTCCTGCACGTTTTCAGCCTGAAAGATACAATTCCAGTCTAAGAGAATGAGGCTTGATATTTACGGTCCCTTTCTAAGAGAGTGAACAGCTTCCACAAAAGGTAGTCAATTACGGGTCTAACCTAACACTTCTCTTTGTTTTCACTTCCTTATTGCAGTACACTAAAGGCCTTTTAAATGCAAAAAAATTAGCATGTCAATTACACACAAACTATTAAACAAATAATAAAACATACATTAGTAATCACAGTAATCCAGACTCCCTGAGAATTTCTCTGCTGTTTGCAGAGCTAAAACATTAAAATTGTCGGAGCGTACTCACCATTTCTTTTGCATGTTTGCTCTTCCTTAATGGCGGGAGAGAATCACTCAGGACTCTAATTTGAAAAAAGACATACAACTATTTCATAAAATGATAATAATTAAGTCGGTTCACACTACATGCTGTAAGTATAGAGAAAAAAGATAGCTATTTCCCCGCAGAGAGCACAACCCAGCAGGCATTAAAATGTTTTTGATTCCAGATTATCAAAAACAGTATTTCTGTAGCCTTTAAAGCCTTGTGTACACTCACTGAATAGAGTGCATTTTCTTAGCCATCCTGAGCATTATTTTTGTCAATTTTGAGTAGGGCTGCTATCACAGGACTTGAGTCTCCCTGTCGCACTAAAAAGCACTGGTCTATTTCCTCTAATACGCTTGAGTTCGAGATATTCTTATCTGCTTCTCGCTATTTTCCAGGAATTCAGCTTGGTCACACTTTTTCAAGGAACAGTGCTCCAGTTTTGCCGCAATGGTGAAAATAATAATTTATTTTCTATTCCCTCCAGAAAAAAAAAATTCCATTATGTATGGAGATGACAAATGTGTATGTCATGATCCATAAATAAGAGACAAAACTGTCAAATTGTGTTTTACTATGTACAAACAAATATCTTTCAACTTGTAAATTGTCGTTTAACTGAAGGTGCACTGATTTGTACAAATGCATACATATTTGTGAATACATATTTTCCCTTTTTCAATCAAGCATTCCCAAATGTAAACTTGGCTTGTGAAGTGTTGAATGTGCATTTGCGGATCAAGTGACATTGTGTATTCAGTGATGCAAGTTTGTGAGTTTCCTTTTTTATCATTTTTTTTTTTAATTTGAGGCTTTTCTCTCGCTGTTCCTGTGCCGCGATCCTCCACATGCAAATAGCTGGCTGTCTTCTTCTGTGGTGGCGGTGCTCAAGCAGGAATAATATTGCCAATATTATTGAGGCTAATCTCCCTCCATAATTCTGGAGCATTGTGTGATAACCTTTTTATAAGTGGCACTAATTAGGCATAAAGATGAATTAGCTGATTGATTGATTGATCGTTGCATTATTTATGTGCTTGGCTTGGTCCCATTCCAGGGTGTCTCAGCTTACGTTTAACCCATTCTCCATTCAGCACACCCATTTAGATCAGGTACCTTGCTGAAAGTTAGAACAGCAATGCAGCACGTGTGATGCTACCTATGCCCACCTGTGTGGATCTACTGTCCACAGCAAAATGCCATGAATGGTACAAATCAGTCACTGGTAACTAGAGACATCAGTTTATCTAGGGCACAGGACCCAGAATGATTTCAACTTGCATTACCATCTAAATCATCATGGGGCACTGTTGGAATTGGACTGCTTCAATCACCTGGCTAATACTATCAGTGATCAACTGCGCTCCTCATGAAGGCAATTAGTTGACATAATACACCAGGTAGAGGAAGGAATGTGACATGGACAGAATGTTAAACATAGCCGGTCCTTGAGCAACCGATTGCAATGGCACCCTTCCGGTACACTTCACACTGACTGAGTTCATAGAATTTTCACAGTTTGCAATGAATCCATACAGGTGCAAAAAAAACAGCAATAAGCCAGACAGAAACATCAACTGCAGTCTGAAATAAACAAGGAGAATCCTCTTACTATGGAAAAAAAAAAAACAACTGATGAGTTGACTGATCTGAAATTTGACAGAGGCATTCATGAGTGAGAACTCCCTTGAAGACATTCGAAAACGTTGACGAATCCTAAATTACGTGCATTGTAAACACGCACGTAAGAAATGCCATGAGAACCGGTTGTGCCAGCTGATGCATATCTGTGGTCACTTGCCAGTCGCAGATGGCACGGACAATTGTGCAATTGTGCAAAACAAGATGGAGCAGGTGGCATTCTGCTGTACTGCCCGGTTCCCATTACTTCCATTTCTACTGCTGATTTGTGTACCTGGATATGGGCATCACATTGAATACTGCCGTGCTGGCACAGATGCAGGACCTGCTGTGACTAAGACAAGGGTTCAGGGACACCGGTCAAACTATTTGTGGAGCGTGAAACAATTTTGTTTGAAATAATCCACTGGTTTGAGAGTAAAGAGATCGGAATGCATGAAACAGATAGACAGCACGGTCACGTTAGACATTCATAACAGCAAACCACTCAAAGAAGTTGCCAAGAAACTGACAAGGCAATTGCTGGCACACAAAAAAGGCACTCTATTGATATTTGGGACAGAGATGAAAATTGTTTTCCAAATATTGTGCAGAAGGCAAAACTATATTTTCTTGTTCCAACCAACATCGATTACAGAAAAATAGATTTTTAAGCCTACACAACTGCTAACTATATAATTGTTTTGATTATTTCATTTTTGACCCGGTACTATAATTGCACTTTTTATGTGTAGTTCCCATCGCTCGAAAAGAAAAACAAAGTGATCACTCAACTCTACAAAACTATCAACTACAGTTCTGGATTTCTACGCTGTGAAAGCATATGAAAGGTCACTGCAGCCAATCATTGACTGTGCTTAATTACCACCAATTGACGTACATTATTGGAGAGGGGCAATGCGATAATTGACTGACTAGAAGGCTCTATTGACCTCTTGTTGAGGGATGACTGAATTGCAGGTGAGAAAACTGCCCTAGATAAACTGGTGTCCCTACTGCTAACAAAGGACTGCCAAATTTGGAGGGGAAAGTCTGACTCTCCTATTGCTGTAGTGCACTTGATTTAAAATGTTATTCGGTCATTGCAGCTCAATTGATTCATTTAAAAAAAGCACTTACCCCTGCCTGTTGTCACGGATAACCTCCCTGGTGGGAACCCAGTGGAAGTACGGCAGGAAACGGAATCTCTCCGTACCCACGGCGACGTAATACTGGCCATTTTCCAGCTCGGCGGAGCCCAGCAGGGGAGTCCCTTCCAATGTGCAGATCCTGGCACAGCGAAAGCAATGTGAGCAAGACTCTCCAGCCGCGGGGCAGGGATGCCTTTTATGAGAGAAAAGCCATTTACCTTTACCAGTGAAAGACCATTGGTCTTGGGGTCGCTACGGTTACAGAATCAAATATAAAATTTATGGCTGTTTAACTGAAGCTGTCACTAAACTGTCACTAAATTCTCACTTCATTTTTTATGGGAATAAACCAAAAATTGCAACGATCCATTCTCCCAGAACCAATTAAACAGTGCTGAATATGTCAGTTCATCAATATATGGATCCTAATTTAAAAACTACGCAAGCTATCCTGAGTAAGATTCATAAAATTAATCATTTCATAAAGCAGGGCTAGGTAATCCTATTAGCAGAGTGTCACACCCTGAAGATTATATCTCAGTAATCTGTAAATCAGGGGTATCAAACTCTAGTCCTAGGCCACAGCATCCACCATTTTTTGTCTGTATCAGCACTTAAGTGCTTAATTGAGCCATTTATTGACTGAAGAGTCGATGAGCCTCACTCCCAAGGTTGAAAGTGGCTGTTAATTGAAAGGAAACCACACACTGCAACACCCCAGGCCTGGAGTTTTGGATCACTGGTCCAAACCAAAGAACCCCTACCTTGTTCAGGCTGGTATGAGTACTCCTGCAGCTGGCAGCTGCTGGGGGTTTAAATTTGGTGCATACGTCTCCATTAAACTTAATTAGCTGGTCAATTAGCTCTTTCAGGTCCTATCGAACAACTAATTTGTTTTAATCAATTGAATCAAATACCTGTCTGTATTAGTCATTCTTTTGATGGACACAAATGAGAGACAGCAAATTTACTTGTGCCTTTCTGGAAGAATGTTCCAGATCAGCATTAAGGAGTGGGGAAGGAGGACCCTATTAGTTTCTGGATTTCCTCCCAATTTACTCTCATAATTATTTACATAGCCCAATCATTTACAGGTCTGAAATTTTAGCTACATTGACTGATAAGCACAAATGATAGCTACAGACTATTCTTGGGTTTACAGAAAGCTCTGCTATAGTTACAGAACATTCAGTAAGTTCAATCTGAATGGTCTGCATTACTCATTTCACAGGGGTGGTGTGCCAGAGGGAGTGTTGTTTTTAACTTTATTGTTGGTGGGTATTTCACAGTTTGGCTGTCTTTGTTCTATAGATTTTTTATGTACGTTTTTTTATGAAATGAGATCTCAGATATAAGGAAGAAGCACATTTGTTCAGATTTGTGGTCTGAGAATTGACCTCCCACCTCTAGGGTTACTGATGCTCTTAACCCCAATTAATACACTAGTCTTCTCATTGTAAGTCGCTCAGGGTAAAAACCTCTGACAAATGCCAGTAATGTAATGTAATGTAACCAGCAAGCATAGCATAGGGTGCTCTGTTTTCGCCGTCCTACCTGTACACAGCCCCGGTGCGCAGGTGAACCTTCTGAGTCACCAGGGCCAGAATGCCATCCCAGCTTCTCAGAGTGTACCTGGGGATCAGCACGCGAGCTGGGGGAACCAGCACGTCCCCGTTGGTGAAGACGCTGCAAGACAGGGCCGAGCGTCCCGTGAGCACCGCGGCGTCCGCTCGGCTTCCCGTTCCCCGGCCATCTGCCGCCGCCGCCACCGCGCGCCATCAATCACAGACACTTCTGAACTAATCGGAGGACTTTTGCTCTCGATCGCAAAACGTTATCGGTCCCGGATAACACATGGAGGCTCCAGCTGTTCAGGGGTTCCTGGAGAGTTCGGTCTCCCTTGACTACCCGTCGAAGCGTTAACAGTAACATAACCGGAGTTTTAACGCCAAGGTCATTCGGTTTTATTGAGGTCGTTCCATAAAAAGACAACCACGGTAGAATGTCAATGTTTCTGCCTTTTAAATTTTTTTTTCTCTTACTGGCCTTTACACCACGAAACAAAACATTACTGTCATCCATCATCCTCCTGGGCCCTCGCTCAACTTTCTAGAGGAGCTGGATGTCCTGCTGAACTCCTTCTCAGAGAATGACACCTGGGCTACGTTCTAATCGAAGTTAAAATGCTCCTCTCACTTCTTCCCTCCAACGGAGTCCTCCAGTGACTTATGATATGACACAAGGGAGCCCTTCTTGAACGAGGGGAGGGGTCAGAGCTGTTTAAATTTGGAACACCCTCAAGCTTATTCTTCACTTCAACATTCATCAGCAGCAAAAAAGGAGTTTCTATGGTTGGCCTTATGTGGACATCTGTTTTAGGCATTCTGTATAATTATTTACACATGCTACAATGCATATAAACATGTGTTATTTATTACAAACTGGTATGTTATAAATAATTGCGAATAACTTGCAAAAGACATTGATAAACAGGCATATAATATATCGTTAATAAACGTGTTATCAAACTTTATGAACAAGCTTTATTATTAGTGAGGTGACCTAGAGGAATTTTTTTGTCACCATTTTTTTACATCTTACATTTCACCTCAGCCATATATATTGATTCATTTTTTCATCTTACAATCTCTTAATGGCTACAAGGCTTTAGAGGGGCTTAGTCCACTTTGTGGACGACAGCATCAGATTAATGTTTATATTTAATGAAACACAAGCAGCAGATTGGTGTATCCAGTCAAAAGGGTTTCCTCTGGTCTAGATCATCCCACCAATAATAAACTTGTTCACAAAATGTCCTCGGAACAAACACAAACCTGTTTTCTCCAAAAAACAACACATATAGTTTCCATACATTTCATGGTGACAAACTACTGTTAACGTTACTACACTTCTTACAATTGTAAGTTCGATTATCTGACATTCTACCGAGAAAGAAAGATAGCGTCAATTAAAATGAACTCTTAGAACCGAAGGGAGCATCACAATGCATTCTGGGCAATTTTGCTGCTCGAAGGAATGTTTTGTTGGAGAGAGGAAAACCGAGGGCTTGAGGGAGTGTAAATCCTCCCTCCATTTGCTTAAATTGAAATGCAAACACCCTTTCTGTGGCGGCCATCTTACATCTGGGACATTTTGGTGATATCCCCCCAATCGAGGAGGAGCCCCCTCCAATCAAGGGGGGGTGAGCATAAAGAAGCCAGCATTTTTGGGAACTGGAACGCAGCCCTGCTCCTCACATTTCTCTACTCGCTCAATATTTCCCTCTGCCTGTCACCTCCCACCCACCCTTGACTACAGCGACCCACCCTGGCTAGAACCCCCCGCCTCTGCCTTAAGACCCCTGCAGCTCGTCTAGCACTCTGCAGCTCGCTTGCCGTTCAAAATCCCCAGGTCCTCACACATGATGCCTCCTCTCCGCCCCCTCCACTGGCTCCCTGCCGTAGCTTGCATTGTGTTCAAGACCCCAGCGCTGACCTCCACCGAGAACTGATTTACTCCCTCCTACACCCAGCCCGTGGTCAAGCTCTACCCCCGGCCAAGCCAATCTGTTCAGCCAACGCGGGTCGCCTCGTAACTTTATCTCTGTGAGGATCCAGTGCATGCTCGAGATCACAATTCCTTTCTGCTCTGGCACCTGTGAGGTAGAATGACCTCCCCACCACCGGCGGAAGAGCAGAGACACTTTCCATATTCTGGAATAGGAACACCTGGAATTCAACACTTACCTTCCCTGCACTTACCCTCAGTAAATTTAAAACTGAAAACTTGCTCTTACTTACCTTACCCTGATTGTGTGGACAGTAATTATTTGATAGTTTTTACTTGCTAATACATGCATGTGAACCATGTCAGGGTAAGGTTCAACACAGATAAGAATTGTGTGTTAACTGACCATTAAAGTAGAAACAGTAAACTTCTAACACAAGATGCACATACACTTATATTTAGCAGACTGAATACATGTTTAGTTTTTTAACCAAACCATTTAAACTCAATAAATTTAAAGTGAATCTTTGTGTAATGGAATACACAGCAGCCATCCATCTACTGGCTATTAAAGCAAATTTTTGTTTGCCTCTAAATGGAATGTTTGCTGGTGTACAATAACTGCGGGGCATTTGGGATAAAATCCATACTCACTGGATAGTGCATGACTCATGAATAATTTTTCTCCAGCGCGCAGAAACAATTATTCTGCTGTGAACCACAGGTCGTATCTGAAATATAACAGGACAAGGTGATTACAAAGAAGCCAGCAGGACTAAGCTATTGCTTCCTGACTCCACTTTATACGGAAGACAGAAATATTTTTTTAAAGAGAAAGTCAGGCTCTCCCAAATCGATCAGTGTCATACCATGCAATTACTATTAACACTTGACTTGAAACTTTCACGCAATTTTTATTTTTTGGGCTGGGGGCGGAATATCGTGTTGCTATTAATGGAATTTCTGTTTGAACACTGAAATTACAGGGGGGGGGAATGAACTATGTATCTAAATGTAAAGTGTTTCTCAGTAAGCAAACATTTCTGTATTCAGAATATTGTGTGGGATGTTACAAATTGACAATGATGAAAAAAACTGAACATTTTTTTCAATCTAAATTAGCATGTGCCAATGCTGTGAAAACAACTGCTCAAAGTGATCCAGTGCATGAATAAAGGATAGAAGTACATGGAACAGCCAATCTATTATGTTAAGCCACAAAGTGAACTACCTCATTAAAGTATAATTATTATTATAAGTCAAATCTTGAGAGAAATCTGAAGGAATCAAGTAAATCATTATCCTAATTATTAACACCCCCACTCCACAAAGACAGAAGATACTCTGGAAAAGGAAAAGCCAGTAAGGCACACCAGCTTTAATGAATGTTTCAACAGCTACTTTAATGAAGGTAACAAACTCCACTTTGAGGTAGCAGTAGTCAGAAAGAAAGAAAGTGTTGTTATTTTACATAGCAGGCAATCCATAAGCAATATTAACTGGTCTGTACATAGAATATCTGTTGAATTTAATAAGGCTGATTACTGTAATTCCACTTTCTGACTAATGGTGGGAGTGTTGCACAGGGCATCGAGAGACATGTTCTTGTGTTACATATTGTAGTTTTTTTGGGTTAGTACTATACAAAATCCCTGACTTTAATAGGCTTATATGGCAAACTCTGTAAACAGGATGAGCCATCCAGATTATTTATAAATTATCTAAATAATCTGACTATTCCACACTAATCACACATAATTATACAAACACTAGTAAAGGTATTTATAACTACTGGTTTTAATTATTTTAAGTGGTTGTTGGGGGATGCATAGGGTATTTTATGACTTACACTTCTGATAACTCATTTTCAAGTGATTTAACTTGCTAATACATGCATGTGAACCTTGTCATAATGAACTTAAAAGCATTCTAGAAGGCATTTATATTTCAGCCCCATAGAGCCAATACATTCAACACATTCCCTAGCGATTCATAATTAATAACTTACTAATATCTATGAGAATGCAAACTAGTGAGTTAACACAGATAAGAATTATGTGTTAAATAACCATTAAATTATAAACAGTTAAAGACTAACACAAGATGCACACTTATATTTAGCTGACTGAATACATGTTTACTTTTTTATCTAAATAATCTTACTATTCCACACTAATCACACAAAATTAGACAAACACTAGTAAAGGCATTTATAGTAAAGGTATTTATAACTACTGGTTTTAATTATTTTAAGCGGTTGTTTGGGGATACATAGGAAAAACACCCCAAGGGTATTTTATGACTTACACTTCTGATAACTAATTTTCAAGTGATCATACATTTTCCATATGCTTAATGTGGGTAACGTCAAGAGATGACCTTCCTGAAAAGCTATGTAAATCCAATAGACTTTTAACATATTTTAATGTTTCATAATACACTCCTCAATTATACATATAGATACAATACTGCATATGAATAATAGAACGATACATATATAATACATTAAAATATTCACAGAGTATGTACAATTGAGTGCACAAGGGGAGAGGGAGGTCAATAAAGGCCTCATTCAATTACCCCTTTCTTTAAGGAATTCTTAACAAGCAGTGAAGGTAAATTAAGTGTTCTGTGTTAACTGAATGGATGTAAGAGCGAAGGAACAGTACAAAGAAAACATTGAGATATTCAAAGATTGAGTAAAGTGCACTGCACAGTGTTTTTATTGCTGCAGCCCATAACTAGCCTAACCCGAGTGTCAGACATACAGCGGCCACTGGCCACTGTATGTTTGACTAAATCTTTAACAGAATCTTTAACAGAAACTTGGATTTGGTGAACTCTGGGCAGCACATATTGCCACACAGCATGCATAATCTGCCTGTTGAATACATCTACCGATCCAGTTAGCACATTATGATGAACTGTATGTCTGTCTGTGAAAATCTAAATGGAACTCACTTAAAAGTCAAGATTTATCGGAGACTAACACTAGGCTGATTACTGTACACAGCTCAATAGATTAAATATTTTTGCTTGGATAACACACTAAAAAGAATCAATGTGAAACATTGATCAGATCTATGAAGCAGTCAGAAGACTGGAGTTTTGAAATAAGCTACATACTGATAAACAATGTAGAAATACTATTTGTGACCCGTGAAAGCAATGACATCCTTAGCTTTAAAAGTTAAAAATTGTTTCAGTCATGTTTCTACTTCAGAATATCATTTCAGAACTCAAATAGCTCCATTAGACAACAGTGTGAGTGCATGCAGACAAACCACCATTAGACACCCTCATGACTAAAATATGAGAACTGTTCAAAATCACGTGGAAGGTACAGTACACATGCATCACCGCAGAACTATCCTGCACTTAAACGGAACCAGAAATGCATTTCAAATTAAACTTAAATTGCATCATTACTTAATTTTTTGCATGTAATAAGACAATAAAGTAATGTCATGCTCCAAAGCAAATTGTCCACAGTAACAGTTAAGATCTGTAATATTCTACTACTCTGAATTGTACCAAATGGGTAGATTCAACCAGAGTTGGATGGGATGTAGAGCTAAATAGATTATTGGAATAAACTGCACGTGGTTTTATGGTGGACTTGCCGATTTTTGGGTTGATTGTAGAACTGGGTGTTACTGCTGAGATCTAAGATGTACATGCATGTAGGTAGGCTATAATAATGACTCACACTCGCAGTTTGACAGCTGTAAGCACTTGGAATATACGTTTTAGTTCAAATCAGTATCGACCTGTTTTTTGTGTTTTGGACCATTATGTGTTTTGGACCATTATAAATGCCCGGATTATTATCTGCTGTATCATTTGCTCATGCCCATTGTTATGAAGCAGAGAAAGGTGAATAATTGTTGAATTATTTCTGGGCGAAAATCGGCCAGATCAAATGTGACACAAAAAGATGCATCTATGCTCTGAAATTAGTAAAATAATATTGGTCTGACATAGCAGTAGGAGAACACGCTGACCTCCAAGAGAGAATATCTAGGCTATGTGGAGTGGGCGCTCGTGTAGGCTACGTGAGGGGACACTGTATAAATGAGGGGCATTTCGACACAACACCTGGGTGCCTGCAAGTAGGGTATATTTTGTGCACGCACACTATTTCTTACCATCAGATTCTTCTTTCGTTGTGGTTTCTTCGTTGTAATCTGAAAATAACTTTCAAAAAATAGTGGAATTCTGTTAATCAAATTATTCCGTTTACATAGGCCTACATGCAAGGTTGGTATTTTTTGTCATTGTGCCAAACAGGATCACTCCACTATCATCAGTAGAAATTTCTCGAGCTAGAAGGATGCACAACTAAGACACTCCATCAGGTACGCTAAACCAACAGCGTTAATGTTCAAATTATGTTAACGTTATAAAAACTGTAGTCTACCTACTCGAGTTTTTTGAAACGCTCTGCTCCGGCTGCAACATATCTCTCCCCATGCTGCAGATTCTGTAAATCAAGAATTTTGTGCCCCTCCCGAGGGGTGTACACGTTTCTCACCGCTCCGAAAGGAGCCTCGACGCCGTTAGTGACCAAGCTCAGAAAGCTGTCGAAGGTTGACATCTGGCGCTGGTTGAGTACAAACTTCCTCCCTGGAAAGAAAGCGTCCCCATTCCGGTACACAACAATAGTTTTCGCTGGAGGTGGCTGTGAAAGGGACTTTCTACCCGATGTCCCTGACATAGTTTGCGTCCAGTGCAATGCCGCGATCACAACAACCTAGCGCCGAGGTCAAGTGGCAAACGTTATTAAATTAGCCGCTGGTAATACGAGACTAGGATGTATGTGACTTAGGCACAGGCGTTCACTAGAGTGTGGCGCGTCTTATCAGGTATCACCGGGGGCGCGCGGCCGTCCACTGCGTTTGTAACAGTGCTGGCCCGGCTGAAGATTCTGCTAGTGAAGTGCCACGTGCGGTTGACCAGTGTTTGATGTGTCTCCAAGGAAACCATCTGATGTAGGAAAAGACCGTTTAAATCGTGTGTGGCGCTGGTTTTCCCATCACTACTCCTTAATAGATCATTCATGATCAAAAACAGCATCTACTCCAACTCCAGGTGCTAGGAGAGAGTAACTGCATCTGGCATAGGCTATTTGTTTTCTGGGACATCCTTCATCTCATATTAACATATCAAAATAAATCACAATGTAGAATAAATAAGCAACACATATTTGCATACTAAAATAAGAAAATAAAATTCAGTTCTCAGTTCTGCATCATATGGGGCTGTAATGTTACGAAGTAGTATCTCACGAGAAAATAGCTTTAAATTATTTTTTACTACAAATTTGAGGTATTGCTACACAGTACATAGCAACCCTAAGACTAAATATCACTTGCATTTCATATGCAGAGTTATCCAGCTGTGATGGTGCTCTCACTGAACATATGCACAAAGTGAAAGTAGCAAAGCATACTGTAGCACACAATATTTCTTAGCTGGGCATGAGAATATTATGTTACATTTAACATTTACAGGCATATCTCTGAAAAACATGTAGAGAACAAGTCCTCCTGCCCCTGAGGATTCAATTTTTAGGTTATTGTGTAACTCTGACTATCAGTTTTGTTTTTTGTTTTTTAAAGAACAGACATCTGGACCAGGGGGAAGAGGAGTGAGTTGGTGTGACTGAGAAACCCTGTGCAATGCATCTCTAGAAAGTTGTTGAGACAGAAGAGAAGGGCAATGTCCAAGATGTGGTAAGGGATTGAAGAAACATCCTGGAATTAGCAGTAGATATATTTTATTTAGTGTCTTTTTTACTTATTCAAGAAAAAAAAAAATGATGCACCCATCTTGTCACTTATAAGAAAAGAAAATACACGTCCTGGATGTTAATATTATCTCAGTGAGCGAAAGATGTCATGATAAATGCTAAGCTGTCTAGACAAACTGGCGGACTCTCTACTTTCCACAAACTTGATACATTTGGAGCTTTAAAACAGGTTGCAATGCTGAATGGTGGAACAGCCCCATTAAATAATAACATATAACTGATCTAGGATAATCTCTTTCATGCTCTGTTGAATGCTGTCTGCACACCATGGTGTGTTTGTTGTTTACTGCAGAAGTAACCAGAGATTTCTCCCCCATGACAACTGGTTTCAGACAGACAATTCCTGATCAATGGAATGCATAATTTATCACTCAATTTAATTATTAATGCCCATGGGCATGATTTAAATTCTGCCTTTCCTTAAGAAAAGAATCCTCTTGTGCACATTCAAGCCCCATTTTCAAAGTGTCACACTTAAATAGACCAGTTAGACTGAGGTGCCTGTCACATCTTAAAAGAATATATCAACACTCATAATTACAAATGAATGTGTAAGTCAGTATTTGCATTCACATTCTTGGAACAGGTGAGCATAGAGTGAGACTGGAGACTTGCAGCAGACAAACAAAATGTTCTGAACAATTTTGTTTCATACAGGGTATTGCAATAAAGTAATCATTTGGATCACACATGATAATCCCAATGAAAAAGTATGTAAAAAAAAAAAAATAATAATAATAATAATAATAAACCCGAAAAGATTTGAGTTGATTTTTCAAATCAAACCCAAGAGCTGAATTTTAAAATCACATCAAGCCAAATTTCTTCAGGTCAAACCACACAGAAACTAGACTGGATCTTCTGTGGTAGTTGCTAGAGGCCCATGTTATTTGCTTATTATATTTGTGTGAATAACTCAAAATCCTTGCAATCCCCTGACGTTCCACTGTTCCTGCAAAGGATTAGATAATTGCTGAGGAACAATATAAGTCAGCACATCCAATGGCTCCGTAGAACCAGAGTCGGGGAATCCTTGATCCACAGTTTAAAATTATTCAAGACCAGGAGTGGAAGCTGCTACTATTTTTTGGGAAACATTTAAATGAAAAACACACACAATCTGCTACTATTTATATGAAACTTATTTCAATTACAAACACACATTTTACATTTGTCTATGTACAAAACACAAATATGTGTTTTGGAAACAATCTGAAAACAATCACATATTTGTGTTTTGTACATAGACAAATGTAAAATGTGTGTTTGTAATTGAAATAAGTTTTGCAAGCCTATAAGAAGCAATCAATGGCTCTCATCCGCTCAGTTATTCAGGCTGACCTCCACAGAATTTAAGAGGATGTCTATCAGGTTTAATGAAGAAGCTTGCATTACATGACTTCCAGTCACTTTAACTGTTGGCACTTCTCTGAACTTTGGCATCCATGCAGTATAATCCATGTTTCATTTTACAAAGCCTTGTTATTTGGATGGGGATCAATTACTTATGACAGACACTGGGGACAGAGCCTTCTGGAAAATCCAAGTCATGGGGATCTTTGAGCAATTGTCCTTGTACTGGTTACAAATTCATAATTACATGTTGTGTGAATGTTTGTCTTACGCTCACCCTGTAGAACTCATGTTGTTGGAAGATCAACTCAAAGGGAAAATATTTGGAGTGCTCCTGCATTTCAGTAAAACATTTGGCTAGAAACCCACAGGGTGAGTAAATAAGTTGCATTCAATAGGAAACCATCCTAAAAATTCAGTTGGAAGTTCCTAAAATACTTTGTTGGAATCGATCATTTCCAAGAAATGCACCCATGCTGAAAACCATTCATCATTCCCATTGTACAAAGCTCTGCTTCCTGACGGATTGGTGGTGCTATATCTATTATTAATCCCACATGAGGGGGTCAGTGCTCTTTACCATGGTTGGCTGTATGATGACTAACAGCATTTGGCCTGAATTCAATCAACATTCTGTCTTTCCAAACATCTTTTTGATGAATTGAACACATGAACACTTTCACTTATTATTAAGTCAAATATATGGGAAAAGGTTGATTTAACCCTGGCCTTTGTTGTGTAAATGTTTTTATGGAGCAAAATATTTCTGTGAAGCATTAAAGGGAGACAGAGAAATTAAATTGTAATGAAAGAAACAGTGAAAGTGACAGTCACTATGCATTTCGATACAAAAACAAATGTAAAGACTACCAGAAATTTGTACCAAATTCCTTTTTAATCGTTGTCACATTTGTTATAAACATGATCCTGCAACTGACAGTACACCCAGAGGAAAGAAAGAACTGCAATTTGTTATCAAAGTGAAAAGGTGGGAAAAGACAGCAAGAATTAACAGAGAAGAGAGAAATGAAGATATTCAGTGCATTAAAGTTTGATGTCTGTGAAAATTTTTGGTTCCACTTCGTTTATGGTTCTACTTTTTTCGGTTCCATTTCTTGCAACATTTCTGTATCTTGAAAGCTTAAACATTGGTACACCAATAAATAAATGAATAAAAGGGTTTTAAAGAAATTGTACATGTATATGGCCTTCTAAAAAACAAAGCAATTATATTAAACAACAGGCTTGATTTTTGTTCAAAAAAAAACAAACATATATACTGACAACAGAATCACCCAAACCATTGCTGACACTGGCCTCTAACAGAACTGTGTATCTCTGCTTGCATTCCATGATGTCATTACTGTTCATGCATATCCAACACCCCTGGCTAGGGTCACATATATGGCTTGCATTTTAAATGTTACTGAATATACAACTGAATATTTAGATTCAGATTAAAACCACCCTTGGCTCAAATTGTCCAAACCAGCGTCTACACCTGAGATTTGAACCTCCGTTACCAAGCTTAACTCCAAACCAAAAGCGTTGAAGTCCATGAATTCACGACCAAACTCACCCCCGCCCTGCAACCCCTATCCTGTCCTCATAAAAACAAATGGAAAAAATATATCTGAAGTGAGTGAATGAGCACGACTGTCCTTGACTGGGCAAGGGACGTGGGAATGGGGTATCAGACGCTGTCCTTATCGAACTCGCAGACAAAGTACATTGTGAGGTGGCAGGCCACATCCACCCAGTCCCCAGCCGCCACCAGCTCAACGCAGTCCTCGTCCTCATAGGCGTTGTTGGGCTCCCCCTCCCGCCACTTGCTGAAGGTGGTCATGGGGGAGTGGTTGACGTAGGCGAAGTGGCCCTCCTGCTCCAGGTCGTTGATGCCAATATAGACCCGGCTCAGGCCAGCCTGGGTGATGTAGGCAGCCACTGCGGCGTTGGCACCTTCGTCCTTTGGCATGGCCAGGTGCCCGCCCCTGCCCTGGCAGTAGAGCTCGGCGTCCGGGTAGCGCTTCTCCTCTTTGACCAGCAGGTAGAGCTTGCTGTCCGTCTCCTTGAGGCCGGCGACAGCTGCAGGGGAGGGCAGTGCTGAAAAATGAGCACTTGTGTTTCTGTAATCATGCTGCTGCATTGCCCCATCGCACAGCGACACACAACACACAAAGCTGAAAACAGGAGGGTGTCAGTTTAAATGTGCACCACATGGACACAAATAATAGTCCCAATGCATAGTTGCTTGAACCAAATGGCTAGGACTCAATTCTTAGCCATTTCTGGAATGTTTGCGTTACATTTAGTTTATTTACAGAAAGCACACAGTGATTTGACATATATGTTATGTGTTAAATTATTAAATTATTAGAGACATACCATTTTTTATGAACTTCAGGTCATTTGTCAGCTGAGTCACAAGGATATCCATTTCGCCAATCATCCTCCTTATTGGTGCACACTCACACGGGACGCCTGGGAACACATTTGGTGCAGCGTCCACAGTCAGTACGTCACAAGTAAAACTCACCTGGATGCAACTCTAACATTATAGCACAGGATCCATTTACTCACAGGGATAATTCCCCTGGATTCAGTTCTAATAATGTAGCCCAGGGCTGCCCAACCCTGTTTCTGGAGATCTACTGCCCTGTAGGTTTTCATTTCAACCCTAATTTGGCATACCTGTTTCTACTAATGAGCAGCTCAATGAGATCTCTAGCTGTTGAATGAAGTGTGCTCTTTTAGGGCTGGAGTGAAAACCTAGATATCCAGGCCCTGGGCTGTGCAGCCCTGATATATTCTACTTCAGTGCAAGAAAAATTATACCTGGGTCTCCATCTGGCCCTTGTGGTCCAGGATCTCCCATATCTCCCTTTGCACCTGTTGAGGTAACACTTATCAATTTTAATATGAACAATGGAGGGGGAAAAACTGTCACAAACACTACCGCACTAAAACAAGAGGTGGAAGAGTGAGGCCTTGCGACCCCACCCCACAGTGGGTGGAGCTACAGTTGGCTGTCAATCACTCACCCATAACCAACACTGTTCTTCATATCAAAAGACTGTGATTGGATTATGGTGCTTTCCGGAATGGCAAACCGAAAGGGCTTTACCTTTGATACCACTGGGACCCATTTTGCCATAACGTCCCATCAGACCTTTCTGCCCTTTGAGTCCAGGAAGCCCTACAAGAGCAAATAGCAGAGAATATAAAACAGGAAAACGTATGTACAAAATGTATAATAATCTCAGGAACATCATGACATATGCCAGTTTGAATCCCATTTGATTATAAGACAATGTTAAGATAAGAAAGCTCCTGAAGAACTTTGTTGTTCCAAAGAACTTCTGTCCAAGTCACAGAAAAGTTAAAATAACTTTCCCGAAATGTGGTAACAGGGCTAGTTGAAATGCCAGTAACTTGACTGTCCCCCATAGTATGTGTATCCTCATACAGAAAAAACAAAGAGAAAACGAATTTTACTCTGAATGTTTACTGAATGTTTACTGTACCAGAGCTGTTGCGTAAAGTGCAATCTGAAGTGCGACAACAAGGAAATGAGTCCACATTTCACCAAATACAGACTGCCTACTGAAACTGTGACAAAACTGGCATTGCTGACAAATTTTATGACCGCATGCAGTTATTGGCCAAGTATCTCCTCAGTAACAGACGGGCTGTGTTCTGCCTGGGTGGCAGCATGCGAGTTCAGCTGTCCCACCATCCCTCTCCCCCTCGTTATAAACAACCGCCATCATTAGCAGTAACTGTGCATATAGCCGCTCGGCTCGCACGACCTCCAACCCCTGCCGAGTAAACATTCTGGAGCTCTGGACTTCCTTATAGCGAGGTAACCGGACGACCAGAGGTCAGAGGTCACAATTTCACTGGTTATGACCTAAGAGATGAAACCCAGGGAAAGTGTATGGCTCGATGTAACGAGTGTTTACAATTAAGCCTCGTAAAGGCCATTGACTTGGTGTGTGTTTCACATGTCAACACAGTTACTCCAGGAATCATTTTCAAATTTAATGACTTCTCATTAAATGCACTATTTGTTTCAATCTTCAGTCAAATGCGGGAAAATTTTTTTTTTAATGTTGTTTTAGTCCAGAATAACTTCTGAAAAAGACCACATGGTCAGTCTCCTTAGTAAAAAGTTCCCTTTTTCCTCCGCTTTTTCGGATGGTTCACTTTGTGACAGTTTTGGGTTTTGTTTATCTGGGCTTGTCAGTGACCACACTCATCCAGCACAGCACCGGAGTTCACAGAGTACTCAATTTTTACTCCAAGTCAAAGTTGCGTGCGTCACTGAAAGGCGTACCTGTCTCACCGGGGGGTCCCACTCTACCTGGCCTCCCAGGTGCTCCTTTCACTCCCTTCTCCCCTGGCTCACCTGTGGAAGGGGCACAATGTTAGGAGTAGGTGGTATGGGGTAACAGTTAAGGAGCTGAAGCCAGAATATCACAGGTTTCAATCCTGGGTTGGGAATTGCCATTGCACCCTGGTCAAAGGCTCTGAACTTCAGTAAATATTCAGCCGTTTGAATATTATTATTAATAAAATGTAATAATAATGGAATACTGCATTTTAATATTGAAAAGCAGCTGCTCTAGCAATCAATACTGCTAAACTACCAATGACAACATTACTGTTGTTTGGCAGAAATAAAAAAAAAAAACAAACAAGAAAATTGTTTTGTAATCCCTTTGTCAATATGCAGTCTGTTGTAAGTCAATATTATTGTAAATTATGTGTATTTGTTGAGGTTACATGAATGTTTGTCGTGTTAACTCTCCCACCTGTGGAAAGAATGTGGTATTCATCTATATTTGTCTCTCTGTAGCTGAAGGCATTCCAAATATTTAACAAAATTTGCTAAAAATTTAGTGCACCAAAAAAACAAAACAAAAAAAGAAATGCTACACAGTATGCAAATTCAACCCACTTAAACAGGTAGATTGACACACTAATTTTATATACAAGTCAGTTGGATATGAAATAATGCTATTTTTAAGGAAGCTATACAGTCCATTTTACAACATTTACCTTCAAAACATGTAAATATATATTTTTTTAAATAAATCCTAGATACCAAAGATGGAAACACCATTCCAAACACATATCAGGGCTTAGTTTTACAACTGTTGGTGGTACACTAACCTTTCATAGGGAACAATGGCTCAAATTACAATGTAATTAGGAGAGTTACTTTCACGTCTGAAACACCCTTTAACTTTGAGGTCATGGTGTGGATACCTTTGAGACCAGGAACAAGGATCTGGACCGAGCAGGGCTCCTCGGGCAGGTGCTGGCAGGACGTCGACTCCAGCAGCGTCAGACCCAGCAAAGAAACCAGACTGCACAATGCCAACCCCTCCACTCTCATCCTGATGTCTGGAGAGAAGGGCACAGGTACAAACAAACACACACACATACACACACCCTGAAGAACCTTTGAACACTTAATACTAAGGACACACTAACAAACACTGCCACTGAAATGTGAAAGCATGCCTACACAATGCATAATTACATGAGACCTCTCTCACACAAACACACATATCAAACACAGATATTGTAATGTCAGCCGTACAACGAAGGCACAAAGACAGGCAGTGACACACGGGTGCTACCATGACCTTGAGATGATTGATGTTGTGTCTTAAAACACACAAGATATCGAAAAGCAATTTGTCAACGTGGTCAGAGTAAGGTCTTTGTAAACAGGTATTCACAGAGCATGACACTCTGTTTAACTACATCACTCACACAAGCAACTGACACAAAACGCAGCTCAGACCACACTCCTAGCAAGTGATAACATAAAACTTAGAAACATATTTTGAAACGTAACATTTTTACTTAAAACAGTAAATAAATAAATACAAATTTTTCCAAATATTTATAATGATTCTACTTTCCGATAATCAGAAAAAAAACACCATACCGGACGATCGCTGACGACAGCCACTTCTTCAGTTGTATCTAATAGGTTTACCAATTGTGGTTAAATATATAAATTTCAGATAAAACTCTAACTTAGCAATACAACCTATAAGAAAGAATCAGCGTGCCAATATCTGGAAGGGTTGGCTCCTGAACCTCAAAAATTGCATACAGTTTATATAGCTTTAAAAACAGTAGGCAATAATTGTCTTGCGTAGGCACGATACACTTGCCACACAATAATGTAATACTGAAAGTTATCTGTTTCCTAACTTTACAACAAACGCGAACGATGTCGCGTAACACGTTCGCGTCTCAAAGAATATAAATCATACCTTTGGCCGTAAACTTCCAAGCCGCTGGAGCAACGCGCGCCTCTTGACGTGTGGCAGAACGCAAATGAGAATCATGACATGGCCGTTTTCGGAACTGTGCGTGCAGGAGGTCTGCGCGAGGGCTCGCGTTTTTCTTGACTGCACCCCCGAAATCGGGGGCCCAGAATGCAAGCATCCATAAACATTCGAACTGATAGAGCAACGACATCTGGGCCACCGGCAGATACAACTGCGTGGGAAAGCGCTGTGCCGTTGATAAGCTGGGGCCCACTGATAAAAACGACTAAAAATTTACCTTGAGGATTATGCTGTGGGTTCAATCAAGATGTTAGTATTTTACTTATGTAAGGCTGCTCCATAACAGGAAAACGACCTCTGATAATCATCTTATGGAAAAATCAAACCTGTGTCCTAACAATGGGATGAATGTAAGGCATGTAGGCCAAAGTTAATGCAAACGCAGGTAAGACACTAAATCAAATATTCGCAGTGTTCTTTTAAATTATTATCGCAACAAAATTAGTAGTGACAGTTTTGTTTATATACCTTTTAAATGTATACATATTTAAAAGGTCAAAGCCCCAAACCATAAGGACACGCTACACTCACTGAACTCTCCGTCTCCATTGCATTACTGCCCCGCAGTGGCAGAATAAGCTAACTGCACCCATCAAAACTCGAATCAAAAGACAGTACCACAACATTTTTCCTTAACACTCAATAACAATAAATAAATAAATACATAAACATTCTTCAGCATCACAAAAACCACTCATTTTGGTGAGTTCACAGATAACCAAAACTAACTGAAACATTAAAGAAAAGTGTTGAGTGTGGTGCAGCCCATAGAGTAGTGGACTATCATGCAGGGGTTCATTCTCCTGCCATGGCACCTTCTGAGCTGTCATGCCAACTGTTACCCCCAACACTTTCTGCCAATCTGAACAACGCAGTTTTTAAAGAATAACAGTAAAGAACAGTTTAGATTTAGAATCCAGACCAATGTCTGCACCTCAGGTGAGGACTCATAAGACACCTTCATTTTTCAATACTCAGACCAAGATGTGGCTTTTACCAAGCACCCGACAATGCAGAACTGTGTTCCCTTTCCCAGAACCTGTTAGTGTTGTAGCTCTATGTCTAGCACAGTTTCCATGATCGAGAGATGCATTTACTATCTGTGTTGTGATCTCAGATTAGGTTGTGCAGTTAGGTAGACACACATTAGTTTGGTGATTTCTCAAAGATCATTTTCCAATCTCAATGTCACCTTTACACATACTCTTGCACCATATCTTGCCATATATCTCTTCCCACAATGGTCTTAGAGGTCACTCTGGGTAAGAGCATTTAAGATATAAATTACATGCAATCATTATAGCTTAGCCTCATCATGGTGCCGTTTACAGAGGGAACAAACAAGGTTAAGAGTCATTCAAACGTGCTATTCTCAACAACAAGGTAGTGTGACATCAAGTGGAGACTTTTTTTTTTTTTTTTTAACTTTCACTCACTGAAGAACCCAGCAATGATTCCCATGTGAAGGTGATATTGACAAGAATACCATCAAATTAAGTTTAACAAAGTAACCTTGAGAGGAAGGACTCCTCCTCATTATCAATTAGTGCAATGCCAACTCTTCAGTTACCATCCTGAGGAGTCAAATATTTATCTAGCTCCTTATTGATATTAGATATTATTACAACTGTCTTTGGAGCGATAAGCTAATTACAGTTTTACTAGTCTGCATGTGGGGTGGCAAAATCTTTAGAAAACTGGGAAATCTTTAGAAACTTGTAACCATGGGGTTGTAGGTTCGATTCCCCAGTGAGGGTACTGCGAATGTACCAGTGAACAGGGTAATATCCAGCAGCATCAATGGACAGTATGTACATAAACAAACTGTGAAAGTTTGTTTATAGGTTTAGAGTGTCTGCAAAATTCCCAAATACAACAAATACATCCCTCACTCAACATCGGTTAGCATCTCCATACTGTAGATGCTGGGAGGAGCAGCCGAAATAAGCACCAGCAACAGGAAGAGCACCATTAAGCATGGTGTATTTAAAGAAAAACCAAAGCATTAGGTCAAGACATTTGGAACACATTACAAATTTGTTTGGTCCAGCAGGATACTTTGTTGTGACAATGCTCCAAAGTTAGTTTCACAGTACCGTTTCACATGAGTAAACAATGGCCGCCAATTTAAAATGAAAGGCTGTAATTCTATTTGGATAATTGCTATTTCTGCCACACAACACATTTTGTATAAACGCTTTCGTTCGGTAAAGCCTTGCTGAAACAATCGGGAGCTGGATTAAGAAGTCCTGCCTAGACCCCTTGTCTGTAGCTGTAGCTTGAGAACAAAACAGGAACAAAAACAATGTGGTGACAGAACACAAATTTATTTGGCCCTCTGTCCTTTACAACTGGAATTCTGGGAATTCAAACACAACGTCTTTGCCCGTGAGCTTCTTGTAGACACCAGAGAAGGTCTCCACCTGTTAGAAAGAATTGCGCATATTTTAACAGTGAAGGATTACAGTTTGTGCAAAAACCAAAAAAGTGCAATTTTTCAGGACATTAAAGCGTATATATCATGGCAATTTGTTTTATCTGCTTTGCGACAATACATTCAAAAACGAATATACTTTGAAACATCACAAGCATTTTGATATAATTTTAAAAACCATGAAAATAAGATAGAGATCATTTAATCACAGGTCAAAGGTAATGCAAAACCTACCAGTAAGATATACAGAAACGTCTGTAGATTTATTTATTCTGTATCATGCGGTTCACTTCTTTTTTTATCAGTCCAAGTGATCATAGATATAGTAATATAGCCCAGTGGTTCCCTCGCATTCCCAGCCCATGAATCACTCAGTGAACGAATACAATTTGTCTGCGTCCCACCCCATATAAAAACACCGTCTAATGTGTTCAGATATGGACTTGCATCAAAACAACTGTACACTGTAACGCAGTGCATGCGTAGCTATGTAAATGGTAAATGGGGTAATGGTAAATGGACTGCATTTATATAGCGCTTTTATCCAAAGCGCTTTACAATTGATGCCTCTCATTCGCCAGAGCAGTTAGGGGTTAGGGGTTAGGTGTCTTGCTCAAGGACACTTCGACATGCCCAGGGCGGGGTTTGAACCGGCAACCCTCCGACTGCCAGACAATCGGTCTTACCTCCTGAGCTATGTCGCCCCTTTGTTGTTTAGTTTGGCTGCTGTCTACGGACAGTTTATAACAGGGCTGCCCAACCCTGTTCCTGGAGATCTCCCGTCCAGCAGGTTTTCATTTCAGGCCCAATTGGGCACACCTGATTTCATTAATTAGCCACTCAATGAGATCTCTCGCTGTTGAATGAGGTGCGCCTTCATTATGGCTGGAATGAAAACCTACAGGAAGCTGATCTCCAGGAACAGGGTTTGACAGCCCTATTTTATAAATACGGAAAAAGTAAATCTTTTCTCGCACGTGTATCCGACAGCCCAACTAAACCCCCTTCGACGGTCAGGTCAGGAACTTGCCTTGTGCTCGATGTTGTTTTGTTGCGCCTTGTCCAGGTGAACCCTGATGAGCCGGCCGCTGTCCAGCTTCACGCGGATCCTCTTGCCCACAATTTCGCTGGGGAAGACCAGGTCCTCGAGGATAGCGTCGTGCACAGCAGTCAGAGTGCGACTGGGAGAGGTTCAAAAACAGAAATAAAATCAAGAGCAGACCTTACGCTCCACTGGGACACCAATACGATACAGTGAGTTTCACACTTTTGGCATGAGCATTTACTCCCTTAACAGGTACCATTAAAAACGCTGAATTCAACAGCTTCCCTTTAAAACTGCACAACACCTGCTACTTAATGTTGACTAAATTCAGCAAAAACCGCAAACAAAATACACTTGGATCTAGCCTACAGTGCTCCAGCATATAAGTGATTTGCTAGTACCGAACGCAACATTTAAGGAAAACGCCCCGTTTTCTTTCAAAAATTACAATAATAAATTTGACACCAAATATGTGGTTTGAAATAACCTGCTTTGATGCCATTTTCAGAGCATTACAGCTGTAGAACATCAGCGCTTCTTTTAAGCAGCAATTGGCAGAGGTGCACATGACGAGCCGCCAGCGAGCTCGCAGACACAGTCCGCTTACCTCCTGGGGCGTTTCTGCTTGTTTTTCGTCCGACTCTTCCTGGTTGGCTTGGGTAGAATCCTCCTCTGCAAAACAACATTTCCCTCCATTACCTCAACGGCTTGTCACTGGGGAGCCAAATCCGACTGATCTCAAGGCTCAACCGTAAAAGGCCAATGCCCAGACTCAGCCTTTGGTTTCACCGAAGCCTCTTTCATTTAAGTGCCCCAGACATCGGCACTGTCCTCACCTGGGTAATGAACCAAAAACCATCTGGTTAACAGACCACCTCCCCAGCCACTACACCACACAGTTGCCAAACTTCCCATCAACTACATTTACAGTAACAATAGTATTATGATTTTAACCCAGATATGCAACGATTCAGACTATGACATGAGATACATAAACACCTTAATTCAATTAAATGCGATACTGTTTCCTGTAAACACCTTATTTCAGATAAACCTCCTACCCGGGAATCTAGATGTTTCAGCATGTTCTATTTTTCATGGAGTCTTGCTCACACATCTCTCTAGTTCACCATGTCAAACCCAACAAGCTTGCATTTTTGAAGCAATGGCGAGACACTTTCATCTTTTGGATATGAAAGACGTTAATGCAATGTGGTTTTCTGGGCATACAAAAGCATTGCAACAGCACTGTTAAATAAAAAATGTTTACTGAGAAGATACTGAATAAGGATGGAAATGATCTGTTCAGCTATTCTGCAGAAGTGTGTGTGGGGGGGGGGGGGACATAAGATATTGCAAAAGTGAGCACCTCTCCCAGACAATGTAGCTAGTGGGAAATTTCAGGCACGTCTTTTACAGACTTTATTTGGGGTACCCTGATTAATGGCTGTCGTATCTAATGGTACAAGTAAACAATTAATTTGGAATATTATTGTAACTTGGCTAAGAATATTCCAGAGAATACTGTGTGCATGCAAATGTAGCCAGTGACAAAAGAGGGTTTTCACAGTGGCCTAAAAAAAATGTATTGCCGATTTACCCAACCTCTCGATCAAGGACCACGGACCAACCGCCAAAATCACGCTGCCTTTCATGCAGTGGAAATGATCGCAGGGAACAATCACAGCAAAAACAGTCGCACGAGAGCTTAAGTTCATATGCCGTGCCCACCACATCACTTTCCCTGCCTTCTCAATTTTTACAACAATGTTGAAAGAAGGGAGGACGTCCACAGCTTAAATGCAAATTCTAAACTGGAGCTATATGACGCTAATATTACCTGTGCGATGAAGACCACGTGCTTGCCACTGAATTTCTTCTCCATCTCTCGCACGAGCCGCACCTGTATCTTCTGGAAGGACTTTAGCTGGGGCACAGGCACGAAGATGATGATGGCCTTCTTCCCACTGCTGACCTCAATTTCCTGAAGAGTGCACATACGACCGCCACGTTACATCACAAGCTTGCTTTGCATTGGGCACTCAAACCTTTCCAATTGCCCCAAACTTAAGGGCCAATTAAATGTGTGCAGTAGACTATCACATGTAGCACTATAACACAAATGGCCTCAATGAAAATGAATGCTGAACCAACGCCAGCTGTTTCAACGACAATTGAAATCACAGCCAGTTTAAATATAAATAATTCTGATCCAGGATCGGATTCTAAGGTAAAAATTAATTAAAATAAAAAGTAGCCATGGAACCATCCCACATGCCTAATATCTCAGCAAAAAACTCAACTTTTTCACAATTCCTAGGCTACTGATCAAAGACAATTTTCATTTTCTAAGGACTTCAGGAACATTTTTAAAATTCAAAATCCAAATCTAGTCCTGTTACCAGCTCATCAGTTATATCCTGTGTTTAAAAAAAAATAGAATTCCAGTCTTTGAATGACAACCTTTTTAAAATTCCATGATTGAGATATACAGTGAAACAGAATGTTTCGGAAAACCAATATGCAAACATCAAGCACCTTCAGAAACTCATGACAAAAATACAAGAACCTTCAAGTGTTCACGTGCAAAACAAAAGCAACTTCACGATCTTAAATTCATTGTGCAAAGTAAAGTACGCCCAAGACTCCACAGTGCCCGTGGTAAACCTGCATTTAACACATTATCCACCTACACTGTTAAATACTAGAGTTAAGAAACTTTCCTTGAGTAAATCACCAGCACCAAGCAGAGGATTCAGACCTACTAACTGCAAGTCCAGTTCAATTAAGAAAAATGGTAAACCAATGGTATATTTGCACGGAGTGAAAAGTCACACTGTCTTGACAAATGAGCTTGACAGCAACCAGCTCTCACCATCACAATTTTACATCTAAAGGTCTGTACTGAGGGCAAGCAAGCAGTAAATTATATTGGGAGAAAGAAATGTAATGCTAATGTTTAATGTGCAAATTACTGATTGCACAACATAGTTTACCTTCCCGGTCCCAGCTTTCAAGACCATTAGGGGACAACAGGACACTGTCCTCACAGCAACAAAACAATATGTCTAACTCTCTATACTATGAGCTGTCTGATTTTTTATCTTGTGAGATGACTTTCAATAAGTCACCTTATATTCTGTCACAATTAGCCGATCGACATACCAAAACACATATACTAATGTGGACACTATACCAAATGACCCATGCAATATATCATCATATGGAGAGGATAAAAATAACGTAAGAACTTTAACATTACACATTCAGCCAGACAAACCCAGCAATTGATCCTCAATAAACCATTCAGATCACAAAGATAGAAGGCAAATAATCTATGATAACAGCTGATCTACTCACCTTAGCAGCAGTGATATTGAGCTCCCTTAGTTGAGCCTTCAAGTCAGAGTTCATCTCCAACTCCAGAAGTGCCTGAAAAAGTCAAGACCTGCATTACATTACAGGCATTTGGCAGACGCTCTTATCCAGCATAAGCGCTCTAGCTCAGCTACAGGAGATAACTAGATGTGGTTAAAAGGTAACTTAGATTTTCTCGGAGACAAACACGTGTCTGTTTGACAGACACTCACCTGGGAAATTCCAGATTCGAATTCATCAGGCTTTTCGCCGTTAGGCTTCACGATTTTGGCGCTGGTGCTGAACATGGCCTATCTGTAAACAGAAAAAAAATATGGTACACAGAAATGCGATTGCCAACTGCATGATTTACACACCATGCAATCCATGCTTGAGGCAACGGCTAGTCAATCGCAAATGTCAAGGCTTCTATCTCACCAAACGTCAGTCTGTCTATGCTTCAGTGAAAAGATGCTCATCATAAAAAGCTACGTTCAGAACAATTAAATTAACACAGTGCCGTTAACTGTGCAACATAAACTGGCCAAGAGTTTATTTGTGCAGTCAACAGATTAGAGGTTTAGCTGTCATGCCAACACAAATACGTACTTTTAGATTGATTGTACATAACAACACATAAAGCGAACTCTGCAGTAATTTCGCAGACATTTGCTGTCGGACGTTATAAATTACACTTGAACACTTCTGTAAACCGCGGCTATCCATCATCAGCTACCACCACATTTGCGAACTAGTAACTGTGTATAACAATACATCATGGGTCATCCTATTCTTTGCTACTGTAATTCATTTTGCCAGATTATCATTCGTGAATTACCTAGCTAACGCCAGAGACTTCGAGTGTGGATTAAACACATATGGAGGATCATCCGCTGTCAAGCAGACATTAATCTAAGGTATCCAATCAATTATATTGTATAAGGAAAGCAATAAACAACATTTGTGCATTTTCAATATGTTTAAATTACAATCCAAATCCATTGAAGCGAATCCGGTTAACTACCGACCTTATACATTGACGGCCTGGCTAGAAGAACGAAACCACGCGAGAGGCTGCTAAAATCACGTTATACCCAAGAACCCTGGGAAGACTTCAGTAAGGTATAAGGAAAATAATTTTAGCTGTAACACGTCACTTATTATTTAAATGCAATTATAACATAATTGTGTTACATAGCTGTGCTGCGTGTGTTCGTTCATTCGTACAATAGCACCTGTGCTTTCTTTTTTCAGAGTAACGTAGATCTATGGAAAATCTGCACGCGTATACATTCGTTGGCATGCAATTAAATATTTAAGAGTTAACATATGTCGCTGCTGAACTGAACTGTAATACTCTGTTGGGAGTGTCCCATGATTTTGAAGAGAGAAAACATGTAGGCACTTTATATTTTGAAATGTGACCATGTTGAGACTCAGAAAGGGGCATATATCTTTGTCTAGACTGCCCACTGCTCATATTTTAATAAATCAGAATACTTCACTCTCAAAGCTCAGCTACAGTTACCATTAACTAAGCCTCAATTAATGTGGGTGACAAATAACTGTTAAACCAGGCATTCATACAAATGAAGGACTGATAACAGTCTCTTCATTTTAAATAGCAGCATTGTGATGGTGGCTGCTTAAGCCATGTATGTACAGGCCTAATTCATTGATACAGTATCTGCATATAGGGATTGATACCACCACTGGTGTCTGAATGTCTGAAGCTTGTATACAGTGGTATGCAACATATATACTTACAATAGCATGGATGTTTTGTTGATGTTCTAAGTTAAATAAGTTAACATAACCTCTGTGCGTAACAAACATAAACATGGCATTACTTAATGGGCATTTAGCACTTTTATCCAGGCAGACTTACACACCCTTTTTTTTTTTTTGCATTTTTACACAGCAGCCCATTCATTTTTACAGCTGGATTTTATTTTATACTTGACGCAATTCAAGTCATTAAGTACCTTGCTCAAAAGCAGGTCAGCAATGCCTTACCTGGGAATCAGGCATGCAACCTTTAGGTTACATGGCCTGTTCCCCAAACCATTAAACCACACAGCCACCATATATACTTCTGTGAATTTTAATGCACAATTACAATTTACTGAATTTAACAAATTAAAAAACTAAAAATAAAATAAAACGGCAAATATGCCACGTGCAAAAGTTTGAGTACCCTGTCAGTCAGTATTTATCAACTGTCTTTGGGAGAAATCACAACTTCCAAATGTTTCTTGTAGCCAGCTAACAGTCTTTATATTCTTGCTTTTGGATTTTTTCAGACTCTTCCTTGTAGAATCCTTCTTGTTCAGTAATATTCTTATATCTTCTTGAATGCACTTAGTGTAATATTTGAGATCTCAAAGATTTTCAATAATATTCAAGTCTGGGGACTGTGAAGGCCTTACCAAAACCTTTATCTTTTTTTTAATTAATGGTAGTTCATGGTTGATTTTGACTTCTGTTTCGAATCAGTCTTGTTGAAATCCAGCCTCTTTTCAATTTATTCACTTGACTCTGAGACTTTATTTTCAAGGATTTTTAAATATTTAAAAAATATAACACACACACCATTCCCTGTGCCACTGACAGACTGCAGTCACTCAGCATAGATCAACCCGCATGCTTAACAGTTGGCCACGGCATTTTTTTCTTTCTGTAGTTAACTACACATCAAAATGACAAAAAGTAATGTACTACAACCACTACACAAATTTGAATGTGTTGAACTACCAGCAAATGTAATCAAACTACTAGTTAAACGACATATGTACATGTACTTAAAGTACTCCTCAACGCTGCTCTGGTGTCAGCTAAACCATTCTGTAAGTCATTTGCAGTGATATGTGATATTTTGGAAAATTGTGCATTGTAAGAGTGTTAAAGGAGTGACTTCAAAGGAATTTTGCATTGGCTTCACACATGGCTTCTTCAGGATTCAAATGATGTTGCTTTGTCTTCTCACTTTGAAAAGATTGACAAGGATGCTTCCACCTCAGCATATTGTTTATGTTCTGGTTGGCTTCTTCTGAACTGAGTCACATGCAGCAAATGTCAAGTATCAACGTGGGTAATACCAGAAAACAGTCATATTCTGATTAATTTACCAAATGAATGATCCACCCCACACAGCTATCTGTACCTAAAGATCACCCCTTCATCCAGATATTTCACTTCCTGGCAATGAATGCAGTGTATGAAGCGCCTATTTTTCAGTGGTAGGAGAGTGAAGTTTGATTAACCCCATAATGGGTGGAGTTACACTGTATCGTTAATCACTAGCTTGAATGAAGAGATACTTGCTTTCATGTTGAAACAATGAGCAGTTTCAAGGGTTCATTGCTGACTACACGGAACAATATTTTCTATTAATTGAATTTTGTGAATACAAATGCTTCAGCTTTTATCAAGACGACTGCTATGACAGACACGATATGACAGTTTATGTAGCTAAATATTTGAGACTGCTTAGTGAAAATGTGCAGGATTTCAACCTTTCAGTTTGCGCTGTACCAATGTAACTAGTTAGCTTGCATTTGTTTCAGTAATTTATTGTATCCAGCTAGTTGTTTTATTATTACCCATTATTCATATTAATTAAAGTGATATATTTAAATGTTAACAACTGCATGTCTTAGTAGACAAGTGAGCAATACTTCATGCTAAACACTGGTACTCAATGTATATTCATTGTTCGTCTCCGGACTGCACTCTCATCACAATGCGGCCTTTGCTTAAAACATCCGGGGATTTTATTTGAAACTTATCCAAACAGTGGGGAGCTAGGCGTCCGGACATCATTAGTAGCTACACATATAAAGGTTCTGAACTCCAGCGTCACGTTAAAACGAAAACTTTACCTGTTTTTAACAATACGCCTACACCTCTTCTTAAGTTTAATTCGTATGGTATTTTAGGTTTTGCTTGTTTTTGTGTGTGCCTTTTTTCATTTTTGGCTAGAGCGAGTTAATCACCCTGACCAATACGCAGTTGCGAAGAAAAGATAAAGGAATAATATAAATCGCTGGCTAGCTAACGTTACACAAACACAACTCCAGATACATCTAGCTACCCTTTTGTAAGGGGGTTCATTTTAAGGTAAATGCGTTCTAGATAGCGAAGACATACAAAAATCCAAAGACCGAATATAGCAAAAACTCAGCAATCATAACTTTGGTCGAAGAAAAAACACTGTCCATTGTAACGTTAGCAAGTCGACCACCTAAGTAAGACGCGAACAACACCAAGCAGTACGAGTCGGCGCGAGACAGCAACGATAGGTTTGGCAGAAGAGAAGCGCGCATCTTTTTTACGTGTGGAATGAACATGGTCCACATGAGTGTTTTTATCCACGGTAAGTGTTTCAACCATTGTTTAATTAGTATTGGTCACTCTTTGAATCCTTGATAGTTAGCGTACAAAGCTCTTCAGTCAGTCCAAGGAGATGTCTACAGTTTGGTAGCTCGGTGCGCATTTTGGTTTTATTGTGACGCCAGCTAACGGTAGCCAGCTCGCTAATGTTTGCTATGTAGACAGTTTGCTACCACTAGGCAGGACATAGTGTAACGACGGCTGGTCAGCGAGGTTAAAACGTTATCGGGTGTTTCATCCGACTTTACCTCGGAATTAACATTAGAAATGTGTATCCATGAACTATGGTCGTCAGTTTTGACTGATTGGCGTACGGCTATTGCTATTTGTAGCTAGCTTAGCTTGCACTAGCTACAGCCAACAAAGCTTTATACCAAGATTGCTAACCAAACAGATACACTGTGCTAGCATTATATTAACTAGCAAAAAACCGGTTCAAGTGTAAAAATTGTAATGTTCATTTGTGAACCCTTTAGTTTCCAATATTGTCACGATGCGACATTCAGAAAAGACGTATTGGCTAAATGACAACGATGTGACCCAACCGCCAGCATGTCTCGTTCTGAGGTTAATTTAATAGGTAGTTTGCTAACTAGCTATCATAGCGCCTACGTTAGCTTTATGTGGCCTAGAAACCTGAATAAAGATGCATTTACACGTAGTTACTACGTGTCTTTGTGCACAGACAAAACAATCGCTTTCGTTAACGTAATATATTGACAAATTTTGTTCCAGCTTCTGACGAGTACTTCACGTCAAGATTGCTTGTTTTTAATCTCATCAATTAAACAGACCAACCCAGATGTACGGTTGAAGTTTAGTGGTATTCGTGTTATACATAATCTTAAGAATTTAATGTCACGCAGACTAGATCGTGTCTTTCACAGTTGGATAAACCATAGCTGTGTGATAGCGTAAGGTTTTTAACATTCATTTGTCACAAATCAAACGCGACCTAAATAAAGATTCTTCATTTGGAAGCCTCTGTGCGGTACGGTTATGAAATATTTCACAAGGCAAAGTCTGTACATTTTTAATTAGGTCGCCAACATGGGTATAAACATTCAGCTCGTTAAACACAATATTCTGTGCCTCTATATTGAGTATTTGAATGATCACACGGTGCATTCTTTGCACGAGTTATCATATAAGAAAGGCAGTAATGTTCATGGCTGCAGCATTGTCGTTCCATTTGAGGGAGTGCAGACAGCCACATGCCTTCTCCCAGCTGCCGTTTCTTTTCACTCCACAGTCCACAGCGGAGCAGTATGTTCATTGCGTTTGAGGAGTTATCCATTCCATGCCTAGTCGCCACAGGTAGACCGCAAGTGTCACATTCACTGCAGTCATGCAGTGGTAAGCCTGCTGACACCCTTTTTTAAAAATATATATTACGCTTAGATATCAAAGGGTCGATAGTATATATGTGGCAGCTGCATTGACCGCCAGTTGAATAGATCTGTAAAGCCTGTCACTGACAAATTTGTACTGACAGAAGAGCACAGTTGACAGCTCCTGTCAAACGCTTTAAAAATGACTTCAGTCAAAATATTTTGTAGCTTCTTTAAAGAAGTACGTATTTCTTGGAAGCACAATTTCCCCCCAAACTCACTGTCAAGTTCTAAAGCTTCATAAGCGTAGCATCAGATGTGCTTGTCAGCATAAGTAGCTTAACTGGGGAATACTTACACCAAGGGTTCACAACTTTGGTCCTGGAGGGCTGGTCTCCATGCTGGTTTTTGTTCTTACCAATTACCTCAATTTTCTGACAGCTCTATAAACTGCACTGGTTCACTCCTCTACTTGAACACAGTAAAATCTGTAGGATTCACTTGCAGTCTGTGGCTGTAGCTGATGATCATGCAAATGTTAGGTCAAGATATGATTGAGCTAATTAAATTATTGAGCAGAAAGCTGAAAAAGTATCAGCCATTGTGCTTGTTGTGCACCACTGATTTATACCATCTTTGTTGTAAAGTAGTCCCTTTCCTATTTTTAATCTACTTGTGTAATTTTCCTTTTCCTATTACAGTGTTGGAAAAAGCTGTTGACTTCGAAGATAATCTGTAGCATTTTGTTTCTCCGAGAACCCTTAGGCCAGTGCTGCCCAGCCCTGTTCCCGGAGATCTACTGTCCAGTAGGTTTTCTCTCCACGCGTAACAAAGCGCACCTCATTCCACAGCCAGAGATCTCGCTGAGTTGCTAATTAGTAGAATCAGGTGTGCCAAATTAGGGTTGAAATGAAAATCTACAGAAGGGTAGATCTTCAGGAACAGGTTGGGTTGTCCTGCTTTTGGCCGTACCCGTTTCATTGTTCCGCATTGGACTAGCCCACATTTTACGGTTTCTTGACCTGCCAGTACCGCTGGAAAGCCCTGCCGTACAGCGACTACTTTGACATGCAGTGCTCTAGAGCAGGAGTGCACGGGGAGGGCCCTTTCCGTTTCTGCGTTTCATGCCAGCTTCGGCTCTTAATTATTTAATTGGCCCAGTCATTTAGTAATTTTAGCTGCTGACAATTGAAGTCAGCTGACAGACCGTTCCTGTGTCCCAGTATGAACCATCGCATCGTGGTTCATCCTATTGTGATCTATAGTTAAACCAGCGTAAGTGTATTCCGCTAATTTGTCCAGTGTAATTGGTGGCAGCAAAAACCTGCATACACGCTGGAATGGCTCAGCCCTGCTCTAGAGAATTATTTCCACGAGTGGGGCACTGCCATTTTATTTTTCCTCCTCCACAGGGCATCACTTATAAAAGCAATTAGCTGACATGATAGGTTACATTAGGTGAGGGGAAGGAACGGGACTTTGACAGAATGTTAAACACAAAAGTCTTTGAATGCCCTGGTGCCAACAGTAGGCTGCCCTCCTGGCACACAGCACACTAATGCAGTCAATTTAGACTATTTTGCAGAGATAGCAACAATTCATGCAGGCACAATAAGACAGCCATTTACAGGATAAAAACATCAATGGTCAAACAGTCTGGAGTAAACAACTAGAGAGAATCCTCTGTCAGTTTTAAAACAGAATTGAGCAGAAATGTTTGACAGATGCATTTTGAGTGCTAGCATTTCGCTTGGAAAAAGTTGACACTCCTAAAATTACGTGCATTTTGGCATGGGCATGTAGAAAATGGTGGGGAGGATTCCCCTGGAAACAACTTTGGCTGAAGTACGTGCCACAGGCTGCAGATTCGCGTAAAGAGAATATGGTCATAGATGAGTCAGATGGCTCAGACAATTATGATGTTTTGCTCTTTTATTTGTTCAGCAAAAGAAATGTGAATCACTTGGATCTGATTTAAGAGGTTCTAGCTGACGCTCTGCCTGTCCTGGGTGTATTCCTGCCTCTCGCCCAATGCACGCTGGGATAGGCTTCAGAACCCCCTGTGACCCTGCCCAGTATAAGCAGGTATAGATAGTGGATTGATGGATAGCTGACACTCTACCTTGATGCTGTAAGTTACAGCTCATTCACAGATAGCATGTTGATTTCAACAGCATAACTGTATTTGCCACAGATAATGCCAGTTACATGTTGAAACCACACAATGAAAGCCTCAAAGGCTTTATGCAAAATGCAGTTCATTTAACATGTAATTTGAGGGTACATTGTGACACTCGTGAGTGGCGTTTGGGGTAGCAATTTCCAGAAGTTGACACGTTCATGAGAGCAGTCAAAAAGATCTTCAAGCAACGTTGAAGCAGAAATTTAAGGAAGCAGGTTCAGGCAAATGTTGCACAGAGCGAAACGGTACTTGTTCTTGCCAACCAACTCTGATGATACAACAACAAAAAAACCCTTCATCCTACGGGCAAGTTTATGCCTACACTGAGCACCACCAAAGAATGACCGAGAACAAATTGAACACAAATTTTATTTTTTTGTAATTTCAGTCCATCCATTTTAGTCTGTCATTTTTTATAAGCCTACACAGCTGCGAACTATTTTATCGTTATGATTAGTCATTTAATTCCTATACCGTTTCTATCAAAGACTTGCCATCGAACACTAAAAATGTCTGCAGTGTGGGAACATGGCTCTCAGTCATTGCCTGTGCTTAATTTGTGGCAATTGATGTAGATTACTGGGGAGGGGCAATGCCATAATTGGCCAGTTAGATAGCTGTATTGACCACTTGCTGAGGGATGACTGAATTGCAGGTGACAGCTGCCCTAGATACACCAGTGTCCCAAATTGTAAGGGAAGGCACAAGTCGGCATGCTGATAGTTATTTTTAAATAGCCATTTATGCCAAAATGCAGGGCATCCATGGCAACGGCTGTATGACAGTGGTTTAATTCCAGCTCTGTCATAGATTTCTCTCATGTGCCTTTATAAGCACACACTGCTCCATATATGGAGTCCTTCTACCTAATACACCTAACCCTGATCAGGAAAAAAGTGAAAGTGAGTGTGTTAGATGACATGTGGCAAGTCTTCACTCTAGGACCCGATGACCGCAAGTGCAGGAAGTGGCATCATGTGAAGCCAATGAATAAAGAGCCTGTCTTGTGGCAGTGAGGACTCAAGCCTGCTAACAAGGGGCTGTGAAGGTACCGGTCGGTTATTAGGGAGAGCGGAATAATGAACCCGTCTGACCGTGGCGACGGTGATCATTCACTGTTATTGCCTTTCAGTTGGGTTCTGTCCAAGACCAAGGTCTGGCAAATTGGGGCATGGAGCCAGATACAATTCAGCTTATGCCGAAACCGACGTTACAAACGAGCCCGGGCGATTTGCTGCCTTTTGACAAATTGAGATCGCTCGAGAGCTTCTGTTCATATTCTGGCTTTCTGCGGCGACTGTTCCTTTCCAGTCGCGAGGAGTATTATTCAGACTCGTCCAAATCATCATTTTTTTTTTTTTTTGTTGGCAGCAGCTCCGGCGATTTTAGCTCTGTTTGAAGCGCTCCGCAATTTTCTCTCCCCTGCAGAAATTTCATTGTGTACGGGCGCGTCACGGTTTCCGCGGCGGCTGAGCGCCGGCTGGCGGTCCCGGGTGCCAGCTGGGCACGGTTTTTAACCGCCGCGGACCGCCGTTTCGTAAAAAAGCGGGCATTTGCATGAGAAACCGGGGCCTGGCCACGTTCACGCCGCGCTTCCCGTTTTTGTCGCCGCCCGGTTTTTATTCATACGGCCTCTCGGGCAGGATTTCGTCACGCTTTCCGAATGGATATCTCGTGACCTCTCGTGAGATTATCTGGCCAGCCCGCCTGCCCGTCCATCCGTGTCACATCCAGTTAAACCGGGGAGCCGAACGCGGAAAGAATCCAGATCGGCCGGTCAGGCTGCCTGCGGACTGAGCCAGAACAATTTTAACGAGGCTGCAGAGGAGCGCGATCGAAAAGGCCGTTGAGCCGGAGTCTTGGGCGACCGGCGTCGAGCACGTCAGAACCCGCCCGTAGCACCGTGACCTGATTCTGCATCCCTTCTGTCTTCTGTGTCCCGCAGAACTCGCCCTGCAGCCATGATCGAGTGGGACAGACTGCGGACAGCGGAGGGAAAGGAGGTACGGAACCACCGACCGCCCCTTCTCGTGTAAAAGAGGAGCATATCATGGGGCAGAGGGAATTTGGCCCATGCCTCCTGTAAGAATGATAGGATTTTGTTTGCTTCCCCCTCTTTCTTGATTGTGAGTCATGCATGCGGTCAAACATGTCTTGGTGAGTCGGAGACAAAATGTGCTTATGTGTGACCCCTGGTCCCTTTCCCTGTTAGAATGCAGCTGGAGATTTATACACCGTGTCATACACATTACCCTGGAGCAAATCTGATAATGAAAACAATTGTTTTGTTAAAAAATGGAATATAATATTTTCAGTATAGTATTTACTAACCATGCGGAAGACAAATAACAGCTTATATATACAATATATTGGCGCGCGCACACAGAGGGAGCGCCATAATGTTTGGGACAAAGCCATATATTTTTCTTGATTTACCTCTGTACTCCATAATTTTAGATTTGTAATCAAACTATTCATATATGGGTTATCTTCAGATTCTCAGCTTTTGTTTTAAAGTGTATTATAATACATTTTTGCTTCACCATGTGGAAATAACTGCACTTTTTATACTCATACGCATGCACACACACACACACACACCAAAATATGTAATACAATGAGGGCCAAAAATTTTTGGGACAAAGCCATGTTTTTTCTTTATTTAGCTCCATCTCCAAAAATAGGAACTGCTGTCATGTTACCATTCATCTGTGGATATGCCTCAGTTAAGCCCGGAGTTATTTCTCAGAAAAACGAATGTCCGCATTCTCGGCTGAGAAGGCTGTGGGTGTCCTGCGCTTTAACAATGTCCCCTGCTGTGGACTTTTTCCGATTAGCGGCCTTAGACAAACGAAGCCGGAGCTGCCAGCTCTTTCTCTGAGCTGGACGCTGCTGAGCTTCATTTGTCAAAAGATGATGTCATGCATTACTGCACCCACTGCACATTCTATTCCCAGTGCTCATGAGAGGGATCTTGATTTAGGCTGACTTACTTACTGGCAAATTCAACTGATGTTGAAGACGATGACGAACGTATTAATAAATGAATGAAGGAGTGAATTGAATGAGAAGTATCATTTGAAAAAGTACCCTGTGCTAGCAGCATAAGCCAGGGAAGGCTGCAGCCCTCCTTCCACATAGCGCCTCTCTCTCTCGTGGGGAGGGGCACCGGGGCAAAAGCCGGTTGCCTGGCAGTGCCTGCTCCCTAGGCAACTGTTACCGACAGCTCTCGCTCCGTCCCCCTCTGTTCATTCACAATCGCTAAAACGTGCTGAAAATGCTTTATGTCTGACGGTCACTTTCGGGCAGTAAAGTCACTGGGGGGAGTGAGTCACTGAGCATAAATCAAGTCGGCAGCACTGAACGAATCCACTTCAGTTGAAGACTCGGAAGTTCTCGCCCATTAACTTTTACCTCAGCGGACGGTTTGATCTTGATCGGGCCGATCCGAACAGTAGATCACGTCAGTGCTTTAGTTGCACTGTAAACATTATCATTTGGCTTTCCTACAAAAAATAAAGAAAGGTACAGGCCGTGCAAGCAGCCAGTTGGGTCACCTCTGCTTCTTACGGGGCTGCTGTTTGAAAGGGGCGCAAAGCGGCAGCGGACTGCCGGCGACGTACCTTCTGCCCCAGCAGAACGCCCCGCTCCAGCGAGCGGGTCGACCTCGCTGGCGCGAGCGGGTCGCCGTCCGTTTCTGGGTCGGCCTGCCTTTTTTTTTTACGGTCGAAGCAGAGGGCAGGTTCTCCCGAAGAGAAGGCCCGATCCAAAAAAAAAAAAAAAAAAGCCTTTAATTTCCCGCCTCTTCTCTCCTGAAAGTGAAAGCTCCCTCGCCACGCCACGACTCCACCGATGATGCCCAACACCACCAACTGTTTCATGGTCGGCCCGGCGCCCTCCCAGGCGCTGGCTTTCCAGGAGCGGCTCTTCCAGCACGCCAACGCGCCGGCCGTCATGCGGAAGACCCCCCAAAGGCAGGGCCCCTCTTTTCCTCGTGCCGTTACCGGTTGTGTTCGGATCAGTAAGATGTAGTCTACTCTGTCACTATGTGTAGATGTTTCTGTGTGCGGATAATTACACGTGGACTGGTCACTTGCAGAATCTCACTTTACGCAGAAAATAACCTGTAAATAATGTTATCGTTAGATGTTTTTTAAGTTGAATAGAGAAGTGTGTTCTTGTGACACGCAGGAAATTAGTCGTAATTACTTCTGGTCTTGTACCGGATAGCAGACCCAGGCACACGTGTAAATATTGCTGTGTCTTACAGAGCTGCATTTTCCTTAGGGCGTTTTGGATAACAAGACACTGCTCTTGAGACTGGCTTACGCAAGGGTGGCCCTGTCTTTAAAAAAAAAATGTTATTCCATATGCTGTCATTAAGTTGGCCTTTTCTATTTTATGTTTGTGTTTGCAATGACTGTATTAATGAAAAAAGATGACTCCAGGGTTCAAGTAACTGAATTAAATGGGACTTTTGAGCAAGACTCCCCAGTCGCACATCTGTCAAATCCCCACTTAAGCTACCCGAGGTCAGATGTGGGTAATAAAGCTCTTGTGCAGAATTTAGCTAAGCGCACACATCTCAGACCAGGATCGGACCCATAGCCAGTTTTGTTTAGGTGTGTTTCTGAAAGGCATAATACAGGACAGAGTGAAGAATGTGTGTGATCTGTTTTCTCACACAGAAACTCAAAAATGCAGTAGTTTGCCATTGATGTTAACAGATGAGCATGGTCAAATTAATTTAAGCTCTTTGATTTTATCTCTCGTCTTGAACTTTAAATTATGGCGTAGGTTTCAGCAAGCCAAATTAACTAGGCCCAGACTCCACCTGCTTAACTTGTCCCTGTCTTGTTGGGATTTGATATTTCAGTTTCCATATTAACTTGGACCCACCATTGTTTTCCCCTACAGAAAAGACTACACTCAAGAGATACAAAGAGTGGAACTGGACAGCATCATTCTCACCTGTCCTGAAACTTCAGGTAAACGGTTTTCCAAAAATCCTTCTGGGGTCTTGCACAGTGAGGCCTTCATGTGATGATTGTGCCTTGACATCCCCATCCCCCCCCCCACACACACACACACACACACACATTCAGTGCAGTACCTACGTATTGGGACAGTAACAGTTTTTGTTTTGACTCTGTACTACAGCACACTGGGTTTTAAATAAAATGTGAGGTCACAGTGCAGACTGTCAGCTTCAATTTCAGGGTATTTACATCCATATTGGGTGATTCGTGTAGGAAAAACAGCCCTTTTTGTACACTCAGTTATTTTCAGATCCAGTAAAGCCGGTGTACAGAGCCAGAACGACAAGGCTTGTGCACATGCTAGTGCACCGCACTGCATCTATGTATTAAGGTACCCCGTTTGTAGTCTCTGCCCGTATGTCCTGAGGGAATGGAACGGTGTGACATGCTTGCGCTCCTGCGTCCCCCTCAGACACTGGCGGGCTGCTGCTCGGGGGCAACGTGCAGAGGCGGGTGCAGAGCCGGCGGAGGCAGGCGTGCAGCTCGGCGTGCGACGGAGCCCAGGTGAGCACCGAGCGCGTGCAGCAGAGAGTCTGCTCAGGTCAGGCCGGGGCTTCCCTTCCTCTACAGCAGGGGCGGCCCAATCGCGTTCCAGGAGATCTGCCGTCCCGTTGGTTTTTTATTTCAGCCCTAATTTGACACACCTGATTCGACTAATTGGCAGCTGGATGAGATGTCTAGCTGTTGAATGAGGTGTGATTTGTTATGGTTGGAGTGAAATTGAACAGACGTATATTGAAAATGAAAATTTAAATTTTAAAATTGTCAGATCGTGTGTACATTATTGAAAACGAGGGCACCATCCTGGAATACTCATGCTATTTTCCAGTGAGCTGATTGGTTAAGGGAGCGGTGTCTTCATATGGGTTGAACACGTTGCCTGAACAAGAACTGCTCTGGAATTGCAGCATAAATCACCGTGGCAATTAAGTCTGATCAACAAAAAAAAAAATAGAGCCGCTTTTGTGATAGCAGGAACTCAGAATTAAGGCCAAAGTTTGCTGGTCCAAACTTAGCCACCTTCATGATACAGGCCCCTGATCTGCTGCCTCTGCCTTTCTGGCAGATATGACAGCACCATTCACGCTTCTCACACACTGCCATATACAGTAACTGTATGTCTCACACCGTTGCAGTGTAGTGTATACACTGCAATGCAACTTAATCCCCACGGGGCATTCAGTGGAAACTGAGCCCAAGCATTGTGAAATGGACACTGAATCTTTCTTTATAATTTGGGCTTGCGTTTCAGTCCTCCGCCTCCAAAGGGGGCAGTGGTGCCTCTATTTCAAGCCATGTGTCAAACAAAGGTGGTGCAATTAGGGCCTCAACCAGGGGCAGAGCAAGCCTGTCTTACACGAGGCATGACGTGATGCATATGGGCATCAACTCTGATTTAAAAAAATATATATATTATTTTTAATTTAAGAACACAAGCGATACACAGCGTTACTTGTCAACATTCATTAACATTTTGTAAACTGTTTGGGTACTCAGGCCCCCCCCATGGCTGCTCTCCCACGGCGGCACTACAATTAACGTAACTAATTGACAAATGACAAAATCATTTGAGCATTGTGATTAATTGTTGTCTATGATAAGATCAAAGTGTCCATCAGTGAACGAGCGCTGCTGAACACTTTGGGGGAATGACTGGAATCATGCGATTAAATTTTACAGATAAATGCGTTCCCTTTATTGAACTCAATTATTTGTTTTACTGGGGTGTGTGGGCATCTAATAGAATTTAATTAACAGTGAATGCAGTCTTAAGAGTTTGTGTGTGGAATGGTTATCAATGGTATTTAATAGACAACAAAATAATCTATAGCTGCATGAGAAGACTTGTAAATCTTGTAGGTAATTACATAAATCATGAAAACTAAAGTACATTTTTTTTATTTTTATTATCCTCCTTGTGAAATCTTCTTCACTCGCAATTTTTCTCACATAAAATATGTGCATGCTAAACTTTTTCAATACCATAATAAGCACGACAGCTTTTGAAATGAAAGGAATCAACAAGTAAATCATTAAATTGCTAAATCTCGTAATAAGTTGGACTTGGCACAAATGTTTCATCGAACTCCCACCATGTCATAAGAGCGGCGAATTTGGCTGAAGCTCCGTCTTGTTCCGGCAAGTTCCGTCTTTGCAGCAAGTAAGGTGTGTGTTATACGGAACGGATGTGTTGAGAACGGTTCCCGGTACGCCCCGTCCGTCTGTCCGTCCACAGCCCCTGCAGCCGGGCGGGTACTTCACGGTGTGCGGGAAGTGCAGCGCGCCCAGCGAGAACCACGGCAGTTGCCGGAACTGCGGGAACCCCCTGGCGTTCGGGAACCCCCTGGCGTGTGGGAACCCCCTGGCGTGCGCCGCCCCCCTGACGGAGCCCTGCCACCCGGCGCTGGCCCGGCCGCCCATCCACCCGCCCCCCCCGGGACCGGACCCCCCGCACTTCTTCCAACCTTTTTACAGCCCCCCGCCCACCGTCAGAGCGCCCCAGGCCAACGGCGTCGCCGGCAGGCCCTGCCTCCTGTCGTCCAATCCGCAGGGAGGGGGCGTGGCCAGCTTCGGCACGCCCGCGGACAAGGCCTTCAGGGGCAGGAGGCAGCCGGGGACCAGACAGGAAGCTGCCGACACCAGTAAGATTCCTCTTCCTCTGACATCAGCCAAGCTCATTTTTATTAAGAACGGAAGACTGTACGATGAGGAAAACAAGCCAATCAGACTCACCATTTTGCCTGCTCTAGAGAGAATCCTCCTGACTGGAATTAAACAACCTTAGGGTGTCTGCTTGCACTATGTTACCTTGGCAGGCTGTTTAATGTACTGACAACAGTAAAAGGTAAAAGATTCATGTTATAATTGCTAAATGTGATTTGGTGGGATGATGATCAAATTACTGTAGAGTGGTTCATGTCACACCCCATTTAACCAGTGTATGAGATGCAATTTTGGAGCACCTTGTATGTATTGAGGTTTTATGAGCAATGTTTCCTCACTTAGTAAATTTTAGTCGAGGCTCGATTCGTTCGTTTGTCTCTTATGTACGCCTGATGCCTTAGCCTGTTCCAGCAGAAACGGGTCGGATATAGTCGCCACAGCCCCGTCCCTCTGTCATACCCCCTCCCTCTTTCAGTCGTGCTCTCCAGTGATGAGGAGGAGGACGAGGAAGGCACATGCATCGCCAGCAGGATAGACAGCATCTCGCCTTGCCCGGCTGACTCCGCCCACTCCTCGCCGGTGCCCGCCGCGGGCCGCGTGGAGACGGCCATGAAGGACGGCTCGGAGTGGGAGGACGTCACCAGCGACTACTTCACCGACATCAACGCGCGGATCACGGTGCCCAGGAAGACGCGCATGAAGGACCCGGTAAGTGCGCTTGGTCAGTTACTCACTCAGTCGGTGAGCCAGTCACTCAGTCAGTCTGTCACTCACTCTTAGTCACTCAGTCAGTGAGCCAGTCACTCTTAAGGCTAATTCATACTTTCCATGTCCGCATGTCCGCAAGGGTCTGCTTTGGTCCGCGTGACGTAAATGACGTCATCCGCCCATGTCCGCGAGGGTCCATGCGGACCCCTATGCGGACGTCCGCGCGCAGCCCAAAATTTGTGACCGCGCGGACTTTACGCATAGCAAGCGCGCCGACTGCGCATGCTCCAAATAACAAAATTTAATGGATGCTTGTTTTGAAGAGAGTTGTGCGAGGAGATCCGCTATTACCCACATTTATATTGTCTAGCTGGGCATTCATAAAAATATTCTTTCACCGTTCAAAAATCGTATTCCGTCATAGCAACAAGATAAACCCGGCAATAGCCCTAAGATTTGCCTATACAGCAGTTAAAACGCTGCTGACTGAATAATGAAATAAACGAGACAAAGGTTTAAAAAATGATACCATGTCATTATACAGTCAATATCTGGGACTAAATATTGAATAAATATACAACCTTCCCATTGGTTTTACGCGTAGAGATGTCCGTTTTGAGACTGAGTGGTCATATATTGTCTTAGACAATCCGTTTGTGAAATACACGCGCATTTGTGATGCCTGGGTACCTTCCAAAATAGCTGTGCGTAATACCACACCTGTTGGTTACGGCATTTTCACCCTTCTTAGTACAGTCTGGCTTGATTGACAATTAATTTATTCAGTAGGTGAGAGTATAAGCTTTCTAACAATGTATAACATCTGTCTAATTCTGCTTTAGGATTAGCGTTTTATAGGTCAGCGTAACTGAAAATTTTCTTATCGCATTCACTTACACATTCACTCTGAGGTAATGGAACTGGAATGGAGTGCAGATTGGGTGCTACGCGAACCCTCAATTGTAGTATGAATGGAACCGCGTGCGTGTCCACGCGACCAGTACAAGTCCGCAGCTGTCCGTGGAACGCGGAAAGTATGAAGAAGCCTTTAGTCACTCAGTCAGTCAGTCTGTCACTCACTCTTAGTCACTCAGTCTGTCACTCACTCTTAGTCACTCAGTCTGTCACTCACTCTTAGTTACTCAGTCTGTGAGCCAGTCACTCTTAGTCACTCAGTCAGTCAGTCTGTCACTCACTCTTAGTCACTCAGTCAGTGAGCCAGTCACTCACTCAGTCAGTCAGTCTGTCACTCACTCTTAGTCACTCAGTCAGTCGGTCTGTCACTCACTCTTAGTCACTCAGTCAGTGAGCCAGTCACTTATCTTAGTCACTCAGTCAGTTGTTTGGTTTGTCACTCAGAGGCAGATTTACTGAAGGATTACGACTACTTTTCCAACGCAAAATCGCTGTTAGTATGTTTTTTGCCGGGATTACCCCACTCTGCAACTTTCCTTTTGATGCAGTCAAATGTGTTCATGCGCCAATCAAGTTTTCAGTCTAATTTGCTAAAGTGTGCATTAATTGTGACTCTACTCTTTACGTATGAATTTTTAGAACTCCTTAAAGTAGGCGGTTATTCCTTTATTCATGTCTGTTCCTTCCACTGCCTCAACTTGCTCATTTTGTGGGATTTTCATGTACTGTTCTATCGGTGTTTATATTTATTCCTCAGTTGGACCATCGTGTCTTTTGCTCTCGTTAAGTTTTTTTTTTGGCACGGCGCCTAACATCGTGCCATCTTTTCTTCACATCTTCTACTGTTCATTTTATTATACCTAGTGAATTAAATTTCAATGTGGAGTGATTTTTATCCTCTCCATTGGTATTGCATTCCTATGCTATAGTTACAGTGTTGTGAAGCTGTACCGTGTTGACCACTGCCTGTATTTCCTGATCTGTAAATTAAAGTATTTTTCTTGCGGTTCCCTCGCTACTGTGCCGTGTTGCTCCATATCCTTTTTTCAGCTCCTTGTAATCTGGGCGTGTAAACATCACATATCGTTTCCGACCCTTTTCACTGGTGTCTCCTACCACAAAATTGTGAACGAGGGTGTTGAATCTATTTGATTGCGTAAATGCGAGTCTTTGTGAATCGGTCATATCTGCAACCGCAACAGAGCCGCAATACAGCGAATGCTTTGCGCTACAACTATTTTCTTAGTAAATCTGGCCCTCAGTCTCTTATCTCTCACTCACTCACTCAGTCAGACTTCCAGTCACTCCATCAGTCAGTCAGTCAGTTAGGTTATTTCTGCTGGTTTTCATTGTTACTCAGCACTTCACTGATCAGTTGGAGCAGCGATTGCACAGATTACCAGGGACTAAACTGGTCGTTTATTTTAAGGTTAAAAACAAGTCTCTGCGGACCAGGGAAGGGGGACACCTGCTGGAGAGTAGGGGTAGTGCTCGACCAGGCTCATCAAGCCAAGGCTTGCAGGTGGGCTGTATCAGTGGCCCAGATTACCATGTATTTATTCACTCGACAGATCCATTCATGCAGACAGAAATGAGTCAAATAAGGGTCTGGCACCAGAACCCAACAGATGGTATGAAGACAGTCAAGATGATTGAGTTTCAGTCACCGCTGGTCTCCTTACGGCAAGCGCCTTTGCACTGGTGGGTCTGACGCGTTGTGGCTCTCTCTCCCCCCCACAGTCCGGGAAGCACGTGCCGGAGAGCTGCAGCTTCAAGCGGAGAAAGGTGCTGCTGGTGAGCCCGGTCCACACCTGCGTGAGGAACCACGCGGTCAAGCCCGACAGCATAGTGCTGGACTGCCGGAGCGTGCGGCTGGGGACGCTGCGCCGCATGGTCACCAAACCCGTCATCGTAAGGACCGCCTTCTGAGCGCGCCGCGTGTGCGCTTGAACATATCATTATTTAAGACCTTTTAGTGCGGTAAATGCTAATCCCAAACTACAGCTCCTAGAATTAGGGATCATAAGTATAATACCTAGTTGACTGTCAGTACAACTGTTAGCAAACACTTTGAGTTTATATGTAGCATATACGGTTTTGGGAGTCAGTATATGGAGGCAAATCAAAATGGCGATTCAATGCCGTTATGTCCAGCCAGTGTGTCTGAATAGGCGATATTAGCATCTCATTGATTCTTTTTTTCCTTTTCAGTTTTCGCCTGAATGCTTCCACATTGAAACTGAAGGTAAGAAAGTTCAAATCGATAGTGTAAACGTTACTTTGGGAACCTGTCTGTTTGGGAACAGGCTGAATGTTTCAAATGTCTCAAACAGGCTGAACCAAAGCTGAGCTAAACCAAAGCTGCAGTGAAAAGGGTATTGTTATTCGACGAGCCGTGTAAACCCCCTTTCTTTTTCCTTTCCCTCCATCCCTTTCTCCATTCCTCCCTTCCCGCCCCTGGAAGCTCCCAAAGTGGACGTGCTGGAGAAGGTGGAGCTGAGGGGGTCGGAGCTGACGGGCTGCGAGTGGTGCTGCGTCCGCAAGCTCCCCACCCTCTTCCTCCAGACCACCCCCGCCGAGTGCCTCCGCCTCCGCACCCAGCTCAACATGTCCCGTGACAACGGAGGGGTTTGGTACGACTGCAAGAGCACAGGTGGGCATCCCGGACGTGTTCCGGAACATTCCGTGGTTGAAAAAGGGAGGGAAGCATCCCTGAGCTTGACTGACACAACTCGTAACTCCTCCCACCAGATCCAGACGAGACGCACATCGTCCTGATATTCGAAAAGGGGCTGTCCATACAGGAGGAGGTCCTGCTGGAAGAAATACTGAAGGAAATCGGAAAGGCCAACAAGCTTAAAGGTTTTCCTACCAGGCTCCCCTTCCAGGAGGCCAATGCCAGGCTTGTGCGCTACAATAACCAGGCTAGAGAGAAGGTAAGCTCTTTTGTTGGAAAAGGAGAATCTGAGAGATCTAAAATTTGTTGTGATGATTTGTGCAATTGTGAAATAACAGGTCTTCATAAGTGTCAGTTTTTAACACATACGCTGTAATACCAGAAAGGGGCTGCTTATAAATTAATATAATGAAAATGGCCCAAAACTTTGGCTTAATGTCGCTTGAGTTGATATTGAAATGAAAAAATCTAGAAATGAAACAAGCTGTTCAGAAATAGCTACTTGGGTAGATAGTCTTTCAGTCACAGATAAAGACCTTCTCATACTCTCCCTTTCTCCTGCTCCTATTTTTCCCCTCTTTGTGTCTGTTTCTCTCCCTCCTTCCCTTTCTCCCTATATCCTCCCATGGCCTCTCTTCCCCTCCCCTCTCTTTCGCTGTCCACTTTGCACTCTCACACTCTCTCAGAAGACGGGTCAGAAGTCCGTTCAGAAGACGGTCCAGAAGACCGCTCCTTCTAACGACCAGCACTGCGTCCGCGCACCCCCTCCGCCCTGCCCTCCGTCCCCCGTGCCTCAGCCAGCCGCCGAGCCCGCCACGCACACGCACACGCGCACGTCCACGCGCCTCGCCCCCGCCACACACTGCTGCCTTGACGACCAGGACGAGGACTCGACGGAGCTCCCCCCTGCCTTCACCGGGCCGGTGGAAAAGTGCGTAACCGTAACCGCAATGGCCGTCTCGCACGCTCGCCTCAGTTCCACAGTTCTCAGGGTTCAAAGTTCAAAGGGCTTGAATTTTGCCAAATGAGTTGGAAAGTTCTGGATTTTCTGTTTATTTACACATTTCACTTAGCCCATGCATATCTCTGATTAATTCACTTTTAAAAATTCAATGACATCAGCATTCTGTTTTCCGAAGTACACAGTCTCCTTGGTGATCTGGTTACATTCTGAGTGTCGGACAAAAAAAAATGCTTTCTTAAACTCTTCTTATGACATCAGTCATTTTCAAATAAGGACCTTGGAAACGTCCTTGAATTTTGTATTTGAAGTGCTGTAGGATCCCTGAGTTTCATCCTTGTGCCACAGTGACCATTTGTTCCATCGTGTTCCAGAATAATGGTGTACCCCCCACCTCCAGCCAAAGGGGGAATAGTTGTGACGAACGAGGACCTCCACTGCCTCAACACAGGAGAGTTCCTGAACGACGTCATCATCGACTTTTATTTAAAGTGAGTTGCCTCTTTTTTCATCCCTGCAGAATGTTTGTAAATTGTTTTTGTCGTATCGTTTTTCCAGGAGGCGGAATCGCTGACTTTTTTTTTGGAAAGCTTTTTCACATGATTTGCACGTTTTCCCCTCTTCCGAAGGTATTTCGTTTTGGAGAAGTTGAGAAAAGAAGACGCTCATAGGATTCACGTGTTCAGTTCCTTCTTTTACAAGCGACTGAACCAGAGGGAGAGGAAGAGCGGATCGGACTGTAGCCATTTACCGTGAGTACTCTGCACCAACCGGAGAAACACATTGCGTCATTGCGCATCAGAAATCTGCATGCTGTCTTATTGCGTAGTATGCAGTCGATGCCATTGCGTTGACATCTCCCACTGTTTTTAATTCCACTGACCTTTGGCTGTTCAGTGCATACTCTAGTTAAATGCATTATGCCTCAGTCTCTCGTGTATTGTTCGTCAGTATCAGGGGATGGCTGTTGTGCCATTTTAATTTGGTTTTATTGGTCACCGTACAGAATCTTTAGGGAAAAAAAACAAAAAATGTTTGCAGTAATTTTGCAGCTATTTTAATATTTAGTGGTATTTGTGAACATTTTGGTTTCACCATGTAGAAATTACAGCCCTTTTTATAAATGGCCCCTCCTTGCTGGGCACTACACTTTAAATAAAAGCTGCGAATGTCCAATTTAAGCTGGTGGGAATTGGTAGTTTACAAATCTAAAATTGTGGGTTACAGAGCCAATTCAAGAAAAAAATTGTCCCAAATTTGATGGAGCTCGCTGTATGTTTAAATGATGAAGGGCTTGATTGTGAAGTTCTCAAGGTAAGGTATGTATATGAAAATTAACCCTACTTTCCAATGTTTTCATTGGCCGTACCATGTGTTTAAGTAATAGCCCTGTATGGCGCGTCCAATGAAACCATTCATTTTCTCTGAAATCCATATCAGGTCATTTTATATCGTTATTCTAATGAATGCTGATATTATGCCAATACTAATTAACATTAGTATTATGATGCTGTTATATAAGTGTTTTTGCAGATGTCCTGATAGGTTGATTTTGTGCCTAATACTGAGAAGTGCTGACGTGTTGCTATCCTGATATGCACTCTCTGTCTGTGTTGACCAGGATGCAGAAGAAGAAGCACAATAGGGTGAAAACGTGGACGCGTCACGTGGATCTTTTTCAGAAGGACTTCATTTTCGTTCCCATTAACGAGTCGTGAGTCCCTCCTAAGAATTGAATGGCCTCTTTTTTACTTTTTGTTTTTTTTTATATCCCAATTTATTTTTGGAAAACTGAAAACATCGAATTTTAGAATTTTGATGTAGAAAATCTGCCCTGTTACACAGCCTGCTCACCTCACCTGTAATCAGTCTGCTCTGAACAGTGGCTTTGTATCTAAGAGGCTACAGGTGGTTTTTACACTTTGTTTGAACAGTACATGAGAAAATGCATGAGCTCAAAAGTGTACTAAACAATATTATCATTTTGAATAATTTTCCAAATAGGATACCTTTGGATACAACTAATGAGTACCGTTGTTCTTGGAGAAATTCCCAATGACTGCTTATTTCTCCAAAAACAATTGTACTTAATAGTCCTTTCCAGAGTTATCCTATTTTCTAGAGTTTGCCACACCACTATGTCCAAATTGAATGTGGTCTGTACTTGAAGTGTAAAATGCGTCTAATTGGTCGCTGTGGGCCTGTTCTTCGCTTGGTTCTCAGGGCTCATTGGTTCCTGGCTGTTATCTGCTTTCCTGGTCTGGACGGGCCCCGGTTTGAGCCCAACCCCCTGTATCAGGTACCGGGGTCTGTCCCAGCACACTGCTCCCTGGCCCATCAGCAGCTGAGCGGGATGGGGTGGGGGCAGTCGACAGGGTATTCGGAGAGGCCCTACCCCGGCATGCCCACCCCCCACTGCCTCAGGGCCCCCTGCTTCAACCCCATGGGCGCCTACGCTGAGCCTTCCATGTCCTGGGACTGTGGCAGGGAGGACATGGTGCCTATCGGAAGCCACATGGGTAAGCTGGGAAGATGGAGAGAGGGAAAGAGAAGAAATACTAACTTGGAAATTCTGCATAGAAGCCTTGTTTCTATTCATTTTGATGAGCTTTTACACTATTTCCGCCATTGTGCTAGAACGAGGCTAGCATGACTGAAGCCGGAGGTGTGCGATTTTTTATTTATTAAAGTCATTTGATTCCCAACTCAGGGCTGTGTATGCGGAACTGTGCTTTTCCATCACATAAGCGCCAACAACGTCACCTCAAACTGACAATTGGTATCTGCCAGCATCAAGATGGCTGTCCAGATTTGTTTGCGGTTTTGCAGAAAACCAGGGTTGAAAACCATTGGAGCACTTCCCCATTCCAGTTCCAGTTCTATGTATGCTAAGCTACACACAATTCCTGTATTGTATTAGCTATTAGAGGTTCTTTTATGGGTATTGATACAAGTAATAATGCTGTGATGACAACAATTTTTTTGCCTTGTAATCAGGTCAAAAATAACCACGATGAGATGCGTTTAATACGTTTTGGTAGCGTTGACTTTCCACGTTCTTGAGAGTTTGACCAAATATCGTGAATTGCTGCGTTTAGCCGGATTGGCTTCCAATAATTTCTGCGCCTCAGAGAGGGCAATTGAACTATATAGGTTCTTATAGTTAAGAGCTCAACTTAAGTTGTTCTTCAAGAGTGGTAGACATTCTTACATATCCAGTTCTTCACCACGTGTATCTGTGGAACGTGACAGCAGAATTTTGTTGGCTTTCAGATGGTTTGCACAGACTCGCAATGTGTGAGAGCAGCGCTCGCGATGCGTACCAGTTCCCTGATGACCAAAGCTCGTGCGAGGTAAGGCGCCATTTTATCTAGGTGCCGGTGAGCGATTTATCGTTCGTTGTGTCCTTTATCTGGGCCTTGTTTAAGCTCCCGTTTCTTCGATCTGCATGTAAAAACACCTCTCCCCGTGCTTACCTGTGTGTCGTATCGGTAAGATCTCAGAGGTTGACTGCCTTGTTAATAGTGTCCAACAGCAGCAGGGTTCTTCAGTGCTCCCATTTTAGGAGCATTTGCTCCTGAAACTCTGTGCTACCTGGAAAGATCATTTTTAAAAGAATTGGGATGCATTCATGAGCTCCTAAATTTTTTAACTTTTTCAAGCACGTGTGCTCCTTGGAAAAAATGTTATCATAGAGCCCTGAGAAATATTGCAAAATTCCAGAATTTTACTAAGGGGAAAACTCAAGGATTGCTGTTAACTATTTAGGTGTTGAACCAACTGGAACAGTCTGGAACCTGTATTGGTTTCTAACATACACGGTTATCTCTATTTATCCCTCCATCTCTGAAGGACGACAGCAGTGAGGATGGAATGCTGGACATCGGTGGCCCGGACGGTTCCAGAAACGCGGAATGGACCTCGAGACCCACCATCTGTAAACAGTGAGTTCAGTCAGCCACGCTACCCGTCTGGAAGGCCTGAACAAAACGATTTAGCGACGTAGCGTCCATTTAAAAAATAAAGCTTTCAAAGACATTCAGTCCATCATTCTACGTAACGTGCTTATATATAGCAAAAGTAATACTCTCTGAAGGGTGACTGTAAACGGTGGTATTTTGTGACTGGCTGCTTGTAGGCCGAGACGCTCCCTGCATCTCTGCATTTGAGATGTTTCCACTAGTGTTTGAAAGCTACGAACGTGTGCTTGTGCAGGGAGCACCACTCCGCTCTGCTGCAGCGGGGCGACTCGCACTTCCTGCCCTCCGTGTGAGCGGTTCTTGCCCGTCCCAACTGCGGAGCTTCTCCAGCCTAGTGGTAGAACAAACTCTCCATTACTCTCCGGACCGCTCAGTCACTGCCTGTTTTCTGTTGTGGTCTGAAGACTTGCCTCTTCAGACTCTGCCTTGACTAATTCACGTTGGCGGGGCTGCCATGGAGGGAGGGGAGGGGGGGGGAAGGTCTGGGACCTTGTGGTAAATATTATTGTCTGGGGAATTTCACCCAGCAAGCTCTGGGTTACAGGGCTACCCACCAATCAAGTAGTGCTTCCATGTAACATTGTATCTTTATCTTAATGTTGTAGTTGTGCCTCGCTTCCGTCTTAAGATGTAGCCACAGCTGTACTGATTTGGCCTTAGGACTTAGCCATAGCTTTACTGTGTGAACCAGACTTGATGTTCATGGCTGTGGATAACTCCTACTTTGTGGTAGAGTTGTACTTTATCTGACCTGTTTTTGTATTTGTTGCAATGACCGTATGCACTTACCGTATGTCACTTTGGATAAAATCGTCTGCTGAATGAATGCAATGTAATGCAATGTAGTACCTCCAGAGGTCACTAGGTGGTGCAATAATACTTTGCGTTTTAAGGTTCGGTACTAGATTGGAAATGCTTTTCCTGTGGAAGCAAAATCATCCTTAAATATCGAAGGTAGTTAAGGTGTGTTGGCAGAAAACAGTTTATGTCGCTTCATTAACTTGCTTACCCGCAGAATGTGTGTATAGAGGTGATTCTCCTGTGTGTCCTCAGGCCCTGTATTCTCATTATGGACTCATTGCGAGGACCTGGAAGGTCCACTGTGGTCAAGACGCTACGAGAGTAAGTCTGTCTCCTTGTTATTGTCTTCAGTGTAAACGCTGTGGAACTTCTGGTCACAGATTAGATTCTGATCACGTGTGTATGTGGTCTGTGTGTGTGTGTGTGTGTCCACACTCATGCGTGCACGAGTGTGTGAATACAGATGCGTGTTCGTGTGAGCGGTTTGTGCGCGTGCACACGTATGTGAGTGTTTGTGTATGCACACGCATATTTGTGTGGGTGGCTTGTGTGTGTGTGTGTGTGTGCACGTGTGTGTGTGCATGCTCGAACACACGTTTCTGCCCACGCCTCTGTGTTCATTCAAGCTGTTTTGCGTCCCGCTCACGCGTGGCTGTGCGCAGGTACCTGGAGGTGGAGTGGGAGGTGAGGAAGGGGACCCGGAGGAGTTTTGGGAAGGAGGTGATGAGGGGCTCCAGCCCCCGTGTCCCGCAGCAGGACAATTTCAGCGACTGCGGGGTCTACGTCCTGCAGTACGTAGAGAGCTTCTTCGAGGTGAGCACACGCGACTGGAATACCGTGAACATGAGGTTTCCACATATTACCACTACTGAAAGATTTAGTGGCCCATAACCTGTGTTTATTAATCTGTTCCTGCAATGTGAGGAATTCTCTCACTCACACAAACGCACACACACACACCCTCTCTCTCTCTCTCTCTCTCACACACACACGCACACACACCCTCTCTCTCCTTCTGTCTCTCTCCATATATATTTGTGCGTGTGCGTGCGTGCTTGCGTGCGTGTATGAGGGCAAAGTAGAATATGCCACTCAGCTTGCCTGTATTTATTGCAGCTACTAAACACAATCAGTACTCTGATCAATTCACACATTCATATTTGTGATCTTCTCTCCGTGTCTTTATTTTCAAGAACCCCATCCCCAGCTTCCATCTGCCCATGAACCTGATGGAGTGGTTTCCACAGCAACGGATGAAGAGGAAGCGGGAAGACGTGAAAGAGCTGATCCTGCTGATCCAGAGCCTGCAGCAAACGGACCCGCTGTGTCAGGGACACTACCTGAGCGCTGATCCAGGATCAGTAGCCAACTATTCCACAGGACCGTGGGCCCCCTGGGGACTCTGATGATCCACCATCGGCTGGAGAGAGACCCACGGGGGGCGGGGGCGGGGGAGCGCGGGGAACACTGATCCGGGGTCAGCCGCCCGGCACCTGGTCTGCAGAACCTCAGCGCGGGCTAACGGGACTTTTACTCCCGCGTCGCGTTCCTGAGCCGGCCACCAGTAGGCACGGTCCGGTCCGGTCCGGTCTGGTCCAGTCCGGTCCGGCCGCAGAACCGGCCGACGCCTACGAAGGTTCTTAACTGCTGGATTCATCTTGTTCTTTGTTTCTTTAAGTAAAAAAAGGCAATGTTTTGTTTCCTCCCTGTGGCCTGGGAGAACATGTGAAGCTGTAGTTAATAAAGTATGTACATATGTTGGAGCCCGTACAGCCTTTGCCTTGTTTGTTCCTCTAAGTGTCACTGATAACTCATCGCTTGAGATCTCTCATAATATCAGTTAGACTTATAACACTGAGTTAGACAATGTTACCCTAAAATATCATGTTCTCCAGAAGCCAATCTGTCTGTTATTGTTCATGCTGTGTTTGTTGTTCTTTTGGGGGAGAAGATGATTGATGCCCTTTAAAATGTTATTTTTAGTATAGGAATATTTAATATAGCCTAGTATGCATATGATTTTCACTGTACATATGTAAAGGTTTAAATCTACGCAATACTGGGTGACTATTTGTTTAAAAGCAGCTGTTAAAGCGGCCATATGCGGGTAAATCTTGGGTTTTTGCAGTGCCGCAAAAACAGAATAGGATAGAACTTTGATTATTGTAACAGGTCTGTTGTAAGTAGCTTTTTTGTTTTTTAATTTGACATAATGTTGGGTCTGACTTCTCAGACTTTCATGAATATTTTACTTGGAAGGGCGTCCAGATGTTTCAATTTTCCAGTTTGTCTGATAGTTGTATGCTTTTGCAATTGCTCATCTGCAGATAGAGATGTCTTTACAAAAGTTGCGGAGATTCAGTAAACATTTGTTACATTACTCATTAGCAGACACTGTTATCCAGATCGGTGGACAGCAGTGCAGGAGATTAGTGTTATGCTCAAGAATATAAAAATGTGATATCACAAGAAGGCATAGAGCCACATTTATATCCAATGATAATTTATAACAATTTGCGTTGTTACAAAAGAAAGTATCTCTAATCTCTACTAGACAGATAGCTGATCTTAATGCCATAAGGGAAATCCAAAGAAAGGTAGGTAGGATATCTAAAGGGGGTTAGGAGAGCCATGGTGCAATCTGAAGAGGAGAGTCTTCAGTCTGTGCTGGAAGATGGGTAGGGTTTCTGCTGTTCTGGTTGCAGTGGAAGCTCATTCCACCACCAGGGGGCCAGCTCACAAGAGATGCAACCTGGACCAGATGTGGTAGAATGGAGCGGTCTGGTTGGTGTGCTGGGCCTGATGACCTCCTTACGATATGACGGAGCTGCCCGATGGCTTGGCTAGCACCAAGGTTTTCAGTTTGATGCAAGTCGATATAGGTAGACAGTGGAGGGAGATGAGAAGGACCGTGACACGGTTCCGTCTGGGGGCGGTTGTAGGTCAGACTGGTTACAGCATACGTACAGTCTTTTATTAATTCATGAAAAAAGACTACGTAAATACTGACGCACAAGCAACTTCACCACTTATAACCGGAGTTGTGATAACGTTCAAATTAATGAAGAAAGCTGCTTTTGTTTCTTAACACTCAGGTAAGTTTTTACAAAGGGAATAGCCAACTAAACAGACCAATCTGGTGTGTGCTTTATAAATGCGACACGGTCGCTGTTTCTTTTTTTCTGGTATGCAGAAAATGAGGCTGTCAACACCAAGCAAGTCAGCTGAACTCGTTTAACATTAAACACTGAACTAACTTAAAAAGTCAAACACGCTGATGAGTAAAATTATTTAATACATATTAAACGATATTTAAAATGCCGAAAGTCTCCCTGAGGGGGCACTACAGTAATATGATTTTCAGCACCATCTAGTGTCCCTAATCTTCGAATGGGAAGCCTTCTCCATGACTTCCCTGGGTACCAACCACCTCTCTTATTATCTTTAGATGGCCTTCTGTAAACATGTAAGGGCAAACAAATCACGTTGTTTGTTATAACAACTCGCAGATGGCATAACTGTAACAGCTGTTACATTTATACAGACAGGGACATCGTGTTTTTTTTTTTTGGTCTAGACTCTAGACACTCCGAAAACTAAACTAACTTTTCAAGAACAGATAACTACTTTAAAAGATGTTTTGATTTATTGTTTATTAAAAATATACCCGGAAATTACTTCTGCGACTGTTTTTTGACGACTTTTAGCTCGCTCAAAAACAGTTTTTTTTTATTTTTTTTTATATTTCCTCTAAAGGTTATCATATTGACCCGTTCCTTTATGATGAGTGATGTGGTGGTAGAGCACTGAATTGCACAAACCTGAAATTGCTGCGGTAGCTGCATTGCACATTTGGCACATATTGATTGTGTTGCATAAAGTGTTACGCTATGGCGACTCTACCCTATATAACTGAGCAAGCCAGAGAAGAAAGAGCACACAGCTTTAAACTTTCAGTAGGTCTATATTGTGTGGGCCTAAGGGAACGAAACTCGGGATATTATAATTGCATTATCAGTTTAGTCGATCTATACATGCATACTAAAAGGGATTAAAGTTGGCTTCAGTACAAAGGGCTGTTTTGGGATTGTATTTTTCAGTCTACATTAATTAGCTGAATGGTTTATTTCACAGTTCAGCAGTGATGCAGTGATTTTCCCATTACATATTCATTGGAACAGGGTTGTTACGCCCGACTGTGACAGATAAACGCATTTTCCCAAATCGCATACCTACTTTCTTCAGTATTGCACCAAAAAGTGAACAGCCTTTTTTATGGAGGCCTGTCTTAAGTCTATTTAATAAGCCTGTTTTCATCATGGAAGCGATTGGGTCGTAAAGTGAGTCGACATGACGCCAAGCAATCGGGAAAAGAAACCGCTGAGAATGATGCAGGTAGTCTTCTCGCCTTTACGAAATAGATTCCTTTGATGCATCGTGGTCTTAAAGCGTAGAAGTCTGGGTGACATTTTTGTCAACCAAAAAAAAAAAAATATATGCTTTTCGTCGAATTACCTTTGAAGCCCAATGATCTAGTCGCTGACAATAAACCCCAGGCAACAGGCTTTGAAGGACACAAACCACACAAATCTCTTGGTTGCGGCTGGTCATATTGCTTTAGGTTGATAAATGTTTTGTAGATCGAAACAAACATCTTCCCCAGTGGTTATTATTTTCTCATCGGTTGCCCATGCCGTTTTTTTATTTCACAAATAGAATTTTTTAAAAATGTTTTATTATTATTATTATTATTATTATTATTATTATTATTTTACAGTGAACCATTGCTGTGAAATTGTTATCACACAGAGAAAGTGATAGTCATGTAGAAATAAATAGTCACGAATATCTTCATAGCCACTGTTTTTATGATTTTATTATGTATGAATCAAATATTAAAACTATATATAAAAAACTATTTTTAAAAATCATTGCAAATCAATGAGCATTTATTTGGTGACTTCTGTTGCAGTAGTAGGCTACATTCTCTTGTTTAGCTATTTTATGCTTCTCAATTTGGCAGTGATTGCCACGCCCAACAATGACAGTTTCAATAATTTAATCAGGACATTGTTATGCCTGCAGTCTGCACGCCTCTGTTCTTTCCATTCAAATCACCATGCAAATTGCGCCTTCAGCGTGAAAGACCTGCAGAGTCATGAATTACTCATTTTCCGTCAGGCCTACAGCCATTAAATTTTGTCTGGCGCAGATGGCATGCTAAAGTTACAGTAGGCTATGTGTCTGTTAAACTCCGAGCTAAGGTGCTGTCTGACCGTAAACCCATAGCAAGAGACATCTGTTTAAAAAAATGACGTGTAAATATTTAAAAAGCCTTAACAGGATGCGTGCCCACCAGTTCAGCTGTGGGACCTAACGTGCCTTTTAGTCTCTAGTAACTAGAAGTTGGCTTTAGGTAATTACTCCGAAAATCGCCGTGTACTCGCAGTCATGCAGTAGTTAGAGGGGGACGCAAGTTAAACGCATTTTAAATTAAGACCCAGTAATTACATTACTATCTCGGTCTCAGTGTCCTCCTCTGTCATTGTGCATAAATGTAGTGTTGCATTAGTGCCCAGTAGATATATAGTCCGACAAACGGCAGACAGACATACCTCATTCCTACTGAATATGAATAAGCAACCAAATGATGACAGTAACTAGGTTTTAAAGCTAGAGGAGGAAAATACTGCCAGTCTAATCACAGCTGTTGAAGCCCTGTCCTTCCTTTTCTTGTACACTCTTAAAGTAATCTTTCACAACGTTTTTTTTTTTTCTGTCAGAAGTTTGATGACGAGGTTCTGGTGCTTTGGTCTTTCCTGTCAGGATCTATGTTGCTGGTTGTTTATGGCACTGCAAAACTCGAGGGACACACAACTAATATGCACTGTTTTTCTAAAGCTAATTTATGATCCATTGAATGACAAGGTTATTTAAACTTTGAGACTCTGTCACGGAACAGGTCTTCAAAAGAAAAGTGTATTAGTTTCACTGTTTTTCTAATCAGACAGTGTCTTTGTTCTGACAACACACCCACAACAGCATGTTATACCACATAGTTTTGCCTAAATCTTAGTTCCTGACTGGACTTTTATTGTGCCCTTCTTGACCTCAGAGTCAGCTTTTTGGTACTTGATTCTCAAAGAGTGACTTACATTAGGAGAATGATTGCATCAAAGAAGTAAAACTGCTAGACTGCACATTTCAGTGGATATCAGGCAGTTACTTCATAATAGCTTTCGTAATTATTTGATAAACTTACAGCTTGAACTGAAGATATTTTGTCCATGTGATGAAAGCAACAACTGTATATTGTATAATGAATACTATGTTTAAAAACAAAGCAAATTGCTTTGTGCTCTCATTTAATCCTTCCTCATTTTGAGTTGTAGAAAGGGCAGCTTCCTTTTTAACATTCTGTTACCCCAGTCCGTTCACTGATCAGTTTATTCAGTAATTTAGGTTGTGTTCATTTTTGTTTACCAGTAATCATATGTGATCAGTTCTATAAATATTATCAGCCTTTTAAATTCAGTGTGTTGTGTTATAATTTATGTAGGCCTACATGTAATATGATGCTTTCATAATATGACAGTGTGGTAGTCTGATAATCACTGTTTGATAATAGGTGTTTTACCAGTTCTGATATTTTATTTTCATTTTCTATATTTAAATTATTTTAGTGTCATTTCAATGAACACCAATTCATCATTACACACCATCATTACGCCTGTGGATGGTGATTGATGTCGCATTGAGTGCAAGTGTGAATTGACATGGATTATGAAACATAAAGAAATGAAAAGACATGTAAACATTTGGAGAGACACGTTTATACATCATTGTCCCCCTGTGCAGAAATGCGATATAGCTTCAGCCGCGGGCACTTTGGCTGTCTTTCTAATTAGATTTCCTCACCTAGTATTGGCTTTCAGTCCGAGATAGAATGTCCTCTTAAAAATGCGTTCAAAGTTTTGAGTTACTGACCCTCTCAAAAATTCATGACTGCCATGCTGGCATTCGTTTCTTCATGGTGGAAACCATGGTGATGTTTCAAGTTACCTTACAACAGTGGAATTGGAAAGGTGCCATTGCAGGGTTTATGTGTGTTTTTTTAGTCACACAATTTTGAATAACAGTATTAACATTGGTTGCTGATTACTTCCAATATAAGAAAATACATAGCCCTACATATTTCTTAAGTGCGGAAATGAACCGCATGCATGTTTGCCTGTCTCCAATTTATACTTTTCTGTGTCTTATGAACTCCTCTGAGCAAGTAAAGTAAATGTTTTAGAGATTAGAATTGAATTTGTTTAACTTTTTAATGTTTCTTGTATTACATAATGCAGACATTGCAACCAGATTGTGGTGGTCAAATGTTGTATATACTTCACAATTAATGAATATTATAACATGGTAAATATATAATATTATGTTTAAAATGATGGTTTAACAAGGTATTCGTGGACATCATGGTGGACATACTGAGAAAGCATGCTGTGACCTTCATAACATGCAGTGGTGAAGTAGCTTCCCTGTGGATCCCTGGGTAGGTTTGAAAAAACATTTAAGGGGATACACACAAATAGAACTCCTAGTATGCCGGTCCGGCAATTCACCGGAGTATAATTTTAATTATCTTTATTCATTCATCGGGTATGTCATGTGTCATGGTAAAATCTGGACATGAACCTATGAGAGTTACATAGCCAATTAAAATTGTTTCATTACATCACAGCACAATTTCTTGACAGACTGAAAGGCTGAGATATCAAGCCATTGCCATATTTTTGGCACATTACTGTTACCAAGATGGACAGGATTACATAGAATAGATTTTGTATGGGTGTATGTGAATCTAAGATAACATGAGTTAAAATACTGTTAGATCAAGCCAGGACAGGCCCTTGTCATGTATTATTATTATTATTATTATTATCTATTTTAATGGTACCAGTTGCCAGAATGAAAAAGCAAACTGTCTACAAAGGAGGACAAGTCACAGAAAAAAAATAAATAATAATAATATTGGTCGCTGTGATAATTATATTGTCCACACAGACAAAAGACGAACAGTTAAAAACGGGGGAAGAAAATATTCGCAATTCGTAGTAGAAGTCGATGATTTATATTTATCCAGCGCTCCATTCGGCCGATGCTTGCTATTGCTTCCATCCCCGTGACGTCACAACGTTTCCCTGGACCTCTTCGGACAGAGGGAGTCCGGGATCTGGCAGGAAGGAAGAGGAGAGATCAGAGCGTGAGTCTACAGTCGGGGATCCTAAGAGGGGACAACTAATTCACTTTTTAAAATACAAGAACTCGTGGACTGCACCGTTTGAACAACACTCGTAAGTGGCACAGTCAGAAAGTAGCCTTTATCATTTCAATTAGTTTGCTAGCTAGCATGATAATTGTACTTGACTGTAGTTGAAAGCTAGATTGCCTGTTAAATTGATTGTGAATATAATTCCATTCTATAAGTCGTTGCAAAATTATTGATACATGTTTCTGGACTAGTGTCATTTGGTATGTTCTGCGAGGTCAGGGCGACAAACCTAGTTACCAGCCAGTAACTGTAGTCCTGTGCCCGCAAGCTAGCTTGCTAGCCTGTTAAAGGAAGCGGTGATCTTGCAGTCTGTTTCTTGCTTACGATGCTACACCATGTAGATAACTATCTATCATCATTGGGAAATCGCGATGTTGTAGGAGGCTTGCAATACTATGCAGTTGATAGATTTGCCGGTAGCTTGTCAACCTGAGGTAGGCTACTGTCAATACCGCCAGATATCGTTATTGGAACCCTAGCACATCGTGGATAGTGGGAGTTCCATCCGGTGCACTTCGCTTAGGTTTGCTGTAGATTCACCTACCTGCTAGCATTCAATTGACTTTCTACCCGATGATAATGACAATGTGGGAGAGTGCGTTTAGAGTAAATATTATTAGCAAGCTAGAATGGAAATGGTGCTGACGTTGGAAGTTAATTCTGCGGTTAACGTGCACGAGAAGAGGATTTAGGTGAAATATTATAGGAAACGGGACAGGTTGCTAACTAGGACTAAAACTTAGTCCTAGCCGAGCAAATACAAATACTTGTCGCTATACATGAACAGTGGGATATTATTTCCTTGTTTTAGAGTGGTCTTAAAGTTAAAGATGGCGTAGCACAGTTTTTTTTATCTGAAGAAAGCGAGCATACATTCCAGCTTGGAGACAAAGAAAGGACATGTCGGGGTCGTGTTTCTTTCGACATGGAAGAAGAAATCTGCTCCATTGCTTTAGTGAACAGCTGGTTTTCCATGCCATTGTAATTAGTGGAATGGGAGATTAATTAGTCATGTTCCACAGGACAGAGCACATTTCTCTGTGGACAGTGTGATGTAGCATGTCACTCTATACTGGTCTTAAAATGCTCCATTCAGCCATCCCCTGTGATCTTATTAAAATACGGCAGTGGCACCACAGATCTGAAGACATTCCTGATTGTTATCTAATGGTCAAATCATACAATTACTTTATTTTGTTGTTCTTGAAGATTTTTGGCAGTTCCAGATCATCAGGGAAACAGGTTATTTCACTGTGAGCGTTATTGCCATACGATTAAGGGATCTCACCTTCTGTGGATTTGAGGTTGTAGGTTTGAATTCCAATCTGCCATGCTGTTGCACAAAAAGAATATTTTGAAAAGCCTTTAGGTGTAGAAGACCACACTTGACATAGTGTTATATGCCCTTGGAAATCGGGAAAATGATGAATCTAGATGGGAGCTGAATGACTTGTCATCAGACATTTTTATGTTCTCTCATGCACAACCTTGATTTCCTTAATAATTCATAAGTTAAGTAGGTACTTCATGTATAAAGTTTTTTCTAAATTATGAAAGTTTGACAGAGTATGGTTGTCTGCAACATGAATAAATTACTGCAGGGTAGAGGTTGGCACAATAGGGTATGAAGTTGAGTGGGAGGGGGACTGGCTATGTCAGAGGTTGTGGAGCATCAAATCATTGTTAATTAGAGGCTAGAGGGATGTAGACCTTGCTGGTGATATGGTTAGCTCTTGCCTGCCACTGCACCGAAACCCGACTCTGCCTCTGGCTTTATGCCGTCATCGGTGTGAGGGCGGCGGGAGTATGTGGATACCGGTGATCGCATGGCGGAGAGGTCGAGATCGACGCGTCTTGGAGTCAGAGCGGGCCCAAAGAAAGGCAACCTCGGTTCAACTCCCGCCTTTCAGCCATGGACTGTCCACCAGGATTGTAATAAAAGAACACATATTTATAAAGCCACAGATGCACAGGGAGATTATGTGCATCTTTCTCAGCATTGCATTGAAGGCTTACAGCTGAACTGCTCTGTTTTTTTTTTTTTTCACACTAAGGACCTTTTTTGCTTCCATTTAATTTCAGGGTTGCATGAAAATGTTCATCCAGAGTGACTGAGATGAAGCATGTGTTTGCATCCATTGAGTATCGGTGTACTGAGAGGCTGAATTTGAAGTTCCTGTTAGATAAGTGAGCCCCTCACTGAAAGTGCTTTGGTTCTGAAGGGCCATTGATTTTTTCCAAGTATCACTTCAGAAGATAAATCAGCTGCTCTGTATTAGTTGTGGATGGGCTAAATGATGGTTGACTCAGATGGTTATATTACCCAATGCCTGAACTGTACATGTGAGTTCATGTTTGAAAAGCCCCAAACTGATTTGCTTGACCAAATAGCCTAATTCAAATAAAATTACTTATGATTCAGCTGTGTTTTTGAATTGCTGCTGTACAGATTTACTGATCTACACCCTAGACAACTCAACCCATTCACTGTTCTAGTGTCTTCTGGCACTTCATGTTCCATAAAGATCATCTTGGCATCATCTAGGCTATATACCACTGATGGAAAAACATGGGTTGAATCTCAGGTCTCAGACTAGTCAGGAGTCCAGTGCAGCTCTGATTTGCTTGAATTTGCCTTTCTGACTTAAGGTGACACATGTGACACAGATTCTAAGACATTCCTGATACATTTCTCTAGGCAAGACTCCACAATTGATTTAAGTTGTTGTTATGTCTACTTGAATGACTGCAGTTCCAGATCGCCAGTGTGACATTATTTCACTGTGCACATTACCATGTGATGAAGGGATCTCACCTTCTGTGGATTTGAGGTTGCAGGTTTGAATTCCAGTCTGTCATGTTCCATAAAAATAATCTTGGCATTATCAATACAGCATTGACAGGGATAAAACACAACTTGAAGCTTAGGGCTTAGACTAGTCAGTAGTCCAGGATGGCTTTGATTTGTTTGTATTTGCATTTTTGACCAAGGTGGCACGTGTGGTACCCGATCCCTATATTTCAGAAGCAGTGTGTGACACTGAAAACATTTTCAGGAACCTGTTGCAGGGAAATGCAAGCCTTTTGGTGTTGCGTAGAGTAGCCTACTTGGTTGTGTTTGTCCTGCAGAGATGAGGCTTTCCATCAAAGGGGATGTTAGATCCAGGCTGATGCAGGTGTTCCAGATCAGGTTGTGCCTTTTGCAGAACTCTCGGCCAAGCTAGTTCCACAGAACAGCGGACTGCTTCCCCGATTGGCTCTCCTGATCTTGTGAAGGCATTACGTATTCAGGCTAAGCTTTAGAACACAGTCTTCATCATGGAAAAAAGTTCTCACAGAGGCTATATTAGGTCAAAGTGAAAAAAGGACTAAAATGAAGAAAAATAAAATTTAAATGGTGGAAATTTTTCGAAGAAAAATACAAATGGTAAAGAAAGGAATCCAGCTGAGATTCGGGGAAATGGAAAAATTAATTATGATCGTTTTTTTTTCTGAATGGAATAGAAGCTGCCCTTGATGGAAACGACTGATTCCTTGTTCTGTCCAGGACAATAGTTACAATTTTCATCCAAAAAGACAGAACATCATGGTGTCTCTGTTCCACTGTTTGCACGATTCGAAGCGGTGGAATTGTAAACCGTTTCCCTCAGTGTCTCACTTTGGTTTATAATTTTTTATCTAAATATCGTAACATAGTGATGATGACTAAGCCTGAAGAAAAACAAACACAGGATTTAGACTAAATAGCGTAATGTTTACATTTGAATGTGTAGCCAAGATAAAATATTTTCGTCTTTCTTTAGTATTATACAGCTATGGGCTTTACCTTTTGGACTACAGTGCTGGAAGCAGAATGTCTGAATGTCTGTGATCCATGGAGCAGGTTGCCAAATAGCCAACTGTTGCTTTTGTCTAATGTTAGAAGTTTTTACCGCTTTTCACATCGGACTCATTCACACTATTCCTTTGGAAATTATTTGTTTTTGATTTTAAAAAAATAAAATAAAAGAGATAGATTATGAATTTACAGGAGGGTAATTGTTCATTTTCTGCCTGTTCACCCACGGTCACAATCAGTTTTTACATTCTTGTGTTTAAACATGTTTGTTGTATAACCCCCCTCGACTTAGGTGTCTTGCTCTTTCTGATGTCCTGTTGGGGCCCTTTAACCAGACAGGAAATCTCTGTGATGTAGCTAAATTGTTCTGGAGCGCCAGCCCTTAGTTATGGTAGGCCGCAGAGTCTCAGGATCCATGCTTTTCTCTGCTTCCTGTCCTCCTCTGGAACTTTTTCAACATCCTTTATCCGGACGTGAGCAGGAAGTGGGAGAGCGGTACACTGCTGCTAAGGGTTCAGGAAGCCTCTGCGACCCACCCTCACCCACCCCAAACAAGACTGAAAGAGACAGTTGACTTTCTGGGGTCCCATCTGCTGGCCTTTACCTCACAAAGCCAGTCTCTCAGCAACGACCCCAACAAACCTCTGTCATGTTCGCTTGCGGATTAGACGCTAAGTGGATTTTCACAGGCGTGGCAGCAATTCCTGTGTGGACCGCTCCCTGGCTGGTGACAGTTTTAGAGGTCCCTGATGGTTCTGTCCTAGGCCTCTTTCAAAAGCGCTAATGCATATGTGACTGGTTTATATTTTGTGCCTTCAGTAACCACAGGAGAGGATTGTAAATTGAAAATATCGCAAATGTTACTTTAGATCTGTAGCAGCACTGGTAGGGCTCCCATCATGGTGTACACATTTTGCGCTTTAGGATACACCAGTTCATTTTGATTGGAGCTACAGGTGTGTTGTTTGGGATTCAGAGATAATGATATTTGAGGCTGCTGAGATGATTGTGTGTTTGTACTGCAGTGTAGGCCTGCTGCTTCTACCTGTCTTACTGCAGTCAGTGATGTGGCTGCAGCAATAGATTTGTAGCATGCAGTTGTTCCACTATGTGTGAAGGCAATGTACTGTAATGTTCTTCATTATGGAGTACCGGCTGAGGGAGTATTTCATTTTTAATGAAATGTGCATTTTTAAGCTTTCACATCCTCTTTGTGTAGCTATGTTTGGAAACCTGCCTCTCTTATGTACATTATAATAAACATGGTTTGCTCTGTGTGTTACGTGTGTAGTTGCACATATTTAAAAAGAAGTAAACTGACCCTTTTTGACTGGCAGCTAAAATCATCCATTTTCAGAGGATGATAAAATAGTTTCATATTTTCATAGTCACCATGCAATCTTCTAATTGTAGCCTATTTATTTATTCATTTTAAGAAGGCTTTCCTTGGATTTTGTCATTATTTTAAGGATTCAATGGAAAGAGTTTGAAGAATTCCTTTGTCAGGTGCTTTTATTGGTTTTCTGTATTTCTTGTAAAAAGTTCTTAAAGAACATTCCATTTTGTCAATGTTTAAGTCAGAACAGAGGTGTTGTGTTCACTTTGAGGTTAGGCATTGGAGAGTGTTCTTGCTGAGATCGTCAAAATAGGGAATAATGAACCGATTGAACAGGATACCTAGGGCTGTTCTCTGACTGTGCACAGACATTCCCTGTATAGCTGTTTTTAACGCAGTTGGCCTATGCCTACTTGGGGCTTGAAATAAATGACATTCTCCTGATCAAATTGGACATGCCAAATATGTGATCACTGGAACATTCAATCAGGCTAATACGTGATCTTCTGGGGTTTCACAATGCAGGAAATTAATTTGATAAATTCTGAATTATACCTAGATTTACACTCTAGTACGAACTGATATCCATACAGCAGGCCAGTATACCCATAATATATTTGCGACTTCTCCTCCTTGTCTAGCACAAAGCTGCTCTTTGTTTTGTCTGTTGCTTTACTGTAGGGTTGGAGTAATATAACAATAAAGAGAGGACACAATTCAGGTTACTATGGTTACCTAATGGCCATCCAGTTCTCAGAATAGCTCAGGAAGCCTTTGTCCCTCAGAATTAGTTTGCATAATGAAACTAATGATTAACATCAATCGTAAATGACCTGTTGTTTCCGATGAAATGCTGTATTTTGAGAAGTGCCTTCTGGGAGCGCTGGAAGACCTTTCCTAATTAAGTTCTCCAAGCCTTTATTTTCCGGCCTTTTGGCCGTGTGTTACTGAGAGACAAGTAACCAGGCAACACTTCACGGCATATTGCTTTATTGCTTCTCCTGGATTATTACTGTAGCACATGACTGTTCCACTTATATCCACAAATGACCAGGCTCAGACATTATAAATGGGAGGATGAGTGGACATTTTCTGCCCTTCCTGCTGTTATAGTGCCCTTTCCCTCTCAAACACGTACCGCCGTTAGCCTGTGTCTCTTTATCCTCTGCACTGGTGTGTGTTGAGGTATAGTGATGTCACCATCTGAATCCCTCCCTCCACGGGCAAAAGCTACAGCAGGGAGTGTTTCTCAGCCTGCCCTCCATCTGTGTGTTTTCTCTTTATTCTGGATGGGGGACAGCACAGGGGGTTATAGGCCGAGATTGGATAACAGTACAGAAAGGCCTGTGGGCGGGAATCAAACCCCACCCTGCACAGGGACTGGTGTGCAGGTTGAGAGTCAACCCCGCCACCGACTGTGCCACATGCAGCCAACTGCATGCTTCCCCTTGCGTCTGGGCGACACTGGCCTAGTCTGGATTTGATGCCAGGTTGTGGCCCTTAGCCCCACACTGGATAATTGTGTTAGCTAGATGCTCCACCTGGCAACCCCAACCAGTCTTGAAGGTTTTCGTTTGCTGCTGTCCAGGTTTGCTTACAGCAGGTAGTTTACTTTACTCGTATCTGTTTACACAGCTGTGTGCCTACTAAAACAAATCAGTCTGGGTGCTTTTAATCAAGTGCACCACAGCCAGAGTGACCAACCTCGGATTCAAACGAGCAACCCTGTTGTCTCAAGCCTTGTTCCTTCGTCACCTTGTGCTCAGCTGGTGAAGAGGAATGACTCAAATCTGAGGACACAAACTTCCCTTTTTAGACCGGACAATTGTCCCTTTGTCTTGCTTGTTTCGCACCAGGATCGTTTTATGATTGCTGCAGATCTGGTGCGAGGCTAATATAGGCTCATGTTCTCAGAGGCTTCGAGGAACATATTCTATGTACGAAACACAGAGAGTTAGTTGAGATTTAGAGAGTGACCTGACATCTGGTTGGTGCATCAAACATCTTTACGTATGGGGAAGACAAGGCCATTTCCTTCCCTGTCTTTTGTAAAAAAAAAAAAAAAAAAAAGATTAAAAAAAGAAGAAGGAACCCGGAATGATTCTGTGACTACAAAACTCTGGAAAAAAACTCTTTGGTTGCATATACTTACAAAGCATATACATACAAAGCATTTAGAATTTCTGTCTCATTATTGGCTGTTGATTGCTTTGTGCTCATTTTGCCCAAATAATCACATACTCTGGATTTGCCTTCTAGTACTTTCTCTGGGAATGTTGGATAATGTCTGCAAACACAGTTGGGAGTGTTTGATTTAGCTATAAATTAAAAGAAAATAATAATAATAATAATAATAATAATTATTATTATTATTATTATTATTATTATTATTATAATAATAATCCATTAAATGTGGATTTTTCCCTGGAAAACTGCATCTCAAGCTCCAGTTAGATGATGCTGGATATAGCCTAACTTGTAGGCTAATGCTTGTTAAATGATAATTGATATGCATGAGAATATCTACACATTCAGACCATAAGAGACATACTGTGCTATTTTTAGCAAGTCAGTTTTTTTCACCATCCGTAGTGTCTACACTGGGAGCAGAAACGCCTAGGGTCTTCTCATTTAATTAATTCATTAATTTTACGAATTGGTTAGGGACCATGTACTATGCTTAACAAACATGTTACCATTTGATGCATTGTACTAGAGTTAGTCTGGGCTAATTTTCACCAGCAGTCCCTGGGCTTCTCTCTGTTACACGGACTAATGAATCTGCAGTACGTTGTGTTAAATTGGTGCAATTACTGTACGCTGTGCTATTGGTGCCCAGCTCATTAAAATTGCATTGCTGAAACAACAGGTCGTAATAAGCTTTTGTTACTGTGTTTTAGTTGATCCAGGTCTTATTGATTTAACCTAGTAGGGCATGTGTGATCTGTTTTCCCTGTTTGGGCTATAAATTACATACATTATGAATTAAATATGAATATAAATAAAAATATTATGTTCATGTGATGAAAGATAATGGGTTAGAGCTTCAGTAAGAGAAGGTGTGTGTACATAGGAAGTCCATGGTCCAAAATATGTAGCCTATATTTTGCTTATTATTGCTCAAGCTTATTTCAAGCATGTACATTTCTCATAAAGGTCTACAGAGAGCTACATTCACTTGTACTTTCATACAGGAAAAATGATTAACTAAATGGTGAATTGACGGCAATATAGTGCTAATATCACCATGTGCTATTGTATGCAGAATTGGGCATACTCTTTCATTAATATGCATTTGAATAATTATCTGGGACCCAGGTTCTTCCACTCATTGGCCTGTTAATAAGCATTTGGAGAAATGAATTTGTGAGCCCACTGCTGAATATTTGAATAGTCAAATACTTTTTTCCTCACCTGCAGTGACAGGTATGCAAATCAGGGCATACGGGCTGACATTTGCAAGCTTCTTGTGTTTCTGAAGCTGACACAGCTGAGATTAAGAGAGTTACTGCTGTCAGCATGTAAACTGTGAGGCATTCCAGTGCCTCACAATGCATATTGACTTTTGGAGATTTTCCACATAAAATAACTACTGCCACATAAAATGTTCTGCAATGTATTTAAAATATGTGGACTTTTTAGAAAATTGAATGACTGTATTTTACAACAGTTTTTGAAAAATACATTCCAATATCTGTAAGCGCCGATAATTTGCAGATCTTTCCGTATGCTATGAAATGTTGCAATATTTTTAAGTGCATCTTACTTCAGTATATTTTCAGTATATTTAATTTCTGTGAGGTTGACTTGAAGAACACAGGGATGTGTGTTTAAAGTAGGCTATGTAAGATTACTCCATGTTGCCTTTCAGGTAGTTGTGAACCATGGATTGTACGCTACATGATATTTGTTCTCTGCCCTGCAATTCCTAATGCTCATGTCAGAAAGCCTCTAGGTCACAGTTCATACAGTACCAAATTAAATGATCTGGATTTACTCTATTAACGTGTTCGTTAGTTTGATCAGTCTGTAGACCGAGTAGCCATGTTCACATCTGGCTAGGTAAATGTGCCATTGGGAGGGGTCGAGGAGAAGAAGAAAGGGTGCTCCTCCCTGTTTGGCTGTTGCGAGAACTGCCTCCTACCTCCCAAAAAAATGGGAAGCCTTCAGGACCATGGACAGCAGTCTCACTAACGGGTGCACAACTGAGGTTGATTGGCCTATGTCTGGCCTGTTTTCTGTACCTTTGAGAAGAAATGTCCACACGGGCATTCTGGATGTTTCTCTCTCCAAATGTCCACATTCTTTGTTCTCCCCATTCTGTCCCTCATAACTTCTCGTTTAAATTCTGTTTTTAATTGTATTATTATGTGTTTCTCATTTTTCTTTGACCCTGAAAGGTGAATAAAATGGCCACCAGTCAGGTCAGATTTCACCTGTTTTTTGCATTTTTCCAGTCATTACCCGACACAATGACCAACCCTAGGACTGTGCCACAGTAAGCTTTAATGGGCGATGGATAGTCTACTAAAGCCTTCAAACGTGTTTTTCTTTTCTCTTTCAAAGAGTCCTTTGTAAGGTCTTCTCGCGTAAGGCTGACTTTTCTCTTCCCCACATGAAAGTGCATGGTTAAATACTCAGTGAGTGCAAGAGCTTCTGAAGCATGACCTGGGCTTTTAACTCCAAGACCATTCAAGATCTGAATTCCTAAAACTTTAAATTGCCCAACTAAGTCTTCTGATCATAAGCGAAGCAGTAAACAAGAAAGTCTCTTGTTATCAGGCCTCAACAACCTGTGCTGAATCATCCTGAATTAGCATTGGGAATCCTGTACCTGATTCCAGTACCTCTTATCGATCCTGCCTTGCAATCAGATAGCACATAATATAAGCATACCGATGCGTGATAAGACCTAGTTTATCGCGCTGATCATCGCCACTCTTCCAGCTGGTGTCCATCTGGGAAATGATTCCCGTGGGAACCGTGACACAGCATTCCGACTCGCCATTCCAAGCTCATCCCAAAATCCGCTTGGGTGGTGCATCGGTGGATAGAACAGAGCGTGCACGGAAGCAAAGTATCAGAGTTAATGAGCTGGGCGAACTTTGAGCTCCGCTGAACTCCCTGAGGCTGCCTATCCTGCTCCCCCCTACCGTCAACAACCATTGACCTTTGACCTCAAACCTAGGGGGTCTGACTGGACTAATGGAGGAGGGTTGTTTCTGTAACACTATCATCCTGTGGAATTATCACACCTTGGGGCCACTCAGGGACCAGGGCATGAGGCAACCAAATGTTTGGGTTTTGTGACAGCAGCCTCCGTCTGATTGGTCATATAGTAGGCTATTGTTGATCCGAGAAGTGGCCAATAGCTATCTAGGGGCCTTTTCAACAGAGATGAGCTCTACGTTTCCTGTTATTTATGTCAGATTCAATGTTTTCCCACATGGTTTGCCTGTGTCTGTGTTCATGAGCTGGAAATGTCTGATGTGAAATGCTTGCAGTTTGCATTGTAAGCAGCTATGCAATTAGATTTTAAATCAAGTTCTCATTCTGCTTTCAGTTTTTGGGGCCTTACTGCCCTAAATTATTACTTTTTTTCCAGAGCCAAAAACCGGCTGAAATGAACTGTGCTTTGTGGCACTGTATGAAACTGTGGTCTGTGGCGAAGCTGTGTTCTGTGAAACTGTGCTCAGGCTGTGTTCTGTGGCACTGTGCTGAGGCTGTGTTCTGTGAAACTGTGCTCAGGCTGTCCTGTGGTACTGTTCTGAGCTGTGTCCTGTGGTACTGTGCTGAAGCTGTGTTCTGTGGAACTGTGCCAAGTCTGTGTTCTGTGGCACTGTGGCAAAGCTGTGTTCTGAACTTCTGTGTCGCTCTGTGGCAAAGGTGTGGTCTGCGGCTCTGTGCCAGAAGGCTGTGTCCTGTGGGACTGTGCCGGAGCTGTGTTCCCTCGTTCAAGCAGCCCCGTGTGGAAAGCAGGCGGTTGGAGGGCAGGGCTCAGCTCCGCTGCCTCACGCACCGCAGCGCTACAGCAGGGGCTCGCCGCTTAATCCCTTCTATTTTCAGCCCCGGAGTTGCAAAGAGAATTAGAAGCTAAGCGCAGCGTCCCAGCACATGCTTCCAGTAAAGTCCTCAGAGTGGAGCTTGACCACCACACACCCCTAACCTCCCTCCAACTCTGACATTGCAGTTCTAGGTTAGTCCTGGGGACAGAAAATAATGGAGGCCCCATCTTTGCAGTCAGAGGACCCTTTTTGTGTCACAGGCCAACGTGGCTGCTGTTGTAGAACATAGCAAGTATTAATAACAGGTATAACATCACTATGCCAATTATGCTAACAATTGTTTTAGCAGTTAGCAGAATGAATCACATTATGCTTCACTGTCACAGCTGTGGTTCATTCTGCTAATATGCGTATCTGAAAATAGTGGCTTACATATGATCGTGTCTCTGGGTTTCCCAATTAGCATGGCGGTGTGAAGACATAGGCAGGGAACTGTCTTGTTTAATTTAATTGATATAAAACAAGTAAGACACAAATTTAAATGAGTAAGAATTCAAGTTTTTGACTGTGTAGGGCCTCGCTCCACTAAATTTGTGTTCTTTGGCTAGATATTCCACCTTGGGCTCCCTAACTGTCCTATTTCAATAAGCGTAGCACTCTCAAATCCGTGCTGGGCCAATTAAGTGCTGTTCTCTTTCTATTACCATCTTTGCTGTAAATCAAAGTGCTTCTCAAGACAGCACCTGTTGAATGGTTAGCTAATAATTGTCATAGTGTTGTAATTGAGAGAATTCTGGAGGTAGCCTAATATGTAGGCTTTTCTGCTGGGTCTAGGATAGACACCTGGTTTATAGCTTTATGATAATTAATAAATGCATTTCAGATAAAATACATTTAATAATTATCATAAAACTATATTTGCTTAAAAAAATACAAGAGATGCTAATACACCTGGTCTTTAGCTTTTGATAGTCTGTTTCACCCTTGGTATTATCTTATAATTGGTTAATTAGTACTGTCCTTACACCAGAGAGAGTACTCCTTTCATCCAGTCCCTGTTTAAATTGTTTCGCCATGCCAGTTTAGACTCTTTATTGGATTTTGAAAGGATCTGGCCTAAATGGCATCTTGATGAGGACAGGGGAGAATGGGCCCATTGTTGCCCACGGCGACCAGTTTTTTCACCCCATGAGCTGCATGATTGACAGCAGAGCATCGAGGACGCCCCTCACATGCCACGCCTGCGGTCTGGGACCCGAGTGAGGTGATTTGCCGAGGTTGGTGCCTCAGAGCGTGAGAACCTTTGTCGGGAATTCTGGGAAAAAATAGCTTGTCGCTCATTAAGAAGGACTAAATGACCCTGTGTGCACTTTTGTCTGTGTTTGGTCCGGTGTTTCTTGCTGTCCTTTATTTAGGCTGCTGTGATCTTTCTCCACCCCTTATTCTGGTGATCCACTGTGCATGCTGGTTTTGCTTCTATTTGTTCATGAGGCTCAATCAAGTTGTTAATTGGAAACCGATGTTGATTTGACATTTCCTGGAAGGTAGGCATATCTGTTTTAAAAGGTGAATGGGGTTAATCTCCCCCTTGTAGGTAGTGCTACCAACTAAAGCACTTGGTAATGCCTTAATGCTCCCCACAGATCAAATCATTCTTTGATTTATTTGGCTGCTGACTGAACTCATTTCAGGGGATAAGCATCCAAGCCTGTGCTCTCCCAAACTGAGGCCTTGCAGTGAAAGGTAGGGATTTAGATAGAGACTCCAAATTGGGAGAAAAGAAAAATCATTATTTCAGAATGGTTTGTTCAAAAATAGTAGCCTAAACCTGTTTAGTTGCATGTGGCAAGCATTTACAATTAAGCCTTGTACACAGCCATGTGTGCTGTTTATGCTTGTCCAACAACTTTCCCTGGGTTTTCATTTGAGGACATGTAGTTACACTGCAAGTCTATTTAATGTAAATGTAACTTAAATTTGTCTTCATTTATTGCCTGTAGATAGGAAAATTCTAGAAATAGCTTGTTGTTATTGTGAATTTATTGTTATAGCACCTGGAAAAAATCTATCAATTGATAAACAGCATATAGCTACATCTAATAAATGGAAATGGCAACATTAATTACAGAATTTACGGACTGTCTAGATGTTGAGGTCCATTTGACCTGGGAAAACATGTTCTGTCAAAAGGGAACTTCAATTTTCATTTCTTGAGTCCCTCTATTTGCTTTCAGTACCTTATTACACCCAAGTAAATATCCCAACTAAAGCTGAAACACACTGAGGTTTGTTGTACTGAAAGGGGTCGTGATGATAGTTGTTTTTCTGGCTGGTTTTAGGCCTCATGAGGGGTTAAAAATGTTTTTCCTCCATGGAGCCACATGCACCTGCTTCAGGGGCTGTTGTGACAGGTTTAAAGGGGCTGGGACATTTTGTTCCCCTCACCATCATCCCCATTCTCCCCGTTCTGTCACCATGGGAAATATAGCCCCGCCCTCATGGCTGTAGTGCCTCCCTAGGTGACTCCTGTCCTCTGGCCATGAATCCGTATTCCGTTCGAGGTTTAGTCAGCAGCACATGTAATGGATAACATGGTAATTGAAAGCCCCCCACGGGGTTGTGTACGCACAAGGGGGACACCGCTATTGGCCTATGACTACAGTCAGTCAAGGTTGTGGATACAATTTTTTTGCATTGTGTTATTTTTTTTTTTTTCGCTAAGCTTGAATTATGCTGTTACCTTGTGTTCATGCCAGGGATGTCATACTCAAATTCTAGAGGGTCACCGTATCTGCTGATTTTTATATTGCATGATTTAAGTGCTTAATACAGCTCATTGATTGGCTAAGAAGTCTTCACAACTTTCAAGGACTAAATTGGCTGCATTGAATACTACATGCATAGGCCTACATTTTTTAGAGACTGGCAGTTGCAAGGCTGATGGGAGAGGGAAATAAATGTTCCTCTAAAAGATCCTCTTCAAGTTTTAAAGTTCCTCTTTAAGATCCTTCCCTTTGCTCACTGGTTCATGGAATGTCACTTCCTGTGTTTGCTGCAACTACGTGAAGTACTGTATCATCATGAGGATGTTACAGTAGAACCTGGTACTGAAATGTTCATAACTTGAAAATTAGCTTAATGTGTTTTAATATGAAACGATTTATGGGAATGGATAGGTTTTCAGCCATCCTCTTTTGTTTCCTTACGTGCTGTCTTGCTCCTGCTTGCTCCCAACTTGCCCATTGTAGATGCACCAAATATGCAAAGGCCGAGTTAGTTTTGTGACTCGTATCCATTTTAGTGCTCACTTTTTTCTGTAATTATCAGTAATAATAACAAATATAATCAATGTTCTGTAAAATAGGAAGCTTAAAATGTACAATTGCTTATGGTACTTCCTGGTTTATACCTTGTTAGGTTTACCTGTTGCTGGTATGTCTGAGATGTCTATGCACAAAGTCTGGGATTTGTATCTGAGATTCTACTGTATACCATCAAACTTTTTGATTTGCATGGGTTTTAGGTTGGGGGTTAACCATGGAATTTTGTGGAGGGCTGTGCTTGAAAAGTAACATAGGTGATGGAGTGTGTCAAACTGACTCGTCCCTCCTTTCTCTCTCTCTGCAGGTCCCGTAGTGAAGCCGTGGTGTAACTGTGGTGTGCAATGGAGGATGGGAAGCCAGTGTGGGCCCCCCACCCGACCGACGGGTTCCAGCTGGGCATGATCGTGGACATAGGGGCTGACTCCTTGACCATCGAACCCCTGAACCAAAAGGGCAAGGTCAGCGCGCTGCTCGAATAACCGAACGAGTCTGGCCGTTTGGGGATTTGAGCCGGACGTTGGCTAACCGCCCGTGTTCTTTTTTACAGGGACCTCCATTTCCTTCAAAAACAGTGATGTAATCAGAAACAATCCTTAAAAACAGCCTTCAGTGGTTTGCTTAATAGTCTCAGGTGTGCTGTTCAGCACCAGACAATAGGACTGATAATTAGCGGGAAGTTCCCACCTGTGACACTCGTTTCCCCGGTGCGGCACACCACGACCGTGGTGACACTGACTCATTTGCATCAGAGTTATTTTCTTATTCGACACCCTTGTCCAGGGCAACACTACCGCTGCTGTTTATTGGTTCCTATGCTGAACACACTAACACACACACACCCAGTGTCGAAAAAATTACGTCTGGTTGAACATTAGGTCCCGGCTTCCAGGGATACCCTGTGAGTTTCTCTCCCGCTACAGACACCTCCTTTCATGTTTGGATTTTCGTTTAATAACCCTTTTAAAAACCGAGCCTCTAATGCTAAATGCAGTCTCCGTAGAATCTGTTCCACCACCCCACCAGTTTCTTCCCCTGGGTGCCTTTTTTCTACAGTTACCATTTAAGTGTGAATCTCCTGTCCTGTCCGGTCTTTAATTTGGGAGATGGCAACGCTGCCTCATGCTGTGAATTGAAAGGCTATTCCAAAGGGGATTTCCATAATGTTCCCCTGACAGACAGCTTGCACAATGCCTGCACCGTTTCACTGTTTTTTACACTATATGTGACGTGTTTGTATGTGTGTATGTGCATATATACACACTCACACACACACACACACACACACACACACACACACAAACATATACACACACAGGACAAAGAAGGTCATGGGAACACTGCATCTTTATGTGAAATAACACCAATAGCCCATCGATGTTCACATGCTAAATTATTTAATCAATCAATCAAGCAATCAATCAATCAAGCATTCTCTCATATGGTAGTATGATAGTAGTAAGTCACATCAATAAAAGTAGGATTGATTCAGGATGCACACTAGTAAATGCTGTGTGCCGCCAAAATATACTGCCAAATCAAAGGTAATTGTGCCAAACATAGCTATTCTTCTTATCATATGGCTATATCTGAGGAACGTCATTGTACGTCAAAACCAAACTTATTTAACTGCTAACCTACCATAATTCCATATAATTAATGGGAAGTGATTTCATTATTTGCCATGTATAACATAAGTACACTAGCTAAAGTACAGCTATACTGATGGAGATCTTTGACGGCCAAGATGTGGAGGCATTGCTTTCTTCCCTCATCGTAATACTTGAGGCCCTCAGCTTTTGTGAAGTTGGTCGGGTGTTCAGTCGTGGGGACACGGCGTGTCGGGCGATCCTTAAACCGTGAAGGCCCGCGAGCTCGAGGAGGGTTTTTCGCCCATGACGCTCAGAAACCGCCGTTGTTGTTTGCAGGTGGAACTCGGGGGAACTCATTACCAATGATGCAGAGGAGGTGTATTAAACGTTGATAAATAATGCAGCAAGGGAACACTGCGTTGTTTTCTGGACCTAGAAACCCTGCCCAGTATGGTGCACAAAGAGGCCACCCCCCTATCCCCCCACTCCCCCACCTACCTCAGAGCACGGGGCTTCGGATCTGGTTTCTGCCAAATTATTCATCAGGATGACATATCTCTCTCCTGGCATCTCAGAACAATGCCTGTTTCTACCAAGTCAATTTTACTGAATGTTTCTTCCTCTGGACCCTAATGTGTTTGTATCAGTTCATGAGATAGTCCAAGACTACCTTCTCTTTTCTTTACTTTCCAATGAAACAACCATTTATTTTCAAGTTATTTATTTTCAGTGTCAAAAAATAACGCACAGACAAATATTTTGACAGAGAATTACACAAAAACCTCCACAACTATGTCCAATATCAAAACTTTCAGTATATAGTGTGTCCTCCCTTTGCCTTTATTATAGCTTCAATTCTTTTCAGAAGATTTGCTTTGAGTTTTTCTGCTGGAGTATTTTCCATACCTCTTGTAAGCACCTCCTAAGTTCACTTTTAGAAGGTGGTTGCATTTTCTGCTTCTCTTGATCCAAGTAACAATGAACTGGGGTGGCCAGTCCATTGTTCTGAAAACACCAGAATTGGGATCTGTTTAGCAGTGTGCTTGGGGTCCTTATCTTGCTGTAGAATGAATTTGCTCCAAACAAACATTGTCCAGATGGTATTGCATGACAATGATGAGATTTGTTTGTATTTACCAGCATTTGTGATGCCTTCAATGAAAACCAAATCACCAACTCCAGATGTTGTTATACAACTGCAAATTTGCACTGATCCTCCATCATGCTTGACTGATGGTTGTAGACATGGTTTCTGAGAGTCTGATTGCTTCGGCGGTGTACATACTGCTTTCTCAGTCAAATTTAATCTCCATAAAACCTTGCTCCACATCTCAGGCGTCCAGTTTTGGTGTACAAGTGCAAATTTTCTTCTCTTTTGTTTATTTCCTTTTCTCAGTAGTGGCTTTTTGCCTTTCAGACCCATAGCATTGAGTTGTCTTCTCACATTGGAAAGACTGACAGAAAAGCCTTCTGGATTTTTTCAGATCTGCAGCAAGAGTGGAGCTTGATTTTTTCCTATCTCTCAAAGATAAAATCTTTAAGTACTGTATTTGTGATGGTTGTAGTTTCCATTCTAGTGTGGTGTCAGCATCGTAGAACATACAGCACTTGAGATTAAGACCAGATACTCATGACCCCTACAAGGGACAAAAATAAATTGCCACGTCTTGGGAGGTTATAAGTATGTATGCATAATTTGGGAAATTTGGAGAAGCACAAGTAATGTGATAACAATAAATGCTCTCTCATTTCTCCTTCTGTTGTGATATATTTAAACAACATGTATGACATATTTGTAACGTACGTAACATTTTTCATGTATTCTATGTCTTTAGGCATTTGTGATACCTCATTTGATTGAGTACCAGTAGTTTTTCAAGAAAACAGACATTAGAGACACGTGGCGCTTATAAAAATATCGAAGCCTTCATGCGTTTTATCTGTGCCATTCCAGACCTTCCTGGCTCCAATGAACCAAGTGTTTCCTGCTGAGGATGACGTCAACAAGCACGTGGAAGACAACTGTAAGTTTCTGAGGTTTCCCGTCAAGGAAGTTCGGCTATAGAGTGGGAAGATTTATCGATGCCTCTTACTCTGTGTCGGGGGAACGTGTTCGATTTGCTAATGCTCTTCATGGGAAATGAAATGCTGCTGCTGATGCCATTGGCTGTAAATGGAGCGGCAGTGTAGTGTGATGGGTAAGGAACTGGTCTTGTAACCTAAAGGTCACAGGCACGACACAGCCGTTGTAGCCTTGAGCAAGATGCTTAACTTGCGTTGCTTCCGTATATATCCCGCTGTATAAATGGATGCAGTGTAAATGCTGTGTAAATAAGGTGAGTACGTCTCTCTGGATAAGAGCGTCTGCTAAATGGCTGTAAAGTAATGTAAATGGAGTGCCAGTGCAACAGATGCGTCGTAAGACACCCAATGCTCTATGAGATGGGCTTATAAGCACTTGGACTGGATCTTACATGATTTACACTTGTCTTTGAGCTTGGTCGGGATAGAAGAAGTGAACGCTATGCCTGGGGTTGATTTCCATGAAGTTCTTGATATTCTGCCGAAAGTAAATCCCTCTTGGTGTTCGATTTAGATGCGTGCCGAATTAATATTTTAAGGAGAAGTAGACCTGCCCTTGCTGTCCTTGAACTTGTACCATGTTGTGTCATAGCTCTTCAGATGATTTTTCATGAGAAATTGTTGTGAGCCCTGTTGCATTTCCTTTTTCAAACGGCGGAATTCTTTTTGTCCTTCACAGGTTCCCTTATGTACTTGAATGAAGCCACACTCCTGAACAACGTTCGTGTGCGGTACAGTAAAGATAAAATATACGTAAGTTATGCTTTTCACCTGTTTGTGCTGGCCTAAATAGGCCTGTTATGACATTGTTCATTTTCCCATGTGCCTGCAAACTTTGCTTCATTCCCATGGTCATAAAACAGTGTTATGGTGCTGTACGGAGGGTCATTCTAGCAAACACGGGGCAAAAGCACTCCTTTCTAGAAATGAGCTGTCACTCACTCCTCTTATAGGTGCACTAGGAGGTAAAGTTGGACTGTGTAGGATGCATATGTAAACATTTCTGTCAGGGAAATTTGAGACCTTTGCTCATTGTTTTGGTCATGACTCCTTATTTCAGTAATGGCTTTTCCTTCTTTTCTGGGGTGTTTGGCACAATATGGTCTGCGACAGAGAAGAACAGTTCCTGGCATTATCCCCTTCCCCCCTCCCCCCCCCTCCCCGCACCCTCTCCAGGGTCTGTTGTCACCCCTGCATGGGCGCGGCCAAACCTTTCATCAGAGTCTCAGTATAGCCCCCCATCTCAGGTGACCTCTGCAGTCGCCCCCACCATGCTATCAAGTTGCTATGGGAAGCCAGTCAGGCCTTCTGGCATGACACAGTGATCCGTTCCCTCATGCCCGAAGGCATACCCAACAGGTGGCAGAGAAAGGGATAGAGAAGTTGCTAGCAAGTGCTTCAGGTTGTGCTTCAGGTGACACCTAATGGTTGGAATGAGGTACTACAGTTATTTCAATGTTGAACTGCCCAGCAGGGATTATGTGCTTTGCTGAACAATTAATTTAATCACACGTTTTGCACATTTTAATAATACTTTTAAAAATAATTATAATAATTAAGAAGAAGCAGATGAAGAATAATACATTTAGCATATTCACATGCAATGAATTACTGCCTTAGTAGTACTTCATAATAAAAATAAATACATGCGTTGTATTCACAAATAAATATATCAGATACTATTGGAGTGATCAGTTTTATTCTGAGGCCTGTGTCATTGCTGCGATGTCGATCCACTAGTGCAAGACAAGCCTGCGTTCTCCAGCCAGTGTTCTCCATTCTGCCTGTCCTTGGTCCTTTTCAGTTGGCATTCCACCAGCAGAGCTGAGCACCCATTGTATTTAAGCAGGACATTTCATGCGCAAGGACTGCAGAATTGTTAGTGTGCGATACGAGTTGGACCAATCCCACTGAAACTCTCCCACCACGCACGATTCTACAACCGACTGCACCCAGCCATGCGAGGCCACCGACCGCCGTCAGCACCGGCGCAGCGATGGTTCGATTCCGAACCAAGCGGTGCATTCGCGCACTGGAACGGTGTCTTGGCAGGATAAGCCCCCAATCAGCCTGTAAATGTTCCGTTTTAAATGCTTTTATATCACTTCTGCTGCGATCTGACAAAAATGCTTTTGAACAAAATTACATCTGTCAAGCTTAAAGCTTCAGATGAATTCTAAACAAATCAGAGTGTCAAAAGTAAAGCGGAAAAACAAAGATTTATAAATAAACTGACACATCAGTGTCTTTCCCAATTTCTGCTGGCTCACATCCTGTTTGCTGACAACTTAATTAATGTGCCTGCGTGTGTAGCACCTGTTTTCCAACACCGTAATTAGGCCCTTGGAAGTGTCTAACTGAAACAAATGAGAGATTTCTTAGTGCCATTCCTAACATCATTAATCATGTTAGCTGTACGAAAGGAAGCTGTGAGCTGTAAGGAAAATGGTAATTAATCAATGATTATCTAGTTGTGCGCACTGCCTATTCTGCAAAGCCCATTTTTATCTAGCGTGTATTTATACTTTTTACAAAGGGACTTTTTCATTCTGTTTCTGAAGCGTGTGTGCTTATACCATGTACAAAGGCGCTTTTTTCATTCTGTCTCTGAAGTTTGTGTACATTTACCATCTACAAACGGACTTTTCCATTCTGTCTCTGAAGTTTGTGTGCATATACCATCTACAAAGGGGCTTTTTCATTCTGTCTCTGAAGTGTGTGTGCATATACCATCTACAAAGGGACTTTTCCAATCTGTCTCTGAAGTGTGTGCTTATACCATCTACAAAGGGACTTTTCCATTCTGTCTCTGAAGTGTGTGCTTTACCACACAAGTTTCATTTGTCTAAGGGGATATCTTCTTTCCATTCTGTCTCTGAAGTGTGTGCGCATGTACCGTATACAAAGGGACTTTTCCATTTTGTCTCTGAAGTGTGTGCACATATATTGGTGGTGGGTGAGGTGAGTTCCCCTTCACTGTAAAAGCACTTTGAGCATTCTGAAAACTGCTATGTAAATGCAAGGATATATACCATCTACAAAGGGACTTTTCCATTTTGTCTCTGAAGTGCGTGCACATGCACTATACCATCTACAGAGAGTATTCTCCATTTTCTGTCTGAAAAGTCTGCATATGTCACCTACAAAATGACTTCTCCATTCTCTTTCTCTGGGGTGTTCAATATATATTATATTTGCAACAAGCTCTCAGAGCTCCTGGGGCACAGGACCCTCCAGTAGATGAGGACCAAAAGGGAAAATAATGGGAGTGCATGTTGGTCCAGGTGCCGGTGTTGAATGGATGTCTCTGTCATTTATTGTAATAAACTAACATTTCTCTGTCCCCAAAAAATGAAAGTGGATCATTTTAGACTGTGGACAGATTATCAAATGCTTTTGTTTCTCTGTTGAAACATGTTCAAGCAATGCATAGACTGAAACTTTTTTATATACTACTTTAATCTGTTGTGTTTTTTTTTTCCTTGTAGACTTTCGTAGCCAACATCTTGATCGCGGTGAATCCGTACTATGACATCCCCAAGCTCTACACGCCGGACACCATAAAGAGCTACCGAGGGCGATCCCTCGGCACCCTGCCTCCACATGTTTATGCAATCGGTGAGCGGGCGCAACACGTTGCCGGGACAATGGCAAAAAAAATGCATTCAAATGACGAACTTAACTAATTAAGTTTTCATCAAACTATGAGAACACTATTTGCTTGCTTTATTGAAAAACCTGTCGGAAGTTAACACAGTAATGAGGAAAAATTCTGTATTGTTGTGTAGCCTCTGTATTTATGCGGAATTGACTGCAAAATGCAAAATTGACTGCAAAATGTATGAAATAGTGGGCAATTCATGGATATTATTACTTTTTCCTGTCTGAAAGCATGAGGAGTGAGCAGGTCACTTTGCAACAATTATTTATTTGATTAGTTATTATTTATATAGGATTAACTAACATTCTACTTAGTGTGCTATGCTAACGCAAGGTTTTATTATTGTAATACTGGATATTAGTAGGCACAAAATATTTGATATACATTTGATCAATGTGCATCTCCAATGTCCCTACGTTTCTCCCACTCCACCAGCACAGACGTCCTGAAGTACCTCATGTCATTGGTTCCTGTTATTTCAGACTTAATGAGTGAAATAGTTATCTCTGACCCTCTCCAATGTAGACACGTTAAAATAAGAATAAACGCTTGAAGCAGCTGCTGTAGAACATAGAAAAGCAGTGCACAGGTGTTTTTTTACAGCTCGTTATGAATGTTCATCGGCATGTAATCGCAATTAGTTTTATAGTTGTAGGTTCGTACGGGTAATTTACATTAAGCGCTTTAGTGATATTGCACGTACACTTGCTAGTTTAGAAACATTGTTAGCCACATCTGGTGCTTAGGCTTCTGTTTCTCAGATGGATGCGCTCTTGCTTGAAAGAGCATCTGCTAAATTAATGTAATGCAACTTGATGGTTAGCGCGAATGACTGAAAGGTGTTCATCGTGTCTTTGTCAGCCATTTCACAGCTCACCTTAAGCTCTCTCTATCTGCCCACCAGCGGACCCAAACCCTGCAGTTTAGTAGCCCTTCTCATTAAAAGACTGCGGTGTCTTACTTAGCTTTTTTCTGGCTTTGTGTTTCCAGCGGACAAAGCGTACCGGGACATGAAGGTGCTGAAGATGAGCCAGTCCATCATCGTCTCCGGGGAATCTGGAGCGGGGAAGACAGAAAACACAAAATTCGTTCTCAGGTCTGAAGGGATTTGCTGCCACATTTTCGTGGAAAACACGAGCTTGTGCTCGACATCACAACTGTTTTTTTCTGAGGTTCTTTAGAATGTGGCTAAATGAATTGGCTTGTGTCACTTAGGCCTACGGGTCTCTCTTTTTCACTGATTACATGATATTATAGGAACTTGTTTTACGCAAGAACTTTTAGATTCTTATTTATAACAGCGCTTGTGAATGAGAATGAATCTGTTCCCCTTGTTTGTTCTCCAGGTATTTGACAACATCCTATGGAACTGGTCAAGATATTGATGAAAGAATTGTGGAAGGTGAGAATGTTCGTATTTGCAGTATTACTCTAGACAAGTACAATACGAAACCTGTAATCCGTGAATAAGTATTTTTACTTTTTCACATGAGTGATATGAGTGTTCGATAACTTTTTTCAATAAATAAATGAAATAATAACTTTTTAAATGTGTTTTGTGCTCAGATTCCTGTTCTCTAATGTCACATTTTGTCTAATGATCTAAAACCATTCAATGGGAAAAAAATGTAATTATAGAGGAAATCTTAAAGGGGGAAAATACTTTATGTAAAGGCATGTATTCACAAGCATTGTTTTTTTGCTACAGGTAATACATGTAGTTCGTGTGGAACAGGTTGTAGATATAGTACATGTGGTAGATTGTTTAAGCAGTAGATTTTGTAACTGCCATTGTTTTTTTCTTTTGACTCGTAGCCAATCCCTTGTTGGAGGCCTTTGGGAACGCTAAAACCGTCAGGAATAACAACAGCAGTCGTTTCGGGAAGTTTGTGGAAATCCACTTCAACGAGAAGGTACCGTCTTAGCTTAGCCCTCCACGGTATCACTTATTTCACAAAGCTAATGTACACACTTTCATTAAAAAGAACAAGGCTCAAGGGTATGTTCTTAGATTGGAGCAGTTTGCATACAGGGCAGCTGTGGGAAGCAGTGTGGTGTAACGATTAAAGAGGCAGGCTTTTTAAAACCGGATGATTGAATGCTTAAATCCACTGCGGCTTTACCTTCAGACAAGGCACTTATCCTGCAATGCATCAGTGAGTGTCCAGCTGTGTGAAGGAATAATGTGTTCAGTTTATGCTATGCACTGGAAGTCACCCTGAATTAGGGCATACATCAGGCACATTGGTCATGCCAAGTGAAAAAGCTGTTCTTTATTTTTTGGAAGCTCATTTTCTGAGGTGGAAAGTCCAAGGGGTCAGAAAGTAAAACTCCAACCATGTGTTTCGTCCTCTCAAGAACTCAGCCAGCTGATGTCACTGATTAGTTCTACCTGTTGGCTGAAGAATTGTGCTAATTAGCAAATATGGGCAATAGAAACAAAATACTGGGGAGGACTTTTGCTTTGTGAACCTGGATTTTCCACCTCTGCTCTTTTTCATGTGTCCTATTGATTATATATTTTCTGGCTTGTCCTTGGTAATATGAACATTGTCCTTTCTTCCACATTTACTGTGTATTTCATTAAATACATGTGTGATTGAGATATGTTACATTACATTACATTACAGGCATTTAGCAGACGCTCTTATCCAGAGCGACGTACAACAAGTGCATTAGTTCACGGTGCAGAGGTGCAAAAGAAACACACTAGAGTGAAGTAAGGATCGTAGTGCCAGAAGTGACCACATCGATCAGGACTCCAACCCTGTAGAGTACTGTTCAGCAAACATCCTACCAGTACAACTAGCACTGGAATCACATTGCCTAATCAGACAAAACAATCCTGCCAATAACTAACGTAATCTATTATCCTAACTAGTACATGGCTAACTATAGCTAGGGAGGGGTGGGGAGAGGTGCAGCCTGAAAAGATGAGTCTTTAGTCTGCGTTTGAAGTTGTATAAGCCGTCCTGTTTCAGACACGTTTCGACATACTAATGCCACTGCGTCGCAGCCTATAGTTGGGGTTGGATAAAACGGTCAGCTTCTTTTTTCATTTTTGTATTTATTCATGGAGGGGAGGGGCATATTAGGGGCCTTGAGATGAAGAGGTGTAGGTGTCCCTGCTGCTGAGCACCGGTGATTTCTTTCAGTCATTTCTCAGTGAAATCCATCTGAACCGAAAACGTTACCGCACGTTCAGCGGTCTTTACTGCGGTGTGTGGCCATATTGTTTGCGTTGACCGTGCGTGTCTTTGTCCATGTGGCAGAACGCAGTGGTCGGGGGGTTTGTGTCCCACTACCTGCTGGAGAAGTCCAGGATCTGCATGCAAAGCAAGGAGGAGAGGAACTACCACATCTTCTACCGGCTGTGTGCCGGCGCGTCCGAGGACATCCGCCACAAGCTGCACCTGGACTCCCCGGACAGCTTCAGGGTGAGCGCACGTTCTCACTCTATAATTTTATAGCAGGAGGTCGGTGTGCTCGTGTAGCTATGCTAGTATTTCTCCAAGTGAATTTTTTGTTGTTGTTTTCATTCTAAGTTGATTTCATATTTACAATTGAATCAATTCCAAAGTGACTTATAAAGTGTATTACATAAGGTTAGCAAACACTGCAAGAGAGGGGTGCAGTTACAATCATATTACAGTTGCAACCACTTTAGTGCCACTGTTGAGGTGGTTGCCTCAAGAACTGAGAGGAAGGTGGAGAAAACCGAAACTTTTTAGTTAAATAGAAACATTTAAATAGATAAGAAATATGCTATTAGCACTTCAGGTGCTGGTAAATGTGAGCCTTTGCAGCAACACGACATTCTTAGCCATACCAGGATTATGCGGTGAGTGCTGTCTCCGTGGCGATTTGGACTGGACTGACTGTTGCCAGGGTGAGGGGAGAGGACTCACCAGTGAACTGCAGACACTATTACGATAAAAGGATAAAAGGAACACATTCTGCCGCCTAATTGGATGATTTGAGAGGGCTTTCTGTGTCCTGTTTGTGGCCTGAACAATGAGGCCCTGGCTCTATCTGCCAGACATTTCCATGGCCTGTTTAGCAGCTCCTATTAGGGCAAACTCTTATTTTGTGACAGTTTGAATGCTCATGAACATTCTGCATGAGCTATTGCATCTGCATTATATTTGACATTTTAATGTCTTGTGACTGTAATCATAATAAATATGTATAATATCTGATATTTCATTTTGTTATGAAATGGCATTCCGAAATAGTTTAACTTATTTTTTGCTGTAATTCCAAACCGTTACATTACTATGTCAGTTGGTAATGTGGTCACATAAAACCACGTTATGTCAAAACTATTTGCAAAAAATACATCCAACAAGTGTTCTTATGAGCTTCAATGCTGTATTTTCCACATACTACAGTATACCTAATGGCAGGGTCAGTCCCTGTAACATGGCCACTGCCATTTTGTTTCAACGTAGAGATGGTCAACTTACGCGTGGATCCATTCGCCTCTTTCTCGGTGGGCGGAAATGAATGAATTAAGGATACTCAGCCCTGGTCCAACAGGGGCGCAATTTCTGCAGGTTTCTTTGAAGGTTTTGCAGTCTCTATCATTGTTTAATGTTGGGTAGGCTGTTGAAATGACCGTGCAGGGGCTACATGTGGCTCACCGTAGACCTACTCTTGGGCCTTCAAGCAATAAGACATACAGTGCAGTCTGTGAATATTGGCTCTGTACTCCAGCACATTGGATTTAAAATGAATACGAGGTTAAAGTGCAGACTGTCTGCTTTAATTTGAGGGTATATACATCCATACCAGGTGATTTGTGCAGTAAACTGGGGATAAAATAGGGCTGTAATTCCTACACTGATTACCCACATGTGGATGTAAATGGCCTCAAATTGAAGATGACAGTTTTACCCTCATCTTCATTGTTTCACTTCAAATCCAATGTGCTAGAGTACAAAACCAAAACAACAAACATTTTGTCACTGTCCAAATGCACATGGACTGCATTGTAGGCATAAGAATTGGTGACCGTCTCGGTCTGTATCTGCACAGTATGCAATATTGTGATGACTGTGCATATTAAAAGGGCATCTAATTAATTTACACAGACACAATGAATCTTATTTTTTGTGCTGTTAATCCTCAATGGAAAGTGGGTGGTCCGTATCTGCAGTGTTTTTTTTAATTTTTATTTAAAGAACCTGGCCCCCAGCAAGAAATTGTTCTAGAATTGTCTAGGGTATTTAACTCAATGTTGTAGAATAGAAACAAAAATGAAGTCACATGAGGGCGACCCGTTTATTTTGCATGTCGTTTGGGGGTTGTGTGATTTCTTCATTTTTTTGGGAACGGGAAAGAGAGATCAGCCCTGAAATCGCATCCTGAGATTTAGCATCCAGGGAGTAGCTCTGTCCCTTTTTTAAGCCGGCGCTTTGATGTTTTCCTGACTGTCGTTCGCTCTCGGTCTTGCTGAAGCGATGCTTTCGTAAGTGCATTAGTCAACACTGAGCGCTCAGCTCTTCTGTTGTTTTGCCCGGCGGCGGCGCCCGAGGATTTTTTTTTGTCGGCGTCGACAGCAAATTCGCCGCAGACGGTATAATTGCTGTCTGAATTTCAATCGCTTTGCCGAAACACAATAGTTGTGTGGAGAATGAATGTCGCGCTGCAGAAAATAAAAAAAAATGAAAGGGAAAAAATGAAAATAATTTGTCTTTTTGGGGAGGAGGAGGAGGAGGGGGGGGCATATTTTACAGATGCGATGGGATGTCACCTGTGAGGTTGCATCCGGCTGCTGTGAGGGCAGGGTTGGAGGAGGGGGGGGGGCATTGTGTCTGCTGTACTGGCCTCATAAATCATGACCTTCGCTCTGTGTCTCACCTGAAAACTGCTTTCAGTGACTTCTTCTGAACTCCAGGGTAGTCCCATTTCTTCTATGCTACATCGTCTGTCACTTTTGGGGGTAAAAGGCTAGCATGTGCAAAAACAAATGAAGTCAATAGGTCGCTTATTTTCAGCCCTGCAGTTCACCAATTTAAATGATACGGTTACTGCACCATGTTGATCCCATGACATGCAGCAATGTTACTTTTATAATTATATTGAGCACATATGTGTTCTGTGGTGGCACGGTGCTGCCGCCTCACAGTTCCCCCCGTGTCCGCGTGGGTTTCCTCCAGGTGCTCTGGTTTCCTCCCACTGTCCAAAGACATGCAGGTAGGCTAATTGGAGTCTCTAAATTTCCCATAGGTATGAGTGGGTGAGTGAACAGTGAGTGAATGGTGTGTGTGCCCTGTGATGGATTGGCAGCCTGTCCAGAGTGTCTTCCCTCTCACCCAATGCAATATATAGCTGTGTGTTCATAACGACATTAAATAAATGTTTTTCAGACTCCCCACTGCAATTTAATTCTTCATTTATTTCTTGAAAGTTCATGGTTTCAAGTGTGTGTTCACTTTTGTGTGATTTTTTCATTCTTTTTGCAGTATCTAAATCGAGGCTGCACCCGATACTTTGCAAGCAAGGACTCAGACAAGCAGATTATGCAGAATCGAAAGAGTCCAGAGGTGAGGCACCGTGTTTGGCCCGCATGCCTTAACCAATCATAACCACCAAACTTGGGTAAAATGTGAGACGCTCATTCAGAATTCTGAGACTGGTGTATGGTGGGCGGGAGGGGGCTGGGTGCAGCTTGGATGGGCAAAATGGATGCTTAAAGGAGTACCATGGTGATTTTCACACTTTCTCGGTTTTATGTGCTATTTGCACAAGAGGCATTGAAGAAACACAATGAGCAAAGTATTAAATATGTCCGTTCTGTATTTTTGGAGAAATATGCGTTTTAAATTCATCGTCCTATTTTCAACTGGTTGAGAAAGTTGTCATTTTGCTACGTCACGAATACAGTAACCACTCTCATTTCCACGCCCCGTAAAGAAATCTGACAGGACACACCGTCCTGCTGTTCGGACAATGCAAATATTTGACTAATGTTAGGTTCACTTAAATTAGAGTGCCTTTAGATTATTTCTGGTTATATTCATTTAGCTAGCTAGCTAACGTTAGCTAGCTAGGAGGTTTGCTTTCATAAGGCAATGTTATCGATAACGTTAGCTTGCTAGTTTGCTTTTATGAGGACGTTATAGTTTTGCTTTTATCTTAACTTGGCTAGCTAGATAGCAAAAATTATAATTGGATATAAGTCAACGTCCTTACCTTAGCTATCTATCGATACTTGATATACTACTAAGCTAGCTAGCTTGTGAAAATTCAGTCTCCCAAAGAGAGCGCGTATCATGGGGGTAGCTATGGTAACGGGGCACGGTCTGTCAATCATAGCTAACTGACAGTTCTCATTACCACGCCCAGACGGTTCGGGTGAATTTTTATAGTGGGAAATTTAGGCTTAGAAAAATACGTTTTAAAGTACATTGAAATGACTGAAGAATTAAAAAAATATGCACATTTGTTTTGTTGTTGCCTGAAGACAACTGGGAAGTGTCATGTTCAACCACCATGGTACTCCTTTAAAGCATTTTCTGTTATTTTTGTGTCATTTAATTTTGGTTCTTACTCATTGCCAGGTTGTGAACTAATTCCGATGACTAATTCTTATCCTGTTATATTAGTTGTATTACTAATTGCGCTTGCATCACTTGTAGAAATTAGTGAAACTTTCTTTGAAACAGTGTGCCTAAGGTCTACATAACAACAACACTGACTCAGCGTGGCACCTGACATGCTATGCCTTTCATCATTAAAATGAATGAAACTAAGCGTAAATCAAATGACTTTCCTGTGGACGAGTGGTGTTGTATTCCTCACACAGAATTCCAGGTTGGGTTGGTACACTATGACTATAACTAATGGCCTTCGAGAGATCTGAGAACTGGGTGCAGGCAAAAAAAAAACTATTTGATTTCCATCCTGATAAATTTCCATTCACATTATTGTTTTTGTGAAAAACATTTTCATTAAATTCTCTGTGACATGAAATGGAAAAGGAAACATTTATTCATCTGATTCATGTATGGAATACTGTCAAACCTGTCAAAAAGCCAGTTTTCAGTAATAGGGACTGAATTCAATAGCTAGTTGAGTATTTTTCCTGATACGGCAGGGCTGCCCAATCTTGTTCCTGGAGATCTACCATCCTCTAGATTTTCACTACACCCCTAACAAAGCACACCTCATTCAACAGCTAGAGATCTCGCTGAGCTGCTAATTAGTAGAATCATATGCGATTTGTTAGGGTTGGAGTAAAAACCCACAGTAGATATCCAGGAACTGAGTTGGGCAGCCCTGTGATACTATCAATTAATCTTAAGATGTTTTAAATATTCTATAATGTTCTCCTCATGTCTACATTTGAGGCCTCTGAGCTTGTACAGTTTTTAAAAATGTCTGGGGTTGTTCTCTGTGATTGCATGATTAATTCATTTCTAATGACCATTTAATTAATTTTTTATACTGTATATATCAAATAGGAAAAATCTTATTAACATAACATTTGTACCGGTTTCAAAGCTTTACCCCTTGCTTCTGAATGGTCCAGTTTTTTCACTCCTGCGCTTGAACTAAACAATCACAGAATAACTCGCTCACACTCCCGCACTAGGTAACAACATGGCTGAAAGCTTGGAAGTTGGAAATAATTAAATAAATTTAAAAAAATAATAATAATAATGCATTTTATTTATAAAGCACTTTTCCCATCCTCAAAGTGCCATACAACATCCTTCTCTGCTTCTGGAAAAACTGAAATGTTGCTCAGTTCATCGTTGGCTCATTGTGTACTGCTACTCTCAATGTGAGGTTTGCTCAGTTCAATGTTAACAGGCTAATTGTTTTTACCTAAATGAATTATGTACTTAATCAGTGGTATAAACTATCAGTGGTAACATCATAAAACAACAAATATTAAAATATATTCAAAACTCTTGTTTTTTTGAAATACAATATTAAAATTTAATTCCAACTGACAGCACTTGCGTATATTAGTTTAATTATGAATTGTTCTAAATGAAGTGAGCAGGCGTGTGAACATTAGTCCCAGCGAAAGTGTTCAAAATTGTATTACACTGATGTGAATAAAATGGCCCTCAAAACACTCACATGTAGATGTTACTGGGTCCCATCCAATTAGATACAATTATGGGTTTTATTTTCAGCAACCTTGGTGTCTCTGAAGAATTTGTCCTGGTTGTATAAGCACCCCTGTCGCTTTTTTGAGCTTCACAGAGCCAAGAATGTCAAGCACTTCCTGTTTCAGGGTGTCCTGAGCTGTGGTTGCTGCTGTTCTGTATATCCTGTTTAATGTCTCATTAATCAAAGCTTTTGCGTTTCTTTGCACCGCTCCTGCCCTGTATATTACAGGATGAGAAGGTGATCACGTTTTATAACCTTTCCTGGAAATGCATTTCTGAAGCTGTTGTTATGTCAATGTAAATTCTGAGAACGCTCAGGATTTACATCATTCCAGACTGTAGTGGGGCAGAGTTTGCATTTCCTCAGTTCGCGTGCATGCTGTTACGATAGTGATATATAGAGGGAGGCTGCTGTCGGTGAGGCGTTTGTATTCTTCTTCCCCCCGGAGCTCTCTTCCTGGGCCCAGAATGTCACAGTATATTTTCCGAACAGACACCTAAGCGAGACTGAAATATGTTCATTGCTGAAGATCAATCATTGCCCTGAACAGACTGTGTGCAAAATCATAAATTTATTACAAAATACAATCCAAGGTTTTGCCTAAAGTAATATTCCCAATAGACAGGAAATACGTACTCGTTGATGCTATAAATTGTTGTAGTCTCTGTGGATATTCAGAGGCAACATTGTGTTTGAGGTCCGTGAAGGGAAAATTAATATTTTAATAATTCATATTTCACTAATGTGGGGGGAACATGAATAGCTTGTTCAGTTCTGTGCCAGTAGCAATGACTCCCTGTGATTTCAGGGTATCCACACTGTGGCATTCTGTGGAGTGTGCTCTTTCCTCTTCTGCTGCTTAACAGTCACCAGTGCAATGCTAGTTTATAATGAATTCTCTCCAAAAATACACTTTAACTAAAAGATTACCAAATCTTTTGCCAGCATGATCCATGAAGGCAAGACGCCTGTGTCGTGGGCATTGGTGTGGTGCTTTGCATGGCGTTTGAAGCACGAAGCTAGTGCCGTGTGCGTTCTGTAGTTAGGCTGACCTTTGACCCACGTGCTAAATTACCAATCTACTGTCAGCTGCGCTCGGATTACTCATCAGGTTTTGGCGCCCTGCCTAACCTGGCTCCGATTGGTCGGAGGTTTTTGCGTAGTCCGAGCGCGCTGACGCGTCATTGGTGGAAACGGTGGGTGGAAGCGAGAGGGAGAGGAGGGCGTTGACTGTCCTGTGGGTTTTGGTAGCACCTGAAGTCGGGCGCCCTGAAGGACGCCCAGCTGGATGACCAGGGCGACTTCGTGCGGATGTGCGGGGCGATGAAGAAGATCGGCCTGGACGACACGGAGAAGCTGGACCTGTTCCGCGTGGTGGCCGGCGTCCTGCACCTCGGCAACATCGACTTTGAGGAGACGGGGAGCTCCTCGGGTAAACGCCTCCTGCTGCTCCTCAGCCAGGACACGCACACGCACACGCACACGCACGCACGCACACACATAAACGCACACACACACACACGTACAGGCACACACACATACATGCTCACATACACACGCACACACACACACATATATGTGCACTCACACACGCACATGCACACGTGCACTCACACATGCACACGCACACGACACACGCACACCATGCTCACTCACACACACACACACTAATTGCACTCAACACGCACATGCACACGTGCACTCACACACATGCATCCTCACAACACATGCACACAGCATCAAACATTATTACCCAGACTCACTATGCAGTAAAATGTCTGTTGTTAATCCACATTACTAAGTGGGACCAAGTGTTATCTGTTAGTTAAAGAGTTTAATAAACTCTTTTAGAGTTGAATTAACTCTGGACAGTTTATTGTGTTGTATACTAGATTTGGATTCTGCCACCTCCCACATAAAAATGCACAAACACAGACACATTTACTCACAGAGACACACACACAGAGACAAGCACACGTACACATATAGACACACACACATATTTATTCCGCCAAACACACAACAAATGAAGTGTTGAAGTGGAACAAGTCCATAAAATATATTTTTATAACTGAGAAACAGCGACGGTTTATATGTCCTTTCATTCCTGATGGATTGAAGTCAGGAACCCAATGTATTAATCAGAAAGAAGAAAAATGGCGTATATAAACCGTAGCTGCACACGTTGCACACTTCACGAAAACGAGCAGACGTGCGGTGAATTTCGGCGAGTGCCGGCTCACCCGAATGCCGCGCGCGTTCGCAGGTGGCTGCTCCCTGAAGAACCAGTCCAACCAGACCCTGGAGTACTGCGCCGATCTGCTGGGCCTGGACCAGGAGGACCTGCGAGTCAGCCTCACCACCCGGGTCATGCTCACGACAGCAGGGGGCGCCAAAGGCACAGTAATCAAGTAAGCCGCAGGGCGTATCGCCGCCCCACCCCGCGGGGGAGGCCGCGGGGGACCGCGCGTCGTGTCCCGCAAGCCGAATCCCTCGCGCTCCCCCTTTTTTTCTAAACGAGCCTAGGTGAGCACGCCCGTGCAGCGGGGCAGCCTTCTGCCTTTTATAAATAAATGATCTTTTCATCTCCTCTGCAAATATGAACAGGCCGCTATCTATGAAAAGCTGAATAGAGCCCTGATTTTTTAGGGGCCCAGCCAAGGCATTAATGAGCAAATGTATTATTATTTTTTTCATTCTTACCCTCCACTGGCCAGAGTGAACGTATTAATACATTTCCAGGAAGCACTACAGATGAGACATCTGTTCAAGAAGTAGATGGTAGGGCATCTGTGCTTTTTTCAGGTGTTAGGTGTCATATGTTCTCACTGATGTTCTGTAAGTTTGTCATAAATGTTGTCCTGGACCCACGAATATCACAGACCATAAATGTGTATGTATAATTTTGGTCTACATTTAAGTTGTTGATAAATATTTTGAACAGGAAAACGCCCCTTTGTACTGCCCATTGAGTTAACGCCCTCAGTCCTGCATGAAAATGTTCAATTGACTTCATCGCGGCCATTACATGCTTCCACACTTGCCGTTCTCTCAAAGGGGGTGTTTGTGATAGGAAGGCGGACAGAACCTCCGTCCGAGGCTCCCTCGTTTGAGCTCTTGTCGGGTTGGAAACGGTTGACGTGCGGGGTGCCGTGTCCCTTTGCCGCGCGAGCGTAGTTACGCGTCTGGTCATCGCCGCTGGCAGCACTGAAGCGGCTTATTGACCTCCGAGGCGGCGGACGTTTGAACCAGCCTGTTTCGCGTAAGTGGCGTTTATTTATGTAGGTTGCGTAAGGCATAAAGTCTCAATTGCTCTAAATCCACTTCGGGGTGGCTTCTACCTTGATTCATTTGCGAGGGTAATTATTTGTGACCCTCTGCTAGTGAGCTCGGGCAGACCTGGCGAGCCGAGCCACTAAACACTGGTAATTTCTTTTTTTCTTATTCATGACGTTAAGAACATTGGGGCACTTTCAGTAAAAACAGAAAGTGCTGTGCCATTTAGCTTTTTCTGCTTCCTTTGCACTTTCAGTCTTTGGACAAAAGGGCAAAACTCTTTAGTGCGATAAATATTCATTGCCTCCGCGGACATGAATAGCACACCACGATCCATTGAGAAGGTAGTACTGGGGGGGGGGGGTGCGGTTGTGGAGGTTGCGGGTTTGAATCCTAGGCGAGACATTGTTTCTGTGCCCTTGGGCAAGGCAGCTCAGTCTGAACTGCTCTGCAATCGGGCATGCGTGTACATGCACACTTCTGTAATCGTCATGTGACTTATATAAAATCACATAGACATTACTGTTGTCAGCCACCCTGAATTAATTTTTTCTGCTGAGAACCTGATGCAGAGTTTATGCATTGTTGTATAGTTTTAGATTAGAAATCACAGTTACTTGTTTTGACAACATATACAGTGCTGTGAAAAAGCATTTGCCCCCCTCCTGATTCCCTCTATTATTATTTGTCACACTGGATGGTTTCAGATCTTGTAATATTAAAAAATTTAATATTAGACAAAGGGAAAATGAGTAAACAGAAAATACATTTTTAAAATATAATAGATAATAGGGGAAAACAGGAAGGGGGCAAATTCTTTTTCACCACGCTAGATTTGAGCATGGTTTATGTACAGTATCGAGGACTTCCACCAGCAGGCGGCGCTGAAGAGTACGTTTGCCACTCCAGGCAAGGCGCGAAAGGAGGACACTCGCGCGCGCGAGCCTCGGTGTTTATCACATCTGCCGTTAGCTGAAGCCTCATTTACGGGGCTTAATGGAGCCGGAGCCGCCCTTGCGACTCCGGGGAGCGTGACCGTGAAAGAGAGAGCGGCGGTCGATGCCAAAAGGTTCACTTTTAATAAAGGTAGCGCCCCCGGAGGAAGCCGCGAAAGAAAGCGCTCGGTGATGTCGGAGCAGAACGGAAAGGTCAGAACCTCAGGCTGCCCATTATGTTCAGACACTCCAGCTCTCCAGGTAATTGAGCTCGAATTTGGAGTTTTTGTGCTCGGCTCACGGTGGGCCATATGGTTATTCATTTTTAAACCCGTGTTATTCATTTTTTTAACAGCGCGCACGATCTCTCTCGCAAACACACACGCACACACACACAAAAAATAATTTGCGCTGTTGTTTGTTTGGGATACATCTCGGCCTCCCCTAAGCCATCGCTGCCTGTGTTCTGTTTAGTTTCTTTTTTGATTTGAGCTGTTTCAACAGCAGCTTAACAAAAGTTATTTTCTGAATGAAAATGTTTTTTGGGTGTGTAAAGCAATCCACCCCTTGGAAAAGCTTTGGCTCAGTTTTTATTTATTTTTATTTTAATTTTTTTTAAAACCCCGCTGCGATGGATTGGCAGCCTATCCAGTTTGTGTTCCTTCATCTCGCCCGATGCATGCTGGGATAGGCTCCAGCACCCCCCCACAACCCTGACCCAGGTGTAGATAATGGGTGGATGGATTAACACCCTGCTTTGTTCCGCCCTCCCCCCCCAGGGTGCCACTGAAGGTGGAGCAGGCGAACAACGCCCGGGACGCCTTGGCCAAGGCCGTGTACAGCCGTCTCTTCGACCACGTGGTGACCAGGGTCAACCAGTGCTTCCCCTTCCAGTCCTCCTCAAACTTCATTGGGGTCCTGGACATCGCCGGGTTCGGTCAGTAAAAAGCCGGTCCTGTTCCGTCTCCTTGCTCGGGCGCGAGCTTAAACGGTCGATGCTGTGCCGTAGACCAGGGGGCAGATCCGTTCAAAAAGGTGGCCTCTTCCTCGCGGTCCTGTTCACGGATACGAGTGCGATTTCCTTTTAGTGGGTCTCTGAAATGCTGGTAGGAATTCAAAATGTGAATTGAGATACAGGTTTGAACTGAAAAACAGCTTAAATTTGGGCTCTTAGGAAAAATGCACTCATTTTGTTTAATACCTAGGTTGTTACATGTTTATTTTGGCACAAATCTTTTTCAAAAATTGTTTATATTCTTAAGCCTTAAATCTGTAATGCTCTCTGTCATGCTGGTCACAACCAGTCTCTGTATTTTTCATTATAATACAATCAGCAAGAATTGCAGTAACATCACAAAGGCAGAAAATAGTTTGCAAAGCACTATTAGAGCTTTAGGCAAGGAAAGCAGATAACTGGCTGCAGAATTTCTTTCAAGATAAGACTTAAATTGTAGGAATTAGGGCTGTCACAATCACTATATATCCCTCATACAGATGGTTATGAAAATCCACATGATTAAATTGCCATCTCTGCGATGAAGGGTTTTTTTGTTTTCACCCTTTTTCAGTTTTATATAAATGTTGCCTGATAAAATTCTGTTATACGCTTCTATTTACAGAAAGAAGAACAACTGTAATGGCCTCTGCATCCATCTATGCATCTTCTAAAATGTGCTCTCTCTTCTGTATACAGCTCTCCCCATTCTTGACAAGAGCTGTACCCTTCACTTTGAATTTGAACTAGGAGAAGAGAGTGGGGAAGGAAACCAAGAGAACTAATGTTGATTTAAAAGAGAAGGACTATGCAGCCTATTATTTTGTCCTACAATAATCAAAGTACTCTTATGTCGTACTTATTTAGATATCCGGGTGGTAGGATAACCATTCTCACTTTCCTTAATTGGAAAAACAAGCTAGGAAACTTACATGTGCATTTCACCATGAGCACTCTATCAGAGAGGGTATTCAGTACGGCAGGAAACGCATTGGCCCCTCGAGGTCAAGGATCAATTGTGAGCTTATTAAGGTGGTAGTGTTGAAATTAGGGTGAATGTCTACAAATTACGCCATGGTGACAAGGGGTCATGGTAAAGTTTGAAGGTCGCAGTACTATTGTGGTTGAGTAGAAGTTGAATTTGCAGTCATGTTTTGGATTTGTAGTTTTGTTTGGGTTAGAGATGTGAACAGGACGGCTTTGGAAGAGACTGCCTTTTTCAGGAGATCTGCCTATCTGCAGCCAGGCCCATTTCCAAAATAAAGAATACAAAAATGATAAATTGCAAACCTAGAGAAAAGCATACAGACAAGTTTTTATTATTGATGGTTTATGTAGGGGAGAAAGCCTTATTCTTGTTATTTTGTTTCCCCTCCAGAATATTTTGAGCACAACAGCTTCGAACAGTTCTGCATCAACTACTGTAATGAGAAGCTGCAGCAGTTTTTTAACGAGCGGATTCTGAAGGAGGTGAGCGCTTGTGGAGGAAATCGCCGGTCCCGCCGCCTCTGGTTCGCTCTTGAGCGAGCCCCACGTGAACGGCGAGCGATGGCCTTGCGCGAGGGTGTCCAGCTGTTCATCAAGGGCTGCTCGGAATGTTCAGGGTTCCTGAGGGTCCTTGAAAACCTTGAAACGTGTAATATTTGTGTGTGGCACTGTTCAAGGTTTCGGGTGCTCGAGGGTACTTTGGTTTCGTGATGGTTTATGAATGATTTTCCTTTAAAAATCTGTGCGTCCTGTGCAACATTGGTTAATCATCAGTGCATGTATACGGCTGATGAACAAATTAATTAAGCGTAATTTATGCAAAGGTAATTGGGTGGAGCAAAGGCCAGCATGCACTCTGACTCCCAGGGAACTGAGGTTAAACCTGCAGAATATAGATTACATAGACAAGACAGATCCTTATTTTTAATAGTTAATTGAATAGCCTTGAAGTGATCTGGTCAAGAACAATAGCAGTAGCAACAAATGTTCTGTCCTTGGGCATGAATCATCTTGTATATTCATGAATTTTAGTACAGTCCTGGAAACTTATTTACACAAATCGGCACAAATCACAAGTATCTCAGACTCTGGTCCTACAAGTTTTGTGGTTTCCTTTCAATCAGCAGTCAGTTTGAACCTTGAAAACAAAGACTGGTTAGCTAGCCAATGACTTAAATGCACCAAAACGTGCCTCAGCTCGAGCTCAATTCGGCCCTCCAGGACTGCAGCTTAAGCTTCCTGTCCTGCAGTAAGGAAGTACTGTAAAGCAGACGGAAGGAGCCTAGGAGCTCACCGTCTTGTTGGGATAGAGAATCTGTTGCTGAAAGCCCCACCTCAGGGTGAGAAGATGGAGAAGTGTTTGAGTGCCCTCATTAGCATGGTAGGAGCAGAGGTGGGAGACCCCCTCCGGATGTGAAGGACTGGGAGGTGTAGATTTGGATGCTTCTCTCTCTAAGGGTCGCTCAGTAGGTAAAGACAAGCTTTGTAATGGCAGATTTGCATTTGAGAGCTATATCACACTCTGCTCTTTCTCTTTCTCTCTTTGTCATTCAAAGGAGCAAGAGCTGTACCAGAAGGAGGGTCTGGGAGTCAATGAGGTTCATTACGTGGACAACCAGGACTGTATAGGTGATTACCGCTCACTCATACACTTACACACGCTCTCACACAGAAACGAACACGCATACCCACGCAAACCCACACTGCTCAGCTTCTTCTGCTCGCTTGATATTTACAGTAATGAGCCCTCAGCCAAACACCTTGTTTCTTTTCTTTCTGAAGCCATAGTCTGTATCTGCAAAAGCAGAGTGTTCCACAGTTGTCATCCTCAAATTAATTTGTTCTTTCTTTCCCCAATGTAATGTTATATTCAGTCATTGTTTTGACAGTTTTCTGTGATACTAAAATATGTGGCTTGACTTTTTTTGTTAACCAGCAGTTTTTTGTGTTCTTTCTTCTTGCATTCTTTGTCAGAAAAACGAGTCTATCATATTGCACTAGTTTCACAAAATGTTTCTTTTGCGCTTTATAACTTGGTGAGACGGCACTAAAAACAAGCTCCAGGATATGCAACGATGGTCCCTGCATATGTTATACTTTCTCCACTTTATTCCTTGATTATTTTAATCCATAAATTCACTAGCGGCTGTCTACTCTTGAAAGTATATTTATGTGTCTCTGTCAATCTTTTTCCTAGAGCACCGGTGCCATTGTGCTGTATTATTTATGTGTCAGATTTTTCAGAGAGGCGTGCGGTTCCGCACTTACCCCGGCCTGCTGCTTGTTTCTGTTTCCCTCAGACCTGGTGGAGGCCAAGCTTGTGGGCGTCCTGGACATCCTGGACGAAGAGAACAGGCTGCCCCAGCCCAGCGACCAGCACTTTGCGGAGGCCGTGCACAGCAAGCACAAGGACCACTTCCGCCTGACCGTAAGGCTCCTGTAACACCTCGCAGTAGCGCGTGAGCGGTTGGGTGGTTACATCGTGTTACGGTGCATTACATTTTAGGCATTGTGAGACAGGTTTGTCCAGAGCCAGTTGCACGGCTTGCATTCTTCACACACGTTATCGCCGCTAGATATTTACGGAAGCAAATGAGGACAGGTACCTTGCTAGAGGGTATGAGGCCAGTTGCAAGGCCAGTTTTGTAAACATTATGCTACGCTGCATAAAATCCTTGTTCAGAAAGTAAAAGTCTTCCCCAACTTTTTTGTTCCAGTCACCTGGGTTTGCTAATGAACACAATCCTTCAGCCAGGATGTAGAATCAATTAGTGAAATCTGCTGGCAGAGTTCATGAGTGGAAGGAATCCATGGCATGACTTTTGCTTTCTGACCTCTGGACTTTACACCTCAGCGTAAATGACCTCATCTGTTGCATACGGATGAGAGAGTGAGAGTGTACTTCCATGCGTGTGTGTGTGTATGTGTGTGTGTGTGTGTGTGTGTATGTATGCGTGCACGCACGCATGTAAGTGTATGTACTGTGTATGAATGTGTACTTGTGTGCTTGCGGGTGTGTGTGTCTACATGTGCGTGTGTGTTTGTGGGGACTGAACCTTTTTTTCTGGGCCTCCGCAGGTCCCCAGGAAGTCGAAGTTAGCGGTGCACAGGAACGTGAGAGATGACGAGGGCTTCATCATCCGCCACTTCGCTGGAGCTGTGTGCTACGAGACGGTATGTAGCGTGCTGTGACACACACACACACACACACACACGTCCCCAAGGTATGATCTCTTTGTTGCATTTAATTTAATGCGCATTTCCAAAGTCATACATTACAACCAGGATGTTAATGTTGATGTCCAAAATAAAGCAGACTTGGCAAAAATACCTTCTCTGCTCTGGTATTTATCAATGGACATTCTCATTGTAAGGGTTATTAACGGAATCCACATCTCTCCTGGGGGTCTGAACTAGTGAGGTCATTGTGGTCGATGGTGCTAAAGCCAAATGCACATTGGTCACTGTGAGAGCTTGCCTTTTTTTTGTCGGGGACCATGACTGTGCATTGTGTGACCGCTGTGTAACCTTGATGTGACCGCAGGCCAAGTTTGTGGAAAAGAATAATGACGCCCTTCACATGTCTTTGGAGAGCCTGGTGTCCGAATCAAAGGACAAGTTTGTGCGAGAGCTCTTTGAGAGCTACAACAACGCAAAGGACTCCAAACAAAAAGCCGGCAAGCTCAGTTTCATCAGCGTGGGCAACAAATTCAAGGTGAGCTAAATGAGTTCGTTTGACTTCTGTCTTTAAAGCTTAGAGATGACTCCGGGGGCTTTCATCTTCAGACCTGAGCTCACAACGGTCTGATTTGGTGTGTTCTTTTGGCCTTTCGAGTCATCTTGGACACTCACTTAAGTGATGGCTTGTTTGTATTGACCCTTGATTTCTTCCCCTGGCGATCATTCTTTCTGGCGTCTGTTTGTATTTCTTTTAGAGCTGAACTCTCATGTCTCTTTAACTCAGAGAAAGAGAGAGAGGCAGAGAAACCGGAGTTGAAGTGTTTTCTCTTGTGATACGTTTTCCTGCGAGCACGTTTCGTAACTGTTCTTTCTTCTTACTCTTTTCCTTCTTCCTCCCTCCATCCTTTGCCCTCCTCTGCCTGTAGACCTCTTCCTGTACTCCTGGCTCCTCCCGTAAGAGCACCGGGAACCGTACGCCTGGACAGCGTCTCCGGCACGTTGTAGAGAGAGGGGCAGTCAGAGAGAGAGAAAGAGTTTTGTGTGTTTGGGGTTGAAATGGGTGTCAGAGAAACGTAGGCTCAGGGAAAGAGGTAACTCGCCGACGACCTATGGAAATGTCACTACCACCCCCAGCCCCACCCCCACTGCAGCTACTAACCAATAAACCATCACACCCCCCCACCTCCCCCAATCTTCCCCACCCCCACTGTGTTGCCTGTGTGCTGTTACCCCCGTGTAGTCCTCTGCACCTGAAGTTGTCTCGTCTCGCCAATGTGCTGCTTTGATGTCGTTACCTCAAGAGTGCGGCCTGGTGTTCAGATTCACTTAGCGGCGTCACCAGCACAAGACGCAGCCTGCACATCAACGCCTGACAGCTGTGTTGCCAAATTTCAGTTTAGTACAAGCAGCCATCAGTTGGTGCTATCAAGCATTTCAGTTACCATTTATGCAGACAGACATGGGATTTGTTAAGCAGGCTGGGAGACTTTGCTTAGTACGCTAAGTAACATTTTAATATTTTGTTACATTTCATGCTTATTTTGCTTTTCATACTTACTAAACTTAGTTTTACGCATTATCCATTTATTATACTTTTTTTACTGAGTCTAGCTCTAACTGCCATACCTGAGGGCCTAACAGTAGTGTTCTTACTGAGATTTGAACCCGCATCCTTCAGTCCATCCACTGTGCCACTCAACTTCTCACAACACTGGTATTCCAATTAAGTATTGTACACTCACTGGTCCATTTAGATCTTCTTAGTTATATAGGATTTTTGACCCCACTCGGAGAAACTGACTTACTACAAGGGCTTAGCGTGCTGTTCATCTAAACACTAGGCCAAAGTAGCAGCAGCAGTAGTAGCCTTAAAGAATTATACCACTATTGCAAGAGGTTTGGGTGTGCCTCCTAGACTGCTTCCTCACGTGGAACAGGTTGGCCAAATCATATGTCGACTTTTGGTTGCAAGGTGAGGACGCTGCATTTAATGGTAAAGCTGGTTGGTAAGCGTGTCTGGGGCCAGAGGAATTAGGATAAATTAATTTCTCCGTCTGTGCCACTGTTAGACACGGCTCAGAAATTAGCACGTAACGCTCAGAAGAGCACATGGCAGCCTGTCTGATGTCTCACAATGCACTGCTCCTGCGTTTGCCCCTCCCCATCGTGGTTCCCTGTGGCTGGAGCTCACCTGTTTGCACGGTGGCTGAGATCCTTCACCGCTTGCTGGATGCGAAGCCCCGCAGAGCTGGCTGAGTTTTTTTTTTTTTTTACCAAACAGCGGCGTGTCTGTGCTGACATGGCCAGCCGCTGTGGGCTCTCTTTACTTAACCGTCAAACCGCTCACTCTCTTTTACAGACCCAGCTGAACCTTCTTCTGGAGAAGCTTCGCAGCACGGTGAGTCCCCAAAATGTGTGCTTGAACCTTTGCTTTTGATTGCACAGCACCTTCGCGTACGATACCTCGGTTAAGGGCATGGTCATCGCCAGGCAACCTGACAGGAGGGTTGTTGGTGAAGTGAGTGCGGTGGTGTCCAGGGTTGAGGCTACAGGGTCCAGGTCTTGGGGTTTGTCTTGTGATGAGAAATGTATTTGCTTTTGTGTGATTACGATCCTATTTCTACTACATGGAGTATGCTGTACTCATACTTGATGTGTGCCTGTTCATGGCCTTTTTCTCACAGCTAATATGAACTTGAAAAATGATGGCATGTAAGTCACTCTTAATAAGGCAGCTTTCCAAATAATAATAGTATAAGTAATAATAATAATAATCATCATCATCATCATCATAATAATCATAATAATAATAATAATAAATACCTGAGCCTGCTTTTTCACTTTCAGTCATCTGTACCATGGATCTCTAGAACACAAATTCACTTCTCTGAGTATATTTTTCACTCTCGCGTGCTCCATTGCACACACCATATGTCACACTTTTCATCAATGGCCGTACGCTTCCATCCTGCCTTTACAGGGCTCCAGCTTCATTCGATGCGTGAAGCCCAACCTGAAGATGGTGAGCCACCAGTTTGAAGGAGCACAGATCCTGTCCCAGCTGCAGTGTTCAGGTAAACACAGGACCAGTGGCGTAGAACACATAGCGTACTGGAAACTGCCATACTGTGCACAGCAATGAATGACTACTTTTAAAAAAATGTATTAATAGATAAAAAGATTCAGAACCTAGAAAATACTGAATTATAAATGGATGGATTAAGCTTGTTTTCGGTCTGCTACTGTTACTTACTACCATTACCACTGTTACTACTAAAATAATACTCTAAGTGTAATATATATTTCAGTATTGGTAACGAAGGATCCTCTCTCTCTATTTCCTTCAGGAATGGTTTCAGTGTTGGACCTGATGCAGGGGGGCTTCCCTTCCCGTGCTCCCTTCCACGAGCTCTACAACATGTACAAGCAGTACATGCCGTCCAAGCTGACTCGACTGGACCCACGCCTCTTCTGCAAGGTCCGTTCCTCCGTCTCGTTCCGTCTCTCCTACGCCAAACCGCCCGCGGCGTCCGGGCTCTGAACGCGCATCGACCCCCCCTCTGACCACGTTCCTCTTTTCCCGCCCGCAGGCTCTGTTCATGGCCCTGGGTCTGAACGAGAACGACTACAAGTTCGGGCTGACCCGGGTGTTCTTTCGGCCGGGAAAGGTAATGGCTTTTGCGCGCGTGTGAAACGTGCTTCATCGCCGCCGCTGAATTATAACGGGCTCGTTAAAGAACGAGCTTCCTGGCTTGAGTGGCTTATGTATAAACACGGCTGTGTGAGCGCAAAGGCTTTTAATAACGACTTAAATCAGGCCCCCATTTGGAGCGGTCCGATAATAATAAAATTAAATGAGTATAAAGTTAAATGAGCAGGGTACTCACGGACATGGTGCACTTTAGTGCCTGTTTCTGTCCTTGATGGATATGCAGAATGTATTGTGTCATGATGATGTGACCCTAACCACAGTTATTTAGTGAAACTATTGTTTTGCTGATTATTGCTTGCTCTTATTCATTCTTTGTGATTATTTACATTATTTATCCATTTTCAGTTTTTAACTTCATATTATCTTCCTGTCATTGTTTCTCCAATATTTGAGACTGTACCGTCTATACTGAGCAATGGCCAAATAATAAATGATTGCAGGAGTAAACGGTGAGCAAATAGCGTAAGGACGTGTGGCTGTTAAAGGCGGAGCTCTGCTACCTGTGCAGCTGCTTGTGGTGTGACCGACGGCAGTGTCTGAAGCCGCCATTTCCGCCACTCTCCGCAGTTTGCCGAGTTTGACCAGATCATGAAGTCGGACCCGGAGCACCTGGCCGAGCTGGTGAAGCGGGTCAACCAGTGGCTCATCCACAGCCGCTGGAAGAAGGTCCAGTGGTGCTCGCTGTCCGTCATTAAGCGTACGTGTCGCCGCGGTGACGGCTGACCACCGTTCTCCGTTTGCATCTTCTACGGTGCTCGCTGTCCGTCACCATGCATACGTATCGCCACGGTTCTTGCTGCCCATCATCTTACATACGTATCGTGATGATTACATATGCTCGCCGTCTGTCTTAAATTATATGTGTCATGGTGCTTGCTGTCCGACATCAAGAACACACATATTGCCATTGTGCTTGTTGTCTGTCGTACATATCGCCATGACATTGTTCATCGTCAACATAGAATGGCCAGTGCTGTTAAGACAAAAGCCATGGCAGTGCAGAAGAGAAGTCAGCAGGTTTGCTTGCATCTTATTGCATAACGGTGACCTTCTCTTTCCCATTGGAGGAAATACAGGTGGGCATGTCGGGATCAAAAATTGGTTTCAAAAAGTGTAAGTGTGGCGTTGGTGGAAGCTGTCAGCCATTAAGCCTACGAAATGTTCCCCTATGAGTCACAAGGTCAGTGTCGGTCAAAGTGACCACACCATGTCCAAGCTGCATCGGCCCACTGTTTATTCTCCAAGACCGTCTCCAAAAAAAAAAGGTTCTCTCCCAATTTCAAACCTTCATAAAACTTTTAAACGCTCATGAAATCGTCCACCTGAACCCCTCGGTCAGCCTGGGCCAACATATTACTTTTTTTTTTTCTTTTTCTGTTTAGCAGAACGCCGTGGAAAGCGGCGCTTTCTGAGAGAATATCGGACGCCGTTATGCACAGCCAGGTGGCTTTCGCAGCGGCCATTGATTTTCCTGCAGGAGCCGCCTCGCCGCGCACAAGCTCTCCAGGCCCGCGGCAAAACAGCCCGCCGTTTCCCCCCCCCCCCCTCCGTCTCTGCAATCCCCTCCCCTGTTTTAAACCAGGGAGAAAAAAAAAAAAGACATTAAAAATATCAGAAGCGCGCTCACGGATTCGGTCGAAAGGGGACGCGGGGAGCGGAAACTTTTTCGGGTGCTTTTCCTGTTGGCCGAAAATGACCCGCCTGTGTAGGAGGTGACGTGGGGGTGGTTAGGCATTTACTAGCCTCCTGTTTTTTTTTTTTCTTTCCCTCCCCATCCCCCGCACACCCCGCAGTGAAGAACAAGATGAGCTACAGGGCGGCGGCCTGCGTTAAGATGCAGAAGACGGTGCGCATGTGGCTGTGCAGGAGGAAGCACAAACCGCGGTGAGTCCACAGAGCACGCTCAGTCGAAGGCCTGTTCCCTCCCGGAGATTCAATAGAATAGAAAACTTTATTTGTACTCAACATAAGGACATCACAGTTCTTTGCCAATGCAGAATGATAACAAGTAAATATCTTGAAACGCTTACATGGCTGTTTGGTTTACCAGGCTTCTTAAAGGGGGAGTTCGCCCAAAAATAAAATAAAGCTATATTTTCACTTACCCAGAGTGCTGTCTTTCAAATATAATGACGTGATTACTCACCAATATCCACTGACCTTCTGCACAGTTGAAGCAATGTTAACACTGCGCCCCAGAATACAGGCATGCTTTAGCTGCAACTGTGCATGAGTATACACAGTCCCCGTACTTCTGTAAAAAGTCATTTTCGATGAAACCGTGCATAAGGTCTGTGGATGTTCGTGAGGAACCATGTGATTATATTTGAAAGAGACTGTTGAGTTTTTTTTAATGTTAACTTTTCCAGCTTTGAGTACCACTAATGTTGAGGTCCGTTCTAAGGGTGAGCTGCAGCTGATATCTAAATCTCATTGAAACTTTCTGGATGGATAGACAGCTCTCAGGGTCAATGCAAATGTAGCTTCAATTTATGTTTGGGTAAACTGCCCCTTTAAACATCAAAACGATTTCTCTGTTGTTGGCGGTCATAGAGGAACTGCATTGCATCACCTCTCAGACTTAAGAATCTGACATTTCAGAATTTTGCTGGATGTCACAGCCAGGTTAAGGTAACTCAGAGGTAATTGACTGTAGGTCTTAACCCTCAGCCACAGCATGATGAGGTACAATGTTACAGCTCACCGACGATGATCTTGAAAATTGTTTGGGCCCTCGTATGTCATGAAAATACTGTGGCAGAATTGTAGTGTCCTCCTGACTTTACAATGATTTGACCCGATTTACACCCAGTATCAAGAAAAGTTTGCACGCACACACACACACACACGCACACAGACACAGGGGAAACCAGCCGGGCATAGCAAATCAGATTTTGTTTTCTTCTGCGTCTCCTGAAAATTCCGTTAATACCGCTAATACTCTTGTTTATGCCATTACTAATGAAGAGAGGGGCATATACTCTGTCCATAAAATGCCATTAATGCCTTCGATTTTAATGGAAACCAAGCTTTTGTGTGCTCACAGCAGTCAGACTGGGAATAAGCAGAAAATAAATTTGACTTGCAGAGTGTGTCCCTCTGTTTTAATTGGATGATTTTGTTGAGTTTTCCATTTTACGACTTCAGAAGTTGGCTCCCAAGACCCTCGCTCGTGTTAACGATTATTTTTAATGGCATTAACCAGGGCAAGAAAAATGCAGTCAACATGCTCCATCCCCCAATAAGAGTCCCAAAGCTGATGATAAATGAGAGACATAAACTGAATACATTTTCAGACTTTGTATGGGCTGGCAGATCCCCTGAAGGGTAATTGTGGGGGAAAAAAAAGAAGAAAAACTTGAATCACTTCCCAAAAAAGGTTGACAGTGAGCGCGCTCTGTCTCCAGGGGAAAGCGGTGATGGGTTTTACCCTTGCCACTCTCCACAGTCCCCGTTCACAGGGTCATTGATTTTTCCTGTGTGCGTGCGTGCGTATGTGTGTGTGTGTGTGTGTGTGTGCCTGCGCATGTGTGTGTGTATGTGTGTGTGGCAGGGTCGATGGCCTGGTGAAGGTGAGAAATCTGAAGAAGAGGATGGAGGGGTTCCAGAAGGTGGTGAGCGGGCTGAAGGAGGGAAAGCAGGAGATGAGCAGAAAGATCCAAGAGCTGGACGCCTCCATTAGCGCCCTCATGACCAAGATAAAGGTGCCGCCATCCTCGCCGCTGACCCCCCCCCCCCCACCCAAAGTGCACTCACACTGTACACCCACACATCAGGGTCTGTTCCCTGTTCCTTGTTATATAGTTCCCTCAGTTCCCCATGTCAATCAGAGCAGTGCTTTGAGCACTTTTATCACAGATCGCATTTTAAAAAGGCTTCTCCAGAGAGGATCTGTTTCTGTGAGGATTCTAAATTTCAGTACACATCCGGTGGTTTCAGCTTGTTTGGGTGGTGGACGTGTTGAAAATGGGTCTCCACTTGGGTTAATTTTAATCACAACTGTTGTTATCAACATCTGCAGCTCTCCACAGTACAACATGTAAAAGGGAAGATTACATTAAATGTTCATAGTTGTTCATATTTTTCATATTTAGAATGATGAAAAAATACGCCTGAAGTCGGAAACTTAGTAGGCAACACAGATGCCCTTATCCAATTTAACATTAAAAATTTTGCACTCACATTCGCATACTCATTTATACAGCTGGATATTCACAGAAGCAGATCAGGCTATGCACCTTGCTCAAGGCAGTAACAACAGTGCACCATATTGGATTTGAACCTGTGACCTCTGTGCTACACGCCCCGTTCCTTAGCCGCTGAATTTATAGTGCTGGCGGTGGAACAGAATTACGTCTGTATCTGACAGGTAGAAAATGAGTTGTGAGGTTACGTACCACTGTGCATGTTTACGACCTCCCACCCCCCCTCCCTCCAGAACCTGACTGGTGCGATTGCCCTTGTGTGTGGCTGTAGTACATCTGTTGGGCTTTTAAGGAAGAAGCACAGCGCTTTTTTGTTTTGTCTTGTCAGAGAATACACGAGTGTACCAGGAAAATGCTAACTGCACAATGTTTCGTACAATGTACAAAATAAACATTTAAAATGGGAGTCCCATGGCAGAGCAGAGCAGTGAGATGTTTGAAATCACAGCTGCTGAAGAAAGCAAATAGAAGCCTTTGTCTAGGAAGTGAAATTTGGGGATGGGGGTGCTCAGATTTTCACGCTCTTGCGAACTCAGCCACGGAAAAAAGGCTAGCATCTTTCACGGTCGCCATTAAGGACTTTTCAGCCCACCGTGAAAAGTTTTGATGTGCCGCGGTGATGAAAATCTCACGGCCGTGGTTTCGTTCTGCTCCCCTAGGTGAGCGACTTCGAATCCTTCGCCCTCTTTCTCCTTCCTGGGGTAATTAGCATCCTGTCTCTTGATTAGCAGCAGGTTCTTTTTTTAATGTTTGCTGGAAAATCCATGCTGCCCCAGCATATGTCCTTTAGTAACCTTTTGGACTGGTGTGTGTATGTGCTTGTGTGTGTGTGTGTGTGTACTGTATGTGTGAATGCGGGTGTATATGTGTGTGTTTCTGTCTGTGTGTGTGTGCGTGTATGTGTGTAACCCATCAACACCCCAGACCCCCTACCCCCCACTCTGACCCGGTTGAGGTGACTCAGACACACCTGTGCTTCTATACTCCCCTCCCTAAACAAAGAGATGATTGGTGACAACAGTGACAGGGTTCTTTAAATTTTTTTTTATACTGTTTCGTCTTTTATTTCTTTTTTTTTTGTTTGTTTGTTAATGAATTTAGATTTTTTTCCAGTGACTTTCCCTCACATTTAATTTGTATTTGTATTTGCACAAAGCAGAAACTTGGGGGAAAGTCACTGTCATCAGTGATGCTCATTCAGTCCCTCTCTCTGATCTCAGGTTGATTTTACAATACCTCTGAGAGACTGAGCCAGGTGCACCCATTGTATCGGCCTGTGAATGCGTAAATCACCACCTCAATAGCTATAAACAGACTGGTGGCACTTTATTTCTGAAAAGTTGATAAGACAGAAAAGGGTATTGGAACAGAAAATAAATACAAACAAAAATATTGTCCAACAAACCAGCTTAATAGCCAGGTTTGATTATAGCAACAAGCATCAGCTGGGCTGTTTACCAATCATCCTCAGCTGTGCATGCCTGTCGGTGAGTCTTGTTGCTGCGTGTAGCCCTGAAATCTCCCAGGCTTTGAACAGGAAACTTCCAACAGCAGCCAAAAAATAATAATGTTATTAATTGATCAATATGCACCCTCTTCTGATAGTTGTGTGTATTTTATTGAAAATAATTAAATAGCTCACTGGTCCGTATAGAGAAACATCCAGTGATTTCACCATGACACCAAACATTAATATGTTGTTCAACCTGCTGTATCCCTCCTTGTAAAATTGAACCATTCCAGATGACACAGACTTGCTTCTGTTCACATGCACTGTTGCAGCATTTTACTGTAAAATTTGTATTATATTTGAACTGATTGGTATGGTAGTTCAATGAGGCCTCCACCCTTGCAGACCACCATTATGACTCGGGCAGAGATCGACAGCGAGTACCAGGGCCTGGTGAAGCGCGTCGAGGAGCTGCTGGGCTCCATGCAGAAGAAGAAGCAGGAGGAGGAGGAGCGCGAGCGTCTCCAACGCATCCAGGAGGAGATGGAGAGGGAGAGGGCGAGACGCGACGAAGAGGAGAGCCACCGCCGGCAGGAGGAAGAGGACCGCCGCCTGTAAGTTAGCCTAGCCCGTCGCCCTCCCTCCGTTCGTGCTTATCGTCTCTTCTGCTTGTGGCAAACCAATACTTCCGGGGCATTAAAGGTGTCAGCCTGTGCTTTACATTCCCCTGACAAATACTCGCCCTCCCCAAACTCACCTGGAATGAAACCCCCGCTCAAGGGCAAGACTGTAAATATGAGGTTCCTAGACCGTAGCAGTGTCGCGAGGCCTTCATAGAACCGTCCTAGTTATAATCAACAGGAGGCTAATTCCCCCGCTCTGACGTTACGATGTGGCTTATGAAGTAGTAGCCATTCAATTTTTAATACAAGGTCCTTTCATTGAAGCCAGGATGAAATAGGCCCCAGCCTAAAGTTCAGCATTGTTATTGTTATTTATTTGCTTGTATCCTGGCTGACTTATTGTGCTCTCATGTAGTCCATTTATAAAGCTGAATATTTACTAAAGCAGTGCACGTTAAGACATCCCTGCTCAAGGATACAATGGAGGTTAAGCAACAAACTGCGTTATGCTTCAGTTCAAGTCCTGATTCTGTAAATGGATCCCGTTGCTTTAAATCTGTGAAAGATTTTGGGTGTCCTTGGGAGGAAGGATTACACAGTCTGCTTACACTTAACTCTTGGCACTAAGTTTTTTTTCCTGTACCCCACCCCGTATCCAGGAAAGCAGAGATGGAATTGAAGCGAAAGCAGGAGGAAGAGGAGAGGAGGAAGAGGGAGGAAGAAGAACGCAGCCTACAGGTGGGTTTTTGGATTTGGGCATGAAGTACTGATTGAGGAGGGTGCTGTTTGACTTCCCTGGGTGTTTCTGATGACAGGGAATTCCTCTTTGTTATTTTGTTGTTTTCGTTTTGGGATTACCCCGGTGGAACAGGTCACGTCCTTAGCTGATCTCCCGCGGTGTCCTCACAGTGATGGCATTTGTCATAACACAGCGATGCCATTCTGTATTTCCCCGTCTCCACTGAGCCAGACCTCTGCCCCTTTGCATATCTTCTTATTTGCCCCTATTCCCTCCACCTAGTCTGTCACGCCCCATCGCCAAAACAGATTAGCTGCAAATCAAAACCTGTGGCCCAAGGCCCAGTTCAAAAAGGGTTTTTTTCCTCATTTTGAAACCCACACGTCGGTGCTTTGACATTTATGTGTCATGCTGGAGCTTCCGGCAGAGAAGTTGCCCTATCGCACCAGCTGAAAACTGTCATCCTTCATGACTTTCATAAGCTTCCTTCAAAAGACTGCTTTCAGCTCCCAAACTCGAAACCCGTGGCTTGGAACTTCAGAAAGTCTGCCGCTTCCGTTTGAATTATTCTCTGCCACGGTTCCTGCCTGGCAGAGTTCTATTTACTTTCACTCTTTGGAGATTCCTCCCCTGCCCAACCTAGTTTTTTTGGTGCCTTTTTGCTCAGGTTTGACTACAAATGACTGCCCCAGGGCCAAAAAATCTTTTGGCCAGCTGCTTGACCCACAGTTACCTTAAAGCAGATGACTTTCTCCTTGTTGGTACATGTTGCTCAGCTGACATTTTCGCTTAGTCTAGACGAACAACACAGGCAAAGTCATTAGTGGCGTAACTGAGGTAATAAGTCTTAATCAAGGCTTGTGATACCCTAGCTGGCATGGTCATGATTCCTTAAGTTCCTGGCACGCAGTGGTAATCCCTCTTGGTCAGCATTTGGAGTAAACATTGGGGAAACATGTAGCGGTCTGCTAACCATGGGCCTGGTACTTCTCTGGGTATGGTCTATCTTCTGATACACACGTACAGGTCTGGCCTATCTTCGGCAATCATAATTTTTCTGTAATAAAAACCTTTTGAATATACAGTGCCGTGAAAAGGTATTTGCTCCCTGGTTTCCTCTATTATTGCATATTTGTCATACTGAATGGTTTCAGATCCCTTTTTACTCAGTTTCATAAAAGGAAACTGAGTAAACACAAAACACATTTAAAAAATTATTTAATTTATTTGATGAAATTTGAAAAATGAAATGCCCCCTTAGTTATTCAATTAACCAATTAACCAAATTTAATTGATTATTAGATTCAGCCAATTGAACACAGCCAGGCTTAGTTGCAGCCAGCCCTGTTGAATCAAAATCTTACTCATATTGAACCAGAGTGAAGTAGTCACCACAAAGTTTCTACAACCATGCTATGATAAAAGGAAATGCCAGAAGAGATGAGAAAAAGGTGTTGAAATATATCAGGCTATATCCTCCACAAAACCACATTGAGAGCCATTATCTGCAAGGAACCTTGACTGGGTGAATTCTCACTGGAACTGGGTGAAATTTCTCCAGTGGTCAGAAATCTCGGAGCCTGACCAAGGAAGTTTCTACCAAGTGTGGTTCACGAGGTGACAAACCTGCATCCAGAATGGTACAGCACAAATGATCCCGAAGCTTCAAACATTTTATGGTCAGGATGAATCAAAGAAGAACTTTGGACAAAATGGATCCCAGTTGGCATAAAGCAAAACATTTCACAGAAGAACACCATGCCATCGTCTCACATTTGCAGCACTGAGGTGTCGGGATGCTTTGCTGCCTCAGGACCTAGATGACTTACCATTATTGAAGGCACCATGAATTCTGCTTTGTACCAGAGAATTCTTAAGGAGAATGTCCGGTCATCTGTCCATGAGCTGAAGCGTAATTGGGTCATGCAGCAAGGCAATGATCCTAAACACAAAAGTAAGTCCACATCTGAATGGCTAAGCAAAGGTTTGAAGTGGCCTAGTCAAAGTCCTGACTTGAACACAATAGCTATGCTGTGGCAGGACCTGAAATGAGCAATTAATGCTCAAAAACCTACCAATTTGTCTGAATTAAAGCAATTCTGCAACAAAGAGAGGGCTAAGATTCCTCCCACGCGATGTGAATGACTGATATTGAATTATAGGAACCATTTGGTTGCAGTTATTGCCACTAAAGATGGTGCAACCAATTCTTAAGTTTAAGGGACCAATTACTATTTCACAGTGATATGGGTGTATTTTTTTCATCAAATAAACGAAATAATATGAAAAACAATGTGTTGTGTTTACTCAATTTCCCTTTGTCAAATATTGCATTTTGTCTAAAGATCTGAAACCATGTAGCGAGACAAAATTATGCAGTAATAGTGGATATCAGATAAGGGGGAAATAGTTTTTCATGGCACTGTAAGTCTTGAAATATCAGTATTTATCTAACTTTCATGCTTCATTTTGTGCTTCATTGTGCTTGTCAAGACATGTTGAATGCCGGCGTGACGATGCATTTTGTTGCATGTTGAAGAATTTTGCTACATGCTGACGTGCTGTCGCTGTTTTGTTTGCGTTTCCTGGCACGTGTCACCCGGCGTTACTGACATGCGCCGGCTCGCGTTACAGAATGCCGCTGATGCATATCGGTGCATGTTGCTGTCGCGCATCGCGGGCGTTACACTCTCTTCCGATGCGCCGCAGGCGGAAATGGAGCTGCAGCTGGCCCTGGAGCGGGAAGAGGAGAACCAGCGGCACACCGTCGTGGAGCAGGAGCGCCGCGACCGCGAGCTCGCCATGAGGATCGCCCAGAGCGAGGCCGAGCTCATCACCGAGGACGCGCAAATGGACCCGAGCCTGCGCAGGTAAAGCACGTGGGCCGGGGTCGCTCACGGTCACCGCGGCAAGATTCAGATTCAGCGAGCTGTGCTTTTCAGGGAAACGTGCTTGAGCATTACATTACATTACATTACAGGCATTTAGCAGACGCTCTACCAGAGAGACTTCAAACTTTTAGTGAGCCTTTAATGTGATCCATTTATACACTGGATATATACTGAAGCTAATGAGGGTTAAGTCTTGCTCAAGGGAACCTGCAGGATTCAAACAGACTTCGGTACAGCCAGTCCTTACCACTGTGCTACACTCCGTCCCTGGCATTCGCAGGTCGTCCAGTAACGCGGAAGCTCAAATGGAGAGATGAGCTTTGGGGGGTGAATCCCTAAAATAAATTAATTAGAAGACCTCGAGGTTTTCTCCGCAGGAAAAAAACAGTCTTCACTCCTCCCTGCTATACACAGTAACCTCTCTTCCCTCTTTCTCCTCTCCCAGTAACAGCATGGATGTTACACCATCCCCAGAGAGACTGAAGTAAGACAAAAAAATAAAAAAAACACCCCCCAGTCTTCCTCCCTAATAAACACTTGCCAGTAATATATCCGAGTTAATTTCATAGACAGATTGCACACTACTCTGAACATCATTAGGCGTAATTATCCTTATAATCAATGCTCAACTCGATCATTCCTTGTGCTTACTTGCCGTGAATGAAATATTTCCTGAAAATAAGGAGATTGTATTGCGCTGCCAGGAGCAGGAAGTATGATCTCTGTCACGCTTTATTTTAAGAGCCTGTTTATGTGGCTTGTTTATACTGCCGTGCTTATGAAGGTTATAGCTGGTTGCAAGTTAATAAGCTACCAATCATTTTTGTGATGCTTTGTTGACTGTTTTAAAAAAATATGCTGCTTGTATTTTCAGATTTGCTGCTTAAAAATCCAAAACAGATTATTATTCACAGTATATTGAATTTGTGGAGTGACTTCCAGACCAAAAAGGCATGCGGACACCAAAATCCATCTTTGTGATCCCTGTGGTTTTTATCCAGAAATCACGTATACCATTAAATTGCATGGGCACCATCTTAGGCAAATCAAAAGAAAAGCTGACAAGGAATGATCATTTTCAGTTGTGTGATCTCTCCATCTTTTACAACAGCCTACGGGCATTGGTTCATTGTCTTTAATCCATTATCTTCTTTTGCAGTGCAGTTGGATTTCCTCAACTCAGAAGCTTCACAATGTATGTTCTGTTTCAAGATTAAGCGATATTTATATTGCTTCCAAATGTATTCACGTATAATATTTTATAATTTTATGCGCGCATTATTTATTTCAAAAGATTACATTTTAAGGAACATTATATGCATTTATATAAAACTTTTAATGTTCAACACTAAAACACGGTGTTCCTAAATGCCCCTAATTTAGTCGTTTTATTATTTTTTAATCTGGGAAAATGGGCTACTGGAGATTTATAATTAACAAGAGCTAGCTGGTTCTCAAGCACTCCTCACTCCTTATTTATTATCACATTTAGATTTTGCTTTTATTACACTGAGAACTGCATTAAAACTAGAAATGGCCATCTAGATTTACTTACAGCTCTTTGCATACAAATTTAAACAGACGTAGGCCATAGGCATGCCTAGTTGGTAATTCAATTGTACACTAGGGCTGGGTAATATGCTGAAATATCATATCGTGATATTATTAATATTATTGACAGTATGACGGTATTTGGTTTCCCGATACACATTAGACAAATAGGATACTGAGTCTGAGATATACTGTAACTGGAAAAATAAGAATCAATCAAAATTTAGAAATAATGAATTTCATTATTTTTATTGGGGACATGAACGCTGAATGGTCTTAACTATGGAATGGTATTTAAAAATATAGCTTAGTACACATAAAAACCCTAAAGTGCAACCTGCAAATGATAAGCTACTCTACAACATATTCAAAAAAACAAACAAAAAATATATAATCCAAGCTTCTAGGTTTGGAATTAAATGGAAAAATTATACTTGAAGCCCATGCAGAGCTGGGCAATAAACCTTGTCCACGATTATCAATTGTTTTTTTATTTTATTTTTTTGTATAACAATCATCACCGCCATACGACTTTCTTTCATCTTTTTTTCTTCAATCACGCCTGGTACGGAATTATAAAAATCCAAACTTCAAAGGCCACGTGAAATGCTTCTGTGAGGAAAAAAGCAATACTGCTCTATTGGATGTTGATATGACACTTGCAGATTCTGTGATTGACAAAAATACATCACATGATCACAGAAAAGAAAAAAAGATGATTTTTATTACACATTTGATAAGTGTTGATATGGTTTATTGCCCATGATTTATGATTAATCCTAAATTATTTAATAGTGCTGCTACATGCAGCAGAGGCTGAGAAGTTTCACTGCTGTCACTTGGCTCCGACTCCATGTGTTTCCACAAACGTCTCTGCACACGTTGTTTGCAATGTTACAGTTTCTGCATGACATAATTGCTTATCATTGCTACAATCGTGGTCTTAAACTTATTGTTGTCAGGTTACTTTGTTGTGGTATAATTAAAAAAGAGTTTATGAAATGCCCAAAGTATACAGTAACATACCGTATCTGTCAAAAAGAAATTTCAATTGACCCCAGTTTGTTTATTCCATAAAAGTTAATTATACAAGAAAAGTATAATGTGAAAAATATTAAATAAATATCAGGAAAAATATGCTTTTAAAACGCAGGAGCTTGACGGGCATTTCCATGTCAGTGAATCCATTTGGTAAATTTCAAAGAAACATCTGCCGATAAATCTCACTTGAGTCAGGTCAGGCCCATTGTTTGCGTTCATTGCAGATATAATTCCCTCAACCACAATTTCAAAACAGTGCATTTGCATTATTTAATGCATGGAATAAAGTGATACAACACAAATTATTATTAATTTTGTTCTAATCTTCCAGTAAGATTTTTCTAATGAAAAAGCCTGTTGACCCCATGAGCTAGACATGGTTGATTTAGAGATGAAGGGTATTGCTGAAACAACAAAACACTGTATCAGATTGTTTGCATTATTTGTCCCAAATAGTAGCTTCTATTTCTATTTCAATTATTTTAATCTTTATTTAGGTTCATCCAAATACAAGGTTAACTTGGCAGGAAAAAGCTGTTTTAATGGCATTCTATCATTGCAGTATTATTAGAAAAATAGGGCTAACTTATAAATCAGCATTGTAGTGGTTTGCAGCATTTTATGGCTGCTTTGATACAATGGCACACACAAATCAGACAAGCGTTCCACATAAGGCAAAATAAAGATGGCGCCTTTAATTATTTGGCCTTACTCATTTGTGTTGATCTGTTCAGACAGATGTCCAGTAATGAAATGGGACGAGAATGGGAACCGATACAGTTAGATTTTTCAACCAATGTGGTCTTCTCAAGATGATTCTATGGATAAAACGTCAAGCAATGGAATCACAGATTTCAGGCCACACCTCTTCTCTACGTTCCTTTTCCTGGTTTTTCCAGTCCTTACGAGCATGAGGGTGAACTCTATGAGCATTGGTTTGGTTGCACCTGAAAAGCCCTGGGTCTTGTTTAATTTAATTGCATTTTGTCCTTTAGTCGTACCAGCAGGCTCAGTATGAATTGGCCCTCTCCTCCGGCCCACTTTCTGTTTAAGAATGCAGAGAATTAGGGCTGTGGTTTAGCAGCTTCCCTGTCCTTACGGCTGTAGAGACCTCTTCGATTAGTTTCTCCTCTCCTTCATTGATTCATTGTAGAGGTGTAGACTTGTACTGCAGCAATGCGCTAAAAATGTGTCAATGGTCATTTTAGCATGTTCTAACATTTTGTCCACTGGAATTGCCCTGTCCTTTTAGGGAGGAAATGGCCAAAGAGATGGCTGAACTGATAGCTAGATGGGTAGTAAAACACCTCTGTCCATCATTTGAGGTAATCAGCTAAATCAGCACTCCTCCCCAAAAACGGAAAAAGAAAACGAATATCAGATATCGAAAGCACAAATGGGTTTGTGTTTTCATGCATGCCTCCGATTCTGATCATCCAGAAAATTCTGCTAAATCACATGTGACTGAAAGGACGAATGTAGACGTGTTTTTATTGAAGCTAGCATGTGATTATTGCGAGGTGCACGTTCTGGTGCACATATCCGTGGTGTGCGTGTGCGCACGTGCGCTTGCTTCTCTGCAGGAGCAGTCAGGCGACCTTTGACCTCTGAGGCAGCCGTCTGTTTGTGACGTGTCAGCTGCGTGCTGTTAATCCAGGCAGTGCTGACGGCAGCCCAGTGACCTCAGCTTATCTCTACCACCTTAACATGGCCGCCAGAATCCGGGGGGAGGCGAAGATTCGAGGTGGGCTTGCCACTCAGGAGGCCCGAGGTCAGGCCTTGAGCTGGCAAGCCCTGCCCCCCTTCCCCGAACCACAGGCGCCGCCCCTGACCTGGAGCATGAACTCTAAAAGCGGCAAATCCCAGTTGCGGGAATTAGCGGTATCAGCGTAGCGCGCTGCTGTGACCCGGGCTTGAGTTTGTTGAGGGTGAACGCACACACACGTGCCACCCCGCCTCGCCCCCACCCCGTCACCCACTGCTCCCATCATGCTGAGCGTGTTTAATTAGTCCTGACGTTCCAGAATGTTCCCCTGCTGTGGATGTCACGTTTGCGTCACTTAACGTGAGAGCACTTGGCCGCTCCTGGAATGTGCAGGGCCATCATTAAGCTTGGGTACGCTCAAGGAAAATGACCTAATTAAGCTGCCAGACTTAGTCCGTACCCCCCCACCCTAGTAAAATGAACTGCTGTCACCTTTTTCCAACCCCCTGGTATTGGCTGAAATGCAGTGGCTATGTAACATAAAAGTACAACGAAGCATCTGTGACATAATATCGTCATGTCACAAATCTCTTCAGGTCATCCAGCTGTATAATTTAAGTATAATTATTACATAATTTCAGTAATCACAATGTTAATAAGAATGTTTAATGGGGACAATGTGTGCTTTATCTACAGGACAAGCTTTAAAGGTTTTATTCATGAAGCATGCAATATAATAATGGGAACATTTTTCTTCACCTTTCTAAGTCACCCTTTGATTCTGTCCAGATCCAGTTTGGAAATTCCGCTACTGTGAGAACTCAAACCGCTACATGTAGAGAGTATGATTTCCACCCCTCCTCCTCGAGTTCACAAGTGCTTGGTCTTCCTTCTTCCGAATCCAGGGGCCCCCAGGTGCAGGCCACCAAGGCCGCTGCCGGGACCAAGAAGTACGATCTGAGCAAGTGGAAGTACGCTGAGCTGCGAGACGCCATCAACACGTCATGCGGTAAGCTACACCCCTCCCCCACCCCTGCAGCGGTCATCAGGTGAGCCCGACGAGGGCTCGTTTTCAGGCTGGAATCGCTTGTCTGCGCGTCTAAGAATGCGCTGTGTGGAAAACAAATAAGGGCATGTGTGTTCCTAGCTTTTCCAGGAGTGTTTTTTTTTTTTTTTTTTAAACTTTTGTTGTTCCTTGTACACTCCCTGTTGAAATGTCAACACCTACGAAGTGACCACTCACTTTTCAGAATTCACTAGTATGCCAATCATTCGGTTTTATAAAATTTTAATTAACATTTTTAGAACTGTAAATTAAAAAAAAAAAAACTTATGGACAGTAAAGAAATTTATAGACAATGGTTCTCTAGAAGTTGCTTTTAATACTGTGTTTTTAAGAAGTTGCAATTTGCAGAAAGGCTTTCCCTTGAAAACTGCTATTCAGAATTCTGAGAGACGGTACCATTTGATAGGCAGTGGTGACAGCGTGAGAATATTGGAATGCTAAGAAATTTAGCATCATAGCCTATGCTGGGAAGGCAATAGTCATTGAAAATCCTGCCTTATAGCTAAAAACTCCAACTGATTGGCTTAAAGTGTTGTTTTTCTTACTATTGATTGATGGCTCTAGCCAATTCATGTAGACATCAGGTTGATTCGTTTGGTTTGGTAATTATACATTGAACTACTCTGACCAGATTTCACCATTCATCCACTGGAATCCCTTGTACTTTCTGAGTTCTGTGTGATTAATCCACGACTGTGTATATTTACGTGTGATCAATCATTCTTCATACCAAAACATTGTCAAGAATCCTGTGTTTTTAAAACTTAAAATCAGAATTTGAAAATGTTTGTGCAATGGGCCTTCCTTCATGCCATGCTTTTTTGAGGTTTCCTTTTTTTTATTTTTATAGCTGTGAATATGTTCATGTTGTGGAGGGTCTTGGAGCAGCAGCTGCCAGAATAGGACTCTTGTTATTGTGATAAGTTTGTGTTTCAGACGCCTGTCTAGAGGCTTCCGTTTTACTCGTATACACACAGGGGATATTAACCAGATTAGCGCAGATGAAGTCAAAGGAAGAAAAACGATCTGTGTTTGCTAGACTCCGCCATCTCTTTTGTTGTATATTTTCTTTAAGCGGGATTTTTCTCTTGGGTGCTTTTTCTCCTTCCCCTTCCCCGATATTTATTTTACCCGTGTGCCGTCGTGTGATTTTTTTCCTTCGTGTTTACGCTCGCTCTCTCTCGTTCCGCTCCCGCCCTGCGCAGACATCGAGCTCCTGGCCGCCTGCCGGGAGGAGTTCCACCGCCGACTGAAGGTCTACCACGCCTGGAAATCAAAGAACAAGAAGCGCAACACCGAGACCGAGCAGAGGGCTCCCAAATCCATCACCGACTACGGTAACTCAGGCTATTCTAAATGCCGTGTCAGGGAAGCAAGGATTAAATAAAACACTTTGGATTTCTGAAGCCGGTGCTTTTAACTGCTGACACCCACATTGCTTGACGCCCACCATTCTGAATGCTGAACACAGGCGCATCGGCGGATAAGCTAATTAATTTAATTACTATCAAAGATATAAATTATTAATTCATTTGCTGAATTCATTGATAAGACAAGCCACCTGTTGGAGCAACCTTTATCAAAGTGTACAACTCATTGGCAGATTAAAATGAAAATTTATGAAGTTACAATTATGCAATGTCTGATCTAAAGATGAAGGTTGACTACCTTAAAAAACAAAAACAATGTTACGGACATAGACCAAGTTACAGCCATGAAAGAATTAATGAAAGAACATACCAAACCACAGCTTTCTCCCAAAATAGTCCCATACGAAACTAGGGATGCACCCATATGAAAATTTCTGACCGATACTGATTGTGTGTTATTTGGGTGAAATAACAGCCGATACCAATACCAAAATCTTGCCATTCTAATAAACTCAAAAAGTATATATATTTTTTTTTTTACATTTTTATGACATTTCTGCATGTTCATCCAACCTAAAAAGCATTTTTCCAACTGAAAGTACATTCCTGAAATATCTGTTTCACCTAGAATTTTTTTCAGGCCTGGTGGTATGCACTGAAAAGCCCCTAAAGAGATGTGGCACACAGGGTGGTATGGTGCAGCAGGCAGTCAAATTTTAGTCAAATTTCTGTTTCTCTGTATATTCAAGGCTTAAGATGATCACAAGAAAAGGATAACCTAATACACTTAATTGCATTAAGACAAGCTGTGTAACCTCTGTCACAGTACAATTAAGACTCCAGAATTGCATACAGAGCATCTTTAAAAGTGTTACAAGCTTGTGACTAAGAATGTTTTTTTCTATATTAAAAATATATTAGATCAAATTAATTTACATTAGGTTAAACTGAATTGCCAGGGGGTTGCTGGGTCTGAAGCATTGCAATTTGAGGAAAAAATATGGACACACCTGCCATTACTCTGCAGGTTTACAAAGGTTTTATGCACCCTTTGAATTAAATGTTAACATCCTCTAACCTTTACAAAATATTAGCACATCATGAACATAAGAAGAAAAAAAAAAGTTGAATACTTGCTTGGTTTTTGCTCTTTTGGCCATGCTCACGTCGTTGTGAAAATTTCTTCATACCGCGAAGATTGCCTGACTAGTTCACATTCTGGACAGAGGTGAATGCAAGTGAAATCTAAAGCTGTTACCTTCACAGCACTTTTAACACAAGCAATCCTGGAATCGCTGACCTAAAATTTCTTCTCATCGTGAAGAGTGCCTGCCCGCAAGCGTAGGAAATGTATTACCATGGCAGTACAATTATATTGAGAAATGCCATTTTGGAAAAAAAGGCTATATCTGTCACTGCATTTCGATCAAACCTTTTGGTATTGCTCGTGTCCAAAGTGCTGCGAGGGGTAGCAGCGATAGATTCACTTGCAGTCACATCTGTCCAGAATGTAAACAAGTCAGGGATTCTTCCCTGAAAGAAGGAATTTTACGAGAACATTCAACCACACCGACACAAAGCGGTAACGTTAGGTTTACAGGGCAAACAAGAGACATGCAGTGAAACTGCGAGAAAATGTTAAATCAGAAACTTACTTTCGCTTCGTTCAGCAGTGATAAGTAAAGGGACTGACTACAGTTCAGTGTGAACATAGAACAAGTTCTTATACAGTTTGCTGATAGAACACTGCAGTGACACTCTTATCGCATCAAGTTTCCCAGGCAACAGCCCATAGGTTGACTCATATTTCAGAACAGCGCCCCGCAGAGGCTCCCAAGCCAAATGATTATTGATTTCCAAATGAATAGCTATTTGGCGTTATGTTCGGCATTTTAAAAAAGCTTTTTTTTTTTTTGCCTGGCAGCCCACCAGGTCTGTACAATTATAAGGGAAACACTGAATGTGGAAAATGAAGTATCTGAAAACCACACTCTTAAATTACAAATAAAGAATAGAATATTTTTTCCTTCTGATAAACAGGAAATAAATCGGTGCTGACCATCTGTTGTTTTCAAACAGTGTGGCGGTATTATCGGCTGATAATAATCGGTGGCTGATCAATAGGTGCATCCCTATACGAAACCAAGGTCTAAGTCCAAAAATAAATAAAAAACAAATATTCTAAAAATCCAGGGATGAAAATGGCAGATAGTGTAAGACAGAAATATCAGATCCTGCAAAGACCAAACATCACACAACACCAGGCCAAGATGCAAAGTTCAGATTCCTCAGATGGCAACAGCAGATATCAACCCCTGAATCTCCACCGCAATAGATGTTAACTTGCTGAAGTTAAGCACCCAAAAACTCAAAGCTTTAAGTAAAGAAAGTTTCACATTTTATGTTGTGCGAGAGTGGAGGGGGAATGGTTGAGGGGGGGGGGGGAATGGCTCTGATTGGATGAGGTGTGGAGGTGTCAGACAGGGTCATATCTGAAAGCTGACAAATGTACGTATTATAGTTGCCTCACGCTGTTGTCTGCTGGGCTGAGCTCTATGACATTATAAAAAGAATCATTGTCTTACGGTCTTTCCAAAGAGACCAAACATGAATATGTTATGAGGTAAACCAGCTCACCTTTGTACATCTCTTAAAAAAACAAAATGAAGTTTACTTCTGCTTCCTAACAAACAAGGTGGCATCTGTAGACAAACATTTGTTAAATCTCACCAGTTGCAATCTTCACCATCAGGCACCGTGTAACAAAACCAAATAGCACAACCATGGTTTCCACTTGAAACTGGAACAGCATCGAAAAATGTAGATTTCAGTAAGCAGGCTTCAACAACCATTTATCTATACGGACATTAAGATTTTCAAGGAATATGGATCTTTGTGCGGCATGTAGCCACATAGTGTCTGTGACCCCCAATATGGTGTCCTGTGTCCACTTTCCGGGTGGTAATAAAGTCATAAAACTTTCAGGAGAGAAAGCTCTCTAGGACACCCCAGGTCTGTAGAGAGATAAGACCTAAAACATGGCCCAAAGGATGTTTTCTGTCCTGTTTGGGTCAGAGAGAAAACAGATACATCCCTGTGGTCACCCAAATTATTGTCTATTTCTCAAAGGTGATAATCTAGAAAAACTGGATATCCGACAGTCACTATCAACAGTCTGGCAAATTTTTCCAGAAGCTTTTTTTGACCATTTTATCTACGTGTTTTATATACAGGGATTTATTGATCATAAATAGAACATTTTCCTGTTATTTATATATCATCCTTGAAAGGGATGCTGAGTTGGAGATTGCTTGTTCAGGTCAGCTAAGCACTGTCCCTGGGAATTACTGTCAATTACTTGTTGACATGCTGGAAACCTCATGTTAATTTCAGAATGTGATTTGAGTATAGATTATATAGTACAGTATAGTTATTAGAGTACTGGGCAGTTAGATTGTGTAGTATACTATTGTGGTGTATGGTTAAATAGTTTACATTCATTTAGAGTTTATTAGAGGACAGTCCAGGGTACCCATTAACGCACACCTTCTTCTGTAAGGCATTCATATAAGTCATGGGGCAAAAATGGAAGATTATTACTGAATGGCATATTTCCTGAGGGCAAGGACATACAGAAGCCTTGAAATGTATGAGGATTGTTTGAAGGTAAACTTTCCAAATGGTTGTGAAGACTCCACGCTTTATATTGTCTGAAATCTTTCTTTCATGCTCTCTTTCATACCTTTTCAAAGCCAGCCTGAAAGCAGAGCCAGTGATTTAGCCACCAACGCATTTCAAATCTGTAATGACGTCCAAGCAGTTTTATTTTCTGGTTCATTGCTATACCACTTACGTCTATGATTGTTTTTTTTTTTTGTTTTTTTGCTTAGTTGTTTCTTTCGCTTTGTTGTGTGAGAATTCACTCTGGCGTTGCAGGGGGGTGTATTTCTCCGCGTTTGCGTCAATTTTCTTTAAATGCAAAGGTCGCACTTTGACTTTCTATTTTTGGTGGGGTGGCGGTGGTGGGTGGATGGGGGGGGGCAGCGAGCAATCATAACACAATGGATTGCTGCGAATGCTTGAAGCGCCGTTAGTGGTTTTCCTTTTTCTTTTCTATTAGTAGTTTTCCATGTTTGTCACTAACTTACATAAGGAAACATACACATAGGAGTCTGTACAAATGACCAATTTAAAGAAACCGCGACGTGTCAGATTCTGAAGGAAATATGACCGGACATTACTATATATGATGTAGGAATGCTATGAAATGTAATTGTTGGTGTTTTCTAAATACACATCTTTAAATACACATACAAACCGTCCCACGCTTTGCAGCTCTGCAGAACCCTGCCCCGCCTGTCCCCGCCCGGCAACAGGAGGTGGCCATGAACCGCCACCAGCGCTACTTCCGGATTCCCTTCATCCGCCCCGCTGACCAATACAAGGACCCGCAGAACAAAAAGAAGGGCTGGTGGTACGCCCACTTTGACGGGCCCTGGATCGCCCGGCAGATGGAGCTCCACCCAGACAAGCAGCCTATCTTACTGGTGGCAGGTACGACCCTGTAGTCGACCCGGTTTGCTGTTTGCTGTACACTTTTGGAGCATGTGCGGGGTGGGCTGGTTGTGTGTTTAGGCGTGTATGTGTGTATGTGTGTGGGTGTGGGTCTGTGTGTGTGTGTGTGGGGTGCGGGTGTGTGTGTGTACAGGTGTGGGTGTGTGTGTGTGTGTGTGCATGAGGGACTGCCTGTCTTATTGCTTTACTGCGAGTGGCAATTCCCAGTCCGAAGCTTTGCCCCACCTTTTCACCTCTTTAACCATGTGACTGCAGGGAAAGACGACATGGAGATGTGTGAGCTGAGCCTGGAGGAGACGGGCCTGACCCGGAAGAGGGGCGCAGAAATCCTGCCCCGGCAGTTCGAGGAGATCTGGGAGCGCTGCGGAGGGATCCAGTACCTGAAGAGCGCCATCGAGAGCAAGCAGGCCCGGCCCACCTATGCCACCGCCATGCTGCAGAACCTCCTGAAGTGAAGCCCCACCCCACCCCTCCCCCTAGCCCGCATCAGTGGAGGGAGAGCAGGCCGAGCCTCCCGACAGGACAAAGGGAAATGTCTACTGCCCACCACAGAGGGCGCTATAGTGCACAGCTGACTGACCCAGGACTTTCAAAGTGAAGAATTTTTTTTTTTTTGCTTTTGGTTTTTTGGCCAGTTGTTGTTATTTTTCTTTTCTTGTGGTCAGTTCTCTTATAGTTTTTTGTTCCCTTATTTTTGCTGTGAACCTTGAAAAACTACAGAAAAATCTGCCAGCTAAACATCTTTGTATTTCCTTTTTTATTTATCTGACCTATGCTTTAACATTACTGCAAGGTTAACTGTGAGGCCTTAAAACTTCAGTTTCACAAGCTATGACTGAAAGTAGAAGCAAATTCAAAGCTGTTCCTCCACCAAGAATTCTAAAGTTGTTTATAACAATTCTGAAATGTTCAGTTTATGGTGATTTTAATATTTGTTGGTCCATGGGCTTTTGTTTTATGTTTATAGTCATAAAACAAAAATTTTCAGGATTTCGAGTTGGAGCTTGACTGTGTGCTCTGTCCTAGTTTTTCAGACTTTATACAAGACTGAAAATGCATTGAGAATTTGGAATTTATGTTGTTTTGCTTTTTTTTTGTAAGACAAAATAGAGCGTGTTCAAACAGAGCTTAGATTGTTGTACTGAACATTTATGGAAAAAGTGCAAAGTATGCCTTTTCACATTCCACTTTAGCACTGTGATGCATAGTTGATGCACAGAACATTTGTTTTCATGTGTTTTATACACAGAGTAAATCGCTTGGATCAAGACTTGAGTCTGCCTGTTGTGCTTTGAGTGACAGATTTTAGTTTTTAACCGTTGTACATTTTATTTTTACTTGGGCAAAATCTTTCATTTCAATGACCACTGAACAGTTATATGTGCATAATTAGCTTAGCTCATAATTTTGTTATGAGCTAAGCTAAGCACTACATTTTGGCAATTAGATATTTGTGCCTCTCCTCCCAATACATGCCATAGATCAGCTTTAGGCCACATCATGTTACTTATCTCCCTATGAGTAAAACATGGGGTGGCATTCAAACTGACTGCAGTGGTGGCTTTTACCTCAAATTAAATTACAAATCTAAGCAAAGATTACATTGTTAAGTTATTGCATGACATTAATTTTAGTGACCACTGCCCTCATAATGGTCTGATTATAATAATAGATGTGAATTCATTTCTCTATCTGAAGACAAAGAGAAGCATTAGTAAGCTTGAATGTCTGCTAAAGCTTTTCTTTGTTCTGTTCGATAGAATTTTCCATTTGTGTCATTAGTTAATAATCTGTGTTATGTCTGCCGTTCATTAAAACAGAATGCACCTCTAGATTCACAGTTCTTTTCTAAATTCAGTTTGTTTGGCCTGTTTTTTTTTTTTTCCTTTGCACTTTACATTGCGCAAAGTTGGATCTGATAATAAATATAATGGGTAATGTAGTTTGTGTCCAAATAATAGGCTTGCAGTGTTTGAGTCCAATAGTAGAAGGCCTTTTTTCCAGAGTCTGTATGCACAAGTCTACGGGTACCACTGTTTTTAATGTACTGGAATGCATTTTCTTTCTATTTTATACGAAAACAAGGGCTGGAGTTTCCAAAACTATTTAAATGTTAAAAAATTAACTACTGCAATAACTGACATTTAATGAAAGTATATTTAAAAATTATAGAGAAATACATTAGTGTGTTTGTTACAAGGGGGTAATGCAAATATGCAATACCAGATATACAGTACTATAGTTTGAGAAAATGACTAACAATGTTTTAGGATTCTCTGCTTTATTTGAGTATGATTTGAATCTGACTATGCAAGCCACAGAATGTAGAGAAATGTCCCCTCTATTTTCATAATTATCGTATATTTTGTCTACAGTGTACACATAGGAGCATATTTTATATGGTCTATACTGAGAGATTGTCATTTCTATATACATTCCTAGTGAAATTTGTAATGGAGCAATATGTAGCTTGGAGATAAACAATTTGTAATGACACTTTTAATGACAAAGTCAACTCAAAAGTAAACCCTGCTATGAAATGGCATAGTAAAACGGTGTACCACTAAGTGCAGTTGCTTTGTTTAGTAGCCTTTTTTTAGCTGTAGCAATCATTAAATTAAGGCTTTGGGCTCAACAAAAACTGCCACCCTCCAGGATGAAGGTTAACCCACTCCCCTTCGCCCCTACACCCCCTGGTTAATAGACATCTGACAATCTGGTGTGAGATTGGAATTTACGCCTTCAGGTTGTTTATTACAGGCCTGATAGTTTTAAGGCTTCTTCATTTCTTCATTTTTCTTTTTCCTCTGGCTGCTAGTTACAAATGCTCTCCGTTTTGCTGAGTACATTCCGAAGAATTCTTATCCTGGGGCCAGTGCATGAGAGACTATGATTCAGGTCCTGATTATTTATTCATGATCTGAAGACAAGGGCGATTACCATCTCCCCAGACGTTCTTTCACCGTGCACCTGGTTTGCGATGTCGACACACTCAGATTAAGTGCCCAGTGCAGCCTTTCTTGCGATTCTGCATTTCACCTGGCTTTATTTTTTCTTTTTTTAAAATACGCTGATGTCTTGCTGATGTATTTCAGTGCAGAAAATAAATGCATTCTACGTGTAACCCGTTTGATTTGTCGAGTGTTTTGCAGTGAGTTAGGCCTCTTCTGCAATCTTTCACGGGGCTGTACCCATATCTAGTACCCTATCTCACTTTTGCATTTTGGTTCAGAGTAATATATATTAATATTGTGTGAACAGATCTACTTTTAAAAAGAACGTATGATGATATAACAAATACCCAGGGGTTCTCACCCAAGCCAAATAGCACCAGGTGCAACTGGGCACCTTAAAGTCATTTGAATAGGAGTTTAAGGCTGTCTTCTCTGACTCATTATTGTGGTAAGCGAGGAGACGCTCCCTCCCTGCGTCATTGCTGTGGTGAATGGAGATTTCGTCCTTCACCGGAGGGCAGTCATTCCCATAAAAACCCGCGGGCCTTTACGGCATTATTCATGTAGCACAATCAATTCCGGCAAAAAATAAATAAATAAGCACGTAAATAAATGAACAACAACAATGTGCTCCATCATGCATTCAGAAGTTGAAGGCATTAACACAGCACATCTATTGAAGCTGAAATTGGGGTCCCACTGCAGTGTGGCTCTGTGTTTCTTAAGACCGGATACACACAAACCATGAACACAAAGTATGCAGCTTTCCAGGAAATGTTTTCCACCATTGACTGGTTATTACAGTTCTTCTGTACTGAAGTACAGTATTAGTAAGTAGTACTGTAGTACTATACAATGTATATGAATCATTGCCCAGTTAGGGAAAGGACAAGTAGTAGCTCTCTGGGCTGTGAATCAGTGAATGTAGTTGCCTAGCAAACAACCTTGTCCTCAACTAAGTGTGTTCAAGCGAAAATGTATTGAATACAATGTCCTCTTTTATATCTGTATCACTCCTTTAAATACATTTGTCATGGAATTAATTTTACTGAAATGAATTTAAATGTAATTTAAATATAATTGAAACTAATGATGTTGCAATAATCAGCTTTTGATGCATGCACGTTTCTGCCATTAATTGCGTAGCTCCTTGGATTCAATTCACATTTTAACTTTAATTTACAAAGACATATTTGTCCATTAATAATTGTGCATTAATGTTGATGATCCTCGAATTAAGAAAAAGTAAAAACTTACATTTCATTGTGAGTGAAACTCACAAATTTCGATTAAATCCTGGCTGTGGACTATCATGGAAAACTAATACATAACAAAATGATTAAATTTGATGATTAAATTTATATTTCATATTCTGTTGAATTCCTTTGCTTGATAGAATTTGAAGGTTATTATTATGCAGAAAGCATTTGTGGCTTAATGCTCAGTACACAGACTGAAGGCCAAATGCCAAGAATGCTGTACTGTGCGCTATGCCCCCTGTGTTACAACTGTGACAATACGGACAATTGCATCAAACAAATAAGTCTTTAAAATAAATAAATAAAACCATATACTGCTACTCTCGAAAATTCTCTAACCCGCAAGCTGGATGAGCTTAACGGCCAAATCTTGAGCACGAAAACAGACTTTAACCAACCACAGAAACGTGTAATGTGAACATCTCCAATCTCTGCACTTCAAAAAGAACAAACGATTGGCAAAATTTGTATTGCTCAAGGGACTGGGGATGTAACTCAGTGAGAAGAAGAAAAGAGAGGGATTGTTTTTCAAGCCGTGCAGCATAGAGCCGGCTACTGAAATCACAGCAGCCAATGCTGAGATATCCAAACATCACATCAATATGCCAATATCTTTTCAGTCTCTGTATTGAATAGCAATTTCTGTTAAGCAGTAAACTTGTGAATAAATTTGCTTGATTATTTGCTAGATATATTTGATGATCAATGTGCTGAATACAATTAAGAAAACTGCTTTAGTGTTTCTTTGGTTACATAGAATTTTTATTCAATAATATATTCGGTTTAAAATTGTATAGTGCAAGGACCCACAATATAGCATGAATGTTGGCATGGCTAGGGGGTGGTGTTAGAACATCAACCCCTAAGCGGTGCCAGTACTTATGGTAAAACATAGGTTTAAATTTCATATCGCTTTTATAAAACTTATTTATCCACAGATATCCTTATAGCAGGTATACAAAAGTACAACACACCATATTCAATTTAACTTCATGCACTATAAGACATTTCCTTCAGAAAACTGAAATTGTACGATCACTAAGAAGAGATCAATTTCAGAATTTAGCGAGCATCCATGCAGTTTAATTTTGTCCCGCACTGTTGTTTTGAAGTTAATGACTTTATTCTTTTATATGTAAAACACCAGATAACGATAACCCTTGTGAGCCAAAATGTGGGAAGAGATATTGGATTTCTCTCTTTTTTAAATTATGGTTTAAATTAATTTAATTTAATTAATCTGTTCATGAAAGGCGCAAAGATATTAAAATGATGGCCCTAATTAGTAGTGCTATATCATGCATATCGCCTGCTTAGAATTGACTAGTCCAGGAAGCTAGTATTTAAGGGACACTATCTTTTTTCAAGTGGTACTGGACCAAAAACAGAAGTCAAATATACCCCCCTCCCCTCCATAAAAAAGAACACACACACATTATATATATATATATATATATACACTCACCGGCCGCTACATTAGGTACACCAGCTCAACTGCTCGTTAACGCAAATATCTAATCAGCCAATCACGTGGCAGCAACTCAATGCATTTCGGCATGTAGACATGGTCAAGACGATCTGCTGAAGTTCAAACCAAGCATCAGAATGGGGAAGAAAGGTGATTTAAGTGACTTTGAATGTGGCATGGTTGTTGGTGCCAGACGGGCTGGTTTGAGTATTTCAGAAATTGCTGGGATTTTCACGCACAACCATCTCTAGGGTTTACAGAGAATGGCCCGAAAAAGAGAAAATATCCAGTGAGCGGCAGTTCTCTGGGCAAAAATGCCTTGTTGATGGCAGAGGTCAGAGCAGAATGGACAGACTGGTTCGAGCTGATAGAAAGGCAACAGTAACTCAAATAACCACTCGTTACAACCGAATCAGAAACTCTCTGAACGCACACGTCGAACCTGAACAGGTAACAGCAGAAGACCACACCCGGTACTAGCAAGTACCTAATGAAGTGGCCGGTGAGTGTATATGTATATATACGCATACACATATATAATTACTGGTGAAGTACTGAGTAAGCCACCTCCAATGATAACATCACAGGGTTAGATTATTGGTCCCTGCAGCCTGCGGAAGGTGGATTTCATGGTTTAAAAGCTTCTTTGGGTGTTTGTCAATGGTTTAAAACCGCTTGCGGTACGGACTGGCCTAAAAAAAAAACACCATGAATCGACCCCTTTGTCAAAGCGGTCGGCTAACCCCATTTATCAAAGAACGTGCTCGGGGGAGGTAAGTCAAACAAAAGCCTCAGAACTTCAGAGGATTGATCCTCTTAATGGCGGGAGCCAAAACAAAATCTACCTCTCTCAGGCTTGTTTGTGTAGTCATATGTTTTTCAAGAAGGATCAGTGTTAACATTGTAGCTAAATCCGACAACTTTTCTTGAACTCCTGCTGTTTTTTCTGAAAATTTCCAATTGAACACTATAGCACCTTTCAAATTGACGGGCGCTACCCCAACCTTACCATAAGAAGTGAAGAATATGTTATCTTCTCACTAGATAGAATTCCACTACCTTGTTAAAGCTAATTTACCTGGGCTCACTGTAAACAATCTTTCTTTCTTTCTTCTTTTTTTTTTGGTGTGAGCAAAACAGCCACCAACGTATTTTCTAATTGCACTTTGGTGAGAAACAGTGTCACATGATTTTAGTGAGCCCCACGTGACACAATCATCAGAGACTGAATTAACCATTCACAGAAAAAAAAAATTTTAAAGAAAAGATTAGATAAGGAATGGCAATGCTTTTGTTGGAAAAATATTTAATTTTGCAATTCAATGAACAGTACAAAAAGAAAAAAGAAAGACCTACAGTATTTTCCAAGCTGCATAAATGCTCTGCATTGAAAGATGTCTGATGCTATTTTCCAGGAACATATAGACATTTATGACTTTGATTTAATGATAAAAAAATCTATAAGCCTATGAACCACCACCAGCATTTTTAAGTACAGATAATGGTTATGACTGTCTTCTTTTTTGAACATGTAAACACCTAATTAAAACATTTTAATTAACATTTTAACACATTAAGACATTTTTTAAAAATCCATCAACTCACAGTACTTAAATGAACACATGGCGATTTCTATAAATAATGTGAAAATAAAATTAATTCATTTTATTACGTTCACTTTCTTTTTGGGATGCTGAATATTTACTAAAAACATCAAAACAACGTCCATTCTGTTGCGATGTAGCCTCTGCACTTCATACACAACCATGTATTGATTTGAAAATAAATGCCTCATTGTGAGGGAAATATGAAACCTCTGTCAAAGGTATACCAGTGGGTACATATTCCTAGTCTTGACCATGCGGACACAGACATAAGTGTTGCGCTGTACGGACTCAAACAGTACCCTGTCCCATCCCCCCCCCCCCCCCCCCCCCCCCCCCACGCCGCACGCAGCCACCCTTCCAACTTCACGGACCCAGTTAACTCCATTTGATCGCCCCTTCAATGTTGACAGCTGCCAGTGAAGTCCCACAAGAAAGCCGTGCTTTGGCGGAAGCTAGCGACATCTGGTTGATGCTAGCGAGGAGGGTCCTCTTGGTCTCTAATTAGTTTCTTCCAATGTTCACAATGTTCCATGTTCACAAAACGGTCACTTCAGCGCATTCATTATCCGACGCTCTCAGGAGGCAACAGGAAGTCCTGTACTCGTGAGTTAATCGCCATGCCTAAAGAGATAGAGAGCTTGTTATTTGCCAACTGAATAGTATTCCAAGATTGATTGGAAAACTGAAAGAAAAAAAAAATTGAAATTCAGAAAGATGGAGGAATTATTATTCAGAAAGATTTTATTGCTCTATGAAAGTTTAAAGAGCAAATGCATTAAAAATAATACATTTTAACATTTGTAAATAAAAAAATAAGGGCTATGACATGAAGCACTTGTTATTTACAAAAATTGAATGAGGTTTCTGAAACCGGAAGTGTTATCATACTGCCCAGTGCTGGAGGATTTATTATTAGTTCATGAAAGCCTTGTTTGTGATGTTATTTACCATTTACATGACATATGTTTTTTCACCAATCAGCAGTAAATGTTGGAGAATATCCCATCATGCATTGGCTGAGAGGCAGGAATACACTCTGGACAGGCTGCCAATCTATTGCAGGGCACACCATTCACTCACACACTCATACCTATGGGCAATTTAGCCAAACCTACCCTGCATGTCTTTGGACTGTGGGATGAAATCAGAGTACCCGGACACAGGGAAAACATGCAAACTCCACACAGAAAGGCCCAGGCCGGCATTCAAACATGGGACCTTCTTTATGTGAGGCAATAGTGCTACCACTGTGTCGTCCTGGTTCAAGATTATGCTTATGGCTTGTATCAGACAGGGTGCAATGAAATTATCAAGCTAGTAACCTAACTCAGCTTAATAACCAAGTTTGTTAGCAATGCAGACAGAATGGTAGTCACCATTTAAATACGCACCCTAAAGACAGTTTCAGATCCCTCTCTGCTAATGTTCCTATCACTGGGACTATCATTATTTAGTACAAATATTTTCCTGTTCTTTTCATGCAGAATTCGTTTTCCCTGTTTCGCAAGCCAGCTAACTCACTAGTGTGAGTCATTTTAATTGAATGTCAATCAAAAGTAAAAAAATAAAAATAAATAAATAAATAAATTAGAGAATGAACATGTTGTCTCAGTCCTTCTGCTCTCATATAAAAAAAACAGTTTACTTTGATCAAAAGGAATTTTATTATTTGTTTATGGCTTTTCTTAATGAACCAGTTAAAACACAGGGTCTTTGCAAAGGGTGTTTCATTTACACATCAATGCATACTGGCATTATTAGTGACAAGAGGGATAGTTCACTTTCTGGGCTTTTAAAAATATTATATTTCTGTTTAATGTATGTTTTTGATTGGCCTAGACCATTTTTGTGCAAACTGCCCCTTTAAATACTCTTTAAAGCATGTGTCAATGTGAGCAACGAGTTCACGTTGTATATACATTTTGGGTTTGACAAACTGACATGATTATATTTCCTTAATTTTGTTTATCTAGACATTACAATAGATGAACACAGCTGTCACAGATTAATAATGATTTGTACTAATAGATAATGTGTAAATATAGCTATTCTTCTGATATTACCCAATTTCTTAGTCAATCAACAAGCTTCAAACTTACCAAGAGTTCAATAGATAACATTTATACACATAAAAGTTTTCCAACTAAGCCTTTACACAGTGAAATGTTAGAGTAGATTTTCCTCAGACATACCTAGTTTTTATGTCCAGGTCATTACGGCAACAGATAAATGATTTTTGCGTTAAATTACTTAAATTTTGATTGAATGCAGGGGTTGGTTTATTCTTGGTTGATTACCCCAACAGCTAGGGGTTCCTTTAAAATATGTTCCCCAGGAAACACAAATCAGATTTTAATCAGACATCATCCCAATGGTATCTGCAAGGTAACCTAATGACTATGTTTTAGAGAAGAGGACTACTGTAGGATCTCACCTCATTATGTGGTATACAGCGGTGAAAATCAACCATCTCAGGCACTAGCTCGTCTGATCTGGTTGTGTAGATTTGCCTGGGTATCTGTGAAAGGGGACCGAGAAATCAGTGTTTTCACCTAGAGAAATATCTCCCAAAATAAACAAGGAATTGATTAAAAGGGAAAATAAGCAATCACTTGGCACCACACATTTTTTCAATGCAAGGTGAGGTAGCCTACATCTAGTGATGCTGGCAGAAGGACTGTAATTTAATCAGGATGTCTACACGGGCACAGTTCTTCGTTAAAAGAAAGAGATTTAAACCAAGAGATTAAAGAGTTGGTTGATATAGCATCCTCTTTTGAGAAAACTTGTTTTTGTGAATATTTTTGTGCATGAATCAACTACGGTCATATACTGTATGTTTTGCGCCTTCAGTAAATTCTGGAATGCACTGTCACATTGCAAGAAATAAGTAATCTGAAATACAGTCTGAGACATACTGTGCCTAAAAATGTGACAATATATGCCAGAATTATGTGAATTTTGGCAGTATAAAAATAAATTCCTTCATAATTATATTTTATCATGTATTCAAATTATGTTATGTCAAGCTGTTTTAAGTGATGGAGGCTAGTAGTTTATGTACTTTGGACTACATTTTAAAAGATTATCCAGCTTAATATGTGACATAAGTATCATTGTAACCAGATAAATCATTCAAATATTCAAGTTCTCCAGCATATTTGCAGAATATGGGAAAGGGTCAAATTTATATGCTATGTCTGATGATATGTCTTAATGTAAGTTTTGTTTTATATACATCAATTAAATGTGTTATTATTATTATTATTATTATTATTATTATTATTGTTAATATTTTAATGCCATAGTACTGCATTTTCAATGTTTCATTGTGTTATAAACTGCGCTCAAAAGAAGATACTTTCTCATAGCCTTGGTTAATTAGTTTGTGCCCCAAAGTTGAGCTGAGTGGGACAGACTATTGCTTGGAAGAGAAAACACTGTTAAAGAAAGCAGGACAAACCAACAGACGTATAAAGAATTGAGTTAGTGTTTATCCAGTGAGCGCTAGCATTGTTAGCATAAGAGGACACTAGAGCCGTGGGGTTTACCTCGACGCTGAGGTGTATGTTTTCAATCGTGTGCAATGTGTCTTGCTGAGAGCTGCCGGAGGAACCGGCACCTGTGCTCAAAGTGTAATAAGAGCCGGTAAACTGAGTCATGACACCGTTGTCATTTTCAAAAACCGGGTTCAGCCTTGCAGTGTTCCCGAGTGCAAAAGGGCTGTGAGCGTGGCTATGGAAGAGACAGGGGATTTTTTATGGGGCCTGTGGCATCAAACAACCTGTAAATCAAAACGCTATTGAAAAGCTAAATGCATACAGAGACATACTTACATCAAAGTCACCGTCTTTCTGGTCCCAACGCATTTCTTGTTAATGCATACCAAGATCCCTATGATGGCAAACACAAGAATCAGGGACCCCACTATGCCCGCTACGATAAGCATGGGGTCTACGGACAATGAGGCCAGCTCAGAGCAGCGTTCTCCATGGAAATGCCAGTACTTCCCGACAGGACACCTAAGAAAGGTTAAAAGAAGAAACAGAGAGACCAGTCAGATGAGCAAAACAGAAAGTTTGTTTGGTCAAAGTGTGCCACAGACTTACTCTTCTGCAGTTTACCACAAAACGACAGAAGCAAATTCAGGCTGACATCGAGTGACAGGCTAACATTTGCTTTGGATGTACAAATAAGGCACAAGGCTGGGCCGAATGTCCATCATAGCACCCGTTCAGCGATAAACAAAACAGTCTGAGATATCTCAGGAACCCCCTAAAGCCCACCATTTTGTTTTCAGGTACCTGCAAGTCGCTCCGTGACCTGGGACTATCTCACACTGCCCGCCGTTGAGGCAGTAGTCCGGCATGAGGCTGCAGACGCTTTGACAGGGAAGGCCATCTTGCGTGCCGTACCCCGGATCACACAGACACTCGGCCTCCTTGGTCCATCTGTTCACCACACACTGAGAGAACTCGTTGCAGGCTAAAAACTTGCAAGGGTCCGCTCGATCAGCTAAATAGAGAAAAAAAACAAAACAGACGTGCGAGAGGCAATGTCACATTAGTATTAATGAAGCGGCTTCTACTCGTCTATCCATCTGTTTCCGTCCCCTGACTATCCTTGTACATCGGACTATCATTCAAGGGCATTTTATAAATTTTTATGGAGCTGCTTTTTTCATGAGTGTTGTTTAAAAAGGCTTAGCGCTATATTGCATTTTGAAGCATTCAATAAGAACAGCATTAGCAGACAGCACTCTACAAAAACTTCTTATGTTTCCCGATATTAAAAAAAAAATTATTATATATAAATATATATATATATATATATATATATGTATATATATATATATATATATATATAACTTTATCATTTTAAAGAAACAGCTGTTTTTTTTTTGTTGAGTCCCCCTCTCCCCTCCTCATTTGAGCATTGAATGAAGGTAACAGATTAATTTAAAAGCAAGTCAAAACAATGAAGTCTAATATATGGTTGTCTTGCCCTTAAATGTAAGTGTAAGACTCATTGATATCACCAAACATTAGGTATCTTCTTTGGAAATGTCTTTCCAGGCCTTCACTGCAGCAACTTTCAGTTAATCTTTGTTTTTGGGGTTTCTGTCTTCAGTCTCCTCTTCAGAAAGTGAAGTGCATGCTCTATTAGATTTAAATCTGGAGTCTGGCAGCGTGTTTGGGGTCATTGTCTTTCTGCAGGATGTTGCACCAGAAAATGAGGTTGGAGGAATTTCTTTGTGCATAGCCAGACTAAATGAGTACACTTCCAAATTCATCCTACAGCAGTACATTATCAACAGACGTTGCAGACATGCCTAAGCCGTGATATTACCTCCATGTTACAAAGACGAGGGGGGTACGTTGCTATCTTGCTCCACACTTTTGGCTTCCCATTGCCTTGGTTAAAATGTATTTTGCCCTTATCTGAGAACTCATCATATAACTTATATTATTAGTTCCAGAACTCTTCTGACCAATGTTTTTCTTCACAGCTCTTAGGATTCATCTGTCATGAACTGCAGTTGCCTTCCTTGAGCGACCTGTTCAGTGTTTATTTCTGAGTCCACCTGTGGTTTCTTTCTTTTTCAACTTCCCAAACATATGCACTTCATATACCCAGTTTATATTCTTCTTAATGAATTATTCAGTTCTCTCAGTTGACAGATTAGTTGTTTTTCATCCATAGTTAGTTCTCTAGTCTTTGTGATGATATATGCCTCTGACTCCAATTGCAATCTCCCCAGATGAAAACAAAGGCTAAAACCAAGCCTAGATACTCACTGCTATTTTATGCATTAACAATACATGCAAAATGAAACACCCGACAGTTATCCATAAATTTGATTTTGCACCGTAGGAGATGGGGGACTCAACACAAAAACTGCTGTTTCTGTTTAAGGTTCCTATATAAAACATATGGAAATTGATTCAGTCATACAGTACATAAAATGGCTTTCATCCGACAATCCTCAGATACAGTAAGATCATACTAGGGTGACCTACGATTCCAAATAAAGCTGCCTGATTCCTAACCTCTTACCGGGTTCGATGTCCAGGGAACGGCTGTCAATCTCGATGTCCAAGCGTTTAGATGCTGCGTTGCAAAAGTCCTCAAGAACGCACTGCACAGCCTCTGTGATGTTATATGGTACAGACTTGGCAAATTTCATCTTGCTGTTGACCACAACACTGCCGTTCCTGAAGTTGAGTATCTCTAACTCTTTAAACCCTGTTAAATTAGACTGCAGGTATGGGAGAAGCTGTAAAGAAGATGAAAAACACAAAGTTAAGCCCACGTAAAAAAAAAGAATAATAAAAACCTCTATGATTTTTTTGTCCTTGAGCATTAGTTGCATTGTTCCACAGAATCCAAAAAGTTTTTTAGTTTCAGGTTTTCATTTTCATATTCAGTACACAACACCCACACATGGAACCTTTTGATTTTTACCATATTGATTAATTACGGATAATAAGTTTAGATTGTAACAGAGAGTGATTACTGAGGTAATGACAACAATATCATTATAACAGTGTTTCAACAGAGGAATTAGTCTTGTTTATTTTATTTTTACACATATTTAACACTGTGAAGCATTGTTAAGCATAAACTCAAATCTTTGTTTTAAAATGATGAACTCAGCTGACTTTAAAGTGCTCACAATACCATCTTTACTGAAGCTTTAGAAACATAATTTTCCAGACTACAACTAGGCCCTGGAAGAACACAGGTGTCTTCCCAGACTTATTGCCTTTGATCAGACTGATTTAAGTCAGGTTAGAAGGTATTGCTGGTTCTAATACATTTGGGAATACACTTGACAGCTGCCTTCCAGGAACCAGTCATTAGGGAAATTATCCTGCAAGCTCTATAGAGTTGTCAGTCCCCAAAATTGAGATTGAAAGATTGCAGTTGGTATAATAAAAACAAAATCAGCTGTATTTGACAGATACAAGTATAGATCTATGCAAAACATTGTGATTTTAGACATCTGAATTCATGACTCCTTGTAATAAATGATATACTCAGCATTTCTTGCGGATTAAACATTATGCTAGCAAAGTACATTAAAAAAAATGGCTGGATTCCAAGTTGTTGCGAAAATGTTGGAAAAAATACTTACCTTTCAAAAAGAAATTGATTTTTAAAAGAGGAATTTCAGCACAGATACGAGTAATTGAATATAGCTGCAAATGATCCAAGGTTAGTATGCTGAAGCAGCTTGGGTTTAGTTGGCTACAGTACAGAACCTTTGTTTTAAACTGACAGAAAGATCTTACTATCAAATCAGAAGATAATGGTAATGGATTTGTGATAATGATAACAAATCCAATATAAGACTTATTCATAAGTTTCCTAAAATTAAATGTTTGAATTATCTTCCTGGACAGTTGAAACTTCCCTTTCATTAAATATGAAAGGGATAAAATGAAATCTCATTATGAGCTAAAAGCACATTCAGACATGCTGGCTTTACGGAAATACTTCTCAAATATATCTCTTTTTGCCTCAAAGTTTCATATCACAAAAAATTGGATTCTACCATCGACTCCATTGATTATTTTGCCAGCTGCTGTCACCAAAGTTTAATGTACTAGTGCAAGCGTAGGAATGTCGTATCATGTGAGAGAATACTTGATTAAGGGTATAAAAAGAATAAATGCCCAATTAGAAAAGGCAGTAGAGGGATGGGAAAGATCACAATGCCTTGACACAGCAGTCCTGTGTCTTCACTGAGAGATAAGTAGCATTAGGAGCCTTGTTCTACTTATCGGCCTCAAGGAGGAGGCTGGGTCAATACGATGATGTGCCCTCTGCTTGTGCTTGGCAATAACAACAGCAAGCAAATGGACTGATATTAGGATGGACACCTGAGTATTTCGCTAAATTTTCAACACACTTAAAAGTTTGACAAGTGGTATGCGTCCAGTGCATGGAAAAGGACACTCTGTGTCCACACTCCCTCCCAATTTGGCCAGTCACAATACTCTCTATACTATATTACGTCAAAGTAAATGACATAAATATCAACTATATTCTAGCTACATAGTAGCTTATATATTTGTATTTCACTTTGCAAATAGGTGTATACCATTGTGTGGGTTGGTGCACAAAATTGAAACTCATAGATTTAAATAACTGTAATGTAGAGCTGTGGTATCTAGACTTGCATCTGTTTTGACAAACTGTCCCTCAGTCTACTGGTTCCTGTTCTGATTTGGCAATCCCAAACCTGTACACACTCAAATATGTATTACTTATCCATAATACTTCATTAACTTAAGCCATTATATCTGTACACATTGCAGAAAAAGCCTCTTTAATGATGGGTTGCAACAAAAATCTAAAGAGTCAGGCATAAGAAGCATGATTAACAGGCACAGGTGTAGGAGTTCATTACTCAGCAACTCTCAAGGGATCCATTAATGTTTTATAAATAAGTTTTTAAATAAACTTTTAAAAATTATATTTTTTCATAGACAGCATGGATATTATTTCACATAGCTACATAGCTACTATCAAGGCTTCAGTATATTTATTATGCCAAAAATGAAAAAAAAAAAATAAACAAACTAATAAATATAAATAAATAAACATTGCTTCCTGGTTGGGCCAGTTTTTCAAAAACAGAATTATCTCACCTGTTCTGAAAAAAGTGTTTCATTAAATAAACCTCAGTGGAAAATGTCTAGGTTCATTTAGAAGAAAACCTTAAAAAAGGTGCAACAAATCAAAGTAATATTTTATGTTCATCCAATGTTTATCAGTGTGTATTGGAGGATGTGGGATCAGTAGAACCTTCTTTGATCATACCTGTTAGACAATTATTACCAGAGGGTGTTTCGTCAAGTCAAGTGTACAGAGTTGCATTGGGCCAGAAACCCTAACAGCTTCACGAACAGTTGCTTTTGGGTTGTGATGTGTTTCCAGTTTCTCTGCAACTTCTCTGAATATTTTGATGGGTAGGCTATTTATTGCTTTGTCTGCCCTGTGCAATGCTGAGACTGGTAGATTTTTTTATAGTAGATTTCATATACTCTGATTTCTCCACACTCAGACCACTGAATCGTTTCAAAAAGTCTTCTGCCATGTTCTGTGATTAATGTGAGCTGTACCCATAAAACCTCTGTCAGACAGCATCGGGAGCTCACGGTATGTACGTCTGCATAAACTGTTTTGAAGAGGCTATTGATTTACATGCTCATTGAGAAATGCATTCAATTTCAGGTTATCCAGTTTTCCTAGTGAAATATTTACACCATGACATTCCACTAAAAATGACAGATGTTATCTATCTGTCGCTGATCCGTGTGCCCTGCTGACAGACGATTCTCTCTTGTTCTTGGTCTTCACACAAACATAAACACCACTGGTAATGTTTTCTATGATCGTTCTCGTTGATTGATTGTTTTGAGTGCGTATACAGATTAACTGCAAATTTTGCAGAATATAATTAATCCCTCTGTGAGCGCTGTACCAGGTGGCTACTGGTGCACTTTGTTTCTCCAAGACCATGTTTACTTTCCTTCCACTCCATATTACAAGACAGCAACTTGCTTTTATGAGGGTCAGAAATGACCACTTATTGCATGATTTGTCACTTGATTGTGCTAATCCTGTGCCTATGGGTACCTCATGGGCATATTGACTGTAATACAAGTTTAAATCTGTGTGTTTGGTGCTCGGATATAATTGTGATCCTACTTATTACAGCCTTGTCTATGTCTTTATGTCACCATTCAGATGATAAATACAACGGGAACATTCACAAGCATGCAGCTGTATATTCCAAGACTGCATGCTGAAGAAAAACATATTATGCATTTTTTAACTGTATGCAAATGGGCCATATCAGTAAGAAAATTAAATCACAATTGTAAACATCTTTAAACCTATTCTGCATTTTATCAGCCAGATAATAGCAGCTGGCAATAAAATAACAACTCCCAAATTATCTTGGAGCACTTTAAAGAGATCTGTTAAATAATCTGCTGCTTCCGCTGATCTTAGTCACCCTCTTGGATGCCAAACACTTTGGAAATGTACAGTTTACAGGTTTCAGGATTCTAATGCTGAGACTGATATAGCAATTTGTTGCCACACAAAAGGTCTAGCTTGGTTATGTGGCTGATTAAAAATGATAAATTAAATGAGTGCACATTGAACTTGGATAAGATTGGATGAGATACATATTTAGGCTCTCTCTTTGAATACTAGTGACCTTAAACCAAAAAATAGTAAGATGGCTATTTAGAAGTAGCATGTCTAGCTTGCAGTCTTAGTAGAGCAGTACTACTGGTGACACACAGTACTTCTACCCTCTCGAGCTTGTAAATGTTCAAAGGTTTGTCACGTTACTAATAAACAATTTTTTTTTGACAAAGAATTCTTCATAAATTCATTTTTGGTGACACTTTGGTACTGAACTGCACTGTAGGTATCACTTACACACACTTCACTCACAATCATGTCCCTGAAGAAATATGCATTCTATTTTAATGTACTTACATTCAAGGCCCATTTGTCAAGCAGTAGAAGATGTGCTTCAAGGGGTATATCAACTACGTACCAGTATTGCTGAGGGTCTAACAAAATGAGTTCCTTATGCATAAGTAATTACTAGGCAGATGGACAGTTGCTTTTTAACTTGGTCAATAGGGACAGTATGATAGAGAGTGAAAAAGAAGATGGTTTGGGTCAGGCATGCATGTATTCTGCACAAATAGCTAATAGTTCTAACAGCGCAACTGGAATGTAGGTTCTGTCAGTTCTATGCAAAGGTTTTTTAACAAGTGTTGATATCAAACATACTGTAGAACATGTTTTCTTCATGTGTGGTAAATCAATGATTGTATTGATAAATGTGACAACACAGTACCTTCCAAACTGATAAGAAGCCATTTTAAAGGAGGGAAACAAATTTTGTATTTACTATGACAAAACTTTAAAGCTTAAAAATGTTTTTAAATGTTAAAAGTAAAGTAGAAATAAAACTGCATGTGGTAAAGCTTATTGTATCATGGCACCAGACCTAATATTACAGATATTAAAGACATTACATAATTATAAATACTAATAAGCTGACAATGACCCTGAGATTTCTCAGCGGTTCAGCTGCCCCACTCCCTCTCTGAATTCTCTCAGCTGACAATGTCCCAGTTTCAAGTATCATCTTAAGGAATTCTGGTCAATTAAAGACGTGAGACTCACCTTCAACGGTCAACTGAATAAAACGAACTGTGGCTAACATCTGTGAGGTAGCCCTTAACTTCAACTGCAGCACTAAAAAGCTTTAGGTCTATTGACAAATTTAAAAAATCTAAGTAATATTAAGACTGGTGTATGTACTTGACAAAAGCCTCACTGGTTTAGCATACTTATTTAATTTTATTTGAGCAGAGTGCAAGTGGCACAATTGCGTCTTGGCATTAAGCCAATCTCAGTGCACGACTTGGAAAGCTTGTGCTCATAATTAAAGGTTCAGTCAACATTTGGCCCACTGTTACAACAGTTATTACAATAAACACAAATAACAAACAACCTCTTTACAACACTTATAATTGACATCATTACAACATATCCTTCAAACATCTTGCGACTGACTTGGACGTAGCTCTTGTCCATCCACGGACCAGCATGCCTTTCCAGAAAAAGAATCAATGCAGGGCTCTGTATCATATAAAATTGTCACAATTAAAAATGATATATGTTTACCATGCAACATGGTTTTAATCAGCAAATGCTTATGAAATACTTTTTTTCAGAGGAGAACTAAGTGCTAAAGCTAAATGGCTGTAATTTACATTATGGTCATAAAAGGTGTCTGTTGAGTGCTTTCTAAGAAACAGGGATATAATTAATTTTCTTCTTGGAAAATGCACACTTCCATTATGTACTGTATTGGTGCCTGGTTCTAGCAACATGGTTTGGTATGTTACAATTTGACTGCTGTTCGAATAATGATGCTCAGCAAATGCTTTCTCAATGACTACATTAACATGCAAAGCATAGGGATATGCTCTGCATGCCATGTGCATACATTCGGAACGAATGCACTGTTTTGTTAACTACATTAATTGATTGTAAATGAGCATTTGGTGCCTTCTTGGTGATCTCTCACCTCTGTATTCCTGAGACCAACACTCATGTTCTCCACATTTGTAAGTCACTCTGGACAAGGGCCTCTTCTTAGTGAAGGTAATGTCAGGCTATTTAGCTAATGCTATTTGCAAGTATTCAATATGCATAATTTGCTGTTCATGGGAGAAAGCACATATTTCAAATAAACAGCATTTTGAATTTGCCATGCAGTTTCAAGAGAGCACAGAGGGCAAGTGTCAGCATGCTTCTTTTATGTATTTTTTTTCCCTTCTATTTAACCAGGTAGGTCCACTTGTAAATCTATTTTATTTTGCAGTGACAATCTGGGGAATCAAAGTGGGTATAAATGCCAGGGACTGGGTAGCTTATCAGATATAGAGCAAGTTTCCATGGGAACTTGGCCAAGGCACTGGGGTTAATACCCCTACTCTTTAGAAAAGTGCCATGGTATCTTTAATGATCCGCAGTGAGTCAGGACCTTGGCTTATGGTCTCACCCAAAGGAAAGTGCCTTCTACTACACAGTGCCCTCATCACTTTACAGGAAATTAGATTTCCATTTGTTCCAGAAGGTACAGTGGCCCACCTATACATCTCCCAGGAAGTCTCCTATCCAAGTACTAACCACGCCCAATCATGCTTAGCTTCAGCAGTTTGCCATGTGTAGGGTACTGGGTGGTAGGGCTGCTGGAAAATTAAGGTTACATTTCATTTGAGCACTGTTTTATGTTTATTAGCATTGCTCAAAATACAACAAAATACCATGCTAAATCCCTACATCCAATGCAACCAACTCCAACACCCAGAAATGAGTCAGTGCAAGCACAGATTGTTGAGACAGAGCTGCACTCGCCAACATCATCACACCCAGACATTTTTACAAATCTGCTATGTATAATGAGCCAGATATAAAAAGCGTACGATCCAGCCAATTATTCTGAGAGGGTTAATGATTCCAAATAAAGTGTTTATGTGACACAGCATATTTTCTAGCAGAGCATTAACGGAATACTCCGTGGTCTCCCTCCACCATTTTGCATTCTGAAAATATTCTTGTTCTGAATGCAGCATTCTAATAAGGTGACTACAGGCCGTGCGACTTTGGAATTCTTGAATATTCCAGCTGATGACTGAATGTCAGGCGGACACCCTGCAACTCGGTGCCTATTTCTGTGACATGGAATTGCCTGGCTGCATCTGTGGCATCTTGGATTTATCTATAACATCTTTGTAAATATGCTGCCGGGACACAGCCAGTCAGTGGTGAACTATCCCTGTCTCTCTGCTTCATTTACATCCTGTTACCCTTCTTCCGACTCAAACCCCGCATTTGCATAAGTTGGTAATCCTATTTGACTCCGCTAACTAACTGCTACTGTTTTTAGCCGAAGAGTTTGCCACTTCAGTGTGTTCAGCTCGGTAGAAAATGGACTTTGTCAGTTAAATTAATCACAGAGCTGGCTCGGTGGTCACAGAGCACACCGCTGGGCTGTGCAGTATAGCGAGGTGGGACCTCATGGCTTGTAAAAATGTTTTCATCTAAGTTGTGTAAATAAATAATGATCTTTTCATTTTTTTATTAGCTAACCTTCTTATATGGGGAACCTTACACATTATGTGTTTAAACAGGTGGATACAGACTAAGGCAATTCAGACAAAAACATTGGTCAAGGGTACGATGGTAGCGCACCACCAGGGATTTGAAACCATAACATATCGGTGAAGAGTGCGATAACGACCTCCACTATGTAACACTGCTGCGGGTATAGCCTGTTCTTCAGGCCATTTGCCTTATTGGCTGTTCATTTTCAGGTTTGTCATAAATGGTTTGCAAGAATTTTGGTTCGCAAAACCCTCTCATTGCAACTATATTTAAGAAGTAAGCTAAAGCTCACAGCACACATTGAAGCAAGCCACCTAATAGTTTTTAGGTTTCTTGCTTCAATATTTAGATATTTAGATATTTAGATATACCCCAGAAGTTATAAAGTGAAATTCCCCTTTAACTGCAGATGGACTAATATGTTATTGATAGCCATGTGATTATTTGTAAGCATGCTTTCTTAATGATATAGAACGAGAATATAGCAGTTTCTGTAGTAGCTTGTGAGTGAGTTGTAAATTCAAAGCAGCTTATCCAATAAAGTTGTTCAAACAAGGACCCACATGCACATCCACATAATCACAAGCATGTACTTACAACCTCAAGTACCAAACACCAATAAGGACACATACATTCACAAATTCAAATACTACATGCACACATCTACTGATGTGGTTTAAGTGGATTTAAACAACTAAAAGTGTTCTTGTAAAACATTCAAGGCACTTACACTAACTGGCATTACCTAAAGCTTCTTATTCAGACCTGCATCAGGCACACAAGCATGCTATAGCCATCACAACATTCTCATGTGACTCAAAACCACTCCATATCGTCTACATACTACCAGTTCAAAAGACCCACGGAAACTACTCTCAAATCCACAGACATCAGAATTCCACAAGACAGAAAAAATGGCCTATTCAGGAATGTTCATCACATAACTCGGGTTGAAAGTTGTGGAAGGGCAAACAGTATTAGGTGGCCATTGAAATGCACTTAAAACAGAGTGGTTTCCAAGCTGTTTGTTGGTTGTACCTCACCACCACATACACATACACACATATACACAAACAAAAATTCTAACAAAACGCACTCACACAGAAATTATTTTTTGGCTTTCGTGCAAAATCTAACACTTATGCTGCACTTGTGCAATTAGAACGCCAACAAGCTGTAAAATCATGGCAGTAAAGTCTAGGCTGATAGCCACAGGTTTGTTTAGACATCTTAATGATGATAGGCTCTAAACTTGTAAATAAAATACACAACAAACAATTTACAATGAGGTAAACTCACACTCTTGGCAGTCAGTAGGTGACTGAATGCCCTTAAACTTTCTGGCAGGCATACTTTTCACTGAGCAACAGTGAGGAGATTTTTCTAATTTCAAATAAAAGGTAAATCGGTTTTGTTACTATCTACTTTATTCACCACATCTACCATCTTTATTCAATATTCTCATGTGATATGCTTTTGTGATGTCATCATGTCCTACACAAAGTTTCTTATGCACACCTAAATGTCTATATCTGCATACACACTTCACACATGCCACCACAAGATTTGTACTGTGGTTTGTTTTTATTATGGATGCTATCATTCCCAGCATTTCTGAAAGTTCAGCTTTGAAGAGACCACTGATGGAGGTAAACTGTACTGTTGGTTGAGAAAATGTAATTACAAGCAAGAAAAAATAAATACATGCACGTAAAAATATTTCAAATAACAATGCAGCACAGCCCAGAACATGATTTAAAGATATATCTGTAAAAATCCAATCTGCTCAGATTAGTTTGATTGTTACATATAAAACCTTGTTAGACAGGCAGGACAGGGTGAACTCACCCTGGCTCACCATGTTTTCTTTAAAGCTCCTTGAAAAGGCAAGGAAACATGATGGAAAATACATATTTGGTATAATAAACACATAATTATAATAAATTAATAATAAATGATGCATAAATAATAAACTGTGTCTTACTGCTGTAAAGCCCTTTCTCACTTTGATTGATCTGAACAGAAATAAAACCATGTGGACGTGTCTGTATGGTCCATTTTATACAGGAGAGTAAGGCAGAATACACTCGATAGAGGTATTTTTCTTCAGAAAATAAAACAGAAGACACTTCATAAGGAGTGACAGGAAACTAAATTGCAGCCTCTCAAGGTTAAAAGAATGAACAATCTAACAAAGACAACAAGCAATTAAAAGCTAGAGGGATGCCACTTTTTGACAAGATGGTTAATTTTGGTAATGCGCCATTGCAAAGCTGATTAGTAAATACACTTGCTGGTGTAGTAATTGTTAGAAAAATAGGTTGCGGCTCATGTTAAATTTGAAATCTGAATAATTGGAAAATAGAAGCAAAGCGGATCAAGGTTTGAAAATTGTTATGAAAGAATTTTTGGAGAGAAAAGCCGTTGAAGAGGAGAGAAGCACATTGTGCTTTCTGCAAGGCGTGACAAGTTTGAGGCCAATGAGGAGGTACCGGTATCGAGGCTAATGTCCTCTGCTTCCCGCTCTCAAATCTCTGTGAGGCTCCTGGGTTTGGCCTGTCATTGGGTTCAGAGAACTGTGTCTGGTCGAAACAACAACAACAAAAATACTTAACTGTCGGTGTGATAAAGATGGGCCTCAGTTCACACTGCAGCCCATTAAACGGCCATTTTCTCTCCATCAGCTCAAACAAACATACCCTGGCCAATTTGATGCCTGTGTTCTACATCAAATGTTAAACCCAGTATCAGTGGCTCTGTCCTAAAAATATCCCGTGGTTACACTCGTGTCCATACAGAAGTTCTAACCACAATGTTCATTTGAAGAGATCTTGATAAGTATCTTTGCTAATAGCAGCAGATGTCATTGAAATAGTTAGGACCTTAAATGCTCTTCCTGAACTGTATAAATGTAAAGGAAGCATACAGTATCTCCTGAGATTTTTTTTTTCAAGAAAATAGCATTAGTGTAAATATAAATAATTCATGTGTGAGGTGAAGATAACAACAGTTTAAGGTCTGTAAGCCACACAGCAGTGATAAGGTAAAGACACAGCTTGTATCCTCATTTGTCCAAAAAGTAGGTTCAAGAATGGTGAACACAAACTATTTTGGTCCTGCCTATGGCAGAGCTCCAAAGAGAGCACAGTGTCAGACTTCATACACTGCACACTGAGATTATCATAATTGTTATGGTCCACAGCCTGAAGCTAGTAATGAAGAACTGAAAACAAGCTATGAAGAGAAAGAATGACAAGTACAAAGATGTGTTTACCTACCAGTTCGAGAAATGTATTCTCCAGCGATTGGTACTCGGGGGAGCTCTTGTTGAAAAGGTCGTCTGAAAAATTCATGTTAGTGACTCGCAAGCTGAAGAAAACCACTAACTCTTTGCCCTTGCTGGCCGTGGTCATCGAGGGTGTAGTCAGGTATTTGAGTGGCGGGGGCGGCGTGGACTCGAAGGGGCGATCGCCCGTCTCAGAGGGGTATCCACTCCCATAGTCCTGCATGCCATTGCTTTCCATGCTCTCACCATCCAGATCCCCCATGATGTCCTTTGTGCCCTCGTCGCCCGATGGGGACCCCAAACTGGGAGGAGGTCGATCCTCTTGGTCTTGAACCGCATGCTCTTCTGTTACCGTAACAATGGCCTCTGTGGTGAACACTTCTGGCTCCATTTTGAAATCAGCCAGTGTCACAGCGACCATTGTGGGTCCTCTTGCAAGTTCGACTGTAGGGGACTCGGTTAATGGAGCTTCAGGGGGCTCTAGATCTGTAGACGAGGTAGCTGTGACATCTGGCAGCATGGGGCTATCATCCAACGGTATAGCGTCTGCCCCTCCTTCACTGTTCTCTGAAGATTCAGTCTCTGTGTTTGATGGCAACTCTGAAGAACATAGAATGCAGAAATGAATAGAGAGGCAAATGTAAATATAATAGCTCAATATTAATAAGCATCAACGGGTCCTTAATGAGGCAAAACCCCACAATGTGTAACACTCAAATAATGACACTCAGTATAATTACATTTTACCTGCTGGATAACTAATGTATATTGTCATCATAATTACAAATCACACCAAAAGAACCCTAGACCTATCCCTGACACAAACCTCAACCTTGAAGCTGTCCACAAAACGAATCCTGTCCATATGCAATTAGGTGCAAATAAGAATGTGCTTACATGACAGTTGCACAGTACTTTCAGCAGGAATTAGTTGCACAATTACTATGCATGCAGTGTACTTGCATCCAAATTAGCACTAAAACCGAATTAGCTGCATGACACTCGCACCACTTTCTGCATCATTGGCATTTTCACCAATCTCATTTATTTTTGCACTTTTGAACCTCTGCAACCTTTACCTCAACCATTATTGAAGGTCTTAATTAATTATTTGTTAGATGGCCTGGGTGTATGCAAATGAAAAAATGAGCTAAGCACTTGATCCTGAAATAGAATACTCATCTGGACATAATTACTTCCCTTATCAAATCTGTATCCTGATTATTTATTCCTTCAGCAAGTACAAGTAGCCCTCACACATCACACTTCTAATTCTGACCTTCCATCATTTAAGGGGCAAATGCATCTCACCTGCTGCGCCACTTTCTGGCATGGGGGTCACCTCTGGAACACCTCTATCCTCGATGGTGTCCGTTGGTTCATGCTGAACAATGATTTCACCTTCACCTTCTGCCACCTCAGGGTCTATAGGAAGGTGTTCATCCTCCACTAGACCTACTTTGTCAGTGCCCTCTTCAGGCAGCGGCTGTGGGTCACTGTTTGCTGGCGGCTGCTCACCCGGCGGGCTGGTGGGTGACACAGACGTAGCGGGAGGCACTGCACTGGGTGGCTCTGTCACACTGTCTGTGACAACATGGCCAACCAAGGAAGGAGCTGCTGATGTTATGGCCATGCTATCAACCTGTGGAACAAAGTCATAAATACAAACTGGTTAAGGCAGTGGTTCTCAAACCTGGGGGACTGCTGTGTATGCTGGCCTTTTTAGTTACTGTTACTTATATAGTTGTTGAGCACAGGTGTTTAAGTTAAGTAATTCTTTCCTTAAACTTGTTAACACAATGCATGTTTGATTTGTTATGATTTGCTTTGTCTTTGGATTATTTGTTATGTACCAAATGGTTAGTTTTAGTGGCCATGTGTCCATACTTTTTCCAATTAGGAGCCTATTGATTCACCTGTCTTTAATTCGATAATTTAATTGATAATTCGATTCAGCTCATTGAACACATCCAGGGTGGATTGCAGCCAGCCCTGCTGAATCTAAGCCTCACTCAAATTGAACCATACCATCAGAGTGCAGCAGTCAGCACAAAGTTTCTATAAGCACACTATGCCACAATGACAGGAAATTCCAGAAGAGATGAGAAGAAAAGCTGTTGAAATATATCAATCTGGAAAGGGTTTCAAAGCAATTTCCTAGGCTCTGGTACTCCACTGAGCCACGGAGAGAGCCATTATCTCCAAATGGAGCACATTTGGAACAGTGGTGAATCTTCCCCAGAGTGGCCAGCCTTTCCAAAATTTTCCAAGGGCACAGCGACAACTCATCCAGGTAGTCACAAATGTATCCAAGGGAACATCCAAAGAACTACAGGCCTCTCTAGCTTCAGGTAAGGAAAGTATTTGAGACTCAACAATAAGGATTTTTGAAAGAGCAGCAAGGCAGAAACTACTGCTAATTAAGAGAAACATCAATACTTGTCTCACATTTGAAAAATGCACCTTCGTGATCCCCAAGCATTTTGAGATAATGTTCTAAAGACAGATGAAGAGAATGTCCGGTCATCTGTCCATGAGCTGAAGCTGAAGCTTAATTGGGTTATGCAGCAAGAGAGTGATCCAAAAAAACAAAAGCAAGTCTGAATGGCTGAAAAGAAACTAAATTAAGTTTTGGAGTGGCCTCGTCAAAGTTCTGACTTGAACCAAATAAAGATTCTGTGACTGTGGTAGAACCTAAAATGAGCACTTCATGCTGGAAAAATCTACCAAATTGTCTGAAGCAGATCTGCAAAGAAAAGTGGGATAAGACTCCAGCACAGCGATTTGAAAGACTGATATCAAATTATAGGAAGCTTTTGGTTGCAGTTATTTCTGCTAAACATGAAGCAACCACTTATTACGTTTAAGGGGGCAATTGTTTGTTCACATGGGTGATAAGGGTGTTTGATAACTTTTTTCATTAAATAAATGAAATAATCTTTTTTTAATGCATTTTGTGTTTACTCAGTTACCCTTTGTCTAATATTACATTTGGGCTAAAGAGCTGAAACCATTCAGTGTGACAAATATGCAATAATAGAGGAAATCAGAAAGGGGACAAATACTTTTTACGGCACTGTAATTTCTTTGCTGATTAAGGCACACACCCAGTTCCATGCCCCACATTAAAATTGTAACAACCTTATTGTGACAATGTCACTGGGATGCTCACTTACCTCAGAGTTGCTAATTTCTTTCACATTCGCCTCTTCTGGAATGGCTGTGGGGTCCAGGAGGGTCTCAAGGTCATTTTCCCTCGCAACAGGGGCAAGGGAGACACGGACGTGAGGCTTTTCTACGTCGTCTTCTGGCTGAGGTGTAGCCACCGTCAGCTCATTGTGGGAGTCTGGTTCTGGCGGCTGTGAACAGCGATTGCCATTGACAAATGTTTTTAATTTCACAAGCCATAATTGTGTCATGCTTGAATTTAGCTGTGTTGCCTGAAGAAAATTAATCAAAAAACTTACAGCTCTATTTAGCTCTTCAGCAATTTCTGTGGCTATTGGCATGGTCGGCTGTGGCAGATTGTCTAGTTAAAAATATAAAATTAACAAATAAATCAGTTACATTCATTTTTTAAGACTTCCAAGGCTTTTGAACTAATTGGCAAAATGGGCATTAATGAAAATAATGCATCTGTAATGTGTTTTCTGTCTGGAATCTTTATCGCTATTTGTCACTTACGTCATTTGTTATGTATTGCCATTGTTGGGAGAAATTATTTATTTCCAGTAAAATAACATTTAAGGGCAGAAATGTCAGTGCATTTATAATAAGCTTCAAATTTATGTCTGGCCAAGAAACAAACAAACAAACAAACAAGCAAACAAAAAACCTCTGGCTTTGGCCTACCCGGCTCAAAGCTAAGAGACTGTACATCTACAGGTAAGGAGGTCTGGTCGCTCAGGGCCTTGGCCACCATCTCCTTCAGGCTTGGACCAGCGGAGACAAACTCTGTGTCCTTAGGCTCTGTTTCCCCATGGGCCGTGTGCATGATCTCATCCATGTAGTCGTTACAGCCTGTTGCATCTGTCTCAAACACCACAGCACAGCGCACCGTTTCGCCCCCAGATCTGCGTAACCAAAAAACAAATAAGGAGTAAGTACTGCATTATAATTATCTGTGTTTTTTGTGGAAAAGGTCATAGGCCACTGGTACGGATAAATTATAATGAGCTGTGCTCAAACATGTTTTCAAGGCATTTCAGTATTTATTTGAGAAACCATGCCCTTAAATAATTTTAATAGGTAATGACAACGGTTAAAAATGCAAGAAAATTATTTCTGAGTTAAATCACAGTGACATTACGTCACCTGGGGTTGTATGTGGGTATGTTATGATTATTGACTGTACTTCCAAAATGTTATGCTTAAAATTATTTTTTTTTGGAGCTATTTCCTATGGCACGTGTGACCTTCATCTTAATGAAAGTGAATGTGCAATATAAAAAACACATTTTTATGTTCATAATTCTTAATAAATGCTGTGAAATTAATCTGTCCATATGTATCGCCTGTAGAGAACTCTAAAAAGACAATGGCACTGTACAAGCTGTTTTGGAATTACCTGAAGTGTATTTTCTGGCTTTAGACCGTAAACCATTGAAATCCCTATACTTGCCATTGTGGAGCCAGCAGGTCATCAGAGAGTTCAATGAATATCAAAAATATATTTCACTGCAGACTGAAAACTGAAATAATATTAAAAGAAACCCAGAAAGTGAACTATCCCTTTAAATATGCAGAAAAATATAATGATCCTTTTTAATGAGCACAGTTGGCTCTGGAATTGTGGAATCCTCGCACTCGATGGATTTAGCAATGGTGCAACAATAGAACGGCTTGTTCTCATTATTAGAACAATAAAGAGGCGTTAGCAATGCTCACACACAATGTCATATCATGCATGCACACAATTCTTTTGTGAAACTAAAGGCTCAGCACCAAATGAGATTTTATCAGTCTAATGAAGGAAACATCAAACATGACCTGTTAGAGAAAATGCACAACTTGTTTATATGACCCATTTGAGCAACTGGATATTTAATGAACCAGTTTCAGCTGGGCGATACGATCATGATAAGCCATCTGCCCTGATCTGGCAAGGAACAAGTATGATAAACTTGGAGCTGGCAGCTACTTCAGACACATCCCATTGCTCTGATCAAATAACCAGAGCAACTTTTAGTGAAAGTGAACATTAAGGTTAGCATGCAGCACAAAATGCTTTATGACATATGCATTCGAGTCAGTCCAGTAGAATAGTCACCATGGAATGGGCCAAGCACCCTCATTTTAATTCATACACATTCTTAGAACAAATTAATTTTATGGAATTTCATCTCATTTTCTTTAAGTGCACTCTGTTGCTGGACAATGAGCAATCACCCTGCAGAAAAAAAACTAGAGCAATTATCGCAGCATGTCCAGTAAAGAGTCGGTATCAAAGTATTTTCTTCAATAAAGCATTGAAGGCAGCTAATTTAAATCCTTTCAGTGTAAAGTTGACCCTATCATCTATGTATGTGAGGAGAAAGAATATCCACTATTTTGGCCCTCAATGTCCTTTGTTAACAGTGTGCAGTCAATGAATTTTAAAATCAATCCCGTGAGAGAATTCTATTGGAGCTCCATGGCATACAATGAAAAGGAAATCAGACCATTTTAGCAATATCTACCATAATAACTATGACTCATCAGGTCGTACACACACTTTGGAAGATGATTACCATCATACCATTACTTGGTGCCTAAGGCATCATGAAATCAGGATAGTACCCTTTTTGCCATCTGTCGTTTTTTTTTTTTTTCAGTTGTTTTCACCAAAATATTAACCTCAAGAATTAATAGACCTGTAAAAATATATGCGCAAAAAGAGACGTTCAGCACAAAAAGTCCTAGGAAATGAAATACGTCTTTGTGTAGTTTGAGAAACTTCTGGAAATAACATCACTTTGGGCCGAAGTATCCTCACCAACTCACCTGAATCCCAAGACTCGGATCTCCTTAAATCCTGGAAGCTTTTCAAACACAAGCACCATCTGCAAAAAGAGAAAAAGTTGGAATAGAACTGTGACTACCCTTAATTTTTTATTTATTTTTTACTTTTAAAAATTGATCAGTTTCATCTTTTAAATGCTTTCGAAAATTCAGATTAATTTCAGGCTGAAGTGAAACAGCCTTGTTAGATAAAGGTTTTTGTTTTTTTTGACAGATGCCCTTGTGATTCCTTGTGAATCATCTCTCTAATGACATTGACACCACTTCAATTGATCTTGACTAATTGGATTTTGAATGAATTTGACACCAGTAGGTGGCACTAAATCACAGAACTATGATTTCGTTAAGAGCAATAAATCTTTTTTTATCCCCAAAAAACAGAATCTTTCTTATTCTTTTAAAAACTCGCTTGCTTTGCCTTTCTTTCAGGACTGCAAATTTCATCCCACCTCTTGAAGCGTCCAGCTGTCAACCGGCTTTGCAGGACTTCACTTTGACTCTTTGTCGTAAGCTTATTTACGCTTCTCAAGAGGGCTCAAAGCTGGGCTAGGATGTTTGCAGTTCTGGGTCACAACAGCCAATGATATCAACACTTTGACAGGCCTCCAGCTGGCTCTACATCTTAACCTTACTGAGTTGTGTGATTTACGTCTTAATTCTGCCACACCATAGGACAGGAAGACATGAAATCCCTGTATCATCTTGGGAGGAGGGAGGGGGGTGGAGGAAAAGATGACAGACAGTTGGCAAGGGTTATAGCTGAGCTCCCATTTCCTCACCTGATCGTGCAGACTGCGGGCAAAGTCATGGTACTGGGCCGTGTCAGGGTCGTTCAACAATTCACTGTAGCCGGGGTCCAAAATGGTGATGCTGAACTCCACCACCTGTTCCACCATCATTTCGGGCACAATGTTGGGAAGGTCTGTGTCCTGGGAGGAGGTGAGAAAAAGTAAAGTTAAACAAATACAGTTTAACAGCTCCACACTCACAGTTATTGCTTAAATGAGCAAAAAGTTGCTTTTGCATTATCACAAAAGTTGAAATAGCCTGTATCTTCTGGATCGAACGTCCACATTTGAAATAAACAAAAGTAGGACAGTGCAGGCAACAGTGGATTCAATGCATCCCATTTTTCATTTTCAGCTTTGTTTGCCATCAAGGATCTGATAAGGATCGAAGTCTGAGACGTGGCCTCACGACCACCAAGTTTCCCACCAACTAGAAACTCAAATTATGACACCAAGAACAGAACACTGGTTCCCCAGGGGACACAAGGGAGATCACAGGCCTCGATCCTTACCTGAGTGCCACCGATGATGTCACGGGGAACGGGGTCAGGAAAAGCCCATGCTGTGGTTGGTTCTCCAGGTTCTGATGCAACAATGGAGACCAAGTGAAAATCTGTTAATGAGATTCAATTGAGTAAATAGGACGTTTGAAGGGTGGCAACTGACACACACTCACCTGCTATCTCAGGATTGGGATCCTCTAATGGTCCAGGTTCTGAGATGACTCCCTCTCTGATGGTGTAATACGTTTAGAAGAGACATGGTCATTGATCCCATTTAACAACTTATACATGAAAACACACTTGGTTTGTTTTTTTTTAGTCTCAGTCAAGGATATGTGTTTGCTGTCTGTATATTTAATCTTCACAAGTTCTCATTAATTAGGGGCTCATGGTCAACAAAGAACCCCTGAGTTTGTGGGTGCCAAAATTTAATTATCTAGGTCGGCTACTTTAAGATTAATCAGTAATAAGTTTCTGTTTCCTCTTTCCAATAAGCAGGGAAGATGCTGTTTTCTTTTCAACTTTATAATTATGAGGATCCCAAAGCACATTTCAGCTCCACATTTATTTACATCTTTTAACATTTCTTTCCTCTAATTGAGGTCTTCTATCTCTTTTATTGGATTTGAACTTGGGACCTTCTTGCTGTGAAGTGACAGTGCTATATCCTGAGCAGAGCCATTTCTGAGTAAGGTGACCCCAAACTTTAAAGACATGTCAAAGTAATCTCAGTGCTTACTGCTCCTGCTGCTTGTCCTCTGCAGAGACCACTCTCTGTGAAAAGGATAAAATAGAAAAAGATAAATAAATAAGTGAATAAAATCTAGCAAAATGTTAAAGGCTAATAAACATTTCTGGCTATGCTATATTTGGCCTATTGAGAAAAAATGTAATTATTCAATGTCATATTGTCTTAAATGATCAATAATTATAATATTAATAATTATGAATAAGTTTTAAAATCAATCCTTGTGTCTTGCCGGGGGAAGGGTAAGAGGTCAGAGGGGGAGGGCTCACGACAGGGCACGCTGACCTTATGCACCATGTCAATGTGCTCTTGGGAGTGGCTGAAATTTCTGGCCAGGTCATCCAGGCAGAGGGGCTCATGCTGGCAGGCGAACACCCACCTCTGATACTCCTCGTTGCTCGGGAGCCGGTCCAGAAAGACCCGGAAAGCCTCCCACACTGCCTCCTGACAAACTGGGCACAGATAGGGAGCCTAGGCTCAAATCTGCTGCACTTTCTGTTCAGGAATTCTGAGCTAACAGCCTGCACTCAGCTGCGCTTCTATGCTATCCGTTGCTCTCAAGATAAGATAAAAGATATCCACATTCAGTTGCGCTTCTGGGCTATCAGTGGTACTAAAGCAACATCATCAAGATATGGCCATCTTTTTCGACTGAAACTTTTATCTCTCCATTTGCTCGCTGAGGTTTTAGAAATGGAAACATCAAAGTGTATAAACTGTTTATCTAACTTACGATCTTGTGAGGAATGATTTTGAAAGCCCAGATAATTTAGCCTATTCCTGGTTCACGACCGGCATCTGAGGATGTCCCATAGGCATCATTTATTATTTCACAGCTCACATAAATCTTTAATGTTGTTGTTTTGAAGAGTACATCTGCTCTGTTCTCGTGGTAATAAACCTAATTTGACTTATGTGTTCTTAATCATTGCCCTAGATTTCTGCTACTCTCCAGGACATACTGCAAGAAATGTTGGGGAAGAAACACCGTTGCCCTGTATAACATAACATATTAGCAAAAAACAATTAAGTAATTAATTAATCAATTTAATTGAATCATCCTTCTTCAGGATTAATTCAAGGTGGCTTAAAGACTTCTTAGTTTGATCTTTCCTGCAATTTGCTGTACTTTGTTGAGATCAAAAATATTACTGCAAAACTAAAAGTTTCACCTAGTTGTGTGCTCTGACAAGATCAGGGTTGCCTATTAGCAAGAAACTGGACGTCAGTAGTTATATTTCACAAGAACAACACTGGAAATAATAATAGCTTATATAATACCTATACCGACAACCACCACAACAACATCAGGCTACTAATAATGATAATAGTGTAGACTAAAATGTCACCTCCATAATTGTATATGGAAACATACAATTATATGTCATATTAGAATCACAACCACAGAAAAAATACCAAAACTTTAACAAGTGCAGGACATTGTCTGTGGTTGCAGGACTTGGGACAAAGAGTTGGAATGTTGGATTGTCCCACAGAATCTGAGACAGGTGCTGACCACATGTGTGACCGCATAGTTGAACCGTAGCACAATTCTTACAATGAGTTTTTTTTCTAGGAGCAGTCTCACCACACACGTATTAGTATTCCTATTTAATTATTTGGTGGATGCTCTTATCCAGAGAAACCTACAAGGTCTCGAAGGCAAGAATAATCAAAATTCACATTGCAAGATCAACAAAAGCATAGATGCTGTGTAAAACTGCAAGTTGCACAGTTAATATCCACAAGCTGAAAAGCCACTGTCACAATATAGAATAAGAATACCACTTATGATGAAATTAATGATGATGAAATTAATTTTTAAGCAGAAACATTAGGCTTAACTGTACCTCTCAGTTTGTAGTATGATCTATGACTGGCCATGACCTCTTTGATGGTTTCCTGAGGGCAGACTTTGACGCCAGACTGATAAAACGTAGACCTCCTCGTTCGGTGTCTTCCCAATTCAGATGTTGCCTTAATGTTTTCCGTCTGTTTAGTTGCTCTTAGAAGCTTCATTAAATCTTTGTCGTACATGTTTCTGACTTCAGACAAAATATCTGGTCTGCCATGATCTGCAACAACAAAATAAAGATTTAACTTGTGAAGGTAGTATAATGTACACAAAAACTAAATAAAGAACATAAAAATGTATAATTAAAGAATTGTTTTAATTTGTATATTTTTGAAGGTCAAAGTAACATTTTGAAAGAATTTATTCTTTATTAGTTGACTGGATTTTTTGTGAACACTTTGGATAATTTCCCAAATTCTGAAAAAAAATGCTTGTGATGAAGCAAAAACATGATACGGTTTATTCAGCTATTTTTTAATTGCTTTTGAAAGTGATTAAAATATTTTTAACTGACACGTCAACATACTCCATGCTCTGTTTACAAAGTTTGAATACCAGCCAGTATTTGAGGTTGATTATTTTGACTGACATATCGATTTAATATGAGCTTTTCAGAGCTACAGTTGTCAACATGGTATAGAAATTAATTTAGAGCTTTATATATATATATATTTAGAGTGCCAAGAACAATACTCAGATTATTAACCAGAATTAAACATGCAAATATCCATAGAATAATAATGTCTTAAATATCTATATCTTGCTTTTGCATAAATAAATATACTTTTAAGGGTTCTGAAACATAATGACTACAAAATGAATTTGACTATTTCTTATCTACAACACGGATGAATACAGATGAATACAGCAAATTTGAGCTACTGCATCAGGCTGGCAGTCTTCTCACCCTGTGGGTCTACCTACTCCTGCTTATGGAAAGGCCAAAAGAACAGTGACACCCCAGGACCAAGGACACGGTTCTAGCACAAAGAGGGCAGAGAGAGACCAAGCTTGGAGAAGAAATACGATACACGGAGCCGCGGCCGTACAGTGCGAAGCCCAAATGTTAGAGTGTTTGAGTTATAGCCTCTTTGCCAGGCTGTGATAGAACAGCGAGTGCACGTCAACACATATTGAAAAATCTGCCTACTGCAGTTTATTGTTTTAGACAGCTGTGAATTAATCTATGGCAGATTGAAGTCTCAGTTAGATACAGCGTACGCGCGCCATCTTTGTCCTCATTTCAACTGATGGAGAAGTGATGACTGCACGATTTCTGTGGCCATTTTCGCATTATTTACTACATCTGAACACAAAAACCACTAAATTTCACGGACACAGTTGATGATGAGGAGCAAAAGCGTCTGACTTACAAATTAGTTTGGCAAGGCTGACTCAGCTTCACCATCAACTTCTTCATAACAGCTTCAAGTGTTCGTATTTTCTGGCCATGCTCATTTAAACAGGATAAACACTGCTTCTTCTTGACTATTCTTATTCCGGATACTGTTGACCAAGCTATATTTTCCATAAAATTGCCACATATCATCTGAACCTTAACAAGGGCTACCTGAAGTGCTTTAGAGAAAAAAAAATGCTGTAGAGAAAAAAAACTCCGGAAAATATTTTAAAAGTTTGAAATTGAGTTAATAATTCATTATGGATTTAATAATACAGCTAGGGACTATATTGCTTGTGCCACAAAATGCTTCTTAAACTATTTCACAGGCTTCTTCTCATTTGCTTTAGTTCATAAAGCAGCTCTTGAGCCCTAACCTGCCCTAACCTATGGAAGTGCTTACAATTTCCGATTATATAGTCACAAAATTACAAGAACAAGCCAGTGGCAGTAGGCCAGTGGTATTCAAAGCATGATAGGCTCCCAGGAGAATGTCACTGGGATTTTACCTGATTATTTCTGAATCTTCCTGCGTTTAGTCTGAAGTCAGATTTGTCATAGCCCTTGGCACACACCGTTCACATAATTACAAGCAGAATTTGTCAGTTCTATACTGTCTCTACCTCCACTCGACAGCTGAGCAAAAGCCTTGAAATTCAGAATTGTTCCTTTCAATTGTTCCTTAAACAATATTCATTCTTTGCTTTTCTTAGTCATGCCACGAGAACATAATGCACAAAAGAATGAATCTGAAAAGAATACATACTGTACGGGAAACTAACAAAGAGAAAAACTCATTACAGGTATAAAAGCTTTGGCACAGTTTAAATCTGTGCCTTTTGCCTCGAAGCAAATTGGTTCCAGGCCATTATGCAACCTTCTTAGGCTCACAAACACAGTCCCTCCATTCAGTAATTTGTCAGGAATTGAACATTTCTTAGCCGGTGACAAACATCAGAGGCATTCTTAAGATATTATCCCTGGGTTTCTGACACTGGAGACGGCTCGGGCGACCTGCATAGCTTCTTGGATTATGGCCTAAAGCACTACAACAAAAACAACGTAATGGAACAAATCAGGACAGCATTGTTTGTTTTCAACTTTCTGAGTCTCTAGATTCAAGATTTGATTTTCTCCAAATAAGGATGTTTGTCCACAGCTCATCATAAGCAACACAAAGAGAAAAAAAACTGTATATTCCAAAAAAGGATGGTAAATTGACACATCGTACACACTGTCAAATACCCATGGAAAAATGTCAACTGCTTTCATACCAGCATAAAGGATGGTTTTTATGTATTAAGTACTGGATTCAATCACCTTAATGTGAACTCTCTTACAAGCACAGTTTGGCAAGTTTGTGAAGGACAGTGCGTTGTGGTACACAGTTACCTCCATTATGGGATTAGACATGGGATGGGACAAAGATGTGAAGAATTTGTCTCTCACATGTGAACAGTTTGGTAAGCTAAGTTTGGCAATAGCTGAATTCACTACATTCTGTTTTTCATAAATGTTGAATTGAAAATGAATTTTCAAAACATAAAGACTGGATTAATTCCACATTTTATGGTAACATTTGCACTAATTTTGGTAATTGCGGAACTCACCAGACTGTTTTGCAATGAAAACAAAACAAAACATTTATTAACTGTGAGTTAAAATAAAGGAGAAACATTGGCAGCAACAAAAGTGGGAGGCAGAGAGCTGACCTCAGACATTGAATTAGACAAAAATATCTCATCACCTAGTAACCAAACAACTTTGTGATTAAAGTATTTTATTCACATATGCACCACAGCACATCTTATTAATGGTAAGTGTTAACTGTTGTTGTGATAACTAATTATTGTGATGACACATTTTAAGCAAGAAAACACTCCAGAACATTATTGTTATAATTATTAACCCTAACTCTCTCCAAGTACAGTATACTCAACTTTGAATATAACAACATATCGAATGCAGATCGGAATATAATACTGTGTTTGGCATTGTATTAATGTTTAACTGCACCTGTCCCAAACAAACAAACAAACAAAAAAATACTAATAATTATCTCCTTAGTTTTAAAACTGTGTGAAAGCCTCCATGATAAAACAATGAGGAAAACATTATGGACTCAACAGTCAAATAATTCAGCACAATAGCAAGCAGCTTTTCCTAGTTGCAGGATGTCTATCTGTGGGGTAAAGTAAACCAAACTTGCTGTACCAAACCTGTCACTCTGAGCCACAAAAACAGGGAACTTCAAAGAGTGCCATTGATGTCAGTCTAATGGACACCAACATCAGTCTTGATGGTCGCCTAATGCCACTCTGAAGATGCCCCCAGAGATGACTCAACATTTTGTAGGCCAGAGAGTCAAAGAGGCAGCACTCTAAACAATGTTGCCATTCCTCGAATGCGACATTATGAAGCCCAATGATCCCTCTTTGTGGGCAGCAAGTGTGAGGTCAACTCATTTGGTCATTTTGGGCAAGGCCTCCATCCCGCTTCCAATGGAGAAGGTACTGCACTGCTTCAAGCTTTTACTGCGACTGAAACTTAGTTTTTACTGTAACTACAGAATTAATTATTGGTGGAAAGAACTGCACTCCAGATAGACATTACCGATTGCTTAAGTATTTACACTGAGCCTTACCCAAACTACCACCAAATTTCTTGTGGTTGGCTTTGGTTTTTCTTAAGTGTGGAGAGTAGTGTTGAGTATCTTTAGTTTTTCATAGTATCTCTGACATCGGAAGAACATTTCTCGCCTGCGCTAACTTAATTACCGCACAATCACCATTTCGGCCACTCGGGGGTTGCCTGGAATGGCCACTATGGGCCACAAGAGAGAGAACAACCTGGCACTTTTCCAGGAGTAACTTTCGCCAGCGCTGTGTTTTTGTCAGCTTTAAAGTTCAAGCTCCTGCCACAGTCATCCAAACCACTATACCCTTATTTCCGTTTGTTTAGTTAAATTTCAAGTGTAACACTGAAGCAATGGATTGTGCGTTCCGAGAAAACAATGCCTGCAAGAAATGCAGCTTGGAACTGAGTTGAACTTCCTGTCTAATAAAAGCAAATGCAGAAGTGTTGAGCAAATCAAAGTTCCACTTGGGTCCCCGTTCTGCAGTGCACATGTGCGAGAACGTGGGACGGAGAGCTGAGTGCTTCACAGTGGAGCTACAAGCCACAAAAGATTACTGTCCTGCACGTCTAGGAACAGGCCCCCTTTGTTTCTGTGGGTAATGAATGGATTTCTGAAATGTGAAAGCTAAATCAGGCGAGCTAAATCATATTGCGCGCAGAGACTTTCACAGCTTTCGCTAAATCCTTCGCATATCACTTTAAAATCCATGTGTTTCCCTGTCACGTAATACTGTTTTGAAAAAAATCTGTTGCTATTTATAACATAAAGGTATCTTTAGCTTGTGAGTTAGGAGCACCAATTAAGGTCTGTAAGTGCAACCACATCATCAGGGTTTGATGCTTAATAATTCCATTTGTCAGAGACAGCACAATAATGAACTGAGCCATTCACAGTAGGCCCAGTTGCATTGGAAAAATATTCAGACTGTAAACAGAAAGTGCTCAAATTGTTTCACAAGGGCCAGCATAATTATAACCGTAAGTTTTTCAAACCAGTTTATCAGAATACATAACCTTTCTACTTTCTCTGCATGTTCCTCCTCGAATGTATACGCTCCTGTAGTAAAAATCCAGTCAACCTCAGCCACGTTTCTACGTCCACTGCCCTCTAAAGAGGTTAATTGGTTCTCAAAATTGATTTTCATGCATTTCATCCATAATTTATGATGCATTAAGATGCCGAACAACATCTGCAGAAAAAATAAATAAACTGTAACGGTAGGTTGAAAGAGTTTCTTGTATTTTTGCCATTACGCAGTCAGTCATGTAGCACTGTGGGATTAAAGAATTCTACTAGCAGAAGAGCTGATCCATGCAGAATATGGACCTGTTTGTAAAGCACTGAAATGCAGCACACAGCACAGAATCACTAGGGAGACAGGGGGAAAAACATAAACTTTCTCAAACTGCACAAAGTTTGAATCAATTTAGAGAAACATTGTGTGGTATCTGCACAATAGGCAGTATAGGTGCTAGATAGATGCTAGACAAGTCCAAATCATTTCACATTCTTCCAAAAGTTTTTGTACAAAATTATGTAGAATGAAGAGTGAAAGCATTTCGACATAATAGCTGAACCAAACTTAAAATCAGGGAGAGAACTTGGTACATCCTCCATTGTGAGAAACTGCAATATAAGTACACTGTCTAGAAGTAAACCACCTTCCCTCATTTCCACTTAAGGAAACATGATGTTACATAAAAGATGAATGGGGAAACAGTGCAATCAGTGCAGGCTATAGTCAGGAAGAACAATTTTTAAGGAGCTTCAGCGAAACATGAATCAAAGCTTACCTTTGATTGCAGTGGCTTGGACTGTAAACAGAAACAAGGAGAGAAAAAGTCCCATTTGCAAAGACATGATGGCAATGGGAATTTCACCTTCTGTACACAAACGTTGCAGAAAATAAAAGACACCCAATGACTATGTGAAGCCCATCAGTGGACAAAATGCCCAGCTGTCTCTGAAGTATCTGCGTCCCTCTGGGCACAATGTATGTCAGGGCTGAGCACTGATGTCGGAGAAGTAGTCCAATCCCACCAGGTGGTGTAAATTCCAGTTTGGCATCTGACCTAGGATGGTGGTGATCTCCGGCACCTGGCCGTGGGGCGGGGTTCTGAGGAGGGGGATTCGGAATGGCGGGGGCGCGGGTCGGAGGACAAAGGACCCTCCCAGTGTGACAGCGGCGATGAGGTTAAAAAAGCAGGTTCTGTTTCGGGAATAATCTCTTTAACTGCTCCTCGAGTTTAATCCAACTCCCACCACCCTCCCCCCAGCCTCCCTGCCCCTCCCACCGTCCCCCACATGGAGGGCTGCCTTCTATCCTGTTAACAACCTTCTGGGAAAACATCTGCTGACAGGACCGCGGGATTCCGGGGCCCCTGGTCGTTCACAGCGGCCCTCCCTCCGTGCGCTCAGGTTGCTCTGACTGTCCCGCGACGCACTTTTCAGTAGCGCCGACCGCTCGGCCCGGCAGGGAGGGAGACGCCGGAGCGCTTCCGTGAGACCGGCTGTGTCGCTGTCGCTCAGGGGCGCGCGGCGGGGGCCGCGATGCATTCTCTCCCCCTGCTCCCTTTTCTCCTGCTGGAGGATTACCAGCTCGCTCCTGCTCTCATTATTAAGGCTGCTCCGCCTCAAGCCCGCTCAGGAGAAATAAACCGGAAAGTTGCTGCGCAATTTTTGAAGCGACTGACGCTGAAGAGAGAGGTCCTCCTTTTCCTGCGGGGGGAAAGAGCAGGGCTTTTTATTATTACTCAAAAAATAAAAAAAATTAAATAATAGAGGAAACCGTTCCTCCAATACTCTGTGACCATATCCAGAGCAACTTAGATTATATTCTTACGTGCAACTAATTTATACAGCTCCATATGTCCTAATGCAATTCAGTTTAAATACCTTGCACAAGGATGCAATGGATGCGATGTAACTAAGAATAAAAAACACAACTTTTCAGTTACAAGACAGGTTCCCTTACCACAAAGCTACAGTGCTGCAATGCTTAATTGAAGCCATTATTTGAATGTAGAAGCAACCAACACACCTGGTACTCCGGGTTTGATAAATAATTTCATGAAATAGGGTTAATGAAACGGTTTCTTTAAGAACTGACGTACGCGACAGAAATTGTCAGCTCTGATCAATGCCAACAGCTTCATATATAAAGTTTATTATTACCACTCATTAAGTCATCATTGTAACTTTCTCTAGATAGTTAAATGCAGAATATATGCAGTGCATAAAACTCTTCAGGGAGAAAATAAGATAAGAACAATTTTATATTAACATCTTAAGTAATAATAATGTATCGGCGGGTGGTTCGGTGGCTAGCCGTCACTTATTGCTTAAAGTTATTGGTCATAAATGACCTCCTGGTGTTGAAGCAGTTAGTCAGGATTGGATGGGGAAATAGCCAGTTAGATGGGTCTGTGGGTTTCTGGTGTAGGCCATTAGATTTTCATTATGGGCCATAAGTTGGGTATAAAAAGAGTATGCAGTCAGGGTGCAACAATTCTGCTTTACCTGTGCTTAAATCTAAGCTGCTTTCTTTTGGCGTTAACCATGGCTCAAAAGTGCGGTTCTCCTTCTGATTTTTTCTTCAGTACCACGCAGTCTTTTACCTGAAATACGCATTTTTCTATCTTTTACTGAATTTTTGTTTGGTGGAAACGGTGGATAATTGCTGACAACCTGTAAACCATGTGGCCAACTCAGTTTGTCCATCTTTTAACGTAAACTTAACAGATGGTTCAGCAAAATGAAGAAGTGTACATAAAGGGGGCTTCTTCTACCCAAGCAAAAATCACTCAGAGCACATCTTTCTCTTGACCTGCTGAACTTGCAAGCCACTATTGATATTGTTTTGCTGTCAAGCACATTACGGCTAAGAGCACTCATGATGACTCGGCTAATCTGGCTTCTGCACGCCCACCGAGTCAGAAGACTTGTGTTTCGAGCCAGCTCCATCCCCGTATGGTTCTGGAATGAATCCCAGGCTAAGTCACACCTAAGAATTCCAAAATGTTCACAAGGCCGAAAAGGGATGGTTTAGGAATAATGAGAGGGCGTTCGATTATGCGTCAAGATGTGGGAATCAATCTACTCGTTCTGAGAGTCACTCATGTTAAAAGGGTGCAGAGGCTCAGTGGTGACTTTGAAAATCAGGCCCACCCCACCTTCAGCAATAAGCCTATGTTAAACCAACAGAGGCAGCAGCACGCATTCTGGAGATTAAAGGGTGCTCTCGCTGTCAGTCCGCGGCTCCGGGGGGAGATCAAGCCGGCGCTGACGTCTCTGGAGCTAATTCAACTGGACATCCCTCGGTTTCGGAGGCCTGGGAGGGGGCTTAGGGGGAGGGGGGGGACAGAGTGGAGCGCAGAGGCCAGCGGGTGGCCGCTGGGATACGCAGTCCTCTCGAGAGTAGGAAGCAGCGATGAGCATGAGTTTCCGCCCACTTCATCTGGTCCTGCCCAGTGACCTGAAGCTCCATCAGTGCAGCGAAGCTCCGTCAGTGCGCCCTGCCCCACCGTTTTCTGCCTGGAGATAACAGAATATCAGTGAGACCATAGTGTGCGAACACAGTGTTGGAAACACCATTTGTCCTTTTCGTTTATTCCGGTTGATCCAAACCCGTAATGTTTGTGCTGTTGAATTCTCCGATTCAGGATGCCAGATCGCCTGTTTCGAACAAAGCTGTCTGACCTCCGTCAACAAGGAGATGGCTTAAAACCGGCGTCCAATTAGGGGTGTTGGAATTAATTCTTGCGAGAGAAAAAATCCGGCGCGCCAAGCAGCTGTCAGAAACGATCACGTCGTAAATGGGAAATCGCAGCCTCGTTTCGTCTGGGTCCCGGCGACCGCGTAACGGAATGTCGGCGTGAAACGAGGAAGGAACTCGTTAACCCTGTCAATGCCCGTGGCACTCCGAGGCAAGGCTGAGGACTGGGGGGGGGGGGGGCAGAGAAGAGCCGAGCTTTCGTCACATGGGCGGCTGAGTCAGTCATCCAGACTGGGTTGACTTTTCTTCCGAGACATCTTTATCGGCGACAGAGTGTCAGCATTACTTTCTCTCAAATCTTTGTTAAATCCCCATGGTGGTGTTATCTTATAGATAAATAAATAAATAAATAAATAAATAAATACTGACAGCTCTTAACCTTGAAATGTGTGAAGAGTGGCCTTTAAAAACCCCTCTGACAGCCAGAGTTTTACACAAGGAACAAGCAATTAACACAATTGTAATAGCCGTACTTGTCTTTCAAGCCTTCTGTGTAAATCCGTGAGCGCAGGGGCCGCAGCGCCCCCCGGAGGGTTGCTTAAGAAGGGCAGGATTTTTTGAGATTTATTGTTTTGGAGTGAAAGCAGAAAAGCGACCACTCGTAGCTTCTAGCTCCCATTTTACTGAGAGGTGCGTCCATTCAGCGCGTCTGGAGAAACACCTGAGAATTTGCCACTGGCCGTCACTCACGTGGCACGGGTTGTCAAGGATACGACATGATGCTTACGCGTGCCCATTCATCAGCAAAATCATTTTTTTTTTTATTTCCATGGAAACTGCTGTACAGAACAGAAAGGCTGTGAAAGGACACCTGGGGACATCACCTTATTAAGTACTAGTAGCTCATCCCGAGTTATAATTTAAATACCTCATTACTGGAACTTGAAAGGTAATTATACAGTATGTAAACATTTAAATGCATTGTCAAGAATCCAAAAATAATGACATAAAAATGTAACTTGAAAGCTAATTATGTTTATAATGTAAACACGTTGTCAAGAATTAAAAATAATTTGAAAATCTGTGTATCCAAGCATTGCGTTGTTGAGAAAACTTGCTTCCGGTTATGTGAGTGTGTATGTGCAAACGTGCATGTTTTTCTGTGTCTATATTTGTTTGTAAATAAAAATTCAATGAATCTGTGGCGCCATAATAAATGGCATACTCCTCTTGAAGTTGGAACGACTGAGATTGGTTTAACACCCAGAAGATTAATCCATGAAATGCACTATGTCATTGTATAAAAGAGGAATGTACAGCAATGACTAGAGCTATTAAATTCTCCCAGGCAGATAGATTTGGGGGTTTGAATATGGAGGACAAGATGTGCTCCCTTGTACTGAAGTCACTATCATGTTTAGAATACTGAAATAGAGAGAGCTTTTTCAACATCCCTTCCTTCCCCTTCCTACCCAGTTGAAAGGCATCGTGCACACGGAACATCCCTGACATCCTGAACCCTATTACTGACAGAAGGGGATTAGAGGTGCCATTCTGTGTCATTAAATAGCTACTCCATCACATCCAAAGTCTTTCAAGTAAAGAATTGATTCTGGGAACTCCTTGGGTTAGATCACTCGTCAGACTGCGTCATTCTTCTCGTGAACCATTACCCAATCCCTGCAGAGTTCTAAGGGTCCCAGCAGAGGGTGCCTTTGGTGATGAAGTTCATTTGATTATCCCAGGGGTGTCCAATCTTACCCAAAAAAGAGCCAGTGTGCGAGGAGGTTTTTGTTTCAGCTCAGCACCACGATCCCTGATTCAACTTGTTAGCTAATCATAGTCTTCAATCAAAACCTTGATAGGTAGAATCAGGCCTCGGCTAAAACAAAAACAAGCACCCACACCTGCCCTTTTCAGATAAGATTGGACTCCCCAGGCTTACACAGTGGGCGAGGTAGGAATATCATCCAAGATCTAGGCGAGTACTGATTAAATTGACTGTGGCTAATCTGCTTTCCTTTAGTCCTCTGGTGGTAGAGCATCAGACACTGCTCCTCTGCTGAGTGAGTCTGTTTGCCAGTCAGGGAAATGTCCATTATTTAGCCTGTTTCCCTCAGTCTCAGCAACGTCTTTTCATGCTTAGTAAGAGGAGACGTTGGGGTGATTTGATTGATGCTTTTAATTTCATCAATATGATTAACAAATTAAACTACAAGAGAGTCTTTAGGTGAAGTTCTGTTAGTAGAACGAGGGGGCATAAATGGAAATTAGCAATAGGCAAATTCCACACAGATGTTAGAAAGTATTTTTTCACACAGAGAGTAGTCACTGTCTGGAATAGCTTTCCAGGTCATGTATTAGAGGCAGAAACTTAAGAGGTTTTCAAGACCAGAATTGATATGGTTTTAGAGAGTATCTAGTTCAGTGGTCTCCAACCCTGGTCCTGGAGAGCTACAGGGTCTGCTGGTTTTCATAGTGACTCTGCACTTCTTGAATCAATTAGAGCAGTTGATTACAGTTAACTCAACTCACCTGGTGTCTTGGGTCTCAATTGGGTGCTGATTTTAAGGTGAAAACAAAAACTAGCAGACCCTGTAGCTCCCCAGGACCAGGGTTGGAGACCACTGATCTAGTTTGTAGGTAAACCAAGCACTAGGTACACATTAGTAGTACGAAAATGGTGAGCATTGTTGGCCTGAATGGCCTATTCTCGTTATTATGATATATGTTAAAAATATATATGAGTGAGGGTAACTCAATCTGTAGAGAGTAAAATGAAGCTTCCCATCTCTCAATTGAAAGGGGAAAACACATTAGTACAAGACATGAAATTAACTTGGGTTGTTATGACTGCACCCATTGGCTAGCAAGGCCTGAAAAATAAATAAAATAAATAAAATCTAAAAGCTGCAGTGCCTGATTGTGCACTGATGGCATTGGCAATATGTGCATACAAAATGCAACATACCGTGTATCAGCAGAATGCACTGGAGTAGTATCAATAACTTGCAATAGTTAATATCCTTAAGCCTGTCAAACTGATTTGACTGACAGAAACGGAGGGCTTCTTTGATAAATATATACATTAATAAAACAACTTTGCTCCAAAATCATCATTAGGTCACAGTCCATTGGCTTCTGTCTGGTCTGAAACAAAAATAAGATAAAAAGCATTATGATTAATGAGTCAAGGAGAGCTGAGATGCCCAGAGACTTCAGACTGAGGGAATAGACCATGCACATACTGACCCATTTCCAGAAATGGCTAAAACTACAAAGGAAAGGCAAAGTTACTGAATCTTTTATTTATATTCATGGCATCGCCTTAGGCAATAGGGACGTGTAGGGAAGACACTGCTCCTGTTTCTGTTCAACCAACACATTATCTATCCATATTTTGGAGAGAAAAACAGAAGTTTTGCAAATGAGAGTGTTAGCCTAACGTCCATTGCAATTGTTGTGCTTTCCAAGCACCAAACTAGTGATTTAACACTGACGTGTCATTAATCAAAGTACAATAGCAGATCATTTATTTTTAAAGCTGTACTTTACAAGCAACACTAACCTAGATGTTCTAAATGATTACCCAGCCTATAAAATTACATTTTATAACGGTCTCTGTCTGAGCGGCACTCATGCACCAGACACTGTCAGTGCCGTGGGAGCAGGCAGCTCTGTCAAATCTCCAGCAACCCATTCCATCTTAGTTTATTGCTAACATTCAGGTGGGAAAAAAACAATATTGGGCTGTTGCTAGAGAGTAGATTTTATTTTCTGTAGCAATAAAATAGTCAAAGACATATCAGTGTTACTAAGTTGGCAGATTTTTGGATTGAACATTTCTCCCAGTACTGTTTCTCTGGCTTTGTGTGCGTGTGTGTGCGTGTGTGCAGATATTCAAACCCTACATGCCAGCCAGATCCCTCCGTTCCGCTACCTCAGGAAGCCTAGCACCTCCCCCTCTTCGCACCTGCACTTCCAGAACGCGTCTCCTGTCTGTTCTGGCCCCACGATGGTGGAATGACCTCCCTGTGGAGGTCAGAACAGCTGAGACACTGACCCATTTCAAAAGATGACTGAAGACTCACCTCTTCAGGCTGCACCTCTCCCCCTCCCTCCCTTCCCCCCTGTAAATGACTAAACTTAGGGTTGTAACTAGGCAGCTGTTTCGTAGGTGACTAGGTGCATTAACTGTCTTAACGACTACTTGTATTTTTTTCATAGATTGCGTTGTTGCCGTTCTCGTTGTTAGTGTTAATCAGTTTAACCATCAGGGTCCAAGTTGAACTATGCGGTTGTTCCCTGCACTTGGACCGGTACTTCTCTCTAGGGGTTTCGTCATACTTGTTCCTGGTTATGGTTATACACTTTGTTGTACGTCGCTCTGGATAAGAGCGTCTGCCAAATGCCTGTAATGTAATGTAATGTAATGTAATGTGCGTGTATGCATGTGTGCGTGCATGTGTGCATGCGTGTGAGTGTGTGCATGTGTGTGTCTGTGTGTGTGTGTGTGTGTGTGTGAGCATGCATGTGTGCCACCAAATCAGACCCACCACTGAGCTTCCTTGTACAGTAGAACCTCGGAAATACAGATGACTTTAAATAGTGAAATAACTTTGATAAGTGAATTCAAATTGCAATTTGATTTTAATTAGTGTAATTTGTCTCTTCATTTCATTTTAATTGAATAATTTTATTGGAATAGTTACTTCCATTAAGCAGGCATTATTTGTTTTAAAACAGACTGCTTTTTCTAATAGTCAGCCTAATCATTATTCGAAATTAGTTTTCCAAAAGATGTAGCATAGGCTAATGAAACTACATAATAACCTTGCTACAGTTCACAAATGCTAGCAACGAATGCTGCCCTTTTTGAAATCTCAAAAATGAAAACATTACACATTTTAGGCTGTAAGTTGCAAGTTAATATAACAGAAAATGTAGAAAAGAGCGGGAAGAATACATGAGGGGAACTGAGAGTTCAAAGCAGTCGAGGGATAGTTATTGATATTCCTCAGAAGACAGCGTCTGTCAGGTGGGGGAATTACAAGGTCAGCAGCAGTCTGCAGACAAGAAAGCTGCTTCTGACAACCCAACTCAAAGCAATCTGCTTCTAGTACCGTTAGTCAATAAATGCATCTGTCAATGTGTCAAAAAATGTACTTTAACCTGATTTTCAATATGTCAATGGCCTATTCATTTCTATTTGAACCATGCCTGAAATCTGACATCTAGTTTTTTTTTTTTTAATTTTATCATTTGGGAATAAATAAATACAGCAGGATGACAAATGGCAACAATACAAATTGAAAGTAATGAGACAGATCAATTAAACAAACAATTTAAAAAGCAAAACTTGTAATGCCAGCTGTTTGATTTTTTGAATGACAGTTGTGCTGGGAAAGTAATGACAACAGCACTATCCTGCATGCAAGTACAGTATTTATGTTCAGCATATGGTTGGATAGAAAAACATATTACATATTTTCAAACACTTTTCACAGCAGGAAATAGTAAAAAAAATAAATAAATAAATAAAAAAAAACTTCAGTAATTCAAAACTTATCATTGGCCAAGGTAAGCAAGGACATTTTGTATTTTCAATACTGGGATTTGCAAACTTCTTGTATATTTCTGTCTCTCTGTTTTTTGTTTATTCATATTTTTTGTTCTACATTAGTCCTGGAAGGAGAAATTGAAAACAAAATGGGAAAAGACATCACTTAGCGCACACTTAGTACTCTGGGGCTAACAGAAGACAAACATGAAAGTCTGTATCACTAATGCATTTGCTATTGTGTGATTATCAGATGATGTCCTCCTAAGACCTGGCCATTCATTTTTGTCCACCGTAGGGGACATGAGTGTCTAGTCTTAATATCAAGTACCATATATTCCACTAAACTGAAAGCTACACTATAAGGGACATTCTATAAAAATAAATTAAATCACATTTTTGGAAATATTTTCCCTGCAACATGTTTTTTGTTATTCAAGACTTGGATAACAAAACTTGTATTTTGTCAAAAAATTTCAATACTTCAGACGTTTTTTGCCAGATCTCAGGAGGATATAGACTGGATTTTTAAACGCCAGTAACATTAGATACCCCTGTATTTGTATGGCTCATTGCAACAGGATTTCATACTTAAGCACATATGCATACATGCATGCATGTACGCACACACACTCTCTCTCCCTCACGCACAAAGACACTACTCAACTGATAGATTAATAAGCAGTTCAAAAATCAAATTAATATAGACCACATTACACCACTGTATGTGTACTTTTAAAAATAGAAACATATTCTACTGTATTTCATTAGTTTTTATCTTCATGTGTAAACTCCCAGTCAGTTTCTTTACGAATACGTTTCACTGGGTTTTTCTCTTTTAATGTTATCAAGGGTAATAAAAAATAAAGTTAAAAAAAGATACAATGGATGCCATTTTCAATGATGTCAGCTACATTCTCACTGTTCTTCAATCTTTACACTCTGATAGCAATTTCAGTTTGTGAACCCAGCTGGCTCTGAAATCACATTCTTTACACCTGGCTAATGGAAACCTTGGCAACCACTGTTACCCGGGGAGCACAGAGCTCAGTGTTTATTAAATATCGCCTCTGTCCTGCCCTCAGAAAGGTTCCCATGGCACGCTGACTTTATTTTTCCTGCCGTAGACCTTTCAGCCATTTTCCCCTTTACCCTCTCTTCTGTCACATATTCAAATCTTTGCTTTTCAATCGACATTATATGAATACTGTAAGACAAATTTCAAGGAAGTATGTAGCACTGGATTGGGCTTACCACAAAAGGAGAAATAATTGTACAACATGGCCTGTGCTTTCAGTTACCCTTCCAAAATCAAATTCAGATTGTAACCATATAATATGACTACAGTATAAAACTGTAATGAGGTTTCAGAAAGATGGAATCATTTTGTGAACAGCATTATTATTATCAACTAGTATTATTAGTATTAGTATTATTATTATTGTTTGTGCAAAAGTGAAAAATTTAAACTGACCTGACTTATTCAAAGCCAAAAACAATTTTTACTTAGATTGAATCTGGCATCTGGACTTATAGCGCCAGTGGATTCTGTGCTTGGAGGCAGTCGTTGCACAGTGGCCTCATAACTGTTCGGTTATTTATTTTACTTCCCTTAGCAATATGAAATGTGCAAACATTTGGCGGAGCAGAAAATGTGTTTGAAAAGATGTGGTTTTTGAAACATAGCCAAACAGATATTATATAGTTGGATTATGTTCCTTCAAAGGAAAGCTGCAGTGTTTACATGCACTTACACCCGGTGACATTTGGCAGTTAAATAACGTCGCCCGGCAGATCGTCTTCCTCCTTCGAAGGGATGGTGCTGCTTTTTTTATTATTTAGTTCTTGCCGATTACAGATAGAGACGCCAACATCTTTGGAGTGACAGCTGAGTGGTGTGTATCAGGAATGACTGTGTTTAGACTCATGAGTGAAGAGAGTCTTGTTCTAACCTAACTGATTATATACTTTTTGAAACTTATCATTCTTATGGCAGAGTGGGGGTGCGGTGCTCTTGGCCAAATTCCAAACCTGGCTGTCTAAATCTGGTCATCTCGTCACTCTATGGATTAAATAGAAGAGAAAATTAATCCTTCCTATTACCTGCATAGGAAGCATTGAGGTGGGTGTTTAAAATGACATTAGTTTAAAAAAGATCACCTACACAAGTTGCTGTGGTAACTGTAATCATATGGGGGTGATGAAAACGTCCAAAAAATGTGAAAAGATTTTACATTTTACAAGATGTAAAAGATTTTTTTTTTGATAATTGAGTTCATTACTTGAATTTGGTCACATAAACAGCTTGGATAATGTGTGTGACTGCCGCAACCAATAGGTACATCATGTAATCAAATGTATTTACAAAATAGCGATTTACATAATGGTTGCAATGCCTTGCACCTATTAACAAAATTTGTTGTTTACAACAAATAGGTTATTTAATTACATTTTCTTATATGAACCTCCTGTAAATGATTAGTAAAGCATTAATAACAATGCTATAAATCATTCATGTTGTGACTGTTTAGTTAATGTGTTATTAAGGAGCGTCCTTACTTGAGAAATGGCTACAGTATGTGATGATGAAATTTGCATATGCAGTATAATGATCAGTCAATGTTTCCCATAGAAGTTTTTTATTAGTAGGCGGTGGTGTGGAAGAGGTGGGTACGGGGGTTGGGGGGGTAGCGTGATGAAAGTTGAGCACGAGGGGTGGCAGTGTTCGCACTGGTGACAACATAGAGCCAACATATGGATTACATATGACAAAGAGCACAGGTAATATGTAATGTGATTATTGTCCAATCAAAGTTCGTGCACGCTCAAACTGTGTTAAAACGTATTGATTGTGACAATGTTGCACGCCCCGGTTCTGCTATGAAGCACACCTGGCCTCCTCCAAGCACTGGATGTTTGGCTCTTAGAAACTCTTGCTTGAATTAGCAGTACGGCTGCTACAGCAAGCATCTCACTATCGCTACTACATTCACCCATTTTCGCTTTATTGACCTATAGTTATTTGCCAGATGCAGAGGCGTCACTAGGGGGGTGTGGCGGGTGCGGACCGCACCGGGTGACACTGAAATGACTGGCAATAAATTTTTTGTGCAGTGCTTTGTGTAGCGACGGTTTGAAACAGCTAATTTCTCCGATGCAGTTTACTGCCGGTTGATTTAATTAGCAGTATTAATGTGACGAGAAGTGCTTTGTCGTTTGAATGCATAAAACGCAATTCCTTGCGCCTACACCTGCCAGCACCCCCCAACCCTAGTGACGCCACTGGCCAGATGAGTACTGCAAGCAACAAGGAAATAACTGTAAACAAGAAAGATGATCGAATTGTTGCTATGGTAATAATAAGGAACGTCTCATCTTGATGACTAGTGGGTGTTACAGAAATAAACAACAAAATTAAAAATATCTTTTTGGTTGGGAGAAAATCCATTTAGCTGGGCCACCCAAATAAAGTCAATGTATGGGAAACATTGGATCAGTGTTAAATCAACTCTTATAACATACATACAGTATGTTGCCTCCGTTTTACTCTTGTACATCTGAATACTGATTGGATCTCCTTGAGACTGGCAAAGCCCTATTTAATTCAAAAAATAAATAAATAAATAGTGTTGCTTTTGCCAGAACCACAGATTCATATGTGACAAATGAAAATGGATTGAAAACTAATATTCATTATGAAACTTATGAATTAAGTTTCATTAGAATGACAAAATCCACATTCACATCTGTTAATCTCACATCAACTGTAAAAGAAAACTCTGACATGGATTGTTGAACCTTTGATATTAGGACTTACAAACTGTAAACCAGGTGCACATTGCACAAACCTAGTTTTTTTATATTGTTGTTATCCCTGTTTATTTGCCTATGTATTTATACAGTACATTATGAATAAACAAATATTTAGTTTTTTCTCATGCATTATGATTTGTAAAGGCCAATAAACACGATTAACTACATCAAATTCATGAAGCTTTACTGTATATGTTATGGAGCAATCATGCCAACCCGTAGAGTTTGGGCTAGGACCCTTAGTTCCAGTGAAGGCAAATTTTAATGCTACCACATACAATGACATTCTAGACAATTCTGTGCTTCCCCAATATTTCCCGTTTCAGCATGATAATGCCCCCAGGCACACAGCGAGGTCTATATAAAAACGATTTTGTCGAGTACGATGTGGAAGAACTTGACTGAACTGCACACAGCCCTGTCCTCAACCCCTTACAAAACCATTGGGATCAATTGGAAACCCAACTGCAAGTCAGTGTCTGACCTCACTAATGCTCTTCTGGCTGAATGAAAGCAAAACGCTACAGCAATGCTCCAACATCTAGTATAAAGCCTTCCCAGAAGAGCGGAGGTTGTTACATCAGCAAAGGGTGGACCAACTCCATATTAATGCCCTTAATTTTGGATCAGATGTTGGATGTCATGTGTCCACATACTTTTTTATCATGTAGTGTCTGTAGCCTATTATTGCTTTGAATTGTTTGTGAATGCACTATGAAAGATAAAATGATCATGCATTCAGCTACATCAAAATCATTCAGAAATGCCTTTTGTTTGTGTTATGGAGACTTTTGTCATTTTTTTTCTATTACTTAATATATTCTTTTTATTGAGCAGTCAAATGATATCACACTATGTGCATGGTGACATTTACTTTTTTTTCATTTTTTTTCATTGTGGCTTTAAATCATTTAGCTGACACTTCTCCAAATTTATTTGCATAGTGGAGAATGGAGAATTTTCACAGCAGGACTTTTGCTAGTTGTTAGACCCAAGGGACAGGGTTAAACATTTAACCCAGGCCATTTTCAATATTCTGATTTGGATATGTAATCTCAGTTTTAGTGTTGTGCACACCTGCTACTGTGAGTTTCCATGGGTCTCTCAGAAGGCAGTGGCTTGTGTTTGACATCTCCTAGAAACATAACATTTTATAAATAAGCAAGCAAGTAAGTAAATAACACCATAATAAAATCTCAATGTAACTATTATGTAAGACTTCTCATAGAGCTCATAAATGTGTTATGTATGCAGCATTCTTTGGAATGTTTTGTAATGAATGCATTATAAACAGCTCACTATGCATCCATGAATATTCTTCGTAGTCCTTAACATAACATCATATCATGATTCAGGGAATACAAAGATTATGCCGTGGTTATGTTAAGGTTAGAAGTTAAAAGTTTATCCCAGGCCCTTTTCAAGATTCTGATTTGGATTTGTAATCTCAGTTCTCAGTTCACTTTGGTTGTTCACAGCTGCCACTGTGAACAACCAAAGGGGCTGTCAGAAAGCAGTGGTTTGTGTTTGATTTATTTTTATTACTGACAGGCATTTGTGCTGTCACAGGTAATTGCGATTACCAGTGTGAGGGTAACACCTTTATTCATAGACTGTCACACGTTTATTCATAGTGTGCTCATGCCGATGTTAAGTGTGAGACATAGGGTAGGAGGTCAATAAAATACTTCTGTTTTTTGTACCTGTATTCGTGGCTCCTGGTTAGCTATTTTGCAAACTTAACAAAGGTTATTGAACGTTTCAGAAAAAAAATAAAAGGTTGACTAACAAGTCTGCCAGACTTTATCAATCCCCCCCCTCCCCCCCCCACCCCGAACTGGCTGTGCAAGAAATAGGACATCACTTTCTAATGGAAGTGTTCCATTCCAGCAGTGCCTGCTTTTTTCCAAATAAGCCTTCTCAAAATTACAGCCAGCAGGATGCATGATTCAAACCCTTAGATCCCATAAATAGGTGAAAGACATTCTTCCGCTACCAATTCGCATCTTCAGCTGTTTTCTTTCTTTTGAAAGACTTGATGGCATTGCTTGGAGAGGGCAAAGGAAACTTAATGGTTTTGCTCGCTTGATGTATTTTAAAATTATGTTCCTTATGAGCATATGAGAGAAGCTGCAGCGGAGCTAATTCTGCTCATTTGGCCATTGTCATTGTTAGATAACGCTTGTTTTGTCATTGTAAGATGAAGGTCCTTGCTTTGGTCAGCGTGCGCCTGGTTTGTTTTTCGCTGATCTGCGGCCCCCCCTACATCAACACCTAATTTATGGTGTAGGCTTACAACAAATGATATTACATCCATAAGAGTTTCAAATTCACCAAAATATCTGTTTTTGGTGAAAAACACAAACAAAATATGCAGATGTCTCATCCCACATTTAAACATTTCACTCTTATTTTTTAGAGTTTTGTACAACTGCGTGACAATCTCCTTTTTAGTTTAGTACGTCTTTATGAGGTCTATCAATTGCCCAACCTGCCACACACATTAAGATGGCAGTATTTGAGCCTGCAGCAAAGTTGTGTCCTCAAGTTTATTAAAAATACAAAGCACTGTTGCATGTATTTGTATCTATCTGTGAACTGTCTGGAATTTCAGGTACTGCATTGTTTACAGGTAATCCATGATTTACTTAGGAGATGTGTTCCTAACAATGTGACGTAAGTCGAAATGATGCTAATCGGAAATATTATTGTTAAACTGCGGCAATCGGTTCCCAGAGACATAAAATGCAGTCATCAAAAACTAAATTAACCATCTCCTAAGTGCATATTTGCACAACATTAAAGTAAATAGTTGTAGTAATTATATAGCAGCATGAAACATATTATTATCTGGGGATTAATTTGGATACAGCGCTAAGCACCGGAGTATGGAATAATTTCATTACCAGGCTGTGTTGAATGCCTGTGAGTGATGTAGGCCTATATTATATGGGCTGAAAAGTACAAAAAGATTTCTAGAATAATACCCCATTGATTCTGTGACTGACAGGCGAAGCACTTGACTTTCCATTATAAAGATAATGAAAACGAGGTTATAGCAGGCTGGAAGGACATAAATAAATGATACATACTGTGCATATACAGTACAAATGCCTGCACCCCCTTTACAATTTTCAGCTTTTGTGCCCTTACAGCGCCATTTTTACAAATGGTTACCTATGATTCCCAATTTCAGAAATTTCAGAAGATTAACTAATAACAATAGAAAACTAATAGAAAACTAGAATATCTCTGTTGAATAAGTGCCTCCCCCTGATGATAGCAATCATGCATTAGATCAGGTGTAACCAATTGCTTTCAAAACAGACATCAAGTCAGTGGCCTCAACCTGAATTAAACTGCAGTACTTCTGATTTCTTCAGAATAAAGACAGTTCTTGTTGGTTTCTTTTTTGGGCAGTTCAAAATAACTGTAGGATATGGTTGTATGAAGGCACGGGGATGGTTATAAAAATATGTCAAAGGTTGTGGATCACTTGGAACAGGATTATGACAATAATTAAGAAGCGGAAAGTGTACGGCACTACGGAAACACTGCCAGGGTCAGGGCATCCCTCCGATATGGATGACCAAACAAGGAGGAGACTGATCAGGGGAGCAAGGAGGAGACCATCAAGAGGCCAACAACAACTTAGAAAGAACCACAGGCCTTAATGACAAAGACTGGTCATGGTCATGTGACAACAATACTTAAAGCACTCCACAATTATTGCCTATATGGTAGGGTGGCAGAAAGGAAACCATTATCGAAGAAAGCCAACATTGAGTCCCATTTGACATATAAAAGAAACACTGGAGAGCTGAAGCAACGCAGAATGGTCTGCCAAAAGTTATGGTCTGCCAAAACCAAGACAGAACGTTTTTGCCTAAATTCAAAATGTCTGACATAAACCCAACACAATACATGACCTAAAAGAATGCCACCCCGGCTTAGAAGCATCGTTGAGGAAGCATCATGTGATGTGATATTTCTCAGCAGGTACTGGGCCACTTGTCAGGATGGAAGGGAAAATGAATGGAGCAGAAAAATCCAAGAAGAAAACCTGCTGCCTGTTGTAAGGAAGCTATAATCGGAACTGAAGTTCACCTTTCAGCATGAAAACACACAGCACACAGCCAAGGCTACACTGGAGTGGATAAGGAACAAAACTGTAAATTTCCTTGAGTGGCTCAGTCAGAGTCATGACCTGAATGCAACTGAAAATCTGTGGCGTTGCTTGAAGATTGCTGTCCACCAACTTTCCCCATGCAAATTGACCATACTGGAACAGTTTTGCAAAGTATGTGATAGATGTGCAAAGTTGGGAGGAATTCATCCCAACAGACTTACAGCTATAATTACAGCCAATGGCTGTTACACCATGTATTATTTTATTTAATTTTCCAAAAATTATATTCTAGTTTTGTTTTTTAATTTTGTGAAATTTGTACAATATGTTCTTTTCACTTGGAACTCGTGGGTTATGATCATAATGGAAAAAGTGAGATTTAGGTTATTGTAATTCCAGGCTGATCTGCATATGTAGGTAGGTAGGTAGGTAGGTATAGATAGATAGATAGATAGATAATATGTTAAGGGGCTGAATATTTGAATATGACTCCATGAAATCTTCACTATCATTCTGTATTCTTAGGCACACAGGATTTTCATCTGCATTATTGAATGCCTCCCTGCTCAACCTGCATTGTACAGAAACTTCTTAGATTTCATATAATGAAAATGCTTTAAGGAGATGAAACCTTTTTTGTTTCTCATTTCCTGACTGAGAATTTACTTGGAGAAAGTGGCTCCGGTTAAAGAGCATGAAAGCTCTTTCTTTTTTTATTTAACTGCCTGTTCCACACCATGCACATGTACCCCTCATTACAGTTAATTCCTGTCCAAGCAGGAGAACATGGGTTCAGCAGGGGACCACACGTGACCCAGGATCAACAGTGAGAATGCAGGATGTGTGACCCGATGCTCATGGCGCTCATTCTGATCCTATGGCATTCCATGTGTGATGTTGGATAGCATTTGCCTTTGCTGATGTGTGGTGAGCATTCTGATACAAAATGGCTGCTGTGCATCACCGAGGTGGGGTGGTACACAGTGTACAGTTGAGTCAGACTGTCGATAATTACATCCACTCAAAATCAGCTAGTTATCTCTGCAAACTCTCCAGTTGAAGCATGCTCTCTTCTTTTTTGGGTTGATGCCCATGAAGCACCTGTAAACCAAAGACCAAGACAAAAGCTTTCAGTTTCAAAGACAGTTTTGGTATTGTTTCTCCAAGATACATTCAATAATGCCTCTTTCAAAAGCTTTCAGTTTCGGACATTTTAGGCATTGATTCTTCAAGGTACATGCAATAATGTTGTTTTCCTTCATACCCTGAATACAGCAAAGAAAATGACTGAAAGCCAAGTGAGCCAACTTGTAAGCAACCAAAAGAAAAGGATAAAAAATACTAAGAGCCAAAAGATCATTCATTCACTCCATACATTGCTAAAGTGAAGTTAACATTAACAGTTACCTCCATAACCTGACACAATGCACTTCAGCTACAAAGTCTCACAAATTAAAGCACAACCATTTCAGTTACAAAAAACTTTTTTCATTAAACCAACAAAATAATTTTTAAAACGTCTTTTGTACTCACTCAGTTTTCTTTTGTCTAATATTACATTTAGCCTAAATATATGAATCCATTCAGTGTGACAAATATGCAACAATAGAGGAAATCAGGAAGGGGGCAAACACTTTTTCACGGCACTATAGCTATACTGTATATAATGTCATTCTTTGTAAACCAATCTGAACGTTGAAATAAAACTTAATACTGCTTAATGCTGACTGTATCTGTCTGTTAGTCGAGCCCGAGTTTGCTGCCGGGTCACTTCACAAGGTAATGCTGCATGGTCCAGTTCAATTGAAATGTCACTGTATTTTGATTATTTTTGCCTAGCCTGCGTTTATTTCACAGTAATATTCTGATTACATAGAAATGAAATATTTCTGTTAAATATTGTTAAATTAAGGTAAGCATTTATTTCACAGTAAAACTCTGACTACAATATTTTATAGATAAATGTCATGTTAAATCTTGTGAAATCCAGGTAACCATTGATTTCACTGTAAAATGCTGATTGAAATACATTACTCTGAAATATTATTGTTAAATCTAGTAAAAGTCAGGTCATTTTTAAGCATGTAATGCTTAATGCTTTTGGACTGCAGGTTCAAAGTTCAGGTATCAAATCTGACCTATGACATTAGCAATTGGCATTGTATGCTTCGGAGGAGAACATGCTTGTGTGCATCCTCCCAAATGGATAGCGGAGATTGCGGTAGTGAGTGCTGATATACTCTAAATTTGATTAGCTATTCCAAAACTGGGAGAAAAAGGAGGTAAGCATTAAAAATAATTAGTAAAACTTCTTAGTAAAAGTTGGTAAAATACAAATTTAAAAATATCAAATTCAATGTTAAAATACATTTCTTATTTAATTGCCCGGAACTAGGCCGTGCAGGAATACTATGCTCAGACAGAGCATGCCATAGTCTAGGGCCAGTCCTCAAAAAAGGAAAAACTCCCTTTGTTTTTATACGAGCATTTGGACCACACAGTGGACCTTTAACTGAGGATATGAGCTGTCAGCTGTAGACATATGTGCTCAGCAACTCAACAGCTGAACGTTTTTATGACATTAAATAATCTTAAAATGAACTCTGGATACCACTGGTAGACTATGAAGGGATTGTGCTGATATGACATCTTTGACTTGTATTTTTTAAAATCTGGGCTGTGTTTCCCAGAGTCTCCTTAGCACTACGTGTGTCGTAAAGTATACCTTAAGGTCTTCCTTTAGGTCTTGAGCTTTTTCCCAGCGCCTCCTTGTGTAAGAGTAAACCTTTAAAAGGTGGTCTGGACATCGTAAGTTTCCCTTAGCCGATGCATCCTTCAGTTTTAGGCCTTTATTATGATCCGAATAAATTTCTGATTTTCAAATCGCGTTGTTACTACAGTGCATCTATAGCACACTGCAGCGAAAACTGACATAGATAGTGTATAATTAACTTATGCAAATTATCCAATCAACGTTTCTGTGCATAGCACATCATGAGAATGTTGTCGTTTCACCTGTCTATTCTCATCATGATGGTAATTTAAGTATAGGGCCTATCCATGATACTAATTCAATTTGTGAGAAAAAATAAGTTTTTTTAATTTATATGTAGTAGAAGTAACTGAGGATATGGCTTTTCTGACTGCACACCCTGTAGAAATTAGTTTGTTTGTGTGTGAGTCAATGATCACACTGACTTGGAACAAACCGCCGGTTTATTAAGAATATAAAACCTGTGTGAGCAAAGCCGACATTGAGTGAGTCTACCTGCATGACCGAACTAGAGGGAACTAGAGCACGTTGATTGGCCTAGCCATAAACACACATACAGGTACGGTGGCTCATAATGAATAAACAGGACAAATGATCTACATCCCCCTCCTATATAAAACAAAATAGCACTGGGTAAATATCAACATTTCTTTCTTACCATGTTTTACGATTTTCAGTAAACAACCCAATAATGATATTCTTGGTTAAACTTAAGATTATCCAACAGCAAATCAAGCTGGATGAACATATCACTTTAACAGGTAGGCCTATTCATAAGGCATACCCGGTATAGAATTAATAATGATAAATTTCCACAGATGCGCTTTTGCCTTTCATATACGATCATTTTTGCACTGCAGAGAAAAGTCAGCGGGAATCAACTGATATGCTGCTACAGTTGCCTTTATAGTGTGTGACAAAAACAAATTAACATTAGACCTTTGTTTCAATAAGAACAAACATAATTCACCCATATGTAGCTTATATCCTTTTTCCTGGGCTTCCAAGAAGTCCCAGACTATGCCTTATATGTCCCGATTGATGCTCTTTATTTTATCTGTAGCCTATATGTACGTATTTATTGAAACTATCACAAGGTCTCGTCTTGACTCTTAAAGAGATTAGCAGATGATCTTAGATATAGCTACTTCTGAATATTAATTGAGAAATGATTATGCAACACTTTAATTAAACGTCATTCATAAGCCTTTACAAGTGAGACAATCGATTCGCTTGGCATTGATTGATAAACTTTTCAGCACCACAGTGAAGGCCAGCTCCAACTTACGACATACCTTTGGAAGTATCCCTTAAGGGAACTGTTAAGGTATAGTCTGGGAAACACTCGTAAAAAGCGGTTTCCCTTTTAAAGGTATAACTTAGAAACCTTCGTAAAACGTCAAGGTACATCGAAACTTGGAAACGCAGCCCTGGCTGTTGCATTTTGAATCAGCTGAAAGTGATTGGCAAGACAAAAGCAGGAATCACTATTTCTGTGTCCTTTAATCTTTTAATCTTTATCGCTGTGTTTCTTAACTGATAATAACAATTCTGTGCCTATTCTAATAGGCTATGTCTTATGATTGCATTAGAAATTACTCCAAGTTTCCGAATCCCAGATTTTTGATTAGGAAGAAGAGATCCCACCCTGTAAGTGCTGAAGAATTGTATTGCACAATTCTGAACATAATAAAATCAGTTTTGTCATTATTTATCTGAAAGAAAAAAAAACTTTTGACATCCGCCATTAATTTCTCATAGACAGTCATACAACACAGATACTTTTTAAACGATATTTTGATTAAGTGAACATTAATTGCCTAACAGCGAAAAGAGACCTGCAAAGAGACCTTGACGGATGCTACAGGCGGACGCAACAGAGGAGGAAACACACTCTCCAAATGTTCAATCACAATATTACCAACTGTGCGTAAACCAAGAAACGGTTATTTTTATCTGAAAGCCTATGATATTTGTGAAACAGAAATAGAAACAAAATATGCTTTAAAATTTTTCTTATTTGCTGAAGATAACATATGAAACCTTCATGGACCCCCATGGGTCCCCCAGACCACGGTTTTTGGAAGTTTTGCAGTAACAAATTCTATCATAAAAAATGTAGAAAATCATATGAAGAAGCAAGATACACATTCCAAAGAGAAACCGGTAGAAATGAACTAGAAAAAAATAACTGCGACATTCACTACGGATTCCAACCTGCAAAACTTTTAATTAGTAGTGTGTTTCACCCATCACTAGCCTCACACCTTGCTGTGGAAAGGCCATGTCTGTCCACCCACCCATATTTACGTCTACCTTATGCATAAGGTGAGCAGTACATCTGTAAGTTCCAGCATCATAGGAAAATGATCACGGTTTTAGAAGAAGAAAATGTATTCATTCTCTCCTGAATGGCTGTTACACATTTCCTGATGGGCCATGACCAGATAAATCTGAAAATCTGAAGTATATGCATAATAATGCGGGCAATAAAAAGCACCTGCGGTGTCTGAGTGGTTTTCGGCAAAATCTCCTGTTATTGCTTTTTTCCTGGCTGTCGGCAACTGTTTACCCTCCGAGCTGTCACAGATTGGCATATTATTGTGCGTGCATGCATGTGCATGTGAGCAGTGTTTGTGTGTCTGTGTTTGTGTGTGTGTGTGCACGCATGTGTGTGTGTGTGTTTGTGTGCGTGTGTGCACGTGTGTATGTGTGTGTGTGTGTGTGTGTTTGCATGTGTGTGTGTGTGTGTGTGGGTACACCCATTGGAAATGAGAAAGAAAAGAGGTACTTGGGGAGGGCAGTCCCTGGTGCACAGCAGGGCTTCCAAATCCAAACACACATATTTATTATTTTAAAAATCATCGATTTCTGAAGAGACTTTTACTGAAGGTGGACTTAAAAGCATCGCTGAAGGGTAGAACAGCAGAGTCAACCTGCAGTGTTCCCAGCAGGTCTTTTAAACAGTTGGAGCCAGTTTTCAGATCTTGCCATACATCTCAATTCTCATTGTTAAAGTCAGTTTTTTATTGGTGGAACACAGAATTACAGAATATATACAGAATATGCATGCTCACATAGACACATGCACACACATATACAGTATACAAATGTATATAAACATATACACCATATATACTGTATATATTGTACATGTGTGGTTGTGCATGTGGGTGTGGTTATGCGCGTGTACTTGTGACAAATCCCTTGATCTGTTTATAACAAAAGAATGAGCTATTCTCACCAGTTGGGGCCTATTCTCCATGAACAGAATGTCCATGTATTCACGAGAACACGCGCTGCCAGAGGAACAATGGGAAGCAGGGGAAAGGCAATGATTTCCAAGCTGTTGAATTCTCTAGCAGGTTCCAAGAACAAGCATTGTGAGATGTGTTCATGTAATAAAATTGCTTTATTTTGGGAAATGCTTCATATAAATCGCATTTTTTAAAATTAAATGAACCTGGTGTCAATTATCATGGAGTTGTACTTACATAGTATGGGATCAGGCAGAACCTGTTGTGGAAACACAGGCTTTGGAGACTGCTATGATCAGGGAAGTGAAGGACAGTGGGAAATTTGAGATTTGAACCGATGTCCTGACTGGTTCCACCCCATCGTGCCTCACAGGCAAAGGCAGCAATTACCACCCTAAAGCTGTCCTTAGCCTCAGATATCTCAAAATTGCATTTTCTGCCCTGGCCAAATAGTGACGAATGGACACCCTTGTCTAAGAATGGCAGCTTCTTGAATGGTAAATGGACTGCATTTATATAGCACTGTTATCCAAATCGCTTTACAATTGATGTCTCTCATTCACCAGAGCAGTTAGGGGTTAGGTGTCTTGCTCAGGGACACTTCGACACGCCCAGGCCAGGGATCGAACCGGCAACCCTCCGACTGCCAGACAACCGCTCTTACCTCCTGATCTATGTCGCCCCATTCTTGATCATGCATTAGTTCTCCCTCCTACACACTTTATGGCAGATCTGTGCTCCATTCTTAATTTGGTCTCTTCCTCCTTCTTCATAATGCGTAACGAGCCCTTAGCTTGTCAGGCTTTCAGCTGTCATGAAAGCCCTTGTGTTAATTTAAAAGCTGAATCACCCAGAATGCTTTGTTTTTGTGTCTCCAATCTCTTCCCTCTAATTGCCTTTTTTAGCACCCCCCCACCCAATGACCTGCGATTGGGTAGAAGTCTCAATCTGCCACTTACAGACATTTCTGTAACCAGCAGAAAAGTGACACAGACAATGTTTCTGTCTGCTAATCCAGCCAAACAAATTACAGGCCTACCGTAGATGTACATGGGCTAAAAGAATGCTGGGCTCTTACTGGGGCATTAGCCTGCTGACTTTACTCTGCTCTAACATATCTGCGCAAATTGCATGGACTGATGTGTGTACTATCCATTTCTAAGTATACTGGAATAGTGCCTGCGATTGAGAAAAAATGTTGGGCTGGTGGTAAACCACACCTTGCCTGAAAAAAGAGGGAAAAAAATCACCTCTGTCATGCCACCTCCTGTTTTATTTGTTGCCTTGACAACTGGCAGCCATAGTTACAGCAGCAGAAAAGTCAAACAGGTCCAACAATACACGATTCAAGGAAACATTCAACATTCTCTGAAAGGGGTTATAAATGACTGCTGTTGAGGGCAAATTGAAATTAATGTTCACCATCATCTACGGCCGCTGTATTTTGCAAATATACATTTTTCTGTGAAAATGAAGTCATCCGGTGGTTTTCTGAATGCGGCTTGAGAGCTGTTGTTGTTTGAGGACAAATGTGATTTGTGGTTGGAAGGTGCCAAGCAGCTGCAAGTCTCAATCAGCTAAATAGACTGATTGAAGGTGACGGTTTAAATTGTGCTTAATGCATATGATTAAAACTAAACAAATTATTCATGCTATGCTGTGCCCAGTGTCACCTAATAATTACCTCATGAAAGGTGCCAAGCAAATCAGTTTATTGATTGGCTGGAGAGTTTAATGTTATAAATGACTTGTTGATGAAAGGTGCTACCGCATCTACGGACCGTAACTGAATGTGGAACTGCAATGGGATGTGCAGAATGTGAGAATGCATCTGCAGCTACAATTGCAATGACAGTGAATCTCTAGCGTATTCACTGAGGGTTTAGTAATGACTGCATAAGATGTTGGAATGCGTGAACTGTGCATGCTCCACTGCTTCTCTCAAGCACCTGCCAATGGTTGAGCTGATTTATATTGCCAGCTACAAGAGATCACTATTCATTCTGTTCATCACATTAATGGATTCCCACTTGTGACTTTAACTAATGTGGCAAATGTTTTTTACCAGTAACCTTAAGTGACAAATTTAAATGAATTTAAATTTCATTACTATGAAAAATGCTTGACAGATTTGATCATTTTTGTGTTTTCTTTTTTATTGTTTTTTATCTTTCATCATATTTTATATATTATTTTATTATATTTAGAGGTGTGCTTCCTCTAATATACTTTGGTATTGTCTCTGAGGTTTTGGTTTCTTCCATTACATTGTCCATCTGTTTCAGCAACCTCTGAGCTAACAATTCCGTGCAAAGAATTAATTTGTTAAATTTGTCGATTAAGGACAAGACCAAGGACAGGGCACAGATAAATGACAAAGCACATTTGTTTACATTGAAGTCTCCCAGACTCATTAAAACAGGAAAGCGTTAAATTCTCTCTACAAACTGCTCATCTTGCACAAAGTGGAATTTATCTTGAAACGCTGACGGCTTTCATGCCCAGGAGCAAAAGTTACTCAGCAAATGAACAGGAGGAGCAAACATATTTTTGGTATCAGCTACTCAGTGAGTTGTGCTGCATAACCTTAAAAGAATGTCTTTTTCAAATGCTTGCATTGGTGTTATTTGAAGTAGAGGTATATCTACTAATAATTAAAGAATGAGCCCTGTATGTTTGTAATTTACATCTTGAGAGAAAGTGATTGTTTAAAAAAATAAGATGTCCTTGAACTATTGGTGTTCGATTTGAAACTATTCAAAATGACTTATCAGCACCCAGTGTTACTGAAAAAACACACCACAATGTGCCCCAATGTGGAATGTATGTTTGTACTTAATGAGGTCTGGATCATTGTTGCGATATCGCTTGTTAGTTAAGCAAAGAGCAGGCAGGCATGCATGTCAGGAGATTACTTTATGCACACTTGGCGCAGGCAGGGCCAGCTCCAACCACCGATATGCATATGCCTAGAAACTGGCCCTAGGTTCAGGTGGACTTCAGGAACCATATCGACCAGAGAAATTTCTGCTGCATGATGAGACAGGTCAATTTGCATCAATCAATTCAACCCAGATTTTTCCTTGACTTTCACTTGTAAATAATTAAACGTGTTACCTTCTTCTTTACTAAACACAGGTAAGTGAGTCAATTTTTTAAAACTCACCAGACTATTTGTGATGAAAAAAAGAACACTTTCATTTTTCAGTTCATATTAAGGACGATTGTCAATTGAATCCAGGCCCCAGTTTTTGAACCGGATGAGTGACTCAGCAGCCTCTTTCTATCAGTCTGAAAACAGAAAATCCTTATTCTATCCTACAGTTATCCTCCTGAAGGCACAGCCCACCAGAGAATTCCGGGCAGACGGAATGGATCAGTCACCGATTCTAATTTTCATATGTGTTTGAGGGGGTAGAAGGCCGGGGGTCGAATGACTTGGTGCTCCATGCTTTAATTACAAGGCTATTATTATAGGCTATTCTCCTGACAAGCAGCTTCCCGTATTTAATATATTTCATCCCGTTTTGCATAGCTCAGCAGTTTCCCTTCAACCTGCTCCCAGCTCTTACAACCACAGTGTACCAGTTAACCTGAATTATAAAGTTGTGGCAGAGGTTCTCTTGACTAACCGTAAGAACACTTCCATATTTTTGAGGTCTGCCTCCCCACATCTGAGGATAAGTTCCAGAATGTTGTCAGCAAGGCGAGGATTCATTTACATTTGTTTAATTTTCCAAACCCAGCAGTTTTAACCATTAACACCCTTGTTTGACGTCTGGTACTCTGAATACCGAACACAAATGTATCAACAGTTTAAACACCTCAGCTTATCCAACATGTGAAATATATTTATTTGATTTAATTTGGTAATTATTATCAAAGATATAAATTTTCATTTAAATTTCCGAATCCGTTGATATGCAGAGCGAACTGTTGGATCCACTTTTATCAAAATGTACAACTCAAAACCAGTTACAACAAATATTCATGTCTAATATAAAGGCGAGTTTCAACTACTTGCAATGAACAAAGGTTACAGGACAGTCACGCAAGTTATTAATGAAAGAAGATACCAAACCACAGCTTATTCGTCCCAAAGTAATCCAAAATGCAAAAACCAAAAAACAGCAGAATATTCCAAAAAAATCTGAGATGAAATGTAGAATGCCAGACCTAGATGCAGGACTCGGATGCCCACTTCCAACTGTTACAAACTCCTTCTTTCCAAGTTTCCCAAAAACTTAACTTAACTCCTAAAAGAGCCGCACAATTTAAGAGAGACAAAGAGGAGGGGGCAGGGGCATGGAAATCCCCTTTGACACACACGCACACGCACACACACACGCACACGCACACACACCCACGCACACACAGACACACACATTCACACCACAGATGTCAGATGGTAACCCTCACACCTCAGATGGTACATGTCTGACAATGCATATTATAAAAATTCATGACAGAAGATTGGCGGCCCTAATGCCAACCTTACTGCCATGCCAACAGCAGAATGGGGAAAAATGCCCCCAGCTGTGTTTGCTAGGAGGTCTGTGATTAATTTTCCCCACACATTCAAAACTGAATTAATCAGTCACCCAGGGTACTATCTACTTTTATTCATTACCAGTGGGAAGAATTATTGTAATCTCAAACCCAAAAACATGATATAGAATAACAGCATGACGCAACGTAATAAAGTAATTGCGTAGAGACACTATATTGTAGATGCTGAACACCCTTGATTTCCTGATGCAATTAAGAACAGTGACTGAGGAAAAACTTTCCAGGTTCGTTTTAAAAAACGTTTTTTTAAAAAGCCGAGAGAGAAAGAGAAAAGGAGAGAGATAGATAGATAGAGGTGGCAGTCATATGAGGAAGGTGACATTGACACTTGAATAAAAGGTAGACAGGACCTCGACCTTGTTTTTCCTCAGAGGGATGATTAGACTGATTTTTGGTCATTAAAGATTCTGTGGCATTTATCACAAACAGTACAGGGTTCAATGTTTTCCTGGCTATAATCCAACCTGATTCTCTTATCTGATTATCACCCAATTTCATTGGATATGCAACCCCTCCCTCTGCTCTGGTGATTGTTCTCTTGAAAAGCAATGACAATTAAGTACGCTGCATATTTTCAAGGAGACAGGCAGGATGTAGTAATAGATAACATTTCATAAATGTCAATAATATATTTAAGAGTTTATAATATTTAGAAATAATATTTTAGAATGTTCTTCTGGTATGTACTGATTTTCTTTTTTTTGGTTTGGTGACAGATTAGGTACTAACCACAGAATGTTTTTCAATGAAAGGAAGCAAGTCACCTGTTACATGAAAAAGCAAAAAGGATCAGTGCCAAAATTACGTGTCGTGATTCAGAGCTTTTCATTACTGGGGAAGGTAGAGAGGACGCGTGTCTAACTGGAGTTAGCCTGTCAAAATGCATAATATTTCATTAATATCCCCTCACCCCTCTGTCAGTCGATTTCATAAATGTAATTACCGAGGAGGTTCAAGCACTGATTCTATTAGGTGTGCAACTTAATGCCAGTGTGAGACTACTAAACAGCACCAGCTGTGGCACTGCTACAGTTCACCCTTGAAGGTGCGGGTCAATATCCAAAGGACATCATCGTGATTTTTGGGTGGCGCTTCGAAACTAAGCCACTAACCCTTGGCATAATGCTGCACCCTGAAACCCAGAGTTGAATGCTGACTATACCGATTCAAATGGAACATAACAACCTATCATACAAATCACAATCATAAATGGAACTCATAAATGGAGCATTATCAGGGAAAATGGATTGAGGCTTTGAATTTTAGATTGAAATTTAGAATTTTAGAATTTTCTAAGAAAGCTTCGCACCGTGTCTGTGGTTGGCTTTAATGTTATGCTTACAAAGTTGTGCTGGACCAATAGCTTCAGAATTTGCCCTCATATGAAACCTCTATTTTGTGTCATTTAGAATAGGGGGAAGTGATGCCAGGTGGACAGGCTGGATTCCATAAGAATTTACCTTGAATTGCCAAATAAACGCTAGCCTCATGTGCCTTTTGTGAACTTAGCAAGTTCAATTTGGTGATCGTCAGATTGATTTTGTGCTGCTGTCAATGTGCACTGAGTTAAAGATCGAGGCCGATGTCAGGCATTGTGAGTTAGAGGAAGGGTGATGCAATTGTGTCTACATGTAAGCTCACCCTGCCCTTCTCCCAGACTGTGGATCAAACCATAAAGGAAAGACAAGGAACGGTTTGCAATGGGTACTCAAATTTCACCACTATAAGACACATGAAAGGCAATATAGATCAGTGACAATGTCACCATCTGAAGGAGGTGACATTTTGGATCAATGTAGCGTCAGCTGGATTAAACGAGAGTTAAACACATCTTCAGGCTGCAATTTGACTCCATTAACCTTTTCAGCATCGAAATTGAGAAAAATTGAGAAAAACGGCCCCAAAACATTTACTAATGCTGACATTTATAAGCAGTGCCGAAAAAAACAAATGCCACAGAAGTAATTAAACAGAACAAGCTCTTGGAAATGTTTCTGACCTCTTACTTGATATCTCACACTTGCCATTAAGAACTGGTGATCAATGTATGTTTTGGCTTGCCTTTTATTTGCGCAGAACTCTTCTTAGGTGTGAATTCTAAATATCCTTGCCCGTGTCACAGCATCTGACCAACCACAATGTGCCACACGTAAGCCCCCCTGGTAAATTATCCAGCCATTTTTTTTCAAATAAATTAATGCATTTTCTGCTATAGTGAGCTTCGCAATGTTCGGGACAAATATATTTTTTTTTCTGGATTTGACTCTGTACTCCACAATTTTAGTTTTGAGATCAAACAATTCATGTGTGGTTACAGCGTAGATTCTCTGCATTTATTAAAGGGAATGTTTTTTTTATGTATTTTGGTTTCACCATGAAGAAATTTTAGCATATGTTGCTGGGCCAGCCCTAGGATTTTGGTGGCCCTAAATGAATCTGTGGGCTGCGTTCGAGTGGGGTGGTTCGAGCCGGTGGGGGCCGGGGGGTGGCTGTTGTTTAAGTCTGTTGAGCGGGGGGGGGGGGGGGGGGGGATTCGCTTGGTAAAATCCTTCTTACATTACATTGTTATGAAATGTTCTGTTGCCATTCCTTTTAAAAGTTATACCACTAATTCCACGATAGGGTATGAATAACATAATTACAAAAATAATGTTATTTAAACCAGATAAACATTGGATCGTGTGCCCCCCCAGCGGTTGTGGCCCTAAACAACTACATAGAGTGTTTATGCCATGGGCCGGCCCTGATATATTGTACCCTGACCATATCCTTTGTCTGCTTGAAGTCTGTGACCCATAGACATCAGAAGGTGTTGAGTATCTTCTCTGGTGATGCTCTGTCAGGCCTGTACTGCAGCCATCTATAGCTCCTGCTTGTTTTGGGGGCTAGTTGACTTCTTGTTAGGCTAGTTTTCTTACTGTAAAATTGGACTCAGATTGGGTGAATAACTTGGCCAGTCAATAATTATCCTATTTTTAGCTTTGATTCATAGTCCTCACATTTTAGAAGAGAAAAGGGAATTGGAAAAAAAAACCATAATCTAAATGAAGTCATCATACTTACAACTTTGCTGCAAATAATTTTCATTCAATGACTGCCTGAAGTGTGAGACCCACAGACATTGCCAGACACTAGATATCTCCCCTGATGATGTTCTGTCGTGCCTTTTTTCTCTTCATTTTATAAATGTGTATATGCAAGTGTATGTTTGCTTTCCTGTGTATATCTTATGAATCTTTTTTCACTTAATTGTATACATGTAAATATGCAAGTGTGCATGTTTCTGTATAACCCACATTGGATTTTCTTGTGTATGAAATCTGCTCTATAAATAAACTGGAACTTGAAGTGTACTACAGCCATCTTCAGTCCCTGTTTATTTCTGTGGTGCTCTACCTTCAGTCTTGTCTTCAGCAAATGAAATACATGTTCAATTGAATTCCAGCGTCAAGAATATTCCACTTTTTAGTCCTAAAAAACATATTGGTTGCTTTATTAGTATGTTAGGTGTCATTGTTCTGCTGTATGTTGAAGTGCTATCCAATGAGTATTGTAAATGTATTGTATTAAAATGTATTAAAAGGGCATAGCATTGACTAATGCTTATCTTTTCTCCAATGTTGGTGTTTATTTGTGTTCATTGAGGCAGTCTGCATGCACCTTAAGTTTTAAGAGGCTAAGAAATAAATATGTATGCCAGGGTTATACACCTGAACTCACCATTAGAAGTTGGTATATGCAAACACCCTGTTGAAGTGAGTGAGGGGGGAAATACAAAACAGGAAACAGGAAATGGGTATGCTGGCTGAGTCAAACAGTGAAGCATTGCGTGTATAAATCCAATTGTGTGATGCTATTTTTTTAGACTTGGATGCAGAAAAGAAAAGAAATAGTTATGGACTATTGGGAATTGTCCCACCTGAGACACCTTACCATAGGAGCGAAATCAACAAAAAGAGTTGAGTATTTAAATATATAGGCATCAACAACAGCAAACCAACTATGGAGCCAATTGTCATTGAATACATGCCAAATGTCAAGCAAGACTGCTCTTCCTCTATAGACTTAGGAAATTGAATGTCAATCAGTCAGTGCTGCAAGCATTTCAAACCTGCTTCATTGAAATAGCACTGACCTTCAGCTTAATAGCTTGGTTTTGCTCTCTAAATAACATCTGACAAACTAAGCTGAAGAGGGTGACATTACTGAGTAGTACAATCATTGAGAGGAGAGAAAGTATTTTGAAACAACTTTATGAAGAGCAGACAGTGAAGAAAGTATAATGGTCCTCACATCCCCTGAATCATCTGTTTGACATTGTGGAAGCTTAGTTAAATAAAAAGTTCTGCATTTTCTTTTATTAGCAGAAAATATTTTCTGTACATTATAAATTGAAAAAAGTACTTAAGGAAATGTTTGTGTCTTAAGAGCAGAGGATACTCACTCGTTTTCCTCTTTAATAAAGGTTATTTTGACCTGATATGTCAGTTTGGTAAAAATCAGTTTGTATGGGAGGAGTGAGCCGTTTTTCCCATTTTTACATTGCTAAAAAAGTGTAAGTAGTGATGGCTTGCTTGTGCCATTTTAGAATGGACAGGAGGAATGCTGAGTGTTTATTCCCCATGCACTTGAATGATGAACTTTTGATTTCACCCATCCGAATGGCCTACTCTGCAACAAGATCTTGCAGTAAGGAAGAAGATTGAGCTCCAGTCCCAATCCTTTAAAACAAGGACAGCACTCAACTGTTTTCTGCCAACATCCTCTTATTATAAATTAAGCCCTCCTTCATTATAATGTTTCTTTTTATGACAAACATGCTAAAAACAGGGCTTGACATTAACACCCTCCACCCATAAAATGTAGGTAGAATTTGGCAGTGCCGTATAACTCATTTACTCTAACTAGCCACTTTGTCAGGTGATCTTTCGCAGCATGTTCTATGAAAGAAAATCATACTTTACAAAAGGCATCTGAATATTCTTCCATATTGTTTTAGAGTTGTCAAGCAAAAGTGGTCGATAGTTGTAACTTCTATTGGGACCATTGTTAAGCAAAAACCTTGTTAACCTGTTCCTTAATTCTCTGATTCCAAATGCATTCGTAATACAATTAGCATCTATTTTGGTTATTTTTGTCATTACATTATTTAAGAAAATTGCCATAACTCAATCAAATTTATATCTCCCTCTGTCTTGCCTTTTAAAATGATTTGGTCATGCAGTGTAGGCACTTCTCTCTGTGGAGTGATATGAACAGTTCTAGGTTGAAGCTCCATGGCAGCAGTCATTATACAGAATTATCTGACCGCTGAATGCCTGAAGTGGTCAATCAGAATCGAGCATTCAACAAAGCCATGTAATTAATGAATATAAGCACATAATCACATAATGCTCAACGCCATCAGATATAGCCATATAATTTTCAGCTGTAAGCAATACATTTTTTCATTTGCATTGCAAAATTGTGCACGTTATATCAACATTATTTAAAATTGTGGACACACGTACTCTTCAGTTTTTGCCAAATTGCCCAATTATTTTTGGTTCCCTAAAATTTATATATATGACATGGGATGGAAGTACATATATATGTCTTAATGTATGTCTCTGAGATATTCGGTCTGCTTGAGAAGCGGATTTGTTTCAGCTACCTCGGCTGGTGGGGTGAGCAATTGCTATTGAATCCATCCAGGTGCTTAAAGGTGTGTTCCTCTCCACAGTTTGAGGCTGAGAGAAGAAGCACACACAGAGAGGGTGAGTCTTTATTTCGTTTCGAAAAAAATGTAAGTAAGCCACTGCTGAAAAGCTGGAGGAGCTGGCCATCTGAAAAACAGGCCAGCTATGAGCGGCGAGCTGAAAAGCTGCCAATCAGTTTTGCTTTCTTTTGTTGTTTTAGTTAATTGTTTTTATCCAGAATTCGTGAGGGAGAAGGGTGATGGTGTTAGTTTATTTTATATCGTGTTGGTGTGGGTGTGCTCTCTCTCTCTCGCTCTCTCTCCATGAAGCAACCAATGCTACACATCCGGAAATGCCACATCTCCCTCCCAGGGGTGTCACGCCAGCGTGTGACAGTCTACTCTTCAAATAGAAACCAAGCCTATACTTGCCTATTTTCAGCTCTTTGACAGGAGATATGAAAAGGTGAAATGACGACAGAGTGGTGTGATAGTACCAACTAAAATGATTTGTTTTGGGCTATCCTTTGTGGCTGCCCTTTGGGTGACAGAAAGGCAAACCTTTTTTAACAGAGCCAGTGGGTCCGATTAAAAATGGCATATGGCCAACATTGGCCATTCGTGCCATATTTATTTGGCATTTATCTTGTTAGCCACACTGCGTACCTTTTCACAGTTTGACAAATACCTTGCATGCTAACTTGTTAAATTATCCAAGGGAGACCTATGAAGGGCACCTATCAACATCAATAGCCAATTAGTTGGCTTGGCAATGCACCAAGTGTGTTCCACTTTAGAATTACAATAATGTTAACAAACAAGGTACATTTCAGATATCAAAACATCCTACATCAAAATAATCGCAGGAAGAAAACTGGCTGAAGTAAATAAAATTTGTCCCAGTATGGCATTTCAGCTTCAAATCTGTAAATGACATATTAGGAGGTACCTTTGGACTTGGCTGTCTTACCTACTGAGAATACTAATGAATGAAAGACAGATCCATTTTTTTTTTCTTCTCCCCCAAATTTTAACACCAGGCTGGTGTGCACAGTTTGCCTGGCATGTTCAACACCTGCCATCTCCTGTCCTCTCTCATGCTACGAAGAACTGTACATCCTGGATGCAGTCACCAGCACAGGGCTTATTAGCCTAATCAGTGACAGTTGCCCGGATTCATCAAACCAGTCAGTGGCATCTTCATTTTAATTGCTCACAAATGTGGCTCCAGATTATACAATTCTTAAAGGGGCTTTAAAGATGGAATATTGTGTTGTATTTGAAAACGTTTGCCAATTTTAAACATTCAAAGCAGAGGAGAAAAATGCTGTCAACAAGCTTTCTCTCATTTATTCATTCAGTTATTCAACAGGTAGGTCTGGATGTCCAGAAAAATTCTATAGCCAAATTCTAAAAAAAAAAAAAAAAAATTATTCTGTGAGGCTCAGAACCACAAACTAAAATTATTCAGTCAGAATCACCTTCTTTCTGATCTATAGCCTGAAGTCAGAAACTTATGGGTCATTTTTGTTGCAAATATGAATTCTTCTAGACATATAAATGCATTAGTTGAGAATGTATTTCCTCACCACAGAAACATAGCAAAGATTTCACTTTTTTTTTTAAGAACAAGAAATGCATGCTTTTATCTCATCAAGGTTGAGCTAATGTTGTTCCCTTTTCTCCTATTCAAATGCTTAATGTAGTTGCAAACCGTCCCATGTCCAGGAGATTCAAAACAAGACTGCCAAACCTTTAGAAGAAAAAGAGCCAAAAACATTCATTGTCTAACAGTGGTATTCAGAATCCAGAATCCAGAATTGGAAAAATGGCAGCCCCTGAATGAGCTCCATAATGTTTGGGACAAAATATATCTGTTTCTTAAATTTTCCTGAAAGAAGGGCTGACACTACCTTATTCTAGATATTTATTCTTGAATTTAATTTTATTTAATTAAATTACTCCCCAAATTTTTTATTTTAATCAAACAATTCATATGTGGTTAATGGTCAATTCTCCGTTTTTAATTTAAGGGTATGTTTATACACTTTAGTTTCGCTATGTAGAAATTACAGCACTTTTTTTAGATAGACTGCCCATTGCAGGGCTACAGTCTGAGAAGTCATGAGATGAATACTTTAATATATTATAATATCTTAGTCTCGTATAGTGTATAGGGTACTTACTGGGCAGTAGCCAGTAAGTCCAAAATATTACAATTTTCACTGAAAATGTGCAACTTATTTACATGTATTTAGTTATTATAACTATATAGTTATAATATATAAATGACTACTATAAAGACAATAAACTCCAGGGAAAGTATCAGTTAGCTATTTCAAGCATACAACACATCCATTGCTGTACAAGGTAAATTTGGACATCAAACCAAACACGTACCCTGGGTTTCATCTTCCTAAGTTTCAACTCAACAGTGTCGTTGAGTGGGTGTGAGATTCCAGCAAGATTTACTGCCAGCAAGAGCCATAAGGTGGTATGCAGAGGAAAGGATATTCTGGTTTGGATGGGAATAAATTGGATTTTTCCAATGAATAAATCATTTTTGAAAAAAAAAAAAAAAAAAGGATATGGTACTACTGTACCACTGTTCTACATAGGGTTTCCTATTTATGAAGAATGTTTGCTGGATTAAATAACTCATGAATTTTTTTTTTTTTTTTGACACATTTTATAACAGTGCAGACAGATAGACTGGCCAGCTAGCTCTTAATATAATTAGTCTGCTTAATGCCCATATGCTGATTAAATGGTCATGTAAATGTTCATATATTAAAGTTGGTTAATGAATATTACATGCATGTCCAGTCATTTTCCCAATGAAATACATACTGACTACAATTTCCAGACACCGTTGCACAACTGCATTGATTTGTATATATCTCTATCACCTTTGCTTTTAACTGTTTTGTCAGTAGATCTCCAGGTGTATTCATACGTTCCTCAATGTCTGGAATTCTACTGCATAGAGCAGTTAGCCTGGACCCTGCACAAGTGCAAGTCAGTTAATATACATTCTCATTATAAGCGTTCAGTAGGTGAAAACACACGAAACAATAACGAAATAATTAATGCATAAATAACGTTAAGTGAGTCATGATGAGGCCGCCTGTGACCTGGACTGTTTCCTTGTAATGATGACTCATTAGATTTTTGAAACTGTTGCTATGACTTTCATACTGTACAGCATGTGACTTTGTCTTAATAATCTCATGTAAACATTGCCTGGCAAATCTGAAGCACAGCCAACAACAAAAAATATTTTATCAAGATAAAAGGATCCGCTGTCTCGCACCCAAGCCAGTCAGCTTAATTTATGCAGAATGCCATGTTTTTTTTTTTTTCCTTTTTGTGGTGCTTGTTATTACGAAAAAAGATTTACCTAATTTACATAATCCTTATCCATTCTGCAAGAAAAAAGATCAAAAGGATGCCATTTGTCAGACAGCGCATCAGAAAAGATGGAGAACATGAACCGCTCCCTATTCGGCGGATTAATCACAGCTCACACAACGGCACGCTGTGACATTCAGTTCCTCTGCCATTTGCCCTGTAAGAGCGGATTTTATAAATGTTGACAGGTGAATAAACGCTCTGGAGGCAATGATATGCGCAGAGCTGATCCATCACGGAGAATTTCCTGTCAACCTAACTGTCGGTAAGTGCTTGTAGAAAGTAGAAAGCTCAGTCTGGTAGTCCCCCATTCCCTTCTACGATCCTACTGCGTCTCATAAAAAAAGAATGGCATGGCCACTTCTCAGACTAGACGTGGTGCCTACCTGAGCAAGCAGTGAGCTTGTGTGTGGCCCCACTTGGACTTGGCTCACATCAAGGCCTCTTGAGTGGCTGTGCCATTTCGAGTTAAGCATGGATATGAAAGCTAATTACACTGGTGAAGCCTACCCACTCAGAGCTTGGACATTTAAGAGCCCCCTCTTAAATCTGTGTTCCTAAACTCTCTTCATTAGAGAACGTAGGTGAGTTTTGAGGAGCGTCAGCTTGTTGCGCTCTCAAACGTGCCCTTCTACTGGATCTGCAAATGTGCCGGTATGAGAGTGAATGTATTACCCATAACTCTTTGTGTTGTAAGCACATATGCCTCAAACTTCCAGAAAAAACACAGCAGTAAAGTAACCCAAACAGAATGCATCAACTTTTTACAGTGACAGTGAGACTTTATGAACTCTGTGATGGGAGGAGCTAACAAACACTGTCTCCATGTATCTGAAAAGGAAGTCATTCTTTCTGAAAAGCTCTACAAAGCTTATTAACCTCTTTGCAGCAATTATATTTGAAATGCACTGATTGAAACATTTAATGCCCTCTATTGCTGGAAAATGTGTAACACGGTATGAGTGTTTAATGAAGTTCTGCTCATCCAATAACAGTATTTAGTCAGCCTCATGTCAGAGATAGCCACCAATGGCCTACACATACACCATTGCTTGTTGCCATGCCCACAAACAGACAACCAATGAAATGTGTTTATAAAGGTTTCAAAGTGGTTCAAGTGAACAACGTTCTATTCAAGAGCTAAATTCACACAATCCCCAGAAGCTCTGACCTACACTTATTATTATTATTATTATTTTTAAAAGATTTCTTACTACAGAAAGATGTTAATTTGTTTATTATTATTGTTAATTCTGGCCCACGCCTTGTTTTCATGTCTTAATTGGCAAGTGCACATGTCTAAGTTGGTTAATGACATAATGCAGTTCTGGAGATCTATATTATGTAGGCTACTGCACAGAAGAGAAGACAAATTACAGTATGTGTGTTTCTAAGGTGCATTTATGGCAGAAAGTTACAAGAACATGTATGCTATGCCATTAAACGATGAAGCTGGTTTAATTTTTTTTAATTATAATCAACATATCCAATGAAAAGACATACAATTACAACAAATTTGTCCTACCAACAAGTATTTCTGATCTAGCCAATATCTTGGCCATCATAGAATTTGCTGTCTGAAAAACTATGTAAAAAGTCACAAAGACATAGTGTTGGTTACTGCTATATAATTCATCATTACAGTGAACGTTACTTTTGTAGTTTTTACCAAAAGTACATTGAAGAGACAGTGACACCAACATACTAAAAATAGTCCACTCTGGCCATTTTTTTTACGACGATAGGTTGCGTTTTATGAAAATGAAAATAAGTCATTCCGAGCTATATTTAATGAGTTCAGGGCACATTGAATGAACGGCTTCCCTTGTTGTGAGCTAAATGGGATAGGAGAATGTCAGATAGTTGGCATAGGCCTATTGAGAAGTATTGTACTGTAGGTTTTGGTCTTTTTAGGCTATGTTGACAAAAAGACAAATATTAAATTACACCAGCCATATCTTTTTAGATTAAAAATATATAAATGAACAGAAATTAAATAACATTTTCAAATGTCATAATCAATCATATTTGGCCTATTAAAGATAATTTATTCATATCCATGCTTTGATTTGAATTATATAAACTGAATGAATAACACAACTGAATGACTCCTCAGTTTTTAATCAGTTACGTAAGCTTCACATTGAAGACAGATCTTTTCTATGTCCAAAAATATATTAAAACTGTTATGATTAAGCTGAAGGCTACGGCATACACTATTATTTTTGATAATGAAAGATGTTTAGGCCTACTATTATTTTATTGATTACACAAGTCTACATATTAATACATTTTTAAGAATATAATTTTGTGGCATCACTTCATTTCTTAAAATTATGATTTAACATAATACCTGAGGAGTGAACTAATTCAAGCTCATTTCTGTGTGTTTACATTATGTTAAACAGAGATAGCTGTCCTAAAATCAAGTTCATGGAAATTCATAGGTGTGCAGTTCAATACAATCTGGTGATGGAAATCTATCTGTACTAATATGTGTGTGTGTGTGTGTGTGTGTGTGTAGGTGTGCGTGTAGCTGCATTGCATTGCACAGTTGCATAACCGAGTCTATAAGCAAAAAACAAATCGTGGAGACATTCAATTTTTTATTGCATACTGCTGAACAAAGAAGATAATAAAGCACTTTATTGCGGTAGTCCGAGCTGGCTGTCAGATGATGCTAAAAAGTTCAGGAGATCGCTAATGTCAGTTTTAATGAGACAAATAAATGTAGGATCATAAAATGCATTTCTCAATACCATAGTGCTGTTTGCAATTTGTGAATGCGTGTGTTTATTCCACATACGTACTGTAAGTGTATCGTTGTCTTCTCACCAATTCAGAACACATAGAATACATACACATCCAAAAACTGACAGGCGCCAAACAGAAAAGTGGACTGAATAAAAAGGCAGAGTCTGCACACTATATATGCTCCCAAGTACCATAAATTCATGAAGTCCCTTTCTGATGTAAATAAAAGTCCTCAGAGTGTGACAAACTCTTCCTTCTTCTTCTCACCAGTATGAAAACTTTATTTGGCATTTGTCTTGCGGTGGAGGGAGATTGGCTTTGGTGTAGCCTTTTCCACGTTACCACTCTGCACCTCTGCACTGCTCTCTGACCAAAGACGCGACTGAGCATGTCTGATGAGCACAACAATTACACTCCCAAATTTCTGGGAGTGTGAATGTGCTCCCGAAAGGTCTCTATTGGCATTGCTGTCTCTACAAATGACATTCTCAAAGTGCAACATCCCTGTTCTTTCAAAGCTTTTGCTGTGCGCTCTCTCAACATTCACAGCATTACAATTGTACCAAGATTTCAGCCAATCAGAGATGAAGGAGTTCATTTCTGATTGACTGGCTTGATCTCCAATCAGATAACTAGTTGGAATAGGAATTACATACTATCGAGCAATAATGTTAGCTATTTAGCTAACAAGTTAGTTAGCAAAACTGTCGCTAGAAAAGCTAATGTTAGTGGTTATCATTCAATAGGAGAGAGGCAAGTGAATTATTTGTGTACCACAGGATGCCCTCAGTCCTTTTATATTATTATGTGTTCAACGACCCATTTTTGTTTTTCTATTTAATTTCAACTTCCTCTTTTAGCCAATATATTTAGGATTTTCCATCAAGGGGAGTCCAAAGTTACCTTTTTAACTGGACCACCACACTATGATCACATAGCTTGGGTGTGTGACAGGGAAAAGATGGCCTTGATGACCAAGAAGTTCTGTTCTGTAGTACATTTCAAAAACATTATTTGCAGACCAGTCACCCTGAGTACAGTTTATAACTGAGTACACAGTAAAATTTTCAGTGTTAATCAATTCTAACAGATCAAATATCACATTTGAACTTATATGTACACTGTTATAGTTTAATTAACACAGGACATTTTACTGTGTAGCTACCCTGTAAAAAACTTGAAAAATTGTTGCATAAATTTGAAGAAGTAGGATGCGCAACTCATTAAGATGAAAGTTAATCTAACTCGAAAATTGCTGTCACACTCTTTTTAAGGTATTATTGGCACACTTGAAATGCCAAGTTAGAAAAATAAGCATATCAGTAAGTCAGTATATTGTTCAAAAGGTAGTCACGCATGTTCAAATGAGGTCTGATGCACATCAGTGTGGGTAGAGGGCACAAACTCAAACATGCACATGCAAGTACACAAAGTTTTAAATGTATGCATTCTTTTACACAATAAAACCTTTTTTTTTTTGCTTTAGTGTTGTCTTTCTGATCACAGATCCGTGAAGAATCTTGTCTGTTTCTTATTTCGAGGAAAAACACCCTTTAACTGAGATTTTGGGAACTAGCCATGAAAGTGATTGGGTATGGTTAAGGAGCACCCTCATGACATGGGTTAGTTAGGTTGAAAGAGGCATTGAGTGGTTCCCACAAGGAGAGCCAAGTGCACTGGCACATAACAAGCAATATTACCGTCCTCTCCAAGGCAGTAGTCCAAATTTAGCACAGTCCAATACATAAATATGCACGTTATGTCAACTTCAATTTATGATTACTGAGTATTCAAAACATTGTTCTTTCCAACTCTTTTTTATAAACTGGGAGAGCTTGAAGTCTAATTTGTTTTTTGGTGGCCAAAAGTTCAGTTAATTCAAGAACTGAAAATGCAGAATGTTGACTTCATTAGCTAAGTTCATGTAGCTTCAGATTTTTTACAGTCTATAGGCCTACTAGGAATAAATGAAAAGAAAGAACATTGCCATTGTATTCGCTTTCGCCGGAACAGCATTGACCTATTCCACCACTGAACACGCATTACTGGAATTTGAATTATGAGGTTACCGTTGACTCAGGGTTTATCTGTGGTCCATCGGGTATTCGGCAAATACGCTCTATTGCGTCACATGTTGGCCTACTGTAGGGGGCAGAGTGGTGTTGTTTCAGGGTCTGGTCTTGTAATTTAAGGTGCACAACATGAATTGATTCAGTAAGTATCCAGCTCTACAAACTGACAAAATGTACAAACTGTAGGCTAAGTCTTGCTCGTATAACCTGGATAAAGGTTTTTGTCAGGTGTTTTTTTTTTTGTTTGTTTGTTTGTTTGTTTTAAAACAACTGCATCATGTATCACTGCATCCATCTCATTACCCGTGCTCTGTCCGAAAGAAAATGGTTATGCATTTTTAACCTAATCCAGTATTTGTGGACTCCATTATGTCAGAGACAGAATTCAAATTTGCAACTTTACTAGCCCGAGAAAGCTAAGGCAATTCACGCCAATTTATGCAGAAAAGCATTTATTGAACAGCTGTCCTTTTAATTACACATGATTTTCAATTCACCGATTCTGTCACCGTAATCATCTGAGATTCACCAATTTTGTTGTACATTGAATAAATAGCTACAACAGGTTTAGGCACACTTTGGGTCTGTTTTAGCCGTCACATTTTCCCTTCGTCTTTCCTAAACCCCCTTTTTTTGGCTTGAAGAGGTCACGGTGTTTCCAAAAGAAACGTCACAAACATACTTCTGCGGAAACTGAAGCCACAAGCACTTTTCAAACAGCTACGTCTCGTTTCACCTGTAAACACAGTTTGACAAATCTGTATGCATTTTATCAAATGCTACGGTCCACCCGTTTAACTGTGAAAATAAGGAAAACAACAGCCACAGCATCTTAATAGCTGACATTTCGAAATTAGCATTTTTCTGCGGTAGGCATTCCCCACTCCTTTCCAGATTTGTTCCTCAACTTCCCACCCCTCGCCCAAGAAACATTTGTCCCGATATAGCAATATTTTGTAGAATACTATGTTTCTGAGTGCCTTTTTGGTTGGCTAAAATAAACAGATAAATAAATAAATAAATACATCTGACGAAAGTAATAACGTATGATGACAAAACTCATAGCGAATGTATGCCTATGCACAAACACACATTCATAGCATAGCCTACATGGGACAGACAATAGTATATTTGTTTGGATGGTCGAACAGTCTACTTTTTCCTTTTTATTGTGGGAAACTTCACTGAAGAAAATCTATGGGTGATAAAACGCTGGAGGTTTCAAAATCTACAAAAGCTATTCATCCGTGAGACAACCATCAAGACAGAAATGCCCATTATTTCAGAATGTGCTCTGAGAATTCCAGCTTCGATCGTCTGTCTATCCATTTTTCTTACGGTGTAATCTGTAGCCTCACTATAGCCTATACAAGCCTTATGTTATATTTTTCAATCTTGATAATAACTATCAAAATTACCTTTATAACTTCATAATCGATTGTTTAAAAGCGCAAACCCCAAATGCGGAACAGATTAGCTATATATTAAACAATACTGACATTCCTTATTTCAAAGTATTTAAAATATGAATCTCAAAAGTAGGCTATATCGTATTAATCATGAAAAGCGCTAAACACAAACCAATGATGTATACGCTTATTTAAAACTGTATGTCTGTGCTTAAAATGTTTATATAGAGAAGCCATTTAATTATCACTCATCTCGCACATCGAAAAGTGAAAGGGTGGGCAAGGCACAACGAGCCAACATTTCGGTTGAAAAGATTTATCTGTCTTCACTCCAGTAAAGTAGCCTACCTAAAAATTATACTTAACGGGGTGCAAACTGAATAAACAATACTAATATTTATTTGATCCGTGTTTCAAAGTCGTTTCAGAGAAGCGATATACGACAAATGATTATACACTTTTTCAGTCATTAAGCTAGTCCTAGTCTAGCTGCTCAAAAAAGTAATGTTCTTCAGCCAAATTCAGTCAGTCGTGGTTAACAGATCTGCGTGTGCGAGAATATATAACATTTTTGGGAAGGGTTTTTAAAAGTCTAAACAGAATGCATTTTCTACTGTACAGTAGTATATGTTCTTTATATCCACCATTCTCAGTCACTCAGTCCCCTTAATTCCGAACCAAATACCTAATATTTTACTCTTATTTAATATTTTTTTTCATTCAGGAGTTTAAAACAGAATCAGTTACATATATGATTTGGGACACATAACATAAACTGTGGAATATACAGTACAAGTATGCAGGAACTAAAGCGCACAGCTTTCAAACAGCCCTCATTTCTTAACAGTGGAAGAAAGGGTGCAGCATTTAAAATCCCACTGACGCTAGAAGATCATAGCGAGATTTGATCTGAAGAACAGGGCACTGCATGTATATAGTTAATATGGGTTAGGTTGAAAGAAGCGTGACACAAGTCTGCCGAGGGAAATTGATCTCTATGTGGTGGTTACGCGGTGAATTTTCGGAAATTTCAAGATCTGCAACAATTAAAGCGCAAGAGTTTGTGAAAAGCCTTCTTAAAATCCTCGTTCGACATGGTATAAATAATCGGATTGATTAAAGAGTTAAGATAGCCAAGCCAAGTGAAGAAGTCAAACAATTCCGGGTGAAAAATACAAGATGTGCAAATAGGCACCAACAAGGTGTAAATGAAGAACGGCAGCCAGCAGACGATATACGCTCCCAGTATTATTCCCAAAGTTTTCGTTGCTTTTCTCTCCCTTGCAGCTGAGATTCTCTTTTTCTCCAAAAGTGCGTCGGACACCGTTACTTTCACCTGGTTTGCGCTAGTCGGCGAGCTGGTTTCGCTGTATGATGTTTCTTTTGTTCTGTAGTTCAGAGGGGTCGTGGACCCCGGCGAGTTTGTGATTAGGTGAGCCGAAGTCAATCTTTTCCCAGTTTTTTTCGGCGACTGTTTTAAAATCCTTTTTCGGGCTTCAACGTAGATCCGGCCATATAACACGATGAGAAGCAGGGTAGGGATGTAGAATGCTCCGAAAGTTGAATAGATGGTGTAGAATATGTGATCAGTGTTTACGCTGCAACTGGTCACCTCATCCGCTTTCACCTGCCGCCAGAACAACGGAGGCAGCGATATGGATATGGCGATGACCCAAGCAGTAGCTACCATCCCCGCAGCGCGCGCCGGCGTGCGCTTTTTGGAATACTCAACCGGGTCTGTTATAGCCCAGTAGCGATCCAACGCAATAACGCACAAGTGCAGAATCGAAGCTGTGCAACACGTTATGTCAGAAGACAGCCAGAGGTCGCAGATAATTTGACCTAAAGACCAGGTTTGACTCACTGTGTACAAAACGCATATTGGCATAACCAGAATAGACACCAACAGATCTGTCACAGCAAGCGAAGCTATTAAGAAGTTCGCGGGAGTATGCAGTTTCCTAGATTGAGAAATAGTAGCGATGACAAAAGCATTGGACAATGTAGTTGCGAGAGTTATGATAGAAAGTATTACGGCTAAGCTTGTCTGGAAAACCAGATTCGCCGATTTCCCATCGGCTTGAGAAGAGTCAAACACATTAGTGCCGTTGGTCGAAGTATTCAGTAAGTCTCCGTAAATACCTGGTGCCGGTTTGAACTGACTGGAGTGCTCCATCCCTCCCGGTTTACTACTCGCAGTATAAATCGTAAAGTGGTATCTGCATTTCTGTCATCGATGGAGCCGTTTGAGAATACTTCTACACACAGAGAGTGCACTGAAGCGGACGTTTCTTCCATATAAGACGTCTCTGTCCGGACTGTTCTTTCTAGATGTAATTTCATCGCCATTGGGTTTCAGAGATACGTCATAGTTTATCGGGAGAAATAAAAGAACAGGAGTATGAAAAATGCCCGCATTGGAACATCTTGTTACTTTGGTAGGTGGTTCTTTTTCTCCATTTCATTATCTCCATTCAGTGCCTTTCAGTAAAGTCACATAATACGATATTCACCATTACTTTTGATGTTAAAAATTCCATTCCACAGCTTAAATTACTTTCAGTTTAGCTTTATGAAAGAGCACACAGCCTAATTTAAGTTACTGAAAAGGAAGCAATGATTCGCTTTCGTCGTCAGACAGGCTTTGCCACTCTATCTCACTTTTTAAATGCATGTATTCCCTTCTTAGAGATGTCAGGCTTGCTGGCGACCGGAATACTTCAAAAGTTGCACGGGAGCGAGGCTTTATAATGCACACACTGACGGCAATGATTTCAGCGGTGCTCTCCCCGCTGACTGAGCGTTTGTCCGCCGGGTCATAGTGCCCTTGTTCGTCCTGACATTGATAGAGAGAGAACCACCCCTTGTTCGTATTTAAAAAAACATCGTCGCTCTTTATGGTGATAAAATGTAACGTAATAGGTTGGCATGACTTTAAAACTTTTTTTCCTTTTACATCAAAAGACTAAAGACATTTTCATACATAAATTGATCATGATGAAACAAAAGTCAATGCAACTGGTTTGTAGAAAGTAAGCAGAAACCCATACACGATACCACATTACTTTTGTTGGCTCAGTTCTTCTTAGTGCATATTGCTCTCTACTTCAAGATTATGATCCGCGTGTGTGCGTGTGCACATGTCCCTTTTTCCTGAACTAAGAGCCATAAAAGTGGCACAAAATTTAAGGTGTGTTTAATGACATGTCCGATTTTTAACAATTATGTATCATCTTAATGGAAGAGGGAAGCATAACATTCAACTCACAAGCTCTCCACTTCACAAGGATAATGGATATCCTTAACTCCATGACTTTTTATTATGTAGGGCTAGTCCATTTGCCACATGTCCAATGTAGTTTTACATTTCTAAACAAGTTGTCAACCTCATTACTGCATGTATTTGAGCAGAACTATGTCACAATGTTAATGTTATTTATATGTTATGTCATGTCATTAAGACTTATTCCAATTCTAGGTCTAATGCAGACATTTCATACAGTATAAACTGTACAGTTTGATCTTTAATGGCTGAAACCTCAGTAGTATGTTCTATTTTCAAATTATATGCAGTCCTATGAGAATTTCTATGCCACTATGAATATTTAATCCCCTTCTCTTAAAAGACATTTAAAGCTCTTTAAAGTGAGATAATTAAAGATGTGAGAAGGCACCCTTTGTCTTTTTTTTCATTCTCAGCTACCATGCTTTCAGAAACTTGTGACATACAGTGCCCTCCCAAACTATCATAATGGTAAAGTGAAATTAGTTGTTTTTGTTATATGCTTAAGACAATCAGAGTTGAGATCAAAAGATGAGTATGAGACAAGAGTGCAGTGGTGGTATTTACATTCAAATATGTTTAACCATTTTATAGAAACAGCTGTCGTTGTCGAGTTCCCCATTTTCAGCTGTGCAAAAATAAGTTAACGGATGGCTGGCAGGTTAACTGCTGCTGAAGTGTTTCCTTTTGCATGGATTGTTCACAAATAAAAGAGCTGCGAGTGTCTAGTCTTGATTTTAGTTTTCGTCTGTGGAGATTGCATTTGGAGTCAGAGGTATACACCATCATGGAAACCAGAGAACTAACTATGGCTGAAAAAACAACTAACCTTAAGTTGAGAGAAGTGAATAATTAATTGAAAGGATAGCACAGGCTTTCTATGTGAAGTTTACAGTGAATGGTGAGCGAATGTTGAGTGTATGCCCTGTGACATCTCGCCGAATGCCTGCTGGGATAGGCTCCAGGGGATCTGTGACCCTGCCCTAGATAAGCAGGTACAGATGATGGATAGATGGATAGCACAGAAACTGTTTGGAAAGTTGAACAAGAAGGAAACCACAGGTGGATTCAGAAATAAACACCATAAATGTCAGCCAAGGAAGAGAACTGTAGTTGATGGTCAGTGACATCATCAGCAGTCTCTAGAGGGCAGGGGTGAAAATATCACAAGCCGCCATATGCAGAACACTTAAAGAGCAGCATTATAGAGGCTAAACTTCAAGAGGAAAACCTCTCATCAGCAGCACAAATCGAAAGACATAATTAGGATTCAGCAAAAAAAAATACAGTGTTATGGAGAGATGAGACCAAAATAAACCTTCACCAAAGTGATGGAAAACCAAAAAAGTGGAAAAAGGAAAGAATATCCCACGATCCAAAGCACCCCTTCATCTATGAAATATAGAGGCCATCTGTGAAATAAGTTGTCATGACTTGGACATGTATGGCTGCTTCTGGAACAGGCTCGCTCATCTTCATTGATGATGTAATGGCAGCAAACACACTGCCTACCCCTGACCAAAAAATGGAAAGCGTTGGACTGCCTAAGTCTGTCCCCTGATTTATATCCAACTGAGCATGCATTTCACTTGCTGAAGAGGAGACTGCTAACAAACCCCCAAAACAACACTGTATAATGTCCAGTGTTAATTCAGCTCTTAACAAATAACATTTTGTCCCACTCTAGAATGTGTTGAATTAACACTGTTAGAGTTGAATTAACACTGGACATTTTACTATGAAAGGTGAACTGAAAGTGGCTGCTGTGAAGGCCTGGAAAGGCATTCATGAAGAAGATACAAAATGACTGGTGATGTCTGTGAGTTGTAGACTTAGTTGTAGATGCAGTTATTGCATTTGAGGGCTAAGCAACCAAATATTAGACTTTATTGCTTTGATTTTCTTTGAAGTTAATTCGTTAACTTGGTAAAATGGTAAAACACATACACGTAAATAACATGAAATAAAAGCTGATTGTCTGTACATTTGTTTTATGTTTATGTTTTGATCTCAAATCCAAATGCCTTAAATATATAGCAAGAATAGCACTCTACCATTACCATACTTTTGAGGACACTTTAAGAGGAGGTTTTTGTTTATCAGAAGCTATAGTTTGGAGAGTATCAGTACATGTTAGTCTGTCATAAAATTTCAATTAATCAATTTTTGTTTCCATTAGCAGACGTCTGACTGCTGTATTTAAGAGGTACACTCCTGTTTACTCATTGCCTGGTTAAAATGAAAAAATATCAGGCAGGTGCTTGGGTGGTATATCCAGCAGGGACACATTTTAGTGCAGTGATGTGCCCCATGGTTCAGGTTTGTATCGGGATTGTGGAGGTGCTGTCCGTTGCACGACGCCCCACAGGGCAGAACATAATTGCGGCCCCGTGCCACCAAAGAAGTCAGGGCTTCGCTCATGCATTGCTCTGTGGGACTGCTGGCCACAGTCAGAATTTGAGAACCCCTTTCAAACGCTGCACTCAGAAGGTTTCGTTTTATTGAAGAAAGAAAGAATAATATTCACGGGAATGGTGTCTGCACTCGAAAAAAGTTTTTAAAGTATATTTTCCTTCTTCATTTATCAAGAGAAAGAGTTTTCCTTCCTAAACTTGACACACAAGTTTTGGAAGGAAGCCATCTTCAGTATGTTTTAGGCTTGGAAAATGTGTGTTTTAATACATTTTCATTTCATGGCTGAAATACATAAAACATATCTACATTCGAGCATAACATATAAATAGCTACTAAGCAGTAACATATTGGAGGCACAGTCTATTATTTGGTGCTGAAAGTATGAGGTTGTACTAGGTCCTGTAGATACATTGCTCCCAGGACTAAACGCATCTTAAAGATGTTCCAGCTGGCACTGGACATTGTGATGTATTGACTGTAAAGAAGCCTTGAGAACTGGGAGAGGACAGGAAGGATCATCAGCAGTGGCCTACACTGTCCCATGGAGGGACACACAGTACACAAATTAAATTACCCATCCAACTAGTGGACACAAGCATTAGCCATATAAATAAAAATCGCAAAATCCTTACAGCAGACATTGCCATGTCATTTAGGTAATTGGTGTAGAATGGGGCCTCCAAGAATATTTAAGATTCTGGCCTGTGGGTCATTTTGCTGTAGCTTGTTAGAAATATTTTAACAAATTATAAATATATAAGACAAAATGGATTACAGCTTTAAATTTAAAGCCACCAGTTCCAAGATGATCATTCTTTGAGAACTTTCAACTTTTTTGTTTGTTTCATATATATTTTGTAAACCTCTTAACCTCAGATTGTTAAAATATAATGAAGTTTCGAATGAAAGAGTGCAAAACTTGCCCTTTTCCTACCCAACCAGTGGTAGCATTCAGATAATTTATTTGTGTTCATTTGAGTGAGCCACTTAGACTCCATTGAATAAATGAGCTTGGAGATTTCCTCCCAACACAAGAGGGAAAAACACAGAAGATTATGTTGCTCGTTCAGACACAGAGGTTTGCCGACAAGTTGTTAATTTAGGTAATTGGTGTAGAATGGGGCCTCTAAGAAAATTTGAGATTCTGACCTTTGGGTCATTTTCCTGTAGCTTGTTCAAAATTTAAACAAATCATAAATATGTAAGACAAAACAAATTGCAGTTTTAAATTTAAAACCACCGGTTCCCAGATGATCATCATTTCATTCTTTGAAAACTTTTGGCTTTTTTTGTTTGTTTTGTTTCGTATATATTTTGTAAACCTCCTAACCTCAAATTGTTAAAATATAATGAAGTTTCAAATGAAAGAGTGCAAAACTTGGCCTTTTCCCTCCAAACCAGTGGCAGCATTCAGATAATTTATTTGTGTTCATTTGAGCGAGCCACTTAGACTCCATTGAATAAATGAGCTTGGAGATTTCCTCCCAACACAAGAGGGAAAAACACAGAAGATTATGCTGCTCGTTCAGACACGGAGGTTTGCGTCAAGTTGTTAATTTAGGTAATTGGTGTAGAATGGGGCCTCTAAGAAAATTTGAGATTCTGACCTTTGGGTCATTTTCCTGTAGCTTGCTCAAAATTTAACGAAATAAATATGTAGACAAAACTAATTGAGTTTTAAATTTAAAACCACCGTTCCAGATGATCATCATTTCATTCTTTGAAAACCTTTGGCTTTTTTGTGCTTTTTCACATATTTTGTAAACTCCTAACCTCAAATTGTTAAAATATAATGAGTTTCAAATGAAAGAGTGCAAAAAATGCCATTTCCTCAAACCAGTGGCAGCATTCAGATAATTTATTTGTGTTCATTTGAGTGAGCCACTTAGACTCCATTGAATAAATGAGCTTGGAGATTTCCTCCCAACACAAGAGGGAAAAACACAGAAGATTATGCTGCTCGTTCAGACACGGAGGTTTGTCGGCAAGATGTTAATTGGGCCTGATTGGACCGTCTGCACAAAGCCATGCCGTCGGCAAGCACCTGGAACTGCGCGGCACAAATGAGGTGTTTTCTCAAACCTGATGCCATTTTTCCCCACATTACCACCATTTCATGAGGCAGCAGATGATGCATAACAAGCAAAAAATAATAATAATAATAATTCAGTCTTTGACACCTGGAAGCACACAGGAAGCGCAGGGTCCAATAAGGGGTGAACAAGTATTCATAAAGTAAAAGGGTTCAGAAACTGTCTGGTCCTTACCACAAAAAAAAAAAAAAAAAAACATATTTTAACCTTCTTTCAGGGGAAATTTTTATTTAAGATGTCCCCACATAACCCTGAAATAACAATTAACAAATGGGACACTATATTCACCTTTTAATGACCAGCTACCAAAACACAAAACTGACAAAATATGACAGGAACAAGGAACAAACAGCAAATATAAAAAATAAAAAAAACTGTAATATTGAGAAAGTTAAAACTTCTTTCAGTGGCTGGAAGGTTGAGCTTTCTGCCTTGGAGGGTATCGATGTTGTTGTTTTTTAGGGATCCTGAAGATCCGAGGATTCTGTCTCTCATGCATGGTCTCTCCCCCAAGGCTATGCCTTTAACACAACTGATAAAGGCAGTAGCAGCAGCTATGGTGAGGCTGGTGCTGTCCGTGGTCCTGAAGTCTTCTTACTGCTTTGGGGAAAAGCAAGAACGTCTGAAGCCAGGCTAAAGTGTGAACACAGCCCACTCTGCAACTGCATCACCCATCCCAATGTGACAGCTTGCAACATGAATATAGTTGTATAGTGGGAGAACTCATTGTCCAACTGAGATCATGTCTGACGTAATTGCTTTGCACACTTCAATGTGTATCTATAGGAATGAAGGGAAATTATGCATTTTCTGATGTGCTTATTAACTGTGTGGACAGCTAGTGTTGAGAGAAGCTGAAATGGAAAGACAGGAGCATGGAGCAAGATAATTTAGCAAGTGCAGGAGTGAACATATGCTCATTTACTGACTACCATCCACGCAGCAATTTTTATGTGATGATCAATCAAAAAATCTAAATACAGCATGGTGTCAATATGCTCTGGATACATTATCTTCAATTATTTCAAGTTCCAGCTTCTGTGGCAACAAGACAGAATTTAGACGACTGGTATAAATCTAGAATTGTTGTTTTGCTCGCATTAATGTCTAAGAATAATGAAGGTTTCAGGTATTGGAATTTATGTTTGAGGCTTTCCCTTCATTTTTGCTATTACAATTTAGTCAATTTGGTTGTGAATGAATGAGATATTGGCATCGGAATACTACTGCTGTTATTACTCTTTAATACACAAATTTGAACCATGCTGTCAAATGTACATGCCAACCTGGCTGTCTCACATTGTGTTACCACCTCTAGATGTTTGTGTATAATCTGTAAATCAGTAACCAATATATTACTCATTCAATTAAATATCAGTAATTACATTGCACTTCAAAATACAGTCAACATAAATGCACAAATATTTTTAAATAGAAGAAAGATAAGGCTTCTGGAAACCCAAGAAAATGCAAAGTTATAATTTTCTGTCACGTTAAATATTAGTTTGGCATCAGTACTACTTGCGTGTTTTTAGATTTCTCATTTGCTGGTTGGGATGGTCATTCTGGAGCAAAGTTTAGAACTAGCCTTAATTACCTCAAAGTCTGGTGCATTTGTGGGCTTTGAAAAACCGTGAACAATCCATGTAATAAGGGTGCTGAGAATGTCACCAGTAACCAATTGTATTTTGAAATTAAGCATTCATACGGCCTTCCAGGCCACAACTAGCCATCAATCTTGTTTTTTTGTTTTGTTCTGTTTACCTGTTTGTTTGTTTGTTGATGATTTATTTTAACAACACAGCCAGAAACCTATCAACGGAGGCATATTGCAGGAGTGACAGTTGCTAAAACCAAGAGTAGGTCCTGTAGAAGGAGAACCAATGAAGAGTTGGAGGGCAGGGCCCTGGGGTCTCAACTTGAGGGCGCAGGATGCCTCGGTCCCATACAATTAGCTATTGTTAGTTCTTCATTTTTTGTGTTTATGGTGTTTTTAACAGGTTTTACCCGGTGAATCTCTCACCATTGAATGTGTCTACAGGTGAACGAGTGGCCTGTTACTGACAGGTGTCTCGTCCAGGGGATGATCCTCTCTTGCACCCTTGCCCTGACATGTTTGGATGTGGCTCGCTCACACCCTCTGTAGGATACCACAATTACTGCAAGGGAAAACTTTGGTCCCAACGGTCGCCGCTTACATTCCTGGAAGGCCTTGTTCTTGATGGCTTAATACCCAAGCAATTAAGCTCCCACAGCAAGTAATGGCTATCTAAATTGCAGCATTTAAACCAGTCCTGCTACCATGAAGATTTACGCACATCGGTAGAGAGCTAGGAACCCTGCTATACAGCAGCCATTTAGGCCCACATTATAAATCCCTCTTCTGTATAAGCATACAGCAAAAATGTGACACCATAGATGCAATATAGTTAACCTTTCTTTTGTTATTCAGCTGTTCACCAGTTTGCCAGCAGTGTCTCTACCCTTGGGGGCATTTTAGTGACCAAGGTAGTCACGTCAGATTGACTACCTACGCGCGTGCATATGTAAAAATAAGTCTATTTGGATAAAGCATAAACACACAGTGAGTGAAGAGCTGCCAGACTAATTGATTTAAAAGCTTGGTGTTAATTGTTTCAAAGGGTTGCCTTAGGAAGAGGGAATTTGGCTCCTTTGATGTGAAAACAGAAACTTGGGAATTAACTTGACAGATGTCTGTGCAAATCCTTTTGAGGGACACGAGTAAAGTTAGGTCACAGCAGTGGATGAATAAACTAAATACGAGGATATACAGAGAAGACATATCATGCTATGGGTTGAATTTCAGAAGGGTCGCACGGAACCCATCACACAAAACGCAGTTGGAATGCCCATTGTACTGTATACGTAGGCCTGTACATCATCAGTTTTGGATGCCAGTGCAGCAAAACAATGTCGCTACAATGCTACAGAAACAAGCAGGCTCACTGCTCTAAACACCAAGCCAGCAGCCACTGAATGGAGTATCTTACACGCCATCCATTTAGACAGCTGGATATTTACTGTTGCAATTCAGTATTTTGCTCAAAGAGACAATGGCAGTGTCCTACCTGAGAACTAAACCGGAAACCTCTCAACTGCAAACCCAGTTGCTTCACCATTCTGCTGCTGCAGTTGGGTCGGATTAACAGAGATGGCAGGGGCTTGATAAACCAGATCAGCCCACTCGAATGCGATGAGATGGTGGTAATCCCGCCGACTGAAATCATTCCCTTCTGAGAGACAGTATGGTCGATTATGCACTGCCTTGCAGGCCTCCAGGCCTCAGTTAGCACTGAGCTGAGCTAAATTCAATGCCAGACTGCAAGGAGTAGCTATATGCACACTGGATCCTAGCGGCTTAGCAGAATAAACCACTCAATAGACCTGTGCATTTTATACATGTATGTAATGTTCACAGCATTGGAATAGTTTCTTTTCACTTTGGCTAATACATGCAGCTGTCATCACTTATTATGAAAATTTGTCTTAAGCTACTTGATCAAGAGGTAAGAAATAGGATGTGCACACCTGAAGACATATTATTCTAGTTCTTCATGTAGTGCACAGAATGTAATAAAATGTGCTATATACTCCTTTTTTTAAATATGGATGGCACAAATGAATACCTTGCATTGCAATTCCTGATTTTCCCATGGCTGACATTTGAGAAAATTTATTGGCCAGCAGAACCCCATTGGTCATTATTGGTTATCATGCTATTGTACCATATTCCTCCCATCTTATGAAGTGCAACAGGTAATTAATTTAACAGCAAAACAATTTCTGAATACATATCATTATACATATTAGAACACGTAACAGTTACCATTCCTATTCATTTTGTGCTGTCCTTTAAAAATTATGTAATTTTAAGACGAGACCCTTCCCTTCTAGTGCCATAATTCAGAAGGTGTAGCAAAATCATAGGATTGACGTACTGAGAGGTTGAAAAATCTCTCTCTGTCCCTGTGGTGTAATGAAGTGATATACTGTATGCCCACTTTCACCCCAGCTATGGTTGAAAAAATGCTGCCATTGAAATTTGGCACAGCTCTCTGATACTTGATCAATGCAACTGGCCAGAGCTGGAGAAATTACTCCCCATTGCTAACTGGTACCATCACTTGTGCACCGGCCAAAGGGCATGAGTTGACTGTTTGTGAAAGTCAAAGTATTACAACTCCTGAGGTTTTTTTTAAATATCATTTTTGATTATTGCATCTCTGCCTTTTGAATTGGATACTATTGGATAGTTTATCTTACACTGCTGGGGGAAAAGTGAGCTTTGATGTTCTTTTACCACATGTCCACTTTACCTTGATATGCTATTTAGAAATATTGCTTTTTGATAAAACAAGAACCTTAAAGCAATTTTGTACAGAATATGTGTTTATTAATATAGTTTCACACACAGATGACTGGAGCTCCCTGTCTCTGTTTTCAAAATATCACAATATTTAACTGTTCCACTGAGCTGCATGCTGTCTTTTCCATGTGGAAATAAGACTACTTGCAAAGTGGATTGCGGTTTTCAGTTTATATTCATTGTTCCACTGCTCCACTATGAAAAGGCTACTAAAATGTATGCTATTTGCTATCACGTAAATGTTTACTATAAAATATCCAGCTGCAGGTGTCAAATAAAATATGTGAGCATCCATTTGGGGTATTACTTTTAAAAGCTTTCTTTTTTTTGTAAATTTTAAAGACATTCAATTTTAAAGAAGTAAACCTTCAATATGTATAGATTTGTTAGTCTTTTTGCTGGGGATACCTTACTGTTTTGCCACATATTTTCCTAGTTTGGGGTGTTTCTAAAGTGTTTTCAGTTTTTGTTGATGTGGCAAGAATAGTTAATCTGACTTACCAATTAAAGGTTCATGTATGCATGTACTGTAGTTAGTACTGTTTTTTTACCCTTGATCCATATCACTTGGTCTCAAAATATAAAATTATATTGAAATAGCAGTACACTCCATTCACACTAACCTGAGCTGTGCAAAAACAGAAGCAGATAGGCTGCACCTCCTGTTTTGGCTTCTGTCAGAGTTTCCTGCTAACTCCCACACCCTGAGAGGCCTCGGGCCTAAAAGAGCAAAGACAGCAGCAGCTACAGGTGTGCACAGCTGAGGCTGATTGGTAATCAGCCCAGGTTTCCCCGGTTTCCTAAATGAGGGCTGTGCCTTGGGGGACAGATACTTTTGATGGAGACATTTTGTATGTCTCTACTACAACTGTCCTTTGTGTTGAGCTGGGTTTTGTTTTAGTTATATGTATAGAGCTTGAGTTTATGTTTTGCTTTACCTTTAGAAAGGTATAATAAGGTAAAGCCTTTTTCTGCGTTCCCCTTATCGACTCACCACATGGCTCAGTGCACCAACTTTCTGTAAAACCTGTATTGCCTCTGATGGCTATGCATTCAGAGTGATATTATTCCCATCCCTACTTTTTTCACACGAGCAGCAGGTATAATTCAATTCAGGCCAACTGTTCTGTTTTCTCTACAACTAAAGTGGAGGGTGCCAACAGAGTAGTTTAGCAGTCAGGGACTGTGACTGGAAGTCTTCATGTTTAAATCCTCTGCAGAAACCCTGCTCTCTCACCCTTGAGCCATAGGTGTGACTGTTCCTCTTCAGTGAACCACCTGGCCGTATAAATTAATAAAAATGAATTCCACTTTTTCTGCAGCCTCAGCAACCAAATGTTCTCATACTCAACCAATCACATGCACACATTGCTACAATTTCTCAAACTCAACCAATCACTTGCACACATCACTACATTTTCTCAAACTCAACCAATCACTTGCACACATCACTACAAATTCTGAAAAATTAACGAATCAAATACACGCTTTACTAACGGAGCGCCTTTTCAAACCGACAGTCAGACCTCTCAGGTGCTGCTCGTTGCCTGCACTGCTTTTTGCATACTACACTTGCTGGAGCTCACAGAATTGCACTCACCCTCCACCACCACAACTCTCACCTATTGTTTGGATCTGCTTGTTGGTACAGAGGAAGAGGGGAGGGGAGGAGGGGGGCTTGGTATTTCTCCCATTTTGTGGGGGCTATGTATTGTGATCTCTGTTTGATAGGTTAGTACATGCTGGTGCGAGCACAGACATACCTAAAGCAGATCTATTCAGTGCCAAACCAAAATAATTTACATATCCAATAATATATTTAATCTGAATATGTGAGCTGTCCTCACCGAAAGGTAAATGATAATAGAATTTTCTGCACGACCACCTCCAAAATTTGGTTGGACAAGGGTGTCAAATTCTTGACCCTGAATTAGAACATGGTAGGAATTTTTTTAAAGTATTCATTAAATAAACATATTCAGTACGAAAGATCATCCATTCTGTGGGCTCCCATGTTTCTCAGTTGAGAAGAGCAAGAAAGAACAATTCCCCAGAAATTATTTCAGGCTCCCCAGTGTAGTTTAACAGCTGCATAACAAAGGCAGCATTTTGACCAGGTAGGTCATTGGCAGGTGTTGGAAGGTGATCTCCCTGTTTGAAACTTTGTCTTTAGTCTGCACCAGAGAAAAGTCCACTCGGGAGTATTCAGCTGTGAATGAGAATATTCATTCTATGATTCAGCTCTTGCCTGGCCGCAGTATTGTGCATTTGCATATTACATTTTCTTTTATTGTTCAGCTGGTAAAAAGCAACCAGCGCAATTGCAAGTTGAGCCATATAGCTCAGTGCCACTAGCTGGCTATGATCATGCTGGAAACGATACATCAAGGCTTCCAATGTATATGATTTTACAACTGCAGTTGCTAGAAGAGTGGATGAATCCACCCTTCTCTGTTTTGTTCTTACAAAGATAAGAAAATCAAAAATTACATGTCAACAATCTAGTAATTGCTGATCCCACATTGTTGATAAACAGCTTGCTTTGCTTAAATGACGAGGCAAGCAACTTGTGAAAGAAATTAAACTTTATTTGTATTTGGGTTAATAAGCAGAACATTGCCTGAGCCTGAACAAAGTTACTTTTCCGCAGTGTGTTATTGTAGCCTGTTCTGCAAAATAGATGACTGTATCTTCTTCAGGAAGCTGTTACTGTAATGCTATCTACTTAAACCAGGTGCAAGCTACAGTATATGTATGATGCCAGCTAAAATGATGGGCTCTCATCATTCAAAGCATCAGAATACAGAATGCTACCAAATACCTGAATTATTCATTTACTGTGAGAAATACAATTTCCAAATTACAGTTTAATGGTAAATTATACTGTGAACAGTTGGAAAAACATTTATTCTTAACAGCTTATATAACTTGCTAATGTTTGCTTCCCTCCATTTAATTTCATTACATAAAAACAATACATACCATATGGTCCTTATATTAGAGCCAAAAGTGGGAAATTACTGCATTGTTTAATTGTTTCATCCTTAAAATGGTGCATGAAACAATTCAATAAATCATTTTTAAACTTCTTTCTTTGATTATGTGATATTTCAATTATTGCATAAAACAGCAAAGACTGTAAAAAGGGAGAGAAAGTCCTTGCAGTTTGTGAGCTCATGAGCTCGAAAAATGAGCTCATGCAGCACAATTTTCAGGTCACACCTTTTCCTTTTTTTTCGGGGGTGCGGGGGTGGGGGTGGGAGAGAGCAGGGGGATTTTTAAATTAAACTCTCATCACATTTAAATGTTCTTTGATTGAATATTGAATTGCATTAAACTAGCTAAGTGCTTTTTTAAAATTAAATCCTGGGTATTGGGAATGGAGATTTTAAGGAATTTTGAAATGTTCATAACTTTGAAAGTGATGTTAAAATACAGCAGTATTAGGAACTTTAAACCTTCCTTAATTGGAATTGTAGTCTTATTTCCAGACTACTCATTTTTTGGCTGGACTGCAACAGTGGGGCCAGCCTTACAAACGTGAATGTCTGTGACTGTCTGAGTGTCTGAGTGAGTACACCGTTGGTCGGCCGGTCCAGCCATATACTAGGTTTTGACCTGGTCTTGTTACATTTTACATTTTCTGACTACATACTTTCGTGTAGGTTAAAAGTAATAGTGTATGTAATAGTAACTGGGTTCTGATTTTGTTCTGTCCTTTTCCGTATTGTATTCTTTAGTAACAATGTCCCATTTTATTGCCATTTCTATTTTTTATGGATGGAAAATATGACTTGTTTCTGCTTACTGTTTGCCCTTTTTGCACCAGTGATAATGAGGGGCTTGATAAAGCGTAATTGCATATTTTGCTTCCAGTTTCATATCCTGTTATAATTGTTCAGTCCATAATCCAGGATTCATATCTCTGAGGTGCTACTGCACTGGAAATGGACTCCCTGACAAAGTGCTCCGGTTGAATTTATGTACCATGCACACTAAGGGTCCAATTAAACCTCGCAGCATGTGAGCAACAATCAAGACTGTAGTACAGCTCAACAATTTAACACAATGTTGGTAACCACTGGCAGAATTCAGTCTTTTAGGCCTGGATGTAGTTCAATACAGCCTTCTATAGAGGGCTTGTGACTACAAAATCATCTCTGAATTGTAGAATTCACGTACATTTTAATATTTCCTCACATACACCTGACAATTTTAATTCAAAATCTCTTTCTTCAAAGAAATGCATTAGATGCAATTTAAGCAGATATTATTTAATCTGGAAAGTGAAAGTTATTTTTTTATTATTTAAGCACAGCTGGCTGGAACTATGAAACTACATGAATGCTATCCAAACACACATATTCCATAAAACAGTTCCTTTATGTTGCTCAAAACCATGATATCACTATAACAAAGAACTATGTTGCTCAACAAGTCTTGAAGTGGGTCCATGGATATGTCCCTGGGCACTGAATTGATGTACTTGTTTGGCAAAAATGATTACAGAATAAAAATAAAAATAGCAACTACACCGTGAATGTGAGGTTTGTGTTGTACTGTAGATAACATTGAATATTAAAGCAACTTTCGTTCATCATTTATAAATCCAGAAAAAAGTGTTCCCTTTTAGTGTGTATCTCACAATCTTATGCATATTTAAATGTATCTAAATCTATGTTTCTGTGACTTTTTAACAGCATCTCTTCCAAAAAACCGCCCAGAGAGTTTCAGTTATCCAAGGAGATGTCGCACAGCAACTGTGGCATATTTGTCACGCAAATCAATACTTTTCATTTTGATTTATTTCTCTGAGTAAATTTATAATTTGTCTGCTTACTAAATGTTTTTTTTTTACTGACAGAATCTGGAGCACTTTAAATGAGGACAGGAGACGGGAGGATGGAGAGAGCCAACACGAGGAGCTGATTGGAGATCAGGTGTTTTTCGCCCGTCTGATTGAGATAATGGGTCCCGCCGTTATGCGGCCTGTCTGTGCTCGCAGCCTCGTTTGATCGCTCTCCAGGTCCCGCTCTGATCAAGGGCATTGATTGGGCGATTATCTCAAACAAGCGCCTCTTCAGAATTTTAATTTGAAGAGCGTTCGCGGCTCCGAAGAGGCGCGCGCAGGTCGAGCTCCCGCAAATCATCAGGTGACGGCGGTTAAAAAGAAAGCGAGATGCCTCAGCGAAAAGTTCTGACTCATGGCCCTGCACTGAAATCGAAGCCTCACCATCAATGTGAGCGTCATCCCGTGACCTAGTAAGTGTGGTCGGATTGGAATGAACCTCAGCGAAATGATCAGCTGTGGGACACAGGAGGAAAGCATGAGATTGTTGGGCTCCTGTGACAAATGCTCAGGATGGCGAAGGTGACAGCTAAAATCTGGCACTCACACCAGACATCGATTTTTAAAAGGCTTCGAAGCCGCAAGGGACGCCCAGCCATAGTTAGCACTGACATAAACAGAATTTTATTAATGAAATATGCATCTTCTTTAAATATGTCAGAGCAAGGTGGTAAGATTTCATCTATTTTCAAGGACATTGCTGTGTAGAAAAAAGAAAAAGAGACATAATTTATTTGTTGAATGATTTATGCTCTGAGCAGTCTTTTCTATGGTTTCTTAAAAAGTTCACTTTTTTAAACACATTTGATACATACTTTGCCATATTATCATTTTAATTACATGTGTTCATTTGGCAACTTTTGTCCAAAGCAATGTACTTTTATGCCACCATGGCAAATAAAAGTGAATGCAAATTGCAACTACAGTATAAGGACCAGAAGAAAGTAGACTAGAACTCTACCAATACTAAGTACAAAGCTGAGAGAGCTCAACCACTACAGAAGTGCTTGAAATGTATTCATATTACACACACAAATAGCTGAAAAAGATGTTCAATTAGTGCATGAAATGAAAGCATATTATACATATTTTGCAGTAATTTTAATTCAATAATTAAACTTTAACAGAAAATTAAGACATTTTGCAATAAACTGAAAAAAGTTAGTAAAGAAAGAATACTTTATACATTTGTACATGAACACTTAACAGAATGTTCTTAAAAAGAGGGTTTTCAATAAAGATGAAAATTCAATTGAGTATGTATCTTCTATTGGTGCAATATACAAATTTGAAGTCCTAGGATTGGTATACTCACAGTTAGGTTTAGATTCTTGCAGCACTCCTCATCATATGGGGGAGGGAGTTTTTTTGGGAGGGGGGATAGGGGGGACTTGGGCACTGATGCATATATTGGCCTTAAATTATATTCAGGTTGGCTGTATCCCAGTCAATTGGTGTTTCAGTTCCAATCACGCTGTAGCTAATGAAATTTATCACCCTGCTTGCAGCTTGCAAAATTGTGCTGATCCCCTCATTCCGGTAGAATTGCGAACAATGAATGTGATTAACATGATATACAAAACTAATTATGATATGATGACCCTCATATTTCCAGCCTAGGCAGGTCATTAGATGAAAGTACCCTAATGTCCCATAGGCAGAGGAACACAAGGTCCCCTGTACTTAACATGCTATGTTTGAAACTTTAATTAACTCAATGAATACATCCGTGACAGACGAATGTGTCTGTATATTCATGGCTCTTATTTAAATGGGTCTGGAGGACTAATAAAACAAGACAGTAGCTCTCTAACCCTACGTTCACGCAGTGAGAGATTCAGTTGATGGGTCGCTCAAGTGTGCTAGGCTGATTGAAGGGCAACAGCTTGCTGTTGTGTCCTCTTACTGGTCTTATGCAGCTACAAATTTCTGAAGAGAAATAACAGAATTATGCAGTTTATCAAAGACATATATTTGCCATATAGCCTGTCCTTTATTTTCTATAGGTATATAATCACACTGATAATGATTATTTGTTACTGCTAGTTCACTGGCTAGCTAATTATGCATAGCAATTTCTCTATATCGCTCACAATTTTACTATTAATCTCTTCAGCCATCACAACACACCTTGCTTGTTTGTGCTGAAGAAATCCCTGATGTTACGTTATGATTGTTGAAAGCTATTTTCACTTCACTGAGGTACCTGCCAAATAAACATAAAAAGTGTTGCAGTGTAGTACCCATCCAAAGAATTAAAACCTCATGTTGTCCTAGGACAAATGTAGGACTTGCACCCTTTTTATACATACTGCATTTTAACGGTACCAAAAGTAATTGAACAAATTAACAGAGTTGTCACTTTTAGTACTTGGTTGCAAATTGTTACATGTTCTGATGCAGTGGATGGATGACACTGGATTTATATTACGCACATGTTTATTTATATGTTGATGGGAAAGAAGGCACAAAAAACACAAAGTATGAAACAAAACCCAAAGTTCATCAGTGCATCAGTCTCTCTCTTCTGTAAGTCTTGCCATTTCTGTCTTTCTTTCCCCCCCTCTCTCACATGCTCTCTTCCTCCCTCCCTCTCGCTCTCTCTCTCTCTCTTCCCTTGTGATGCTTTGCCAGGGCTACACTGCAGCCATCTTCAGTTACTGCTTGTTTCAGGAGCTAGTTCCCTTATGTTTTCTTTTCAGCAAGTAAAACGCATAACCGATTGGATTCAGGTCAGGTGTTTGACTTGACCAGTCAAGACCATTCCACTTTTTGGCCCTGAAAAACTCCTTGGTTTCTTTAGTATGTATAGGGTCATTGACCTGCTGCGAGCACTGTCCAATAGGTTTTGAGGCATTTGGTTGGATCTGAGCAGATGAGGTGTTTCTTTCTTCAGAATTCATCATACTGGTGTTGTCAGCAGTGACATCATCAATAAAGACAAGTGAGCCAGTTACAGTGGCAGCCATACATGCCCAAGCCATTACATTACCTCCAGTAAGTTTCACAGATGAGATGGTATCAAAACTTAAATACAGTATATGGCTGATTTTCACTGATTATTCATCAGTGAAAAAAGTTATCAATATGGTGGCAAATGACCTTGTGACACATTTGTAGGTATGGTCACCATGTCAGGTAGTGATTGCATTGATGTAACCAGGAGACAGTGGATGAATTGGCCATTTTATTCTCCTCTCTTCAGGAGATCACAAAAGAATAACCTCCAGGCATGCCACGCTGTGCATTTATGAAGGGCCTAACAAAGTCAATGGGCAAAACCTGAGCTGATTGCTGATTAGCCTTGGGTGAGCGTGCCAAACTGCTGTCCAAATCATGAAGGTTTTTCAGGCTGTGAGGGGGAAGAGGAACAACTGATAGCTTGCAGATTTGGAGGAACAGTCTTTTCTCATCCAAAACCACCCTGTCATCACAGACTTCAACAACATATTTTACCACGAGGATGAAAGAAGTTGCTCAGTATAGATATACGAATGTAATGCTGGATTCAGTGTTAAATGCAAGATTCATTACCATTACTCACTTCTATTGGTTTATTTCCTGTTCAAAGCAACTAGTTACATAAATTTGCAGGTTCTCTTTGGTCCAAATGTTGTGACTAGATTCCTGTGCAAGCCCTATTTGATAAAGAGAAAAAACAATGTTTTTTGTGAATCATTACATCAATAAAGGGAATCACCTTTCAAATTCAAAACACATGGGGATGTTATTGCACCGTGGTATGAATGCTACTATTACTATTATTACTGCTGCTACTAATAATGAATATTGTCATCATAAGCATAATAATCATCGTAATAATAAATCATCATCATCATCATCATGGGCTCACATTAGCTTGCTTGTTTGGCTAAGACACTCATGCCAAAGTGAAATCCAGAATCATATTTCCATGGTGCCTGGGCCTGGCAGTCTAATTAGAGCCATGGCATCGCCCAGGGAGTGAGGCATTCCAACTTGCCCACCTCCGAACTCACTAGTGAATTATCTGACTGGTGAGGTGCCGGTGGTCTGCTTGCAACAATAGTACAAGCTATGCAGTCTGCCTATGGATGCAGGGGCAGTTTGCTAATTGCAGAGAGATAATACACTGACCGTGTGATGAAGGGACAGGCTTGCAATTGGACTGAGCACACGAAGCTGGGATCATGAAAAATAAAAATAACTGAAAAAAGAATCATGTCTTTTTTCAGTGGGACAACAAACAATTCTTAACTTCCTGAAGGAAATATCCTCACCATTTTGTGTGCATTTCCCTGCGGAAAGGACATTAGTTTCCCAACTTTAAACACCAGACATTGACAGATGAAGCATGCCAGAAGCTTGTGAAATGACAGCACATAGAAAATCCCCAACGCACATATTCAGATGATCTCGTGTTCCCGCAGAGACAAGAATTCAAACAAAATGCATGTTCAGCACAATGATTTAAAGGACAGGCAACCTTTTCAGGTACTAAAAATAAATGCATGTTGTATATCTGTCATGCCTGTCGCCTCAAGGAGAAGCCTGGGACAGACAAGCCTATTTATACAGCCTCAGCTTCTGAACAGCCATCAGCAGATCGTGTCACATGAATCTAATCGTGAAATTGGATTTTACTGATTTTAGATAAGATATTGCAAAAAATCATAAAAATGTTTTTTCCACAATGAATCCCCCACAAAGTACTGTATGTTTAAGGTTGAAAGGGGCCTTTGCGCATTTACACTCAGACAGTTTGGATTGGGGTCTGTTCCAGAACTGCAATTTGAATTGTGATTTGGAAAAATTCCTGTAATAGTGTTAAAGAATTTTTCCAATTAATTCATGTAATTTTAATTGAGTTCTCAAATTCACTGAATTTAAAAGAAATTCACACCAAAGTACCTAGGTACCTAGAAAGGTACCTAGGTCAATAAATCCAAATGTCTCAAAAAATATGTGAGTTTCTTGCGTATAACAGTTAATATCCACTTTTAAAGAAACTTTTGCTGAGCACATATGCTCCTACTATGGTCCAGAGTAGGACCATATGTGCTCTATTAAAGTTGAATTAACACTGAACATTGTACTGTGTAGCTTCTCACTTTTATAGAAACCATGAAGTTTCTTAAATATTACTGTATTCAAATCAACGCTTTGACAAATGAACGCTTAGATTAACAATTATAATGAGGTTGCGTTTTATATTTAATCTATTGGTTGTTGTATCTTGTGCCTATGTTCTTGTTGTTCTAGTCTTATAAATAAGGACAGAAGTTTTTTTTTTTTTTCTTTTTGCCATTTTTATGCTTGTTTTTGGGTTTATCTCCTCTTTTGGTTAGTGCAGGTGTGCAGGCACCTCTAAAATAGTGTATTTTCAACCAACCAGGACTTCTTGCCTCTTTGAACAAACTTGGCCACAGCTGCTGGAGATATTATTGACTTTAAACCCGACTATGTGGGGCATAACACAGCCTCTGGATGTGCTTCTAGAATTATTCCACAGTTTGTTGACACCTTCTCTCATCTGTCAGATCCTCTTCACAAATGGACTCTCTCTCCAAACTACCTACCCCGCAGGAGAGTTGTAGGTGTGGAATGTGAAGCTACAACAGGGGCCATGTTCTGCATTCCACATAAGAGGACAGAAGTTTGTGGCTTATCCTGTCAAATTATTCAAATTATTTTGGCCATCTTTATCAATGTGGTGTTAGTTTTGTGCATGCAGCTGTCAGACTGTCACTCCTGTACTGCTGTGTTCTGCACATGGACACTCCTCATGTCTCACTCATGAAAGCGGACTTTCACTATCCTTGCCCATATTTATATGAACACTCTGCATTTTCCATGTGTAGCCTTTACCAGCAGTGTTCAGACATGCCCCTTTGTTCAATTTTGGAGAATATCTAGTGTTTTTTATTAATGGATTTTTTTTCCGACCTTGCCTTTCTCATCAGTAATAAAGGAAGCGGTTCTATTATGAAAATTTTTATAAAGTGCAGTTATGCATGACAGATCTGGTATCAGTCATTCCATATTTCTGAGATTCCACTGTAGCCGTTTCCTGTTGTGTTTCCCCCACATTTGTGAAATGTGGCTTTCCCTACAGGGAGAAAGCTGAAAACTTTCCTTTGCCAGGCTGAAGGTACTCAGGTTCGGGCAGCGGTGTAGTATAATGGGTAAGGAGTTGGTCTTCCAATCACCGCAAGGACACTGGCATTGTACCTATGAGCAAGATACTTAACCTGCATTGCTTCAGTATATATCCAGCTGTATAAATGGATGCTATGTAAAAGTTGTTTAAGTCGCTGTGGATAAGGCTAAATGCCTGTAATACACTCAAATATTCAGGAAGCACCATTGTATTTTAGCTGCACTGTACGCATTGTGACTAGTTTGGTGTGTGCTAGTTTGCCATTGTGAAGTACTGAATTGACAACAAGCTTATGATCTTTAATGCATTGATAGGTATGGGCATATATGTGGACTTTTGAACAGGATGTACCTGCATTAGAGTAAAGCTTGAACACATAGACATAGTTTTGGGGGCTTGGGACCAAAATGCACTAAAATATTATTTTTGCTCACTCAACCCTGGGCAGTGTAGTAACTTCAGGGAGGCACCGATGTGCAGAGAAAGCAGAGAGTAACTGCAGAGAGCCTGAAGTGTGGTCATACAGCTATGAGCAGAGTATTGTCCTACAGGGAGCTGATTTCCATTTCAAATGCATGCGCTGGTTAGGGATTGCACAATACCTTACATTTTTTAATTTTACTGCTTTTTATGTGCATGAGTACAAAGCAGTCGGTGGGATATAGGCTCAGATCCCACAGGGGTCCTTAATTTTTTCATTCAATATGTCTGAAGTGCTTTCAGATTAAATAAACATTGCAATGCAATGTATATTTGCACTGTATTTGTGAAAAAGGCACACTTGCATACTTTATTGCATTTATATTATTAAATCTAAATTAAGGACTGATAATTTAATATGGCTCCATGTTTAAGTCACATCTGTAATCTAGGTACATCTCACATCATCTTTAACTTTAGGGATCACAAATGTTACATTTATTGTCAGTGGAATAAACAAAAAATATTATTGAAAGTAGATAAATAAACACTCATTTAAATCTGTTACTCAGACATTCAGAAGTAAGTGTATTAAATGTGCATGATACTTAGCCTAAATTATAAGAGACAGAAACGAAGCATAAAACTTTGAAGGGGCAGACAACAGTGGCACTCTCACTGGCTTGAAAAGGTGACAAGGTTTTTACAAAGTAAAAGGTGACAGTCAAAAATGAGAGGCCAATTTATTAATCTTTAAAGAAAAAAACTCTTAAATTACATTTTTGGGAAGGGAACTTCTTAAAAATAAACACATCATGCTGTCTGCTTCTTTTGTGGAGTTATAGCTGTGGACGTGGACATACTTCATTCTGTGCCTGAGAACATACGTTGAGCTTCAGACACTCTCGACTTCATCAACCTTGGTGCAGCATTCCAGAGCGAGCCAGAATTTTGAGAAGGCCTTATTCATTTCATATGCTGCCGAGGGGCTGAATATGGAACTTGTGAAGAGGCCGAAACCCTATGTGTTCATCATATTCCAGTTCTAAACTTCAGATAAAAGACTTGCTGCTTCAGAAAGTACTCCAGAGAGAGACTCCCTGTTTTTTTCCCCCCCGTGGTTGAGAAATGTAAAAAAAAACTGTTTATTGAAAATCATTTTCCAGTGTAGTCTTTACCAGCAGTGTGCATATTTGCACTTTTTTAAAATCCTTTTTTATAAGCAAGACTTTTATGTCATATCCTGAGTGACTCGTGATTGTCCATGTACACAACGTTATATCTGCTTAAACCAATAAAGAAGTACTTTTTTCATGGGTGCAAGAGCAGAGTCAGTTTGATGCTAAATGTTTTGCTTCTCTGACACCACGCCGTGCGTCCCGTAAAAAAAAGGAGGCTTAGGTGCTGAGGTTTGATTGTACACGCCCCCAAACACGTGCCACTAAACCCCAGGGGGAGGAAGATAAAAGTAATTGAAATGAGAAGCAATCAGCGGCAGCATGGATGTGACAGCATCCATTGCCCGCTGGAAGATATATAGAGCCAATTTACCGCAGAATAGATTTAGGGTCACTGAATATTAAACACGTTAACCGGCCGCGTTAGCGGAGAGACAAGGAGAACTCGCCCTTCCGGCGTGCGAAGGGGAGAGCTTTTAGAGTATGACAGCCACGCTGGGAGGTAAGGCACAGGGCGACGCCCGCTGAGGGAATTCCCCTGGCCGTAAAAAATGAGGCGCCGGCAACAACGCAGCGGGACGCGCGTGGAATGAGAACGACGCTCTCCGTCCGGACGTGCTTCGTGCCCCTCCCTGGAGACGAGCGCCGAGCATGCGGACGGGAAACGGTTTCCTCGACGACTCGGGTTTCTTCAGCCTGCGGCGGAACCCCGCTTCCTGTGCGAACGTAAGGAGTTCATTTCATCTACATGGAAACGGGGAAAAGGGAGGGGGGGAACCATCAAAGCAAAAGCCAATCGGGACAATCTTAATGTAATCAAAACTGCCTTTATTAATTCGCACACCCGTGTGCAGAGCCAACTTTTCAGAATGGGTAATGTTTCATTTTCACGTCAATTTGCAATGGAGAGGGAGCCTTTATTTAGTAAAGATAAAGTGCAGAAATGCAAATGGCATGACAGCAGCTAAAAGTAACCGCAACCAAATGAAATCAATTAAGCATTAAATCCATAAAAAACGAATTTCTCTATCGATACAGCAAAAACTGAAATGTGATACAAAGCAATGCATTTAATGTAATTCCTACATGTTCTTCACAACCCATGTCCTCTTGGTCAAACATGTGTCTCAGACGAGGTGGGAAAAGGTTTGTTTATCACCCTCCCCATAACCTGTCAGCAGATGGTGACATTAAAGTGGAGATAAAATGGCACCTTTTAATGGGCAACAGTAATTCCACCCAGAAATGCATGAATCCACTCATATATGTCTTTGGATGCCTGTGCACACAGTACGGAAAATTTTTATATGTCAATATATCTACAAAAACATCACTTCTGAAGTACCATTCGAAAAAGGTGATTATGGTATGTCAGCTATAAATTGGAAAAAAAGTTGACAAGCCTACCAGTCTCCAGACAGCATACTTTAGGTGACTTTAAGTACTTTAAGTTTGAGATGACCAATGCATATGAAATTAATTTTAAGTATAGTTTTGTAATTACAAAAGTACAGTTTCAAGAAAAAGTGCAAATATTGCAGCTGAAATGTCTGTGTACTTTGCACTGAGACAACATTTTCCATCTCTGTCATTACGCCTTACTGCTTTTTTTTTTTTTCTTCATAAAAGTGAATACAGGTGTGTAGTTGCTATGGTGCTATGGGCAATATTTAACATCAGGCACTAATTGTTTTATTTACATAATAATCCCATCAATTTGTAACTGGTGACTGTTTCTGTCAGGTTACACCCACTGTACCCCTCAACTTACACAAGGGACACTGCGGCTAAAGTATGCACAATAAATTCAGGAGCTAGTGATTATTTTCCACAGTAAAGGTCACACAGTAATATAGGAGAGATACTGGTGGGTGGAGGGCAGGTGTGTCTCTAAGACATAAATTAAGAGCTTGTGGTTGCCTGGCATACATTGTTGGGATGAACTAATGCAGTGGTAACCGGAGGAAGAACGTCCAATTTACCTACCGTATAGCAGGGTAACGTGAATTGCGTCTCAACACTTCAGACTCCTGGTCAAAGTTGGGTAATGACACAGTAGAAGGCTTGAACCTGGGATGTTAAGGAACTCATGTAATTGTAAATCCAAAAATTGGAAAAATGTTAAGGAACTGGTGGAATTGGAAATCTAAGAATTGGGAAATGTCAGAGTGTGAAAATATATCCACCTTCATTCCTCAAAGGCAAATAGCCCAAATTGGATTCTACACAGCACTTCCCCTCCTCCATTTTGTTTAGAAAGCATGTAGGTCTTTGTATACCCCTCTTAATCGAAAAACTCCTTCTTCTGTAATTATTGCAAAGTAAAAACAATTTTACTTTATGGCTCCCTGTAACAATTGATAATGTAATAACACTGGATAATGTAATGATTTGCCATAATGTAATCACTTTTGCATTTTATAATGCGTAAAAACCAGATCACGTAATAACCTTTTTCCTTGATAATATAATAACCTATCACATTATCCAGTGGCTTTTACAGGTGGGTAATGCATTTCAATTAATATTGTCATAACGTCAGTGAGCAATGTAATTATGTATTGACTAATTCACTTTACGTGTCCCACAGACACACACACATACACACACAAGAACATAAACGCACACACACACGAAGATCCTAGCGTTTTAGAGAGGAGCCAAGTTTATCACATACACTGCACAAAGTGTACACTCTATAAAGCTTTTACAAAAAAAAATAAAAAAATCCCCAAAAAAATCTGTGTACAAATGAATGATATCAGAAAGGGGCTGGTTACAAATAAACTTGCATTATATATTTTGCATAAACAATCTATATTTTTAAGCAATGCTACCAATGTTTTCTTACATTCAAATAACTTGACCCTGTGTTTCTTCATCCATCCACCACTATGTGAATGTTAGCTTAATGCGTGTGACCAGTATATAAAATCTGGTCACATACATGACATGTCAGCAAAAAGTTAAGTATGCTTATGTATGCTTAACATATGCTACAACTAATCTATTATAATGTACCAATTTCAGGTTATATTCTTTGTCAGTTTGTTTCAACGCACAAGAATCAACTCACCCTTTTGTGCTCATAAAGCATGTTTACAGGTAGTGACCAAAAAGGTAGTAAGACTTAAGGGACACAATATGTCAGAAGAAGGTACTTCCATGCATGTATTATTTCTGAGTTCATGAAACAATTACCATGCATGTGTAAAAAATGCTGGGCAGGCCTGCTGCCTGTTATGGTGAGCATGACAAGAAAAGAGACCTCAGTGACTTTGAAAGAAGGGCGATTGTTGGAAAACGTTGGGCAAGAGCAGCAGCGATGAAAACAGCTCAAATTGCCGATGTTTCCAGAGGAACAGAGTCTAAGGTGATTTTGGCATGGAACTCTGTGGGAAAGGTATCATCAGTGAAGGACAGCTGTGGTTGAAAGCAGCTCCTGCAGAAGCGGACTCCTGGATCATGCAGAGAGTGGATTTAACTCCGGGCGCAAGGCTAAACAGACAAACAACTCTAAATCAACCAACTGAAAATTTCATTCTACGGTTCAAGGAGGCGGTTTCATCAAGCACAGTTCACTGAGAGCTCTGCAGAGCAGGGTGCAATATTCAGGTTGCAGTGTACAAATCACTCATTCTGCCTGGCAATACATGATTGTAGGAAGATTGGTGAAAAGAACATGGACTAGCAAGCAGCGAGGAAGTGATACAGTTATAAGAATCATCCTTCACCATGTTCACAGCAAAGGGAAAAGAGACAATGTGGCCCATGCATTAAAGAAGCCTACAGACCTGTTGGTTCCATCGGTAAAGGATTCGAGTAGTTCTGTAAACTTCTGGAGTACATTTTCCCGCCGTGTTTTGGGCTCACTCAGGCAAGGTCAAATATAATCACTGCTTAGTGATTCTGAGTGATCGCCTTCATTCTATGTTGTGGAATTTCTTTCCTGTCAGGAGGAGTCTCTTCCTTGACAAAGCCCCTATCCACAGATAATGTGCGGTCTCCCGGTGGTTTGATAAGCATGAACATAGTGTTAATCGTGTGTCATGACCTTCCCCGTTAACAGAGGTCTGAGACAGCATCTTCCACCTCCATTAAGAAGGCCTGAGGTGAATGCCTTTGTCATGGCAGGGTGGTGTCATCTCCCTCCTGCAGAATTCCCAACGCTGGTAGATTCTATACTGTGGGGGATAAAAACCATTCCAGTTGTCCCTGGTGGCCCATTGCCCTATTAGTTATTGATGTTTTTTTTAAAAATCCAGGCTCAGTGGGGTACATCAACACAGAGAGCCAGAGCTTTAGCTGGCTGTCCCACCAAGGAGACCCCTGGAGACGTACGTAAGGGACGGGACTGCGGCTCTCCAGCAGCAGTGTTGCCCACCACAGGTGCACGGTACTCATTTGTATGCCTGGCTTCTCATTTCTCCTACACCTCGGGGAGAAGAAAGGCACCGCTGTGCTGTTTAACCCTAGGGGCTACCGTTTCCTTGTTTAGCATACTTCTGCTTTATGGGGGCTGCAGCTCTGTCGAAATGCAACGCGGTGACTTGTTTCACTGAAGTCATTTTGCGCTTGCAGCTCAGGAGTTTTACTGCAGGTCACAGCTCCGTCTGCGTCCCTGGAGATATGTAAATCCACAAAGAGGGACTAAGGAGGGGTGCTTTTTCATTGAAGCAGAAAAAGCCTATGGGCGGAAGGAGGAATACTGATGCAAAGCAAAAGGCTGAACTGAATTGATGCTCCCCCTGGGTGTGATATCCAAGCGTGATACGGTTCACTGGTTAGAGCACGTGGATCTGAGACTGATGGTCATGCGGTCAAATCCTGGGTGGCGTATTGCAGCAGTACACTGAAGCATGGGGCTTTGAACCTGATGGGTACAGGTGTGTTAGTGCTGTTGTGCCCTTGACTGCGGTGTATTACCTCAGCTGTAACTATCCAACTGTATAAATTGCCTTTTGAATGTGTGAGGTATGAAATTGGACACATTCACGCCCTTTGGATAAAAAAAAAATAATTACATGAAGTGGAACTTGCCAAGACTGAGTGAAGGCATAACAATGAATGGGTAAAATACTGCAGTCCAATGTATTGTTGAACTTGCAGACTGGTTGATAGCAGAAGCACTGAGAATTGGCAGACCATTGAAATCACAGTTGTCTATTCTCAGTGGCACGACATTCTTAAGTATTAGTATTAGTCTTAGTATGAAAGGGAAAACTGATGTTGAATCCATAAAAATAAAAAAAATCAAATGGCCAATCTGTAATACAATAAACTGTTCTGGAGTCTGAGCTTAAACAAAGTGAGGAAAAATATGATCCAGTGAGTCAGGGCTTAAGTGGAGCTCACAAAGCAGAATCAAAAGCAAGTAAAAAGAAAGAGCTCTACTTACAGTACAGAACAATGCCCTCTAATGTGAATCATTATAAATAAGGATGCACACAGGCTTGTGTTTTATCTTGGCCTGCATTTCACATCCTTGCAATCCTTACAACTTATAGCGTATGCTTGGATTGGTGAAAACTCATGAAAATCGGTAGAACTGAGACGTATGTTCCCTATATTGTGTATTAAAATTCCATCACATTTGACCACTTGGTGGCGCTATAGTGATTAATCAAATATTAAATATTGAAACGGTTATAATGTTTGAACCAATTATTTTAGAAAGACTAAATTCTATTGTTATTCGTCCCTAAAATGGAATGGGTAGCAAAAACCGTAAATCATAATGCTATGAAACTTGTCAGGTATGTTCCTATGCCCCTCCTCCCTCACTACTCAGGTTATTGTAAGGAAACCTTGTGATTGGATAGTGGCACTGTAACGCAACCATTTTATTTTTGCGCAATAACCCATGAATCATGTGGTTTAGAATAAAAAACCTTTTTCTCCGTGCCAAAAAAAACTTATTTTTGTGATATAATTTGCACTCGCCAAAATTTGCCGTCATTTCAAAGTGTTTGCAAAACTATTGTGAACTAGTCTGGCGCTATTTAGCCCATTGTCATCAAATTAGGCTAGAAAGAATCTCTGGAGACTGAGCCTCAATAATTATGAACAAAATTTTGACTTAAAAACAATACGGCCGCCACACATCAATAAAATGTTGGGGATGCGGCCATTTTCACAGCTGTAACTCATGAATGCTGAATCATCACAGTCATTTCCCCTCTCTCTCTTAACCTCTCTCTTATCCTGACCTTTTTCTGTAAGTTACATTACATTCATTTGGCAGACGCTTATCCAAGCATGTACAAAGGCATTTTATGGTCGAGCAACTGCTAAACACGTTCAGTAAGGTACAATACTTATTTTGTACAGCTGTTTCTAGCCGAGAACAGTGAACACTATTCTGGCCTAACATCTGCAAAGCCAACTAGGCAGAAGAATAAGTTACAGTATTAAACCTTCTGTAAGTCTTGCCATTTCTGTCTTTCTTTCCCCCCCTCTCTCACATGCTCTCTTCCTCCCTCCCTCTCGCTCTCTCTCTCTCTTTCACATTCTCTCTCTCTCTCGCTCTCTCTCTCTCTTTCACATTCTCTCTCTCTCTCGCTCTCTCTCTCTCTCTTTCACATTCTCTCTCTCTCTCTCTCTCTCTTGCTCTCTCTCTCTCTCTCAGAGTAGCAATCAGAAGGTTTTAGGAGTTTTTATGACGGTTGCCTGGCGTTTAGCATTCCTCTGAGCACGTGGTAACAGATTGAGATCTCATGTGCGTGTGGCCTGTCGTGCGTTTATTGGTTTTGCTGACATTAATCAGGGCTCCCGTAACAGTGCCTGTTGAGGGTCCACAGGGCATGTGACTCAGCAGCATAAATATGAAAAATTCACCGGCTCCCCGAGCACTGAGGCAGAGAAATGATGGAGGGGAATCTGTTATAATATTAGTATCATGCCACAACCTGAGAGAGCTTGTGATATAGAGTAGCGAACCACTGCAAGAAATAAGTCACCGGATCCCCAGTGCAGCCAACCATTTTAGGGACTTACTGAAAGCTTATCCTGACTTAAAGTATCTTCGGGCTAAGAGTCCTCTGACTCAGAACCCTCAGGCAAAATTGGTTATCCAATGATGTCGACTTGCGACATCAGCATTTGTGATGTCATCATGAAGTCATAATGTCACCAGAGCCTATTTTTTTGGGGGCTGTATGTATAAAGCTTCACAGAGGGAAAATGCACTTATCTTTAAATAAGTATAAATTCAATTTAGCCTTAAAGACTGTGCTGTATTGCATAAAATACCCTTCTTACAATACATCAAAGGCAAGCCATCCTTTTTTGGGCACACTATAATCATCAAATTGTTTTTTTTCTGGTGACAGTGGCTAAAACTAGTTTCTTTTATGAATTGCTGGTGTCAGTACATGTGCTACCTGACATGGGTGATTCAAAACAGGTATAAACCAGGAAGCTAACTACCAAAGCAGTACCTATGTCAGGTACAATTGCTGCATAGCCTACTAGTTGGTGTGCAGATAACCAACCAACCAACCATAATATTCTCCTAGCATAGCATGTACAGTAAGCGGCATAAAAAAAGCAGCACACATGTCTACGCTGTTTACTTTAATAGGTTTGATTTGTTATACATTTGTATTTTGATTTACTCAGGAGTAAGATGTAATTTGTGTACTTATGAAATAAGTAACAATTTCTTTATTGATGTTGTTTATTATATTTATATCACAAAGTTACTCAATGCAAGGGTGGCACTGTCACCTCGAATCCGGGCCTGGGTCTTTCTTTTTGGAATTTGCATGTTCCCCCGCTGTCCTCGTGGGTTCCTCTGGGTACACCAGTTTCCTCCCCCAGTCCAAAGACATGCAGGTAGGCTAATTGGAGACTCTAAATTCCTGCCTCTCACCCAGGGCATGCTGGGTTAGGCTCCAGCACACCCCATGACCCTGACCAGGATAAGCGGGTATAGATAATGGATGGATGGATGGGCCTAAATGCAAGACAGCCATTAAAATGTATTCATTGAAAGGTTTTGTGGATGTTCCAGATCCTCATATCTCTTCCCTCTCAATTTAGTTTGTACTTAATTCTCCAGCACACACAGGTCTTCAGGCTATTTTCTGAGCCGCCTTACTCTTCCCACAGCCAGGCCTACGTTAGCCCTCATGATCTTTCAGAACCTTGGCAAACAGACTGCTGCCTTTAAACATTATTCCACGAAGAACAAACACAAAATTGGTCAGTATTTCAGATATTACATGCACCCAACAGAATACACACATAACAGAGATACAGATTACATTTTTTAGTATGTGGTTCAGGGAGTATTAACACAGTTGATATAATGTTTTAAGTACATGGTGAACTTTAAATGGCTGTAGCAGAACACATCATTGGTGCAATTAACCACAGGAAATTTCCCTTCCTCTCTTATTTATTCAAACCAAATAATTTACATCAAAAATCTGATTTAGTAAAACCAGTTTAATCGTTATAAATACAAACCTTTTATTTTGAAGGGGCAAAACAACCAAAGCTTTAAACAGGAAGCGCACAAATGGCTAGTGCAAAAAAATTGAAATGACAAAATCAATGCATTTTCATCAGCAACCCGAATGTGCTGTTCTACTGCTTATCTTATGTTGTCCAAAAGCCGTTGTTGTGCTCGCTGAGAACGAATGCATCTGGGAAATCAAACAGGCTGGGCACAACAGTTTAAAGTTTGCCTCAAACTTCCTGTATTTCTAGCTCTCAAACTGCCGAGGCTCCCCTTCTTTTCACTTCTAGGCGACATCATTTGATCAGCAATCTGTTGTGTATTTTAAAATCCCCCCTGCCCGCTTCGCATCCGATGGGAACATTGCTGCCTTCTTTTTTAGAGGATTCCGTTTCATGCATTTTCTGCTCAGAAATTATGGTAATAAAAAGGCTTGTTCTTCAGTGGTTCTGCCGCTTATTGAAATGCTGCCGCGCTCCACTGGTACATAAGGGACAAAAGGGATGCACCCGCAGTGATGCAACAATGCAATTTACATCAGCTCAAAATGTATCCAGGGTTTTGGGAGGAAATGTATGCGCACAAACACTTACCCATGCTGCAGTCAGCCAAAAACATAGGTTAGACATTCTGCAGAACTGCGTTGCCTCAGGTCCGCATCCGGTGCGAACTGCACTTGCTTCTGGTATAAACAACCTCATCCACTGCCATTACTCGGAGTATGGTTCCCTGATGGACGTTTGGAGCTTCCTGCAACAGATTAACCTTTACTGAGACAATGAATATACTTGCACGTACACACACAATTATTTCATTATATTTATCTTAGCCTTCCCCAGTTTCGATTAGTATGCATGCTTTGTATATTTTTATGTTTGTTAAAAAATAATCTCATTAAATGTTTGATTTGTGTTGCTTAAATCCAAGACTTCAGATTATCCAGTAAATCATCGATTTAATTACATTTTCACTACTGGATAAAAGTTGTATGTTTGATTTAATTATTATATTTGATCATTAGATTATAAAGACAACTTCAAGTAAATGTATTTTTTACCCAACCTCCCTACATAGGGAAGACCTCTCCACCAATCAAAGAGTGTGTTGGTAACAACAAAGCCGTTGTTGTTATGCATGAAACTCTCCAGAAAGAATGGGCAGTGATACTCACTGGAAAATACTGGAGATACGGCTGTAGTTTTGGGTCATTCAATACACGGAGCTTTGATTTCATCAATGCATCTAAGATAACAAGCTTTGGGCCGGATTTCTGACTGGAGGAACCAGGAGGAGGAAGTGCTTTTTACCAACTCCCAGCTAAATGAGACTTGTGTACATCTGAGATAAGTGAATCTTCAGTTGAGATGCTCAGTTGGTTCAGTACAAAATGGGTGGTTTGAGCTGAGCTGCGCTGAATATAATTAAATTATCTCTTCCCGCCAGCAGATGGTGAATTTGCCCAGAGTTCCCATTACATGGATTTCCCTTTATTAAAATCCATTAGTCAGTGCTTACAACACATGGGTGACTTATAAAATAGTCAGCGATATATATATATATATGTATATACATATATATAGTGGCGCCCCGATCCCTTATCAGTGCTTCCCACGAGACCACCAGGACGGCCGAGCCCATCGACACCGGCGGCCGCTAGGAAAAGTCGTGAGTGGGCGTTACCTGCCAAACCACACTCTAGAAACATTCAGGACCCTGGACAGCACCAGGCAGACCAACTGAGGTGACTCCGGGCAGCACCATGGACAGGGCTGCAGCAGAGGGAAGGTAGGTGGAATTTTCCACTCTGCAGCACACCTGAAGCTGCTTGATGGATTGGCTGCCGCCGCCCACCTGAAGCTGCTTGCACTGATGAGCACGCAGGCTTTTTAGACCAGCACAAACACAGGAGTGGCAGAGTTGCTGGGGCTTCCTACGGAGCTACGCCGGGCGACTCGCTACACCTGAGACTGTAAGTGGCCGTGGGCCAACTCTCTGAAAGTGGATGCCTAATTTTGACGAACTGGTAAACTGTAAAGTATAAAGGATAACTGTGACTCAAGTGGACCGGGTGACAGGGGGCACAGACAGGAACAGCTCAGAACTTGAGCTGGGGAAGGATTGGAGTGCTACCTCACTTGGGAGGGAGGCCTTCTTCCCTACAATCCCTTGGGGACTGGAGGATCACCAGCCGGCGCCCGGAGCAAGGAGCCAGACCCGGATCTGACTGGCCAGGCCCTATTCCCCCCTAACCTGTGAGTTTCTTGTTTCTCTCTAGAAGGAGGTTTGAATACCTGGAGTGGAGCACCGATACCCCAACCGGGAAGACTCTTTAGTTGTTTTTGGCTCCCCCTACCCCTACCCCCACTCATTACGACCATTAAAGTACTTTTTGTTAACCTCTACCTCAGACTCACTGATCTGGTTCTTCTTGACTTCCGTCAACCAGCCCCCCCCCGTTGGCTCGAGAGTTCACAAATATATATATATATATATATATATATATATATATATATATAAAGTGACAGTTTCATTTCTTTATCTGAATCACCCAAATGCCCAAATGAAAGTGTAGCTTCTGAAAAAACAATAGAACTCTCTATTCCCTGTCAGCTCTCCAACTGCAAGATGACATCAGAGCGACCCAGCACCATAGACAGCCACTGCGACCTAGAGTAAAACAGCACCATGACAAGCCACTGCAACCTAGAGTGGCCCAGCACCATGGACAGCCACCACAACCCAGCGCAGCCCAGCACCATGGACAGCTACCACAACCTAGAGTAGCCCAGCACCATGAACATCCACCACAACCCAAAGCATGGAAAGCCACTGCAACCTCGAGCGACCCAGGACCATTTACAGCCACCACAACCGAGACAGACCCAGAACCTTGGATAGCGCCAACATTGCCAGAATCATTCAGCTGGCAATTGCTGCCTCTGGCTGCTCGATAAGACTTCACTCTCTACTCAAACTAACCAGTCAACTTTTTTGACACAGACAGACACAGAGACAGGTGTAGAGGAGGCTACCCTCCATCTCCACTGACCACCTGTGCTTCCCTATCTATCCCTATCCAGCCTCTGATCTAAGAGTCTATGTGCATAACAGTCTAATGATGCCTAACAGCCTATTTATTACCAGGTACTTTGCAGGGGAAATGTACTTGGTAATCCAATGTGAGGAGGAAGGCACATTAATTAATACAAGAAAGTACTACAGAATCTACAGTCTTCATAATTTTGATATTATTATTATTATTATTATTATTATTATTATCAGGGCAACGATATGGCTGTTGTTCGATATGGTTCTTAAAACAGTAAGTAGCCTATAGGTTTTGTAACTTATGGCACCTCACATAAATTCATCTAAAAGTTGCTCTTAAAAATTAATCTGGCTCCTTGCTAAAAGTTGCTTTGAGCAGCACTATAATTTCTTTTATGTGCAACTTCATATTTTTAGGCTTAACAGCTCTCTTAAGGTGATTCCCAGAGGCTTTGTACATACAGCCCCTGGTATTAGCCGCAGATTAAACCAGAAATAGCTCATAATTTTAAAGGGGAATTGAATAAGTTTTTCATTGTTTTAATATTCTGTACTTTACCTTATTACAGTAAGAATGTATCAATATATACTATTTTTGAAGATATTAGAATATTTTTGCTAAAATTACATTATTTCTGCCAGACTCAACCAAAGATAACAAAAACGATTCAGCTGACTTACCTTTAGTTAGTATATGTAATTTATGATGTATTTATATTCAGTTTAGGTAGTGACAGATTACATGCAATCTCGATTCCATAAACACATTACAAAAATAAAGCAACTGTAATCAGCAAATCAATACTCAAATATGATTACGGTTACTTTTGTAAAGTATATTTTGAATTACTTCAATGGACAATGTACATGATGCACATACATCACATGTACATGTATTCAAGCACACACAGAATATACACCACATGTACACACACAAACTCCACACACAGCATGTAATCACACACAAATACACACACACACACACACACGTACACCTACACAGGACACGTGTACGCCGACACAAGATGAGTGTATGTACTGTAGTTATACACTATTTAAAAAAAAAGAAACTACAGAAATATGCAATGTATTAATTCTAGAATTTATAATAAACTCCTCAGCCAGAGGGTGAGTCCTTGAGTTTGGGAACCCCGGCTATAAGCGGTGGAAACATGGTATTATGGAATTATTTCAGTTTGGCTGAAATCACGTTTGGCTCCTCTGAGTTTTGTTGAGGCTTGTTACAGAGCTGCACTGCACATTGACACAAAGCAAAGGGCCTCACGACCATGGATCAATTGCAGTCTCACAGCGTGTGTATATTGGAAATCTGTGGTTAGATGAAGATGTCTCAGGCTTTGTTTCGACAGCAAGGCCTGTTAGTATTCTCAGAACTTTTGTGTCCACTAAAAAGGAGTTTGCAGTTGTCTTTTTGCGTATTTAGAAAAAACATTTTTATTTAAAGCCAATCTCTTTTCCTTACAAGGCTGAATTAAATAAAAAATAAATTGCTCTTAACAAATCATGTCCTAAAGAGGTAGTACACCTTAAACCCGCCTCGGAAATTTCAACCGATTCTTCACAAACGCACCCATATCGGTGAATTTGTCATGTTACAGCGATTAATTTTATGAACTCAAGAAGAGTATATTTTTATGTTCTTTTAATGTATACAGCTGGAATCTTGCAACAGAAATTCAGTCTTAGTATCTTGGTTTCACAGTCCAGCTGCCTGGTTACAAGACCAGCTTTGGAAATTCACCATATCACTCAACAGCAACAACCCGCATGAGGAAATATTATAAGAAGAGGAATATGTCTGTACCCTTTAGAGACACTGACACAGCCAATTCATTATTTATATACAGTATTTGCCAATCAAACCATCATTGCTACACCTACAAAGTGATGCCATGCATGAAGATTATAAAGAATGCTATACAGTATAAAACCGGTCATGGTTTGGACAAAGTCCTCCTCATTTTAAAGTGAAAATTGAACATTCTATTCAGAAGTTGTAGCCATTTTATCAGAAAGGCGGAAGAGGAGAAATATGCAGGGTGCCTGGGCTTGTAAAAAAAAAAAAAAAAGAACTAAAAAAGGAAAGGAAATAACTTGTTTCCAAGGATCCAATAAGAGGAAAACCACTCTGGCTTCTTGTCTGTTTCTGGGAAATGAGTGCTTGGTCATGCTTATTTCTTGGCTTATTTCTGTATTTCCTCTGGGTCCAAACTTATCGTTTACTGTGGGGTTTCTGTGAGCTGTGAGCTTGCTGTAGTTTGAGATGTTGAGACGCTAGTTAATTGTTTGTTCTCGGTTGAATCATGAGCTCTCTTGGATTCCCTTGCCTCAGTGCGTGTGGAGTCTTAACTTGGACCCTAGCCATTTGGACCACACGATGGGACCCAGTGAATAATGGGCTTCAAAAGTGAACTATTGCAACAGAGTTGTTGTTTATAGCCTCTGTGATTTTTTTTTTTTTTTAATAACATCTCGAGCTGGTAGGTTGTTTTTTTTAATGATTTGTAATTATTTGTGAATTCAGAGGACGGTATATTCATCGGAAAAAATACTCGTCCTTTAATTTGTCAGCTCCGCCTCCCTTGCAGGACTTGCCACTGTCTCCTATAATCACATGCAAGCTAATTACGGATTCTTGACAACTGTGCAACTCCTTTGAACATCACTTACATTCTGATTGCAGTCCTCAGAGCTAATTTCCAAGCTCCCACCAATCACAAAATGACAGTGGCTACATGGTAGTGATCGTTTTCTGATTTACAGGGAATTTTTTTTTTGCTGCGTTGACACGTCGTGTCCCATCCCTACCTTTTCCGTTGTCGGTGCAATTAAACACAAGTCACGCGCCACGACTAATTGCATTCGATTATCAGGGAGATGGTGAGTGCCACAAATCTTAATTAGCAATTAACCACAGCAAAGCAATCAATGTGACCGATCAGTTGAGTCATTGAAAATGCCAACAGATTGAAAAAATTTTAATTGCGGGAACATTGATGTTCAATAGACAATAGATAGAGATGGTTTTGTAGGGAAGTCAAACGATCAACAAAAACTTTGTCAAGCTAGTGTTCTATAAAGGGGTTTTTAAAAACTTGTGCAAAATCGACCATGTGACGTCAACTTTATTTAACTCACCGATTAATAAAATCTGGCTCATCAAATTTGGAAAATTTCAGTTGCATGGTGCTCAACAGCAAATTGAATAAAGAAATAAGAAAGAAGAAGTAACTTAGTCCTGCAAAAAAATTGATTATTGTTCAATTTATTATTGTTCAATATTCAACTTATTCTGTGTTTACTTTTTTGAGTAATTTTGTCAGTGTCCTCCACCAACTAGATATTGTAATAGCCTCTTAGGCAAGCCCCTTCTCAAACAATTTTCCCATTTGCACCACCCATGTGGCCAAATCCTGGCTCCATTTTTGGTGCTCACTTCCAACTCTTGTTGAGAGACTAACACCAGTGTGGTTGGCTCCTCTCCAGGTGTTTCAGCTACCCATTTCAATGTAAGTCAATGGTAACAATATGGTCAAAATAAGGTCAATATGTTTTTCCCCACAAGAAGATGTAGTCTCAATGGTAGTTTTTTCTTTATCTAATGTCTCAGATAAAGAAATGGCACAGACGATGATTGACAGTGTTGCTTATAAGCGACACTCACATGTTAAATTCAGTTCAATTACTTACTGCTGTGGACATTCTGTAGTATTTATAAGTGTGCATTCTAGGTTTTGTTAGAAGCAGTGGGAAATGCCCACATTAAAAATGAGAGCAGTTATATAACATTTAACTTGCACAAAAAATGTTTAATAAAACAATTAATTCATGATTCAAATAATTAACTAACCATGGTCTTCAATCAAAACTTTTAGTAGAATCAGTAGTCTTAGTGTTGGACAAAAACAAAAACCTGCACCCACACCAGCCCTTTTCAAATAAGACTGGACACCCCTTCTTTATATTTTTTACTGCGGCTATACTCAATCATGGTCCTGGAGAAGCATATAGCCTGCTGGTTTTTTTAAAAAAAATTTTATTGTGACTGATTCAAACCCAAGAAACCAGGTGACCTGAGTTAACTGTTATCAACTGCTTTAACTGATCAGTTGCTGTGCTACTCAAGTGCTGAATGACAACAAAAGCTAGCAGACCCTGCAGCTCTCCAGGACCAGGAGTGAAGCTTTTTGTAGCATTTAAACTTCCATCCATGTTCACTTTCCTTCCTGACTCTTTTCATATTAGATCCACTAATTGTTTTTTATAAATGTCTTAATTAGAAACTCAATTTTATTATTAGCCACTTGATGTTGTAGTGCCTATTTGGACCCCAGGAGGATAACCATTGAAAGTTTAAATCCCTGCAGGTCACATGATCGAAACAAACTGGTGGCCCTACTAATAAGAAATCACAGCTTTTGCATCTCCAAAGAATCAAGACTCTAACTTTTTCATTCCATATTTTGAGAAAAAAAAAAAAAAAACTATTTTAAAATGTTTTTATGAACTTTAGGAAGAGTATATTACATATTTATTTTGAGGGAATTACGTATTACAAGAAAGCTAAAGTTTCTGCTTTCTGTTAGTTTGCATCAGTCAGAAGGAAGAAATATGTTTTAAAAATGACTGAATGAAACAAACACTGTTTTCTCAAAGCCTTCACAAAGCTACCATACTGTAATGCCTTCATTAACATGAACTAACCATTTTATGAATCATTCATAGGGAAATCCAGTGCTTTGTGTTTTGCATCGCACATTTCAGGAAAATGTTGCTCTTAAATATGGTATAATGCATAAATTCCAACACTGTTTCAATCAACAAGTCCTGCACAAATTACTCTGAAATGTGTTATGCTGCAATTATTAATAAACTATGCCTGCTTCGTGTAGGCTTAAAGAATATATGTGTCATTCAGTGTGATTGTGTGCAGAGCGATCATAAAATCAAAGTATACTGAACAGAACAGCCTGCTATAATGAGAATTTATTACTTTAAAAAACATGGGTGACAGAAATAAATGGCACCGGTAGCTCAAACTGACAGTTTGCCAGTCCAATCCATCACCAGTGTTTAAATGGACAGGGAAGTGCTTTCTTTATTTTTCTGGGTCTATTGCCACTGCAATGGCAATGGTGTTAGATGATGAGTCATGATCCGGTTGTGTTTATCGCTGATATCCATCACTCTCTGTCCCCCCCCCCCCCCTCCCCACCCACCCATCTCGCCATTTTTTTCCTCTTCATCCTTTCTCTCATCTTTCATTTCCTGTGTGGAGAACAGACGAAAATGAAATAAATAAATAAATAAATAAATTACTAGACAACAAATGTGTGAGGGAATGGGTTCACTGTCCTGATGCGACTCCCAAGACTCCCTCGCAGCACTTAGCACGTTAGCCGGAATAAATGGTGCGGGTGCAATGCCTTCAGTGACTTCTAATCAGACGAGAAGTCCCAGAGCCTTCATGGGCCGCTGTTTACATGCAAACGTTCCTCCCCACACGATTTTATAAGTCCTTTTAATGTAGCCCATGGGTGTACCAAACAATGCCTTTATGAAGTAGACTGTCTTCATAAATTTTTTTTTCTGTCATTTTTGTACCCAGTTTGGATTGTGACTCTGATTTGGGCTAATCATAGCTAGCAACCGACAAGGTACCACTAGCCTAAATGTTCACAACCATCGGTATCCTTTGGTGAATTCCTCGCTGTCACTGAGCCAGACACAGCTGTGATTGATTCATATTGTTACATAATATGGTAATTGCTTTGATTGGTTCATATCTCTCAGTAATTGACAGCACCTCTGCACCTCCGGGGCTTATGAAGCTACACTTTCCTTTATTTACTACATTTTTTAAGCCCGCTACATGGCTGGCCCAGCCCACAGTTTTATCTTCCTTAACTCCTGAAAGAAAAACTGCCCTTTGATCAGTAAGCATTTTGTGGTTTGTGGTGCAGAACTCGTGGAAGACCTGCTGTGGAAGGTAAAACAAATGTCATTACCTGTTTATTGCTTGGGCTGGACTGGGGCCAGACAGTTGATTTAGGGCGGTCCAAGCAAATACCTCAGACGGCACAGATCGTCCTCCTTTGGAACCGAGAGAAGGAGGAAGGTCAAGCCTCGCTTTCAGTTCCATTGCGCCCTTAAAGTTTCCCCAAGGATATTTAATAACTTCTTGTGCCCATGATTTCATATTTAAGATTTCTTGCAGGATCTGTTCCTAAAGGAGACATCTTCTTATAATCATTTTAGCACAGGTGCTGCCAAATCTGAAAATCCATTTTATAGCACTATCACAGATGAGTGGTATCCTTTTTAAACATTAATAATATTACATTAATTTTATATATCTTTCATATTAGAAATAATGTTTAAAAATGTAGTTTTACTTATTAATGGGACCTTACTATTATGGCACAGAATAACTCTTCCGCAGATGGACATTAGTTTCCTGTTCGGCCAAGAGGAAACACTGCCCCCTAGTGGCTCATCCACACCACAGCCAGCTGCAGCTTGGTTGTCCTGGATGGCTTACTCCAAATCAAGTATGAATCATGCCAAGACTTACTTCAGCCTTCAGACAGGGAAAATTTGCATAGTGGTAAAGCCAATGTGGATAGTGTGCACTAATGCAAGCTATTCATCTTTAAGTGAAATCCATGTGGCATATGATACTGTAACAACTGGCCTTCTCCTGACAATGCAGTCTATTTGACCTGATATTAATATGGGGAATGTCAGAGAGAAATGGTTCAGGGACATCACAATGAAGCATTTGCTTGCAGTACATACTGCATTTCCCACAAACCCATCTTTGTTCCGTTTTAAATGACAGCCCGTTGGAAAAACTGATTCATGAACTCTGAAGGTTAGTCAAAGTGAGTGCACCTCACTTGACCCTCGGTACAGAGCAAGTTGCTGCCAGTAGCGACACAGTGGTTGTTCACATTTTGGTGTTCATCCATCGCCGTGTGCTCGATAAGGACTAATGAACTGAATTGAGATTTATGAGGTATCAGACTGTTACAGTCAGAGGCTGCCTCGAAGTCAGTGCATTTCCCACAGAATGCAATCACATGTTCTAGCAAGTGTGAAGAACCTGTGCTAAAAGGTCCAAAGCCTCTGGGTGTGTAGAACAAAACAAATAAACCACCTTGTTTTTGAATGCTCATGTTTGTTTCAGTGTTCCGTATTGAAGTAAATCCTTGAGATGACAAAGCATATTTTACTATAATATTTAAGTGGAAAACATTATTATCTATCCATCCAGTATCCATATCAGTATCTCTGAGCAGGGTCATGGGGGGGGGGGGGGGGCTGGAGCCTATCGCAGCGTGCAAGAGGCAGGAATACACCCTGAACAGGCCGCCAATTTATCGCAGGGCACACACACCATTCACTCACACACTCAAACTTATGAGCAATGTAGAGTCTCCAATCAGCCTACATGCATGTCTTTGGACTGTGGGAGGAAATCAGAGTACCTGGAGGAAACCTACACGGACACGGTGAGAACATGCAAACTCCACACTGAAAGGCCCCAAGCCGAGATTCGAACCGACGTCCTTCTTGCTGTGAGGCGACAGTGCTACCCACTACACCACCATGCCGCCCAAAACATTATTATTTTTATTATTATTGTGAATTATATTAATAATATTACCAATAATAATAATTAATATTACTACTGTTGTTGTTATTATTATTACAACTTTCATATAATTATTATTAAGTTCTTCACAGAAAGCACAAAATTATATTGTATCATCTCACCATATCCATCTCACCAGTGTCAATAAAAAAGTGATGGTTCCATGATGTTTTCATTAAATGTAAGTATATCTCAAGTGTCATGAATGTGGCATTTGAACCCTGACCTATGATTTCATGGTCAGAACTGATAATCTCATGAATTTAAAGGTGGGTTATTTTTGCTGTTTGTAATAATGTCCATATCGGTGTAACTGAATTGTAATTAATGTCCAATTGAATGTCTGGTATCAGTGTCAAATTTCCTTCCCCAACCCATTCCCCCACATAGAAAACACTGTTAACAAAACTATGACACCTTGTCAAACCTTGAGAATTTTGAGTTTATGGCCTTGGTCAATATCTGTTTTTCAGTGCTGCAACATTGATGGTGTTTGTTATGAAGGCATTTTCTAGTTAGTATGTTCAAATGTGATCTTGTCTACTTATGCTGTTGAATACTGATGACTGAATAATATGGAAGAGAAAAGAGGTGAATAAAGCAGTCAGTATGGAAACAGTAATGGAGTCACGATGACACAGCGCTGCAGTGTTGCAACGCTGAGCAAGCCCAGCAGTAATATGCTGGTGGACTGAAGGTGAAAATGTTTGACAACGGGTGGTTCATTTCTGGTGTGATTGTTAAGAGAGAGAAAAAGAAGCCTCTGTCCTATCTGTTTGATCAGTTTTTGAGGACAGTCATATTTCAGTGTTGTAAGGTCCACAGAGCAGTCTTATCAGTCCAATTCACAAGGTCCAGTTGCTTTTTGTTCCACTTAAAAAAAGAAAAAGATTCCACATTCAGATCCATACAGGCAAACTATAATTTAAAGACTACCTTTAGCGTTATGCTCATCTGAAAGTGATTAGGTCTTTCATTTTTGTTTGAGAGAGGATGAAGTAAAGAACATGTTAATTATCTACAGTCAGAACATTCAAGAGAAAAGGCAGCTTTGACACTATTTAAATGACGGAGGTGGAGGGGTAGTTAAATTGACTGGAATTTTATCTACATTATGTTTTTAAAACCACATATAGCCTAATACCATTGACTTGTAGTGTAAGTAAAAGTGTCACTGGTGCAAAAGCATCTGCCATACAGATCATCCTGAACCAGGGGATGTATTTTTGTAAATTCTGTTTTTTGTGTTATTTTTCCTCTTTTATGTGTGTTGCTTGACTACCACTGTAAATATGATCTCCACAGCCCATTTTTCTTCACTCTCATCGACATTAAACAGTCCCACCAGCACCCAGTCTTGGGTTTCATTTGCTTCTCTCTTTCGCCATACAAATTTATGTATGAGATCCAGCATGCTGCAAATAGCATGGTTCACCACATAGGGACTGCTTGAAGTCCCTTCAAACATGTAGCTGACTCGATGCTGAAATGGTAGAATAAACAACAGAATGTTCAAATTGTTAAGGTACATGATGAAATTAAACTATACACGTTTACTTGTATCTCGGCCAGGTCTCTCTCAAATGAGGTAAATGAGATGATTTGTAACATTTAATATTTTAATAAGTATGCTGGGGGGGTTTACTTACCATTGTTGCCTTATGACCCTTATTGAAAATTGAATAATTTCAGAGTTACTGATACCTTGCTATACATGATTACAAACTAATATATATATATGTATATATATATTAGTTTATATGTAATATTTTACTTTATTTGTCTATCTTGCAATTCAGAAAATGTTTTTGTACAGTCCAGAGGTAAAAAAATAAATAAATAAACAATAATAAATAAAAAAAACACATTTTGATAGAAGTAAACAAATGACAAATAAAATAACTACTGCACAGATCAAAACAAATATGGATTAATACCGTTCGTTATTGTTATTTCTTTGTTAATATCCAAAGGGGGATCAGTGATTCAGCATGGTAAAGTAAATCTTATCTTATTTAGCCCCCACATGTGGGACTTGTTCCCAGTGAAATTTGAGAATAGAGCAATATTCAAGACCCAGGCTGAAAATTGCAAATTATCTGCCCACAGCTAAAAGAGGAAAAAAATCCATAGTTCATTAATCAGTGTAAATAGAACTTCTCAAAACAGATAGGACAGCACAAACAAATCTGTTGAAACAATGCTGCTTTCAGCTACACATTCTAACATTTTTGTAATATGATTTGAGCCTGATAATGACACAGATGCTGATGCTGGTTTTTTTAACAATAAAATTAACTTACTCATCCAATGTGACGCAGTTCTCTCGTTTTAACCAGGTCAGCAAACATTTTTGCCTCGTACAGTTCTGCAGGTTCTCCATAGCAGCAAATGGCTGCTCATCTGTGACATTTCTTCCACCTTTTGTACTTCCTTCCTGTGAGAGTGTCCAGTCGGTGTGCTAATTTTCTGGTGCTGTATTAATATATGAATATTCATTAAGAGGTATGTACCTGATATAACATCCATTGCCATCTGTTTTGCCATGATCCTTCTTGAATATTCACAAGAAGAAAATCTGCTTTAACAATAACAGACATAACCTTCAATATTAAATTATACAAAATATTAAGGTACAGGCCAAAAAGGTAAGGTAAGGCCACCTTTGGTTTCTTTTAAAAAAATCCTTTTCAATGTATACCTGCAATAACACTAAGTTTTACTTAAAAATAATATCTCTTCAAAATAGTCTCCTTTGGCTATAATTACAGTATAACAAATGATTGGAAGTTTATCCACACATTTAGGAAATGGGGGGAGGGAGGGAGGTGGAGGGGTAGTTAAATTGACGGAAATCTTATCTACATTATGTTTTTAAAACCACATATAGACTAATACCATTGGCTTGTAGTGTAAGTAAAATAGACCCTACGGCTGCAAGAAATATGGCAAAGTAAAATATGTTTAGTAAAAGGCTTAGATGGGTAAGGCCAAATAAACATATTGTGCATAAGATTTCCAGGTTCAGTGTTCAGTACACACTCGGAAGGGTCCAGCTGATCGGCAGTAATGTTAACAGGAGAAGTTCAAGAAGATCAAGAGTAAGTAGACAAATATCTTTCTGTGTCTATCAAAAGAAAGAATTGTAAATCAATGCACCACAACTTCAGGAAGAACTCAATGCAAGAGAGAAACCAGTCCCCATGACTACAGTGAAACGGCAACTATAATCTGCTGGTCTAAAACGATGTGCCTAAGACAGGTGGCCTAATACATCTGGCCTGTACAGTACATATTTTTTTATATCATTAATTCAGAAGATCAATGACTCAGTTCAGAGCACAGTAATACTTATTAGAGTCCAGGCACTTCAAATTTGCTAAAAAAAGAAGTCTCAAATTCTGTCACCAAAGGGTACATGTGTTAACACATCAGATAAAATAACTGCATGTCCGCTCTTGATTTTTCACTTGATAATGATTCATTCACAGCTCTTATAAAACATCTGTGTACATATCTGTGTGTTAGATATGGTCTGTTTCCCACTGCTATTTGTAAGTTGCCACAAAAATATGGTGATAGCATAACATATTTTTTAATGGTGCACTTTTAAAATGAATAACAGCAATAGCAGTTATTCCCCTTGCAAGTTGGCGAAGTAATTGCAATTCAAAATAATGAACTGCTTGTGACAGCTATGCAGGCTCAGACATGATCATATCATTATCTTTCAGATGAAATTCTAATATTATATTTCTCTCACTTTCACTTACTCTAAAACTGTGGGGCTTACCAATGCTTTCAAGCTCCAGGCAAAAAATATACAGGTATGATTTATTTGTGTTTACTGTTCTATGAATTATGAATTACAGTCACAACTGATTTTCCAGTGCCTGTTTATAGTAGCTGGTATAGCTGTTTATAGCTGGTAGGCTACCAGTTAATAGTCTGCTTACAGTAATAAAAACAATAATAACAATAAAAAAGTATTTATTATTATTATTATTATTATTATTATTATTATTATTATTATCATCATCGATAACAATAAAAATATTAATAATAATAATAGCCACAAGTGGTTTATCAGGCAATTATCAAGGTCCAAGTAGCATTAGGCCAATGGAGCACAATTGCATAGTTAGTCTTAACGAATGACACAAAACACCTGACTCTGATGAGAGAAGGATAATTGATCTATTATCCTCCAAAGTCAGTTTGTGCTTTAAAACTATTAATTTCCGCGAGGTCGTGAAAATGAATGGGAGTGAATTAGGAACCGGACAACCAGGAGGAACAGTGGTGCCATTAATGGCCAGTAGAGACAGCTGGTGTTGCTAGTATTCATGCTATAGAAATACAATGAGGTTGTTACTGTGTTACCAAAGTGAAATATCACTTTAAGAACTATCTCTTAAACAAGACTAAACAAAGGAAATAAAATGAAGTATTAAACAGCATTTAATTTAAAAAAATTGTTTGAAAGTGTCTTTGAAATTGACTTGACCGAGGATCTGAGACGTCTTCTGGACACATAAAGGGTCAACAACCCAATATATATAATATCAGAATATCAGAATTTTAAAATGAATTTCGGATATCACTGGGTGCCAATGAGTGGTATGGACTACTTGACTCACATTTGTTAAAATGCAGAAGCCATGTTTTGAATCTGCTGAGGGTGGTAGATATGGCATGAAGGGGATAAAAAGCTACTATAATTGTCTGGCCTTGATAAGATAAAAGAACAAACCACTATTTCTATGTTCTTATAAGATTTAAAAAATGATCTTAGCCGTTTCTAAACTGATAATAACAAAATGCACCAAACTTTTTTTCATATGTCTGACAATGTCTATCTAACCAATTAAAGTATACGAGAAATTTTTTCATTTGTCATCCGAGGCATAGTTAGTCAATGGCAGCTTGGTTCAAACCAGCCTGGGCTTTCGGCCCAAGCCTGCAAAAATCATGTTGACTTTCCTTGAGGGCTCCTTGTTTGAAAGCTGAATGGTGGTCTATTCAGATGAAGAGAGGGACTCTATGCTGATGTGATATCATGGGGGAAAATGATTAGATTTATGATTGCATGGATGTGTTATTTCTGCTCAAAGCAAATGTACTTTAGGTGATGATGCACTACTAACTCAGCAACCATTGTCAGAAAATTGCCTTCACTCCAGTATCAAATTTGTATTAACAATAAATCAAGGCTCCTCTTTGCAAATGAATACTTTATCTGTATATGCCAATTTTTCAGCCAGCTACTTCAGAAACAGAATAACGGCCTTGGATGTTGTCCAGAGGTTTGTATTCTCCATCAAAAAGAATCGACTGATGAAAGTAAGATGCATTTTCTGGATCGAATAGTTGCATAAATTGCAAAGCAGCAATGACATTGAAGGCAACACTGAATGGGAAACAGGACACAAATGAGTTCTATTAATGTGTGAATGTCTATTGTTGCGGCTGCTAATGATGCGTTCATTCTACCATAATGAACAAATCATCTGAATGTACATTATTTCCTGTGAAGTAAATGCATTGAACTTCTGAAAATGTGTTCCTTTAAATTTTGAGAGTTTGAAACTTTCAATTTCTGAATATGTATCTCAAACAGAAATCTGAGGAAATTAGTGTTATTGAATGATAATGTTACTGAATAAGTATTTTGCATGCTTGAATGAATTAGAAAAATGTACTCACAAAAAGAGCTCTTCTCTTAAGTTAGAAAAATCTAGTTGTATTTTATTCAAGATATTAGAGGTAAAGTATTCCCTACTAGGGGTTCTTGGTTTGATGGGGGAAATTGTCCTTCTGCATAATTGGTTGAAATTTTAAAAATATTCTTTAATTGGATACAACTTGAAATCTGAGTTACTAGGGAGAGGGCTGTGAAAGTGATATTTTACTCTCCATGTGTCTAATTTAGAGCGATAATCTCAAACTGCAGTCGAGTGACTTGTGAATGCTTGAGCTCCATTACAGGGTGGCTTTTACTGATGAACTGAGACTTCCTATGCATTTACAGTATTTAGTCAAAGTGCAAACTCAAATCAGTCATTTAAGTCAAAGGATTTGCAACCAAGTACTAAATAAGACAATGCTATTTAAGATTATATTATCCTGGTTCTAGACTGCTCTGCTCTATTTGGGGGGGGGGGGGGGGGGTCAGAGTGGGCCAATTTTTATTCTCATACAGTTTACAGGCTTTTTATCGTCCTTTTTATGCTACAGCATGTATCATATACACTCATCGCCACTTTATAAGGTACACCTGCTCGTTAATGAAAATTAACCTGCTCCGCCAAGCAACAAATCATGTATCTGCAAATCAATATAAAAAGCACGCAGACATGGTGAAGAGGTAGAATTTTTTTCCACAGCATAACTAAGCACTATTGCTGACCATTAGTTTCCCTTTATGATCAGCCTACCCTTTATCAAATACTTCCAGCAGGGTAACGTGCTATATCACAGAGTGCACTGTCATCTCAAGCTGGTTCCACGAACATGACAGTTGACTGCAGACCCCAAATCTCAATCCAATAGAGCACCTTTGGGATGAGGAGGAATGGGAGGTTCAAAGCATTAATGAGTGGCTGATAAATCTGCAGGTACTACGCGATGCTAGCAAGTCAACATGGACCAAAATCCTCAAAATTTCCAGCTCCTTGTTGAATCCATGCCCCAATGAAAAGCAGGCTGTTCTGGAGGCAAAAAGGGGTCCTACTTAGTACTAGATAGGTGTACCTTAGATAAGTGGCCTGTGAGTGTATATTATTTTCTCTTTTCTCAAGTTGTACTTCATTTTTCTTAACAATGAATTTAATGTATATGCTTGCATTGCTTAGCTATTCCATTCAATTTTATACACATTAGATTAATATCAGACTGCTGACACTACTTTTGTGGTTCATTTTCCCTGCCCTTTCCTCTGTTTGGTGAGTATTGCTAATGATGAGCTTCAGTATATACACATGTATAACTATGTCAAATTCTAATTATGAACTATACACTGTACAGCTTGCAACTGCCTACAGGGTTTCCTTCAGCAATGTATAGTCAAGGCAGCCCATCCTAATTAAAGAAAGGTATCAACTTGAGTATCCACTAGTAACATGGAAAATTTGCAGTAATTGTCTACACTGAGAATGATAAGTGATAACACAAAATCACAGAACACAACTTCATATTCCTGGCAAATAATAAGAAAAGTCAACAATTCCAAATATATTTTGTGTAAGTTCTCCCCTCAGAGTAGTATTGGGAAGTAGCATAAATGAGCAGGGCAGTCTCTTGTTGCTAAAATTATAATGATGTACTGTAGCAGTATTTCTCTCTAATACTACCCTCTTCTCTCAAAAAGATTACATGAACCATAGACCACAACTTCATATTAAAGGAAAATAATAACAAAATTGTAGATTTCATTAAAAACTTCACCTTTTTTCACCTTTATTATTCTTTTTATTTTTTATATGATTATTCTTTTTATTAATATTATTTCTATTTTTTTTTAATTTTGCTGTGAATTAGCATTAGACAGGCAGGCTGTGACAATGTGGAGTGACAGCAGATCCTGGCCTGTCTCCAGTTTTTTTGTTGCCCAACCAACCAATCAGAAATCAGATCACCTACTGTAGTTCAATAATTTCATTTATTTTGAACCGTCTTTTTATTACATTACATTACAGGCATTTAGCAGACGCTCTTATCCAGAGCGACGTACAACAAGGGCATCAGTTCAAAGTGCAGAGGTGCAGAAAAAACACACTAGAGTGAAGTAAAGATCGTAGTGCCAGAAGTGACCACATAAATGGTAAATGGACTGCATTTATATAGCGCTTTACAATTGATGCCTCTCATTCGCCAGAGCAGTTAGGGGTTAGGTGTCTTGCTCAAGGACACTTTGACATGCCCAGGGCGGGGTTTGAACCGGCAACCCTCCGACTGCCAGACAATCGGTCTTACCTCCTGAGCTATATCACCCCTTCATAATGCTGGATCCCTGGCAAAGGGTACAGGACAGACACACGTCGCCAAGGGCTCGTCCGGGATTTGAACCCGGGACCTCTCGCACCCGAAGCGAGAATCATACCCCTAGACCAACGAGCCACATACATAGAGCAGGACTCCAACCCTGTAGGGTAACCTGTTCAGCAAACAAACAAACAATCCTGCCAAGTACAAAACTAGCACTGAAATCGCATTTGCCTAATCAGAATCAGACAAAACAATCCTTTTTATGATTGGCTAAGCCTCCTGAGCAGAAAATAATTTGAGTGGGAAATAAGTTGAGAAATATTTACTTTAAAAAGTGTCACATTTTTTTCCAGGGGAGGATCAAAAAAATACATTATTCAAAGTCGAAGTTCAAAAAAGTGCTATGGGAGGACAGTTTACAAAAAGGGCTGTAATTCCAACATGGTTCACCAAATACACCACATGACCAAAAGTAGCCGTACACTCCTTGCTTTGGAGCTGTTTTTCATGGTTTGGGCTAGGCCCCTTAGTTCCAGTGAAGGCCAATCTTCATGATGCAGCATACAGTATATACCCTCAAATCAAAGCAAATTAAAAATGTGTGTGTGCGTGCGTGCGTGCGTGTGTGTGTTTGTGTGTATTTTAGAAGGAAATATAGTATGCCATAATGAAATAAAGCCTTTATCCAATATGTATTATATCAATACATTTTTCATATGGATGTCTGAAAAGGATTAATGGCAAAAAGTCTCAGGCAAAAAACTGAGGCAATGATAAAAATCGAGAAGCAATATATAGATTTTTTTTTTGACTGGGAACAGATTGTGACCAATGAGAAAAGACAAATGACGAATTCTCTTCTGCTCTGAGACTGTCCTGAGGCACCAGGAGATGAGAGTGAATGCAAATAACACTTGATGCCCACAAACCAAACGCCAGTCTGGCTGTGTTTATCACAATCTCAGTGTCACTCTCCCAGGATCATCAATAATTTTTTCTCTCCTATAAAAAGCGAATGTCTCTAAGTCTTAAAAGTATATCGTATGCAGTTCCTGCCATGTTGAGTGTTAGCTGTCTGGGGGGAAGCGTGGGGTGGGGGTTGGGGGATTGATTCTCAACCCTAGCACCCCTGAGAGTGTCCATTGCTTTATGAGAGAGAAAGAAATATGGCTGGTCCATGATTGAGATAATCCATGTGCTCACACAACTGGTCTCCAGTGAAATCTTTTTAGAATTCATAGTGGAAAACTTTGTAAAAAATTATTATGCACAGCTAAAAATAAATAACTAAATAAATAAATACATATTTATTTTTATAAACCTGCAGTAAAACTTAATAAAACATTACTATTCTGCAATAGTCTAGCCAACAAGCAACCATATGTGGCCTTACTAGTAGAGTGAACAGTCCGTTAGCACAAAAGCACTTCTCACCAATTAACCAGGCAAAATTACAAATACACAACCCCTAACACTTTAGCTGGAATATATATTTGGTGAAAGGGAGAGAATAAAGAACCACACATAAAAAATAAAAAAGACTCTCAAAATCCGAATGCTTTCAGAAACGCTGTTTATTTTGATCAAGACCATCAAAATCAGGCCGTATTTCTCTCACAATGAATCTCTTGTTGACTGTTTTGGTATAATCACATGAAATAATGCATTCTTATGTATTTTCTGCCAGCTTACGGTGTGTGTTTGTGAGATAAAGCTTTCTCTATTTCTCTCTTTGTTTTTTTGCTGTTGGTATAAACATGTTTTAAATAATTCCTTTGTATTCATTTGATCAGCTCAGTGACCTGGGAGATTGTGGATAGCAGTGGATGATAGAGAAATGCAATGGTGTCCTATGGGAGAACATCTGTACATGAGTAATTTCTGGTAATAGTTGTGGGTGGCAGTGTAATGGGGGTGAGGGGCAGTGCAGTACAATAAAGTGACAGTGCACTGTTATACAAAGCTGTCTAAGTCCCCTTTTATAAAAAGCATCACTACTTGGTATCCGCTGTTCTATCATGGCATTAGTGCAGCCTTAGTTGCTTTAGGAGGGTGACTGTACAGTGATATTAGTAACAATATTCAATTTTCAAGGTTCAGCAATGACTAAAATCAACTCTGAAAACTTTGAAGAAACAAATGATCAATTGAACAATACACATTTAAGTTAAAGACAGATGTTGATTAATGGAATAAGCACCTCAAACATAAAGACTGTATTTCATTTTTTGTGTGTTCTTGGACAAATAATTAAAAGTAAGAAGAATTTTTCAGAAAACATAAAACTGGCCAAACTGAATTTTTGAAGAAAAAGTGTAATGCTTGTATTTACTTGTGCGTCAAAGTTATGGACAAACGGTGAGCAAATATCTTCGGCCTGCATTCTGCTAAATGTCTAAATGTATACAGGTCAATGGAATTATGTGAGATGTCTGTTCCACCTGCATTTAGAATTCAGTGTTTTCACCCAGGTAAAAAGTTTTCTCTGTGGTAAAAGTGTTTCAAGAGGAGATTATGAGGAGACCGCACAGGTTTATTCCTTCGAGGGAATGGAATGTTTTGGAGGTTCTTGTGTTATTTTAATTCATACACATAATAACCAGAACTGACAATAAAAGATAAGGTAAAACTTTCACGAGAGCTGGCAGAGGCAATGGCAAGAGGAATATGGATACAAGGCTTCAGCAACAAAAAGTTTTGCTTTCTTTATGAATGACAAAAATGTTCCTCCTAGTCCTCAGGCTGCTTTTATAAAAATGTTCTTAGATTTAAACCCAAACACAATCTTAAGGTCTTTTCCCAAGTTGTGCTTATGCTTGATTTGTAAAGAAAAATAAAAAAATAACTGAGACCAAAAAAGTTGCTTACTCTGGTTTAAAGTGGTATGTCTGCATCTTACACACATGTATAAATCTCACATGCTATATAACTCATATGAACATGCATTACCAGTACCCCTTCTTGTGAATGAGGTCAATAATAGCCATTTTTCTGTAAATAAGGTTACATTTTAACATTTCTTGTGATCTTCAGGTCTAAAATTGATTATCAATTAAATGTTATTAAAGTGCAAAAACAGCCCAATTTGGAAATTAACTTACTAAATTAGTCATGTATAAACTTTATGTGCAGATCTGTTCATATACGTATCAAAATGTGTGTGAGGGGGGCAGCGTGGTTGTGGTGCCGGCTGCAGGCGAAGAGATATGGTTTAGCTGGCCGGCAGTCGCGGCTGTGGGCAGTTACGTGATTAGTGCTAACCTTGATATGTGCTGCCTGCAGTGAGACTGGGAGACCACAGATGCACACGGCCAAGTACAGGAGCCACAACAGCAACAGCTACAGTGACGACAACAACAACAACAACAATGATGATGACAACTACAACAACAGTGACGACAACTGCAACAATGGTGACAGTGACAGTGACACTGTTGTGGCTCACTAAACCCCCAATAAACGTGTGGTTCTGTGGACCTGTTACAGTGTGATTTCTAAAGAACTATTTAGTCATGTTTTCCTGTGTAAAATGACAATCTTGCTCAGAGTTTTTTTGTCAGCATATCAACTACTATTCACAGAAAACAGACACAAACGTTTTATTTGAAAGAAATGAAAGACAATCGGATTGTTTAGGACCATTCTCTCAGTGATGGCTGTAAACTTGAGGGCAGTGGACTGCAAAAACAGGTTTTAGGGGTAGTGAAATGTTACAGTTAAGGGCAGAACATGAGTTTTGCCAGAAAATGCAACACATAGCTTGTTTGAAATACACACACCCACACACGCACGCATATGCACGCACAGTAAGTGTATAATTCGTCCAGGTGCGTAGAACTGCCGAAATCCGTCCTGCTAGAGTGGATAAGTATCTGCGTTCATTTACTAATTACATACCGCGTTAGATTTTAAACTTTTCCCTGTGTGGAAACTGGTCTTTGTTTTTAGGTTGCGTTAGTGTTAATCAGTTTAACCATCAGGGTCCAAGTTGAACTATGCGGTTGTTCCCTGTACTTGGACCGGTACATCTCTCTAGGGGTTTCGTCATACTTGTTCCTGGTTATGGTTATACACTTTGTTGTACGTCGCTCTGGATAAGAGCGTCTGCCAAATGCCTGTAATGTAATGTAATGTAAAGGCTAATTCAGTAAGGTTATGGAAAAGTCTAGTCAAACTAGAGGTAAGGCATGATTATAAAAGACATGATAGAGAGCTACATCAAGATGACAGTAAAAGTGCAACACAAATTTGCTAGGTGAAGATACATGTGTAACATGAAAGTGTTAGAACATCAAGATAAAATCTGTTAGTCTGTTAGGTTTGCCAGAAGGGTTCTAATCTAGACGCAGTGAAATCTACATGAGAGATTACATGGCCTGGACCAGTAACTGAGTGGAGTACGTGGTCAGTTATGATCAAATCCTGGACCCCAGGAAGATTAGCTGTGCTTTAGGGCACAGCTAATGGGGATCCTAACAAATAAATAAAAATAAATAAATAAATCCTCCTGATGCTGTAAAGGAGGAACCTGCAGGACTGTGATGTTGACACGATGTGCTCCTTGAAGTCCAGCTGGTCTCCAGGACCACCCCCAGGTTTTTTACAGATTGTCAGACAGCCACTATGGTACCATCGACAGTGATGGAGAGCTCTGGTAGTAGTCTTGTGAGGGATGAAGAGCTGCTCCGTCTTGTTGACAAGGATATATACACACTCACTGACTCTGTAGGCATTACACTCTCTAGGCCACATTATGAGGTACACCTGGTACCTCTAGTACTAGGTAGGACCCCCTTTTGCCTCCAGAAAAACCTGAATTCTTCACGGCATAGATTCAGCAAAGTGCTGGAGACATTCCTGAGAGATTTTGGTCTATGCTGACTCATTAGCATCGTGCAGTTCCTGCATATTTTTTAGCCACACATTCATGCTGTGAACCTCCCACTCAACCTCATCCCAAAGGTACTCTATTAGATTGAGATCTGGGGACTGTGCAGGCCATTTGAGTAAACTGAAGTCACTGTCATGTTCATGAAATCAGCTTGAGATAATGGGTGTTTTGTGACATGGTACATTATCCGATGGGACATATCCATTTGGAAAAAGTGTAGACTGTGGCCATAAAGGGATGCACATGATCAGCAACAATGCCTACATATGCTGTAGCATCCAAATAATTCTCAATTGGTATTCCGGGCCCCTAATGTGTGGCAAGAAAACATTGCCCACACCATTACACCACCAGCAGCAACCTGTACCATTGACACAAGGTAGGATCGATCCATGGATACTGTTTATGTCAAAATCTGACTCTACGATTTGCATGCCATAGCAGAAATTGAGATGAGACAGACTAGGTAAATTTTCCCAATCTTCAGTCATCCAGTTTTGGTGACCATGTGCCCAATATAGCCTCATCTTCCTGTTCTTAGCTGACAGGACTGGAACCCAGCTTCTAGTTCTGCTGTCGTCCATCAGCTTCAAGGTTTGCTGCATTGTGCATTTAGAGATGCTCTTCTGCAGACCAGTGTTGTACTTTTTTTTATTTTTAGCATTAGTGGCTTGAAAGAGTCTGCCCATTCTCCGTTGACCTCTTGGATTAACAAGGTACTATCATCCACACAGAACTGCCACTCAGATTATTCGTGTTAGACATTCTAATGTTTGGTCAAAAAACAACTGAATGTCTTCACCATGTCTGCAGGCTTTATATACTGAGTTGCAGTCATATGTTTCGCCGTTTGGAGGAGCAGGCTGAGTGCACATTCAACATTTTAAAGTGAGCAATAGCTGTAACATTCTAGTTCTTGCTACAGATTGTAAATATGTTCTTAACAAATTTTAGAATGAATAAAGTCCTTATTGCAACCATCTTCATTAAATACATGCCCAGGAATTGCGTTTCTTGATGCTTTAGTACCCTAATGGCACAACGTTGCCCTGAAGCAACAAAAACATTTTTTGGGGGGAGTGGGGGCTGATGGCTGAAAGTAAAATAAATTATCATCGATACATTAACAGAGGTGCAAAATACTCCAAAAAATAGAGTAGAATTTTGGTTTTCAATGTAAAATCAGAATGTGTGCAGTAGAGGGTTAAATCTCCAACGAACACAGAAGTCAGACTTGCAATGTGATATCAAAAACATCAGGTTGCATTGAATCATTTTTGATTATGCCAGAGAGTACATATTTTTAAGAGACTGGAGATGTCTTTAAATCTGGAAAAAAACAATATTTTTGGGTTTCTAAAATAAAATAATTTTATGTTATGTCTACATATGTATACAGAGCTGTCACATTAAGTGCAGAAAGCACACTCTCCATAACAGAAAATTAGGTAAAGATTCTGGTTCTAGATGGCTATTGAATAAAACGTTCTGCTCCCATATTTGGCCCTGGATTAGTGGATTTCCTGTTCTGGAAGGTCACACTTAATTCAAGCCATTGTGGAAGTAGGAATAGATCCAGCTTTCTCATCAATAATTCAAACTGATGAAGCACTGTTGCACTGATGCAATAGATCCATCTGCTATTAAAGTGTTTAAAGCTTCTGCACTTCTTTGATGATAAGCCACTGGAACTGGTCCAGCGGTGAACTACACGTGCCCTGAATGTAATAAGTGGCAGTAATCCGTGTGTGTGTGTATGTGTTGTGTGTTGTGTGTGTGTGTGCTCGTGGGGGGTGGGGTGTTTCACGTTAAAACAGGACAAGCAGTGTTGTTCACAGTGGGAGGAGTGTTGTTCACAGTGGGAGGCAGGGTTCTTTTACAGCAACCTTTTTATTATGGTACTAATTCAAGTGATGTCAATTAATTTCTCTCTGCTTAAACACAAGTCACTGGAGTCACATGGAAAACTTGCAACTTTAAAGAGTTTGCTTATACACAACTACGCATTGGACACCAGTTACCAATTTCACAGTGAATAAATCTAAGCCAGAATGCAAGCAGAATGAAATAAACAATTAAAAAAGAAAACACATAGGTTCATGCACACACATACACATACATTTTATCTCAGTTTCTTGCTGACAAACATTTTTGCAGGATATTAACTTTCAGAGCTAGATATATGTACTGAAGCAATTCAGCAACCTTGCCCAAGGTTATAATGGCAGGGGTCCAGCTGGGAGTTGAATCTGCTGATTATCTGTTGAAATCTTCTGATTAGTGGTTGCATGCCAACACAGAGGATAGCAAAAATGCTCTTGAGCATATTGAGCTATTGTTTTGTTTCGTATTTATCCGTGACTAAAATAAGATCACCGTCAGATTGCCCTGAGATGTGAAAATGAGAAAAAGCCTGTTTCTCGGAAATTCTCTTGAGAAATATGTAGTCGAAATCTCAATTTCAGCTGATCTTATTATGAGTTCTTTGCAGTGTCAATTACACTTTGCCTAATATGGCGTTGGCTCACCTCTTTGTCCACTGTGATACTAGGAAGGGAGAGTTAGGGAGGAGCAGTGAGGACTGTTGCTCTTTTGTAGCCACTGCCAGAGGTTTCTTCTGTCTTCCAAAGGCTGGGATGTCGGATGCCATCAGGGTAGCCTTCGCCTCAGTCCTGAATCTAGACTGCTGTGATTGGGGGGTCACACAGAAATTTTGGTGGGGGAAATTTTTATTCAAGGCACAGGCCTGCATTGCTTAGTAATTTTTTTTTTTTTTAACTCAAGAGCATTGACTCAATCTTTTCCTTTTAATTTTATGCACGTGCCCAATTATGTGCTTGTGGTCAAGAGGTTAATATCAGATTCAGAGGTCAGGATTCTGCATTTTTTACACAGAGCCAAAAAACCCTGGGAAAAAATACAATGCGTTCTATAAATGTAGATATTGGTCTGACATTTGTGTTGTTTATTGATCATAATATTTGTATTTAATAGTTGGTAGAAAGAGAAAGTGCTTCATTTGAATGCAAAGTGGAAAACGACATGTTGCGCTCTCTAGCCAGCTTTTTTAAGAAAATGCATTTTAATTTGTTTTCCTGCGTGTCATCATTGTACTGTGGCCAAATACAACTCTGGAACATTGGGGAGAAAAAGTTACTGAGCGTGGTATAGAAAGAAGGCTAGTAGCAATGGTGGATGCTAGTTATGACAGGCCGCGGTGCAAGATTTTTTGACGAGCCCCCTATCACCCTCAGAAGCATGCAAACCCATGCACACACTGCTCCATTAGGGCATCCGACGAGCCTTCAATTACAAAATCATCAATCATCATCAAATTAAGCTCCCGGGCTCAGATGCTCTTGACAGAAAGTAGCTTGTAGCCAGTCCATGCAGTCTCTCCTGCCCAATGTTGCTCCACAGGTAGTTCTTGATTAATTTAAATTCTTAAAATGATTAATTAATTTAAACAGACCTGTCTGACATGCAATGTCATAACAACCACAGTAGCCTACACACCTCACCAAAGGTTATCAGATGATATTTCATAATAAGCATTTTCACAAGTTAGGAGACTGGGGTGTGTGTTGATGATTTCAGTTTTAAAACAGACTGAATGACAGCAGTTAAGCAGGGAAGGCTGTTGATATATCCATATCCATCCAACTCTGGCTACCTTTCTCTCCTGATCATTTTCTCTTCTAGGAAAAACTTTATGTTCATAAGGTATTTTGATACGCTTTTTAGAGCTAGGACTCCACTTTGCTGTCCTACTCAGCTAGCTAGCTGGCAAGAATTCACTGCCAAAACTAGCAAACAATTATTGGGAAGGCAGTTATGCCATTCTACCAAGTTACACCTTGGCAGGGCGGCATGCCTCGTACCTATACAGCAACGAGAGTGTGGTACTCTGCAAACTCACAAACAACTTCACACGTCCACAAAATAAAGCCCCAATTTTTTTCTGCTGATTACATCATCACAAATGCTCCAGGCCCACAAAGAATGTCTCCCCATTGGACATTTAGGTACATCAGCTAATAAAAGCATTGGATACACATGCAAAATGGACACAAGTAGCTCACTGGGTTGTGTGTCCACTTTTGATGTTTTCGAACGAGTGAAAGGCCAGGGTTCAAATCCCCATTAAAACATTTAAACTGTTGCTTTTGCATCTGCATAATCTTTGTGGGAAACTCATTTATATCTCTGAAATAAAGATAAAATCAAAGTGTAAACATATCCTTTCTGAAGGAATATTCTTTCTTTAGGTATTGACCTGCAGTTTCACGAACATGCATGAACTCACTTTTTTCACATAGGGCTAGTTGTCCGTGAAGTTTAGATCTAGATCTGGCCTGCCTACTACTCCTACGAGGCCTTGCTATCAAGCCTAGAGGAGAGGAGTGTGTCAGGAGAGTGTTTAGGAGCTGAGGTATGCAGTGTGGTGGGTTGGTGGCAGTTTTTGTTTGTTTTTTGGAATTTCATTGCCTTGAAGTTGTTTAGTTTGGATTGGCCTTTTTGTGTTTTGAATATTTATATTAATTTAGTGTTTTTGACTAATAAAAGGTGGAAAGCCAAACACTTCTTTTTATGTTTTTTCCTGTTTGTTCACCATGTGAGCAGTGACCATCAGCCCTGCCTCACAATGGTGGATAATGTGGACACAGTGCCCCTGTCTGTCCACCAGGGGCTGATGTAATTTTTTTTGTAATTTTCCCCGCCCCAAATGTAAAAATAAGATTTTTCTTAAAAAAAAAAAATCACACCACGTAAGAGGCACCACGGGCAGAAAACACAGTGGGCCGCCACTCCTCCCAGCCTGCCCTACAAGCTGACAGAGCCCTTTCCCTGGGAGAATATGGAGGCCTGCCCACTGGACTACCTGGGGTACCTCCTGACCCTGGTTGCTGAAGCCTGCTGAAGGATGGACCTGAGTGCAAGGGCCATGGAGGACCTGGGTCCCTGCCTGGGTAAAAACTGGTGCACTCTGGATGAGTAAGAGGAGGAAGAGGTTTGAGTTGATCTGGAAGGGTCCTGGTGGTGCGAGTGGTATGGGAACCCTCGCCACCTTGCGAATGAGCCCTCCCTGAGGACCTGGCAGAAGCCGCTGTCCTGCTGGCCTGTCTCGAGGTGCCGCCAGAGGCCTCCGGCCTGTCACTCAGCCAAAAGAGCTCTTCAGAAAAGGCTCCCCCACAGACAGACCCCAGGATGAGAGGCCTTCGCCACCTGCCGCAGTAGGCCCTTCTAATGATACCTCATCACGTCCTGCGGCCATGAACCTGCCCGAGCCTGTGTCTGCTGTCCTTCCAATAGCAGCAACTTCAAACCACCACCACCACACCAACCGGCCTAGTGGCCCCAGCAGAGGGGCCTTCATCATCACCTGCAGCAGAGGGCCCTCCACCAGGGGGCTTCTTGTTGTCACCTGCTGCAGCTGCAGGCCAAATGCCTGCTGTGGTCTGTCAAAGGTCTGTGTCTGATCCATCACTGCCAGGAATTCTGGGGGTTGCCCTGGGAACTCACAGGATCACCTTCCTGGCTCAATATTATCACTCCCAGAGCTCAAAATGGGGGGGGGGGGGAGGGAGGGGGTATTGTGATGCCAGGAAGGGAGTTGGGATTTAGGAGCCCACCAGGGGGCAGCACCGACCCTACAGACTGGTATGGCCACAGCTGTGGTTCATTGCAATCACATCAGCTGTCGCCCATTGTCTAATTATAGAGGAAAATAAGAATCTATAAGAGGCCTAGCTTCCAAGTTCACCATGTGAGCAGCGGCCACTCCCAGCCCTGCCTCACCATAGACACCATTTTATAAAAGTGTCATAGCACTCAAACCCATGGTATGTCATGAATGTTGGCACAGCCGGGTGGGTTTGATGGAACTCTGCTTTGCATCTAACAACATCCCTTAGCTGTACCAATATTCATGATACACAGGTTTGTGCGCCTTATCGCTTTAAAATACCATGATATTAAAAACCTGTTATGCTAATGAGATTTTTAATGGGTTTTTAATCCTGTAAGAAAAAAAAGTTATTTTTCTGCACACTGATGGATCTTTTGAAGACCTTGTTTCTGACATCATTAACAATGCCTCTTGCATAAGGCATTAAATGAATATGCTAATATACCTGCTTATCACTACTCAGACCTAGATAACTTGCTTCTCAGACAGCAAACGCCATCCTTTCTGATTCACCCAACTGACTGAAAATCTTAGGGGCAGCAGAGGTGATGTTCCAACTTCTTGTATTGACTAGCATTGTCTTCTATGTGTATTGCCGAATTGCTCCGTTTGCACCACTGGTTTGGTTTTTTATTTGTGATTTATGTCATAATTGGTGCCATTTTCTTTATAGTCCTCCATGTTGTAGTATGTGCCACAATTTTTGATAGAAGGCCCACTAAACTAACATTCACAAATAAATTTAAAAAAAATGCTCATTCTCAGACCTTCTACTTTCCTGTTTAGAAACATTTCATTTTATACTATTTTCCTGTATACATTTGGAAAAGTATACATCTTTTGCTTATGGCTCAATGAACACTTTAAAAGTAAAAACAACCGATTTCACAGGATGATGAAGTCCTTAACTTTCAAAACAAGCCCATCTGTGGCCCCATGGGACATGTAGTTTATACTGCTGGGGACATCATTAAACAAAGAATGACGGACTCAGTTGGTTTCCAGCATCCTCACAGAAGGACAACAGTTCTGCCTGATAGACTTCTATTGTCTGCCATTTTGTTTGACCAATTTATATCTCCATTCAGCATTGGTTTATTATACCAATGCTTATAAGTCAACAAAACAAGCCTGTTCTTCCGATCTGTAGACTGTCCTGGGGTTTTCAGGCGAACATAGAATATAACCCCCTATGAGCTTGCTGCTATTATAAATTAATGTGTAGTTATTGTAGTGGAGAGCAAAGAAAAAAAAAACTTCACTGAACCATAGCTAAATTGGTTAAATAAAAAGGAAATAATTACGCCATGTTTTTGGATTATATTGTGGCTTTTTGTTGTGTTTGAGGACCCTTTCATTGTCTCATATTGAGATGATTTGTTCATTCAACAAGATACAAGCCTATTTCAGTGCACCAGGATGCCTTGTGTTTACAATAGAAGCTTTTTTTTTATTTTTATGAAAGAACCCCATGTAAAATCAATCACCATGAGAAGTTTTTTTTTTTTTTTTTGTACATCAAAGTCTTCAGAAAATGGCAGTTGAAGTGTATTCGTTTTTAAGATAACAAAAAAAACACTTTGAAGTTCATGGAATAGAAAGAACAGCAAATTAAAGTTGGAGACAAACTCATATCCTCTTTTACCATGATCCAGCCATTTTCAAGGCCCCACAAATCAAATGGCATGAGTTCCAGGGACGATAAGACAAGACAAGACAAAATGAAATGATAAAACGAGACAGAACGCAGGGCAGTTCCATTAGGCCCTGTAATGCGGCACAAAATTTTTTATCAAAGCTGTGAAATTGGTGAACGAGAGAACAAAAAAAGCTTAAACATGCCCTTCGATGCGTATAAGATTGTCAGAGCCGAGCTCATTTTTGGCTGTTGGAAAGGGATGGGATTTCGATACCCGAGAAGCAGTTGAAGCACTTTATTGGCTTTGACATTTAGAGAGAAGATTAAAGCAGCTTTGTTTTTATCGTGGGAAGGGAAAGGGGAATCTAAGAACTCCCTTTGCGAACCGAGGAATGCCGCTGGAGTCAACAGTCAACATGGAGATGCACTCCACATGCCGAGGAGTGGTCACAGGTGACACGGATTCATTGAAATTCCACCGATTTGCTGCCTGCCTGCGATCTATTAAAAATCCAGGCAAGCCGGTAAGCATGTCCTGAGACAGACTGTTCAAAACAGTGTGTGAGCAGCCGCAGAAATATTTGAAATGAATTAGAACAGCACAAAAGCAAGGTTGCCTCAATGTGTACATGAAGGTTCAATGAGTGTGAATGCAGAGACTCTTTTTGCATATAGGGCCCTCAGCAGACAAATGACTTATGCTGCATTGGAATCAAGGTTGAAAAGGCTGCATTTAAAGATGTTCCTTTCTATCCTTTGAGTATGATTCCATGGCTCTAAGAATAATTTCCCTTTAGAAAATGATGCACTCTGTAAAATATATTGTGCAGGTGATATTGCACTTGTGTGGAATGGCCCCTATCATATTTCTGCTTGTGGTATTTCGGACCACTTTGCTTAGTTAATACACTTTATATTTACTTTGTTCTCAGGCACACCTGTTGTATTTGAAGTATGTGTGTGTGTGTGTGTGTGTGCGTGAGATGTGACTTAAAATTAAAATTAAAAAATGATTTCCCTATTGGTCGCATGATGTGGTCTTCGCTCCTCAGTCTCGATTAGGATACTTGAAGGTGGAAGAAATTCTGATTAGTATATTGCTTCCAGTGCACTGTGCTAGATCTGAATTGATTTTGATGAACATGGGTATCATAATTATTGAGTTATTATTGTGAGTAATATCACAGTCATCTTTGTGCCCAAAAGATGATGAGTGTTAACATAGTTCATGGCTATTGGATTTGGCATTAGGTTCTACTAAACTTTTCTCACCCAGAAGACAGTACAAAAAGGACATAGTGTTTTTACTATACATGACTAAACCATTTACAATGATGCACATTCTAGCACATTCTAATTTGAGTAAATGGCAGCATATTGGAGACATGATCTGTTTAAAGTTGTTTGAGGTCACACTAGCTTCAGGACTTCTTAAAGATCTTCCTGTTGGCCTTGGGCATTCTGAAACAGCAGTCTGAAATCATTTTCATAGCTGCTAGTTGTGAGTTTGTGGAGTATCATTAATGATGGTTTGTTCAAACAAATGGATGGATATAAATCACATAATTGTTATTTCTTTTTTCCATTCTTGTGCACAATATTGGACAGTATGTTTTTGCTATTATGATTTCCTGTTTCCTTTTACAATTTACGGTATCCTGATTTGTGCTGATTTCCTGTGAAACTGGTATGCATGCTTTCTGAAAATGAGTTATTAAGGGCATATTTACCTGTTAAATATTCCCACCTTTGCACTTGTCCCTCTCTAGAGCAGGTTGTAGCCTACCCTTATGTATGATGGTTCTCATTTAAACTGAGCACTTAATTAACTAGGCTTCATTTAGCCTTTAATTAAATACTGATCTGGGTTAATATCATTATACAGTTGTAATGGAAACAGAATACATTTTGGCAGGCTAATACACTCTTAATTATATACTAGGGTCCTGCAAGTTATTCAAAACAAATTAGGATTGCCCATTTTCAAATGGCTCATTAGATGACATCGCAATCACTTATAAAGTTATCACAAAAGGAAATCCAAAAACTAAAAAAGATAGCTAAACTTTTACATTGTATCCATTTATACAGCTGGATATATACTGAAGCAATTCAGGTTAAGTACCTTGCTCAAGGGTACAACAGCAGTGTCCAACCAAAGCATCGAACCAATGACCTTTTGGTTACAAGCCCAGTTCCTTACCCACTGTGCTACACTGCCGCCCCAATGTGGGGCAAGAGGCCAGACACCCAGAGGTAGCAGAATGGAGACGTCTGGCTGGTGTGTAGGGTCTCAGAATCTTTAGAAGATATAAGAGAGCGATGTCTGCCCACTACCTTAGCAACAAGGTTTCGTATTTGGTGTGAGCCGATATACTGTAGGTAGCAGGTGGAAGGCGATGAGAACTGTGACATGGCTGGGCCCAGGGAGGTTGTAGATCCACATTCAAAACATATTTTGCAAGGGATGCCTTGCTTATCGTGAGGTCAGCAAACATTCATTTTGAGAAATTTAACAGCGCAAGTGCTTCACCTCCGAGTCGGTTTGGAGCGATGAAAGCAGTCTCAATAAAAGGGAAACTGCCCGGGGGAAAAAAAGAAAACAGCAATTGTCACAACGTGAGCTGGAGAGAAGCTGGCATTTATGGGAGCTTTATATTACTTCCCAAACCCCCAATGGGAGCTGTGTGCGTGATCAGACAGGCAACAGCAGCTCTGATCAGGTTTAGTGCTCCAGTTGAAAAAGGGCTTGTTGCAGCGTGGAGCTGCAACAAGGCTTATGGCTGAAGTTTTCCTCACAGCCTGCTGGAGTACTGGAGAGTATGCTAAAAGAAGTTTCTATATATATATATATATATATATATATATATATATATATATATATATATATATATTTATATATATATATCCGTCATTCATGATTTTTTTATAAAGCAGAGAGGGTAACAGATAGACACGGGATCGTAGCTGAGAAAGTGCCATGTCAGGGATCAAACTGCCGACGGAATGCGCCACACGTCTAGCCAGGAAGTTCATATTTGCTCTCTTCCTTTCTTCTTCAGCTTGTATTGATCCTGCTAAACCATCCGGTTAGTGCTTTTTTCCACTGAAAAACTTGCTCCTCCAAGTGCTTTCAAAGGGTTTGCTACACTCGTATGTATTTGCGTCATGTAGACATCTGTTAATTTCCATAAAAAACAACCCTGTTCAGGATTAATGTTTCTTAATGTGTCTCATTGCAATTTCTTGAATTGTTTTTTTTTTTTTTTGCTTAACTCATTGTCACAATTCCAATTTCATCTCTCAGATCAGCATCTCCATCTGTACAACCAAAAATAAAATAGCCCCCAGTGAACACTTGTGCACAACTGGAGCATTTAGAAAATAAATTTGGCATTTACTATTCACAGTCATAATTCAAAACTGTAACGGATCAGATCACAAAGAATGATTATTGTCTACATATTTGATGAATGGAGGCTAATTACTCAATAATTTGGCAGCATTTAGCATTACATCATTACTGTTAGGGGAAAACACTTGAGGGAGTGACTAAGTCATATCCCATTTTATTTGTGATATAGAGGGAGGGAAAGACAGTGTGGCACATTCTAATGCAAATTCCTTGCTGTAACTGAGCCACAGACCCAGGGGGTGTGTGCGTGTAAAACACACACACACACACACACATAAACACACACGAACACAGGCACACACACACACAGAGGCAAAGGGGAAATCTAATAGGAGTCGTGCATGGTGAATAATGTACGCATGCTGAGCAGATCCATTGGTCAGACTGTTGTCACAGGGTACTATTGACAAAGTTCCCTCGACTGGAGTAGAGCTTTTGAAGTCTGCATTTCTTTCTCCTCCTTGCCTGCCAGTCATTTCCCGATGGACTCTCCCATTAATAAACACGCTGTAAAACACCTTCCTGATCGAGGTGGCACGGGCCAGGAGAATCGATGGGAGTTCACTTGAGGACGACGTCTATCTGTGACCTGGACCCCGCAATTAAATTGGGATGCACAGCAATGCAGTTGTTAAATATCAATGTAAATGATAGGGACACCCAGCTAAAACACCTGTGTTTTTTACAGGCAATGTGTTTTTATGGCAAGCTAATGCATAAAAGGAATTTTGTGTGATGCATAATTGGATGTAGCATCTGTCTAGTCGGGGGGGGTTTACACAAGACTATTCCATTCCCCATTCTCTCTACTGGCTGCCACCCCATACTGGTGTTTGGTTGTGCCATACTGCCATTCCATACTGGTGTTTGGGTGTGCCATACTGTCATTGCGTACTGGTGTTTGGGTGTTCTATACTGCCATTCCATACTGGTGTTTGGCTGTGCCATACTGCCATTCCATACTGGTGTTTGGGTGTGCCATACTGCCTATACATACTGGTATTTAGGTGTGCCATACTTCCATTCCATACTGGTGTTTGGCTGTGCCATACTGCCATTCCATACTGGTGTTTGTGTGTGCCATACTGCCATTACATACTGGTATTTAGATGTGCCATACTTCCATTCCATACTGGTGTTTGGCTGTGCCATACTGCCATTCCATACTGGTGTTTGGGTGTTCCATACTGCCATTCCATACTTGTGTTTGGGCGTGCCATACTGCCATTGCATACTGGTGTTTGGGTGTTCTATACTGCCATTCCATACTGGTATTTGGCTGTGCCATACTGCCATTCCATACTGGTGTTTGTGTGTGCTATACTGCCATTCCATACTGGTGTTTGTGTGTGCCATACTGCCATTCCATACTGGTGTTTGGGTGTTCCATACTGTCATTCCATGCTGGTGTTTGGGTGTTCCATATAGCTACTGCCATTCTATGCTGGTGTTTGGGTGTTACATACTGCCATTCCATACTGGTGTTTGGGTGTTCCATACTGCCATTCCATACTGGTGTTTGGGTGCACCATACTGCCATTCCATACTGGTGTTTGGCTGTGCCATACTGCCGTTCCATACTGGTGTTTGGGTGTGCCATACTGCCATTACATACTGGTGTTTAGGTGTGCCATACTTCCATTCCATACTGCCATTCTATACTGGTGTTTGGCTGTGCCATACTGCTATTCCATACTGGTGTTTGGGTGTTCCATACTGTCATTCCATGCTGGTGTTTGGGTGTTCCATACTGCCATTCCATACTGGTGTTTGGGTGCACCATACTGCCATTCCATACTGGTGTTTGGCTGTGCCATACTGCCGTTCCATACTGGTGTTTGGGTGTGCCATACTGCCATTACATACTGGTGTTTAGGTGTGCCATACTTCCATTCCATACTGCCATTCTATACTGGTGTTTGGCTGTGCCATACTGCTATTCCATACTGGTGTTTGGGTGTTCCATACTGCCATTCCATGCTGGTGTTTGGGTGTGCCATATAGCTACTGCCATTCCATGCTGGTGTTTGGGTGTTACATACTGCCATTCCATACTGGTGTTTGGGTGTTTCATACTGCCATTACATACTGGTGTTTGAGTGTTTCATACTGCCATTCCATACTGGTGGTTTCGTGTGCCATACTGCCATTCCATACTGGTGTTTGGCTGTGCCATACTGCCATTCCATACTGGTGTTTGAGTGTTTCATACTGCCACTCCATACTGGTGTTTGAGTGTGCCATACTGCCATTACATACTGGGGTTTGTGTGTGCTCTGAGTACAAAGTGAACAGTGAAAAAAAAAAAAAAATTTATTAAAAAAAAAAAAACATCCAGTGAATCATGACTCAATGCTGTTAGTTCACCTTACATTAAAATCTCAGAAGTACATTAGGCTGCAAGTTTTTACTTGAAATGTGCTATACATTAAAAGCATATCTCTCACACAAACCAAATTATAAACCAAGCACTTTACTGTTTGTTGGTTACTTTCATCCCTCTGAAGGGCTTTTCTGTCTCCTTCAGTAAGACCAGCCTGGCAGGTGGAATGGATATTTTTAGTTATTACAGTGTACCAATGTAAGCAGAGCTTGAAACGACAGTCTTCTTTTAGCCTGAGATATAGCAGTTACATCTCTTGTGATTGGATGAATGCCTATGTGAGAGGAACTGATAAAACTACCCGTACAGTATAATCCTTAAAACCCTTGCCTCATTAGCAAGTTAGATAATTAACAGTCCTGCTGGATTAGAAGGATTAATCCCCTGTCCATGAAGCAGAGGAATTGGATGAGGGATTAGAAATGGCTTATCTACAGTAGTTAGATTATCCCTGCCAAAAAAGGTATAAAGGGTTTGTAAGCAACCTTCTGTTGGGGAAAAAAATTGTGAATGGATGGGTGTGTGTGTGTGTGTGTGTGCATGCATGCGTACACGAGTGGTTTTATACGTGCGAGTGCTCCAGCAGTCTAGTAAGAACACAGTGAAGTTCTGTTTTCACAAGGTCAGTTTAAAGTCTACTGTCCAGATAAGCCTCTGTTTGGTACATTTGACAAATGTACAAAGATCTGTATCTCAAAAAGTGCAAAAAAAGATATTTATTCCAAACTGTAACACCACAGAATCGTGTTGAATCTTTTTTCAAATTATGGTGTACATCTACAAACAAAAGAAGAGGCACTTTAATCTTTAACCAAAATGCCAATGTAAGACTTTCTGTCCACTGGATTCTGTCCTAAAATACCGCCTAAAAGAGAGAAACTGGCTCCTCACTATACCTTGTAAAGGCGAGTCAAATGAGTCCATGCTTATATCTCAATCACTCCTAATATCTAAAACAGTATTAGGTGGTTGAATTTTGATAAGACAGGTGCTTGTTTTTATCAATATAAATCAATTAGTTAATTAAGATATGGTCATTTTTGTTCTTAGTTAACATGAATAGATTTTATAAATACATTTAATAGGGAAACTGACCGAAAATTAGTTTAGTTTCTTGTGGCTTTCAAACACAGGTTAGGCAGGGTTCAGTCCTTCACAAAACATTAATAACACATACCTGTCAAGTATTGTCAATTCCAAATTGATCAGAATTAAGTAAATGAGAGCTGGAATTAAAATTGTGCTTGCAGGGCCAGGAACTGGAAACACAGCTCTAAAGATTACCGCAAAGTCAACACGGTTACTAAAGCTGACTCCTATCCACTTCCTTGCATGGAAGATTGTGTGGACCCGGTTGGCTCAGCAAAGTTCGCAAGCAAATTTGACCTCCTAAAAGGGTACTGGCAAGTCCCTTTAACCCCACAGGCACAAGAGATTGCTGCGTTCATCACTCCTTCAGGACTGTATTCTTACACTGTTATGCCGTTTGGTTTACGGAATGCGCCAGCGTCATTCCAGCATCTTATGAATAAGGTAGTATCTGGGTTGGAAGGATGTGCAGTATATTTAGATGACATAGTAATCTATAGTGACACTCAGGAAGATCATTTGCAGCGTCTTCAGGCTCTGTTCAGCCGCTTAGCCTGGGCGTGTCTCACCGTCAATCTGGCCAAGTGCAAATTCGCCAAGGCAACGGTGACATACCTGGGTAAGGTGGTTGGCCAGGGTCAGGTACACCCTGTAAGAGCAAAAGTGTTGGCTATTGATCAGTTTCCCCCTCCATCCACCAAGAAAGAGCTTGCAAGGTTCTTGGGTATGGTCGGGTATTACCGCAGCTTCTGTGAAAACTTCTCCACAGTGGTGGTGCCCCTTACTAACCTCCTCAGCTCAAAGGTTAGGTTTGATTGGTCCCCCAGATGTCAGAGAGCGTTTGAGGATGTGAAGGCTCTGCTCTGCTTGGCAACTGTATTGGCTGCTGCACAGATAGGTCAGCCTTTTAAGAAGTATGTGGACACCAGCAAGGTGGGAGCAGGGGCTGTGCTTTTACGAGCTGGTCCCGATGGCATTGAGCGTCCTGTTAGCTTCTACTCAAAAAAGTTTAATTCTTACCAGTTGAACTATTCTGTAGTAGAGAAAAGGCATTAGCATTGATCTGGGCACTGCAGCATTTTGAGGTCTATGTTGGGACAGGTCCTTTGGTGGTCTATACCAACCACAACCCCGTTACCTTTTTTCACTCGCTGCAGAACCCAAATCAGCGTCTTATAAGATGGTGTCTGTTCTTGCAGCCTTATCATCTTGATGTCCGGCATGTGAAAGGCTTAGATAATGTCATGGTAGTTGCGCTGTCCTGTGCGCTTTCGCCATGAGTGTTCCTGTTCTTCTCACCCATGTCTGTCTCCTTCCCATTCTAATTTATTCAATCCTTTTCTCTTACAGTGCTTCTCTAAGGCGCCTGAGTTGCTGAGTCTGGGGCTTGAGCTGGCTGGATAAGGAGTTGACAGGCACATCTGTTGTGAGTGAGACAACTAGTCAGGTACAGTTGAGTGGGGTTAGTGAAAAAAGTGGAAAAATTAAGCCGGTAGTATACCTGTAGCTCAGATGGGTCAAATGTTAATAAATGTTAATGTATTGTGATTATTTAAAATTGTAGTAAAAGAACATTTTCTTGAAGGGAAATTTATTTCTTTTATTGTTATTGATTGTTTACTTGAGTTAGTGGTAAATATTTTGGTTTTGAGGAGAGGTTGTCCCAGTGACCCTAGGGTCCCTGTTTTATGGGAGGGGGTGTGACGACCCTCCCCAACACTGCTTGCTTTGCTTGTTGCTGGTTCCTTGTCTCTGTGTTGCAGGATTGGTGGGCAGAGCTGGCAGGGTGGAGCTGGGGAGGGTCATCAGTGCAAATGGGGCACACCTGGGTCCTGTGTGCTCCAGGCCTTAAAGTTCTATGCCCCCTCCAGTCTGGTCTTCCTCTCTCCACCTGGTTGTTCTTTTGTTTGGAAGCCTTTCTTTGTTTTACACCTTACAAGATTAATGCTGCACATCCATGCACTGCTACTGATACTCATCTGTATTGGTTGGTCTGTTTGTTCTTTTGTACTTAGCATAATCTTTAATAAATATCTATTTTGTTATTCCTTCAATTGTGCCTGTGTCTCCCTTTTGTTGCAAGCCTGAGCCAGTTTGTAACACAAGGGATTTCATGTGAATGCTGCATTGCTCAAGGGAGAAGGTGATTCAAAGCATCATCCACTCTCACCCAGCTCCGACCTGCACATGCTCTTTATGTCATCCAGTGTCCAGTAGGATATTTAATGGCATTTCCTATTATATCCCTGGAGGGTAAGACAGTAATAGGCCACATGGAGTCAAAACATGAATCTTTCTATTTGTTATCCTGGTTCTCTAACCGCTAGCCCACACTGCCTCCCCACCTCCGAGCCCTTTTCCCAATCGTCTTTCCTGTCCATATTTGGCAGGCTCTCCTGAACCGTAGTCATCATGGGGGGAATGGCTCAGCACATTCTCTGTCAGCAGTCTAGATATATTATCAATGAAGGACGTCATTCAACAGAATGAAAAATCTGCATTCTGGCTTGATTGTCTCTCTCCCCCCTTCAAATTCATAAAACTAATTTTTTCATTTAGGACAATGTTGACAATATTAGATAGTTGCGGTCAAGTGATTCCCTTTCTTTCCAAAGCTTTTTTTTTATGGTGAATTGAAAAAGAGGGAGTTGTGGTGACCTAATAAGCTCAGCTGTTTCTGCATTAGTCTTTTTGAGCAGTAGCCACACATTGAGAAGATAAGACCAGAAGAGGTTAACAGCCACCATTTTAATTTTGATTCCAGAGGAATCAAAATTATGCAATATAAACATGTCATGGTTGTCAATATATAACTTTGTGTTTTTCATTTTAAATGAGAGAATTAAAGATCATAACTACTATTAAGTGATCAAATGTTATTTTCTTTAAATTGTCATTACAGCTTTTTACGATTGCCTTGACTCATTTTGCACAACAGAGTTTCAATGTACAAAACTCTTAACACAGAATGCTACACTGCTCATTTTGGGTTCAAAATGTAATATAGAATGCAAAAAAATACCAGTGTCAAATCAGAGAATATTACAATTTTTTTCGATTGCTAAGACGCATTTTATGAAACAATTCCCCTTTTTCTCAAAACTATTACCACAATCCCAAAACTACACATCAATCAGTACAAACCTCAAACATCCATGCCAAACTTAAATCCTCTTCTCAAATTATACTCTTCCATCAAATAACTCTTGATCAAATTGAACTTTGACTCAAGCACACTCAAATCAATCAGACAATGTAGATTACCCATAACATACCAGTGAGTTAAATTCAAAGCACTACTGCAAAAACCTTTTATAGCAGTCAGGAGTTACTTTCCAGATATTTTATTTGCAGTACTGAAAAGTGAAAATTACTGTACAGTACACAACACAGTTGAGTAATTTCAAAAGAGAGTAGCATTCAAAAAAGGAACTCAAAAAAGTATGTGCAGCATACAGTTTTTTTTTATTGCCAAGACACATTTCTTGAAATTGTGCTCCATTTCCCAAAACTCTAAACACAAATGCATAACTGCACACTCATCTTCACAAACTTCAAACTTCCATGTCAAAACCAAACTCTCCACTCAAAACCGTGTAATCTTACATCTAAACCATACTTTGCCTTCAGACATCACACAAAAGCCATAAAATACACATACACTACAAAATAGCCATTACACACTGGTGAGATCAATTCAAAACACTAGCGTAAAAACCTGTTACTGCAATGAATAATGGCGATTATGGTTTTCCCCCAGAACAACCTCTTTACATGATGTACGCAATATAAAGACACAACACATGTATTTGCAATTTGCAAAATTTTTAATTCCTCAATGTACTGTAGTAAAATAAACTGACATTGAGTGAAAAAGTAAATGTTCTGTAAAAATATGCAACTGATACATAAAGAACGTAGAATACAGTAAAATAATTTCCATGTATTTACCAATATAAACCAATGAAAAAAAACTGTTTGTACATAAAGAAAGAAATCACATTTATTCTGCCTCAGCATCCCGTCTCTGGTCTGGGTTAGGCCAGAGATTCTCATCAACGTCACAGACAATATTAGCCCCAGGCAGGCAGCAGGGGGAAAAAACACCTTGCATGCCTTATCCACCCCTGGCAAGCCTCAACTGTAATATCTAAACAAGCCTCCTCCATGGCCTGGAGGAGTTGAACACGGATGTAGGGGTCTCAGTCATAGACCTTCCACCGCAATGCCGAAAAAAAATCCTCTATGGGGTTTAGGAAGGGAGAATATGCAGGTAGAAAGATGTTGCTGAATCTTGGGCTGTTCGTGAACCAGTCACGAACTAGAGCAGCCCGGTGGAAACTGACATTGTCCCAAATGACAACGTAGCATGGCTGCTCTGGTTGTGCTGGCTCCCTCTGGTCTAGTTGGTATACATGATCTCGCAGACCATCGAGGAAAGACAGCAGATGCATGGTGTTGTATGGACCAAGGGTAGCATGGCGGTGGAGGATCCCTCGGTGGCTGATGGTGGCACACATGGTCACATTCACTCCTTGCTGGCCAGGGACATTCACAATGGCCCGGTGGCCAATTATGTTCCTCCCCCTTCTCCTCCTTTTGGTAAGATTACTGTAAATCCTGCTTCATCAACAAAGATGAGTTCATGAGTGTCTCTGGCATCAATATCAAAAATTCTCTACAAAAGAGATGAAACTCAGTACAGTGATGACTACTCTGAAACATATTGCTATAATACACAAAAGTAGGCCATCATATAGCCTGTACTACAGTATATACTGCTGTAATACATAACTGTATTCAAATACTTGATACAGTATGAAAAACCATACTTGCACATATTCCAAGCGCTGGTCTTTGAGTCTATCGGAGTTCCTTTCAAAAGGAACACGATAGGCCTGTTTCATCCTCAACCTGTTCCAGAAACTACTTGTCTCCTTGCCCTTCCTCTTCCTCCTCCTCCTCCTCTCCTGTGTCCTCTTCTTCTACCTTCAGGTCTTTGTGGATCCATTGTTCCAAAACAAGTGAACTGACCCATGGCCCTTTTATTTATCTATCCTGAGGTTCTGATTGGTGTGTGAACAATTTTGACTCTTAATGTTTCCACCTCTGGAATTGTGTGTTAAATGTGTTTGAGCTGTGATGACTTGAGTTAATGATATTGAATGCCAGTGCTTTCTAAATGAGCACATGGTGCAGCCAGTGATATATGAAGGGATTTGTGCATAGAGCTTTTCACAAAAAGTTCAACAAATCTGAATCATGTGTGAAAACAGGGGAATAGTGTTTATAGTTTTGGGAAATGGGTCTGTCTTTTGGTAGATGGCGTCTTCGTTTGGGATGTTTAGTTAATAGGCCCAGTTATAGTGTGTAAGCGATCGAGAAAAACTGTAATAAAAAAATGGCAATTTAGAGAATAGTTTACACACTACTCAGCATCGTCAGCTTGATCACCGTCTCGTCTCTGGGCTGGGTCAGGCCACAAAATTTCATTCACATCACACATGATGTTAGCTCTTGCACCCTTGGATGGATTGAAGCGCAACATCTCCACAGGCCTCCTCCATGGCCTGCATGAAATTTCCCCGCACATAAGGGTTTTGATCGTACACCTTCCACCGCCATGCAGAGAAAAATTCCTCAATAGGGTTGAGGAATGGTGAATATGCAGGCAGAAATAACACAGAAAATCTAGGGTGGTCAGTGAACCAGGCACGAACCAGAGCAGCACGATGGAAACTGACGTTGACCCAAATGACAACATAGTGGAACTGCTCTGGCCGCCATGGCTCCCCTTCTTCCTGTTGATGTATGTTGTTTTCCATGTTATTTAGGAATGCAATGAGGTGTGCCGTGTTGTAAGGCCCCAGGGTAGCATGGTGGTGGAGGACGCCCCGCTGGCTGATAGCGGCACATAGGGTCACGTTGCCTCCTCATTGTCCTGGCACGTCAACAATGGCGCGCTGATCAATGATATTTCTTCCTCTTCTCCGCCTTTTCGTCAGGTTACTGTAAACCCCGCCTCATCAACAAAGACGTATTCGTGGGGTTCGGCCAGAACATCAAGCTCAAAAATTCTCTACAAAAAACATTGTATATATATTGGAAATACAGTAATGTATGTACTAGAGTATGCAGTGTACACACACTTTTCCACAATGAAAAATATGCCTTGTATACAGTCATTTACAGTAAGGCACTACAGTACACACATTACATTACCATACAGTACTGTTGTACTGGAGAGGTAGACCATCATAGTATGCACTACAAATATAGTACTGTACATGTACCTAAAAGTAGTGTACCATATTGGGCTTACATGCACATATTGAAACTGTTGGTTCTTCACCCTGATTGCATTTCTTTCAAAAGGTACTCTGTAAACTTGCTTCATCCTCAGCCTATTGCGGTGAAGTATGCACTGTATGGTTGATATGGCAATACGGTCAATCCCTCCAATAATGCCCTGATCTTGAATGATCCTCATCTGAATTTTACGCAGGCGAATGGTATTGTTTGCAATGACCATGTTCACTACTGCCGTCTCTTGGTCATCTGACAATAGCCGTTGCCTGCCTCCAGCCAGTGGCCGCCTCTCAGTTCTGCAAAAACACAATGTGAGCAAACAATTACCGATGATTACTGAGTCATCCATATAGTCTGTAAATACACTTCAACATTACATAGACAGCATATCCTCTCACAGTAGTACAGCAGATACAATATGTAACAGTACAGTAAATTACAGTATCTGTTTTCTTGTCTGAAAGTACGGACAATGGATGCCACTGTGAAACGGTTCAAGTTCGGCTGAACTCTCTGTCCAGCTTTCCTCATCGTCATACCATGCACCAGCAAATGGTCAATCAAGGTGGCACGTATTTTGTCTGGGACAAATTGTCTCCTGCCTCTTCCTCTTTGTCTTCCTGTCATCCTTTGTCGTCCATTTTGAGGATCCATTGTTCAAAAGCACACAGATGCAAACTGTGGCCCTATTTATTGATCCTGAGATTGTGACTGGTGTGTTAAGAATTTTGCTGCCAAGTGTTTGTACCTAGAGAAAGGTGTGTTAAGTGACTTTAGGTTGTGATGACTTGAGTTAAATGTTTTGACTGCTAGTGTTTGTTCCATGAGCACAGTGTGTAACCAGTGATTCATGAGGGCATTTGCAGAGATTTGCAGAAAAAGTTTGACAATTTGCAGCATGTGTTAAAACAAGTGAAACATGTTTTTAGTTTTGAGAGTTGTGTTGGTCCTCTGACAGCTGAAGTAATCATTTGGGAGTTTGCTAAAAGAACCAGTTTTAGTGTGCTAGAAATCAAGAAAAACTGTATATGCAAACGTTTATCACAGCACCAGAACATTAGATATTTCAAACAATTAAGTTATTAAATTTTTTATCATTGCTGCATTTTCAATATACAACAGTCATCATCAAATAATGCTGCCAAACACAAAATCCTTCTGATAAAAAAAGAGTTTGAAAGTGTTCTTTGGGCATAACGCAAAATGCTATACTCCTAATCTTGGGCTCAAAATCATATATAGCATGCACAATAGAAACAACTGAACCAAATTAGATTGTATTTCATGCTAAAGTTTATTATAGTGTCAGAACAGTGGATATGTTCATCGTTGAAGTTTAATTATTGGTGCATTTTCAAATACAACGGCCATTATCAAATAATGCGGTCAAACACAAAATACTTGTTAGCAAAAAAGACTATGCAATGGTCATTTCCTCATAAATACTTGAAATTATGTACAGCAAGCATCCCCTGTGATAGACTGCAGTATAGCGCTTGTGTTTTTATGAAAGACAAAATATTAGATCAGATTATATGAAGTTTAATCATTAAAGAAAAATCATACAGTAATGCAGTATTGTAAACGCAACTGTATTGTACAGTAAAAACAAAAACAACAGTAAAAGCAAAAACAGTTACAGTAACAACAGACTTCACTGTAAAGTAAAAAAAAAACCTGCTTTTCGGTGCTTAAGCAGCATTTTGCCTCTCCGCTGTATTTACATTACATTACATTACAGGCATTTGGCAGACGCTCTTATCCAGAGCGACGTACAACAAAGTGTATAACCATAACCAGGAACAAGTATGACGAAACCCCTAGAGAGAAGTACCGGTCCAAGTGCAGGGAACAACCGCATAGTTCAACTTGGACCCTGAAGGTTAAACTGATTAACACTAACACAACGAGAACGGCAACAACGCAGTCTATGGAAAAAATACAAGCAGTAGTTAAGACAGTTAATGCACCTAAGTCACCTATTTGGCCACAGAATTTCATCGACGTCGCATTTGATGTCTTTGTTGGCAAGACAGCGCTGGTAAAATCTTTTAGAGTGCCTTATCCACCCTTGACACTGCTGGGCTGTAATGTCATTGCATGCCTCATCCATGGCCTGATGGAGCATTGCCTGCTCATATGGACACCTATCGTATACCTTCCACCTCCAGGCCGAGAAAAATTCCTTGATGGGGTTCCGAAAGGGGGAGTGAGATGGAAGGAATTTTGATCAGAACTCTGGATGGGCTGTAAACCAGTCTCGCACAGCCAATGCACGATGGAAGTTTACATTGTCCCAGACAATGATAAACACCGTCTGAGCATTTGGCTGTCACGAGACGGTTGTACAGCCCATCCAGAAAATGTATGAGGCGCACAGAGTTGTATGCCCCCAGCAGAGGGTCACGAGCCTCAACTCCATTGCGGGAATGGCAGCACACATTGAGATGTTGGCTCCACGCTGTCCCGGAACATCAACAGTGGCCCTCTGCCCAATTACATTCCAGCCCCGACGCCGGCGCTTGCAGAGATTAAATCCCGCTTCATCCACGTATATGATCTCATGCTGCTCTGCTCCAGCACTAATGTCCATCATGCTCTGAAATATAAAACACATGAGCATTACCAAGATAAACATAGACCAATGCTTTACTGTATGTACAATACGCAAAACAAGATTATTTCTATGCACCATATTGTAGCGCTTTCCAAATATCAATAAACTTGAATAGGCTACATTACAATGGATTAAGCCCAGGTGCTTTTCCTCATTGAACATGTTTGTTGCCCACAGGCTGACCAATCAGGGATGGATGTGTGTGGGCCTACCCATTGGTCTCAGGGCCGGGTCTAGGCAAACTAGGCATGTACAGCACCTATTACCTATATACTGTATATTTGTGCTGAATAGACCCCCTGGCGAAATTGGACCCTAGTCACATGACTAGTTTTCCTAGATCCAGCCCTTCAGACTAATGGGCAGGCCCACATACATACGTACATAATCCTAATGTGATGTCTAGTAGGGATGTATCCGAATCCAAATACCGTATTCGGGAAAGCACGAATAATGCGATGGAAACAGATATTTCTTCTACCCGAAGTTGCTCGTTATTATTCGGATTTGGGGGGGGGGGGAAGTCAGCTCCATGATGAGTTCTCATAGCCTCTATCAAACGTTACACGAGCAGAGCGAGAGAGAGAGAGAGAGATAGATAGAGAGAGAGAGAGAGAGAGAGAGGGGGCGGCACCAGTTACACACACCAACAAACTTTGAGCCACTGCGTTGCAAAACGTTTAATAAATAAGTTCTATACGTCAGCCATTATGTTTTTCAAATCGATTCATATCATTGTGGATGGCCATTAGATAAAAATGCCCATTCTGTTTGCAACAGGACTTTGATTTCACTAACTAGTCGTTTCATTTACTACACATTATTGAAAAGTAATCGCTATATTCTGTAGTCACCCCCACCGAATCAGCGCACAGCAGGCAGTGGGCAGCGGGCTGACTGTTCCCGGGTATCACTCAGGTTGTACAGCCCATCCAGAAAATGTATGAGGCGCACAGAGTTGTATGCCCCCAGCAGAGGGTCACGAGCCTCAACTCCATTGCGGGAATGGCAGCACACATTGAGATGTTGGCTCCACGCTGTCCCGGAACATCAACAGTGGCCCTCTGCCCAATTACATTCCAGCCCCGACGCCGGCGCTTGCAGAGATTAAATCCCGCTTCATCCACGTATATGATCTCATGCTGCTCTGCTCCAGCACTAATGTCCATCATGCTCTGAAATATAAAACACATGAGCATTACCAAGATAAACATAGACCAATGCTTTACTGTATGTACAATACGCAAAACAAGATTATTTCTATGCACCATATTGTAGCGCTTTCCAAATATCAATAAACTTGAATAGGCTACATTACAATGGATTAAGCCCAGGTGCTTTTCCTCATTGAACATGTTTGTTGCCCACAGGCTGACCAATCAGGGATGGATGTGTGTGGGCCTACCCATTGGTCTCAGGGCCGGGTCTAGGCAAACTAGGCATGTACAGCACCTATTACCTATATACTGTATATTTGTGCTGAATAGACCCCCTGGCGAAATTGGACCCTAGTCACATGACTAGTTTTCCTAGATCCAGCCCTTCAGACTAATGGGCAGGCCCACATACATACGTACATAATCCTAATGTGATGTCTAGTAGGGATGTATCCGAATCCAAATACCGTATTCGGGAAAGCACGAATAATGCGATGGAAACAGATATTTCTTCTACCCGAAGTTGCTCGTTATTATTCGGATTTGGGGGGGGGAAGTCAGCTCCATGATGAAACGTTACACGAGCAGAGCGAGAGAGAGAGAGAGAGATAGATAGAGAGAGAGAGAGAGAGAGAGAGGGGCGGCACCAGTTACACACACCAACAAACTTTGAGCCACTGCGTTGCAAAACGTTTAATAAATAAGTTCTATACGTCAGCCATTATGTTTTTCAAATCGATTCATATCATTGTGGATGGCCATTAGATAAAAATGCCCATTCTGTTTGCAACAGGACTTTGATTTCACTAACTAGTCGTTTCATTTACTACACATTATTGAAAAGTAATCGCTATATTCTGTAGTCACCCCCACCGAATCAGCGCACAGCAGGCAGTGGGCAGCGGGCTGACTGTTCCCGGGTATCACTCAGGGAAACTTTCGCATCGAGGAGGAGGTGCGGGAGCTAGCAAGACACAAGCCTGGTGTTCTACCTTGTATTTCAGTCAATATTCATCTGTTTAAGATGTAACATGCTGTAGGCCGATGTATCAGTATAGGTCTTGGCTATAAGGAACACGAAATCCATTCATGGTAACAGTTGAGACCAAGGGAAAATATGAGCACATCAGATGGTTTGCAGTCTATCCAAACTTAGTTCAGTAGAGGATAAATAAATAAAAATAAAACAGGCAAAAAAGTTCATGTAGGCTATTACTGTTATGTAATTAGGCTACTGTTGTAAAGTAGTAGGCCTAATTCATGTTTCCCTAGCGAACTGCCGTAACGTCAACACATCAAGAACCGCGAACGCAGCATCATTGAAATTTAAGATTATTCCCTTCAACTGAAGGATATGTTTCTATAAATCTTTACTGTAAATTGTTTCTATTTCCAATGCAAAACAGAATCTTTTGATTTATAAAACATTTTTTTCTGTTTCTGATTGTTCAATGTACCCCAGTTAAAGGGGGGGGGGGGGGGGGGGCAGACAGTTCATAAAACTTAGTTTAGTTAAAAATAAAAAGAGAGAGAGAGAGATGAAAAGTACAGTATGAGGATTTGGAAATATATTTCATAATTAATTATATGCCATTGCATTGCCAATGAATATTAGGTTAGAAAATACAACGTTTGCCTGATTTAACGTGACTTCCGGTATAAACCACGCCCACTTCCTGTCTTCTATCCGAATACAGATAATTTTGTTGGTTGAACAGATACAGATACAGATAATGACGTCTCTGCACACCCCTAATGTCTAGGGCATAATGTCAACCAGTCTACACATTTATGGAGGATGGGTTGCTAAAGTATTTGCTACTGTAGTATTGCAACATTGCTATACACATACCTGAACATATTCCAGCCTCAAAGCCTTCACTCTGTCTTCGTTCCTTTAGAAAGGCACCAAGTAAATTTGTTTCATTGTGATTTTTCAAAATTCGCCCAATTGTTGTTAGGCTGATTAAGTGGATGTTTTGAAGACTCCGTTATCTGCCAGTTTTTTTGGATTTCCTTGATCCGTATGTCATTTCTTTGAACCGCCATGTCTACTAGTGCCCTCTCCTGCTGGGCAGAGAGAAGACGGCCATGTCCTCCACCTGGTGGTGCTTTTTCAGTTCTAAAGTACAGTAAAAATAAAATTACAACAAAGATAATTCACACCCACACTTTAGTATTTATGAAATATACTGTAACACAGACAGCAATATCAATTGTACAATTACTGTAATTTCAATATACAGTGCCTGTACAGTAAATTACACATATTGACTTACCGATTATCTCTCTTAAAAATTCTTGTTATGGATGCCACAGTTGACCTTTTCAGGTTTGGCTGCACAACCCTCCCAGCTTGAGCCAGTGTTAGACTTCTGTTTACATCATCGACATTAGTGGCTCTAATTTCATTTGACACAACTGCTCTTGTGCCTCCTTGGCCACGACCGCGAGCCCGTCCACAGGTCTGTCCTTCGTTACCAACCTCAACCTCACCGACCTGTTCCATGTTGCCAGAAACTGGGGCTGATTGGCACAAGTGCACAACTTGACTTTAATCGTGAATAAAATCATTTTAAGAATCATTTGTGAACATTAAATGCATGTTTTTTAGCTGAGATCTTAATCTTTCAATTAGTACTGGTTAGACTATTTTAACATATGGCACGTCTGAGAACTATGGCAGAGTGAAAAGTGTGCCAACCAACCCCGATTTCCCCTACTTCTGTCTCATATTCATCGTTTGATTTCAAATCCAAATGCCTTAAGTATACAGAAAAAATAATAAAATTCACTCTACCGTTCCCATACTTCCCATACTCCCATGGAGGGCACTGTGCACACACACGTACACACACATACACTATTATTTGTCCACAGACACCTTAGGTCTAATTCTTGATTAGGTTTGATTGGGATTGAGCCGCGAGCATCAGGATCCACTCACCTGGACTATGTCTCATACTCTTATTCTCAGACTCAATAATCTTATAGAAAAAGAGTGTTTTCCTTATCTAATTTGTGTTTATCTTCAAAATCAGATTGTTTTACTGGCTAATCCAGTAAATTAATCACCCACACCACACAAATGCACAGAATTTCACTCACAGTGGTATTCTTTACGACATCTTTCTCTTGAAAAACTTTTTCCTAGTCTACACAGGAATTGAAACTCTTTTAGCAGATATCTTCTGCCACCTGGCGACTTTGTTGTGATACTGCAACTAAACGTCGATTCTCACTGCTGGGAAGAAAAATCTTTATCATATACCCACATCGGTATGTCTTTTGCCTTGAATGTTCAGCTAGGGATTTCAGTGAATTGGCTTTCTCTCTCTCTTACAAAACATTACAAATTGGTTAAATGAATGGCAAAAACAAAATCACTCTGGCACAGGATTATTAGTTTTGAACTAGCAAAAGTACACTCTGCGATTGTAAGAAAATACACGAGAATGAGAGTAATTGTTTTCTGGTTCAGTGTAACTGCTCAGTTGGGGGGGAAATTACTCATTTTGTCGGTTTCCTTTTCAGACGATTTTCAGGAGTTGGGGTGGGTGTTCAATTGCATCCAGGACTACGGCTACGCAACTTTATTATAATCCGGATAAATAATAAAATAACAAAAGTATACGTTCGTTCGGGGATGAAAATATGGGGCCATGTGTCAGACCACAAAGTAGGCTATACTCGACTGCAGTTTTGAAACACAAATCAAAGCCTGGGAGACATTGCATTCCTTCAATGTCATCGGATCACGTGCATTTATAAGATTACTAATTATACACTTAATTTACTGGCACCCGTGAACGTTGACCGAATGAACTTCAGCACCATAATCTCACCATCACCGCAAAAGTAACGAATAACGTCACAGATAGCCTGTGTACAGGCCACGAAGAACATATAAATGTAATCAAAAAATAAATTAAAGACTGTTTGTGTTGTACAACATGGAATTGTGTTGATATTCCTTAGGGTCTCCATTACTTGGGAATTTCCTGAGAACCAAAGATAGTTAACTTGGAAACGCCTGAAATCATTCTTCATAAGGAAGCAGTGGGTAGTGCATCAATCACTACCATGTTATCGATGTTAACTCTCTGCCGCCTGTGACACCACACTTTTCGAGACCTCGCTTGTTAAGCGTAGGCTACTGTTGAACTTTACGACCTTTTTAACTGTTTGCCCAGTGAAGCAGGTTGAATATAGCTAAATGGGGAGATTTATCAAACCGCAGTTTTCGATTTTTCTTTTCCTCATTAGTAATTATTTTTGTGTGTCGGGATTAGAGCTCACACTGCTCCACACCAACGATGTCCACGCACGAATAGAGGAGACTAGCGTGGATTCAGGAAAATGTACTAAAGGAGTGTGCTTCGCCGGAGTTGCGAGGAGGTATACGAAAATAAGAGAAATTCGGAACATCGAGAAGAACGTGTTGCTGCTTGATGCAGGTGACCAATTTCAGGGAACAGTCTGGTTCAACCACTACAAGGGTGCTGAAGCTGCGTATTTTATGAACAAACTGGGATATGATGCGATGGTAAGAGTTTGGAAGAAACTTTACAAATAATAGAAATGTCAATTCTACATTTTAAGTGAAAAGTGCATACACGGGGACGTGTCTTCCTTCCTGAATCATAATTTTGTAGTAATACTGTGCGATTATTATTTTATTTTATTTTTTCTTAACACATGATTTACCCCGCTGTGACCAACATTAACCGAAGGATTTGGAATTTGGATTTGGAAAGCATGCATAGAGGTGATCCTCAAAGCAAGCCATGTAGGTATTTATCTCAAATTAAATTGGGATGGGTAGGCTAAAACAGAATATATGGCGTTAAATTGCAATTCGGTAGGTTACAGTCATATTAAATCACTGTTTGGAAAATAAATATCTGATGAAAAAGTTTTCAACGTAGCCCACTAAAAGGCCAAGTTACACATACAAAACGCTGTCTATAAGTCTTTCATTCAAACTGGCAAAATCCAGGCCTGCCATTAAAAGTAGCCTATTCAAAATTACGGCATCAATGTATCGAAGTTACTGAACAAGAAACAATATTGGCTATCTTACCTCACACAAATTAAACAAGCTGTATTCCAAAGCAATGCTACCCAATGTTTCCTAAATTAATAACTTATAGACAGTGCTTTGTATGTGTGAGTAACTTGGTATTGTTGTACGGTGAAAATGTGTTTTCATCAGATATCATTTCTTTTTGTACTGTGTTTGTTATGAGTGACTGATGATATAATTCATATATAAATGTAGGCTATGACAGACATGCATACACATAAATGCATGCAAACACACAAAGACCTAGGCCTACATTCTGAAAGAAATAGGCATGGATTGGATCATTTTTCCTTTACCATGAATGTCAAAAAATGAAAGTGTAATATTTTTAAACTGAAGTGTTTTAATGGGCTGTTGTACACAACAGACCTACTAATTGTTTGTTTGTCAGTAGAGGATCTATAGGGCTAGCTAACATTAATTAGAAATGCGGTGTTTCTGGGTAGCTACAGAAGCCTAGTTAGAAAGTAGTTATAAGTACAGGTGCAGTGATACATGTGAATGAATTGTTTTCACTTAAAGAAAAGCGATATAGGTTACCTGGCGCGAAGAAGTAATTGTCTTGCACTAGTTAAGTACCTTGCTCAAGGGTACAATGGTACCTGGGTATCGAACCTGTGGCCTTTAGGTTACTCGACTCAGTAAGTAAGAATTAATATCAGTTACATTCTACTAGCCTGATGTTCATTGTGCAAATTTTGTTTTGGGAAATTTTTGTGTTGCACAAGGCTTGTATGCCTCCAATGGTGACTTCTGGGTTTGTTTTTTTTTATTCATCAGTTTTTATTACTTTTCTGTCCCAGTATACCTCACAGAATGTTAGCTCTTTCTAAGATAGTTGTGTCCACACATGGTTCCACTCTCACCACATTTTGTAAAGTGTGAAGGTTATGTTGAACCTAGTCTTGTGGAATTTTCTTGCAGTGTATTTGTTTTTCGTGTAACCACACTTTATTCCCCCAGACTCAGTTATCTCTTTGTTCAGTAATGAGCAGTACAATTCAGTAATGAGTTATTTACAATGTGGAAAACCTTGTTGAGTTGTTGAAGGAAAAAACACTGGATTTCCACTTCCAAGGGATATATCACAGTGCTGCCAGAGAAAGAGGTTCACATTACAGAGCTGAGTTCTCCCACCTCCAATGCTATTTTGCCTTTACATTGTGAAAGTGCATATTTTAAATATTACAAATGACTGAACACATTAATGTCATGGTACCTTGTGTTTTTCACTTGAGAAGATGAAACTCCTGAGACAGTACAGAATTGAGTGTGGTGGTCGGCATTTCACAAAGCCCAATCAAGACCTACTTTACATACATTTTGCCAAATGTTAGCTGGTTGACTATAATCCAACTCTACCATGTTTTGGTGGGATTTGTTGTTTTTTGTTTTATTTATTTATTTATTTATTTTTTAAATTTCTTTTCATGATTGTAGGCATTTGGAAACCATGAATTTGACAATGGAGTGGAGGGATTGCTGAAGCCCTTTCTCCAGCAGGTCAACTTCACAGTTCTCAGCGCTAACATCAAGCCAGATCAAACTGTGGTGCCAGAACTGAGTCGCTCTTACTTTCCCTATAAGATATTTGCCGTTGGCTCTGACAAAGTGGCCGTGGTGGGCTACACATCAAAAGAAACACCAGATTTGTCAGTGCCAGGTAAGAACACTTTCTGTGGTTCTTGGATTTCTTTTTTGATTAGTCACTTGTTACTTCACGGTTTACCGGTTTAATATTTAGCTTTAGGTATGCCCACAGCACACCCCATTTCCTCCTTAGAGCCAGCATCACAACTTCCTGTTATTATTTTTGATAGATCAGTTGCTTAACCATGAGCTGTAAACTGAGGCCCTGGCATCTGATCCATTGAATCAGACAGCTGAAAATGAACCAATGATTATCCACTTCAATCAAGGGGTATTTCCTTTTAGAAATCATTGTATGACTCCATTGTACTTGGGTACTTGGTGATGTTATGTGATGTTAGCCATTACTGTAGTAGTTTGCTTTTTATTGTACATGAAAGTACCAGTACAGAATTTCAACTTATTTAAAAGGAGATACTTGTTCATTTCTGCTGGTCTTTGTCAGATCAGCCACAGGTTGAAAGGTGAACCCATAACCAAAGCAAGAAGAGTTGTAATGGTTAACTTATGTGACAATTGAGTGATACCCACCAGGGAAGTGGCTGTAAACTACTGTCATATTGGGCAGCGGTCTTCAATCCAGTTCCTGAATAGCCACAGGATCTACATACAGAGCACTCAATCAATCAGTTAAATAAATTAAAACAGTTGATTGTATAGTTAACTAACCTCATCTGGTGTTTCCGACCTGAATTGGAAGCAAAAAAAAAGAGCGGACATTGTGGATCTGAAGGATCTGGGTTAACCACTTCTGAATTTGGGGGTTCCTAGTCTGCAGGTTCATGCTCATCCAAACCAGGAAATCCAGAAACTGCTTGATGTCAAAACATAATTTTTAGTATTATTTTTTCTTGGCCCGCTAGCTCTGCTAAATCTGTAGGTGCAAATATCTCTCTCTCGCCCTCTTTCTCTCTGTCTTTCACTCTCTTGTGCTCTCACTCTGTATAGGTCCGTACTTGGCATTTGAGGATGAGGTCAGTGCTCTGCAGGTCCAGGTGAACAAGCTGGCCACTCTTGGCATCAATAAAATCATTGGCCTCGGTCACTCTGGCTTTGAGGTTGATAAAGAGATTGCCAAGAAGGTGCGAGGGATTGATGTGGTCATCGGTGGACACACAAACACGTTCTTGTATACAGGTACAGGACTTCATACTTCATACCGTATTAAATTCTATTTATATTTTACTCAGAGTATCAGTTACAAATTTTGTGCTTTCTGCACTTTATGTAAGAAGTCCTTATGTTTGAAATAAAATTCCCACTCATATTGGTGTAATGATGCTATGCTAGCTGTGAAACTGACTCATATAAACAAATCAAGACTTTCCACTTCAGGGCTCCAAGATTGATTTAAATCTGAGTCACCGGTAACCTGTTTTGAAGTATGTGTATATGAGATTAGCATGGCTGGATTATGGACCGGGCCAGTGGGGCCGGTGGGGCCAGTGCCCCGGGGCCTTGGACTGCCAGGGGGCCTCCAAGCCTCAGGCCATGCGCGGTGCGTGGCCCAAGACTTCCGAAAGAAGCTGAACTCCAGGGCCCTCATTGCGCACAGTGCAAGCTGACCACCCCTGGGTGCTTATAGCGTGAGCTCACCACTAGGGCCCCCCAGACCCCTCAGTGCTTACAGTGTGAGGGCCACCAGACCCCTTGGTGTTTAAAATGAGAGCTGACCACGACTGCCTCCAGACCCTTGTGTGAGGGCCACCAGACCCCTCCACGCTTAAAGCATGAGCTGACCACTAGGGCCCCTGGGCCCCACAGCGCTTACAATGTGAGGCCCTTCGGCGCTTAAAGCGTGAGCTGACCGCTAGGGCCCCCAGGCCCCTGGGCCCCTGGGTGCTTACAGTGTGAGTTGACCACTAGGGCCCCCAGGCCCCTCGGTGCATACATCGAGTGCAACACCTGGGCCCCTTGGGACATACAGTGCTTAAAACAAGAGCCTCTCTGAGAGTACAGTGCTGTACAACTGAGCCACTGGTTGGCACGCTACAATATGCTGTGGCATCATACAATATTCACCAACAAGTCAGTTCATTCTGCATAACAGGAGAGTTTGAAGGGCGTCATATTATGGCAAGCCGTTCGTTATTTGACTTAACGTAACTAGCTATCCCTTTATTTTAGCTAGCTGCCCGTTTTCTCTAGCTAACTGCCCATATGATTCAGCTTGTTAACAGAAATTATTTAGCTCATAGGCGCAGATTTCGGGGGGGATGCAGGGGATACGTCCCCCTCAATATTTAGAACACGTGCACTTGTCCCCCCCCAATAAAAACACGAAAGAAGCATTTCCACCATAAATTGATGCAGAAAAGGCACAAATTGGTGCATATAAATTCACCAGAATGCAGGAAATGCAAAAAATGAAATTTTTGATGCTCAAAATTTCCTGGGGGAGGACTGCCAGACCCCCCACTTAATGTGTCCCCCCAATGTTCAAACAAAACCTATGCCACTGAGTTAGCTAGCTGCCATTTTTGCCAGCTAGCTGCCCTTACAACCAAATTAGCTGCACTAACTATCAGCCTAAAACTTAGCTAACTAGTTAGGTGGCACACAACTTAACTAGTTAGTTAGGTGGCATTTGTTCGCGGGTCATCTGTGTGAAAGGGGTATAAGATAAAGGAGTAGCTAGCAACAGTGGGTTGAATAAATGTTAAAACAGCATTCCAGTCATGATGCTTAAAGCTACTAGCTAGCTTACTATTAGTGCTATTAGTTAAAAACTATTATTTGTTCAAAACATGGGATGCTGTGGCCGTGGGACTAAAAACCTCATTGAGAGCTTATTAGCTAGCCCAAATGAACAAGTATGCTAAATGCACATTATGGTGTTGTTACACACTAGCACACTGTTTAGTGGTCATTTAATATTGTTGTTGGGGGCGGGGCGGGGGGCCTCCAAAAGACATGTGCCCAGGGGCCTCACGGGACCATGATCCGGCCCTGGAGATGAGTCATTATTTAGTTCACTATGTTCGGAATAAAATTGTGTGCAGTGTTTCCCCCAGCCCCCAGGCATTTTTTTTTATAGGTGAGGTGGTACAGCTTGGCCTCAGATTTTATCTGGCCACTCCTTGGTCTGGGGCTGTTTTTCCTGTTTTTTGGGCTAGGCCCGTTAGTTCCAGTGAAGGCAAATCTTAATGATACAGCATACAATCACACTCTGGAAGATTCTGTGCTTACCTAAGAGTTTGGGGAAGGCCCTTTCCTGTTTCAGCATGACACTGCCCCTGGGCACACAGCGAGGTCCATATAGAAATAGTTTTGTTGGGAACGGTGTGGAAGAACTGCACAGAGCCCTGACCTCAACCCCATGCAACACCTTTGGGATCAATTGGAAAACCAACTGCAAGCCAGGCCTAATCGCCCAACCGCACTAAGGCTCTTCTGGATGAATGTAAGCAAATCCCTGCAGCAACGCTCCAACATCTTGTATAAAGTCTTCCCAGAAGAGTGGATGTGTCGACATACTTTTGGCCATATAGTGCATATTATTAGGCTTTCAATAAATACAATGCATTGTATAGACTATTGTACAACAAAGAAATATAAAACCACAATAAGAAGATGCATAAAAAGGTTAGCCACAGGCAAGAACATAATTACTGTGATCCAGTTATTCAGTAACTGAAATAGATTTCAGAAATAGCAAAACAGCTGGTCGTGTCTCAATATTTAGTTAGGGTGTTTTATCCATTGATCTACCATGCTCTAAAGTTGTGTATTATTTAAAATGTAAGTTTTTCCTGTGTAAACTTCTTAAATAACTCTAACTCGCAAAACCAAAGCATTTATTCACTCAAAGCTTGTCCTGAATAATGAATACTTGGTGCTCATTGAATTGTGAACTATTATGTTTGACTAAGTGGTATTGGATGATTGCTCATTGTAGACCAATGCCATAGTTTCTTAACAGTTGAAGCTTAACCAAAATGAATACTCTTGGACTGTGAATGCACAAGAGAGGTCCTCTGTGTGGTGGCAGAGCTGAGAGACACTGAATTATAAACCACTGCTTTAACCCAGAGGTTCTTCATTACAGACCACTTTCAGACATTCCATTTCTATCCAAAATACTTGTAAGAATTGTAGCAAATGAACTTTAATTGCTTATACAATAGCATTGTTTTTTTATTGGTTTCAGTCTGGCTTCAGGTCTCATCACAGCAGCACTGAAATAGCTCTGGCTAGTGGCTTTTCAACTGCTGTTGATTCTGATTCATCCTCAGTATCATTACTGGAACTAAATGCAGTCTTTGCCTCTGTGGATCATAAAATTCCTTTGGAATGTTTCGAGAATTATATTGGAGTCCAAGGGTTAGGACTGAAATGGTTATGCTCCTATTTACTAGATATGACTTAACATGTGGTCTATATTAATGTAGTTTATGACTTCTACAGTAAAATGTGGTATACCACAGGGAGTTCTAGGTCCCTTATTATTTTCTGTTTAAATCGTACCTCTCTGGGATGTTGTCCCCTACTGGTAAATCGGGCACACACAGTCTGTTCACTCAAGCTAAACACAATATATCTTCCAGCAGTTCTTTGCTTAGCTTGTGGACTGTGGTGTGAAAAGAACAAGCAGCTCAACATCATGTGTCAGAAGAAATGATGTACTTTCTGTGCTTTCTAAATTGATAGTAATGGTGGCAGCAATAACTGGTAGCTGGATGAATACAATTCGGCATTTCAAAACTGGAAGAAAAGAGGGAAAATGTACTGAATTAAAAATTGTCCCTTGTGCTAATTTCCAATGCTTGTAAATCGACAATAAAACAGGTATGTTAATTAAATACAGGTTATTGTTGATAACATTGATTAATAACATTGATTAATTGGTAACGCGTAAAATGTTATTCATGAGTAGGTGAGCTGACTACTGTGCTGGACTGACTCTGTTTCTGAAGGGCCCAGGCCATCTTCAGAGGTCCCAGCAGGCCCATACCCGTTCATGGTGTCCTCCGAGGATGGGCGGAAAGTCCCTGTTGTCCAGGCCTACGCCTTCGGGAAATACCTGGGCTATCTGAAGGTGACCTTCGATGATGCTGGGAATGTGGTGAGGTCAGAGGGGAACCCCATCCTGCTGGACAACAGTGTGGCACAAGGTGAGGCTTTTGATCGCAAATGCACCCATTTTGTTGTGCTATTCAGCACAATCTCACATTTCCTGTTTTAAACGTATGTGATGTGGAAGGAATGTTTTTATGTAAATTACTGTAACTAATAGTATTGTTAATCTAGCTAATCAGAGGCTTAGAGCTTATGGGTCATTAGTAACCAACAGTGCCATCACCAGCTGGTTCCACCTAGTCATCAATTAAGATTTCCATCTTCTATTTTTTGTTGTCTTTATTGAAGTACTGAAGACACACTGATACATTCGATCTGGATAAATGTTACTTTGAAATCATCTAAAATATGTGTATTATTTATGTTTACATCATTCTATGTTAAGGCAACGCATGGGATTATGGAAAGTACACAGGAAGAGAAAATGCTAAAAAGAGAGAAGAATGCATTCCATGTATCTCAAGTGTCATTTTGACATCTGCCTCAGGGGCAGCACACATTCAGTTCAATTCAACTTTATTTGTATTGTGCTTTTTACAGTGAGAACATCACAAGGAAGCTTTACAGTGGAAATACATATTGCTCCATCCTATCAGCAGTAGGGCGGTTTAAGTCAGCCGGGGTTCATTGGGTCACTTCTTCATTAGTTCCACCCAATAAAGCACAGTCCACAGTTTACCAGCTGTCATCAGTTTGAGATGCCTGTCCACTACCAGCTCTCACTGTGTAGCTTGCAGTACATACATTTGTTGTGGGAAGTGTAGTGCGTGGGTGGAGGCTGTACAGAGATGTAAATCACAGTACTTTCATGAAGAAGCAGATTGGTCTTCGCTGCGCCGGCTGGTGGAGAGAGCACACACCTAGGTTGTGTTAGCTAATCAGTCCAGATGCTTAGAGGTGTGTTGCTCTCCACAGTTCAGGGCCGAGACCAGGAGCACACACCAAGAGAGCAAGTTTTGATTTTCATTTCATTTAGTTTCAGTTTTGTTGGTCAGAGCACAACAAGAAAATAAACTCACCACTGAAAGGTAAGAGGGGCTGGTCCGGTGGGCCAACTATGAATGGTGAGCTGAAAGGCTGGTGCGCAGTTTTGCTTTCTTTTGTCTTTCTAATTTTAGTTTATTGCTTTAGTTTATTGTTTTTGCCTGGAACCCATGAGGGGAAAGGGTGAAGGTGTATGTTTATTTAATTTCCTGTTTGTGTGGGTGCGCTCTCTCTCGCTCTCCATTTGGCAACCAACAGTGTTTCCTGGAACTGCTGCATCATGCTGACGTGACAAACCTTTTCTGTTCTTATTTAGTATTTACTGTAAACTACCAAAATAAAGAAGGTTAATAAAGTTATACTTGTGTATGTTTGTATGCTTCCCTCTGCGGATGGCACATCAGTAATGCAAGAGAACAGCAAAGATTAAATTGCTGTTAGGAAAGTGGGCGAATGAGTGAGGGAAAACACCGTAGTTCCTGCAGTAATGATGTATGAATACAGTAGGACCTGTTCAGCTGTTTGTTTTCATTTTCTTTGTCATCAGATCCAGGTGTGCTTAAGGATGTGGAGGAATGGAAGAAAAGCCTGGCAAATTACTCCTCTCAGTACGTGGGGAAGACCATGGTCTACCTCAACGGAACCTTCGAGGAGTGTCGATTCCGGGAGTGCAACCTGGGAAACTTGATCTGTGATGCAATGGTAAGCTTGTATGAATGGATTATGTAGGTCCAGTAGACACCCAAGATGTGATAGGCAACATAGCTCAGGAGGTAAGAGCATTTGTCTGGCAGTCGGAGGATTGCCGGTTCGATCCCCCATCCTGGGTGTGTCGAAGTATCCCTGAGCAAAACACCTAACCCCTAATTGCTTCCAACGAGCTGATTGGTACCTTGCATGGCAGCCTTCCACCGTTGGTGTGTGAGTGTGTGTGTGAATGAGTGAATGAGAGGCATCAATTGTAAAGCGCTTTGGATAAAAGCGCTATATAAATGCAGTCCATTTACCATTTGATTCTGTTAGCAAATCACATGTCATCCAGTTACCCCAATTGCACCAACTCTATCTACATTGATAGAGTAATTACCACTAAGTAAGCACAGATGGTACGCAGGTCCTAAAAGGGCAAGGGTGTGAAAAAAAATAATTTGCAAGAGCTTTCAAAACTTTGGCATTCACTTTTCGCTAGCTAGCTAGCGAGATAGATCGCTAGCTAGTGGGAGAGATAAATATATTGCGAACTGGCTAGCGAGAGAGCTAGATGGATCACTAGCTAGTTATTTATCTCTCTCACTAGCTAGCTAGTGAAAAGAGAATGCAAAAGCTAGCTAGTTATCTACTCAGGTAGCTAGCGAGAGAAACCGATAGATCGATAGGTAGACCTAGTCAGCTATCTCGTATTGCAAGCTAGCTATATCTTTTGCTAGCTTTATGTATCTTTTGCTTTAGCTACACTAAATAAATACATATTTCTTGCTTCTGTCAGAGTTGGCAGGGTTGGTGGTGGCTGTATAGAGTTGCCAGGTGTCTGGTTTTCGACTGGAATGTCCGGTTTTCAAATTGGTTGTACATGTCTGGTTTGTGGTCCTGACCGGACTATATAATGTCCGGCCTGAGTAATTGATGGAATAAATGTACTGGGAGTTTGAATTTGCATCTCAATCACCCCCCTGGTCTAATAGAACCACCCCCATTCCCTTCCCCTGCAGTATCCCATCGGTTCCGTCTTTCTGAAAGACATGCTTTTCATAGTGTGTATGTTTGATGTTCATTTGTGTCCACTTTTCTTTATTTCATTCTCCCTGTATAAGGTCACCTAATTGACCTTAGAAACATCACAAAAAACCATTGAATTGTATAATTATTCACTTGACTGTGCTGTTCAAGTGCTTCAGGGGACACCTGGAGGATAATGGTTGAAATGCCAGTTTGAATCCCTGTCGATCGTGTTATTGAGATAAACTGATGGCCCTTCTCTCAATACAGGAGCTTGCCAGTGTGTTTCAGTGTTCTCTATAGCAGCACTCCCTGTTTGGACATAATCCATTGGCCATAACTGAGCTGAGAAAACGTGTCGCAGATGCCAGGTTCACTTCCTTGGCAGATGTTCACACGCATGACAGAATTCCATTACCCCTGACTTAGGCTTCACTGTGTGCCTGTGACAAGCCATTCAGAGAACATGTCCTTTCTTGCAGGTTCACCATAACCTTAAATACGCAGATGAGGTGCAATGGAACCACGTCAGCTCCTGCATTCTCAACAGTGGAGCCATACGCTCATCTATAGACGAGCAAAGCAAGAATGGTGGGTACCAATCAGAACCTCCCAAGGTGCACAGGTATGCCGTAATCACATGTGAAGCCGTGAAAATGTACATGCCTGACACGCCTCTGCGAGAGGCTGTATTTCAGTAACAGTTTTGCCCCAGTCAACATTAATATTCTCAATGAAAATTTGTGTGCTTTGTTTATGAACCTTACCATTGCTAATAATTGCACCAGTGAATGCACAGTTGGGTGTCACGTGTTTGTCTGTGGTAAGATCTGCACATCTTATGCTCACAAAACAAGCCTAGGGAAGACTATCCTTATGCGAGGGCAGTAACATTTTCTGATATGAGAAATAGAAAGGAGGTTACAAGCTCATCAGATGTAATATGTCGCTTTAGGCTCAATCACCATGGAGGAACTCCTGTCTGTATTGCCATTTGGTGGGACCTTTGATTTGGTGCAGCTGAAGGGATCAACACTCAGGGATGCATTCGAGCATTCTGTCCGAAGATACGGATTGAACACCGGGGAGTTCCTGCAGGTGGCAGGTATCTTTATATACAAGATGTTTTTTTTTTGGGGGGGGGGGGCTTCCTTAAAGGGTTGTTGAAACTTACTTTCACCATCATGACATTATGTAGTTCTTATCTAGGTGGCTTAATCAATGATTAATTCACCCAGACAGGTCTCCAACAGTAAAAGTAACTTATTAATAGCTGTTCAGAAAAATAAAATAAAAAACTATTTAATTAGTGGTTTCTTCAACCCACTCACCCATTTATCTGTTCCAGGGATTCGGGTGGAGTTGGACCTTTCAAAGCCCTCTGGTAAACGTGTGATGTCCCTGCACCTCCTCTGCACAAAGTGCCGGGTCCCAAAGTACGAGCCGGTGGTCCTGGACCAGGTCTACAAGCTGGTTCTCCCATCTTACATGGTCAACGGAGGAGATGGTTTCTCCATGATCAAAGAGGAGATGCTGAAGCACGACAGCGGTAGGTTCCTGCAGGCACAGGGGCGATGTGAATAGATTGGTAAACAGAAGGTCCACAGCTTGAGTCCTCTTAGGTCTCTTATCAGCCATTTTGATTTTGTTGCACAGGAACAGGAACTTGAATATGTTTGGATTGTGTATTGGATTATTACGTGAAATCAGAACAGCACTTTGCAGGCTGATTTGGGTTTACTTGAAGCAATAAAAGACAAGCTAGGTAGCTACCAAACTAGGTAGAATCTAGCATTTTTCGGCTTCATATCAGCATTTTGGTGTCGTCTCTCACGGAAATGGCTACGGACTGCTAGCTTGGTGAGTCCACTGGTTTATGTTGTTTTGTAAGGTACTGCTTGGACGGTGGCTAGATGTTTTGGCTTGGGTGTGTCTGGTGCCTTTATTTTGGTCATTTATTCGGCAAAGTGCACAATAGAAAATGGAAAAACATTGGTGTGGTGTGCTGTGAGAATCTCAATTTTGACTTTTTTTGGCACTGGTTGCCAGTGTACTTCGGCTGTGATATTAAGATACTTTTAATGATAGTTTTAAAGCAAAAGTTGGCACCAGATTATCTCTGTGAGTTCTTGGTGCTCACCTGCACCAAATGCTCATTTGTCTGATAAGGCTATGCTGACTTTTGCGGAGTCAAGGTTGAAAACTATTGGGTCGGTGCCATCTCGGTCAATGCCCCTCACCTCTGGAAAAGGCTTCCCATGGCAGTCTGTTTGTCCTTGTCTGTTATTGTTTAGGTTTGTTTTAACTCACTTTGTGATGCACCTTGTGCTCAGGGAGGTGCTAGGGAGGTGCTATACACATAAAAATAATATTTCAGTTTTACTTTCCATATGATTCATGCATTCATTCAAGAAAGTGGGTAACGATTTTGGCATAATACTGGTGTGTTTGCCTTTATATGATTCCCTGGAGAATGTAAAACTTCTTGTACCTTGACTGAAGGTGTAAACCACTAAATTGTGTTTGATGAACTTTGCTCATGATGTGAGTGTCATTGCAGCAACATTCCCCCTCCCTTTCAAATGGGAGGTAATTGAATGGTTAAAACATTGTACATTTACCACTGCCTGTGCTGTGCGTGTGTTCAGCCATCTAAGTGTATTATTAACTGGATACCACCTCCCTATTATTTACGGTGAGTGCTGTTGAACACGTGAACACAGGAAGTCTTTATATTTGCACAACCTGCTGAAGTGTCTGCCTCTAATGACTGAGGACAGAAAGGATTTGTCCTGGTAAGATGTGCGGTGAAGTCTATATGAAGGCCGCTCGCCATTTCCTCATCAATCGGGATTTCCACATGGCTCCTTGAGCTGTATCCTTCTCATCTCTCTCTCTGCTTTGACTCTGAATAAGCAAATACGAGAGGGCGTCTCTTCTTGAAAAATTTTTCCGATGAACCAATATAAAGTGTTGGACAATATAAATGCTAAAACTAGTTTTATTGAATAGTGATACATGAGTCATTGTTTAGCTGCAATGGTTGGCCTTTCGATATAATCCACATAAAAACTGATCTGAGGTCAAGTGCATGTGTGTGTAGTAGAATCATAACCTTACTTCACAAATGATTCGTACATGGAAGTACAAGTTTATATTTCTGTATTCAAATACGATTGCATGTATGACAATTCCACTGGCGCAAACTGTAAACTTAATTTTCCTGCCTATTAGATGGGTGTATAAAGTAGAGCCAGAAGTGGTGCCTGAGAGTTCTTGTCATTCTTGACTCTGATATGGCCTGATGTCATGCATTATCAATATCTTATCTCTTTTAGTTTCAATAGTAAACAATTTCAGGGTATAGCAAATATTTTGATTATCAATAGCTCATCTTTGTGTTTCAACTAAATTAATTGTAGAAAGGATTAAACATTAAAAGAATGAATTACTGAATCATTGTTTATGTAACAAAACAAAGCGAATGCTATTTTAGAAACAAAATTAACTTTTTAGAAAGCGTGTGAAAAGCAAATGTTTATTATTTCTAAAAAGTCTGATATACACAATACATGTTTAATGCAAATTATGCAAAAGATGTACAAGTGTTTTAATCTATAAAGCAAACTCAAGCAAAGATAAATACAACCATTAGTTTAAAACTCGGTGACCACTGCATTCAAAATGAAAGTTTTCAGAAATAGAGTGAAAAACAAAACGTATTGGTTCTTTGTCATTTGGGTTCTGCATGCTGTGCATGTGATGTTATGCTAAGTCCTTGTTGAAAAAATGCTAGCACAGTAGTCACGGCTGTCTCTAAGGGGGGTTAAAGGGGCGGCCACATGCCTGCAATGCAAATGGAGGCTTGATGATGTAACAAAACAAAATAATGGTAACAGAGTATTTAACAATCAATGTCCTATACATTATATAACAGGCATTATATAACACTGAGGTAAAGAAACAGTCAAATCACGTTTCAAACATAGGCAAAATACATTTTACTCGTGTTTACTGTAAACTGCATAGTACAAAGTGCATGAACCCCATCACCACCCTACCTGAGGGACTCTGAAGTCAATTATAAACTGAAAAAATGCTTTTATAATTAAAAAAAATTGTTCCTCAACTTCATTATACACTACTGTATGCAATGAGCCCCTAATGAAATGAAAAACTACTGAATGTTAGGCTAAAATGTTTTGTTGTTTTTTGTTTGTTAATACTTTTTCTTACCTCTTTGTTGAAGCCCCACTGTCCCTGTATGTTTGATTTGCATAAGCTTAGGTAAATTAAGGAAAAAAGTGAAACGCTTCCCTGGGTGGAATTCATATTCAGCTATTATGCGTTACTCAAACTTCCCCAAGCTGTATTTTGTAAAGACAAGCTTCTGCACATGAGCTGGGAGCAGTCTAGAGCAATGGGGAGACAACATCTCTTGCTGTACTGAAAGGTTGCTTGAAACACTCGTTGGGGATCAGGTCAAATATTTTAGAGCCACATGAGCCAGTGCTGGGTGTGTCATTAGCCAACAACCTGTATCTGTAATATTTTAACTCTAGAAAGGGAGTGTTTTTTTACTACGTACTACCACTGTGCTGATGGCCAGTGGCCTCAGACTTATCTAACATTACAGCATCGATTTTTGCACCAGCAGCTAATTTCATAAAGATTACAAAACCATATACTAGAAAACCATTTTCTTGAAATAAAGGATACAACTGAATCAATTTCAACGTTTGTATTTCTAAATTATAGCGGTTTTGCTATAAGGGCTAAGGGAAAACGTATTGAGGCATAGCTGTTACAGGAACATTACATTACATTTATTTGGCAGACGTTTTATCCAAAGCAACTTACAAAAAGTGCATACCGAAGGTCACTGAAACTACTACCACACACAGGTCCGATAAGGTATAATACTGATTATGTGACATTTTTCCATAGCCATGAACACATTAAATCAAGTTCACACAGTAAGCATAGGCTAGAAACGCTGAAAAAAGCACAAAAATGTGCTTGATGAAGCACAAAATGGAAAAGTAGTTAAAGTGCATCTTTTAGGTTGGCATACCCAGTGATGTAATATGTATTTGAACTAAAAAAAAAACAAAAAAACTGCTTAGAATTACATCTGTGCTTTCTTTTGTAATGCGGTCAGCCACACCCGCCTCAAACCTGGGGAAATTGAATGTGACGTAATATAGCGGAGTCAGAACAGAGCGAGAGCTACAATCAATGTTACAGTAATTCCTGTTTTATACTTTGTCGTACAACCCTTTCGACAAGTGGCATGAGACAAAAATGGAAGTGTCACACATTTTGCATTTATACTCTGGCAAAGGGCTGTGGAGAGGGTTCTGTTGTCTGTGGTAACGAGATGCCAAACTGTTGATTACATCTGTGAAAACGACCTTATAATGTTGAGCCTGCAAGGTGCCCAAGGGACCTTGCACAGGCATGGATTAATGAATGTCCATAAATTTGACCTTTGCATCCAGTGTAATTGATCAAAGATAAATTGCATTGCTGTGGTACATTTTGTTATAGAAATTAATGTGTTTTATGATTTTGTAAGTATATTGGGTTCTGTGTTTGTGTTAGTGATGGATCTGATGGGTATTGCAAACTGTGGCTTTGACATACTATTGTGGTATGGCAGTGCTTTTTCTGCAAGCTGATTTTGGAAGAAATATTTTTGTTGGACATTATTGCGCAGAATACCATACATAGATGCTGAAAAATCTGTAGTCTTATCTGTGCTTGTGTTTCATCTGCAAACCGTACATACAGAATCAGATTCTGCCTTAAAGCATTTAATATTAATAATACCAACAAAACACGATTTAAGGACTGCAAAAGCCTGGCCTGTGTCTTCATTCAAGAACAGTGTTCAATGACTGCCACGATGTACAATATACGGTCTTGAAAATACATTTGAAAGATATTGCTGCAGAGTGTACTGAGGTTGCTCATGCCGGGTGGGTGTTCTTCAGAAACAGGAACATGCTGTTATACATCACCTTATTACTCCAATCATCCACAATAAATGACGTACAAATTGACATGTCATTGCACAGAAGGAAATGACAGAGTGTTGAATCATTTGCCCATCAGAAAATTCATAAGAAATTCTGTCTGAAGGTGGAAACCACTAAATTCTATGGAATGAACTTTGCTCACGAGTGAACAACATTCTCCCTTTCAAATGGTTGAACATTGAAAGGGTATAAAACTATAAATCTTCCCCCTCTTGTACTATACGCTGTGTACTATGCTAAGTCTTTATATTGGCAAATCCTGCAGAAGTGTAGACTGTCTTTCTCTGATGACTGAGGACAGAAAGACTTTTGTCATGGTGAGATGTGCAGTGCAGTCTGTAGGGAGGCCGAGTCTCAGGCCATGACTCCCACCACATCGATAGGGGATCAGTCTCCTGCCACTGCTCCTTCTGAGCTCTGATCCCTTCTCTATCTGCTATCCTCTCTGCTTCGTACTTGTCTGAATAAAGCAACAATACAAATGGAGGGTAGACTGTCCACTCTCCTTTAAAAAAATGCAGGTTTGAATGAACAAGTAATTAAATGCAAATCACATTTTATTGTACATAGCCTATATTAATATATTTCATGAATTTCATTCGTTTTGAAAGCCATCGGGCAATATGTTTGGCCTTTCTCTATAATCCACATGAAAGCTGATCTGAAGTCAGCTTTTTTGAGCCACTGGAGTGCATGTGTGTGCAGGAAAATCAACATGACTCAATCAACGATCATGGTGTTACAGAATGCAAAGAGGAGAATACCATTGATTTGCTGAAATTCATAACAGTTCATTTCAATTGTAAATAGTCAGCTAAAATGTAAATAAGTTTTCAAAATGAACTTCCACTTAGTATTCAGGTGAACTGCCAGGGTTACTGCAAGGAATATAAAATCACTTTTATTTACAAATGTTAAAGTTAATATTGTCATGATAGGCATATTGATAGTTTCAGTTTACATATGGGCAAATATGGAAATGTTGTGGCCAACTAGGAGTAAAATTTTAAATATGTTTTCCCATTCTGGAGTCACATGTGTTCATTTTATTAAGTGTGTAGTAAACTAGAATTTGTTGGGCTGCGCTCTGCAGCCTGAAGTTCCTAACAGCTCAGGTGAATTGGCCATAAATGGGTGGATGAGGTTGCGTTTCTGTATTTGAACATATTGTAATGACTGCTTGTGGAAACACTGATAGTCCCACAGGTGCAGCCAGGCAACCTGCCAACGCCTCTCTTTCCTGTTAGGTGAGTGTATAAAGTAGAGATAAAAGTGTCTCAACTGTTCTTGAGAGAGAGATTCTTGACTGTGATGCCCAAATGCTATGCATCGGCAATGTCCTATCTTCTTTCATTTCAAAGTAAACAATTTTAGGGTTACCAAATTTGTTGATTACATGAAAACAGTTTGTATACAAATTCGACAACACAACTGGTTCAAAGTGTCAAAGTTTTTATTATTGCATTGAAACAGAAGGAGAGAGAACTAATAATTTGGTTTCTGCTAAAATGATGAATTTTCAGTTATTTCCCCCAGGTGCCAAGTTGTCGTTCAGGTTGTTGGTGACCTGAGACCTTTGTGTTACTTGTTGGTATGTTGTCAGCCATGTCTCTTTCTAGGGTGAAAAATGTTTCAGGAAGAAGTAAAATAAATAAATAAATAAATTTTTATTAGGATTAAAATATTTTTGTTGTTTTTCAGATTTCACTGTATAAGCATGTGCAAAGATGAGTGTTGTTGAGTGACTTAAAACATTTAATTTAGAAATTTGTCCAGGTAAGAGACATTGACATTTGAAGAATAGAAGAAAAAACAACAACATTTGAAACAAGTAGAAAAAGACACTTTAAAAGAAAGGATTATTGAATTGTTGGTTACTAAAATAATTTGATTATGTAACACTGTTAAAGTTTTAAAAGACAGACAGTGCTACTTTAATTAGAAACAAAAATACTTTTGAAAAATCAAATTAAAAGCCAAATTTGTATTGTTTCTAAGTCCAACAAGTGTGTTTAGTCTACTTTTTCAACAAATTGTTATATATATGCAATCACACATGGTACAAGTTGTAAAAGATGCATATGTTTAATGTATGAAGCAACAGAGCAAATGCTACATTAGAGAAAATATTTTTGAGAAAACGGGAGTGAGAAGCTAAATATTTATTCGATTTAAGTTAGATGAATTCTGCATGAATTATTTCGTAAGAAGAAAAAGGCTTCAGCTGTTGTTCCTTGCAGAAACTGAAATGTTATGTTAAGTCCTCATCAAAAATGCTAGTACAGGAGCAGGCCACACCCCCAGAACAGCCCACAGCCCTTGTCATAGCTGTTCTGCAACCAGTCAACAGGAACCCTGCTAGGCCAATAACAGGTGTTTCTGATGAGATAATTCAGATCCTAAGAGTTGGGAACTTTGTCAACCGCAAAACTGCAAAGCATTTTTGCCATGTTGTGTGTCTTTTAAAAATATGTATGACATTTGCTTAAGAAATACCCACCATATGATAGCATTGTTTCTTAAAAATAAAGAAAACCCCAGTCTTAAACTTGGTCAAAACAGAATTTGTTTAGGCAACAATGCAAGCACAAAGCATGTATATGCCAATGAATTGTCTATGGGGAGCTTTAAATGTAATCACATCCTTGTTTAAAATGGGCACTACAGTAAAATTAAAATAAATGTTTATAATTTGGAACCCTTTAAAATTAACACATAAATGTATTTTTCTGATGATGATATATGGTTGACAAAATTACCCGACCAAGCTTGCAAAACCATACAGTTAATCAGACATTACATAAATGTGTATACATAGTCAAAGACACCCAAAAAACTTTAGCCTAATGGCTGATTGACAGTGTCAGCAGTAAGATTACCAGACTGCTAGGCCATGGCATCAACGTTCATTCACATGTTATAATTTCTTCTTCAGAGGCAATGGCCTCCAATAAAATTGCATAATGGCTGACAACAGGGTGAACAGAAAATCAGCAAGGCCAGGGTTTCCAGTAAGGGCGAATAAGAATTAATAAAATAAAATTAGAATTGATATGAGCATGGTTCAAGCCTGCAAGGCCATTATAGTTTTGTTTTCAACCCCCACCCACCCTTTAGTAGTCGTACACATAGAAACACACTAACAGAATGTATCTAATCAAAAAGCAGATGTTATAGCTTGCATACATGTTCAATTATTCACAGTTGCTTATTTTCTTGCATGAGCTTAGGTTTTTTTAAGGGACAGCCTGTTTCACAGCATTAGGGACTTTTATTTCACAGTTAGGCTTCTTTGGAAGCCACATTTCTGAGGACAGCAGGATTCAGCCTAAAGAGCAAACAGTCTGGATCAGAGCACCAGTCAACGTGTCAGCAGACCCTGAGCCACCAGAGGCAAAAATCTAGCTCCAGCTCACCAAACCAGGTTAAGAGGCTTTTAACTTTGTTGATATGTTAAACATCTGTGTGTAAGCCTTTGATTTAAATACTTACAGATAGATCTAAATATGTGCTGTCCATCTATAAATTGAACCAGTGGATTTAGAAGCTCCTAAAGGCCTAAACAGTGGGAAAATTATCCCCCTGGATGATTTCCTATACATTCTACATGACATTCTACAAATGTTTTACATTGTAGGCTTTGTGTAAATACGATTACTGCATACAGAATAAATCACACTGACCTAAAAGCTACAGTAGAGCCAGAAACCTGTATTGGCTTGGAATGGATCTGGTAAGTGTGCCAATTATTAGTAACAGCAGTATCCGTAATTCTTGTGTATTCAAACCTAAAAGGTGTTTTACAGCATTAAAATGCTCTTTTTATCAAGGTTAATAGTGACTCCTTAGCCAATACGGACCTGCTGGCCATATAGACCTTTCACGACATGATGATGCACAAAAACACAAGCAGTGGTTCAACAGAACCAGTGAGTAGGACACTGAACCACATCTCCAGAGATCATAAACAAATTGTACATTGAAATTAACAAATTAGTATAAAAAAAATAAAAAGAATAGAGATAATAATCTAAATTATTGAGAAAGGCAAAGATCCTATGAAAATTTGCAAACAAGGAAAGAATTGCAAAAACAGCAAAGATGGAAAAAGAAAATGTAGAAATAACCAGCAAGCAATAAATGCTAGAATTGTGTGCAG